>NC_064635.1:58380292-59775292 GCF_023864275.1 Schistocerca cancellata
GAGGTTACGGATATGAAAGTAGCTAGGATGATTGCAGGTACTAGTAGATGAGAACAATGGCAGGAGGGTGTCCACAATGAGGAAATCAAAGAAAAACTGGGAATGAACTCTATAGATGTAGCAGTCAGGGCGAACAGGCTTAGATGGTGGGGTCATGTTACACGCATGGGAGAACCAAGGTTACCCAAGACTCATCTGTTCAGCAGTAGAAGGTAGGAGGAGTCGGGGCAGACCAAGGAGAAGGTACCTGGATTCGGTTAAGAATGATTTTGAAGTAATAGGTTTAACATCAGAAGAGGCACCAATGTTAACACTGAATAGGGGATCGTGGAGGAATTTTATAAGGGGGCTATGCTCCAGACTGAACACTGAAAGGCATAATCAGTCTTAAATGATGATGATGATGATGATGATGATGATGATGATGATGATGATTCAAACCCTGCAATGTTTTTTTAATTATTATATTTTTTGTATCAGAGATGACTTTGCATTTCATTTTGCTGCAGGACCTGCAACTTGATGACGATGTCCGGTTGAACCGCATCCAGTATGCAGAAGACAGTGGTGCCGGTGAATATCCCAAGCTGAGCCCCTCCGATCAGGCAGTTATCCTTGGTGCATTGTGTGTAACATTGTTAACATATGCAAAACTAATTCTGGAGTACCTAACAGTAGTAAAAGTGTGCACTTAATTGTAGGCTTGCATTGCATTTTGCAAGTGATGGTTGATCAGTCAGCCACTTATTTATTAATTTTTTCTGTTTGTTAACCTTTTTAACTCGGTACACATTCCTGCATGTGAAGCCTTAAACCATCTCAAAATCTGCAAATAATGTTATTTAAGCCATGATCTGTTCGTGCAATGTGGATTCCCTTCTTTTTTTCCATTTCTTCAAATTTCTGGAGATAGTATAGTTACAAGGGATGAAATGTGGGTTCTGGTGTGGAGAAGTGCCTGTAGTTTTATCTGACTCTTGCACATTAAAAGTGCACTCATAAGCAATTTCATCATCCTAATGAAATATAAAATTTTAATTTTTGTAAAATAGTTATAGTCCTTACAAATTCCTTGTGAGTTTATTTTTTACAGTAAAATAATCTCGGTTCTATGATTGATTTCGCTCTTTTCAAGATGGACTCCATAAAGTTATTGAATATTTTCTGGGTGATGTGAGAGTTTATGGCTGTTGAGGGACATACAGTGGGTATTTAATGGATATGATTACTCAGTTTCTTTCTCCTGAGTGTCATAGCCTCCAAAAATTACAAAGGATAAAATCTTTTTTTTCCCCATAGGCCATTTCAGTCTAAAGTAAGGTGGTGTATCATTTCATCTCAGCTAGTTGGTTTCAGCCTTGTACCCATTATAAAGTGATACCAACAAAAATGAACCGTATACGTATTAGTCAACCACGATATTGTTGCACCTGGGAGTGAGGGCGTCTGTCGCCATATTGTGAGTTTTTATCGTGATATTTCACAAGGATGTGCTGGAAACTTTTGATAGTATATGCACAACTGTCTTGAAATCTTCCACAGTGCAAAGCGTTTTCCTTAGTCAGTTCTCTGTTTGTTTAGTGTAAATCACCGTATGTTTCCGGCTACTGTGCGTGAGGCCGAGTGCAAAACAATACATACTGCATACCATTTGCATCATCATTAAAACTTAAGTAAAATGTGTGTGTGTGTGTGTGTGCACAAATACTTAATAGGAATCAACAGGTTACTCCATTGCACTCGCATCAATTATTCTGGCTCCATTTGTCTATAAAATGTACTCCTCTGTTTATTAGGAACGTGTATTTGTCGCAAATATAGTATAACATGGTTTGGTCTGTTGCAAAAATGATGCATGCACGTGACACATGTCAGTGCCCTCACAACTTTTACCTGTTTCGGTGATGATTCAATTGTGTGCTGTATGTATTGCCACAATTATTTGTTTGACATATTTGTATGTTACAATACCAGAGAAGGAAAGTTGCTACTCACCATATAGCGGAGATGCTGAGTCGCGATAGTCACAACAAAAAGGTTCACACAATTAAAGCTTTCGGCCATTAAGGCCTTTGTCAGCAGTACACACACACACACACACACACACACACACACACACACACACACACAGGGATCAGAGCTCACGTGGAAAGACTTAAACGTTCATGCAACAGTGGAAAAATAGTCTGAAAGTCATTGTGTGGTCCCTCTGCCAAGCACTTAAGTGTGGATTGCAGGGTAGTCATATAGGTGTAGAGATTTTTTTCTATATTAAAGATATTGCATAGTTTGCTGACATCTATTATATTTTTGACTTCAGTCCAAACACTTAACAATAATTCCAACCATTATGTGGGTGAGTAAGTGCTTGTTTGTGGGTGCATACCAAGGCTAACTGGCGTCAGAGATCGGAATTTCATTGTCGAAGTAATGGACGACAAGATGTTGTGATACACTCAACACAAACTAGGGTGAAAAGAACACTAGGTTTGGATTGGAAATAGTGATGCATGAAATGACATAGTATAGATGTAAAAGTATATGAAAAAATTTAGTAAGAGTGCATCCATTTTGCTAACGGGAGAGCCGTCCGTGCTTTGGCTAGGGAATTCATTTTTTTTATGGCCATTGACAAAAAATGTGGCAACTTTTCTCTGGTAACTCTTAACTACTTTAAGATTAATTTAGGAGGAATAGGTATTTGCCCCTTAAACCTTGGACTAAATTTCCTGAACAATCCATTTTATTATGTTTTTGTATGTGGTCCAGTGGTGTCTTTGTGACTACAAATTTCATCTGTATCATTGAGGTCTTTCCAGATTCTTCCATCGAGATCCTAAAATAGCTTCATCTTTCATATGCTACTTTTTATTGTAGACAGAAATGGATGTGTGTTTTGAGATAGTGTAGCTGTGTTAATAGCTTAAAACTTGCATTAGGAGTATTAATAACTGACACAGGAACTTTCCCAGGTGTAACATGATGGAAGGCATGTATATAGAGGGGTCAAAATAGTTCGATACATATTTTTTTCATTTTTGCCCAATTTCACATTTAAGGGATAAGACACACCCCAAAAGGTAATTTGGCCTTTTAGTTTTAGAAGAAATAACTTTGAAACCTTGAGATAGAAAAAATGTATTTCGTGTAAAAGTTGAAATGTAGTTAATGTTCTAGAAAACTGTATAATCAACTTTTGCAATACAAAATACTCCATCGCTGTTAATTAATTTTGAAAAATGAAAACTTTTGTTACAATGTAAGTTAAAGAAGCTTTCATGCTGCATCTATCTATGTGTTATAAAGCTTACATCTGAAATTTTTTTGAAAATAAACTGTATGCAGTCTTAACTGGATCTTCCATCAGTTCTTGGTGGAGCAACATCATAATAAATGAAAAGCAATAGTTTGTTTTTGCTCTACAGTATTACTTTTATTGTGTTCACTAGTTTTTGGCTTACAAGATCATCTTCAGACATTTAATGTCTGAATGTGTCTGAAGATGGCCTAGTAAGCTGAAAACCTGTTAACCCAATAAGAGGAATACAGTACAAAAAAAAGCAAAGTAGGATTTTTCATTTATTGTGCACAGTGTGCTGTCGGAGTATTTTCAACAAGCCTAATAAAAATATCTGAACAGTCATTATTGTTCTGGTTCTTTGTTTAATTATTTTTGTTTCATTTTTAAAATTTTTATTTTATGTTTGAAATTCATGTGCTCTTTTTTTTTACATATGTGTATTTTGTTGTTTGAAAAAAACTAAGTATCTCATTATTACAGTACAAAATCATTACAGTAATGATTATCTAAAGAAATGCTTAAAACATGACTTTTTTTGCACCACGCATGTAAAATGACTGAAATTTCTTCACATAATACATGTGACAGACAGCACAGTATAAAACAAAATTCATCAGGATTCACAGATTATGGCAGTCAATCCTCTAAATATCCTGGTTTGTATCAGACATTTTTCAGTAGATTGGAAAACCTTGTCAGAAAGAATTAGTTCTGTACTAGTGACAGAAGTTTGATTGTATTGTTTCTTAAGTGGACATTGGAGTCATAATCATTCAACAGAACAAAATCTGAAAATCTTCTCACAGAGTTTCTCCAACATCGTATGCCATTTATGTCCAATGGCAGTAACTGTCCTGTCGAGCTTTTTTGTATTGCCAGATGAACAAGCTCCTTGCCCTTTCACATTGACTACTCCAACAATCTAAAAAATAATACAGATTTTTCTCGTGCATTGGGATAGAAAACTTGTTAGTTTACTAGATTCCAGTGATGTCACAAGAGCATTTGGGGCCTCAAAAAGAGATTTTTGATTTCTTGGTAGAAACTCTCGATTAGTTTCTTTTAAAGGTGTGGAAAGAGGGTGTTTAACGTGAAAAAACTGTTTTGAGTGTTGTGTCTGAGGACAAGGAACTTGCTCATCTGGTGATCCCAAAAGGCTCGACGGGACAGGTAGAGCTGTTGGATGTACATAGGTTACGACGTTGGAAGAACTTTGTGAGAAGATTTTGAGATCTAGTTCTGCTCTTCTTCAGTTTGAAAACATTATTTGAGACTTCTACAACAAAATCTTTTGGTTGCTCCATATGAACTACTTCTTTCAAATCCCCATTCAGGGATGCATTCTTAACATCAAAGTGCCTAATTTCCATACCTCAGTGCGCTGCAATGGCTAATAAAACTCTGATTGAATCATATTGGACCAAAAGAGAGAATGTCTCTTCATAGTCAATGCCTTCTCGTTGTGAATAACCTTTTGTACGTAATCTAGCTTTAAAGCGGTCAGTTTTTCTGTCAGAATTCTGCTTTATATGATAGACCCACTTACATCCCTTGCGGTTGTGTGGTAATGGGTCTAGATCCCAAGTTTTGTTCTTCTTCAAGGATGTCATTTTCTCTCCCATTGCTCGTTTCCACTTTGATGACTCTTTTGATGCCATTGGGTCTTCAAAATTTTGAGGTTAAAAGATAATGGCAGAACAAGCTATATCTCGGTCCTGAAAACGAGCAGGTGCTCACAGATTAGACCACTCTCTCAGATTGATCCTTTGATTTTCTTTCATATGTTCACCAGTATCATCCTGTTCAGATACCTCCTAAACATCTTCTGCAGCATAGTCTCCCAGGTAAAATTTAGTATATCTTTGTTCTATATTGAAGCTATAAGTGTGTTCTTTATTGAAAGAGACATTGCAGGAGATTGTAATTTTTTTTTTTTTTTTAAATCTGGGTTGCAGAGGCCATACTGGCACGGTTCACAATGAAAATTTTCACCTTTCCTCATATTGAAACCAGGTATTAAGTTCAGATCAGCGATATTCTTGGGACCACTGAAATGAATGTGGCCAAGTCTCTCATGCCAGGCCATGGTGGAATTCAGGGAAACAGTATTTGCCTGTAGTACATCTGGACATTTAAACAGAATTTGGTAACACTGATTGTCCATCTTAATTCCTGCTGCTATTAGACCTGAACTGCGAACTTCCATTCTCTTGTCATCAAAAACAACTTTCATTCCTCTTTTTGTGACTGCTCCCACTTCAAATAAATTTTTCTTTAGCTTAGGAATATGCAATGTATTTTCCAAAGTGCGAGGTTGCCATTTGCCCTTAACTAATAACAATACTGCAATTAATCCAGTGCCTCCTGCTTTGATGATCAAGTTGTCTCCAATTTGAACAAATAAATCATCTGACTGAATTAGCTTAAATGTGTTGAACCACTCTTTGTGTGACGTCATATGTTTTGACACATTACTGTTAGCTAACCAGATGTTTTCGCAACCTGGAGCAAAAACATACTCATGTTCTGCCCTCAAAGCATGGTGCTCAGACGTGTCAGTTTTCGTATTAAGTTTTGCTAAAAGTTTTCTGCACTCAGATTTAAAACGTCCCTTTTTGTGACAATAATAACATTCAACATCTTTTCTACTGACCATGTTGGATGCACTGTTGTTACCAGTAGTTGAAATGAATTTGCGTGTTTTGTCCACATTGACTGCTGTGAAGGCTGTTGCGTTTCCATCACATTGTAAAAGTTTTTGTTCTTCTTCCAATAACCTTAAAGTCAAATTACCAAAAGTTTATTGTTCTTCAGCACACGAGTCCCAGGTAGTTGAAAAAATTGCAAAATTGTAGCCATTTTGTCAGTTCTGTAACAGGTTCTCCAATATCAGCGAATGCTTGTGCCAAGGACTCGACTCGACTGGTGTGTTGTGCAATTGTTACTGGTGACGACATTCTGTAGTCAAAAAATTTCTACTTCAAGGCCATTTTATTAACTGTGGATTGCTGTTCATGAACTATCTTTAGTTTGGCCCACATTTCTGCTGCATTTGTGCATGTCATAACAGATTTCAGTTGGTCAAATTCCATCGCAGTTAATAGAATGAACATCGCCTTTGCATTTAAGTCATCCCAAGTGGTTTGACTCTCGCTATCTTCATTAGGTCTCAGTTTCCCATTGACAATATCGAGCACTTTTTCAGCACAAAAAATAATTTGTAACTGATATTTTCACAGTTGTACAGTATCCAGAAATTTGACTGTAAAAATTCCATTTTCAATTTATCCATCTTCTTGTAGGCCGAATGTAAGTCAAACTTATAATACTCAGTTCAAAACAAAAATTAAGGTTTTCCACATTAGACCAGTGAAATGCGTTGGTTCCAGAACTTGAGCGTCAAGGTTCACACGAATAAAACTCCAATCAAAGGCAATGGATTCACAGACCAGAAACAGATACTGTATGTGTGCGTTTTCCTGCACCCATAACCTGGTGTCTTTAATTATGTCTAGTAGAAAATCACAGAGCGAAATACGGTATATTGGACTAAAAATAAGTTATTGCTCCTCTCTTTATTGCATTTTGTTACAATTAGCTTGGCATGGCTTTGTGTGTGTGCGCGTGTGTGTGTGTGTGTGTGTGTGTGTGAGAGAGAGAGAGAGAGAGAGAGAGAGAGAGAGAGAGAGAGAGAGAGAGATTCATGTTCCAATTTTATGGAGCGTCCCCTTCCTACACGTTCAATTAGAGCACTCATCATAGGCAGAACTCACCCAATGCTTGTCAAATTCAGGACAACTTATAAAGGAGCATCAGAACTGCTGCATTTGAGATCGACTCATTCAGCTGAGGAACCTAGACTAGAGTTTGATTTGTCCGAGTTTTCTTGTACCAGTAAGACTGTACGATAATCTTCTAACCTTACCCCAAACCTCCCCTCTCTCTCTCTCTCTCTCTCTCTCTCTCTCTCTCTCACTCTCTACTAGTCACAGTTTCAAATTGAGAATTATTGTATTTTATACACTCATGTTCAGAAAAATCAGAATGCCTTGAACAACTAGAGATAGGATGTTCATATTCAACAAAGGACATGTACAGTAATATGTTCTACAGAAATGATGAGCATTTGAATCATGTCGGTGTGCAGGTTTGTGGTCAACATCGATATCACGGTGCAACACCACCTACTCGTGGTCCCTATAAACTGAAGGTAATGGATCAGTGTGGCTAGAGCAGACGTGCAGGATGCCTCGCAGACGTATGCGAGAACTGTGCTGTCAAATCAGTGAAGAGAATGTGATGCATCCATCCAGGAAATTGCTGCTTGTGTGGGACGAAGTACTTCAGCACTGCGACGGGTATGTATAGAATGGTTCACGGAAGGCGGTAGAACACGACGATACGGATAAGGTCATACCATCCAGACCATCCCCCAAGAAGATTGACACCTCATCTGAATGACATAGCAGTGGAATATTGTAATACACTGTACACTATCAGGGGCGACAGTCTGTCACCATTTATTACGGCACGGGTTACTTGTGCCTCGTCCACTTCTCTACCTATCTTTGATGAATGTGTAGAAACATGCTAGGTAACACTGGTGTATGGAATGACTGTGTCTGTATTCACATAAGACATAAAGTGCCAAGTAGAAGTCTTATTGTGTGGGGTGCTATTGGGTACAACCACAAATCACAGTTGGTGTATTCCAGGGCACTGTGACCAGTGTGACCTATGTGAATGACATCCATGACCTGTGCCATACCCTCTGCACAGCAGCCGGACACCATTTTTCAGCAATACAATACACGACCTCACGATAATGCACGCACAGGTGCCTTATTGGTGTCACAGGATGTCAGACTTTTGCCCTGACATGCCGTGTCACCAGACTTGTCGCCAATCAAAAATGTGTGGGATACAGTGAAGCGATGTATGCAGTGCTGTGATCCAATGCCAACCACCAGATGGAACCAGATGAATGCAGCGTAGATGACTATACCACAGGACACCATTTGCACCTTAGTCGTGTTGATGCCATCACACTCGGAACAAGGTATCAGCGACCGTGGTGGACCCTGTGCCTACCGTGCACAGGACACGTGCTGAACTGAGGTGACTGAAATGCTAATCATTTCTGCAGACCATACTAATGTACGTGTCCTTTCAATAAGAACATCCTATCTCTAATCTTTCAAGGTTTGCTATTTTTTCCTGAACATGAATGTATTTTCAGGCCTACTACCCATCTCTCGTGAGGCACAATTTGGAAAATTTTTGTGGGTTGGAAGCAGAAAATGTTATGACAGTCTTTATATTGCTTGAAGTTCTCATAAAACGCAATCTCGAACTGCTTTTTAAATGCAGTTTGATTCTTAAGTGAAGTCATAGAGGAAAATTCAATGTTTATTTAAATTTGAATTCATTGGCTCAGCCCCTTCTTTCATTGAATTTATAAAACAAGACTTAGCTAAATCTTTTCCTTGACCCTTCATTTCTGTACAGATTATCGTTATTGGAACTATTTTCTATCGTAATAAAGGTTTACTTATTACTTTCAATTAACTAAATACACACGTGAAACCATAAACTGAAAAAAAAAAAAAATCACTCCAGATAAAAACATAAAATAACAGTTTAAAACATGAATCAAAAATAGGTAAAATAAATAATTAGATAAGTAAATATTACTTAGATGTATTAATTATGTATGTTGAAAATGCTGTGACAGCATATTGTATACAGCTTATTTTCCAAAAATGGTAATTCAGAAGACAGGGGTATTGGACAAGGATGGATGTGGCACGAAATCCTCCGTAATCTATGTTGTAACAAAAGTTAAACAAGTTAAACAATGGAAAATCATGGGCCATCTAGAGGAATCCTTCCTAAACACCCAGAATCGTAAACCCCTCACCTGGTTCTAATTCATTGATAACACCTTTGCGATCTGGATCGAGGGTGAGGACATCCTGTAGAACGTCAACAGCTTCTCCCCCATTTGCTTCACCTGGCCCTACTCAACCCAACAAGCCCCCTTCCTAGATGTTGACCTCCACCTCAAAGAAGGCTACATCAGTACATCCGTCCATATCAGACCTACTAACCACCAACAATACCTCCACTTTGACAGCTGCCACCTGTTCCATACCAAGAAGTAAGTCCCTTACATACAGCCTAGCCACCTGTGGCTTCGCATCTGCAGTGACAAGTGCTTCCTCTCAAAATATACTGAGGGTCTCACTGAAGCCTTCACAGACTGTAATTATCCTCCCAACCTTGTACAAAAACAAATCTCCTGTGCCTTATCTTTCCAGTTTCCCACCACCTCCAGCCACAGAGGAGTATTCCCCTCGTAACTCAGTACCACCCAGGACTGGAGCAACTGAATTACATTCTTTGCCAGGGTTTCGACTATGTCTCGTTGTGCCCTGAAATGAGAAATATCCTGCCCACTATCCATCCCACCCCTCCCACGGTGGTATTCTCTTGTACACTGAGCCTACACAATATACTCGCCCATCCCTACACAACCCCTGCTCCCGACCCCTTACCTCATGAGTGATATCCCTGTAGCCCTGTAATAGACCTAAATGCAAGTCCTGTCCCATACATCCTCCCGCCACCACCTACTCCAGTCCAGTCACAAGCTACCGTATTACTCGAATCTAAGCCGCACCTGAAAAATGAGACTCGAAATAAAGGGAAAAAAAATTTCCCGAATCTAAGCCGCACCTGAAATTTGAGACTCGAAATTCAAGGGGACAGAAAGGTTTTAGGCCGCACCTCCAAATCGAAGCAAAGTTGGTCCATCGTAATATGAGACACAATTTAGGTCGAATGAATGAGGATACAGCTACAGTAGTTTGGTTCCAGTTGTAAGCTTAGCAGTTAAGCATTACCAAGTAGCCATTGCTATGCGTCAGGCGCTCCGTCCGTATTTATACGGGTACCCTTCCTTTTTCACGTGCTTCGTCTGGTTTGAATTGATTGCTTATTTTGCTTTGAACTGATAAGTGCCGTTTTCTGTGGGGTTATAGGTGTTTACGTCACTCTAAGCTGAAAATGCATTACTGTACTGTGTCATGCATTGTTTGTCGCATTCTGATAATGTGTGTTTACGGCCTGTCGCCGCTCGCGGCATGGCTTGCATGGTACTGCCGCTTTTTTTCTATTTTAAAAAAAAAGAGGGAGAGGGAGAGAGGGGGGAATTGTCTCATTAGCGAAACAATGGCAAGAAACTGCTATTTGGTGTTACTTACACTGCTGCTTTCTTTGATAATGATCAACAAGAACCAAATAATAGACTGTGTATGATAGAACATGTTCTGAATGAGAGTTAGGCGAAAATTTTTCTCTGTTTGAAAATCTTTGCGGCCGATTCTTTAGTACATCAAATTCTGCACAGTGTATCTGCCTGTTGCTGAGCACACTGCCCAACACAAAATCCTTCATTTCAATGACTGCTTCACATCATGTGTCATATGGATCATTACCACCAACACCAGCTTTTGTGAACTGCGCAGATGGGAACTTTCCCTGCAATATATTCTACATTTCCGTAACCCTGCTGGCCTCAACCTTCATTAGTCATTGTCCTCACCCATCCAGGCCCTTCCCAGTTCCCATTTCAGCACTATACAGCCCTCATTCCACCATTGTACCCAGTCTTTTTACTTCTCTCCTTTCCAGTTAACCTCACCCCCCCCCCCCCTCCCCTTGCACCTCCACTGTCCTCCATCTAACCTCCCGACTGCACATAGCTGCCCTACCCTCTCTCCACCTCGTTCCCACGCATTCCCCAGTAACAGTGTCCCTCATCCCTACCCAACTATCTCTCCCCCTCCCCGCCCCAGCCTCCTCCTTACACCCACCCAGTCGCTACTCCCATCGTGCACTGGTGCTGCTGCTCGCAGTGCGGCTTCAGTTGCCAGAGACTGAAGTCGTGTGTGTGAGTTGCATTTGTGTGTGTGTGTGTCATCTATTTTTGATGAAGACCTTGCCGGCCGAAAGCTTATTTGTGTTTTTTTTGTTGTTGTGTCTATCTGCAACTCAGCATCTCCAGTATATGGTGACTGGCAACTTTTCTTTTCATAATATTGTAACAAAAGTTTTTATTTTTGTAAAGTTAATTAACGGTGGTGGGGTATTTTGTAGCATTTCAAATTATTACAAAAGTTGATTATACAGGGTGGTCCATTGACAGTGACCAGGCCAAATATCTCACGAAATAAGCGTTAATAGAAAAAACTACTAAGAACGAAACTTGTCTAGCTTGAAAGGGGAAATCAGATGGCGCTATGGTTGGCCCACTAGATGGCACTGCCATAGGTCAAACAGATATCAACTAAGTTTTTTTAAATAGGAACCCGCATTTTTTATTACATATTCTTGTAGTACGTAAAGAAATATAGATGTTTTAGTTGAGCCACTTTTTTCGCTTTGTGATAGATGACGCTGTTATAGTCAAAAACATATGGCTCACAATTTTAGATGAAAAGTTGGTAACAAGTAGGTTTTTTAAATTAAAATACAGAACGTAGGTATGTTCGAACATTTTATTTCAGTTGTTCCAATGTGATACATGTTCCTTTGTGAACTTATCATTTCTGAGAATGCATGCTGTTACAGCGTGATTATCTGTAAATACCATATAAATGCAATAAATGCTCAAAATTATGTCCGTCAACCTCAATGCATTTGGCAATACGTGTAACGACATTCCTCTCAACAGCGAGAAGTTTGCCTTCCGTAATGTTCACACATGCATTGACAATGTGCTGATGCATGTTTCAGGCGTTGTCGGTGGATCATGATAGGAAAAATCAATCCACCTGTCATGAAAAGCTATCCAATACCGGTTCAACCGCATGCGAGCTATGTGCCGGACATTCATCATGTTGGAAGTTCATCGCCATTCTATCATGCAGTGAAACATCTTGTAGTAAGATCGGTAGAACATTACATAGGAAATCAGCATACACTGCACGATTTAGATTGCCATCGATTAAATGGGGGCCAGTTATCCTCCCTCCCATAATGCCGCACCATAAATTAACCCTCCAAGGTTGCTGATGTTCCCCTTGCCGCAGCCATTGTGGATTTTCCGTTGCCCAATAGTGCATATTATGCCAGTTTACATTACCGCTGTCGGTGAATGACACTTCGTCGCTAAATAGAACAAAAAATATGTCATCGTCCCGTAATTTCTCTTGCGCCCAGTGGCAGAACTGTACACGACATTCAAAGTAGTCGCCATGCAATTTCTGGTGCATAGAAATGGGGTACGGGTGCAATCGATGTTGATGTAGCATCTCAACATCGACATTTTTTAAATTCCCGATTCTTGCGCAATTTGTCTGCTACTGATGTGCAGATTAGCCGCAACAGCAGCTAAAACACCTTCTTGGGCATCATCATTTGTTACAGGTCGTGGTTGACGTTTCACATGTGGCTGAACACTTCCTGTTCCCTTAAATAATGTAACTATCCAGAAAATGGTCCGGACACTTGGATGGTGATGTCCAGGATACCGAGCAGCATACATAGCACACGCCTGTTGGGCATTTTGATCACAATAGCCATACGTCAACATGATATCGGCCATTTCCACAATTGGTAAACGGTCAATTTTAACATGGGTAATGTATCACGAAGCAAATACTGTCTGCACTGGCGGAGTGTTACATGATATCACGTACTTGTAAGTTTGTGACTATTACAGCGCTATCTGTCACAAAGCGAAAAAAGTGCTCCAACTAAAACATTCATATTTCTTTACGTACTATACGAATATGTAATAAAAAATGGGGGTTCCTATTTTAAAAAACGCAGTTGATACCGTTTGATGTAGGGCAGTGCCATCTAGTGGGCCAACCATAGCGCCATCTGATTTCCCCCTTCAAGCTAGACGAGTTTTGTTCTTTGTAGTTTTTTCATTTGATGCTTATTTCATGAGATATTTGGCTTGGTCACTATCAATGGACCACCCTATATACTTTTTAAGAATGTTAGTCACATTTCAACTTTTGTATGAAGCACATTTTTATACATCATGGTTTTAAAGATATTCCCTCTAAACTTATTGTGCCAAATTACCTTTCAGGGTGTGTTTTACCTTTTTAAAGTGAAATTGGCCAAAAATGCAAAAAATACATTAGCATTTGTATTGCCCCTTTTAAATGCAACTCCCCCCCTCTCTAGTTTTACACCTGAGAAAGTTCCTTTGTAAGTATTTGTGTTACTGATCTAGTAGTATTAGTAACTGAGCATTTACTCTACTGTTGAACAAGAAAGCATGTCCTGCATGGTCTTTGAGCTCCATGTGTAGTCTCATAATTGTACACATTGATAAGTATGCTCTGACAGTCATCTATTTGGTTCTGTAATTTGTGTCTTGTTCCTTCACCATAAGGGCTGTTGTAGTTTTTTTTTTTGTAATAAGCTTGGATCTGACAGATTCTTATCTTAACACTTTGCCGTACCAGAAACTGTTAATAACAAACTGATATCCAAAAATTTCCAAAATGTTTTAATTAATACTATTATCTCATGCCGAGATATTATTCTGCATCATCACCTTCAAAGTAGTCCCATTTGGAAGTGATGCATTAGCTCCATACTTGACAATCATATACAACCGTCCGCTCGATGAAAGGTCCGTACCCAAAGACTGGAAAGTTGCACAGGTCACACCAATATTCAAGAAAGGAAGTAGGAGTAATCCACTTAATTACAGGCCTATATCATTAATGCTGATATGCAGCAGGATTCTGGAACACATATTGTGTATGAACATTATGAATTACATCGAAGAAAACGTTCTATTAACATACAGTCAACAAGGATTTAGAAAAACAACATTATTGTGAAACACAAATAGCTCTTTACTTCTATGAAGTGTTGAGTGCTATTGATAAGGGATTTCAGATCGATTCCGTATTTCTGGATTTCCAGAAGTCTTTTGATCCTGTACCATACAAGTGGCCTATAGTGAAATTGCGGGCTTATGGAATATCATCTCAGTTATGTGACAGGATTTGTGACGTCCTGTCAGAGAGGTCACAGTTTGTAGTAATTGATGGAAAGTCATAGAGTAAAACGGAAGTGATTTCAGGCGTTCCCCAAGGTAGTGTTATAGGCCCTTTGCTTTTCCTTATCTATATAAACGAGTTGGGAGACAACGTGAGCAGCCGTCTTAGGTTGTTTGCAGATGACAAAGGTTATTTATCGACTACGAAAGTCATCAGAAGATCAAAACAAACTGTAAAACAATTTAGAAAAGATATCTGAATGGTGCGAAAATTGGCAGTTGGCCCTAAATAACGAAAAGTGTAAGATCATCCACATGAGTGCTAAAAGGAATGCGTTAAACTTCAGTTACATGCTAAATCAGTCAAATATAAAGGCTGTAAATTCAGCTAAATACCTAGGAGTTACAATTACAAACAACTTAAATTGAAAGGAACACATAGAAAATGTTGTGGGGAAGGTTAACCAAAGACTGTGTTTTATTGGCAGGACACCTAGAAAATGTAACAGATCTATTAAGGAGACTGCCTACACTATGCTTGGCCATCCTCTTAGAATATTGCTGTGCGGTGTGGGATCCTTACCAGACGGGACTGATGGAGTACATCGAAAAAGTTCAAAGAAGGGCAGCATGTTTTGTGTTACCGTGAAATATGGGAGAGAGAGTCACTGAAATGATACAGTATTTGCACTGGACATCATTAAAAGAAAGGCATTTTTGATTGCGACAGAATCTTCTCACGAAATTCCAGTCACCAACTTTCTCCTCCGAATGCGAAAATATTTTGTTGACATCGACCTACATAGGGAGAAACGATCACCACGATAAAATAAGGGAAATCAGAGCTTGTACAGAAAGATATAGGTGTTCGTTCTTTCCGCGCGCTAAACGAGATTGGAACAATAGAGAATTGTGACGGTGGTTTGATGAACATTCTTCCAGGCACTTAAATGTGATTTGCTGAGTATCCATGTAGATGTAGATGAATACACCAATTCCAATATTGCCACCACTTCTGAAATGCACCCTGGAAGTCTGTCTTTGCTAAAGTGCTTGGTATCTTCTTCTTCTTTTCGTTTTGGCTATCTGAAGACTGTCTGATAATGTCTCAGTTTTGCATTAGTCGAAATGTGGATGTTCGTAGTTTGTATGCTAAATTCATTTCATTTATTTGTGCTCCTGTTGCTTTCTTTTTTGTCAGCCAAGTTTCTACCCATTCTCTGTCATTTTTAATTGAGTCAAAAATCTATGAATAGTGTGGGGCATTTGCAGTCATTCATTTTTATTGTGAAATAGCCAGCTGTAGATGTTCTCTCCTCATGTCCTTCCTCAAATATCATAGAACTTCTCAGCAGATACCTTTACTGATGGTCTGACTAAACTTTTATGAACAGTTCTGTAAAAAAAAGAGGCATTCTTTTGGTGAAGAAGGTATTTTCCATTATAATGATTGCTGCTTAGTGTCAGGATTGTAGCCGTAAATTCAGCTCTTGTCACCAGTGACAACCTCTGAAAGAAAGTGTGGATCGTCTTCAGACAATCTGTAAGTCCTCTGCAGATTTCTTCACAGTATTGCTTCCGATTGTCTCAAATCAGTTGTCGCACAGAATTCTTCGTATTCCTTTTTGTGTTCAGTTCTCCTGGCAGTTTACTTTCATGTATTATAAATTATTATTAAGGAGTTTCAGAGGTATCGGATGGTCTGTTTATGATCTTGAAGAATCAGTTCCCTCACTGTCGGAACGTGTTCTGCTGTGAAGTTCAGCAGATGGCTAACCGATATGACTGTCTTCACCAGTTGATGTTCGTCCGTTTCTCACACACTTATACCAGTTGTAAGTCTGTGTGTGACCTGAAGCATTATGTCCAAAAGCTAACTTCAACCTGTGAAGTGTATCTGCAGCAGTGTCTCAAATTTATAAATCTTTATACAGACACACTGCTCGTTTGTGTCACCATGACAAAAACCGCACACGTATAGAAACATGATAATGGAAGTACACTCACCGAAAACCGACCAAACCACTCAGCTCACAGCCACTATCCACAATGATTCGAGATGAGTGTATTGGGAAACACAAAGAAGCAGGAACTTTTGTGTATAACCTCATAATAGTGAAAACTATAGTACATACTTGGCTTGTAAAAATGCTTGCTAGTGCAATTTTCGAGAGAATTTTTTTTTTTGTTTGTGCCTGTATATATCCATTTTTTAAATCATAAATCCTCTGCATATTTTTCCTGTATTTGCTTGTAGTAGACTGATGTGCTGCCTACAGATGAACAATTTTAAGAAGTGCCATTTTGAGATGTTACTGGTTGCTAACATAATTAGTTACCATACTTAGTATTCCTGTTCCAGTGTCCAAACCCAGAAATCTCAACCCAAGGACAGACTTGCTGATGAGGAACTGATGCCTTACCTAGAGGTAGATACTGTTTTTATTGTTGCCTACTTGTTTTAGAAGTTTTTATAAATGTGAACTACCCCTGTGACAGTTCTGTGAAACTTCATTACTCTTTTAGCTTTCTGTTTATATTTAAGAGGAGTACCACTTGCATGTTCGTAAACCTCTTAGCTGTTGAACAACATTATTATTATGTGAGTAGAAATCATACTCTTCCTGTTTATCTTGAAATAAATATCCTCTGCACTGCAAATAGCAATTTCCCATTTAGTAATGTACTGTGCTGATTTCACAGATTCTTTTGTCACGCTGTTCTCCACAATTTTGTAATTTTTTCTCTATGTTTTTTTGTTTGTGTATCTCTGTTTGACTGTGTATTAATTCTACCAGCTCTTTTGTCTGCTACTTTTTAATATTGGCTTCATGTTATTTCTCTTTCTAGCTTCTTATTGCCTGAAAATTGTTGTCCTGGTGCGAATATAAACATTACATTATTGATACTGCAATATAAAAGGTGCAGTCTGTGATCTTTTGCAATGTGGAACATAAAGCTACTGAACCATCTAACACATTGGATGATACAAACATTTTCAGCACTAGGCAAATATATTTGTATCCTTCTCCAAACTGATTAAGGGACATGTGGGGTGTTTCCCATGAAAAGACATGGCGGAAAGTCTCCCCAAATAATACCTTGTGCCCTGTCTCCTATGACTCCATCACCAGTGGGATGTTAAACACTAATTTTCATTCCTTTGTCCTCAACACCAGCGTTTCCAAATCTCCAGAGATGGGAATTACTTGAGCAATCTTTACTGAGCTTTCGCCCTAGCAGTCTATTCTGAGCTTTCACCCTAATCAGTTGATACTTACCAGAGGTTCTGCTGTCTCCACCTTCTGAGCATGTACCTTCCTAGTTTAGGTGACTTTTTGCGGTTGTTTCTTAAATGGTTTAGCGATTATTACTTGAAATTTAATGTGGGCTTTGAAACTGCAGTATACAGTACTACAACAATTTTATCTTTATGACAATATATCCTTCATAACAGGGTGCATATGCCCTCGAAATCTGGGAAATCCCATGTCTTTTTTAGAATTCTGTGAATATTTCATTGTTGTAGTTTTCAGTTAAATTTTTGTAATTTTGACTGATAAGAAGTGATAATCTTATGAGCAATTTTACTTTATAATACTGCAGCAATAAAGCACAAACAAGTTTAGTTGCGAAGAAAATGCGACATTCACAACAACAGAACTCAGTGCACACACAAGCATCTGCTGACAGCAAAATGTGCCAAAAGCCGTATGAAGAAAACTACGCAGTGCTTCATGACAACAAACTGCTTACAATGAGTGTGATGTCACAACTGTTTACATTTCTAACCGGTCACAAGAAAATGTTGGGAATTGTGGTTTGAGTATTGTTACTTTCAAAGGAAATTTCCTTTTATGCAAGATAAACTTCATTACGTGTGAGAATGTGTTATGAGTTTTATTAAATCACTGTGTGTGTGTGTGTGTGTGTGTGTGTGTGTGTGTGTGTGTGTGTGTGTGAATCTCTTTCAAATTATTTCCTAAACTGTGGAGCATTTGAATCTCATTCAAAGCTTGACACTTTGAGGGGTGGTTACAAGGGTAGGAGCCAGAGGGTAGGGAAGGTTGTTTGGGGATTTCATAGGGATGAACTAAGAGGTTACGAAGGTTAGGTGGACGGCAGAAAGACACTCTTGGTGGAGCCACCTTTCCTACCCTCTGGCTCTTACCCTTGTAACCGCCCCCGGTGTAAAAGCTGTCCCATGCACCCTTCCACCACCACCTACTCCAGTCCTGTAACCCGGAAGGTGTACATGTTCAAAGGCAGAGCCACGTGTGAAAGCACCCACGTGATTTACCAACTGACCTGCCTACACTGTGAAGCTTTCTATGTGGGAATGACCAGCAACAAACTGTCCATTCACATGAATGGACACAGGCAGACAGCGTTTGTTGGTAATGAGGATCACCCTGTGGCTAAACATGCCTTGGTGCACGGCCAGCACATCTTGGCACAGTGTTACACCGTCCGGGTTATCTGGATACTTCCCACTAACACCAACCTGTCAGAACTCCGGAGATGGGAACTTGCCCTTCAGTATATCCTCTCTTCTCGTTATCCGCCAGGCCTCAACCTCCGTTAATTTCAAGTTGCCGCCGCTCATACCTAACCTGTCTTTCAACAACATCTTTGCCTCTGTACTTCCGCCTCGACTGACATATCTGCCGAAACTCTTTGCCTTTACAAATGTCTGCTTGTGTCTGTGTATGTGCGGTTGGATATGGGTGTGTGAGCGAGTGTATACCTGTGCTTTTTCCCCCTAAGGTAAGTCCTTCCGCTCCCGGGATTGGAGTGACTCCTTACCCTCTCCCTTAAAACCCACATCCTTTTGTCTTTCCCTCTCCTTCCCTCTTTCCTGATGAAGCAACCGTTGGTTGCAAAAGCTTGAATTTTGTGTGTATGTTTGTGTTTGTGTGTCTGTCGACCTGCTGGCGCTTTCGTTTGGTGGGTCACATCATCTTTGTTTTTGGATGTAAAATAAAATTTTAGTTGCATAGGAAATGCTTCATTTACAACAAAACACCGTGCACACAGAAGCGTCTGCCAACATCAAAATGTGTCGAAGGCCTTACTATAAAGACTATGCAATACTTCGTAACAAAAAACTGCTTCTGATCAGCATGACGTCACAACTGTTTGCATTAGGTTTATTTGAGCAGTTGCCAGTGGGCACATGCGCATGCACACTTAAGTTGCAGATGCGCAGTACCTTCTCCCGCTTCTATGGCTACTTGAAGCCAGATGCAAACCACAAAAATTTTTTCTGGCACGCCCAAGCTGCCAGATTCGCGTATGTGCAGAGCGGTCTGAGTTGTACTGGGGTAGGGGGTAGTCTCCACGTGACCTGTTTTCACATTTAGTGATTTGCTGTTTCCTCTTTGTGTACAACTCCCACAAAAAATGAAAACAGAATGGATTTCTGTTTCTGGGAGCTATCGAGTGAATTAAAACACGTTTACATAACTAAGAAAGGCTGAAATATATTACATGTTTTGGTTTTCTGAGTTTATTTCCACGTTTTTGGTAGTTGATCAATAATCACCTTGCAGAGCAATGAAGTTATTTTTGTTGGTTTGCTAGGGAAATCGGGCTTTTATTAATCATTTCCGCTGAGGCAGTCAATTTATTTGAAACGAAGCGTTTCGTTCCGTAGTGTAGGCAAGTTCCAACTGTTTGCTGAATTTCAAGTGTATGTTTTCATCTTCTGATATGTATGGCATTTTACCATAATAAAGATTCAAACATGAAATAATACAGTACCGGTACTCTAAGAAAATTTACATCCCGCAAACTTCACTGAAAAGCTTAATATCACGTTGGAGCCTATTTTACTGTGAATCTGGACATATGGATGTGCACTTCAAGCCGAGTTATACATTTTATTATGGTTTACGAACTTCCGATGCTCTTGGAATACCCTCTGATGTCCTGTTTCTTTTATGACGTAAGATATCTCAATGCAAAATGTAGGAACATACGGGCTTCCTACGCTATAGTAGCCGCACAAGCACAGTAATGCCTGTTTTCCGGCACTCCCTGGCAGCTGTTGAAATGAACCTATTTCTAACAGGTATGGGGAAACATTGCAAATGGTGGTTTGAAAAGCGTTACTTTCAAAGATGAATCGTTTAAAACTTAACAATCAGAGGACTGGCCACTTAGAAGAATTTCGAGCCCAGAAGACCAGACATTTGTGTCATTATCTTAAATTTTACTGGCACGTTTGTGTGATGTATTTTAAAGTGTAACACATGCCAAAAAGAGAGAGAGACCAAACCATTAACTTTTCCTATTTGTGTATTTGCGCTACTTAACAGTGATGTTGCTATTGGCTGACTATATCTCATGTCCTGTGCTCTGAATATCTGCCGTTATCAGCTAGCGAGATCACATGACAAGAGCTATTATGAGCTTACAAAAGGGCATCACAGTCTCAGTTTCAATGCTGTGGAAACTAATGTACTGTGTTTGGTGGAATTCGAAATTACACTTTCGTTATTACGAAAACATGCAGTAAATCATAATATGAAAATATGCAGCATACATGACTTTCCAAGACTTTTTTGTTTTTGTTTTTCTGAAGTGGAGGCAGGAAGTTATACACCGATGATGTATAAAATGTTAACATTCAAAGGATTGATAAGTTTTACAGTTCCATGGGACAATATACTGTTACTTAACATGGGAAAAATGTGTTTTCACCTGGGAAGAACTGTATTTTCTAACTGGGAAATCCGGGAATGGTTTTTCCATGTCCACATATAAGCCCTGTACAAACAAAATTGTTTGTGTTTGTTCTTTTATTTGATATGTTTTTTATAACTGTAAGTTGAATATAATAAATGCTACAAAGCCACCATTTGTTTTTTATTTATTCACATTATTTCTTTGGAGTTTTGCTGTTTTTCATTTTTGTCAGTGTTTATTACCCAATGTTGTGCTTTTAGTTCATCTATGCTTTCTTTTTTAGAAGTTTCCTACACTCTGTGTGTACTAACACAGTGTTGGGACAGTATCCCTTCTCATCACAGCTGGTTCCTGTTACCTTTAATTTCCATTTCCCTCTTTGATTAAAAAAAATTAAAAACGTGTTAGTAATCATTTGTATATTTATTTGTATCTTAGCTCTGCTCTAGTTATTCCTATTCAAATTGGTCTTCCCTCACTGTAAACGTTTCTAGTAATTTTTTCCCTAATATTTTGATACAGCAGTGGGAAATTATGGGTGGGATATAAACAGTGGCATGAAGAAAGATTAACTTCTTATATATGGAAGACACACTAATCAACAAATGAACACATGAACAAGGTGGGAAGACACATTGATCAACAAATGAACACATGAACAAGGTGTTGCATACCATAATTCAGCTTTTGAACTTGGCAAATGATAGTGATATATTTTACAATGCATCAATCATTTTTTGGGCAATAGAAGGCCAACAGTATGTATTTTGAGATCTTTTGTACAATGGTAGAAATATTTTCAGTCATAGTATAAACAATATAGGAAAAGATAGATAGTTTCATAAGAAAGACATTCCAAGCTGCAGATAGTCACAATTAAAAGACACTCTTAATAGCGTTCAGCCACAGCCTTCTACAGTAAAGAAAGAGACAAACACAACATTCACACACACACTCGAGCAAGCACACCTCACATACACATGACGACCACTCCAGCATCTCGAGCTGGTATGCAGTATTATTTGGGATGCAAGCAGCGATCTGGAGGGGGTGGGGAAGGGGTCGAGAAGGGATAGTAGCATACGGGTGGTGAGAAAGATGAACACTGTCTGCTGGAGTGTGCAGACTGTGGGGCAGGGAGGAGGAAGAAAAAGGAACAAAAAAAGGAGAGGCACAGGGAAAGACAGGCAGATGCATTGGCAGAGGGCTGCAAATAAACAGGGTGGGAGATGAGAATGGGGAGGAGATGATAGGGTAGAGGGATGGAAACTCTTGGGTGGAGGGTGTGGGGAGAGTATATTACCGTAGGTTGAGGCCAGGATAATTATGAGAATGGTTCTCACCAAAGCCTTCACAGACAGGCTCTATCTCCCAGACAGTCCGCAAATAGATCTCCTGTGCCATTTTCCCTCACAACCCTAATCCTCCAACCACCCCCAAAAACCAGCCACAAATAAATGTCCCTTTTGTCTCCCAGTACCACCCAGGGCGGAACAACTGAACCACATCCTTTGCCAGGGTTTTGATTACCTATCATCGTGCCCTGAAATGAGAGATGTCCTACCCGGGATAGTTCCCACCCCTCCTAAAGTCATGTTGTCGCCCACCCAACCACCACGACATCCCAGTCGATCCCTGTGCCAGCCCCAATCCCAACCCCTTACCTGTGGGAGACCCAGGTGCAAAACCTGCCAGTCCACCCACACAGTACCCCGGTCCTTTCACAGGTTTATCATACCCCATCAGGGCTGGCCACCTGTGAAAGCAGCTCATCTGCAAACATTGCACAGCTTTTTATATTGGTATGACTACCAGCCAGCTGTCCACCAGGATCAATGGCCACTGCCAAACTGTGGCCAAGAGTAAAGTAGACCACCTGTGGCACAACATGCAGCTGAACATAACACACTTTATTTCAATGGCTGCTTCACTACCTGAGCCATCTGGATCCCTCCCTCCACCACCAGGTTTTCTGAGCTTACGGTAACATACTGTCCCCACACCCTCCACCCAACAGTTTCCACCCCCTCTGTATTATCATCTCCTCCCCATTCTCGTCTACCGCCCTGTTTATTTGCAGCCCTCTGGCAATGCGTCAGCCTGTCTTTTCCTGCACCTCTCCTTTTTTTTTGCTACCTCCTCCCCCCACCCCCCCCACCCCGCCTCCTGACGCTGAGCCTGCCGGCAGTCTAGTCCCTGCACACTCCACCAGACAGCATTCTTATGTCTCCTTCTGTATACTACTATCCCTTCCCCACCCCCTCCAGACCTGCAGCTTGCATCCCAAGTGATGTTGCATACTGGCTCGAGATGCTGGAGTTGGCGGTTGTATGTGCATGAGGTGTGCTTCCTCGTGTGTGTGTGTGTGTGTGTGTGTGTGTGTGTGTGTTTTACTGACGAAGGCTGTGGCTGAAAGCTATATGTGAGTGTCTTTTAATCGTGCCTGACTGCAACTTGGCATGTCTTCTTTACGGTAAGTGCCAATCTATCTTTTCCTACATTGTTGACAGTCTTGCCTGGAATTTCCATTGTTTGATTTTTGCCAGTTAGAATATGTATAGTTAATGTGTTTTTCCTCTTATTTTGTGTGCAGTATTAATTGTTATGACAATTTAATTGATATCTCTTAAATGCAATTGTGCTGTTTTCCCTTTTAGCTGTGTTGTTTCCCAGAATGCACCTATAATTGGCATTTTCTTATTTTATTGCTACTTCTCATCTTTTTTTAAATACTAGCTATTTGATAACTACTAATGTAAATTCCTAGATGGTTATGGCTGCCATGACTTTGTGTACCACCTTATTTTAGACATTGTCTACAATGGTAATAACAAGGAAAATAGCAGTTACCTGTGTCTAATTCAGACCCAAGTATTTTCATTGCATCCTGAAGATACGGTGACAGAGTTTCAGTTGGAGAGGGTCTCATTTTGAAAACTAAGTACTCCATTCAACATTGGACATTCCAAACTTACGCACTTACGCCCCGTGGCCTTGGCACTGAATTGCATGAAGAATGACTTCTTGTGTTACCTATAGATGCATTGCACTTTTATGGGATGTAGTCTACTATCATGCAAAGGATTTGTAGACTTAAAAAGTGTACAAGGAATGCCGTACATAGGTTTGCTTCCTTGATTCATTATTAGGTATAGTTCATTAAGTCCTTCCAGTATTATGTGTTAATGATCATTTCGGAGACAGTCTATCTTTTGCTTTTCTTCCACAGCCATTGTAATAACTCTGTGTAACAGAGAATTTGCTGAGACAGGTGTCGCTGTGTTGCAGTGTGTGCTGGCAGCTCCCCAGTCCTGGAGTGTCCAGATGTCAGCGCTGCTGCTTCGCTGCCGACTGGAGTCGTGGCATTCACGCACAGTGGAGCGTTCGATGAATCAGTGCCAGGTTGGTAACCGTACTCGTGTCTGGACATGGTGTGGAAATTCAGAGGGTAGGAATTACACTCACAAGGAGATTCCTTGTGCCGCTGCATCCCACAACTGATCGATTTGTGATGCTGATTTTGTATGAATATGGAGGAGGAACAAGGTGACAGAATGGTTGGAGGGTTTATTGATTCAGGAAGTGAAATACCTGGTACTGCTGATAGTACCACTTCTGAGGGTAGTCTGAATAGTTCTCAGCCTAATATTGAAAATGATATTTTGTGTTTCAAAAACTTTGTATTTTTTGATAATATCATTATTAGGTGTAGTTCAGTAAGTCCTTCCAGTATTATGTGTTAATGGTCATTTCGGAGACCGTCTAGCTTTTGCTTTACTTCCACATGTCATTGTAATGTGTTCCAGTGACATTATTTCATGCCTGTAATGTTTCTCTGAAATTATTGTCAAATCCCATCTACAGCTGCAGTCATTTTTTGGTTGGATGAAAAACACTGACAAGCTAGTAGGACTTATTTTTTTTTGGGGGGGGGGGGGGGGGAAGAGATTGAAGTCTTAGGGAGCCAAATCTGGGGTATTAGGGCTAATGTTCCAAGATATAATGGCACAGATTCTTCAATTTAGCAATTTGTGACACAGTTTTCCAAGTGCATGCACTGGTCTTTCTGCAAACCCAGGCCTCTTCGTTGAATTTTTGCATCCAGAGTGCTCAGAAGAAGTGATAATGCCAAGTCATCATTTAATAGAACTTGTTTCACATCCAGAAACACTAATGCTGTGAATATTCTTCTTCTTTGGAGGTGAAGAATTGACTTCCATCCACTGCTCCAATTGTTGTTTTGATTCTGGGTGTGTAGTGGTTAATCCTTGTTCCATCTGTTGTCAGATACCAACATTCAAAAAACTTTTATCTTCATGAAATCACACACCAAACACTGATTGGAAATTGTCATACGAATTTGTTTCTGATTCTCCTCAAGCAGACACGACATCCTTCTCCGACAAAGCTTTCTTGTGTTTAGTTCTTTGTGCAAAGTTTAGCTGAAGCAGCCTTGTGAAATCCATACAATTTTAGCAGTTTCGTGCACCTCAGTACTCATCAAAAATCATATTGCGCAATTTTTTGACAATTTCTGGAGTGGTTGCAATTTTCGTATGTCTTTTATATGGGGTAGTGGGATGATGATACTCTCTTCCAGTGCTACTGGGCTTAGCAGGAGCTTTTCTGTGCTAAGAATGTAGTGATATAGAATGGTAAAACACTACATCTTCACTTACAAGACACTGTCAGCAGAAGCTCAAAGAGAGTAAAAGCAGTATTTTGTGTAAATGGTTGTTGACAACTGCAAGATCAGATTTCATGCAGCTGTTGTGCAACTAATGAAATTCTTAAAATCCAATGGAAAAGAGTGAAGAATTGTTACTGTTATTATTATTCCAAATTCTGGCTTCAAGCTGTGAGTGATGGCTACCGACTGCATCTCTTCCTCTGCCAGTGGCATTATTTAGATGTGCTGTGTAGGGGCGCATGGTCAGGACATTGCTCTCCTGGTAATTGCCAGCATCTTGGATCTCGGAGTCCTTATTTCTCATTTGAGTAGCTCTCCAGTTGGCATCACGAGGCTGAGTGCTCAGTGTTCCAGATCTCCCACCACAGAAAATCCGTGATGTTTCTGGGAATTAAACATGTGTCCTCTGCATGTTAGCCAGACATGCTGACCACTCTGGTGTGGATGTGGACAAAAAAAGAAATGAGTTATTAAAGTACATAAAAAATTGTGTGAATTATGCTCATAGTGGTCAGTAAACCTCATCATGCAATAAAGTGGCTGGATGAGCGTACCTGAGGAATTTCCTTGGCGCAGGAGCTCGAACTTCACCGAATACTCTTTGAGTCAAATTTTTATCGACTGAAGAGCCGTACCTTTCAGTTACTGTGATTGATCTTTGACAACTAACTTGAATGTTTCTTTAAAATGTCTTGTCATAATTTTACTATTTAAGTTTTATTTGGAAGGTGGCCTTAAATCAAAATGAAATGTAGGCAATAAACACACAGAGGAGAAGAGGACATAAGCTCTTGAAACACAAAGTTGCACAAAATTGTTGAAGAATAGATGAGTTGATTGAATACCTAATGAAGGGATACCAGTTTTAATTGGGAAATTAGTTTAAGTGGAAATTTATGACTTAATTTGAGTAAAGAAGTGACAGGAATCAAGGAACAAGTAATTTGATTAGATAGGAAGTTTGAGAATAAAAATCTAAACGTTGTAGTGATAGACAAGGCTTGAACACATCAAGCAGTTGCAAGTGACTGTAAGTTACAGCAGTTGTGTGGATGTAAAGAATCTTGCACAGGGCTGATTATCACGGAAAGATGCCTGGAACCAGTTGCCATAGTGACTATAACAACTTGCAGAATTAATACTGCTGACAGATTTTGGAGTATTTCCAGCATTAAATTTGGGATCAACATTTTCGCAGATTCTGGTAGATGCCATAGACAGTGACAAGCCTCCAGTAGCCTTCCGGTGGCCACAGCTCTTCTCGACTCCACTGCCGCCGCGGTGGCACATCGAGTCGGAGCTGGCACACCTGCTGCTGTCCCTGGGTGCCGTGAACAGTGCCCTCGACATCTTCCTGCGTCTCGAGGAGTGGGAGGCGGTCGTCAACTGCTACCACATGCTCAAGCTGCGCCACAAGGTGAGTTGAGAGTCGGCAGTGATATGTACGAGGGTGAGGGAGGGATGCAAATGTAAAAACTCCCCAAGATAATGATTTTAAAAGTTGCAGTATAGGCAAAGCTAAGTACCCAAGTACTACTTTTACCTGACTCCTATTAATACAGATTTCTTGTAAAAAAACATAAACAGAAATTTGTGGTATACAGTTGGTGCAGTGGGTATATGTATGGTAGTTAGGATGGCAGTGCAGTAGCTCAGAGGTTTCCGGTCCCACGCTTCCGGCTACATTACTGTGATCATTTCTCGTGGTCGTGCGGTAGCGTTCTCGCTTCCCACGCCCGGGTTCCCGGGTTCGATTCCCAGCGGGGTCAGGGATTTTCTCTGCCTCTTGATGGCTGGGTGTTGTGTGCTGTCCTTAGGTTAGTTAGGTTTAAGTAGTTTTAACTTCTAGGGGACTGATGACCATAGATGTTAAGTCCCATAGTGCTCGGAGCCCGTGATCATTTCTGAAGACTGTGAAAACAGTATGGCCTGCTGTTTGTGATTCCACCACTGATCTTTGTAAAGTTGTCAACCTCTGAATTCATTGACATGTTAGCAAACATTCCTAGTTGTTCAGGTGTAGACTATAGCGATGTAGATACTGGGGTGTATACGACATGGGACAACCGGGAGATCCGGGGAAAAACCCATGATTTTTTTCATCCAGGAGAAAACAGGGAAAACCCGGGATTTTTTAAAAATTGCAGGAATTTTTCATTGTTTTAGTTTTTAGTTAAATTTTTGTGATTTTGACTGGTAAGAACCAATACTCTAACAAAGGATATTACTGTACCCTGTTACTGCAAAATAAAACTGCAGCAATAAAACTTAAAATGCAAAGGAGATGTGCCATATACAAAACATAGTGCTCATACAAGCATCTACCAACAGCAAAATGTGTCAAATGCTTTTGGAAAACTATGCAATGCTTCACATAACAACAAATTGCCTCCGATGAGTGTGAGGTCACAACTGTTTACATTGGATTCATTTTAGCAGTTATGAGCAGGCTCAAGCACGTGCCAGTTGAGTCACGTATGAGTTCTACCTTCTCCCGCTTATGGCTACAGAAATGTGGCTGTTGGGTGTGTAAGCAGCCACAGCAAGCGGTTATACTCTGTTCATTGTAAAAATAAACCTGGTGTAAAAATTTGCTAGAATCTCACTGGATTTCATTTTGTGACCAGTACAGTCAAGTATGATCATAAGGATATGTTCTATGCTGTGTTACACACACAAAGACTGAGCAATAATATGCGGGACAACAGCTTTACCGGCACATTGAACTTGGACAGCCTGGCCAACCAGCGGTCCAACTAGCTTGCAGTGATGTGAGCAGTTGCATTTCAGACGTAAAAGAGATGGGCAAAGAAACAATGTAGCTTCAAATGTCTTTTAATTTTTAAAAGAGAATGAAATAGTATTTGATAAAACTCCAGCACTACCACACGCTTCTTAGGTAACGAGACGGAAAGCATGAAATGAAATGCTCTCGTTCTCACCTGGTATAGTATTCTAATTACAAACAAGGATGATGAAAATTCCTAACTTAAACAGAGGGTAATTTTTCTGAGCAAGCTATGTGTGATGCAAAAGCATACTGCAGGGATTTCACCATACTGTGGAATACTGAAGCCATTGAAGATATTAATTACAGTCAATCGTCTGGTAATCTCTCTATGTCTGGTAGCGTAACAGTATTGTTATTTCTTGGGCCAAATCCCTTAACTTGGCTCTTGATTAGTTCTGCTTGGTTCATATTGTAATGGTACAGTGGCAAATGTAAAAATGCAGCATTTGCACGGTATGCTCGAAGCTGTGAAATTGATTGTTTTTCATGTTTCTATGACACACACCTACATCTGTGGTATAAAATAATGGACATAGTCCAAATAAGAGTATTTCATTTTTGCCTTAAAAATTAAATTGTTATGTTTTCTTAACTTAAGCAACCTTTATTAACAGTCTTTCATAAAATATTGGTAATTGAGGATTTATATTTTATATGAAAACTGAAATTTCGCATGCAATATGTAATTAAAAACAAGGAGATGTGCATTATTCATAACAAATTACAATAAATTTTACAAGTACGAGATGTAGGTAATTCGAATTGAATGAGGGGGAAAAAAAAAACTGATTCGGATGAGATTTGAACCAGCAAACTATTTATCGTGACCCGTTATTACAGTACTACACTAGCAGTTCTGCTACTGATGCATGTACAACAGTGATTGTATCAACTGTATCTGATACAGTCCCTTGGCAAACTTCAAAGCTGATTACCTCTCTAAATTTATAACAAATATTAAAAACAACCTACATCTCGACTCTTTCTGACAGTATTCCACATGCATGTTTCACTATGAAACAGGAAGCAGCCTCAGCCATTTTCATACTGCGTACAACAGCGCAACAATCAGAGCACAACAGTGCAGAGGCTGTGACTATACACGGTTTTTGAAATGAAAACTACACAACTAAAGAGTGATTAAGAATAACGTTGATGGTTGCTAATACGTTTGAATATCTTAAAGTTTCATTTAACAATATTTCAGAAGGATGTAGGTTGCAGTAGGTACTGGGAGATGAAGAAGCTTGCACAGGATAGAGTAGCATGGAGAGCTGCATCAAACCAGTCTCAGGACTGAAGACCACAAAAACAACAACAGTAATAATATATATTGTACATAAGTAGGCCCTACTTCAAACATCACATCAACATCAGTGTACGTGTGCTATTGCATCTGCACATTCATTGTGTTTGTGTTTGTTTACATTGGGTTTATTCCTATGGTGCTGCGCGGTCTAAGGCTCCTTGCCACAGTTCACGCGGCTCCACCCATCTGACGTTGAGTGTCCTCACTCGGGCATGGGTGTGCGTCTTGTCCTTAGCATAAATTAGTTTAAGTTAGATTAAGCAGTGTGTAAGCCTAGTGAGTGATGACCTCAGCAGTTTGGTCCCACAGGAACTTACCACAAATTTCCAAAATTTCTTACAATGAACGGATTATAGATGCTACCTTGATACATTTTACTGGTGCACCCAAGCTGCCGGATTCAGGCATGCGCAGCAGGCCCGGATCTAGGAGGAGGGTGGCAAACTGGGAATCTGTCCCAGGTGGCAATTTTGGGGGGAGGGGGCGCGCGAAATTCATATTCTTGAGGAAAATGAATGAATCGTAAGTTTATTTTTGAATGTGTGCATAGTGTGCGTGATGTCTTTGTCAGGGGAATCCTTGTCACATCTAGAAATAAACTTTCCTGCAAGAAAAAGGGGCTATATGAGCTGAGATGAGTGAAGCCAAACAAATGAATGCCAACCACTGTCTGATTATGTGGTTGATTGGGTTTGTGAATTATCAGTGGTGTTAAAATTACTAGCGTACTCTGTAGATTCAGACTACCAGAGTGGAAATAAACGACTATTAGGAATAACGGGTAAGAAGGATTATGTATTATCTTCTCGATGTATCCAAGAAAATGAAATTTTGACAGAAAAATTTTGTCCACATCGCTATACTAGTAAGGGCCAGTTGCATAGTCCCCGGCTAGCAGCCGCTTAAATTCTGTTCCGGAAGTAGTGTGGAGAACGCGTTGTACAAACATGTAACAATGCCTAACGGTAGAATAATCGCAGGGTAACTAAACCGGTGATTCTGGCAGGGTTAGTGAAGTTAACAGGCAAATAAGTTTTGACAATGGCAGGAACTGTTACAGAATTAGTGATGACAAGATTGTTTGTTATTAGAATGAAGGAGGGGGAAAGAAGTGGGGACATCGCACAAATTATGGAAGAATGTGACGATTCCTAATTTATATAAAATTTTTGTACGACTACTTTTCAATCTCATGCTTGAGAAACTGGAGCGTATGAATGAAAAGTGAAACTGTTTGCTTGTAGTAGACCTAATAGGCATTTGATATTGTTGCTTCGTTAATTATATTCTGTTGTGTTATAAAAATGACCATTTGTACCAAAAACAGTCTCGTTTATTTGGTGTGTGTTAAAATTACTGCAATATTAGAAAGGCCTATTTTGTTTTATGTAGCAGACAGTGCCAAAATAGACATAATCAGGTCAAGACACCACTCAGTCTTGGGTACTGTTTGCATTAACAGCTTTTTCAGTATTAAACAACTACATTTCAATTTTTCATGTAGCAAAACGTTTAACGAACTTTTATGAGGTAATAGATTCTTTCGCACAAAGGAAAGCATGCCATGTAAAGCTGTAGCAAGATTAGAGAGAAAATGCTAGGAGCTAAGGATTGAAGAAATGTGTACTTTCTTGCTTGTCTCTTGTCTTTATTGGTTTTATGTATCCTATGTTTAATATCATGTCACACAAAACTGCACGTTATTAGCTAATAGGCGATAAAGAGTGAAAATTTTCTGAAGAGTTCTTGTTCTCTCGATTACAAATAATCCCGCTAAGCATTAATTACGAGCAAATTTTTTTTTTTTTTTTTTGAGAGGATGTCAAACCGGCTGACTGGGAGCAGGAGAGGCACCACAGAACATTTTAATTTCCACTGTCTTTAATACAGTTTGACGGCTTTTGTTACAAAATATACACATTTCAATTCCACAGAGCTAAATACAGGGACATGCGATAGAAGAATGCTGTGTGAAGAGGCGTGGCACTGCACTTTGGCACACTTAAGACCCAATAACATTTCTTCAAACACGTGTGTTGTATGTATCAGACTCTTCAGAAAGATAAGTGCTAAAAATGAAAATTTGATTTTTTTTAAAAAAGTTTGATGTCCTATCTCAAACGCTTGAGCGAGGAGGGGGGGGGGGGTCAGTGTCCACTATCTAGTATTGCTCCAGTTGGGAAATATCATAGATCTTGGGCTGATGCGCAGAGCAGTCTGAGTTACAGTGGCGAAGTGGGTAGTCTCCACATGGTCCGTGTTTACATTTAGTGATTTTGCTGTTTCCTCTTCGTTATTGCTCTCACATCAAATGAAATCAGAAGAGATTTCTGTGCCCTGGAACTGTCAAGTGAATTAAAATAGATTCACATCATTACAGAAGGCTAAAATATGTTATTAGTTTCAGATTTTATTTTATTTCCACCTTTCTGACACTCAAGTATTAACCGCATTGCAAAACAATGAAGTTATTTTTGTCGGTTTGCTAAAGAAATTTGGCTTTTATTGTCTTTTCCACTGAAGCCTTCAATGTATTTGAAACGAAGTGTTTAATTCCACACTATTAGCTAGTTTCAGCTGTTCGCTGCATTTCAAGTGAATGTTTTCATCTTCTAGCACGTATGGCACTAAGCCATAATAAAGAACCAAACATGAGATAATACAGTACTGGTACTCCAAGAAAATTTACATCCCAAAAACCACATTGGAAAGCTTAATATCAGGTCGAGGCCTACTTTATTGGGAATCTGTACATACAAATGTGCACATTTTTGTATGGTTCACAAAATTTGGATGATGTCTTGTTTCTTTTATGACGTAATGTAAGCTCTTTTAATGTTTTACACGTACGAACATATGGGCCTCCTATGTCGTCGTAGCTGCGAAAATGTGGTAGTGCGTGTCATCTGGCGCTCTCTGGCAACTGCTGAAATGAACCTATTTCTAACAGGTCACATGAAAATATTGCGAATGGTGGTTTGAAAAGTGTTCCTTTCAAAGTAAATTTCCTTTTACTCATTTTGAACTATGTGCGAGAATGTACAATGAATTTCTTAAATCACAGAGCGTTTGACTCTCGTTTAAAAAGCAACTCTTTGAAGACGAGCCATTTGGAAGAATTTTGTGTCAGTATCATCAGACATTTATGTCATTATTAAAGAGTTTACTGGCACATTTGTGTGGTATATCTTAAAGTGTAATATGTGCAAAAAAGATCAACATTATGTGTGAAAGCTTCTCTTGCTGCATATTGACCTTCGAGACTAACATTATATGTGAAAGTGTTACTTTTCCTGTAGCAACACTATGTATATTAATTTAAACCATTAACTTTTACTGTTTGTGTGTGCGTGCTACTTAAAGTGATGTTGATGTTGGCCAACTACATCATGTGTCCTATTTTCTGAATATCTGCTGTCATCAGCTGGAGAGATCACATGACATGAGCTATGAATGGCTTACAAAAGTGCATCGCAATCTCGATTTCAGTACTTCAGAAACTAACATGCGGCGTTTGGTGGAATTCGAATTTATACTTCTGATGCTGAGCCGCCATAGGCACAATTAAAAAGATTCACACGATCATAGCTTTCGGCCATTAAGGCCTTTGTCAGCAGTACACACACACACATACACACACACACACACACACACACACACACCTGCAGTCTCAGAGAGCTGAAACTACACTATCTTTCCAGTTCAGCTCTCTGAGACCGCAAATGTGTGTGTGTGTGTGTGTGTGTGTACTGCTGACAAAGGCCTTAATGGCCGAAAGCTATGATTGTGTGAATCTTTTTATTGTGCCTATCGCGGCTCAGCATCTCCGCTATACGGTGAGTAGCAACTTTCCTTCTCTCGTATTATTACATTCCATTTTGGATTTTCCATTGTTTTAATTTATACTTCTGTAATTTGAAAATATGGAGCGTACATGTTGCTGCATATGAAAGATCTTTCCAAAATGTGTTTTCTTTTTCCCTGAATTTCGTTTTATAAAGTGCTGGGAAATTGTACGCCCATGTATAAAACCATAACCATTCCAAGGATTGATAAGTTTTACAGTTCTGAGGGAAAATATACTGTCACTTAACATGGAAAAAGTGTGTTTTCACTCGGGAGAAAGTGTATTTTTAACTGGGAAAAATCGAGAATTTTTTTCCTTGTCCGCGTATACATCCTGAGATACCTGCTTACAGAATGAAGTGATACTTGTTACAGCATGATGACCAACAACAATATGGTATTGTTGCCTTTTGTGCTGCATAGAATGACCGTAATGGTGAAGTGAGCAATGAAAGTGGTGTTTCAGGAGAAGGATTAATGCTTCCTGTGGAGGCAGTGCCACAGCTGGAAAAACTAATGGTTTACCTGTAACATCAGCCAGAGACAGCTCCAGCCAAACTGTCTACACCATTGTGCTGTTCTCCATTGTCTCACGTGTCGAAAACAAAGTAAATTGAACTCGAGTTGAGCAATTAAATGCGAGTATAGACTAAAGTACCTATAGAGTTTAAGCGACAAAAAAGTATTTCTTGTTAGTGCCAAAATAAAAGGTTTGTATATTGCAGTACATATAAAGAGTTTTTGCTTTTGGTAGAGTATATCCAGATTTTTCGTGATGCAGATTGCCACGTAGTCATGGTAAATGAGGGTCTTGTTTAAAGCCAAACAAAGGGTCCCCCGAGGACAAGAAACATCCCCTCCTCCTCCATGTCTCCAGTCTTCTGGCTATTCGTATACAATAACTTCCTCTCCTTTGCCAACCTCTTTGCCTCTTATCAACACGTACATACAATGACCTCATTTACATGTTGGAGGTATTCAAGCCTCTACAGTTTTCGCCCCCTACAGCTTCTTCTAATGCACTATGCAAGTTATCCCTCGATGTCGTTACAGATGTCCTGTAATCCCCCCCCCCCCCCCTCCCCTCCCCGTCCCTGGCTAGCCACTGCTTTCCACATATTTTCTTTCCTCACTGATTCTCCAGTGGACAAATTGACTTTCCATCTTATCCATTTTTTAAACACCTTTCTTTTCTACAACATCGCTAATTACTCATTCCTCATCCCGTCTTTTCAAATTCTCAGTCCTTGGTTCGCTTCCGTGCAATGTTGTGTGCCAAATGTATATTTCTCTACTTGTACTAGTCACTCTTGTATCCTTCTTGCTTTATCCAGCATACTTTATTTTGCTTCCTAGCTAGCAGAATTCCTTCACTTCTGCTACGTGGTCCTCAGTTTTAATGTAAGGAATCGTTATCTCGTTTCTGCTACTTCTCATTACTTTTGTCTTTCTTTGGTTTATTCTCGAACCAAATTCTATACTCGTGAGACAGTCCATCTCATTCAACAGGCCCTGTAACCCATCCTCACTGTCACCAAGGATAACGATGTCATCAGCGACCCTTATCATTGTTATCACTTTTAACTCCACTCCTGAACATTGCTTCTTTCACGTACAGTTCGAACTATCGAGCAGAATATCTGCATCCCTGACTTACACCCCTTTTAATACGATCACTTTGTTCTTTGGCTTCAATTTGTATTGTTTCCTTTTGGTTATTGTACATGTTGTATATTACCCATTTTTCCTTGTAGTTCATACCCATTGGTTTTTTCTGGACTGACAGATCCTATGCAGATGTGTTGGTTTTTCTTAAGTCTTGCATTCATTATCCGTTACAATGTGAGAACTGTCTCTCTAGTGTCATTACCTTTTTAGAAGCTAAACTAATCGTCATGTTACAGGTCCTCAATTTTCCAGATGTGCCAGCTCTCCCGATTTAAGCGGGAGCCTCCCGATTTTTCCTTCTTCCTCCCAACCGTGAAGACCGATCTCCCGATTTTCAGAGCTGTTTAAATACTTTCGTTATTATTTGAAAATCCTGCACCTTCATGAAATTCAAAATTGCCTACTCTCTGTGCCCAATTTAAAAGGGGATGCCACTGGAGCTAATATTGCTGATCTTCTACTTTCAGCTTTATGGGAATTCCGTATTCCATCAAAAAACTGTCTGGCTTTTGGTGCTGATAATCCTCCTGTAATAGTAGGGCTAGGAAAGGGTGTGGCAGGATGTTTGAAGCAAGAAATTGCTAACTTAATCGCTGTAGGCTGTTCTTGTCGCCTAATTAATCTTGCTGCTGAGAAGGGGGCAGCATGTTTGCCTTTAAACGGTGACGAAAATATTATTGACATATTTTATTATTTGGAAAGGAGTGCAAAGAGGAAAGAAAAATTTGTAAAGTTTCAAACTTTACATGACACAGAAATGAGCAAAATTCTGAAACTTGTGCCTACATGATAGTTATCGTTGAAAAGATGTTTAGATAGGATTTTGGAGCAGTGGGACCCTTTGGTTGATTTGTTCAAGAGTGAAATTGTAAGTAAGGATTCTGAAGTGGAAATTTTGAAGAATTATAAAATTCCAAAACACACTCAAAATGTTGATGTGTCTACTTCATATCACAAGTCCAAGCACTGTGAGACGATTTCACCACACTCCTCACATAAAATAATAACCCAATTATCAGTTTTACAGGAAACCATTGACACTGTGGAATAAGCTTTATCATGAGAGAAATGACTGTTCATGTTTATGTCATCAAATTTACATACATCTTTATGCCTTTTCCTTTCGAGTTTTATGCCTATCTTTGAGAGCCCAAATGTGGTTCTTCAGTCAAGTGCCCCACATATCCACTTATTGAAGTCAATTTTGAAGGAACTATTGAAGAATGTGATGGCAAGATTTGTGAGACCACTCATTATTAAAACCTTCAGCTCTCTTATTGATGAAGATTATCACACTCAGCAAATCAAAAGGATGATTGTGGTCTGATGATAGGGAATTCTACCTTTGATTTGGTGACCACTTTGAAGCCTGAGGAAAAGTCTGTATTCTTTAAGTCTGTAAGAAAATGTATCCACTCAAAGATGAAGTTTTAATGCATGCAGAAGTTGCAAATATTTCTACAATTGGCAAAGCATCATTTTCCAGCCTTAGATTTTTCATAAATAGATTTCCTAATATTCTGACTAGCAAAAGTGAACACTTAGATACAGAAGTTGATATTCTCCACACTCAGTTCTGTAACTTTCAGCTGGAAGAAGCCAACGTGGCAGCAGAGAGAATTGATGTTCAGTGGCTGTTGGTAGGTGAGATGAAATCGGCTGATGGGGTTCTTCAATATGATAAACTTGTAAGGATGATGCTGGCTATTTTGTCAATTCCACATAGTAATGCGGAATATGATAGAATTTTTAGCACAGTTATGAAGACCAAAACTCAGTTCAGGTCCATGCTTTCAGAAACGTCTTTGGAGAAATTTTTAACTTTAAAAGTCAATTCAAAAAGGCACGTGCCTTGAGCAGAAATTTAGTTCAGAGTTTTTGAAGGCTAAGTCAGCTACGGGTGTGATGAATAAGTAACTACTGCAATCAGACAAATTCAGACTGATAAACTATTCAGATTATTTGCTAAGCCTAACATGTACAACCTGTACAAAATTGATTTAAATTGGGGAAAGATGTCTTACGGATATAAGATGCCATGCAAATATGGGTTGCGTTATGAAATGAAAATGTGTGATCATTTAACAGTGATTTATTCATGCAAAAACTGTGCTGATGTCAAAACAGAAATCTAATATACGTTAATTTGTTTCCTCGGATCGTAATTTCAAACTGTAATTCTCTTGAGTGCTTCACTTGAACGTGTGAATCCAAAGAAACCTGCAGAGCTCATCATTCACGTTGTTCAGCATGTTGAATGGTAAATTATACAGTCCGAATGCTCAGATATGTCCATTATTTAGTATTTACATGTAAATAATAAAGCAAATGTAATTGAGTTGTTACAGGTATTGAATTATTGCAACTTTAATCATCAGGGATGTGTTATAATTACAATAGTACACCGCTAACATTCTCCTGATTTTTCACTTTTGAAAGTTGGCATGTCTGATGTTCTCTTCCACCCCTCAGTATTTATTCGTGACAGGAATTCAGATGTCAGGCAGTTAACGTAAGTGTACATTAGATTGTACACATTTACTATAAAAATTGTTTGGTTGCCATTTCCAACTGATTAATTCAGAAATTCCCAAAGAATGTTATCTATTTTTTGCCTCGTTTGATCGCAAATATTTCGAAGCTCTGTCAGACGTCTTACATATTTATCCTATTTCTTCTTCTGTCGTTTCATCGGCCTTTTGTGCTCTTAGTGTTCACACTTTTGCTTTTAATTTCATCTAAACTTGTTTTGAGTTTTTTGACAGCTGAATCTTTGTTTCTGACAATCATTGCTTTTCAGTTTTTCATCACGTTAATGGCACTTTCTATATGAAATAGAGAATGAAGAAAGAAAGCAAAGAGATGGGTGGGAATTCTTGACTCCCAGCCCCACAGGGCACTGTGGTAATGCAATGACGAAAGCTGAACAGAGAACAAATGGACATCATTCCTCAGTACATCATTCCTCAGTACTGGCAAGCTGCCACTTGCCAGTCACTTAGATTGGTGAACTCCTGGAATGATGTATCCGTGTCTGTCATCCGATCTCAGATCGACTCGACACCAATTTGAATTGAGAATTGCTATTCGTGCAAGAGGTGGCAGCTCTTTGTACTAAAGTTTGCACCCTGTAAACCCGATTGTACTCTATATATACTCAATAAGTAAAATTCTGTTGTCTGCTAATCCTCCCGGTGTCACACTTTTAATGGCGAGCAGTGTTTTTACTTTGGTACTGGACGTGTTGTAATAGCAATCGGTCTTTGCCTCTGACGCGACATTCTGGGACTTCCATTTTACAGGCTGCCGAGATAGTGAGGCACGAGCTTCAGAAGAAGGAGACGGTGAAGCTGTGGTGCCTGCTCGGGGACTCGACAGACGACCCTGTGTACTACGAGAGGGCCTGGGAGCTGTCGGGACGGCGCAGTGCGCGTGCCCAGCGCCACTGGGGGCTGTTCTACTTCAACCGCAAGCAGGTAGGGCACGGCCTTTCACCAAAAACTATTTATCGCCTTCGTCTTTCCATCTGATACAGATCAGTGTGGCAATACTGTAAGGGAACATTTATTACCCCCATCAGAAGTGGGACCGTGTGTGAAAGCAGCCATGTCATATACCAACTCTGCTCGAGTCGTTGCACAGCTTTTCATATTGGGATGACTACCAACCAACTGTCTATTAGTGTGAATGGCCACTGCCAAACTGTGGCCAAGAGTCCAACAGTATTTGCCCCATCTTTCGTATCACCTCCTCCCAGTTCACATCCCCTGACTCTCATTGTATGCTGCTCCCTGAAAACACATCCATCAGCCTTTTCCCCTCTCTGCTCCTCTTCTTTTTGGCTCCCCTCCTCCTCTGTCCTGCTCCCTCCTCCCGCTCCCCCTCCCTCCCACTCCACCTCCTTCCCACTCCACCTCCCTCCCACTCCACCTCCCTCCCACTCCACCTCCCTCCCACTCCACCTCCCTCCCACTCCACCTCCCTCTCTCCTTCCCCCTCCCCTCCCAATGCTCCAACTTGCAGCCTTGCCCTGCTGCCTTCTATCCTTTTATACCCGGATCAAAGTAACAAAGTGATTGACAGTGAAACCACAGTTGACCCTGGAATTTGCCGATGTTGTCGGTTCGCCGACATGTGCGCGCGCAGTATGGATATAGCAGCAACAGATGTAAGGTTCCTTACTGCCTTCTCATGCCGCCTTTTAATGCGCATTACTGAGTTCGTTTTACAGGATCATAATATCCTCGTGGCTTAACAAACACACTCCTGTGTATAAAATAATACTGCATTCCAATTATATGTATATCCCAACAGAATCAACAGGAAGCACACTGTATTTTACAGTAATCAGAATTAATCGTTTTCAGTTGTCAGATTCGATACAAAAGGGGTGTTAAAATGGATCTGAATCATTCGTGTAAATACATTAACAACATTAAAATTATATAAACAGCTTGAGTACTTGCCAATTACTGTAGTATGCATGCAGAGTGGCATATCTGTGCAGAGGAGTATTCCTTAATAATGAAGTGAGATTTATTATACAACTGCAGTAAACAGAGTTCAGTCAAAAATATGACACAACACAAAAATAAAGACGAATTAAGATAAAGGCTATGTGCCATTTAGTTCAGGATCACTTTCTTCCTTGACACTGTCGTTATCTGAGTTCTGGTCCATGGACTAGTCTCTGGAATCGCCTTACAATATAATTATATTTTCAGCATTACGTTCTAAGCTAACTTTGCTCTTCCTTGCTTCCCTAACAACCATTTCTGTGTTGCATACAACATTATTTCACTTCCCTGGCATTATTTGTGCCACTGCTTTCGCTAACAGTCTTTGAATATCTGCTACTGTGTAGCTTTTGTTATTTGTTGCCATGCAATGTTTGATCTGCTCCCAAATCATTTCAATGTTGTTGAAATGGCAGTGGTATGGTGGAAGCCTAAGAACCCTGTGGCCACATTCATTAGATACCTCGTCCACAACGTACATGCTATGTTCATAAGTTCTGCCTTACATAAATTGTCCTGAATTTTAATGTTGTGCGGTTTCAACCATTCAACAATGTCAATCTCATCTGTTGTCATCGTTGGAGCTTTATTTTTAATAATTAAATGGTATGGGGCATTGTCCATTACAATGACAGATGGCCAGTTTAATTTTTGCAGTAGGTGCCCCTTGAACCATTTAAGAAAACTATTGTGATTCATCTCCTTGTGGTAGTCATGTTTTCCTCAATTTGTAAACAAGGAGACAGTTGGGCCCTTTCTCACCAGAACAGCAGAACTTCCACATTTGCTGTCATCTGTCCAATCTTTCTGACAGAATGGTTGGCATGAATCCATGTTTTGACAAACCACAAAATGTCTTCAAATGGCACTTCAACATTTATTAAAAATCGGCAACGACATGCTGTGCTGTCACCTCTGTCTCCATTATAATTTTGCGTCCATTAAATTTTTTGTACCGAAAACCGAGGGCCCTGACAACCATTAAGAAAGTCGTTCTGCTGACACTGAATAACTTTGCCTCACGAAAAGTAACGAACAGCTTTTTTGTTGTCGGGTGTTCTTTTGTCTCGTAATATTCATATATGTGGTGACGAACAGCATCTTATTGTGACGAAGAGCATCTTGTCGAGAAGAGTCCAAGTTTGTTAATCGTGATCCTGTCGCATTTTTATCAGGTGTTCGCAGTTTGGGTGAACCGTGTTCTTCCCCTTCTGCACAGTATTTCTTCTTACAAATTTTAATGACAATATATATTGAATCTTCAAGGCAACTGCAGTTCTTTTGGCTACCATCATTACAGGCAGTAGAGTTGCACCATTGTGTCTCTCCTTCTCCAAATATTCGTGCACCGAGCACACAAACTCAATTTCTGTCCATGCAAAACTGAGCAGATCGCTGAACTTTCCATTTGGCTTCCACACTTTTTTGCACACTTCCAATACAGGCTTCAGACATTCTGTTGCACAAATAAACTTGCCATAGAGAAAGAAATCAGATAACAATACAGACCGCAACTGTTTATGTTAGTGGCCACAGGCGTCGTCTGGGGGCTAGCTATAGCCGCTACCTGCAGTAACAGAGAGATTTGACAACGATTGGCTGGTCGGTGGTAATAGCCTTCTGATCAGCTATACGTCAATCACTTTGTTATTCTCATCCGGGTATAGTCCCTGCATGCTCTGCCAGGCAGCAGTCTTCTTTCCCTCCACTCGCAACCAGCTATCCCTCCCCCTTTCCTGTCTCATTCCAAATTGCTGCTTTTGTTCAACATAGCAGTTGCGTCTGGGCAGATAGCAGGTGTGTGTGTGTGTGTGTGTGTGTGTGTGTGTGTTTTCCTTTCTTTTCTGAAGAAGGCTTTGGCCAAAAGCTCATTGTGTAATAGTCTTTTTGTTGTGCCTGTGTGCAACTCAATGTGTCTTTATGGTGAGTTACAATCTATCTTTTCATAGCTGTTGATATTCCAATCTAGAATTACCATTATATGATTTTAGAGAAGACTCTGGCACTACTCAAAGTAATGGTAGTGGTCCTGAATATGACACTAGGAACAAAAATAGTACCCGATTAGATGTATATATACTGCTCAGACTTGCACAGGAAGAAGTGAAATGTACAACCATAAAAATACACTGCTGCAGGGGGGGGGATAGTACACCGATTTTGATCCAGTGGTGACATATCCACCTGGGAGTAGTAAGTGGACTAGTAATGATTACAATGTCATCCACCTACAGAAAGTGTAGTGGCATAGTTACCTGTGTGTCCCCTTAATAGGGACTACTAGCAGCCAGAAGGCTCAGTGTGGTCCAGATGTGTGAATCAAGCAGGCAACCATGCTACTGGGACACACTCGTGTCTCCTACAGCCAACTTAGCGAGTCTGAAAATGCCGTGGTGTTCGGCGATGAAAGCAGATTCTGCCTGCAAACGAGTGGTTGTTGTTTGTGCATATGACGTATGCCGGTGAACATTGTCTCGTAGAGCACATTCATCAAGACACAGTGGCTCTACCCAAGGCGTTATGGTCTGGGGTGCAATAAGCTACAACTCTCATTCACCTTTGGTGTTTCCTGTTGTTATTGCCAGTAGATGAATTCGGAAGCTGCTGCAGCATTTTTATTCGAGCAGCTTTTCGTTTATGTATGAAGCTAGTAACTGTTCCCGAAAGAACAGGTACCATTGACGACCGTGCAGCTTCTCTAGAATAAATGGTAATTAATCGAAACCCTCAGCTGCTGACAGGTGTTGTTGATTTACCTCAATGAGGAGCTGAAAATGTGTGCCCCGACTGGGACTCGAACCCGGGATCTCCTGCTTACATGACAGACGCTCTATCCATCTGAGCCACGGAGGACACAGATGAATAGTGCAACTGGTGGCGGGGCACATTTTCAGCTGTCCCCATCGAGGTACATCAACAACACCTGTCGGCAGCTGAGGGTTTCAATTAATTATCAGCTTTTTGTTTGGTCTCACGAGGTTGAGTGGATCCCATTCCAGACCTCCCTACCTCAGACAGACAAAGTGGTACCGGGATCGAACTCAGGTCTTCCTGCATCGAAGACAGCGATGCTATAGAGGCAGTCTGTAGATTAAGATAAAAAAAAAATCAGTTATCTAAGTGACAAACATGTAGCCATGTTTTCACAGATAAATTTTATCTTATTCTTAAGCCTACTGACAAAGTCCATATCATGATCAGTTATTGTGAACATGATAGGTGGAACATGCAAAAAAAGTGAAAACACTGTGCCAGTTGAGTGCTAAACACCCCAACTACATGGTAGGTAGTTATACTTGGATTGAAACAACATCATGAATGACATTTTGCATCGAGTGGTAGGGGTGGCCTATTGTAGCTCTTTCTCGAGTGCCACATGCTGTTTCACCTGTTTGCAGTTACGAGCAGAGCCATGTAAAATGTGGCTGGCTGTGCATTGGCAACGTTGTCCTCGATGCTGCAGTCTGTTAGTCACAAAGTTATTTTATCCAAGGTACAGCTTTGTTCCTTCCACTGTTTGTAATCTCAGATGGTGGTGTGCCACATACTGATCTCGTGCCTCATCAACCTGCAAACTGAGTGTACATGTAGTAGCAGATATTAAAGGAAGTGTAATTGGCAATTCAGGATTTGCACAAAGGCTAGTTGTATGCTAACATTGTTCTACACCGTAACAAAAACAAGCCGGCTTATTGGAATGGTTTTACTTTGGGCTTTCATGCTGCAACCTAGTCTCATTCTGATTATCATTGTTCCTCTGGATCAAATGATTCTTTCAAGGATAATTTTTTCATGGGAAGGCTGATGTTGGGAGGGAGAAATGGCTTCTACTTTTCTTAATGGTCTAACAGTAAAAAGTACAAACTCGGGCTGCAAAACCCACTTTCTGACACGATTGATATTCAGATTCACCTAATGTAGTGTTATAAGGTATTTAGTTGTAAAATAAAACAGCATCTTCCAGTAGTCTATGCTAGAATGGAACTTGCACTCTGCAGCAATGTATGTACTATTTTGAAACTTTGTGACAGTTTAAAAGTTTTTGTTGGCCCAGGAAAGTTTTTGTTCACACACAACCCACAAGGAGAGAGAAAAAAGAAAACACACCTTAAGAATGTCAGCTTGTTTTCATATTTTCCACTGTGGAGATGTCTATAATTGTAAAATTGACTTTTTCCATATCATAGCAGGGGAACACTATTATGGTCTATGAATATACAATTGACTGATGCAAGTTACCGACTACGCTACATGGGAACAACTCTCAACCCAACCTTACAGCTTCAGTTCGACCAGTAGATCTTGATAGCTTACAAAGTTTTTCTTTATACCTTGCTGGACCTTCCTTTCTTTCGGGAAAGCTAATTCAGAAAGATATGTTGAAGACTTCCATTGAAGTTTGAGAATCAGAAAGGATCTGCCGGCCAAATTGAAGCTGCGAGGACGGGTCGTGGGTCGTGCCGAGATTGCTCAGCTGCCAAAGAGCCGCTTATGACGGGTGATGTTCTGGGATCGAGGCACGGCAAACAGTTCTAAAATACCAGAAAGTTTCAAGACAGATATTCATCATGCATCATCTACACCATTCTCCTCTTTATACTTAAGATTTTATTGTTGAACATGTGCATCATTGCCAGACACTCTCGTGTACTTAACTTTATTGCACCAATCTTCCTTGGCATGCTACTGCTTACAACAAAAAAGATGTTCAACTGCAGGTATTGCAATGAAATTGTGTGTTTTATGTTTCAGTATGACAAGGCCATTCAACATCTCTCAAAGTCCCTCGAAATCAACAGCTTGCAGGCAGGTCTGTGGTCCAGGCTCGGTTTTGCCTGCCTCGAGGAAAGCCAGTGGGACATGTGTGCTACTGCTTACCGCCGCTACTGTGCCCTCGATAATGAGGTAGTTATTATGGCAGTGTCATGTACCTGTGTACATAAAACCCAGAGTGCCACATGACACCCAAATTGAAGCTTATCTCTATTTAGTACTGAAGTGGTACTGTTGAGTTCTGTAGCTAGATAATGAAGTGAGTGAGAATTGTTTAGTCCTGGGGCTTTGGTAAGTGCTTCATGATGCATCTGTTTCTCTGACACTCACTCACTCACACACGCGCACATATCACACACACACACACACACACACACACACACGTTTTGTTAAGCAATAGCTTAATCTCGTTGTGTTTTGAACACTGAATACACATCTTACCACAGTTACATTCTGTCCCATAGTTTTCTCATAGGGCGACTTAACTACAAAGTAGAAAGGTAGCAAAACACATAATTGAAATGAAAAGTAATTTAATTTTTTCGATGTGGGCATTTGTTTGTTTAATAGTTGTGCAAATGTGGTGGTGTACTGTGTAATACTACTAACATTTCGTACACTAAAACACAATTATTATTCAGCTAGAAATAATATGACACATAATAACGTACTGCTGAGGACATATTTTATAGTATCAAAGGATGGCACAGTATTATTTTTCTGGATACTCTGTCACAGAACAGAAGCGGTTCTCAAACAAGTAATGTTTTACTGATAATTTGTATTTAACCTTATCTGCTATTATTTGTATGTATCTGAGTAACGGCATTACACAGTTTGATTCTAGGATAAAGTATGCCTTTTTTGGAATAGTGCTGTATTTACCTGCTGAACATACACATCATCCATCTATCTTGTATAGAAACTGTGCTCAGATTGACAGTGTGAGATATGATGATCACTACTGTTCAGTTTTTCTTTTACAGTAATTACATTTTGTAATACTTGTTTGCAGGGAAGGGGTAGACATTTATTTTCTGTGAGTAGTCACCTACATGATGTTCTTTTGTCTCCTTATTTTTTTTCCTACAGTCTGAAAGATTTCTTGCTTCCTCCACAGATTCACCAGAATTCTACCCCAGGTTTCAAAATAGAGTGAGCCTAAGCAGAATACGTAGTCCTGAGATTATTATGTGAGATACAGTTCATTAGGGCTGTTATAATGAAACATGTATTGTGCAGTTTATATAAGCTACATGTGTGTATGAAAGCAATCACCTTGGTCTTCACTCGCATAGTTGAAGTTGTCATATATATATATATATATATATATAAAAATATGGTTATAATAGAAGGAAACATTCCACGAAGGAAAAATATATCTAAAAACAAAGATGATGTGACTTACCAAATGAAAGTGCTGGCAGGTCGACAGACACTGTCTGTCGACCTGCCAGCACTTTCATTTGGTAAGTCACATCATCTTTGTTTTTAGATATATATATATAAAAAGAAAGATGATGAGACTTACCAAACAAAAGCGCTGTCAGGTCGATAGACACACAAACAAACACAAACATACACACAAAATTCTAGCTTTCGCAACCAACGGTTGCCTCGTCAGGAAAGAGGGAAGGAGAGGGAAAGACAAAAGGATTTGGGTTTTAAGGGAGAGGGTAAGGAGTCATTCCAATCCCGGGAGCGGAAAGACTTACCTTAGGGGGAAAAAAGGACAGGTATACACTCGCGCACACACACACACATCCATCCGCATATACACAGACACAAGCAGACAATTGTAAAGGCAAAGAGTTTGGGCAGAGATCATTTTGTCCTATATTGTTACTGGTGACAAGAAATAGTGTCTTTATGCTAGCATAAGGAAAATGAAGGAATGCTTGAGCCCAAACAAAGCAGCAACTCCCCATACAGAGACTTGCGTGCATCCATAAAAGATGTTATGAATCTGGTGGGACAGTGATGGTGTGGTGTACTGTGAACTGTTTCCTAGGTGTGACCATCAGTGGTGCTGAGAGTTATTGTCAACATCTGAGACGTCTTGCAGATGCAGCCCAAGAACAAGAACCAGGAAGACTGCGCGAAGTAATGCTAGTACGTAATAGTGGCCACCCGCATCCTGTTAGACTGACAAAAAACACTACACAGGAGTTGAGTTGGGAAGCCATTCTGTACCAACCTTATTCACCCTCAAATTTTCATCTTTTCTGCTGTCTATTAAACTACTTTCAGGGAACTTCCTGCATGAAAATGTGCTCTGAAGTTGGCTCGATGAGCTCCTTATCTGAAAAACCATGTGATTTCTGCAGTCACAGAATCGAATGGTTACCCAATCATTGGCAAACCGTTTTAAATATACACACACCAGAAAAAGTTTAGCATCACCCCGGTTCCCAGAACTCCTGAAGATGGACATTGACTGTCAGTATTGACCACAGACACAGTCCCTTTGACTATTCAGAGATGTCACTAAACCTGCCCAAACCATGCATGAGCAGCACCTGTTAGACAGAGGGGGTCCGACAGCCGATCAGTTCCAGTCATTCCACCAGGAAGGAGGTACACAGCTTGCGTTGTGTGTAGTTCAACCATGCCTAGACGGTCAATACCACGGTTTGATCGTGTCCTCATTGTTACTTTGTGCCGGGATGGGCTTCCAACAAGGGAAGTGTCCACGCGTCTTGGAGTGAACCAAAGCGTGTTGTTCAGGTACAGAGGAGATACAGAGACAGGAACTGTCGATGACATGCCTTGCTCATGCTGCCCAAGGGCTACTACTGCAGTGGGTGACCACTACCTACAGATTATGGCTCGGAGGAACCCTGACAGCAACGCCACCGTGTTGAATAGTTCTTTTCGTGCAGCCACAATATGTCGTGTCATGACTCAAACTGTGCACAATAGGCTGCATGATGCGCAACTTCACTTCCTACATCCATGGCGAGATCCATATTTGCACCCACGACACCATGCAGTGCACTGCAGATGGGCTCAACAATGTGCCAAACGGACAATTCAGAACTGGCATCACGTTCTCTTCAACTATGGGTGTTTCATATGCCTTCAACCAGACAATCGTCGGAGACGTGTTTGGAGGCAGCTCGGTCAGGCTGAATGCCTTTAAACACACTGCACAGTGAGTGCAGCAAGGTGGAGGTCCCCTGCTGTTTTGCGGTGGCATTATGTGGGGCTGACGTACGCCGCTGGTTGTCACGGAAGGTACTGTAATGGCTGTACGATATGTGAATGCCATCCTCCGACCAGTAGTGCCACCATATCGGCAACATATTGGCGAGGAATTTGTCTTCATGGACAACAATTCACACCCCCCATCGTGCACATCTCGTGAATGACTTGATTCAGGATAATGACATTGCTCGACTAGAGTGGCCAGCGTGTTCTCCAGACATGAACCGTATCGAACATGTGTGGGGTAGATTGGAAAGGGCTGTTTATGGATGATGTGACCCATCAACCATTCTGAGGGATCTAGGCTGAATTGCGTTGAGGAGTGGGACGATCTGGACCAACAGTGCCTTGATGAACTTGTTGTAGTATATCACGATGAATACAGGCATGTGTTAATGCAAGAGGACTTGCTACTGGGTATTAGAGGTACTGGTATGTACAGCAATCTGGACCACTACCTCTGAAGGCTCACTGTATGGTGGTACAACATGCAGTGTGTGGTTTTCATGAGCAATAAAAAGGGCGGAAATGATGTTTATGTTGATGTCTGTTCCAATTTTCTGTACAGGTTCCGGAACTCTTGGAACCGAGGTGATGCAAAACTTTTTTTGATGTGTGTATTATTGATGACAAGTCTCTGTTATCTGTATCAGTTGTGTTTATTAAACTTGTGAAAAAACGTTACCAACTTGTGCACTAATGAATGTCTGTCTCACCGTGTGGTATTATTACTATTATTATTATTATTATTATTATTATTATATATGCGCTCCCTTTTGGACTGTAATCACCTATATTTTATTAATAAACATGTAAACATGAAGTTGTATTGAAATGCCTGAAAAGTTTCTCCTAGATAACAGTATCCAGAGTATTATTGTGTTAGTCACACTGCACTCTTTCATGTCATACACTGATGAAAACTTAACTCACTTTCTTGCCTTTATAAAGTTTATACAACTGTATGTCTCTGACTTGCCCCTCTCCACCAAGCAAAGGGGCAGTCTGATATACAAATTTTCTTTTATGTATTTTAATGCATCGCTAGTGGCCCGGTGGTCTAGCAGGTAGAGCAGTAAACTATGGTCTTGGAGGTCCTGGGTTCAATGTCTGCTAGGAATGGGTATTTTTCTTCTTTACAGTCACCCCCCCTCCCTCCAGGATGGTCCCAGGTCCACTCAGCCTGTCATCAAATGAGTACCGGAAGATCATTCCTGGGTGTAAAAAGTACCTGGGCCACCACGCTCACTGCCCACCCCCTTCTAGTGCCAAAGTGAAGGAATCGATACCTGGTCCTAAGCTCGTGCTACAGACTTTAACTTTTCATTCACCACTGCAGAATTTATTCTGATTTACTTGATAGCCATATTAATTACCTTTTCATTTTAATCTGTACTTTACTCTCAATAAATTGTGCAACAGAAGTTGTAGTGTTGGTTCACCAGAAATGATATTTGTTTCAGTGTTTCTACCATTCACGTGAAATCTTACTTAAGATAATGCTACATTTTTTCCCTCCAGAACTTCGAGGCTTGGAACAATCTGGCGAAGGCCTACGTAAAACTGGGTCAAAAGGCTCGCGCCTGGAAGGCACTGAAAGAAGCTCTCAAATGTAATTTTGAGAACTGGAAAGTGTGGGACAATCTCATGATTGTGAGCACTGACTGCGCAGAGTTTGAAGATGTAAGTATAAACCTTGAGCAATTTCACTACAGTGCAACAATGTTCACATTTGAATCTCAATACATTGGGCATCAGAGCAAGTTGCATGTGTGCTGTTATTTATTAACTGTTCTCTGTTCAACTGTTATATTAATTCTCTGTGAAAAACTGAGCGTTTGACAGTATGTGCCATTTTGCCACAAAAGCAGCCGACTGCTGAAGAAGATACGTAGTCACACAGATGTTACTTATGTTTTAGTGGTCACCATGACCAGATATTGCATTGGCTTCAAGGATAAATGTCACGTTAATGGACAGGGAGAGGCTAAGGTGGTAATTGTGTTCTATTTGTAGCGAACAATCAACATTTGTCTGGAATGATCTATAAAAATTACTGTAAACACAAATCAGATAAACAAGTGTCAGTTTCCGCTGTCTGCAGTCAGGTGCAGTTATGTGGTTGGAGACAGTGGGCATATGTATGTGAGTTGTGCTTGTCTGAATGTCTGCATGTTCTCTATTTTGGAAGAAGGCTTCTAGCCAAAAGCAGAGATGTTTAGTTGTCTTTTCGTTGCACATGCCTGTGACTCAACAACTGCTCTGTAATGTGAATACCGATCTATTCTTTTCCTAATATTTTTGTTATTCCATCCTGTACTTTCCATCGGTTGATTTTGTAGGGAGATGCAGGATGACTTCGACACAATTTCTGTTTGATGTGATCGTGGCAGCTTCCTCTAAATGTAGAAAAATGTAAGTTAATGCAGATGAATAGGAAAAACAACCCTGTAGTGTTCAAATACTATGTTGATGGTGTGCTGCTTGACACAGTCATGACGATTAAAAATTTAAACATTATGTTTGGATTAAAGATATTCATTGAAGCAATTCGAAGGTGTGCTGCTAGATTTGTTACGCCAAGTTTGATCAACATCTGAGTATTAGGAAGATGTTTTGTGAATTCAAATAGGAATCCCCAGAAGGAAGCCAATAGTATTTCCATGAAACACTATTAAGAAAATTTTGAGTACCAGCATTTGCAGTTGACTGCAGAATAGTTTTATTGCCTCCAACATACATATTTGATTTATATGAACACGAGATGAGAGAAATTGGACTCGTACAGAGGCATATAGTTCCATCACCCTGTACTGTAATGTGGTTTGTGGTGTGTGAATTTCCTCCTCATTTTCAAAAATTCAAATCTTTGTTCACAGTCAGATATCAATATTGAAATTTTTACAGTATGTTGCTACCAAATAGGTGTACAAACTGTGCAAAAATCATATTTTTATATTTAGTCCCACGTGAGATAACTAACCCCAAACTTTACAAAAAATGAAAATTTTCAAATTTCAAAAATTCATAAAAAATTAAGGAAAGATTTGTAAGTGTTCTTGCTCTATATGAGGCTAGTAGTGTATGATATCTAACTATAGGAAAAATAAACTCTCATAAATCACTCCTTGTTTGTTATTTTTGGGCCTAAAAAGTGGATTTTTGACAATTTGGATACCAAACTTTGGAGGTCATTTTGACTGATTATTTTTGAATTTAGGGTATTTTGTGTAATAGACAATGTTGTAGAGGACTCTTTTCTAAAAATAATCATGTCAATTGCTATGTTGTAACTTACTCCAGTGCAGAGATATTCATATTTTTGCTAATGTCTGTAAACTGAAACATCGTTGCACACTTACAGATGAAAATGGCCACCATTCAGTAAAAGTGAAAGGTATAACTTTTTAAAAAAAACTGTTTTGAACTTCTCAATTATAGGGTAATCACATAAAAAAAATTAAAATATTTAAAAATGGTCAAGCAACCAACTTAATTTTTATTGGACCACTTCATTTGGATTGACCCATGTCCAGAAAGCAAGTACCATTTCATTCTATGACCGCTGCGGTACTAGTGTCGCTGGTCCTCACATTTGCACTTTTCTTTCTGGTTCATTATCTTTCCACTTATGTCATGACAGCCAGATTGTATTGTGTTTACATTTGTTAGTAATCCTTCAATATGTTTAGGACAGTCTCTGAACCTGCCAACTGTGAAGAGCATTCTGTAATCCTTTTTTGAACACAAAGAACGTTAAGCCAAATTAAATTCTTCGTCAATTTGTAGAGATTTATGGTGGAAATGTAGTGTTTGATGGAATGGTTAGAAAGTGGGTGAGACAGTTTAATGATGGACGAACAATTGTTCATGATGAAGCACAGAGAGGTTGGTCTTCTGTTGTCAGTGATTATTTGGTTGAGAAAGTGAATGAGAAAATTTGTGAAAACAGACATTCCACAATAAGAACGCTTTGTGTTGAACTTCCATAAATTTCAAAAACTGTATTGGATGAGATTCTCATGAATCACCTAAATTTTTGTGAATTGTGTTTCTGTTGGTTTCCGAAAATGCTTACGGATGTCCACAAGAAGTGACTTGGCAGTGCTTTGACATTTCCTACCCGATACAGTGATGAGAGTAGATGAATTTTTAAACAGATTTGTGGCTGGTGATGAAACTTGGGTTCGTCATGTCACTACAGAATTGAAAAACTGTCAATGGAGTGGACGCACTCATGATCCCCCCATAAAACAAAATTCAAAACAATGTTGTCAGTGCAAAAAATATACTGTGTTCTGGGACAGTATTCTGCTTGTTGAGTTTCTTCCCATAGGTGAAACTACCAATGCAGTACAATAATGTGAAACACTGAGGAAAAACTTTTGGCACACAATTTAAAGTAAAAGGTGTGGAATGCTCAGTCAGGGCATTGTGTTGCTTCATGACAGTGCATGATCCCACTCTGCTGGTGTTAATCAAAATCTTATTCAAAAATTCAGTTGGGAGCTGTTCAATCATCCACTGTACAGTTCCAGTCTTGCACCTTCTGACTACAACTTACTCTTGAACTTGGAGGCGTTGTTTTGGAGAAGGACACTTTGACAACTTTAATGATGCAAAAAATGGTGTTCAGCAGTGGATATCTTCACTGGCAGAATTTTTGTATGAAGAAGGCATAGAAAAATGGTTTTACGCTATGATAAATGTCTGAAAAATTGCAGCAACTGTGTAGAAAAATAGTTTAAGAAATGCTCTTTCTTGAAAAATAATAATAATTGCTTCGGGGGGGGGGGGGGGGGGGGGGCAGCTTCTCGTATAACTTACCACGTTATATTTAGCTGGTGCAAGTGCAAATAATATTAATCAATACAGTCATAGTATTGTGTTTGTACAGTGATTTAATTTAATAGAGTCACTTCTCTTTTTATTTCTGTATTCCTTGACTCATTTCACATTTTTGAAGCTTCTCTTTCATGACGCAAACTACATAATGTGATGAATGAACGAAAGAAATTTTTTGCTCTCCTACCATATTGTAAAACAACATTCATTACTATAATTCAGAACCACATTAGTGTGCTAACAATAAGTAAATAATATCCGGTAAATAATATCCAGTCTGATGAAAAAAGATACAGTGTCACATGGATTTCTTTGCTTTTGCACTACCATTTTGTTGCATATTTCTCACTGCAGGTCATACAAGCATATCATAGGATATTGGACCTCAAAGCTAAGCATGTCGATGAGGATGTCCTTCGGATCCTGGTGAAAGCAGTGGCAAACAACCTCCCAGATAATGCCGGTGTGCCATCACGGAGACTGATAAAGGCTGCACTGGGTCTGTTTGGGCGTCTTACAGGACAGGTAAAAGAAAGGAGTTGCTAACTGTCACTTAGTGTTACCTGTAATGTTGCTTTATTTGTTGTCCTAAGTCATATTAATTCATATGGTGTGTATTCATTTATTCTAACAGATTCACTGCCCTCTAATAATTTTTGAAACATGTCAGCTAACTGTTGTGCAGATTGTGATGATGTATGCTCAACCATTAAAGCAAGCTCAAATTAGGTAATATTTGCTGTGGTAGCTCAGGCCAACAGCAAATGGTTAGATTTTAATAGTGTAGCAAAGACAGGGCTGTAGAGTGTCCTCCATGTTATTCAGTCTGTGCACTGAGCAAGCAGCAAAGGAAGCCAACGAGAAATACGGGAAGGAATTAAAGTTTGGAGAGAAGAAATAAAATTTTTTATGTTTGTTGATGACATTGCAAGTCCTTCATAGAAGGCAAGAACTTGGAAGTTTAGTTGAACAGAGGGATAGTGTCTTGAAAGGAGAATGTGAGACAAACATCAACAAAAGCAAATCAATGGTAATGTTTTGTAGTCAAATTAAATCAGTGTATGTTGAGGCAATTAGATAAGGAAATTAGGCTCTAGAAGTAGTTGAGAAGTTTCGTTTTTTGGGCACAAAATAGCTGACAGTGGCTAAATAAGGAGGATGTGGAGTGCAAACCAACAAGAGCAAGAAAATCATTTCTAAAAATGCAGGAATTTGTTAATGTCGAATATAAATTTAAATATTAGGAAAAATTTTGCACAGTATTTGTCTGGAGTGTAAATTCGTATGGAAGTGAAATGTGGACAATAAACAGTCCAGACAAGAAGAGAACAGAAGCTTATGAAACGTGGTGCTAGAGATAAATACTGAAGATTAGATGAACAAAAGGGGTAACTAATGAGTCAGTACTAACTGTCACTTCCCAAGCTATCAAGGAATCACTGAAATTGCTGATGGAAGGAAGTGTGTGAGGTAAATATTGTAGGGGAAGATAGAGACATGAAATGACTTCAGTCAGCAGTTTGAAATAGGTATAGGCTGCAGTAGTTAATGTAGAAACAAGACTCACAATAGAACAGCATAGAGGGCTGCATCAAATCAGTCTTCAGACTGAAGACCACTGGAACAACAACAGTACGGAATGTCACTTGCACATAAAAATTTATTTAATGGTAATTTTGGGTGTAGAGCATCAATTTTTAAGTTGTTTACAACATGTAGGTACCTGTTTTTCCTGCCGTATCCAGCAGGGTGACGTCTTCAACAACCACCAATATTTTGACAGGTGAACACCTTGTCATTTTCAAGGCAAAACTGCAGCAAGTAAGCACCGTGCAAGTGTATTTAAAACATGAGTTTTCAGGGCAATTGCAGAAAGAACAACAAACTTACCCCCCTCCCCCTCCACACACACACACACACACACACACACACACACACACTCACTGTAAATACTAGTGTCACCACACAACCAAAGATCACTGATGCCAAAAGTTATTGATAGTGAAAGTAGTGAAAATTAAAAACTAGCATTAACTCAGTCCCTATGGTTTTTGACATGGGGGAGAGTAGGATTCCATGCAGAGTTTAAGCAGAAACCTCCATCTCTATTTGCAAGGTTACTTGCTAATTTAATCTCAACTGCTTCATTAATAACACTATCCCAACTGCTGGAAGTGCATGCTAAAATCTCCATGCTGTTATATTTCATAGAATTATCGGTGCTGAGACTGCTAACTCCGAGGCATGTTCCTTGAAGTCTTCCATTAACAAATTTACAATAATAGTGACAACAGCCTTCCCATCACAATGCCATCTGTCTGCTCGTAGTACTGCTCATTGAATAAAAAGAATTGGAAGTCAACACATGTTGAAATAGATTTGTTAATTCAACACCAAACCTAATCCTCAAACAACTGTAACACGACATACAGAGGAATACAATTGAAGAGAGAGACCACATCAAAACTTACTAGAATATCAGAATCATTCAAATGCTTTCCCTCTAGTCAATGTAAGGAATCTACTGTGTTCCTAACATGATGCTCACACTGACCAACTATTGGGCTCAACAGAGTAGCAAGGTGTTTTGCTTCACAATATGTTGGAAATCAGTGTTACTCACAATCAGATTCACTTGCACAGCACTTGCTTGCTGCAGTTTTGCCTAAAAAATGACAGGATTGTCACCTGTCGAAATATTGGCAGTTGTCAACAGCATCACCCAGCTGTATTCCCGAAAGGTATTTGAACATGTAAGTAATGTGAAAAAAGATGTGTGACTTTGGACTGACCATACTTCATTCTATAAGTGAAACAATGTACCATATTTATAGGCTCACATCAGTGTGATAGGGTATACAGTTCAAATGTGTTTGACAGCAGCAGCATTTCACAAGCAATGATCACTATTTACTTTTGCCATATCCTGCCGCTTGCGGAAACACAGATTGTTCTTTCTGTTTTGCTGTCATTGTCATAAATTTTCTTGAAAGTGAATATTACATCAAGCCCATTTGAGGCTCCAAGGTGCATAAAATTGCAATTTGACATCTTGTTTGTACTGAGAACTGGAATGTTTCCATTGACACGTGACAGTATATAAAGCTCTCCACATATTTATTTGGGCTACCTCTAGCTTCAAGCCGCAGAAACAGAATGAAAATATCACAGGAAATACGAGAGACACAGCACCTATTGATTTGTGAGATGGACATCTAGAATAACTGCTGTCTCATAATAAATTATACAATAAGAAAATTAAATATTATTATTATCATTATTATTATTAGTTGCAAAGCTCCCAGAGTGGAAGACGCTAAGTAAAGATGGTTCATTTTCCGTTCTTGTTCTTCTGATTCTTTTTATTGCCCACCACTTTTTCATTGTTTGCGACAGTTTAGCTCTTCTTTCTTTGCTCTATTTTGTTCCGGTTCTTTGGACTTCTGTCTCTGGTTTAACCTCCCATTTTTCTACTTTTATTCTAAAATTGTTCCTTATGTCTATTTCTTCTCTGGTGATTTTGGCTGATTCCAACTATTTTTTTAACATTTTGGACCAATTCTCCTCCGTTAGCAAGGGAATCTACATATTTTACTATTCTTTTTGCTTGTCCGTGTTCAGGAAGCCTCATTATGTGGCCATAGAATTTGAGGTGTCTTTTCCTCATGTCTGTCTCTATGTTAGAGTATTCTTCAATTTTTGATGTTTTATGTAGTCTGGATCCATTCTCGATCCATCTTGGTCCCAAAATTTTCCTAATTATTTTTCTTTCTTCTTTCTTTAGATTTTCTGTATCAGTTTTCCTATTTAGTGCCAAGGTTTCGCTGGCATACAACATTGATAGTTTAATTACTGCTTTGTAATGTCTAATTTTGGCATTTAAAGATAAGTGTTTTTATTATAGAGATTTTGCACTGATCTTATACCTTTAAGAGCTTTTTGTATTCTTTCTTGTTGTGCATATTTTTCACAGAGAATTTCTGCTACATATTTAAAGTGTGATACTTTGTTACTTATTCTTGTTACTTATTCTTGTGATTAATTTTAGGTTTAAAATTTGCTCTGGGCATGATCTGTTTGGCCTGAAACCAGTTGTTGTGCTCTTTCAAAAATACAAGCTGATGAAATCTTATATGTGACATGCAGTAGAGAAATTCCTCTGTAATTATTCACATCATGTTTGTCCCCTTTTTTATGTAATGGGTGTATTAAGGCACACTTCCAATCTTCTGGGATTTCTTTGGTGACACATATTTTTTGAATAATTCTTACTAGCTCATTTGTTGAATTAGGCTCTAGACTTTTGAGAAATGCGGCTACAATTTCATTCTCCCCAGAGGCTTTGTTATTTTTGTGTTTTTTATGTGTTTGATAATTTCTTCTTCCGTTGGCGGTGTAGAATATTTTTGATGTGGGGCTTTGGTGTTGGATATTGGGAGGGTTTCTCTAGGTTCTGGACAGTTTAGTTGTTTTTCAAAATATCCAAATAGTACTTCACAATTTTCTTCGTCGCTTAGTGCTAAATTCCCATCTGGTTTTCGTAATCAAACATTTTGAGGGTTATACCCTTTAATTTGGTGTACGAAGGTCTTGTAGAATCCATGTGTATTATAATTTTTAAAACCTGTTTCTACTGATTCTAGTGGCTGCATTACTTATTTTCTCCTCTCTTGTCTGATAATTTTATTTGAAACCTTTTGTTTTTGTAGAAAGTTTTGGTGATTCTCCTCATTCTGATTCGAGCTGTATTTTGCGAAGGCTTTTTTACGTAGTTCAACTGCCTTTCCACAACCAATATTCCACCATGGATGTTTGGACTCCTTCTGTAACGGTATTTGTTCCTTAGCTATTTCTGTGATTTTTGTCTTGAATTTTTCCCAATTGTTTGCAGTAGAATTTTCCCATTTTCCTATTGCATCTGAGTCTGTTAGTTTTTGTGTATTAAATTTTGGAACTACCATTGGTGTTTGTGGTGTTTGCTTTTGGCTCGTGGTGAATTGTACTCGAACCGTGAGGTAGTGATCAGAGTCAATATTTGTGGATTTCTTAACTTGGATATCCCTGATCTCTTTTTGGAAGTCATAAGAGGTGGCTATGTGGTCTATCCAAAATTCTCCAAGTTGGCTTATAGGGGATTTCCACGTTTTCTGTTTACTAGGTTTCTTGTTGAAGGAAGTTGAACTGATTTTCATGATGTGGATTAGCCTCATACCATTTTTGTTGGTCATTCTGTGTGCTGGGTATAGGCCAGCTGTCTTCCTATTTTTTTTTCTTTGCCAATCTGTGTGTTGAAATCTCCAACAAGTATTTTGATGTAATTTCTTGATATTTTAGAGATTTCAAGTTCTAATCGTTCCCAGAATTTATCTACCTCTTCTCGGTTCTTCCTATTTTCAATGTTGCAAGGTACATGAACATTAATTAGAGTGTAGTTTTTATTCTTATTTTTAAACCTAAGAAACATCAGTCTATTGTTAATGGTTCTTACAGACTTTATAGATTTAACAGCAGATTTTTCAACAATAAAGTGATTTGATCATCCAGGAACGTTGTCTCTTGTACTGCTGGGATTTGGATTTTCAATCTCTTTAATTCTTCTTTTACTATATGTAATTTTTCCTGGTTGTATCAGTGTCTGTGTTTATTGTTCCAGTGTAATTTTTGTTCTTGTGTTTGTTTTTCGGACGTTTTCTAGAGGGCTCACTCACAAATTGTGTAGGCCCAGTCTCCCCAGAATCCGAATGACCACCTTTTCACTATGTGGATGGATTTTACCACCTGGGGCAATTTTGTTATTACATACATGAACCACAATTTTACTTGTAATTCATGGTTTTGTCTGGCATGTGCCAGTTAATAGGATTAAGGTTGTGGAGCCTTGAAACATGACTCAGACCACCAAATCTGGTGAGCATCCTCCTATCCACCACCTGGGGAGGTGCCCGATTGGAGACTAGTTACTCGCGCGGGAATTAAATATTATATATATTACAACCAGCTGAAAAATACTCTCAGAGCATGAAAAGGGCAAATATGCTCCTCATTAAAAGACTCTTGCAGAAAATCGGTGAACAAGGTGCCTCAGTCCTCATTCCACCTTGTACGCCACAAATTTTGGCATGCAAGTATATTCGTACTCTTTCAACACATAATATCCTAAATCCTTTTACTCAGTCTCTCTTCTTAGTGAAGTATCTCCCACTCACTGCTCCTGTCTATATAGGTCTCTCTTCCATCCCCCAACCCCCCACCCCCAATTGGTACTTTCCCCTGTCTCTCTCTCCTACTGTCACTATATTTATCCTTTTCACTTGCTCTTCCTTATCAGTCTCTCCTCCTCTGCGCCTTTCGCTGTCTCTCTGTCTCACAGCTGTTGTCTTTGTCCCATTCTTTTTCTTTCCCATTGCCATTGTCCCTTTCTTTATCACTTACTTTGCTGCCCTTGTATTCAACCATAATTGTCTCCTTTCCGTACAAGTCCTTGCAGAATTTTTTTGTGTTTAACTTTTCTGGTTTGGGGGAAGTGAGGGATGGGTTTACAGATCCCCAAGCCTATGACAGGGTGTATATGCTCTGGGAAAAACCCATGAATATTTTCATGTGGAAGAAACTGGAATTTTTTAGAATTCTGGGAATTTTTCATTGTTTAGTCTTCAGTTAAATTGTTGTAATTTTGGGTGGTAAGAACTGACATTAACAGCTATAGGACAAAGACTACGGAATACTTCATAACAATAAACTGCTGCTGATGAGCGTGATGTCACAACTGTTTAAATTAAGTTTGGTTGAGCAGTTGCCCACAGGCTCATTCACGTGCGCAATTGAGCTGCGTACAGGCAGTATCCCCCCCTGTTCTGGATACTAAAAGTGTGGCGGTTGGCTGTATCAGCAGTAGCAACAAGCAGCCAGAAGCTACTCGGAAAATTTTTCTGGCGTGCCCAAGCTGTCAGATTCGTGCGTGAGCATTGCAGTCTGGGTTGTAGTCGGGAGGGGGTTAGTCTCCATGTAAGCCGTATTTATGATTAGTGATTTTGCTGTTTTTCATTTGCACTTCTCACATCAAATAAAACAAAACGGATTGACACTTCTCACATCAAATGAAAACAAAACAGATTTCTGTGGTTAGGAGCTATCAAGTGAATTAAAATACATTCACATAATTATGGGGGGGGGGGGCATAATATATGTTATTAGTTTCAGCTTTCTGATTTTATTGTTTTTCCATGTTTTTGACAGTCAGTCGCCTTGCAAAACAATGAAGTTATTTTTGTCGGTCCAGCAGTGACCCATTGATACGATATTCATAGGACACTACATTTTTTGTGTTTTGTGGAGTGCACAATTTTACTTTCTGAATAGTTAAAGCAAGTTGCCAGTCATTGCATCACTTTGAAATCTTATCAAGATCTGATTGTGTATTTACACAGCTTCTTTCAAAGTTGTACTTTGTTATTCATAACTGCATCATTTGCAAAAAGTCTGAGGTTACTATTAATATTGTTTACAAGGTAATTAATATACGTCATGAACAGCAAGTGCCCTAACACACATTCCTGAGGCAGACCTGAAGCTTCTATGTCTGACAATGATAATTAAAGTCTCAATTGATAATTACAGTATGATTGAGGAACTTGCTTACAAGAGAAATGGGATTTTCTCTTGAAGATTTTGATTACACCAGGAGATGAGTCTTTGGGGCTATAGAAGGATCCAATTACAATTTTACGGCTGGTTGGATGATCGAAGGGTCCGATTACAATTTTAACCCTTTGACTGCTGTTGACGAGTTTACTCGTCATGTCGCATGCCGCTCCCTGGGTGCTAATGACGAGTATAGTCACGGCCGCCAGTTTTGCCCCAAGTGCTGTTGACGAGTTGAGTCGCACCCGGTTGCCGGCCCCTGAGAACTGATGACGAGTATAGGCACGCTGCTACCTAAGTACTGATGATGAGATAACTTGGACAGCGGACTTCCCGTCCCGTGTCTCAGTAGCCTTTCGCAGTTCTGGCCGCTAGCTCGTCTGTTGTTAGCCTAGGCTTCGCACTACAGTTCACTGTTCGTTGGAATTTACATCAGTGTTTTTCGCATCCTGAATTTTACAAGGAAAATGGCGAGACATTGCGGTTGCACTGAGGAAGAAATCGTGGAGATTCTTACGAGGAGCGACAGTGAGGGTGAACTACTTGATTTTGACGAAAGTGATAGCTCTTCCACAGAGTCCGAAAGCTCTATTCGTAAACCGTCCACGTCAGCAGGGTATCAAAGCAGTCTCATGTTTCGACAAGAGATGTTAGTTGTTCTGAATTTGAAGAATCAGAAAGTGATAGAGAAACGCCTACGAAGAAAGCACGTCTTAGTGATGTGTTTGACTGGAAAGAAAATGAATTTCAGCCAGTTAATCACGCATTTGATGATACACTGTCAGTACATGTGTGACAAATAGGAAATGAGTCAAGTATTCTGTCAGTTTTCATGTTATTCTTTATACAAGAACTAATGAAATATATAGCTGACGAAACGAATCGGTTTTATTTATTCACCAAGGAGAATACTCCCGAATCAGTGCATTCTCGAATCTCGAAGTGGAAAGATACTGGATATGAAGAAATCTACTGTTTCATAGCTGTTTGCCCTCTGATACCTCGCGTGAAAAAACTGAAAATTAACGAATACTGGACCAGAGATGTTCTTCTAAATATGCCAATTTTTAGTGAACTCACGTCAAGAGACCACTTTTTGTTACTTATGAGAATGTTACATTTCAGTGACAACTCTGCAAATACAAGAGGAGACAGATTATTCAAAATTAGGAACATTGTCAATAAAGTTCGTACAGCTTTCTGTTGTGCATTTAATCCACATCGGAAACTCTGCATTGATGAAAGTTTGTTATTATTCAAAGGACGCTTATCTTTCAGACAATTCATTCCATCAAAACGGAGTGCATTTGGTATAAAAACATTTGTGTCACGTGATTGTAAGACTGGCTATGTCTTGGATTTCATTGTTTATACAGGGGCATCAACAGAAACTGATTTCCACAATTTGGGGAAAAATGGTGACATAGTGGCTACACTTATGAAGCCCTATTTAGAATGTGGACATATCCTCTACGTTGATAACTGGTACTCAAGCCCAGACTTGTTTGCCTGGCTTCACAGTCAAGGGACGAACGCATGTGGTACTATCTGTAAGAACAGACGCAACATGCCAAAACGTCAGAAGAAGCTGGAACATGGAGATATTCAATTTATGTGTACTGATACAATGCTTGCTATAAAGTGGTGTGACAAAAGGGAAGTGTGGATGTTGACCACATGTAACACCACAGAAATGGTTGACACAGGGAAGATTGCAGGAATACTGGAGAAAAAATTAAGAAACCACAAAGCATTGTAGATTATAGCTTGAATATGGGAGCAGTTGACCGTTCTGATATGCTGCTTAGGTCTGTCGGATGTATACGGAAAACAATGAAGTGGTATAAAAAGTTCTTTTTACACTTTCTAGATCTGTGTGTTTTAAATGCTCATGTCCTACACAGATCATTAACAGGCCATAAAATGATGATGGCAGAGTTTCATCTGTCACTGGTAAGGGAACTTACAGAAACGTATGCATTAGAGTGCAGAAAAGCTGGCAGAGGAAGATGTTCCGATGGTAATCCTCTAAGATTTGTGGGAAGGCATTTTCCAGACATTATAACAAGTGAGCAATCCAAGAAAAGTGCGCTAACGCGTAGATGCATTGTTTGCTGGAAACAAAAAGTGTGCTGAGAAAGCAGGTACAAATGTAAAACTTGCAAGGTATCGTTGTGTGTCGTACCCTGTTTTGAAAAATACCACACAAAACGGAATTACTAATTGCAGCATAGAACGAGTACAATAAAGCTATTAGAAGAAAACTTTGAAAACGAAAAAAAAAAAAATTATGAAAAGGGAAAAACCAAAAAAATATTTTTAACTTCGCCAGTGCCAGTCCAAAGCCCGGATCAAAAAGAAGGGTGGGAAACATTCACAAAGTGTAAACGTAACGCCTAAATTTACAGTTCATGACTTTGAATTTTCTCCGTAAGTGAATTTAATGTGCTAACAAAAAGACAGATTTCACAGCTTTCAAATCTTGGAAAATCTGTTGAATACTTATGTGCAACAATCACAAGTATTGTACAAATTTCGTAAAAGAAGCAAAATTATGCATAATCGGGTAATTACAAAGTGCAACAAATATTCGGGCAATTCAGCGATACAAACAGAAGGCCGTGTGAAATTTCTCATCACACCAGAATGTGAATTTAACGACGTGAAATAAAATTGTTCTTACCATTGCTCACAGTAAATTACGATGTCGCATTGCGATACGAAAGATGATCTGTATGTCACTTTCTCCTATAAACGACGTAATACGATGTTCTGGACAACACAAATAACGTACAGTAATCTATAATCTATGGCTTATTTTATTTGTTCTCGAGTTAGTGCGGTGAGGAAAGTGTAGATAAATGCAGACATTATAAATGGGTATCCAAGAAAGATCAATAAAGTATTGATGTAAAGCTAACGAATCACACCGTTTTCGGCATAATCTACAAAAATAGTGCAAGAAAACTACGAGCAAGATATCATTCTTGGTGACGGAAAATAGTTTTACCAGACAGTTTGATTCTGTAGTAATTCACCTGCAGGGGAACTACGTAGTGAGAGCATTTACGAGTATTCTGTATCAGCCGTGAGAGGACACAATATTTCGCGTGGAGTCGCAGTCACTGCAGAAATATTGAGCACGGGGCAGGTCTGGCAGCTCGAGGGTCAGGCACATTAGCGCCAGTGCAGGCCACAGCGCCTCAGCGTGCCACGTGGATCGTGCGCCTCCACCAGTCAGAGGGCTATGACCAACCCTGATACTGAGTCTTGCCCAAACAATCTCAAACGAAGCTTCAGTTTCTGTCTCAGTGGATTTGAACTTATTGTCTACAAATACATTGCCTCAATTTCCCATTAACCTATCCTTTCAACACACACTTAAATTTTCACCAAAAATCTCATTGCTATCAATTTCAGGTTTAACCAGCTTCACCGCTTTTCAGGAGCTCTTCAAACTCCGGCACTCTGTTGTGAGTGCTTCAGGATTTTAATACTCTCACCTGTGAGCAGCATTTCTTTCAATCTTACACTGTTACTTCTGGGTTTCCTATAGCTCTCATTATCTGGATTGAATGGAGGGTCACCTAATGTAGAAACCCTTGTGTGCGCCCCTCACACAATAGCTACACGGGTATCAGCCTCTGATGTGTAGTGCACACCTGACCCATTTAGGGGCACCCTACAATTCTCACTCAACCGTATGGCACAAATCCAGGAAGTTACAGCCTAGCTCGTCACAGAACTTTCGAAGTCTCTGTTTCCGTCCGTCCGTTCGACTCGGCGAAGAGTCCACAGTCAGTTCTGGGGACAGTGCTGCAAATTGTGAGCTTCATTGAAACTCGGTGCACAATGTTGTCTTCTCAAGTGTCTCTGCCACTGCTGGAATGATCCGAGTATGACCTCAGAGCCCAGACAATAGACACCATTTGTTCCAACATGCACCACGGTCTGCAGTTCCTCGCATCCTGTTCCCTCAATGGCTGCCGGAATAGCCTCTCGAACGTGTCGAATGATGCCCTGTGTATAAACACTGAGTGCACCTGGTGTCCTTTCCTGCCCCTTGCTGCCATTTCCCTAATGGGTACCATCATTTGCCATACATCGAATGGCCGACAATTAATAGACCCTTACCCTTTCGTGTTTGCCTGCTTTTGACACTGGTCAAAACAGGTTTCCCCAAAATATTGTTAATGTTGTTGTTACGTGTGTCTGTCATTCAGTGCGATTAGTATGTTGTAGAATGCTAGGTCTATTGCCTCTTTATTCTGGCCCGTGATGTTAACCAGTTTCGAGTACAGTGCTGTTGAAGATGGCTACTGTTGTGATCTGATGACCTGTATGAAATAAAGTCTCTTTCATGAGTTCATGTGCAAGTCGGGATGGTACTATTTTTCTCATTGCTATTATGTGTTTTGTGAACATCATATTGACTTTTTTCTATTCCTTCCATAGCACCTATCTTCAGTTTTTCCCATATGATCTCTGTATCATACATTGTGAGTGGCACCACTGCCTCTTTACTTCTCGATAGATAGATCATTTTCAGCATACTGAATGAGGCTTGGATTGCTGCTGCTGCTGCTGCTGCTACTCCCTGAGTATTCATTCTGAAAGATGTTACTGTCATCTGTAATGTAATTCCCAGGCATTTATATTTTTACTTACCATTTGTAGTGGTATGTTATATAGAATTATACTGTCTTTTGGGTGAAATTTTTCCTCCCTTCCTGAATGTCATATGAACGTTCTTCTCTCGGTTTATGTTTATGTCATTTTCTCTTTCCCGAGATCCTTGTCCTTGTAATGCCTTCTGTATGTCCTCTCTTACTGCTAATCCTGCCTCCCGCTCTTTCAAGAATCTTTTCGTTTTAAACCCGTCAGCCCACTCTGTTCTGAGCAGGTGTTTGTAACGTATCTTGAAAGAATTTAGTTTATTCTCTGCTACTGTCCCCCAGAGTCCAGGCTTCACTGCCATAATGTACCAGAGTCTAAACATAGGCTATGAGAAATGTTTTCCTGATTTCAAAGCTGGTCCTTTTTAGAGTCAAATCTTTTTCTTCTTCTTCCTGCTGAAAACAGTTATTTCTCGAGCAAGTCGCCTTCTGACTTCTGCTTTGCTCTGTCCATCAGTACTCACCTTATTTCCTAAATGAGTCACCTTCATTTTAAGTAACTTTTATCTACACGAATGCCTATATTGACTTTCTCTTCTTCATCGCATGCCGTCACTTTTGTCCTGGATTTCTTTACTTTCATATTACAATCTTCTGTATACCATTATTCATTCTAATTAACGTGGCTGCAAGATCTGAACCGTCAGTAGAACAGCTACTATATCATCGACATGTTTCGATATGTATATTCTTTAGCTTGTATTAGTATACTTGCCTATGAAGCTTCTCCAGTGTTTTTAAGTGCCTCTTCTGAATACAGATTAAAGATAGTGATTGTTAGTGTACGACCTTGTTGGACATTTTTTTTTAATTCTGCATTTCTTCTTGGTTTATCCTTCCAGTAACAAAAGCTTTCTCATTTTTGTAAATGTCCCATATTATTTTTTGATCTTTATAGATATTTCTGCTTTTTTTTTTTTTGAAGGCCTTGAGCATTTTGTTCTGTAGGAATGTCTCTTTACCTAACTTATAAATTGATTACCCAATCGTAGAACAAGGCACGATAGGCGCTGCATGACCGCAATAGGACAATGTTCGCACGTGGTCAAGGAACACATCTAATAACTGATTATGCAGCTGCAAACAAACAGACGAAATAGTCTCGAAATTCGTAAGTTCTTAACAAAGTCACTCAACAGCGTGGTCAGTTCTGGAAAAAGGTGCGGTGCAATAGATGAGGCGGACACTGAGCAAGGTGGCAGTCTCATCCCCGAGTTTCACCAGCACGATATTCCATCACGAGGCAAGGAATTAATAGTCTTCAGCTGGAGATGTGGCACGAAGCACCATTTTCATGACCAGCTGTGTTACAGCCACATGGCACGTCCATTGTGTAGTGGTTCGAGCACGGAACAGGAACCCATGTTAACACCGTGAGGAGGGGGAGGAGACTGGTCGAGGCCCCATGAGGATGAGGAGGAGACTGGTTGAGGCTAGAATAGCGAAAGTCTCACTACAGACTGAGCTATTTTTCTCTGTCTGTAGCCAGTGACCATAGTGTGCACGTATCCGGTTCTGTGGCAAGATCAACAGCTTTGGACAGAAGTAACACACAAAGCGAGAAACTTACTGTGTTAGCAGGTGGTGTTGGGAGCGAAGGGCATATGGAACTGCTTAGACACCATATTATCAAAGGATTTTTCTGTGTCTGTGAAAGCTAAGTATGTAGTTATATCCCAGTTGTTTCTATACAGCTAATAATAGAGCTAGTATTGCTTCCCTGGTTATTCCAGAATCCAGACTGATCTTCTGAGAGTGTACATCTAACTTTCTGCTCTTTGCAGTTTAAGACTGTTGTGGTTGTTATTTTAGGTACGAACCACCAATGGCGAGAGAAAAATAATGGAGTTCAAGTCTAGAAGGGTGGTGGGATCGGAGGATATATTCCAGGACAAGTTCCCATCAGTGGATTTCTGCATCTACATTTATCCTCTGCAAGCCATCTTACGGTCTGCAGTGGAGAGTACTTTGTGTACCTCTGTCGCTTCCCCGATTGTACGAATGGTCTGCAGGAAGAATGTTTGCTGAGGAGTCTCTGTGTGAGAATTCGTATCTCGCTAGCTTTACCTTCTCGGCCTTTTTGTGAGGTGTACATAGAAGGAAGCAATACGTTGGTCGACTCTTTTGGAATGTGCACTCTTGGAACTTTAATAGTAAACCGTAGCGTGATTCAAGAGGCCTGTCTCGTAGTGTCTGCCATTGGAGGTGGCTGAGCACCTCTGAGATGCTTCTGCGGTTACTAAATGAACCTGTAACACACATACTGCTCTTTGTTGGAGCACTATTTTCTCTATGAATCCCCTGTGGTACGGATGCCAAATTGAAGAGCAGTATTTAAGTATTGTTCGAATGAGGGTTTAGTAAGCTACCTTCTTTGTGGGTGGACTACATTTCGCGAGGACTTCAGGAAAACTAGTGCGGAGTGAGAGGGCCACAATGGTCCGTGTGGTGTAGCAGGCACTCGGCTCTTTTGAACCGTAATGCGATAACATTTTCCGTGCTCTATTAAGTAGCTGATGCCACAGTATCGTGAGTTGACTACGTGTATGTCCGCTTGCCTACAGGTGACGAACAACCCGACGCTGTGGCGGCTTTATGCACAGCTGACGTCGAGCCAGGAGGTGCAGACACCGGAGACACTGCAGCGCACAGCGCAGTACCTGCAGAGGGCACACCGCTCTGCCGTGCAGGACCTCCGGTGGGCTTCCGACCGGCAGACCGCCGCCGACGTGCTCGGCCTCTGTATCGAGTTGGTTGACGGTAAGGCATTTGATTGCAGTGCAGTGTGGAAGTGTCTTGTAGAGGTCAATGACAGTCTTTTGTTCGGTATTTGTTGACGATAGTCATTTCGTTTCATTTTATTTTCCTCGAGACCTGTGTCCACTAGCAAGCAACTTCTGCCGTTACGTATTATTGGAGTGTTTACATTAGAACAAAAACGTGCTCGAGCTTACTTCTGCAAATTGCTCTGGCAAGTTGATTTCAGAATCGTGCTGCAAGTGCTTCCACTAGAGTCAGGTTTACAGTATCGTGCTTCAAAACCAGAGCCGCTGCAACTGCTGTTGCTTTATTGTTACTTTTATTAACAAAAAAATAAAAGTTTGGTGAAGAGACATACACAGATGTACAGGGTTATTACAAATGATTGAAGCGATTTCACAGCTCTACAATAACTTTATTACACTCCTGGAAATGGAAAAAAGAACACATTGACACCGGTGTGTCAGACCCACCATACTTGCTCCGGACACTGCGAGAGGGCTGTACAAGCAATGATCACACGCACGGCACAGCGGACACACCAGGAACCGCGGTGTTGGCCGTCGAATGGCGCTAGCTGCGCAGCATTTGTGCACCGCCGCCGTCAGTGTCAGCCAGTTTGCCGTGGCATACGGAGATCCATCACAGTCTTTAACACTGGTAGCATGCCGCGACAGCGTGGACGTGAACCGTATGTGCAGTTGACGGACTTTGAGCGAGGGCGTATAGTGGGCATGCGGGAGGCCGGGTGGACGTACCGCCGAATTGCTCAACACGTGGGGCGTGAGGTCTCCACAGTACATCGATGTTGTCGCCAGTGGTCGGCGGAAGGTGCACGTGCCCGTCGACCTGGTACCAGACCGCAGCGACGCACGGATGCACGCCAAGACCGTAGGATCCTACGCAGTGCCGTAGGGGACCGCACCGCCACTTCCCAGCAAATTAGGGACACTGTTGCTCCTGGGGTATCGGCGAGGACCATTCGCAACCGTCTCCATGAAGCTGGGCTACGGTCCCGCACACCGTTAGGCCGTCTTCCGCTCACGCCCCAACATCGTGCAGCCCGCCTCCAGTGGTGTCGCGACAGGCGTGAATGGAGGGACGAATGGAGACGTGTCGTCTTCAGCGATGAGAGTCGCTTCTGCCTTGGTGCCAATGATGGTCGTATGCGTGTTTGGCACCGTGCAGGTGAGCGCCACAATCAGGACTGCATACGACCGAGGCACACAGGGCCAACACCCGGCATCATGGTGTGGGGAGCGATCTCCTACACTGGCCGTACACCACTGGTGATCGTCGAGGGGACACTGAATAGTGCACGGTACATCCAAACCGTCATCGAACCCATCGTTCTACCATTCCTAGACCGGCAAGGGAACTTGCTGTTCCAACAGGACAATGCACGTCCGCATGTATCCCGTGCCACCCAACGTGCTCTAGAAGGTGTAAGTCAACTACCCTGGCCAGCAAGATCTCCGGATGTGTCCCCCATTGAGCATGTTTGGGACTGGATGAAGCGTCGTCTCACGCGGTCTGCACGTCCAGCACGAACGCTGGTCCAACTGAGGCGCCAGGTGGAAATGGCATGGCAAGCCGTTCCACAGGACTACATCCAGCATCTCTACGATCGTCTCCATGGGAGAATAGCAGCCTGCATTGCTGCGAAAGGTGGATATACACTGTACTAGTGCCGACATTGTGCATGCTCTGTTGCCTGTGTCTATGTACCTGTGGTTCTGTCACTGTGATCATGTGATGTATCTGACCCCAGGAATGTGTCAATAAAGTTTCCCCTTCCTGGGACAATGAATTCACGGTGTTCTTATTTCAGTTTCCAGGAGTGTATTTGAGATATTTTCACAATGCTTTGCACACACATACAAAAACTCAAAAAGTTTTTTTAGGCATTCGCAAATGTTCGATATGTGCCCATTTAGTGATTCGGCAGACATCAAGCCGATAATCAAGTTCCTCCCACACTCGGCGCAGCATGTCCCCATCAATGAGTTCGAAAGCATCGTTGATGCGAGCTCGCAGTTCTGGCACGTTTCTTGGTAGAGGAGGTTTAAACACTGAATCTTTCACATAACCCCACAGAAAGAAATCGCATGGCGTTAAGTCGGGAGAGCGTGGAGGCCATGACATGAATTGCTGATCATGGTCTCCACCACTACCTATCCATCAGTTTTCCAATCTCCTGTTTAAGAAATGCCGAACATCATGATGGAAGTGCAGTGGAGCACCATCCTGTTGAAAGATGAAGTCGGCGCTGTCGGTCTCCAGTTGTGGCATGAGCCAATTTTCCAGCATGTCCAGATACACGCATGAAACTTGCCCGCACGCGTTCAACCGTTTCCTCGCTCTCTGTAGGCCGACCCGTTGATTTCCCCTTACAGAGGCATCCAGAAGCTTTAAACTGCGCATACCATTGCCGAATGGAGGTAGCAGTTGGTGGATCTTTGTTGAACTTCGTCCTGAAGTGTCGTTGCACTGTTATGACTGAGTGCATTTCAAGCACAACATACGCTTTCTCGGCTCCTGTCGCCATTTTGTCTCGCTGCGCTCTCGAGTGCTCTGGCGGCAGAAACCTGAAGTGCGGCTTCAGCCGAACAAAACTTTATGAGTTTTTCTACGTATCTGTAGTGTGTCGTGACCATATGTCAATGAATGGAGCTATAGTGAATTTATGAAATCGCTTCAATCATTTGTAATAGCTTTGTACATATCTAAGTTTTCAAGAAATTAGAGGAGTCCAGTCTGATTAAAAACTTTGAGAATCTCGTATCTAAATTTCAAACATCTCTTGTCTGTAGTAAAATAATCAAGTATTCAAAAATGACGTTGAAAAATGTGACAAGCTACGTCACCAAGAGATTGCCTTTTAATTACTCCTCAGAATCCACAAACATTATTAATTACTTTTATTGCAAATGTAATTCATTTATCTTTACACTAACAAGAAACCTCAGCTGTAATATGAATAAGTTTGTACGGTCTTGTACTTTCCCCACTGGTGAAACAAAGTAACAGATAAATTCATTTTGAACTTACTTGGCTGACTGGCCAATTATGTATGTTTAAGGGATCCAGTGGTACATTTGTCTTGACTCACCTGTCTTCGCACCATTCTCTTTTTCAACACAGAGATATTTGTACTGGTATTGAACAGAACTACTGCAACTTTCAGCAACCTTTAAATTCTGCAAGTAATTGCAGCAAAATGCAACAACTGTTTTCATTAACTTGTGGAAGCTACTTCTGAAAATTGACGGTGCTGTTTCCGTGTCATATGACTCGCAGAAGTAGCTTCCGAAAGTGACTTGTGGAAGTTTACGTGCTGCTGGACACACAGCTTTAAAAATAATGCCATCCATCATTTTCATATTGTGTATTGTACGTGTAGCATATTAATCAGTCACGCGTTAAATGTCATATGAAATAAGTTTAGTGACAAAGGCTTGGAACCAGTAAGTAATGTCCGTGATTAATTCTAGTAACTGGTCTTTCTAAAACTTCCTTGATTTGCTTCTTTTGCAATATTTGTAGTATCTGCATACAAAACAAACTCGGCATCTCATAACGTTTCTGATGAAAGGTATTGATACATACAAGAAAAGGTAAGGCCTCTACGATGGATACCACGTGCAATTAGTTCTCAGTTGGATGGTGACTCACAGCTTAATACAGGACTCTTCATTTTGACACAATTTGTTTCTTGAGAGACAGGCACCACTTTCCAGCATTTCCTGTTACACTGTAGTATTCTAATTTACTTAAAGGCTATTGTGATTTGCCCAGTCAAACTCCTTCAGAAAATCACAGAACATATCAGTAGCCTGCAATTTATTATCTAATGAATTAAGACATTAACGCTGTACAGTGTTTGTAAATAACATTCTCAGTATCAGAGCTTTGACAATATATTATTTGTACTGACATGGTTAGGAATCTGCTTGCATTATGAACTTTTCTAAAATTTTCTAGAATTCTGGAAAAAACGAAACTAGAAAGAAGTTCAATAGTATCTCTTCTCTCCTCTCTCATACAGAGATACTATTTACAGCAAACATCAGCCAATTAGGAAATGTGATAAATGTCTGCTAGCACAAATAACTTAATACATTACTAAACTCAAAATATTAACAAAGTTAACTGAAAAGTGTTCTTCTATGACAACCATGAAACTTTCTGATTTTAAAGTTTTTTATGATGAAAATTATTTCAACTTGAGTAGTGAGGTCCATATTCGTATAACTGAAGTCATTTGTAATGTCCGATCTGCGATCTTGCGTGGCACAATCTACTGTACCTGACAATACCATGTTTTCAGTAATAGTCACAAAATGCTTGTTAAAACATTTTGTAATACTACACATTTACCACTCATTCTTAAAATTATCTGCTCTTTCTCATCCCTGGTTCTACCAGACTCTTTCACTACTTCTCAAATTGTCTTTGTTTATTACCTGTTTTGACTTTATCTTTTTCTAGTAGAGCATTTACTTTCACGCTTGTGTTATTAAAATATTTTGCAGATTTCCCCATAATCATTTGTGTACTTTTTCATAAAGAGGAGTATAAATGACTAATCGCATTCAAAGACAGTAATTACACTGAACTTGCCACGATCCATGATTGTCTCCTGGACATTACAGAAGGTGGGACACAGTTCTTAATAGTATGTGTGATCACCAAGGATGGCAATCGATGTTTCCAGTGTCCTTCCACACTGACCATAAGTTTTTGTAGTAGTGTGTTCCATTTAGCCTCAAACACAGTTGACAACTGCTGGTTTGTCATTAGTCGTATGGATGTGCTGCAATAGATTCCTCGATGCATCCCCCACATGCTTGATGGGATTTAAATTGTGGGTGGGGCTGGCGGGGGGGGGGGGGGGGGATGCACAGGCCATTCCATTGCCAAATACTTTTCCATTCTGAGAACTACTCCATTTGCACAGATCAGTACAATCACACAATTTCATCCGTAGAAATGAAGTTGGTGCCAAAAGCGTCTGTGAAGATACACATGGATGGAAGGAGTACAGTGTCAGTAATGTTGATTGGTGAGTGTACTGGGTTTAAAGGTTTGGAAGTCAGTGTGCTTATGCAACTTTACGCCTCCCTACACCAGAACATCTAGTCCACCAAAACAATCATATTTGACAATGTTCCTGCATGCATTACATACCCTCATATGGCAATAGGTGGAAACACGTGGTGATCTCTCTGACTATTAAGAACCATGTTCCAACTTCTGCATTGTCCGTTCAGTGTAAATGAATGTTCCGTACTTATTTTCTGTTTGATAATGTGTGGCTACAGTAGCCTAAAAGTTGTTGTATGCACCTTAGCATATATTATTTTCATGTTTTGTACAAGTTTGTTATTGCCTGTTAAATGAGTTCTTCGATACTCGTGAAGACCATTTGACTTAGGATCTGTGGAAAGGCATCAGAATATATATATTTTTTTTAACTTGCATTACATATTCTTGTTTAATGATGTGTTCTGCATCCTCAAGTATCTCCTGACTGTGAAACAATGGAGAAAAAATATATGTCTATAATCTTATCTCATCTACTTGTAAACAAAATAGTCTGACAACTTGAGACAGTCACTTGCCAAAGTTCGTTGACACATGTGCCGAATGGAGATCGTAAAGGAAATATATTAATGACAAAGTTCACATCTGTCCTCCGTGTTTGTTGTGGTGGCGTGCTTCAGTAAAATTTTCTCAATTTACGAGCTGCATCACTTTGATTCAACACTGGAGCTTTCGAAATCTCTCTCTGTCATCGTCATCGGGAATTGAAATCACTGACTGCCAAGGGCTGGCACAGTGTTCTGCTTATATAGATGTAATGACAGTGTCTGGAATCTTCTAGAGAGGGCCAGAGTGGCGCAAGCACGAGAGCTGAGTCGGGCAGCTCCTAGCAGCTCCGTTCTGTTGCAGGACCGAGTGACTTCACGTGGCGCTTGCAGCCAGCCCCATTGGAAACTGGCGCTCCCGCATCCCTCCGAGCGTCGAGCCTACGTCTTTGCATTTGCTAAAGTCTAGAGCCCGCTCCCGTGCCCTACTGAGTGTGTACCCCTGTCTCTGTTAAAATTGTTGCGGTTTATTCCAGTTTCGGCTGCTTCTTCGATAAAAGAATCCCAGTACGATGTTATTTGAGCCAAAACTCTTGTTTTTTCAAATTGTATTTTATGCCCGTTTTCTAGGCACTGTTCGGCCGCAGCTGACTTCTCGAGTCCTCTCTGTTTTGATATGTCTGAATGCTCTGCACAACACTCTGTGACATTGTGAATGATTTGACCTGTGTAAATACTACCACATTCACACGGGACACCACACGCGCCAGTATCTCGAAGACCTGTATTGTCTTTGAGAGGGTGTTACATATCTTTTATCTCGGAGGCGGACTGGAACAGTGGTCGCAGTCTGTGTCTGCTCAGCATTTGCCCTATCTTGCTAGTAATTGCTCCACAGTATGCAAGGAATGTACATACGCCGATTCACCAGGCGTCTTTCATCAGTGGCACTTGAAAGCTTCAGTTTCTCCATTGTTGTAACAATTTTCTCAGAAAGTGTGCTGCAAATGATGAAATTCAGACTCTATATGGCCGTCGTCAGATATAATCTTTGTCCTGTGAACTGACGTGTTCAGAACACTTTTTTAGTATACAGGGTGGTGAAAGCTATGGGTGTTTAAGTACCGGTCGATATGTGTAGACTTCCTGCTCACTGGATGACTGAGGCGGCCTTCTGTTGTAGGAAGTTGACCTGCTGTTGCCAATGACACAAGAATAAACTTACCAAATGAAAGCTAAATTTTTTGGTCAAAAGTATTTACTGTCTCATTTATTTCTGGTTAATTATAGCAACAAATGATTTCCTTTGTTCAAAACCCGCATTTTTTTTCTCAGAGTCTGGAATGTGTCTTTTCTCTTGTAACCACACGGTGGACCAAAGACAGGAATAGATACACCTTAAAACGAGGTGTTGTGTGTGTCCAATAAAATTTCACACACGCGAACTGCACGAGCGTGTACAAATACTTGTTGGGAAACTAAACCAGTTCAGAGAGGTTGCTTCATCCTTCAAATATTTGTGGTGTTAAAGTGAAAAAGACAATAACGAGATAATTGAGTGTAGTGATGACGAATAAACTGTCGAGGTACTGCATATCTAGTCTTAAACTTTGGAAAAGCACACTATATTCAGTTCAGAACCCGTGAGAGGTTTCCCTCCAGTGTACTCCTAAAATATGACGACAAGTGGATAGAAGTGATGGACAGTATTAAAGTCTTGCAATTACAGTTGGACAACAAATTCAAATGGAAGGAGCATACAACAGAACTGCTAAAGCACCTAAAGAAATCTTTATTTGCAGGGCGGATGTTGTCAGGCAGAGGTGACGTAGACACAAAAAAGCTAGCATACTTTCATTTCATAATGTTATAAAAGATCATTTTTTGGCTAACTGATCGAGCCAAGTTAAAAAAAAAAAAATGCGGGGCAGATGTTGTCCGACAGAGGTGACGTGCACATAAAAAAGCTAGCATACTTCGATTTCAGAATGTCATACGAGATCATTTGTCGGCTAACTCGTTGAGCCAAGTTAGTTTGCAAGTCAAAAAACATAACTAGAGCTACATGAAATTTGCATATGTTATAAATGTGAAATGTTTCGAAAGTGTAAAAATTGGTTACTCCAACGCTACGTGGGTATACGCTGAGGTGACGAGTCGTGGGTTACTGATGTGCACATGTACAGATGACAGTTGTATCCTATACACAAGGTATAAAGGGCAGTGCATTGGCAGAGCTGTCATTTGTACTCAGCTGACTCGTGTGAAAAGGTTAGCAATTTGACTACGGCTGCGCGACAGGAGTTAACAGACTACTAATGTGGAATGGCAGTTTGAGCTAGGCACGTGGGACATTCCATTTCGAAAATTGTTAAGGAATTCGTATCTGAGATCCACAGTATCGAGAGTCTGCTGAGATACCAAATTTCAGGCATTCTCGTAACAACCGAGAGCAGCGGCAGTGGAGCGTTTGTGTAGAATTGCCGGTGCTGACAGACAAGCAGCACTGTGTGAAATAACCAGAGAAATCTATGTGGGAAGTACAGCGAACAATTGTATCGAGACAGTGCAGCGAAATTTGGTGCCAGCAGATAAGTGACGCAAGTGCCTTTCCTAACAGCACACTGTCACCTGCAGTGCCTCTCTCGGGTCGATGACTGTATCGATCGGACCCTAGATGAACTGAAGACAATTGCCCGGTCAGATGAGTCCCAATTTCAGTCGGTAAGAGCTGACTGTTATGTTCGAGTGAGGCACAGACACCTCTGAGCCGTGGACCCGAGTTGTCGACGAGACCCTGTGCCGGCTGGTGGTGACTCCGTAATGGTGTGGGCTGTGTTTACACGGAATAGGCTGAACCTATTACTGACTGGAAGAGGTTACGTTCAGCTGCTCGCAGACCATTTGCAGCCATTCGTGGGCTTCATGTTTCCAAACAACAGTGTGCCATGTCATTGGCCAATGGGTTTGAAGAACATTCTGGATAATTTTAGGGGATGATTTGGCTACCCAGGCACAAAATCCTGCAACGGCTACACTTTTGCGATTATGGACGGCTATAGAGGCAGCATGGCTCAATATTTCTGCACAGACCTCCAGTGACTTGTCCTTAAGCCCATGCTCTTAATCTTTATGGTGTGTGTGTGTGTGTGTGTGTGTGTGTGTGTGTGTGTGTTCTTTATGGTGTGTGTGTGTGTGTGTGTGTGTGTGTGTGTGTGTGTGTGTGTCTGAGAGAGAGAGAGATTTAAATGCATAAACACACTGAAAATATAAATGCTAAATTTTCAAACTCCATATGCTAACTTCACATAGTTCTACTTACAACATGAACTATTTGTGGAGTGAGCTCAGGAACTGGGGATACTAACCAATTACTTAAATTTGTCATAAATAATGTCTCTCTTTTTCAAACCAATAGCTTAGCTCATGGAATCAGTACTAGAAATAATCTTCACAAAGATTTAAATTACTTTGGTCCAGAAAGGTGTCCATTCTTGAGGAACATACATTTTCAGTAATGTGACAGCAGCCTTAAAAGTTTAACTAGTAATAAAGTTCAGTTTAAGAGTAGCATAATGTATATTGCTAGTGGCCAACTCTTCCTTCATTGATGAATTTCATAGTAGAACTGACTCGTGGGTACTTATGTTATGAATGATATCAAATAACATGAGTTACATAAAATCTGACCTGCAAATCTGCAGTGCAGTAATATGACCAGTGTAAATAAGCATTGTAAACTGATTTTCTGTGTGATGATGCATAGCTACAATAGCCTAAGAAATATATGTAACTTCGTACATTGTATGTTAATGTATTTTTTGAAAGGTTGTTATTACTTATTAAATGAAAATATGTTTAAGATGTTTTGACTTATTCCACATCCATAAGGACCATTTCACTTCGAATGTGTTTAAAGAAAATTGGCATCCCTCATTTTCTTTGTATGTATCTTTGTTGACGTTCTTTATGTTCTTGATTATTTACTCTCTATGGGTATACGGAAGTAAAAGTATATGTATTCTATAAACAATGTTGTAGTTTATCATTTGTCAAACATTTTATGGTTGTTAAATGAAGTGTACAACAGCCGATCAAAATGAATAAATAAAGAACATTCGTGCTGTTGGGGGTTTGGGGTGGGGGGATGTATTAAGCTGTACAGGAAGTGAGCTATTGAGTTATTAGAATCAGAATATGTCATGTGTATTGGAGGATAATTTGGGTCTTTCAGATAATTTCACTTCTAACACGGAGGGGGGGAGTGGTAAAATTTCTCTGTCTTGCACACAGATGGTGGTGTTGAGAGCTTTTTTTATGTTTATGCATACATTTGTCAATAGAATAGTTCTGCTTCTTCTGTTTGCAGGGCTTATCTGTACTGGCAACAAAACTGTAAAATCATTGTCTGTCAATCTTTGAACACATTACTTTCCAAAACTATGAGACAGATTTCTGTGAGGTTTTCGCTGCTAATGTCAGCACAGGTTTCATTTCATCAAAATTTGTTTACAGAAAAAAAGATATTCATACGTCTTATAAAAATGTAGGCCTATGTACATATGTGTCTTCATTCCACATCTCCAAAAGCACGGGGCCGATTTCAATAAAACTTAGTACACAAATCACCTGTCTGGAAAGAATTGCTGTGGGTGTAAGAACCATACCCATCAAAGGGGTGGGGGTGCAAAAGAAGTGTAGGCCACGATGCACAAATACCCAGATTTTATTGGTCCAGTATTTGTGAACTAGAGGACTTAATGACTTGCAACAAACTTTACACATAATTTCAAAACTTAACAAAATATTTTCTTGCTGACACCTTTCACATAATTAGGAAAAAAGTTTATTGCTTACTGCATTTTTGCTGTTTATTTCGCATCAGGCATGACATTTTAATGTTTCAGTTCTTTACTACTAACTGGATTCACAATAGATTTTGCAGACAGTGTTCACATATTTGTATCATTGTATGACACAGAGGACGGGAAAAGGGGGAGGGAAGGGAGGGGGGGGGGGGGGGCAGAAGAAGAGATGGACTACTGGAATTTAAATAAATACATATCTGGGCAATGCCGGTTACTCAGCTGGTGTAAAATAATAAGCTGTGTAACAACACAGTTAGGTGATCAGCTATCAAAGGTATTTTAAATAACTGACACCACAGATATGTCAGAACAACTGTGTAAAAAAAAAATTTAACTGTTAGATAGAATTCTTTAAAATGGGTGCAACGCTACTGAATACTGACTGAAAGCAGTTCCGAAAATAATCATTTGGACCATTTTCAGAATAATCCAACTGATTTCATACTATGATTGTTGCTGTGGATGAAATGTGAATTTACCACAACATTCTGTAAATGAAAACACCTGTGACACTGCACAAAAATAGGCAAAGTCCCACTTCATTTGCTGGAAATACTATGGCCAGTGTTTCTTGTGATGTAAACAGTGTTCTTTTTATTGGTTAATATGCAAGTGTGGCTCTGCCAGCTGGGTAGAAAAATATATTAAATGAGAATGAGATTTTCACTCTGCAGCGTGTGCTGATATGAAACTTCCTGGCAGATTAAAACTGTGTGCTGGACCGAGACTCGAATTCGGGACCTTTGCCTTTCGCGGGCAAGTGCTTGACCACTTGAGCAAAGGCAAAGGTCCCGAGTTCGAGTCTTGGTCCGGCATTAATCTGCCAGGAAGTTTCATATCAGCGCACACTCCGCTGCGGAGTGAAAATCTCATTCTGGAAACATCCCCTAGGCTGTGGCTAAGCCATGTCTCTGCAATATCCTTTCTTTCAGGAGTGCTAGTTCTGCAAGGTTTGCAGGAGAGCTTCTGTTAAGTTTGGAAGGTAGGAGACGAGGTACTAGCAGAAGTAAAGCTGTGAGGATGGGGCGTGACTCGGGCTTGGATAGCTCAGTTGGTAGAGCACTTGCCTGCGAAAGGCAAAGGTCCCGAGTTCGAATCTCAGTCCGGCACACAGTTTTAATCTGCCAGGAAGTTTCATATTAAATTAGGCTTGACCAGAAGAGGAGCAGGAGGAAAAATCTCTCAGTACACCTGTGACCACTGCTGAGACAATTAAAAAAAAAGTCTTTTGTATCACTATATATATTGTAGTGACTGTTTTCAAGCTAATGGCGAGTTGGTCATTAGGTCTAGTGTTGTAAAATGCACACCCTTTTAGACAAACTAATATTCAACCACTACATGTGAAAATAATCTGTTCGTCGGATTTAAAATGATCAAAAAAATCACCAAGTGGTGTTTTCCTTCATTGGTGTGTGTGTGTGTGTGTGTGGGGGGGGGGGGGGGTCATCTTCTCCCTTCTCTCAGGAGATGTGTGAAAAAAAAAAAAAAAAAAAAAGAGTGACCGAGAAATGAAAACTTTGACAGCAGTACACGAGAGTGTTAGGCAGACCTTACAGAATTATACATGTCATGTTATGGGGAAAATTGGACAGAGTTCAATGCCATAACAGCTGACTAGATTGAAAAATATGTTCTTTTTTTATGTAAAACACTGTTTCATTGCCATTCAAATCTATTTTAACATTGTCCTCATACGTTGTGGCTAAAAAAAAAAGGCACTTGAATATCTTTGTCATCAAATTCTGAGCCCTTTGCAGTTAATAGCATTTCGGAGCAATTGCCAAATGGCAGTTTTTGAAGATATATATGGGATAAAAGGTTTGGACCATTGCTCAAATGAACTTAATGTGTCTGGACTCTGTGTGTGCACAGAGAAAGAAAATCGTATATATGATGAATTGAGATCTCAGTTCTTCAGTAGAAATTTTTAGTTCGACCCCCCCCCCCCCCCCAATGATAAATGCCTGATTATTGTTGACGTGGTCTCTCAGTGTGGCTCTGTGGGTGTGCCACATGCTGGCTCTGCTGATTCTCAGAAGCAGCTGATATACCTGGGAGTGAGGCAAGTGTTGTGCACATGCTCAGTAACCTATCGTTCTGTTAATTATGTGTTACATACAAGGAAGCCTCACACAGTGCTGTCTCCTCCGATTTTCTTCATACTTATAGTATCTGAAGCTCAGCACCCAGACAGCAGTTTACTCAAGCAGCACAACACACCTCTGAACTTTGTTAACATGAAACATTTATTGTTTCATTAACAGATTTGTCAATAGCTGAGTATTTAGCATAATAAGATTGTGATCTTAAAGTATCTGGTTCAAATCTCACTTGTAGCATTCTTTCTTCTTCTTCTTCTTCTTCTTCTTCTTCTTAAAAAGAAATGGAAATACTAACTAACAAATATCTAAACAGTTTTTAATAAAAATAACATCTTTTTTAACCCAATTTTCATAACATGAGTGGGCATGCAATGTAATTTATACACATGTAAAGGGTAGCTGCATTTATGTTAACATGTACAAGCAAATTCACAGTTTAATCTTAGTTTAATTAAACAACAGCAACAAAAAAATAAACTTCCATTGTATCACTCCATTGGTGTGTACAAGTGTTACCATATAGTAATGACCCACTCAGGGTATTAAAAAGCACCTCGGATCCATGCTTAAAACACACACACACACACACACACACACACACACACACACCATTGCTAATTATCTTGTAGGCAACTACCTCATTACGATTATGTGCTGCTAGCTGGCAGTCTGTGTTTTTTCGTGAACGGATCGTGAATTTTTTTCTCACCTGGCTCGCTGTTTGTTTTATATTACTGCTGCTCACTTGGACGTATAACAAAAAAGTCTATCACCGTGTTAGTTGAAGGAATAGAACCAGGCACACAATTGTAGAACAATAATGGAATGGTACAACACGTTATTTGTGGTTGCTGCATTTGTACATAAGTGCACCTACTCGAGAGTTAGTTACCGTTTGCATGGAAACGCAAGCGTAATAATTTAATATACAAATGTGGAACATCAAACAGGAAATCAAATGTTTTTTATTTAGATATTTATTTAGATATTTAACAGTATTATTGAGGTATTTTTCATATTGCAGGAGGACATTTCACCATTTCTGAAGCAAATTTTAATTTATCTTCACACAACTGGTAATTAAAAATAAAAAAAATGTTATTTAGTATTTGATAATTAACAATTTCCATTTAAAGTAAATGTATACTACTAGCAAGGTTTGAGCCCAGAAATTCGACTCCATCCTATTACACTGCACACTCGGCAACCGGTGAATTTGTTAAAATATTACATATATTTTGTACTTACGAGAGATGAGGAATCAAAGGTATTTTTTTGTGTGGGGCGTACTTGAGAGAGGGAGTGGGAGAGGAAGGGACTGCTGGTGCTGCCAGATCAGCTCAGCTGTGCTGCCAGTTAGGGAAGCTGCCTTGCTCGGATCGCCACCTATGCTGTGTGTCTTGTCCCTGTCTGACCTGACCTGTTCGAATGTCTTCACTGAAAGATGGCAGGGCGGTCTGTAAGTTACCCTTGTTAGTGTTTTGTGTAAAAGTTTTCTTTGTATTTCTGCATCCTCTCACTTTCTGTTACTGTTTCCTGTTCAGCCTACCTCCAGTGCTTCCAGAAGTTTCCGACAAACCAGGGCCTCCAGATGCTGTCCTCAGGAAGACTATCCCTTAAAAGTGTCCTCGCAAAGGTTAAGGTAAGATGTGACTTTGTTTTCTCCATTGTTTATGTGCAGTACTGTCAAAGTAGTATGCATGTAAAAAGTGCATATAACAGAAAAAAGAGAGAAAGAAACAGAGGTGTGAAGGAACAGAAAATAGATGGTGCTCTGTGTGTGTGTGTGTGTGTGTGTGTGTGTGTGTGTGTGTTTGTTTGTTTTGCAGGTACACTCTACCTTTCAGACAGCACTAGCATACAGGATTAAGAGATAATCATAAAGTTTTAATTAACATCTTGAAAAATATAGCATTTTTGATTAGGTAGTCATTGAACAACCCAATTTGTGAAAGAATTAATGGAATACCTTTATAAATTGCATTAGGAAGTTTTCTTTATTGATGGTGACTACTTTTGGACCATATCCATTCTCAAACTGTCCATCTTTGTAAGTGACTGAATACTATTATGTATACATGTGTAGAATAAACATAGAAAATTATTCAAATGGTAATACTGTAGACCATTTACAATGAGCAGCAAGAATTGGCACATTTTCATTGTTAAGAGAGTGTAATCAGCATACAGGATATATCAAAAAGAATCATCCGATTGGGCATGTCTATATTTCTGAAACTAATAAACATATACAATGAATTTTGTTTCTTGATGAACAGGAAACTCAAAAATTTTTTTTTACCTTTTCATAGGTGTTCATTATGGTCCCCTTGAGATGCATGGCATATGACAGTGTGGTATTCTAATTGTTCCCACACTGCAGCATGTCTTTGAGTTACAGCTTCCATAGCTGCTGTTATGCGATGTCTCAGTTCATTCATTGTTGTTGGTAACCCCCCCCCCCCCCCCTCACACACACACACACACACACACACACACACACACACACACACACACACACACACACACACAAGAAATACTTGCATACAGTCAGGTCCAGTGACCTTGAAGGTCACTAATGTAAGGCTGAATCATTTGGTCCAGTGTGACCAATCTGTCGTTTGGTAATTGTTTGATTTAAATTTCCCACACATCCTGATGCCAGTGTGGTGGTACCTCATCCTGTTGGTGAATGAAGTCGTTCAAATCAGTCTCCAACTGTAGAAAAAGAAAATTCTCAAGCAAGTTGAGATACATGCTTCCTGTGACAGTGTTCTTGGTAAAGAAAAATGGACCATATACGTATTCCTGTGAAACTGCACAACATACATTAAATTTTTTTGTGGTTGTTCTGTACCCCATATTCTCACATTATGATGGTTCACCTTTCCATTTAAATGGAATGTTGCCTCATCACTAAACACTAAGTGTGTAAGAAAACTGTCATCCTACATCTTGTCAAGAATGAAATTACAGAACTCCACATGTTGTCTGTCACCTTCATGAAGAGCTTGCAGTAGCTGAATTTTGTATGGTTTCGTGTGTAAACATAGATGCAACACATGCCAGGCGGACGTCAGGGCATGTTGAGCTGTCGAGCTGCACGGCAACCAGATTTCTGCTGACTACTCGTGAAACTACGTCGGATGCATTCGATATCTGTGTCAGACACTTGGGAACGGCCCGGCACTTTGTCTTTACACAAACAACGTGTTTCTCGGAATTGTTCATGCCATTGTCTAAAGCTCTGTGCTGGAGGAGGATCCACACCATACCCAGTACGAAAATCATGCTGAACAGTTATTACTGATCCACACTGCGCAAAACGTAGAACACAAAATGCTTTCTGTTGTCCCGTCACAATTTTTACTAGAAGTGAAGTGGGTGCACACTGCTGCTACCTAGTGGGAACCATTTTTAAACTCGAGTGTTTGCTTTTCCCAACAGTAAACTGTTCATGCACATATCTCAAGTAACATAATAGTTACGATTTTTTTAAAAATTGGATGATTGTTTTTTTGTACACTCTGTATTTATGTAGCAATTTGTGACATTACCTTTATACTCCTTTCTTTCTCAGTCATTGTCAGTGTCTTATACCTTTGAAATTAGACACTGGAAGCAGATTGATCGTAATTTTGTCACTTATCTGTATCTGTGTACTGCGTCATATGATTATTTAACCTAAGCTGCTTATCAAAAAGATCAAAAAAATAATTTTGTTCGAGCTATTAGTCATTCTTTTTTTAATTCGAGTATTTCCAAACATTTGTCACATAATAATAATAATCCTGTTTAGGGAGAGGGCTGCATTTTTGGCAGGTTTTTTTTTTTTTCCTGAAGAGAAAGATCTCACAGGTACTGGAGGTTCTTAGTGTTTGTTACAGTTGGAATCTGATTGTTGTTGCTAAAGTAATTGTTCTTCAGGTGCATGTCCACTAGCAAGTTAAGTTTTGCAAGTTACTTATAGAAGTAGCTTCTATAAGTTCTTTGTGGTTGAAACACCCCGTAACAAGTCAGTCACCAAGTTCTGTAAACTTCCAGAGGTAGCTTCCAAAAGTTGGTGGAAACAGTTTCTTTCATGTTAATGCAGTTGCTTGCCAGGTTTTTTTCTGAAGTTTGCACACATTTTGCATAGTAACTGGCCACAGTCTGGATGTGTGAAATGAATTTACAGATCACATTGTTTCACCAGTAGGAGAAGTACAAGACAAAACAGATTTCTTTAAATTTAATCTCGTGTTTCATGTTAGTGTAAACATGAACACATATTTGAAATAAATACTGTTTGTGGAAATTGAAGAGTAACAAATAGGTAATATATTGGTGAGTTAGCTTGATGCATTTTTGTGCCCTGTTTTCAAATACTCGATTGTACAGTAGGCAAGTGATGTATAAAAACTTTCTCGGTCTTGTGTGCAAGTTTAAATCAGATTGGAGTCCTCCAATTCCACAAAAACTTAAAAATAAATACACCAGATGTCTTTACCCAAACATTTCTTATTTTCTTGATTTCCCTAGCCTTGTCAGAAAAGGAAACACACATTCATTCATTAACGACCTGCGCTCCCAGAGAAGGCGGTCGTATGCATGGGGTGTGCTTGCTCGTGTCAGTGACTCTGTGTGTGTGTGTGTGTGTGTGTGTGTGTGTGTGGCGCGCTCTTCCTTTTCTGATGAAGGCTGTGGCCGAAAGCTAATGTTTTAGTGTCTAATAATAATAATAGTAGTAGTAATCATCATCCATGTACTTTGTGTGTGTTTTTTGCTTTTGTTCTTTACCAATTTGTTGTTTTCCATGTAGCAAGAACAGACTGATCTGGCATCAGGCACCCTGTCAGAGGAACTGAAGGATTTGGTGTCAACTCTGGAGGTGAAGTTGGAAAGCATCGAATCGGAGATGGCACAACTGCGTGGCCAATCGGAGCAACAGTGAGCTTTCCTGAGATCTCTCACAATAATGCGAATGTGCTCAAGCCAGCCAGAGCAGCTTTCCATTCGTCTTGGGACTGCGTGACAGTGGCATTGCATTGACTGTATTAACACTGATATACAGTGGAATAAATGAGTCTGGATGTGTCACTGGTATCAAGATAGTATACTTTGTACATACTAATAAAGACATGGAATTGTGATCTCTGCATTCTTTTTTCACTGTGAAATATTCTCCATATTCCTTGTGAAAGGCCTGTCTCTGTAAGTGACTGGTGGAAATATGCAAGGGGACTGAAATATAAAGCTTGCACAATGCAACAGTATGCCAAATGGAAATTTTAATTATTTTGCTTTGCTATAGTTTCTCTTGACAAGGAAATCGACACACACACACACTCGCGCGCCCACACACGCCAATGGCATAGTGATCATAATGCCACCCTGTTCACCAGCTGCTTGTTTGTTGAAGTGTTGTTCCTTGAGATGCTTTTGAATGCAACAAAATACTGGGATGTGCCCTGACTGTTTTAGAACTGCCAAGGCCTGGAAAGAGAGAGAAAACTTTGAGAACAGAAATGCTTCTTTAGAGGAAGAAATTCACTTATACTTAATTACTGAAAGAGCTGGGAACTGGCAACTACTGAAATTATTTAAGAATGGGCAAGAAATTATTTTCTTAGCTGCTACAGCTCATCAGGTCACATTTAACAAAGAAGAATGTTGGTTCACAATGAGAGAAACTGCAAGGGAAGAGGCCTAGCTGTTTCCAAAATGACTTCATGTAGCTTATATTACAATATCCAATGTAACCACTTGGAAATAATAAATGGACATTAACATAGCTAATATTTCTAGCTACTGGCAGAACAGAACTTATCAAGCCCTCCAAGTCAGTGCATATCCAGTTATTATCTACAGTTATTCCTGAAACCCGCAGCATCTTTTACAGGTGCCTCAGGAAACACACAATGGAAATGCAGGAGAAGTTAAACAAATTGCGTTCATATATAGAAGTTGCATAAAGTCTTAAGTGTTTAGCAACTGCCTGTGGAGAAGATTAAATCCTACAATTGCTCTTCATAGCAACATGTGTGGCATTTGACTGAACTTTAACAATGAAGCAAGGTTATTAATAAAATATAAGTTGTCAGCTGTCGGTTTTTCTGTGGAAACAAGTACTTAATTTCTTGTGTGAGGTATGATCAAAAAATACACTTTTTTTAGCAGCAGCTGCTGAAATTACAACCATTGCCAGATCCGTTGAGACAGGCAATGTCAAGTTGGAACATGTACTCACTTGTCAGTCAGTGTCCAGAGATGCTAGAATAAGATTGTGTTTACCATGTCTGCCCTGTACTACAGATTTCAAACAATGCATGAACAATAAATTATATTTTAAGGTGCAAACAGTTTCCAAGTCATATGAGTGATTGAAGAACAGAAATGAGTTGCTGGAAGGCAAGCAACAGAAGAAAATGTTTAAAAAAAATGGGAAAAGTTGTTTGGACAAACAGGTGTATAACTATTCAAGAGGTTATCAAAGAACTGTGCATCTGGTACAGGTCCATGTAAAGAATTTTAATCGATAATTTGCTCAATCTTTTGCATGATGAATAGAAGGAAAATTGTGTGCCAGTTCGTACAGTCTTTAAGGATCATTTACATTCAGATCCAGACTCCATATCCAAATTTGCAACTTTGGTCTTTGTTTATGACCCCAAGATGCAAATTCAGAGTCCCCAGTGGAAAGCCAATGAATCTGAAAATCTAATATCAAAGTCATGCACATTGCTTTTTTGATATTGAGGGCAGAGTCCAATCACAGTTAGTTCCAGGAGAAACAGCTGTAAACACAAGACTTTTACATGCTGCAACATTTGCCAAATGATGTATGAAGAAAGAGATCAGAAAAATGGGCCAGTCTTCCTTCTTCGCCATGACGATGTGCTGTGCCACACCTCATTTTTTATGCAAGAGGTTTGGGTGGAGAAAGTGTTAAAGTCTGTCCACATCCGCCTCAACAGATTTAAACAATGCAACTTCTGGCTTTTCCCAAAAATTAACAGAGCTTAGACGAAAACGTCTTGACACTGGTCTGAACATTGAGACAACCACAACAGAACAGGTGAATGCGCTTCCAAAAGGAGCCTTCCAGAAATGCTTCCAATCGCAGATTCTGCATTGGGATAAATGCATTGCTACCGGAGGACAGTACTTTTGAAGAAGATTAAATCAAATTTCATGTAAGCTTATTACTTAGTTTCTAATAAAATTCACATTTGTTTTTGAAATCTCATATTTCTGTTGCCATACTCCGCCCTCCACAACATTGTCTCTCCATCATTTTCATTTTTTAAACTTCTCCAGAAACTCAGAGGTCAGAGTTTCACCTGTCTTGTAGTGTGTCATTTTAGTCTTATATGAATAGCATTTATTCCCCACACACAGCAGCAGAATACGAACTACTGTTAGCCAGGGGAGGGAGGGAGATGGGGCGGGGGGGGGGGGGGGGGTGTATTGGTTGTCGGGTGGTCAGACTACCCAAGTCTATACATGTACAATTTGTTGTTAAATTTAGCAGTAAATCTCTCTCTCTCTCTCTCTCTCTGCACCTTTTCCTTCATTAGCACAACAACTACTTCAATTTTTTTTTTCATTTATTCAATCCCCCACCTAGCCTCTCATAAAACTTTGTTTTAGAATAAACTCCACCGTGACAATAACAGCCCCCCCCAACCCCAAGTTCATTCTCCAACAACTGCACACACAAACCCAAGTGAAGAACAAATATATGTTGAGGGTGATATGTAAGTTTGGAGGATGCATGAAGTCCACAACAGATGAAACAAGACGACACATTTCCTATGTATCAGTACTCTTTACTAAAGAATGACACAACAGAAATATACACAGTCCTCTTTCTGGTGACAATTTTCAAGAACAATCTTCAGACACAGCTGAAAAAAACGTTACTCCCTTTTTATTGATATATGGAGCAGAAAAATTGCCCCCTCTGGGTATAAACAACCGTTATGTATGTACAATAAATTTTAAAATACATGATCACTCTTATGGTATGCCAATTCATCACCAGTTACATAACATTGCTAAAACATATTATTCACGAGAACTTTGAGCACTGTGATCCATTCTCTCGTCGTTTTTTAAAAGTTATCATTTGAAAATAGAAATGAACAATGAAATTTAATAACAATACACAATATTTATAGTCATATGTATATATATTTATATAGTCATATCTTATTTGGAAGTCTATGTGTGGAATATCATTAATAATATATTAATAAAAATAACTGTACAATTGTTTATCTAAAACACACTTCACTGATAAAACAAAAGTTGTTACAAGTTAGCTTCTCTTTAATAATACTTACACGTAATAATTAATATTTATATAAAAAATCATGCCCGATGTTGGTCAGTTAGGAAATGTTTTTTGAGTGTGATGTTTATGACAAAGAAATATGAACAATGCAAAATGATGGGATTTTTTTACAGCATTTAAATGCAATATGACTTCAGTATGGAAAGACTACGTCTCTCCCAATTTTATTTAAATGGAAGTAAATTGTAGCTACAGGTATGGCAGAAACAATGTGCTTGCATACCAGAACTGTTCCTTCAGTAACTCATATGACTAAATTTTCACTCACCTGATTACACTTAAGTTTCATAACGACATTTACCATCAAAACACAGGCACACTAATTCTCATTTGTAATGTTCTCTAACAGAAATGGAAAGACAACAGACAATTTGGCACTTCCTACCGGCATCTCATACAACTGCCTTTTGATTTCCTACCTTTAACTCTGAAAGTAGTTCTTTCCTACTCTTGTATACGAGGGAAATTCGCAGCATACCCTCATTCACATAACTGCACACTACATTTTATTATTAGGTCCTGCAACTGTTGCAGTGACAAAATTTACAATTTTATTTCGTTTATTTACTGAACTTTGTAAATGCCAGGTAGTTCAGGTCGACTTGTTTTTTTCCACGTTGGCCTCGACTCTTAACTTGTCACAACAAGAGCACAGTAAAAATTTTACCTGAGGTACTGGTTGACATCGAGTGAAATGCCATCACCTTATAAAAGTTCTTTCCTCTCTTTGTATGAAAGATCGTTAACATGCTTTAAATGTGCCTGCTTTAGCATACCTTAAAATTAATGACAAAGCTGTGAAACACTGAGTTCTGTAGCTTGTCTTGTATAAAAATCAACCTGCCATATCTTAGAAAACATTTTCATATGCGAGAAAACAAAACAATTAGGTGTTCTTATGAGCTCCTAATACCCAATAAAAATGAAACGTTTATGAAATTAAAGGCATTCCTTCAGTGCTGTTTGGGTGTAGAGTGATTGCCAGTTAACAAGTAAAGTCGATGCAGTTAACTTATAGAGCTATATAAAGAAAGAATAGAAAGGAACTACAGCCAATAATAGTAATTCTTACAGTGATTACATTTCTTTCATTCACAGTTGTTCATCAATTCACAATATTGCGTATAATATACATATAGAAATAAAACTTGTAAAATATGAAATTTAACATCAAAAGCATTTATAAACATTTAGAATGTAAACCAGCTACTATGTGAAATCTCTCAATTCCTCAACAGTTGAAATTTGTATCTGAAGAAAAATTTTTCCCCCGACAAAACCAGGGTTGCGAAAACTGTACACTTCATGGACTTGGTTACACTGCACACTAAATGCAAAAAGCTAAAACTATTGATCTCTCTGATACAGTGAGAAATACTATGTAATTTTTTTCCTTCAAGTCACACAGTCAAACTTTACATGCCAATATGTTTCCTTAGTTCTGGAAATTTATAGCACCAATAAATAGTTGAGCTTCTACGATCTGTAAATGTCTTGTTACAGACTGCTACAGGCACATACAGTTTGGAATGGTTGTCTTTGGGAGAATGTATCTCATAACTTCCCAGAGCTGAGTGCTTTCTCTTCAGGGGGGTGTGGGGGAAACTAAAAGTAGGTATCAACATACGTTGTCTAGTGCATTCGTGTACATTTGTATCATTTATCACAAATGAGAAAATAAAATTCTTTAAAGTAACTAACATTTCTGTTAAAATACAGAGGATAGCAAAATTCTCAATACTCAATCTATGACTTACAGGTACTTAAAAAATGATATATTCCCTAGCACTGCTCCAAATAAAATTCTTTCCTTTTCTCCTCATATCTGCCAAAATAAACAATTTTGGAATTGTCTGTGAAACAACTCCCATTTTCAGATACCAAAACACAGTGTGAACTTGGAGCAACGTAATGGCTTTTTATTGCTCTAGCCAGCTTGCAGTGGAGATGATGTAACTTTTCTTAAATGAAAGAGTTGACAGAAATTATGTACAGTGGACTGACAGGGTATTTAACCCGTGTACTTGATAATATACTTTTTCTCCTTAGAGCTCCAGCTGCAGCAATGCTATCTGTCAGTCGTGTTAATGTCACACTGCAGTGAAACTTACAGCTAATGAGGGGGAAGGGGTATAATTAATATAAGAAATACAGATTTTTAAAAAAAGGCTGTACACCATTTAAACAATATACATATATAATACTAATAGCAATGTATGTCCATTCCTTAATGAAAACAGTGTGCTCTTCAGCATAACCTTTATGGACTCTCAGCCTACAACTTCGTCACATTTTCTGTACAAAGTATCAGTGTGATGGGTTTCACCACTATGCACAAGAGCCTTACATCCATAAACAACAACAAAGATTTGTGCCTTTGGAAGGTGAAGGCACTATACGATTTTTATAGTAAAAGTACGTCACGCACCTTGCCCATTCTACCTGACAAGAGTTCCTAACTTGCAAGAACATTTACTGTGTCCATTTTCTGACCAGAGATTTTAGTCCATTGCATAGCACCTTTAGCCTAACAATATTTCACCTGTAAAGGATGAGTTGGAACTTCCCTGTCTCATGACAACGCAGCCTTCTGAGCAGTATTGCTGATGTCTGTTGTCAGGCTTTGTTGCCAATGTTGTGGGTCACACAGGAGTGCCTGCAATAAAAACAGTGTTTTAATTAGGTATATTTTCAAAACTGTGTTCAAAGTACTTATGGTGGTCATATATTGACTTTTTGAAAGGTATTGTGCCTGGTAAAATATTACTTTACAATGTAAATATATTAGAAGAGTAAAGTAATGGATTTGAATTCATTTCATGCAGGAAAGAGCACAGTATACATTATCTCATCACGTAGTAAAATACTTTGTACACCGGACAACAGCAGAAACCACTGTGTTGTTTAATCATCAGGAAACATTTTAAAAATTATTACTCTTCAACTTTCATAGTCTATTTAAAATTTAAATGCCTGAAGATAACTTAATAATTGAAATGGACTGTATTTGAACTCTTAGATCACTTAATCCTAAAATTTATGATTGCAGTTGGTACAAATTTGCAGTTCCTGCCAACCTGGTACTGTCATTTTGCATGTGGCATACCATTGAAGGCCTTATAATTCTAATTAACTAGTGTATAAATTGTGACTCTCTTTCAATCAAATATGTAGTAGTAAAATTTACGACAGCTTAGTAACACTGTAACAGCCCCTCCTCCCTCCCCTTAGTGTTCTAGGATTAAAGGAAAGCACCTGACAAACTACTTTAACTGAGTTGCTACACAGATATTATATAGTAATGCTAAAGTAGGCACTGAAGATAACTGTGACTGGTTACCAATAATTTAATGTATGGTTATGAAGTAATACTTGTAACAACAAAAATGAAAATGTCACTACAGACCGTAACAGGTATAAACCAAAAATGATTGCAATTAAGAAATAATATGTTCAGCTTCAACAGATTACAGGAAATGCAAGAGAACTCTTGAAATGGCAACCCAGTGTGTATGAAAGTTCTACCAAACACTTCACTTTTTTTCATAAATCTGAGATCAGTTGTGACCACTCCGATCAATTCTAAAACAATTGCTTCAGATGGAATCTCCTTTACAAATCATAAACTAAAATTCTACATAAAATAGTTCGTTCTAATGTAAAATTAACTGAAATTGTTCCCTGTCCATATCTATCTTTTTACTTGTGTTTAATAACGGTGTGCCAAAGATAGATTGATGCGAAAGATATCACGACATACAGGAAGCAATCACAGATAGGCACAATAAAAAAGACTGCTAAAATAGTAAAGCTGCTTCTACAATGAAAACACAAGCGCGCGCGCCCACGCACACACACACACACACACACACACACACACACACACACACACAGGGTGCTGGAGCCTAACTACCAGCAATAATAGCAATGTATACTTAATTAATCCCAGCTTTCAAGTTAAAGTACATATGGCAGCCATATATTGACTTTTCAAAAGGCACTGTACCTAGCAAAATATTGCTTTACGATGTAAGTAAGTCATAGCAGTTGCCATAAATGTTATTGTTATTCCATTTGGACTTGCCACCGCTTGGTTTTTCTTATATTTATTCTACCTGTTCTTTCATGTGGTTTAAGGCTTTGTATTCAGTTTCTCTTTTAGAATTTATCCCTAGCCTGACTAACATATCTTGGAAGACAATCATTTGGATGCACTGAATTATCTGCATAATTAGCCTTCAGCCAAGATTAAAATAACATGATAGTAATCTGATTCGTGAGGCATTTTGTACTCGTGACAGGGCCCGTTTGATGTAATGGGTATGATGATATGAGCCACTAGAATAATGGTGGCAGCCTCAGTGTGGAAGGGGGGAGGGGGCAGTTGCAGTGAAAGTCTTGGCACAAAAGTAGCTAGCATACAATTTGACAGCTACAAATGTGCAGGTTTTCAAGATAGCGCTGTACTGATTTTTGCCTAGGGTGAAGGTGGCAACATTGAGGCAGACAGGAAGATTTCAGTGTTTATACTTGTGTTATTGTTTTAGTACTGAACGATAATAAACAAACATTTTTGAAGTTTTTGTTTGTTTATAAATTTGAGATGAGCTGTGGATCTACAACAGCTGTATGCGCCTGCACACACCAAAAAGACCTCCAGTGTTTCACAATGTAATTACAAACAAGGAAAGACAGAGAGAAATACTTTTATTTGTGGGCAACAGACACCATGCCATTTTACATTAGTCACTTTTAAAAATATGCCCTGTAAACGGTATCCTCCACTGATCACACATTGACAGAGCCTAAGTTGTCTGTAACTCTTAACGATATTTGCGGTAGAATGGCAGCCACTTCTTGGTGATTGTCTCCTGAAGTGCTTGCAGTGTTGCGGGGTGATATTTGTACACTCGGGCCTTTAAGTGTCCCCCCCCCCCCCCCGCCCCCCCCCAAAAAAAAAAAAAAATCGCAAGACGATAAATCAGGTGACCACGGGGGGGAGTGGGGCAGGTGATGTATCATTGCGAAAAGAGATGTCGAGGAAATGACTCAAAATTTGTAGAGGATGTCGAGAAGTGTGAGCTGCAGCTCCATCTCAGAACCAGACTTCTTACTCTTCCCGGTCCCCGACAAACTGGTTCAAATTCGATTTATTCCACCGTAAATTTGTCTCAATATTTGAGAGTTGCTTTTCTGAAACTTTACCCAAAAAAGCCATTACAAAGTCAAATAATCCATGGATTACTAAGGGAATTAAGATATGGTGTAACAGGAAGAGGGAAATACATGTACAGGCCAGAATAAGTCAGAATCTGACAGTACTTGCTTACTACAAAAGATATTGTAATATTTTAAGGAAAGTCATTAAGAAGTCAAGAAGCTTACGTGTTGTGACAGAAATTAATAATGTGGATAATAAGATTAAAACTACATGGAATATTGTCAAATGGGAGACGGGGCAGCCTGACAGTGCACAACAAACAATAGAAATAAAGCGAAATGATGATGACGTGAGAGAAAATTCACTAGTTGCAAGTATTTTTAAAAATCACTTTTTAAGTGTAGCAGCAAAAATAGGATTAAAGGGTTCAGCTGAAAAAGAAAAGAAAAGAATGTTTAAAATGTCATTCCCCAGGACTTTAGGCCTTTAGAAATAGCAACAACATCCCCCCACTGAAATTAAGGGAATTATAAATATATGTGGTGTTGATGGAATCTCTTAACAGAATTTTGAAGTGTTGTTCTAATTTAGTAAGTGGAGTCCTTAGTGATATATGTAATGCTTCACTAGCACAGGGAATTTTTCCAGAAAGACTGAAATACTTAATTCTCAAACCTCTTCATAAGAAAGGGGACAAGAGTGACTTAAATACTTATAGACCAGTCTCATTGCTGACTTCATTTTCTAAAATATCCGAAAAAGTTGTGTATTCAAGAGTAGTCTCACATTTAAGTGAAAATAATTTACTCAGCATCAAATAGTACAAGCCCTAAATAACAAATTATCGCCAGTTGGTATTTTTTGTGATCTTTCCAAGGCATTTGACTGAGTAGATCATGTTACACACTTAGAAAAACTCAGGTTTTATGGAATTGTAGGCTACACATACAGCTAGTTTGAATCACACTTAACAAACAGAAAGCAAAAAGTTGTGCTGAATAACTCCAATAATGTTGGGAGGGTGGTAAATTCTAGTGAATAGGGAGTTACCACAAAGGGAGTCCCACAGGGTTCAATTTTGGGTCCTCTGCTGTTTCTTATTCATGCGAATGACCTCTCACTTAACGTTCAGCAAGCAGAACTAGTACTTTTTGCAGATGACACAAGTGTTAAAATAAATCCCATTCCAGAAAAAGCAGCTGAAGATATTGTTAAGGATGTCTTTTAAAGAATTATTAAGTGGTAATTTTTTCCTGAGGGCATGCAGCTTTACTGTATGGATAAATGATGATGCCGTCCTTTTGGGTAAAATATTCCGGAGGTAAAATAGTCCCCCATTCGGATCTCCGGGCGGGGACTACTCAGGAGGACGTCGTTTGGTGTTCTACGGATCGGAGCGTGGAATGTCAGATCCCTTAATCAGGCAGGTAGGTTAGAAAATTTAAAAAGGTAAATGGATAGTTTATAGTTGGATATAGTGGGAATTAGTGAAGTTCAGTGGCAGGAGGAACAAGACTTCTGGTCAGGTGAATACGGGGTTATAAATACAAAATCTAATAGTGGTAATGCAGGAGTAGGTTTAATAATGAATAAAGCAATAGGAATGTGGGTAAGCTACTACAAACAGCATAGTGAACGCATTATTGTGGCCAAGATAGACACAAAGCCCACGCCTATGACAATAGTACAAGTCTATATGCCTACTAGCTCTGCAGATGACGAAGAAATTGAAGAAATGTATGATGAGACAAAAGAAATTATTCAGATAGTGAAGGGAGACGAAAATTTAATAGTCATGGATGACTGGAATTCAATAGTAGGAAAAGGAAGAGAAGGAAACGTAGTAGGTGAATATGGATTGGGGTTAAGAAATGAAAGAGGAAGCCGCCTGGTGGAATTTTGCACAGAGCACAACTTAATCATAGCTAACACTTGGTTCAAGAATCATAAAAGAAGGTTGTATACATGGAAGAAGCCTGGAGACACTAAAATGTATCAGATAGATTATATAATGGTAAGACAGAGATTTAGGAACCAGGTTTTAAATTGTAAGACATTTCCAGGGGCAGATGTGGACTCTGACCACAATCTATTGGTTATGAACTGCAGATTAAAACTGAAGAAACTGTACAAAGGTGGGAATTTAAGGAGATGGGACCTGGATAAACTGACTAAACCAGAGGTTGTACAGAGTTTCAGGGAGAGCATAAGGGAACAATTGACAAGAATGGAGGAAAGAAATACAGTAGAAGAAGAATGGGTAGCTTTGAGGGATGAAATAGTGACGGCAGCAGAGGATCAAGTAGGCAAAAATACGAGGGCTAGTAGAAATCCTTGGGTGACAGAAGAAATATTGAATTTAATTGACGAAAGGAGAAAATATAAAAATTCAGTAAATGAAGCTTGCAAAAAGGAATACAAACGTCTCAAAAATGAGATCGACAGGAAGTGCAAAATGGCTAAGCAGCCATGGCTAGAGGAAAAATGTAAGGATGTAGAGGCTTATCTCACGAGGGGTAAGACAGATACTGCCTACAGGAAAATTAAAGAGACCTTTGGAGAAAAGAGAACCACTTGTATGAATATCAAGAGCTCAGATGGAAACCAAGTTCTAAGCAAAGAAGGGAAAGCAGAAAGGTGGAAGGCGTATATAGAGGGTCTATACAAGGGCGATGTACTTGAGAGCAATGTTATAGAAATGCAAGAGGATGTAGATGAAGATGAAATGGGAGATATACTGCGTGAAGAGTGAAAGAGCACTGAAAGACCTAAGTCGAAACAAGGCCCCGGGAGTAGACAACATGCCATTAGAACTACTGACAGCCTTAGGAGAGCCAGTCCTGACAAAACTCTACCATCTGGTGAGCAAAATGTCTGAGACAGGGGAAATACCCTCAGACTTCAAGAAGAATATAATAATTCCAATCCCAAAGAAAGCAGGTGTGGACAGATGTGAAAATTACCGAACTATCAGTTTAATAAGTCACGGCTGCAAAATACTAACGCGAATTCTTTACAGACGAATGGATAAACTGGTAGAAGCCGACCTCGGGGAAGATCACTTTGGATTCTGTAGAAATATGGAAACATGTGAGGCAATACTGACCCTACGACTTATCTTAGAAGAAAGATTAAGGAAAGGCAAACCTACGTTTCTACCATTTGCAGACTTAGAGAAAGCTTTTGACAATGTTGACTGGAATACTCTCTTTCAAATTCTGAAGGTGGCAGGTGTAAAATACAGGGAGAAAAAGGCTATTTACAATTTGTACAGAAACCAGATGGCGGTTATAAGAGTTGAGGGACATGAAAGGGAAGCAGTGGTTGGGAAGGGAGTGAGACAGGGTTGTAGCTTCTCCCCGATATTGTTCAATCTGTATATTGAGCAAGCAGTAGAAGAAATAAAAGAAAAATTCAGAGTAGGTATTAAAATCCATGGAGAAGAAATAAAAACTTTAAGGTTCGCCGATGACATTGTAATTCTGTCAGAGACAGCAAAGGACTTGGAAGAGCAGTTGAACAGAATGGACAGTGTCTTGAAAGGAGGATATAAGATGAACATCAACAAAAGCAAAACGAGGATAATGGAATGTAGTAGAATTAAGTCGGGTGATGCTGAGGGAATTAGCTTGGGAAATGAGACACTTAAAGTAGTAAAGGAGTTTTGCTATTTGGGGAGCAAAATAACTGATGATGGTCGAAGTACAGAGGATATAAAATGCAGACTCGCAATGGCAAGGAAAGCGTTTCTGAAGAAGAGAATTTTGTTAACATCAAGTATAGATTTAAGTGTCAGGAAGTCATTTCTGAAAGTATTTGAATGGAGTGTAGCCATGTATGGAAGTGAAACATGGACGATAAATAGTTTGGACAAGAAGAGAATAGAAGCTTTCAAAATGTGGTGCTACAAAAGATTGCTGAAGATCAGATGGATAGATCACATAACTAATGAGGAGGTACTGAATAGAATTGGGGAGAAGAGGAGTTTGTGGCACAACTTGACTAGAAGAAGGGATCAGTTGGTAGGACATCTTCTGAGGCATCAAGGGATCACCAATTTAGTATTGGAGGGCAGATTGGAGGGTAAAAATCGTAGAGGGAGACCAAGAGATGAATACACTAAGCAGATTCAGAAGGATGTAGGCTGCAGTACGTACTGGTAAATGAAGAAGCTTGCACAGGATAGAGTAGCATGGAGAGGTGCATCAAACTAGTCTCACGACTGAAGACCACAATAACAACAACAGCAAGTGGTTCTCAGAAAATGCACTCTCCCTTAATTTTGTACAAGCTCACTATTGCAGTTCTGTACACAGAATAGAGTCATACCGACAACTGATGTAGCATATGAACAGGGCTCAGTTAACGGGGTAGATTTTTCGTAATTTTTGGGTGTTCACTTTGATGACAACTAGAATTGGAAGAAGCATATGACTGAGCTTCTCAAACAAGTTCAGCTTCTTTTGCTCTTCGCATAATCGCTAGTCTCGGTAATAAACAGATCAGCCTCCTAATGTACTTTGCATATTTCTACTCAATGGTGTCTTATGGAATAGTTTTATGGGGTAACTCACCAGTTAGGCATCAAGTATTGATTGCACAAAAGAGAGCAGTGAGAATAATTAGTGGTGTTCACCCACGGACGTCATGTAAGCACCTATTCAAGGTGTTATGTATTTTAAGTGCACCATCAGAGTACATATATTCGCAAATAAATTCGTTATAAGTAATACATCTCAATTCGCAAACAACGCTGATGTTCATACGTACAACACTAGAGGGAAAAATGACCTTTACTATCCATTATTGAAGCTGTCAGTTACTCAAAAAGGAGTACATTATTCAGCAACAAAAATGTTTGATCATTTGCCCAACAACATAATGTGTCTGGCAGGTAGCAGATCAAATTTTAAATCTAGCTTAAAATCATTTCTTTTGGACAATTCCTTCTATTCCATGGATGAGTTTGTTATTGTACCTCTAAATGTAGTTGCATGTGTAGAACTAAAAATTTCAGTAATATTAATGTCAGCACTATTCATGTGTGATATATCTTGCGAAAGCGCTGGCACGTCGATAGACACACAAACAAACACAAACATACACACAAAATTCTAGCTTTCGCAACCAACGGTTGCTTCGTCAGGAAAGAGGGAAGGAGAGGGAAAGACGAAAGGATGTGGGTTTTAAGGGAGAGGGTAAGGAGTCATTCCAATCCCGGGAGCGGAAAGACTTACCTTAGGGGGAAAAAAGGACGGGTATGCACTCGCGCACACACACACACATATCCATCCACACATATACAGACACAAGCAGACATATATCTCTGCACAGACAGCTATTGTAAACGGCATTTGCTGTGTACTGTTAAGTTTATCTACAATTATTTGTTCTTAGTCATTAAGGGTCTTTGTTTGTGTTATATTACAAGTAGTGTTGCAGACTTCCTTATTCAACTAGTCACAAAGATAAGTAAACTTTTTTAATTCATCTGTGTGACTTTGTTACTAATTTGTTGGAGTATTGTAGAACCTTCATTCTCCTATCCTGTTACCCAACCCTCGGGATAGCTGTTCGATAGTGGCAGTGAGAAATTGTCTTAGCGGTGTACTGCACAAGAAGCTGTTTCGAGAACTCACAAACTCGGCCTGCAGTAACAACAGGGGCAGCTCGGCCTCCACAGCAGTAGCGATGAGGCCTGTACAAAACTGGCAACGCAGGTTCACAAAAGTCTGTAGATTAATAAAGTAGAACGAAAACTGTGCACCTCGAAAATGAAAAGCAATTCTCGAAAATTATAAGTAGGACATCGAGTAAGATAAGACAGAAAGGGAAAGGGCGTCCACTAAGAAAAAATTTTTCTTTCCCATAAGTTGGCAGGATCTACTGACTGAAAAAATGTTCCCCATTATTCACAAGCCTGTGTAGTTTCATGTGCAGACCAGTGTTTGCAATCATAGTGCCAAGTGAAATGCTGACTGCACACTTTGATCATGAAAATTGTGCTGCTGAAAGATTGTTGCTATTGTAGTTCTTCAGTCAATTGCTTGACATGTAAATTTCAATGTTTTGCTCAAATGATATTCAATTTACATATTGCAGTTACATTACAGTGATGTTCTAGGCACTGATCTAAATAAATTATTATACGAAAAGTGGTTGTTATGTTACTAAAATGATAGGCACATATGTCATATTGGAGGGGGGAGGGGGGGGGGGGGGGAGGTTTTACAGCCACTAAGAAAGCGTGCCAACCCTCTCTTCAGACCCAAACCCTTATCTGTGCCTGTAGGAGTCTCAGGTGTGCTCAACAGAGAAGCAATCACCCAAAACTCACAAAGCTGACACGTTACAAGAAGAAACTATTTGTTTTTGCTTTTAACTGTCTGCCATTACATTCGACGGCTGTGACCGCACCTGGCAGCTCACGCTCAGGACCCCTTGACCCAGGCAGCGGGCACCCACTGCGGCTCCCGCTCCAGGCTGTTGATCTCGGAGAGCAGCTGCTGGAAGGCACGGTCCGTGTCGTTGTTGATGATGATCAAGTCGAACAGGTGGCCGTACTTGTCCTCCATTTCACGAGCTTTCTCAATTATGTCCTTCAGCTCCTCCTCCTGTATCAGAGGAAGCAACTATAAGTTAGTTTATTTATTTATTTATTTATTTACTTAATTTTTGTTCAGTTTGATACGTATATCAGCAGAAAATTACAGTCTGTCATAACAAATCTATAGACAGTCTATTAAAAATAAAAATGTCCTCTTGGAACTGTAAATTTCTAGAATGAAAATAATAATAATCACATACCTTAAACAAATTTACTTTGTATTGGAAAGGCAAAGATGTCAGCTTCTGTTGAAAACAAACATTTTAGCATTTCCCTTAAATGAATTGGGGAAAACTATGGAACCCCCCCCCCCCCCCGCCCCCCCCAAATTGAGATGGCCAGATCAGGTAAACAAACGTTGTACTTCCATTATAACTTTCAGGCTGAGAGGCTGTGGTCGATATATAAAGCCATTCTCGGATATGTAATTAATAATAATAATAAAAAGGGGTGTCATCAAAGCCTTGATGTACAGGGCTTATAGAACTTGTGAACTGGTTTATTTATGAGATGAGCTGATCGCGTATGGTGGAAGTAAAAAAATTTTTAAAAATGGCTACCCCAATAACAATGCGGCTTAAACACTCTACCAAACAGTAAGTTTTCCTCCCCTTTATTAAAAAGATCACTTACGGAAAGTGTTGACCAAGTATTGACTTAAAGGATCTGTAGACCAAGTAAGAAAATAAAAAAATGCTTAAGAATGGCAACCATTAGTGACTCCAGGCGTATATAAAATTGTTCGTAGTTGTGTACAAGTACACGTGGGAACTACAAAAAAAGTGTTAACATTGACTAAGCAGAACATATAAGGAACTACACTTGGGACATAGTGAATTGGCCGCTGCGGACAGCACCTTCTGAGAAGGAAACCGTGCAATAAAATTTGGTGAGACTGGCGTTTTAACAAAGACAATTCACAGTGATACACATATGCGTAGAGAGGCGTTAGAGATTGACAAATATCGTACTAATTTTAACAGAAAAGAATGAAATACAGATGTCAACCTTGCCAACCGTACAATGATCGAGCACAAATGTGCCACCCAGAGGTAATCACACAGTTGGCATCATGTGATGAATGTTGGTGCTCTCTGTACAGCTCTATAAATTTGGGGACCCTTTGAGCCCCTGATGCGGTTGCCACTTTACCTCAGAAAATATCTCCCACAGTTGGAAATAAAAGAAACATCACAGAATAGTTTTACATCAATCTCGGTCTTTTAGGCCAGAATTTTCAACTGAATCAACACCAGCTCTGGAAGCCTTCAGTGAACAATTAAATCTTGTACTTCACCTCTTGTTGGAAGGAGGAGCTTATAAGCACTCAACACTGAGGCTATCAATGCTTTTCAGTTTTTATTAATAACACAGTTATAACAATACAACTGAATGGACCTAAAGTGCTCATGTAAGAACACCACTGTCTACTTTTCATTTGTTTCACTGAATTACAATTCCATTTGCTCAGAATTATTAACTAGCCATGAACAAACTGTTTCTACTGGTACGCAGGATATATGAGAGAGGGGAAATACTTCCACACTTCCAAAAGAATGTAATACTTCCAGTAACAAAGAACTTGGATGCTGATAGGTGCAAACATTAGAGAATCATCTTTTTAATAAGTAATGGCTGCAAAACACTGACAGTAATTATTTACAGACGAATGGGATGACCAGCAGAGGCTGACCTGGGGGAGTATCAGTTTTGATTCCAGAGATAGGCAGAAATAGGTGACACAATATTGTCCCTACAACTTTTCTCTGAAGATTGCCTTACTTTAGACCAACTAACATGTATAGCATTAGTGTTGATGGTGCTATTGACTGTAATATACTCTCTGAAATTCAAAAGTCAGCAGGGATAAAATGTGGAGGGACAAATTCTTATCTATAAGTTTGTCAGAAACTAGATGGCAGTTAACAGTAATGAAGTGTTGTAGTCAAGCAAAATCAGGTAATGCTGAGGGAGTTTGATTACCAACGAGACACTAGAGACAGTTGGTGAGTTTTTTTGGTCGGTGTGCAGAGCAAGTGACGATGGCTGAAGAGGAGGGGATATCAAACACATATTGGCAATAAAAAAAAAACTCAAAGTATTTATTTGGAGTGAAGCTTAATATGGAAATAAAACATGGACAACAATCAGTACAGACAAGAAGAGGAGAGAATAGAGTAGAAGCTTTTGTGACATGGTGGCACAGAAGAATGCTATGTGTGTGATGCTAAGTCAGAAAAGTTATGATTATGTACTGCATATAATTGGGGAGAAAAGGGAATTATGGCACCTCCTTGTTGTTGTTGTTGTTGTGGTTGTGGTCTTCAGTCCTGAGACTGGCTTGATGCAGATCTCCATTCTAGTCTATCCTGTGCAAGCTTCTTTAACTCCCAGTACCTACTGCAGCCTACATCCTTCTGAATCTGCTTAGTGTATTCATCTCTTGGTCTCCCTCTATGATTTTTACCCTCCACGCTGCCCTCCAATACTAAATTGGTGATCCCTCGATGTCTCAGAACATGCCCTACCAACTGATCCCTTCTTCTTGTCAAGTTGTGCCTCAAACTCCTCTTCTCCCCAATTCTATTCAATACCTCCTCATTAGTTACGTGATCTACCCATCTAATCTTCAGCATTCTTCTGTAGCACCACATTTCAAAAGCTTCTATTCTCTTCTTGTCTAAACTATTTATCGTCCACGTTTCACTTCCATACATGGTTACACTCCATACAAATAGTTTCAGAAACGGCTTCCTGACATTTAAATCTATACTCGATGTTAACAATGTTCTCTTCTTCAGAAACGCTTTCCTTGCCACTGCCAGTCTACATTTTATATCCTCTCCACTTCGACCATCATCAGTTATTTTGCTCCCCAGATAGCAAAAGTACTTCACTACTTTAAGTGTCTCATTTCCTAATCTAATTCCCTCAGCATCACCTGACTTAATTTGACTACATTCCATTATCCTCGTTTTGCTTTTGTTGATGTTCATCTTATACCCTTCTTTCAAGACACCATCCATTCCGTTCAACTGCTCTTCCAAGTCCTTTGCTGTCTCTGACAGAATTACAATGTCATCGGCGAACCTCAAAGTCTTTATTTCTTCTCCATGGATTTTAATACTTTCTCCAAACTTTTCTTTTGTTTCCTTTATTGCTTGCTCAATATACAGATTGAATAACATTGGGGATAGGCTACAACCCTGTCTCACTCCCTTCCCAACCACCGCTTCCCTTTCATGTCCCTCGACTCTTTTAACTGCCACCTGGTTTCTGTACAAATTGTAAATAGTCTTTTGCTCCCTGTATTTTACCCCTGCCACCTTCAGAATTTGAAAGAGAGTATTCCAGTCAACATTGTCAAAAGCTTTCTCTAAGTCTACAAATGCTAGAAATGCAGGTTTGCCTTTCCTTAATCTTTCTTCTAAGATAAGTCGTAAGGTCAGTATTGCCTCACATGTTCCAACATTTCTATGGAATCAAAACTGATCTTCTCCGAGGTCGGCTTCTATCAGTTTTTCCATTCGTCTGTAAAGAATTCATGTTAGTATTTTGCAGCGGTGACTTATTAAACTGTCAACACCTGCTTTCTTTGGGATTGGAATTATTATATTCTTCCTGAAGTCTGAGGGTACTTTGCCTGTCTCATACATCTTGCTCACCAGATGGTAGAGTTTTGTCAGGGCTGCCCCTCCCAAGGCTGTAAGTAGTTCTAATGGAATGTTGTCTTCTACCGGGGCCTTGTTTCGACTTAGGTCTTTCAGTGCTCTGTCAAACTCTTCATGCAGTATCGTATCTCCCATTTCATCTTCATCTACATCCTCTTCCATTTCCATAATATTCTCCTCAAGTACATCGCCCTTGTATAGACCCTCTATATACTCCTTCCACCTTTCTGCTTTCCCTTCTTTGCTTAGAACTTGGTTTCCATCTGAGCTCTTGATATTCATGCAAGTGGTTCTCCTTACTCCAAAGGTCTCTAATTTTCCTGTAGGCAGTATCTATCTTACCCCTAGTGAGATAAGCCTCTACATCCTTACATTTGTCCTCTAGCCATCCCTGCTTAGCCATTTTGCACTTCCTGTCGATCTCATTTTTGAAACGTTTGTATTCCTTTTTGCCTGCTTCATTTACTGCATTTTTATATTTTCTCCTTTCATCAATTAAATTACATATTTCTTCCGTTACCCAAGGGTTTCTCGTAGCCCTTGTCTTTTTACCTATTTGATCCTCTGCTGCCTTCACTACTTCATCCCTCAAAGCTACCCATTCTTCTTCTACTGTATTTCTTTCCCCCATTCCTGTCAATTGTTCCCTTATGCTCTACCGGAAACCCTGTACAACCTCTGTTCCCATCGCATTAAATTCCCACCTTTTTGCAGTTTCTTCAGCGTTAATCTACAGTTCATAAACAATAGACTGTGGTCAGAATCCACATCTGCCCCTGGAAATCTCTTACAATTTAAAACTTGGTTCCTAAATCTCTGTCTTACCATTATATAATCTATCTGATATCTTCTAGTATCTCCAGGATTCTTCCATGCACCTCCTTAGTAAGGAAAAATGGATATGTTGATAGAACCCTTCCTGTAGTGTCAGTGAATAGTTAAAATTGGTAAGTGTAAGAGTAAAACTTTTAGGGGTATACCAAGGCTGAATTACAGCAATCAGATTCATGTGGATGTAGGCTGAAGCAGTCACACATAGATGAAAAGACTCCCACTGGATAGAGTAGTAGTGTTTTTTTCCTGCTAGAAAATAAAAGTGTGAATACATTTTTAAACAGAGGCAGTATGTAACTAGTTTTAACACAGGCATTGCCTTATACAATATAAACGCTATCCCCAAATTAATTCAGGTACAATGAAAGATTGTAGCTTGTAGTGCAGAGGTTAATACACAAACCAGGAAAACGAATGTTTTAGTCAAAAGAGTTCATGGGTTTGGTTTCATGTCCAATACCACTTCTACTTCCTCAATTTTAAAGGCATACACGCCACAGCATTTACAGAACTAATGGCATAATTTGAGAGTTTGTAATTATTTCGATTATTGGGATAAGCAATCCACTACACCAGAAGCTCTGTAAGTTACATTTCAGTTTGTATTACACACTATACCCTCATTTGTCATGCTACCAAACTTTTTTTAAATTTATTGGTACTTTTGATTTTGAGGGAGAGAGACATGTTTTTACAGATCAGAACTGGTCATAAAATAAAGGAAAATTTTTGTGAGCAAAGATTGTTTTCATAGTTCAGCAAATTTTGAACACTGAATAGCCTTTTACTTCAATGTGAATAAGTCACATTTTATCGTATCTGTGATGATCACACAGTTGGAATGGCTTGACTAACAAAGGAGTTAAAAATACCCTTAATGGTAGTGCTCCTGCAGGCTTAAGTGAGGGAAATAAGCTCATAAACTGATGATCCCGTAATTGTAACGAGTGACGGTGTAAAATAATTAACGGAATTGTGTTCCCACTTTTTTCAGTTAAAGCTTCAACATTATTTTTACGATTAGTATCTTTCAATTTTTAGGACACAGTGCGAGAGAAATGGTGCACATCAGCATTACAGCCAAACAAGTCGAGTTGTGACTGCGACTTACACCCTACCTTGTACGCCTCGCCAGCGCGGGCCTTCTTCTGCCGCAGCTTCTCCAGGGAGGGCGGCGCGACGAACACCACGTAGGGTTTGAGGTCGGAAGCGCGCAGGATGCGCAGTGACTGTGGGTGCAGGTTCAGAACACACGTCTTCCCCGCGTCCACCACGGCACGGATGGCTGCCAGCGATGTCCCGTAGTACGCTCTCTCGTATTCGCCGTGCTCCACGAAACGACGCGCTAAGATGTCCGCTTCGAACTGTGCCCTCGAGATGAAATGGTAGTCTTGCCCGTCCACTTCACCCTCCTTGCGTGGTCGACTCGTGTCTGCGAGGAGTGAAAGAATCTTCGTCTCTCAAAATGGCATTTTCATGAAGAGAATTTTGTGTGACGTGTAAGCAGAGTTGTTTATTTCTTCTTATTGTTCTTACCTGCTTCCTGCTTAGTCTCCTTTTTTGTCTGTTTAAACTCACAAAGAGTTATTGTTCTGATCCCCATTTATCCCTCAGTGGAAATAAGTTTTTAAGTATCATTTTTGGAACTTTAATGTCTGGATCAGAAGACACTATTGCAATAATATCAGGATTGTAACAAAATTTGCATTAAACATTCAGGCTACTTACTCTATAACAATACTGGGTCACCCTTAACAAAACAACTTTGGCAATTTTCCTTCACAAACATGAGGATTGACATTTATTATCTTTTTGTAATGAACGTGGGTATCTGGCTAGATCATTCTTTGCTTCACAACAGACTACACAGGCATTCATCAAATTTCAGAACTGGACCCTCTGTTTATGCATCTTTTTAATTCCTTTTGCATTTGACATACACTGTAAGGATTATGAGGAAAATATAACTAATGCGAGGCTTGTATTGTAAGATTATGTTTACAATGTTAATGAACTGTGGATTAAATTAAGTATCCAAGGAAGATGAAAACCATATAAACTTTTTATATTTGTGTAAGCTTTCTCAGTTACGACAACAACATGCTTTTTCTTATCATTTTGACAGGGAGGGGTGGGGGTGGTAGGCTGCATGTGTTCATATAATTCTGTCAACAAAAGCTATTGTTTTGCTTGTTACCAAAGTTACAGATTACATGCAGAACCACCACATTAGGCATCACACAGTAGATTAGTGAACTGTTTCTACCACGGTAAGGTTCGTCAGTTTGGGGGAAGGGGACCAAACAGTGAGATCATCGGCCCCGTCGGAATAGGGAAGGAAGGGAAAGGAAGTCAGCCGTGCCCTTTTGAAGCAACCATCCCAACATTTGCCTGAAGCAATTCAGGGAAATCACGGAAAACCTAAATCGGGATGGCTGGACTCGGGTTAGATACTGTCTTCCTCCTAAATATGAGTGCAGTGTGCTAACCACTGCGCCACCTCACTTGATACCAGGGTAAGTTTTAAGTGGTAGTTGTAATGGATCAAGCATAGCCACACTGTAAACACAGCAGGACTAATGGGATTTGTTTATGGTCTGCTATGTCTCTTAGTTACCTACAGGGTGCCCAATGAAGAAGCAAGTGCAATGGTTCTGTGAAGTTCCAAATTCTGCAATTCAAATCCAGAGAGCCACAAAACAAGACAAGGGTACATGAATAGCAGTCACTAGTCCTGTAACTGCAAACTTCATTACCAGCTGCAGTCTGTCTGGGTTAAGGAAATGTTAGATGTCCTTTTATGCATTTTTACATCTCACTCTACTGAATATTACCCACCTTTATTGTATTCAGAATGTATGGTACGAGTGCTGGGAATATCACTATGACAAAATCTATAGCAAAATTTTGTGTTTCTGCCATTTGGGTAAGTGCTACAGCAAGCTACACTATTAAATCAGGTAACTGGATGTTATTTCTGTCAGCTGTAGGATTAGTCTGCAAAGGCACCACTCTTATGGTGTGGGCTGTGTTGACAATACAGAGGAGACAAATAGAAGCAGAACCGGCAGTTCGCAGCCAGATCAGAAGCTTCTGTAATTTTTATCAAATTACTACTAGGAACTCTGAGCGTTGAGGCAATGTACACGTGTTGGACTGTGGCTCGGACTGTTTAACTATATTATCTGGCTGATATACACCAAGTGGAAAGTACATGATTGAAATATGGCTTAGAAAAGGAAACTGACCACTAAAAGGCAGTGCCACCAATTACCCAATGAGCTGTGTGTATTGTACACCATATTGACTGATAAACCCACTCAGTGGTGGAGGTTTAATACTCTCAAACAGTGGGAGGTTTTATACAGGGTATTTCAAAAATAGAGGGCATAATTACAGGTACATACAGAATACCCCAAATGGAGACAATAAAAAAAGTTCATGACAACATGTTTCCAAAGTATGATCCACAAAACAGTAAGTCACCAGAACATTCTTCTTCTTGCAGGTAGATGCCTTGCCAGAAGATATCAGCAAGACAGTAAATTACGAAGCAAACAGTGCACCAAGTGTTTTGTTTGGCATTCAGCATGTACTCAGATAAGCTGCTGGCAGAATTGCACCACAAGGCAGGTGGCCCCTCAGAATCTTAGAACATACTGTGAGCTAAAAAGTAATGAAATATCTTGAACAGAACAATCTCCTCCATACCATCCAGCATAGATTCAAAAAATTCAATCATGTGAAACCCAACTCACACTTTTCTCACAACATACTGAAATCTTCACATCAAGGCAGTCTGGAAGATGCAGTATATCTTGATTTATGAAAAGTGCTTGACTCAGTACCACATCTGCACTAATTACCAAAAGTACAATCAATGGGGTATCAGACAAAATATGTGACTGGATTGAGGATTTCTTGGTAGGGAGGAAGCAGCATGTTATCTTACATGGAGAGTTATTGTCACGTATAGAAGTAACTTCAGGTATACCCAAGGAAAGTGTGTTGGGACACGTGCTATTAATGTTGTGGACAGAATTAATAGTAACCTCAGACTTTCTGCAGATGACACACTTATCTATAGTGAAGCACTGTCTTAAATAAGGGGCATAAATATTCAGTCATATCTTGAGGAGATTTCAAAGTGGTACAAAGATTGGCAACCTGATTTAAATGTTCAGAAATGTAAAATTGTGCTCTTCACAAAATGAAAAAACATAGTATCCTATGACTATAATATCAGCGAATCACGGGTGGAGCCTAACAATTCACACAAATACCTGGGTGTAACACTTTACAGGGATATGAAAAGGAATGATCACATAGGTTCAGTTGTGGGTAAAGCAGGTGGTAGACTTCAGTTTGTTGCAAGAATACTGGGGATTGCAATCAGTCTACAAAGGAGAGTGCTTAAAAATCACTTGTGCAACCCAATCTGAAATGTTGCTCAAGTGTGTCGGACCAGCATCAAACAGGTCTAACAGGGGATATTGAATGTATGCAGAGAAGGCAGCACAAATGGTCACTGGTTTGTTTGACCAATAGGAGAGTATCACAGATGCTGAAGAAAGTGAATTGGCAGACTCTTGAAGATTGATGTACACTATCCCAAGAAAGCCTACTTACAAAATTTTGAGAACTTGGTTTAAATTATGTTTCTAAGAATATGAGGATGTATGGAAAAAAGCAGGAAATTCGTCATAACGTCTTCATTTTTTAATATTTTTACACCATATTTTCATCGACTTAAAAGTATTCTCCATTGACCACAACACACTTCTTCAAACGATCCTTCCATTGTTCAAAACAGTTTTTAAATTCACTTATCATGATGTTCTTTATACCTTCCAATGATTTTTGTTTTGCAAGCTCCACAGTGGCAAAATTCTTTCCATTCACGTTCCTTTTGATTCTGGGGAAGAAGAAGAAATTACTGGGGCTAGATTCAGTGAGTTTGTGCACCGAAGATGTGCCCCTATTCTTCCAGATACTCTCCCTCAATCCTCTGAATTGAACTCCATGATATTCCAGACATCCTGCAAAGTTGATCATGAATGAGGGCATTGATTTTGTCAATGTTTTCATCACTTATTGACATTGAGGGGTGTTACGAATGGAGCTGGTCTTCAATTGATATTTCTCCATTTTTAAAACATGAAAACAACTCTAGAGTATGGTTTTACTTAGGGAAGCATCCCCATCAGCAGTGTTAAGCATTACAGTAGTTTCCATGGCCACTTTCACCAATAGGAAACAAAATTCACAGCCACATGTTGCTCTTGCCAACCTGCCATCATGTTTTCGGGGAAACAGAAAAAGTTGTTTTACTAAAAAAAAAAAAAAGCTCTCACTGGTGAACCGATGCACTCACAGTGATACAACTTAGCACACTGACTCAGGCGGTGTGACAGTAATGGAAACCTAGTCGTCGTCCACCCCCCCCCCCCTTGTATACAACAACACCCTGCTTATAACTCACATAGGGATCATCAGGACAAGATTAGAATAATTATAGCACTGCAGAGACATTTAAACAATCATTCTTCCTGCACTCCATATGTGAATGGAACGAGAAGAGATCCTAATGACTGGTACAATAGGATGTAGCCTCTGTTGGGCTTCACAGTGACGTGCAGAGTATAGATGTAGACGTGCTGGCTAATTTTTTGTGCCAAGAGTGATACCAAAGTGAAGATATCCTTTTCGGAAGACCTTTGAGCTACACCATCACTGTCTGTGTGCTCATGGGAAATTTACATTTCATGGTTTGGAGAAGGGATGAGCAAGATCTACAACTCTGGATGTAGAGGAGGAGATCCTGGATTCTGTGCACACAACTGCACACAACTCCTCCTATCTGCAAAGGTTACCATTTAGCAGTGAATGTTCCTGACTAGTGAGTGTTCCCGACACAACTGTTGGGCGACATGCGAGAGCAACAATTCTATCCTTATCATCACATCACTATGCCCTGTCTTCGGCAAATCACTCTGCACATATTATGTTTTGCCAGTGGTTCTCGCAGCAGTGTGATACAAAATTAGAAGTTTCTTGGCTTACTATTATTTGCAGATGAAGCACAGTTCACATGAAGTGGCATTACAAACTTATGCAATTAGCATATATGGCAATATGAAAACCCACATGCAGTTGTTCCATCTCATCCCAAGTGCATTTCTACCGCAACACGAGGGCTGGTATCATTGGTGACATTAGTTGGACTCCACGTACTCAAACAGACTACGGGGGAGGCGTACAAAACTTCCAGAAAATGCCATACCTCATGTTTTTGTAGATACTTCACAGATCAATCGTCTAAAAGTTCAGTTCTTACACGGTGCCACTTCTGTACGCTCAGCCGTATAGCTCGCAGGTGCTCAGATCGAACATTCCCCGATCGACAGATAGGTAGAGATGACCCAGTGGCCTCCGTGCTCACCTTATTTGACTCCTATCAGTTTCTACTTGCAGGACCATTTGAAATCATTGGTATATACATATCTGATATCTGACACAGAATCCCTTTGGAATCAAACTGTAGCAGGTTGTGACAAAATATGCAGTACTCTTGCAATCTGGAATTACATTTGCAGGGCCACGAGATGTCAGTGTGAGGCACGTATTTGACCAAGAAGTGGACATTTTGATCATCGCCTGTAAAGGCAAATAATTGCTGGAAAAAACATTCCAGTGTATGTCACTGTTTTTGAAGACCCTATTGGAAACAGAGCAATTCAGTACATTTATTTTTCTCAACTTATTTTATTGTCTAAATATGTGGATTTTGTCCTCTATTTTTCAAGCACCCTGTGTAATAAATGTGGCCAGTTAAAGCTATTTGTATTTTCAACTGACATATCTATATTATTTCCATTTTTAACAGCACAAATTCTTTGTTCACCGATTTGACAACGACGCCGAGTAACATCCGGCATCAGACAGCAGGATTACAAGGGGAGGTACTCACGTGGGACAGCAGCCGCAAACCTCTCCGAGTCCTCCATGAGCCTCTGGCGCAGCTCGTGGCGGCCGATGTTAGGCGGCCCGATGAGCACGACGGGACGGCGGTGCATCGTTCGCGGGTAGTACAGCGCCACCTCCTCGTACGTCAGGATCTCGTCCGACTCGTAATCTGCAGAGTGCAGAGAAAGAAAGTGATCGAGAGAAAATAAAAATAAAAAGCACAGAGGGTGAAAAATAGCTGAGGCCACAAGCACCCAGAAACAAATGCTTCAAAACTGCCAAAATCAGAATAACAGCTCTGCTCCATCGGTCACATTTTCATAGCAAGTAGCTAGATGCTCCTGTGTTCCGAATATTTTTGAAGCAAAAGGAAAACTCTATTCACGAAACTATAAAGTAAGGACGAGACGGAACTTTGACAATTCTCAAAATTTTGGAGGGTAAGCACTGTTAAACCATTCCATCTGCTTCTTATTTTACATTCTGGAAACAATCAAGTCATGGCCATGGATAGCAGACAATAATCAAGTTGGCACCATTGAAGAGGAAATATTCCATATTAATGTACTTTTCCAATCTTCCAGATTTTAGCCAGTTGGTATACTTCACTCCTGCTACTACTACCAGGGAATTATAGATTTTCAATCATCATCATCATCATCATCATCATCATCATATCTCTCTCTCTCTCTCTCTCTCCCAACCTTTCTTTTGAGTCAGTAGTCTCCTGACTGTTTTGATGCGGCCCGCCACGAATTCCTCTCCTGTGCTAACCTCTTCATCTCAGAGTAGCACTTGCAACCTACATTCTCAATTATTTGCTGGATGTCTTCCAATCTCTGCCTTCCTCTACAGTTTTTATCTCTACAGCTCCCTCTAGTACAATGGAAGTTAATCCCTACTGTCTTAACAAATGTCCTATCGTCCTGTCCCTCCTTCTTGTCAGTGTTTTCAATATATTTCTTTCCATGCCATTTCTGCAGAGAACTTCCCTTTGCCTTATCAGTCCACCTAATTTTCAACATTCTCCTGCAGTACCACATAAATGCTTTGATTCTCTTCCATTCCAGTTTTCCCACAGTTCATGTTTCACTACTATAGAATGATGTGCCCCCAAACGTAAACAAAGATTGTATTGAAATGCAGGAAGACATGCATATAATCAGTGATTGCTGCTGTAGTTAGCAGCTGTCAGGCTCTCTCAAAAACAAATCTCCACTTTCCTACACTACTTTCAAACGAGCAACGTTGGTATGGTCTTGTAAAATGCATTCTATTTCTGTCAACTGCAACCGTGACTCGAGAAGTGCTTTCCAATAGAAAGACATAAATAACAATCACCCCATTTACACATGGCTCCCAAAACCGGATTTCACAAACTGATTTCCCAATACCACTTTTGGTTTGGCGTGTAAAAACTTCAAAATTAATTCTGAAAGCCCGCTTCTAGTTGCTGGTTGTCCAGTTCCGAAATCGATTCTTGTTCCAGTGTAAATGCAACTGGTTTTGAAATGTGCTTGGGCTGTCAGCTTTTGTCTCGTTTTTAAAAATTTTCAACCAATATGTTAGTAGGGCATGTTCTGAGGCATCAAGGGATCACAAATTTAGCATTGGAGGGCAGCGTGGAGGGTAAAAATCGTAGAGGGAGACAAAGAGATGAATACACTAAGCAGATTCAGAAGGATGTGGGTTGCAGTAAGTACTGGGAGATGATGAAGCTTGCACAGGATAGGGTAGCATGGAGAGCTGCATCAAACCAGTCTTAGGAGTGAAGACCACAACAACAACAATGTACAGAGTGGCTTTTTGTACAGTGAAGGATAAGTAGAAATATTAGACGGAAGCTGTTTACACCTTGTCTGACTGAAGAGAAATAGTGATTGTACTGACTAAATTGGAAACTGTAACAGCTGTTTTCCAGGCACCATAATTAACTCTGCTAGCAAATCCACCTCAGACCTTAACATATAAACACAATAGCGGAAAAATGGTTCCCGATATTCGATTTTTGTCTTTCAGAAGATGTGTTGCATGTAAACGTAGTGAATGTGCCGTGGCTTTGCACAGTTTTGCATTTGTGCAGCAAATCGAGAGAGACTCATTTGTGCAGTATTGTTTCTTCAATGACATTACCTTTTTCTTACACTATACTGCTGAAATTGCAACTCCACATCCCTCCTTTGCAACGAGGCCTTATTCTGTGGAGCACCTCCTATCAAAGGTGTAACCCTTACTGTTAGTGACAAAGGGTATGAGGCATGTTTGAACATTGGTTTCACACATTTTATAGATGATTCATTTATTTGTTCAAGACAAGAGCCTCGAGGAAAGTAGTTTCGAAAGGGAAAAATAGCCTCTGTCGACTACCACTAGCCACCAATTAATTCTACATGTGGTAGCACTGTCTTTGGTTACAGTCGAGCCTATGTCTTTCAACTTCCTCACTATATTCACAACCAGATACAGTTACTGACTTTGAAGTGCTTCTCATGTGTGCTGTTTCACAAGCCACATATTTTCTTTTAGACTTTTTGATTGTCAACCCCACGTCCATAGTAGCATGTTCTAACTCAGCAAAGGACTCCACTGCTATCAGAAATGTTGTCATTATGTCTGCATCATTAATGGAGGTTAATATTTTCACTGGCCTATGAAAGCTCACAACTTAATCATAGCTAACACTTGGTTTAAGAATCATGATAGAAGCTTGTATACATGGAAGAACCCTGGAGACACTAAAAGGTATCAGATAGATTATATAATGGTAAGACAGAGATTTAGGAACCATGTTTTAAATTGTAAGACATTTCCAGGGGCAGATGTGGACTCTGACCACAATCTATTGGTTATGACCTGTAGATTAAAACTGAAGAAACTGCAAAAAGGTGGGAATTTAAGGAGATGGGATCTGGATAAACTGAAAGAACCAGAGGTTGTACAGAGTTTCAGGGAGAGCATAAGGGAACAATTGACATGAATGGGGGAAAGAAATACAGTAGAAGAAGAATGGGTAGCTTTGAGGGATGAAGTAGTGAAGGCAGCAGAGTATCAAGTAGGTAAAAATACGAGGGCTAGTAGAAATCCTTGGGTAACAGAAGAAATATTGAATTTAATTGATGACAGGAGAAAATATAAAAATGCAGTAAATGAAGCAGGCAAAAAGGAATACAAACGTCTCAAAAATGAGATCGACAGGAAGTGCAAAATGGCTAAGCAGGCATGGCTAGAGGACAAATGTAAGGATGTAGAGGTGTATCTCATGAGGGGTAAGATAGATACTGCCTACAGGAAAATTAAAGAGACCTTTGGAGATAAGAGAACACCTGTATGAACATCAAGAGCTCAGATGGAAACCCAGTTCTAAGCAAAGAAGGGGAAGCAGAAAGGTGGAAGGAGTATATAGAGGGTCTATACAAGGGCGAAGCACTTGAGGACAATATTATGGAAATGGAAGAGGATGTAGATGAAGATGAAATGGGAGATACGATACTGCGTGAAGAGTTTGACAGAGCACTGAAAGACCTGAGTCGAAACAAGGCCCCCGGAGTAGACAACATTCCATTGGAACTACTGACGGCCTTGGGAGAGCCAGTCCTGACAAAACTCTACCATCTGGTGAGCAAGATGTATGAAACAGGCGAAATACCCTCAGACTTCAAGAAGAATATAATAATTCCAATCCCAAAGAAAGCAGGTGTTGACAGATGTGAAAATTACCGAACAATCAGTTTAAAAGCCACAGCTGCAAAATACTAACACGAATTCTTTACAGACGAATGGAAAAACTAGTAGAAGCCGACCTCGGGGAAGATCAGTTTGGATTCCATAGAAATACTGGAACACGTGAGGCAATACTGACCTTATGACTTATCTTAGAAGAAAGATTAAGGAAAGGCAAACCTACGTTTCTAGCATTTGTAGACTTAGAGAAAGCTTTTGAAATGTTGACTGGAATACTCTCTTTCAAATTCTAAAGGTGGCAGGGGTAAAATACAGGGAGCGAAAGGCTATTTATAATTTGTACAGAAACCAGGTGGCAGTTAAAAGAGTCGAGGGACATGAAAGGGAAGCAGTGGTTGGGAAGGGAGTAAGACAGGGTTGTAGCCTGTCCCCGATGTTATTCAATCTGTATATTGAGCAAGCAGTAAAGGAAACAAAAGAAAAATTCAGAGTAGGTATTAAAATCCATGGAGAAGAAATAAAAACTTTGAAGTTCGCAGATGACGACGTAATTCTGTCAGAGACAGCAAAGGACTTGGAAGAGCAGTTGAACGGAATGGATGGTGTCTTGAAGGGAGGATATAAGATGAACATCAACAAAAACAAAATGAGGATAATGGAATGTAGTCGAATTAAGTCGGGTCATGTTGAGGGTATTAGATTAGGAAATGAGACACTTAAAGTAGTAAAGGAGTTTTGCTATTTGGGGAGCAAAATAACTGATGATGGTCGAAGTAGAGAGGATATAAAATGTAGACTGGCAAAGGCAAGGAAAGCATTTCTGAAGAAGAGAAATTTGTTAACATCGAGTATAGATTTAAGTGTCAGGAAGTCATTTCTGAAAGTATTTGTATGGAGTGTAGCCATGTATGGAAGTGAAACATGGACGGTAAATAGTTTGGACAAGAAGAGAATAGAAGCTTTCGAAATGTGGTGCTACAGAAGAATGCTGAAGATTAGATGGGTAGATCACATAACAAATGAGGAAGTATTGAATAGGAATGGGGAGAAGAGAAGTTTGTGGGACAACTTGACCAGAAGAAGGGATCGGTTGGTAGGACATGTTCTGAGGCATCAAAGGATCACCAATTTAGTATTGGAGGGCAGCATGGAGGGTAAAAATTGTAGGGGGAGACCAAGAGATGAATACACTAAGCAGATTCAGAAGGATGTAGGTTGCAGTAGGTACTGGGAGATGAAGAAGCTTGCACAGGATAGAGTAGCATGGAGAGCTGCATCAAACCAGTCTCAGGACTGATGACAACAACAACAACAACAACATGAAAGATCACGCCCTGGCTAGCAAGTTAGCTTGTCATGTCACATGTTACGGAGTTATATAAAAAGGAGACAAGCCAGGACATCCTCCTCAGTGAATATCCAACTGCTCCAATAGTACTCCTCAAACCCTAAATCTACCTCTCACATTGCTCAGTCATCCTCACCAACTTCTAAGGCATTCCCATTTATCTCAGGGTGATGCACCATTTCTCTCTACCACTTTTGGTCTGGCGTGTAAAAACTTCAAAATTAATTCTGAAAGTCCACTTCTAGATGCTGGTTTTCCAGTTCTGAAATCGATTCTTGTTCCAGTGTAAATGCAACTAGTTTTGAAATGTGCTTCGGCTGTTACACTAATATATTCAGATTAAAAGTCAATGAACAGCTGGTGTGTGCCAAATTAAAATTTTTTTTATCTAAGATTTGTTGCAGGGTGAAAAATCTGTCTACTGATGACTTCCCTGGTAGAAATCCACGTTGGTACGAACCTGTTTCTCTCAGGACAATTGGGTGGATATAGTCAAAAGGAGGCTCACGAACACCTTACACTGCAAGTTTACAAGTGTTAATCCTTGATAGTTTACACACACCATTTGAACTATTTGCTTATAGAGTGTGCATGTAATTCCTTCCTTCCAATGTTGTACCATTTTCTCCTCTTCATTGATCAATCTAAAGCTGTTCCAATTTCTGACCACTCTGTTTTAAGTCCTTTTTACATGATGAACAAAAGTGGTGAAGAAAGATTATAGTCTACTGAAGCACTCCAAGTGTACTAGGTCTGAACCATAAACTCACACAAGATCTTGTAACTGCGTGTATAAATGATAAATATAACCACAGTGTACTGCTGTTAGCGCACCAGTGACAAAGTCGTGATTTCACATTAATTATTTGTGAAATTTACAAGGATTTAAAAAGTTCCATGAAAATATTTACAAAAAGTGCTCTTTACTCACTTGCTCAGAAAGTTCCTCGTGATAACAGAACGACCATAAACAGGAACAAAACTCAACATACAGTAGTGCACCAGACAACAATATGGCGGACTCAGCACTCAGCTGAGACGTGACCACAGCAGTCAGCTACTAGCTCGTGCATGTTCAGTGAGGCCACTAGTACCTAATTTAGAACTGGCTCTATTTCTTTATCCCTAGAATTATCACGCATCACTACTAACATGATCATAACAGTGAGCCCATCCACACTATAAACGGCCGCCATTCACACAACTGGCTGTCAACAATAACAGGTTTGTTCTTTGTGTAAAACAGGCATCAGTAATTTTGCAGAGATTTAGTCTGTTTCAACTGCCTCGTTTTCTTTAATCATTTCAGGGCAGTTCTTGCATTTCCATCTGTTGGAGGGCCTGAATTCTCTTCTTTTCTTGTTCCTGTTGATCCATCCTATAACAAGTATGTTGAACTGATGCCCGTATTAATGTAAACGTGTGATGATTACATTGTACAAGAGGATAGAGGGACTTCAAAACAAAATTGATAATATTAAAAGACTGTTGCCATTGTTGACAAACTGAAAATACATTAATGTAAAATACCTAGCCAGGCTTAAGGACTACTTCACTTGTAGTGCATTGTCTGGGCAGTGTGTGGCCAACAGCAGAGAAGCAGTTTTTAGTGGTGTGAGAAACGTGGAGGGGCAGTTACCGGTACTCTTCAGGGTAACGTTGGTTGGTTGGTTTAAAAAAGGGGGGGGGGGGAGGGGGGGGGCAGAAGGGACCAAACTGCAAGGTCATTGGTCCCTACTGGGTAATGTATTAACAACTTAGCACGTAACATATATTATAACATTTTGTACATGTCGTGAGGGACTACAGGAAGAAACTACAAGAATACATTGATATTGCACTCAGTTGTGCTCTTTGACTGATACCCGACAACAGATTTGTGCACAGTGTCACAGAGGGCACTGGCAGCAAGCTCTGAGCTTTTACAGGTGTGCCAGGCTTGTGTGAGAGACTTTCAAACTGGCAGTCGAGAAGGAAGTTTCTGCTGACGACAAGAGTGTCTGTTGTCTCCACTTCGAGCAGACGAGCTATGCAGGAGCCTTCACGGCAGGTGTCAAACTCGTGTGAGCATATGGGCAGGAGGCAAACTGGCAGCCGTATGTCGGGTTAAGCAATTGTTGAGGTGTGGCTGAAGGAAGATTGGTGTACCTGTTGACACTTGGGATAGCCTGTATTCAGTCAAAAAGAACTAAATTCGGTGAGCACACTTCAGAACATTGCCTGTTCTTGTGTGCTTGTTCCACAAAGCTGACATTAACACACAGTTAGAGCCGTTTAGTGTTTTTCCCAGACCTTACTCCCCATCGAACTGCTGTCTATTTCGTTACTCTGTGTTCGTCATCAGTTCTGATAGACCTGAAAAGAGTAGATTAGTCATTGTTTCATATTAAATGTCTTCTACGTATTAATTCCTTCTTGTTATCACATATCAGAATTAAATGTTTTTTTCTTAATGTTTAAACCACTCATTTATCGGTCTGAGTACTGTGGTGGAGGGGGAGAATCAAGTTGAGTGGTACAGGTGGTGTGAGCTTGCTCAGTGAAAGCATCTGATTTTAAGATTTTTATTAAGTGAATTTCTTTTAACTTGTCTTAATTGATGCTATACATTTGCTTAATTTTATTTGATTGAGCTTCCATGATCATCACTGTGTCTTCCAAGTTTGAAACTAGCTGTATTACACTCGTATTGGGTTTATCAGGTCCTGTTGTCGGTGGTTTATTATTGATTGGTCAACAGCTATCGCCATCAGATATAAGTACTATTATTTTAATTTGTTCCTTTTCTTAATTGTGGATTTTAGATTATTTATCAGCACTATGAAAAGTTATTTTAAATATAAAATAATGTCTTGGGGCTGGCCACAAAATGTATAATTTGGGGAGCTTGGAAGAGCTGCCCTCTTTGTGACTTGGTTATTGTGTGCACTACTCTGCAGATCTTGTGTAGAATGATGCATCCAGTGCAGTGAGCTAGTGCTGGGTTCAAGTCCAGCCCACATTCAAGTAATTGTGAAAGGAAGCTAATTGGGCATCTGCTGGCATTTGTAATTGTATTTTAATCCTTCAGCCCATTTTGTATTTTGTTATTCATGAGGACAATGCTGGTTTATTTTAATAAAAACATTGATTGTACGAATAGTACTTATGTGATGACCTTGCCCTATCAGTCCCCAATCACCTTGCACACTGGCATCTAAAATTTCACAAAAGTTTTCTTCTAGTGACCTATTTCTAGACGTAGCTGCTTTTTTTATTTTATTACTAAAACTGGGATAACTTATATTGAATTACAGTTGTTCTATTATAAACCTACACTATTGACAGTAATTGTTGTATTCTTTCTTTATTAGTGAACATACAAAAATGAGATTCTTCTTATATTTTAAAATGAACCGCATCTGCCCAAATGCAGCAAGTTACTTTGTATATACTGTCTATGTTTATCTGTTACTTCTTAGTATCTGTTGACTCTGGTTGTGTAGGATAAGGCTCATATAATAATACTGCAAGTAAACAGTTTAGCATTATTGGTCTACATTGTTGTTTAGCAAGCATTAAGACAAATTATCAATTTTTAGATCACTGGGAGAAAACAGTACCATCTGCTGACACACCTGTAATAAAAACAACACTATAATAGCATTCAGTTCTAGTAGTGGAACTGGTGCATGAAGCTTACTTTATTCAATAATGCATGCAAACTACGATGTAGTGTTCAAGGGCACTACAATGGATCAAGTTTTATACATTATAAATAATGACAATTTTGAAGGACTGAGAGATGAAGACAATGAAAATGTTTGTGTGTACTGTTTGTCAAATGGAATTATAATAAATGCGTCTATATTGGCACCAATTTTGGTACTGTGGGGCACTCACTTCTGCAAGTAGGTGGAATAGCTATGCAGAAAACCAACATTTAAGAGCCACAGCTTGTCAAGAATTACAATATACATATGGGAGGAGTAGACAATCATGACCGGCTCATCAGGACATGTGCCACTTCTTTATACAGCAAGAAATGGTACAGAGCTCTCTTTACGAAAACCGTATACCACACGTCACATTGACCGAGGTCTCTGAATTTATTAGAACCTGCTTTGAACCTTACCACACAAAATAAGATGGAACGACATAAGAACACAAGTAGTTGGTTGGAACTGAAAGTAATTGGTTTTTATAGTGACAGATATATGTAAGTAAATTTTAAAAGTAATGAAGCTTTTTTTCTCCTACAACTGAAAGATATTTGTAACACAAAAATATAATAAAAATGAGCAATATTATGAATATGTATAATTTTGTTTAGTATATCTAATTTACTTTTACAAATACTAAAATTGTAATAATTTACTTCTGAAAGTGAATGTTCAACAGAAAAATATTCATCTAAATGTCTGTATAAACATCAGATACTGTATTAGCCCAGTGATTTATTTATAGATCAAGCAATTCTGTTCATCTGAGTGCTTTATTTATTTTTCAAAGGAATTATTTATGTCATTTGACACTACTATATTATATAATAACATAGAAAAAGAGCCATTTTTTAAAAAAAGTTTGGTGGTAATGGGTTAAAAAAGTTTCAGAAACTACACGAATACACTAGAGTGCTCTTTGTGCCATATGAGCAGGTATCATATGCAAGAGATCCAAGTAGTCACAGCTGATACACTACAAACCTCTGCACTCAGCATAGTTGAGTGCTGCACACCAGTGTGGTTAACCAGTAAGCATGTAAAGAAGGTTGACCCCCAGCTCAGCACTGCTATCAGGATTTTAAATAGATGTTCAAAGACTATGCCACTGTACTGGCTTCCAACACTTAGTCATGTAGCCTCATCTTCCCTATGGAGACAGGAAGCTTTGGTAAGGGAATATAAGAGAGTAACATGCAATTTTCTTCTTTTCATCAACAAAGATGCCCCAATTTTGGAAACAACTTGACTTTGCTCTAGAAACCACCCTCTGGGAGTGGCCCAACAACTGGTAGTTACTAGTTTCAGCAAGGATACTAAATGGCCCAAGTGCTGGAGTGAAAGTGCCTACCCGAGAACCCTGACAGTATTGATCCAGCAGATAAACTTGACGACTTTGAGCTTCCACATCAGATACTGAAAAGCCTAAGCAGACTTTGAATGAGACACAGAATATGTGCACACTATCTACACAAGTGAGGAAAGCTACCGAGCCCTTCCTGCAACGGTGGGACTCCAAATCAAACTGCTCAACCATTGCCCAGCGCTGTGAGCTAAGAGCCTATCAGGGTAGCCTGGCTGTATTCTGCAATGCTGCACCATCTTGCATCGAATGGTCTGCTAATTTGGGCAACAGGATATGATGATGCAAGTTATCTGTTGTGGTTTTATGTTTTGTTTTATTGTATTCTGTATTTTATCTTATTCTGCATCTTTCATTGAAATATTTTATCATCAATCATGTACCCAGTGTAAACTACGCATGTAGCGCAAGTTACTCCCAACCCGGTCTTTGTCCACACAAGTAATGAGGTGAAATGTTAACATACAGTATAATAACAAGCACCTTTGTGTGGTTGTAAAGTATAGTTTTAGTTGATGAAACACTTGATATTCAAAAGTTTGTAACTTGCTATTCAGCATTTTATTAGTGGACACTATCCTACAAATAACTGGTATAAAAAGCATACAGAAAATGACTGGAGCTGAGGACTGTTAAACAGAGTGTAACATCTGTCAGCCCTGTCATGTTCCTGTTTCTCTATATTTTTATTTTCCTCATTATGTGGAAGGTAAAAATGAAGTACCACAGTTAAATACTTCAGCATCTACAATCATATTACATCACTCAGATAAGTATAAAAGGAACTTTTTCTTATCAGACTGCAAAGGATATACATAAAAGTGGAAAGTGACAAGCCAGAAAAATTAACAACTGGAGAAAAGCAGATAAAAAAGAAGAATGAAATTGATGCAGATATAGAGAAAAAGAAAAAAAAAATATTCTGTGGTTTCATTTTGGAAATCCTTTTCTTAAAACGTTGGCCTTGCTGTTGCTTCCGCATTTTCAGTTTTCAGCTTCTTTGTTTTGCTACTACCAGTTTCCTATTCCTTTGATTCTGCTGTGCTTTGCTGACCAAAGCTCTTACGTGCCTTCACACTTAGATCCTTATTAGTCCGTATTTCTCAAACCCACTCACATTTGCAGGATATTCCAGATCACCTTTAGTTCAATCATACGATTGCTGCCATCTGGTAAAAGAAGATTTTGCTAGCCTTATTTCATTTTAGTTTCATCTCATAAGTGTATTCAGTGGACTAATGTGAGGTGGGCAATGTTCATGTATTTTTATGAGGCATGTTCAGAAAGTTAGTGTACTGTGACTACAAGAGGCTGTGTTTGTTTTTCTGAAGGTTGGCAACATGAAGTGGCAGAGGGGGATTCCCTGACTACAGTGAACATTGCAGGAACACAATAGTATGTAAACTCACATTGTAGTGTCCAGTCATGTGGAAGAAGACAGTCAGAAATTCTGCAAAGTGCGAGACACGTGCTACAATTTGCTTCCTACTCATGGAAGGAATAACACCTACCAAAATTTTTTTTTTCAAAGCAAAATAATTATCACAAAGGTTTCATGAACATAACAAGTGTGTTTAAGTGGTGCAGGGAGTTTAGTGGAGGCAGACCCAACATTTGTGATGAACAGTGGAGTGAAAGACCTTCCATTCCGATTGATGAGTCAGTGCAAATTTTTGTGAAGATCACCAGTTGACATTGGATGAAATTTATATGAAGTTTCCACAACTTTCTAGAACTCTCTTATACAAGACACTCACAGAAATGTTGGGATACCAAAAACTGTGCACAAGATGGGCCCCAAAACAGCTAACAGAGCAACACAACAAAAATTGGGACAGTAGCACCTGCGAGTTTCTCGAACAATTTGAATTGGAAGGTGAGAATTTTTTGAGCTCTGTTGTAACTGGAGATGAAATGTGGCTGGCTGATTACATGCCTGAGACAAAGAGACAGTCATCACAGTGGCATCTGTAAGACCCCCAAAAAGTTATTCTTTCTTTATGATATATGAAATGTATGGACCTGAGAGTCCACAGATGTTAATAAGTAATTGTAATACTTTTTTTATGATAATAAGTGAAAGCACAGCCTTCACAGTTTTCTGCAGCCAGCAAGATGCCTTGCAGTTTTGCATTGTCTCTTGTTCTTAAGCTTTCGCTGTGTAAGCTTCTATCTTGTTGGCTCTTAAGAAATGTGAATATATTTACACATATTTAAATTAATACCTTTCTGATTTAATTATGTAACAACCCACATATACCCTTTTGCATTAACATCTTGTAATTATCAACTTTGTTTGCAGCTGTTTGTGAAATAAATGTGAAAGAGCTGATGTAGGGTCTCTGCCACTGGCACGATCCAAACCCTGATTAATAAATTAGCAGATCTTTTATCGTACCCCAGTGAGCTTGCAGTCTCTCAGAAATGAAGTCTGACACTCAATGAATCAAACAGCATTATGCACTTGCCTTTTCAAAATTATATAGAGCCATGTTCTTCCTTCCCCCTTCACAAGCAGTCAAAAAATTCAAAACCACCATTTTAGGCAAAAAAATCATTGCCTCAGTGTTGTGGGATTAAAAAAAGCATCATTTTGGTCAAATTTCTGTCTCGGGGGAGACCATCAATGGAAAGTATATTATGAGACTCTAAAAAACTCTAAAGGAGCATTCAAAACAAAAGGAGGGGAATACTGACAAGAGAAGTGTGCTCGTTGCTCGACAACACCCGTCCTCGAACAGTCTTAGCCACCAAGTTGCTCATAGACTTATTTGGTTGGGATGTTTTGAACCCCCCCCACCCCCATGTGCCCCTCACCTTGGCACCTACAGATTATCGTCTCTTCACCTCCCTGAAGGCATATATGAGTTGTATTAAATTTTCAATTGTCGAACTGGTGTAGAAAGAGGTTCAGAAGTGGGAGAAGGAGCCATGGCTCACCACATGCACTGAACAGGATGGTGATTATGTGGAAAAATAGTCAACAAGGGTATCAACAATTTCTTGTAACTTTTTTTTCCAAATATACTTTTTCTAAAAAAAAAATTATGAAAATGTAGTACACTTATTTTCTGCATATGTCTCGTATTACCTCTCCAACATCACACACTCCTCCAAAAAACTTTTAGTATTTTGTGATGTTTGCAGTACATCAGTCTCCTCAAGCTCATTTGAAAAACTATTTTTGTCATTATTTGTTGTTGTATGACAAGTCACCTTTCAGTTCTACATTAGCATATGCTGAAGGCAGTATTGAAAATTATTTGCACACAACTGCCTTAACTACATTCATCCATCACCTACTTAAGTATTTATTTAGACAAATGTGCAAGATGAGTGTATAACAAGCAAGAAAAAATAAATACATTTGGAATTCTCATGTGATATGCAGAACTTTTTATGTAAAACTGCGAGGCACGTACCATCGGTAGCGCTTGCGTAGAGTGGGTAGCCTCCGTCAGTGTAGCTGGAACCGTAAGGCTTCTTTTTCTTCTTCTTGGGGTTTTTCTTGGCACAGAGGAGTGTGCTCGCCTTCTTTGACTTGCCTTCCTTTGTCAGCCGGTCACCAGCTATCGTCTGCTTCATGGTTTCACGTCTGCAAAAGGGCAGAGGCACCCTTACTAAACTCTCTGAGAGAAAGGTAGTGACAGGGTTTTCCAGTCAACAGGAAACAGTGTTAATGAAATACAGGGTGTTTTAGGAGGAACAGTACATATTTTAGGAACAGTAGCACAAACTAAGTCAAATAAAACATTCGATATACTGTGTCCAAGTTTTATTCGTTACAGAGATATGTTTTCATTTCAGGTATTTACACTCTAGTTGCTATCGATTTATGTATCAAATGTCATTTTTGTTTTCAAGTTTAAGGTCTCAAGTTGTGCTTGAGTCTACATTATTGAATTTCTCTGCAGTGATTGTGGTGTGTGCCCCCCTCCCACCCAACAGTACAGTATTGTTTAAGCACGCCTCTTGTATTGACAAATGATGGGTATGGCAATATGGTATTTGGGTATATGGTGTTTTTTTTCATTTTTATGGTGCTGCTGCTGCTGCTGCTTGTAGAGAAAATGGTAGATGATTTCTTAGTTACAGAGTATCACATTCATTAGTTCAAAAATGGTTCAAATGGCTCTGAGCACTACGGGACTCAACATCTTAGGTCATAAGTCCCCTAGAACTTAGAACTACTTAAACCTAACTAACCTAAGGACATCACACACACCCATGCCCGAGGCAGGATTCGAACCTGCGACCGTAGCAGTCCCGCGGTTCCGGACTGCAGCGCCAGAACCGCTAGACCACCGCGGCCAGCCATTCATTAGTATTTATCCCCAAACTACAAGAGAGTGGAATGTCCAGCACTTATGTTTCATCTCAGTGTCAAAATGAACTGAATGTTTATAAAGCAGAAGACTATTCAGTTGGTTGAGTGTAGTCCTTCAACATGCACATGCAGAATTTCTACATATACAAGAATATGGCTGTCATTATGTATGATGATAGAAACTGTGTCACTGGCTACTTGCAAATTGCCAAGAAATTCCATAAACACTGTTTACCGATGAAGACACTTTCACTCACAGCGGTATCAACAATATTAGTAACTCGCATTGGAGACCAGGTAAAAACACACGTACCTTTGTGGAGAGACATTTTTGGAATGTTTTACTGTAAATTTATGGTGTGGTGTGACTATCAATTAGTTGATGGGGACTGTTCTGTTAATGCACTGTGTTGCAGGGCCTCATTATCTAGGCTCTCTTTAAAAGCTTTCAGCATCATTAGAAGACATTCCTTTGGCTACAAGGATTGATATTTTCTTCCAGCAAGACGGAACTCCTGCAAGTTCCAGTCATCTGGTGCCAAGTCATCTAGGCCTACGAGGTGTGTGAGAAAAGTAATGATACCGACTTTTTATCTACCAAAGTTTTTATTTGTTTCAAGCAACAATTCAGTCATCTTCAAAGATGTTTTCTTTGGCAGCTGCACACTGGTGGAGTTATCATTCCCAGTCCTGGAGCAGCACTGAAATACTTTAACTGTTAGGGCCTTTAAAGTGTTTTTCACATTCTTTTGAATTTTCTCCAGAGTCCCAAAATGATTCCTTTCAAAATATTTTTCAATTTCAGGAAAGGAAAAAATGGCAAATGGGCTCAGATCAGGTGAATAGGGGAGCTGTGGAATAACAGGAGTGCCTTCTGAGGTAAAACATTCCATGACAGAAGTTGCCGTGTGACACGAGATGCTGTCATGATGCAACGTTCACTTGTCTGTGATGGCTGGTCTCACTCAATTCACCATTTTTTCTGAGCCTTTCAATGGCATCTTTGTAAAACACATGGTTGGCAGTTTGCCCTGATGGAAAAGAGTCTCAGTATTGTACTCAGAAATCCAGCTCTTAGTATCACACTCAAAAATTCAGGATTCACCACCTGTGACCACATGTCTGAACCATTCAGGGTCATTGGCAGTGCTCTCAAGAAGATCAATGCACAAATTTCTTCAGTTGTCCATCTGCCCAGTTGTGAGGTTTCACGGCACAAACCTTTTGCATGTGCAAAACTTCACTCAAAATTTGATGTACACTGAATGTGTTCAAGTTTAACAGATCACACAGCATCTTCATTGTTCAAGTCTAATCTCAAAATAGTACACACATGCTCCACATTTTTGTCAGTTTTTGAAGTCGGTCTCTCTGAGCGAGGTTCATCCTCAATGTGTTCTTGGCGTTCCAAAAATGATTTGTGCAAGCAACAACTTGTGCTCTTTATCAGAGAGTTCTCCGTAGGCCTGATTCAACTTTTGAAAGGTCACATTTACAGATTCCCCAAGTTTAATACAAAACTTGATGACATAACATTGCTCTAAATTTGGCTGTTCCATTTTTGTAACACACAACAAAAAAACACTGATAGCTCTCTCAAAAGTCGTGAGATGGCTGTACGGAGCTGAATCTCAGGCTGTGCATCTGGAAGGGATGAACACACTGGTCCACACAAGCAGAACAACACAGCATTGCCAGATCACTTGCAGTGCTGTTAGCCTCATTACTTTTCTCACACAACTTGTAACATTCCTCAGAAAACAGATCAGCAGTAATGGCCATATTTCTTGGCCCCCAAGGCCCCTGAATCTCTCTCTTCAGTATTTTTGCCTGTGGGTACAGTCGAAAGATAAATCTATGAAGAAAAAGTAAACACAAGGCAGAAATCAATTGTTCCAGTTGAGAACAGTGCTGCTCCCATAAAAGAAAGGCAAAATGACCTCACACTCTCCACTCAAGCTGCAGGTGGAATTTACGAAAATTAACTTTGACCTTCATTATTTGCCTTTGCTTAACACCTTCTGTGCATGTTTATTTGGGTGACTTTCTACCAGCTGTACCTCTGTGACCAATAAAAACTGGACACATCATATGGAATGTATTGTTCAAAATAGTGTACACTACCACCTTTTAAAATATTTGGTATTCCTCCTGAGACACACTGTATAAAAATCTGAACAGCTGTGCACACTAGGGGAAAAAATGCTGACTCAGGCAGAAGCAAATCAAAAAACTACCATGTAACATGAAGATGATAAAGCAAAACTATGTCAATTCTGCTGTTTATTTTACTACATTATTTTCAGTTCACATTGCCTTCAACCAACTAGAATTGATTGTTATCTTTGAATATGATGATATGAAGGGAAATATCAAAACACAATTTAAGATACAGATTACTATAGTGTGATAATGCTACCAAATCACAAGTAACTTTTCTTCTACATGTCATTTTGTTGGTGACACTGTTGGGAGGTCAGTTTACTTTCACACACCAATATCCTTTAGAAAATGAACTCTTGAAAACAGCAGGGGCCTTCTCTGTCGTGCACATCTTCAAACCATTTGAACACAGCTCTTAAAGAAACTATCCGTACAAATAACAGCTTCACAATGCATTTGAAGAGTTTGTGATTAACAAATATCCACAGTTTGGATAACAGCCGTAATATTAATTACTGTAACACCAATGTAAGACTGTTTGAGAGAGTAAGTGTTTATGATGGTGGTCATAATTGTTGTGGAAGGGCAAGAAAAACACAATGTTAGATTCTGGGCATGCAGATGTAAGAAAGTTGACTTACTTCTCCAACTATCATTCAGTAATGCCTTTTGGCATCATATTCTGGGATAACTCGTGATTGAGGAAAATAGTGTTTGTTGCTAAGAAGTGTGTAGTAATGACAATGTGAGGTATCATATCTACAACAGTTTGGCATACTTGTGATGAAGCAAGCTGGGATAATTTTTACTTCCCCTCTTGTTTTGTCATCTGCCTTCTTAAAATCCATTTTTTCGTAACTAATTACCATTAACATACGTGAGTATAATCTACATTTTCATAACAAAGAAAGATTGGCCCTCAGTTTTAAAGAATATAACATCAGGTCTAATTTTGTGCACAGTTTTATGCAAGTAATTGATTTTCTAATTTATTTCAACTCTTACTAGTTAGTATCTCTTGTTATAGGATGAAATCAGTAATAGCTTCATAACTTAAAAGTCTGTTGTTGACTTATACCTAAACAAATATAAATTCTGTGCCAATTATAAACATTTGGAGGAACAACAAATAGTAATCTTAAAGTATCTATTTGGCTCTATTCAAAAACATGTTAGCAAAGCCAGCCCTTAGTTAATTCCAAAGTAATTAACAGTTTTTGTCAAAAGTATTGTTTGCATAACTATATTTGTTAATTTCATGATTAACACAAATAATTTGGCCTAACCCTTGTAGTAGAAGAAACTGTTAAAAGGAATGAATTTTTTGATGTATTCAGTTAAGCAAATGAGTTAAGATTTAATTGTAATTTCTCTGAATTAAACTTCGAAAAATACGTAGTTTCAGTACGTATTATTGTGAGCGAGTTTCAGGCGAGAAACCTGTGTTGGTTAGAACAAGAATAATGCTTCAGCTTAACTGTGAAATAAGTGTTATACAATTGATGATGAGGTCCCATACTCTGAGGAGTGTAGGGAATGATGCGGGAGGCATGCACTGCCGATAGGCAAGGTCGTAGAGGAGGTGGTTTGCCATTGCCTTCTTCTGAACGTAATGGGGATGAATGATGATGAAGACAACAACAACAACAACACCCAGTCTTCTCGAGGCAGAGAAAATCCCTGACCCCGCAGGGAATTGAACCCGGGAGCCCGGGTGCAGGAAGCGAGAACGCTACCGCAAGACCGCGATATTAGGCCGTCTGTTAAAACAACGATAGTGTCTGCTCCGTATGTACCTTTCTATTCCACAAGAACTGTGAACTATTTGATTAGGTTTTTACTGCTCATATGGTGCCCCAACATGAGGACTATTGTATGTAGGCACAATAAACTCAAACTCACAAAACTGTCACAGTGAAGTGTGAACTCGAGTGGTTTACAGGGGATTTAAATAGAAAAGATGCTACAGCCAATCAGCACTGGGGTTTCATGGCCACAGTAGGACAGCAGCCAATCAGCGAGTGGTTTTATGGAAGCAGCCATTGAGTACAGGAGCAGCCAAGCAGCACGCAGGTGGACACAGCTGACCGAGATAAACAAGATGCCTTGCCGAGAGAATTACAACTTGCAGCAGACAACGAATTGAGATATCCACAGCAGAGCAGCAGCCGACAAGTGATTAAAAACAAGGTAATTCATTGCAAAAGCTGTTTTGTATTAAGTGATACATAATGAGTGACCATTACGAAGAAGACAGTGTGATGGGAGACAAGGGACAATAGGCGACTGTTCCATAGACGATGGTGGCTACAAATCAGACATGAACGTAACTTTGAATGATGGGGACAAATGTCCTATTGTAGATCAAATGATTAAAGCGTCAGCTACATTGTGTGGTAATAATAATAATGTTGTGTGACGAGGACCTCCCATCGGGTAGACCGCTCGTCTGGTGCAAGTCTTTCGATTTGACGCCACTTCGGTGACTTGCGCATCGATGGGGATGAAATGATGATGATGATGATGATGATTAGGACAACACAACACCCAGTCCCTGAGTGGAAAATCTCCGACCCAGCCGGGAATCGTACTCGGGCCCTTAGGATTGACAGTCTGTCGCGCTGACCACTCAGCTACCGAGCGTGGACGCATTGTGTGGTGATGTGAACAAAATGGACAAAAACAGTACTGAAGTGGGTGAAATCGATAAGGTTAAGGAGGAGAAACCTAATAGCAAAAGTCAGCAAGGGCAAAAGTTTATGGCAGACAAAAATTTGGAAGTGATGTTAAGGCAAATTATAAGTAGTTTGGATAATATGAGTAAGAAAGTAGACAGTAGTAGTATTAAAAGTTTATGGCAGACAAAAATTTGGAAGTGATGTTAAGGCAAATTATAAGTAGTTTGGATAATATGAGTAAGAAAGTAGACAGTAGTAGTATTAAAACTGACAGTTTAGTCTAAAAGATGAACTGACGAAAGAAATTAAAAAGGAAATTAAGGTAGTTAGCTCTAGCCTTTCAGAATTAAATAAGAAGGTTGAGACAGTAGGGAAAGATTGTAATGAAAAGATAAAAAAAGTAGAGCAGAATACTAATGAGAAATTAACATTAATGAGTAGTAAATGTGCAGAAGAGAAAAAGAAGCTTTGTGATGACTATAGTAGGAGGGTGGAGGCTTCTGAAAAACAGTGTAAAGATGAAGTCAAAGCTGCCAAGAAATTTTGTGCACATATACAGACACAAGCAGACATATATAACATATGTCTGCTTGTGTCTGCATATGTGCGGATGGATATGTGTGTGTGTGTGTGTGCGCGCGCGAGTGTATACCTGTCCCTTTTTCCCCCTAAGGTATGTCTTTTCGCTCCTGGGATTCGAATGACTCCTTACCCTCTCCCTTAAAACCCACATCCTTTCGTCTTTCCCTCTCCTTCCCTCTTTACTGATGAAGCACTTATGAACTTTGTTATCGGCAATCCATCAAAGTTTGAGAGTAACAGAGATATTGACAAATACAGTTCTAGAAGGCAAAATGATCTGTGTTGCCCTTTAATGAACATACTGGGTCGGTGCATAAGTTTGTAGCATTTCTGCATGTTTGTATTCCAGTTGCTATGGGTTTATTTCTCAACTGTCACTCTTCATTTTTAGTTCACTTTTGCTGTTCGAGTTAACATACTACTATTTTATAATTTCAAGATCATGAGTGAAGCTGTGAACACTAGAAAGTGTGGTGCCAAGCGGAGAAATTGGAACATTTCCAACAAATTCCTCTGTTTAATTTCAACAGAGGAGTGACAGCAGTGGAAGCAGCCAGAAACATTTGTGCCATTTGTAGGGATAATGCCATTGGACAGAGAATGGCAAGAAAATAGTTTTCTCATTTTAAGGAGGGCCATTTTGACGACAGTGGCTCTCCACATTCAGGAAGAACTTTGGGCTTTGATCAACATCATTTAAACACATCAATATACAGGGTGATTCAAAAAGAATACCACAACTTTAGGAATTTAAAGCTCTGCAACGACAAAAGGCAGAGCTAAGCACTATCTGTCGGCGAATCAAGGGAGCTATAAAGTTTCATTTAGTTGTACATTTGTTCGCTTGAGGCGCTGTTGACTAGGCGTCAGCGTCAGTTGATGCTAAGATGGCGACCGCTCAACAGAAAGCTTTTTGTGTTATTGAGAAGTGAATCGACGACAGTTGTTCAGCGTGCATTTCGAACGAAGTATGGTGTTAAACCTCCTGATAGGTGGTGTATTAAATGTTGGTATAAACAGTTTACAGAGAATGGGTGTTTGTGCAAAGATGCATCCAGCAAGCATTTGTTCGCAGCCCAGGAAAATCGACTCGCAGAGCTAGCAGAGAGCTGCAAATTCCACAATCAACTGTATGGAGAGTCCTACGAAAAAGGTTAGTTATGAAACCTTATCGTCTGAAATTGGTTCAAGCACTGTCTGCAGCTGATAAGATTAAAAGAATCGATTTCTGTGATTTTATCCTTGCTCAAATGGAAACAGATGAATCTTTCATTTCAAAGATTGTGTTTAGTGATGAAGCAACTTTCCACACTAACGGGAAAGTCAACCGTCACAATGTCTGTATATGGGGCACTGAGAATCCGCGGGAAACAACTCTGTATGAACGTGACTCGCCTAAGGTGAATGTTTTCTGTGCCATTTCAGCCAATAAAGTTTTTGGTCCCTTTTTCTTCAAAGGTGCTACTGTAACTGGACTACAGTATCTGGAGATGTTAGAGAATTGGCTGTTCCCTCAGCTCGAACAAGAAGCACAACAATTCATATTTCAGCAGGATGGAGCGCCACCACATTGGCACTTATCTGTCCATAACTACCTGAACGCCAACTACCCGAGGCGATGGATCGGCCGCCAGGCAGCCCGTGACAGAGCACTTCATCACTGACCTCCAAGAAGCCCTGATCTTACCCCCTGTGATTTTTTTCTTATGGGGGTATGTTAAGGATATGGTGTTTCGGCCACCTCTCCCAGCCACCATTGATGATTTGAAACGAGAAATAACAGCAGCTATCCAAACTGTTACGCCTGATATGCTACAGAGAGTGTGGAACGAGTTGGAGTATCGGGTTGATATTGCTCGAGTGTCTGGAGGGGGCCATATTGAACATCTCTGAACTTGTTTTTGAGTGAAAAAAACCTTTTTAAATACTCTTTGTAATGATGTATAACAGAAGGTTATATTATGTTTCTTTCATTAAATACACATTTTTAAAGTTGTGGTATTCTTTTTGAATCACCCTGTACAATGATCCATGTTATTGAACTCAACAACTGGCAAAAGTGATTAAGTGTGGTCATTCCATCATCGTGTGGCATTTGCATGCAATGGAGAAGGTTAAAAAATTGGGTGTATGGGTACTGCATGCTCTAATCAAGATCACAAAAACCAATCAGTTGCCATATGTGCATCCCTGCTTGCTTGTCGCCAGTTGGCTCATGAACAACACAGACCATGCCTATCCTGTATGATTACTGATGATGAGGAATGGTGTCTCTACACTAACATAAGGAAAAGAAAGGAATGACTGATCCCAAACAAAGCAGCAATTCACCATACAAAGACTCGCACACATCCAGACCAGAAAGACTGAGTGAAGTGATGCTACTCTGCAATAACAGCTGCCTGCATTCTGCATACAGAAGTTGGGCTGGGGAGTCATTTTGCATCCATCTTATTCACCTGATCTTGCACCCTCAGATTTTCTCCTTCTCCACCTTCTATCAAGCAACTTCCTTTCCAGATGAAAATGGGCTCTGAACAGTGCTTGATGAGTTCTTTGCCTCAAAACCATGTGATTTCTACAGTGGTGGAATTGAAAAGCTACCCCAGCATTGGTGGACTGTTGTAAATAGTGAAGAAGAATATATTAAATACTACGAATTTATGCACCAACTCAATATTTTTGGCACAGAAATAGGTGAAACATACAGCTACAAAACTGTGACACACTGTGCGTGGAAGTAAACTGTCTGACACGTAGCAGAAGAATGTTCAAATGTAGTTAAAAGTTATTTGTCCTTCTACACCATAGAGGAATTTTTGAATAAAAATAATTATTAGTCACACATTCTCTCTCTCTCTCTCTCTCTCTCTTCCATATCATAACATTTGTCATGAGCATGATCTATGGTCTAACTTAAGTCTGATGACTGTGGAATCAAGCACAAGGAAAGTATTACAGATAGAGAGCAGATTCCCACAGATCTGGGGCCTTTTGTGCCCTTGTACTCACTGGTGTTGGAAGGACTTGGAAGGGATGAGCCCGGCTAGTGTGAGGTCTTCCTCGCCCTCGCGGTACGCCTGCCACCAGTTGGGATCGTCCTGACTGATAACGTGCAGCACGTCACCCTTCTGGAAGCTGATTCCCAGCTCCCTGCACGGGATGTACAGGTCTTCCTCAGGGTCGTAGTCGAAGTGCGCCTTCATGTGGATCTGCCACAAAAAACATCCAGTCGAGTGTGAGGTACTCGAGCAATCGTAGCTTGGAATACTTTTCTGCCAGGCTGGACTGACACAAAAGTAAACCATTGGCGTTGCTGCTAATCTATCTTTGTGAAAAATATATTTTGATAATACCATCTCAAGAAAAACATAATTTCTTCTTTTGATTGAAGATTAAAAAACAGTAAATTGTGTCTTTCTCCACAGAAACCCTCAAAATACAAGGTGACTTTTGATGTGATATGGAAACGTGTGCAGAAAAAACAAATTGCAGACTAAAATTTCTCTTCAAAATTTTGTTTAGCCAGTGGTTTAGCCAGTAATTGTTGGTAAAGTTTTTTTTTTTTTTTATTGGATGACCTCTGGAAACCACATCTGGTCAGAACAAGCAGCTGTCAGGAAGGGTGTGCACGAAGTCTGCATACGAGGGAAAGTATAACAACAGCATTGTCGGGCGAGCCCAGAACACACACTGTGCGTCCTCAGCTTTTGCCCTTTTTCACTTGGTTCACAACAAGCTTTCTATGTATTTTGCAACACATGGTCCATGAAATATTTGAGATCAATTTACATATAAATTAGTTAGTTTTATGCTTTTTCAGCTTGTCATTTGTGAGCTACGGAGAAGTAATGATAGCTCTCTAGTTTCTGTGAAGTGTGGTGCTACCTTTGCAATAAAAAGTTCTTGACTAAATACAATGTGTGCGAGAAAAGTAATGAGACTGACAAAACTGTGAACTATCTGGCAACACTGTGCTGTTCTACTTGTGTAGACCAGTGTGTTCATCCCTTTTAAGTTTGAGCTCTGTAGAGCCCTCGCGTGATTTTTGAGAGTGCCATCAGTGAAGTTGTGTTTTTGTTGATGTTAAAAAAATGGAGCAGTAGAATTTAGAGTGATATTATGTCATCAACTTTTGTGTTAAACTTGGGGAGTCCTCTGGTGTGACCTCTGGAGAGACTGGTCTACGGGGAACATTCCTTATCGAGAGCACAAGTTTTTCATCGTCATAAATCGTACTCGGAAGGGCGAGAATACATTGGAGATGAATCTCACTCAGGGAGACGTTAAACTTCAAAAACTGACAAAATCATTGTGCACGTGTCCTCTCTCATGAAACAGGACTGATATTTAACAGTAAGGATGACAGGTGACCTGTTAATTGTAAAAAACTTTCAGTATACATCAAATTTTGGTGCCTAAATGATACTCAAAAACCTCATGACTGAGAAGAATAACAGTGGAAAAAATGCCTATATGGATCATCTTGAGAGGATTTCCAATGACGACGAATGGCTCAATTGTGTGTTCACAGGCGAGTAATCCAGGAAAAATCCTGCAACAAAGTGGCAACATGAGGAGTGGCACTCCAAGACATCTCCTCGACTGGAAAAAGCCTGAATGAGCAAATCAAAGATCAAAACAATGCTGATTTGCTTTCTTGACAGCACGGGTGTCATTCATAAAGTATCTGTACCTGCAGGACAAACTGTGAACCAAATGTTTCACAAAGACGTCATTGAAACGATGAGTAAAAGGTTAATTGCACATTGCAGACAAGTGGATGCTGCCCATCATGACAACACCCGATGTCGTACAGCTACTTCCATTGTGGAATTTTTGACCTCAAAAAGACTTCCCTCTTGTTCTACACCCCCCCCCCCCCCCCAATTCACCTAATCTAAGTCTTTGTGTGTGTGTTTTTTTTCCAAAAGGATGTCATTTTGGGACTATGGAGAACAATCAAAAGAATGTGATTGACATGTACAAGCTCTACCAATTGAAGGCTTCCAGTGCTGTCACTGAGACTGGGAATGATGATACCAGCATCGTTATTTATCGAGAAAAGAAACTCCAATAGAAGATTATACAAATAATGTCTTTTGAAAAGTTATTGATTGTTTTCTGTGGATGGGCTTGTTCTGAACTTCGAAAAAATTACAGTACATCCAATTTTCTACTGCAATGAGTACGGATCCTTCAATAAATATAGCACATCAACTGAAGTCAGTAGCCAAGATAGAGCATACTAAGTTTTTGGGTGTACATATAGATGAGAATCTCCATTGGCAAATTCAGATTTTGGATCCCCTAAAGCAACTAGGTTCAGCAACTTCTGCAATCAGAATAATTGCCAATTTTGAGGATATAGAAATTACCAAGCTTACATACTTTGCATACTTCCACTCTTTGATGTCATACAGAATAATATTCTGTGGTAACTCAACAGTTAGTCAAAAAGTACTCACTGCCCAAAAGAAATGGTAGAATAATATGAGGGGGCACAACATCTTGTAGGCATCTTTTTAAAAAATTAGGAATTCTTACAACAGCCTCACAGTACATTTACTCAGTAGTGAAATTCGAATGCATTTTGTGCCATTTTAGGAAATGGGGTAGGCAGTAAAAATTTTAAGCAAAAAAATGAAAAAGAAAACAGAAGAAAGAAAAAAAAACCTTGATTCATGTGTGCATTTCTTATGCAATTGACACATTACACATCATAACGGTTATTGTGAGATTGAGCAATGCAATATGTAACTAACTAACTCTGCCAGCGTATAGCTGATGAAGGGCTTTCTTTGAACGGGACAATGTTATTGTTTGAAAAAGGTAAAAACTTTGGTAGTCTCATTACTCTTCTCAAACACCTCATATAAAGGTAAGAATTCATAGAACAGTGGAAGTGTCGACTCAATGACAGACACTGCAATGCTAGAACAATGTAGCATTCCCCCCCCCCCCCCCCCCCATTCAGTGTGTGTTGTAACTAATAAGAGGATTTCTTTTAAGCTATAGCCAAGTATAACAGGTACGTTTAACATGTAATAATAAAAAAAGTAATTGAAAACAAATGGTGGAATTAATGATCCAAGTAACACTTTATATTTATTTTATACTCTCTATAAAATCAATTTTTCACAATATAATGTAATTGGATAGAGAAAAAAATCTACTCAGTATGTGGCGGCAGGAGAACTCACATAAAAAATATAAAAAAAAAAAAACGTTTTGTGTGTGCAAGGTTTCAGAGTCAGTGGCTCCGCCTTCCATCAAAAGAGTTCAACGGGGAGGGATGGGTGTGAAGGAAAAGGACTGTAGAGGTTTAGGAAAAGGAGTAGGGTTTGACAAAGTCAGCCAGAACCCCAGGTCAGGGGAGTCTTCCTGGATGGGATGAGAAGGCAAAACTGATTGTTGGGGACTGTACTGGACAAGATTTGAAAAAATCTCATCTGGTGTAGTCCCCAACAATCTGTCTTTCCTTTTCATCCTGTCTGGCAAGTCGACCCTGACCCGGGGTTCTTTTCCAAACTCTACCCCTTTTCCTAAACCTCTCCCGTCCTTTTCCTTCAGCCTCCTCCTTTTCCCCTTCAACCCTTCTGCCAGTAGAAGGAGCCACTGGCTCCGAAAGCTTGCATCCGTAAAAACGTTTTTTATGTGTGTTCTCCCGCCACTGCTTGGTGCGTACATTTTTTATGTATTCAGTTATAAGGGTTGTTCAATAAGTAATGCCCCACATTTTTTTCTCAGAACATATTTATTGTTAAGAGTCAGAATTTGGTGACAATATACATCAAGATGTCTTGTCCATGTCCTATTTTTCTACGCAGTCGCCATCACATTCTATGGCCATACGCCAGTGTTGTGGAAGAGCATGTATTTCCTGCTGGTAAAAACTCTTGTCCTGTACGCATAGCCATGTTTTCACTGCATGACTGCCATTCTCGTCATCTTCAAACAGTAGAACCAGTTGTCAAGTTGTGATGTACCGGTTGGCACAAATAATGGCACTGCCCGATTCAGCATGTCTGGAGCAGTGGCTGTGGCAGGACATCCCGAGCATGGCTGATCATGGAGATCTGTTTCTGCATTTTCTGGGACTGTAAGTTTCTTTACCCATTGCCCAACTGTATTCCTGTCAACTGCAGCATTGCCATACACTACACACAGATGTTTATGGATGTTCACCATGGTTTCTTTCTCTGCACACAAGAATTCAATAACAGCACACTGCTTGTAATGTGAGTCATATGTAGTCACCATTTTGACACTGTGCTATCGCTCTGTCATCTGCCAGAACCATTCGAAACTTCACCGGTGCACAGAACAAACACAAATTGTGAAGCACCAACAAGGACGTTTGTCTATGTATATTAATGGCTTTTTTTAAAAAATGTGGGCTGTTATTTATTGAAACCTTCATACATTGTTACACATAATCAGTATGTTCCAGAAATTGTTGAAAATTTATTAAAGGTGTTTCACATTAAACTTTATTATTCAGCAGTTAATTATCAGTTTCTGATTGTAATAGGGCAGTTACTTTTTTTGCCCAAATTAATGTGCTAGTAATGAAACTGTAATTAAAAAGTTTTTGTCTCCCAAAATTTCTTGGGGAAATATAAGATTATAAATATGGTCACTGCGTGTCAATTCTACGACATTCCCTGTCTAGCTTTTGATCTGTGAAGATATTTGGCCAGTCACACTCTGATTAACTTAGTTCCTGAAGGATACTGTCTTCTTGTCTGTAAAACTTGGGTTGTGAACAGCTGATCTGATGTTGATCAGTGACAGAAAAATTGAAGAAATGTATTTCAATCATTACATGAAAAGCCTAGCCTTAATTAAGGAGTGTGAAGCAAGAGAGAAAAATGAGTAAAACATAGTACATACTTATGCATAAAATGAACTTGCTTTGTTTGATGCTTAACTTTCTAGCAACTTCTTGATACAAGAACAGCTATTAATGTGCTATTAGAAGCTTTTATTTGAAATAAAAAAAGCAACTCTTGTGACACTAAATAAATGCATTGTGCCAAAGTGGTTTATAGATAAATAAAGAACAAGAGCTCTAGATAAATAAGGAGCAAGAGCAGTATTACCAGTGGAGCTCAGCCTCGAGCACTTACAATGGTGGTCTCCCGTGGTGGTGGCGGAGGCTGGTTGCTGCTGCCAACCACGAGAAAGGACAGCGTGCCTGTCATACCGGCAAGGATGTCGCACACCTCATTCACGGACTTCCCACGCATCTCGATGCCATTCACCTCGAGGATCTCGTCGCCCTCACGGAGCAGGCCAGACTTCTCTGCTGCCCCTCCCCGCACTATCCGCCCAATGATGACAGCTTCTCCTTCGTTTCTCACTGTGGCACCCTGGAACCAAAATAGGGCTGTTACTCCCACCAAATTGTCAGCACTGTTGTTGTTGTTGTTGTTGTTGTTGTATTCATTCTGAAGACAACTTTGATGCAGCTTTCCATGCTATTGTATACTGGGCAGATCTCTTCATTCCTACATAAACTATGCCCATTTAAAAATGCTTACTGTATTCAAGCACTGGTCCTCCTCTGCAAACTTTACCTCTGACGCTTCTCTCGCCTATCAAACTGACCATCCCTTTCTGCTGCTTTGGAAGCCTCCATCGAACGGCTGTCGGTCAACTTTGTGGAGGATGTACGAAGAGTCAATGTGCAACAGGGTCGGTCATGGTGTGTGGATGAGGATGTTTTGTGGGTGATAAAGCTGGTGATCTAGTGAGAATTAATGGAACATTGATAAGGAAAAATATCATAGGATACTGATCAACAATTTAGTTCCATCTGGCAAGAGACTTATTGGTCATGGTGTTCTTCTTCGGTAGGACAGTGTACAGAGGGTATGTCAACAGAAAAGGAAAATGGGCAGAAATGGAGAATATCATTTGGCTAAGTTATTCACTTGACTTAAATCCTGCTGAACTTTTATGGGATAAACTTGACACAGAGGTCAGAAAACTGACAAAGTACAGAATAATTTACAGGGATGTTGGACTGCAAGATCTGCAAAAGCACTACAAAATCTTACCTCTAGAATGCCAATACTTTGTGCAGCTGTTCTGAGGGAAAACAGCAAATACTTTGAAGAAGCTACACACTAAACCATACATGTTGTATTTAATGACAGAGAGAGAAAATTTTTTTTTTGTTAGTCCATCTAGTTTGTAGGTTGAAATAATGTATATAGCTTTTATCATGGATGATCAAAAACTTTTGACCAGGAGTGTGTAACTAATTTTGCCTTCCTCCATTTATTCTTCAAACGAAGGGGCGGAACTGGTTGTGTGAGTTCCTACATCTCCGTGGAATCCAGACTGATCTGTATGCAGGTTGGTTTCTACTATACTGCCCCTCTCTGGGAACCATATGGTAGTCTGGCCTCTCTACAGATGCTCCTCCAATGAGGCCGCATCTAGAGTGTGGCTATTCATGTTGTTGAGGCATGCCAGCTATCCCACTAGGGCAGGGTGCATGGTTTGTGGGGAAGGGGGACACCGTTCTTACTGTTACAAAAACTATAATTTCTGCAGCACATTTTAATCTACTGTTATTGTAAAGTTCTTGCTTAATAGGCCTACTATTTATTATTTTCCCCTTTACACAATGCTTAATAAAATGCCACTTGATACATTCCTGATATAAACAATGTGTCATATTGTGTGTTTACAGCCCAACGTTGTAAAATACTGAAAGCAAAAATGTAGATTGACATACTGAGAATAAACAGGTTTAAACACCTTTATTGTTCAATTACACTCTTGGTGATGAATCCTGAAACAGAGTAACAACCGTGAAATATATGACAAGGCTGGAAAAAGTATTGACTGTACAAAAAGCAGGGCAGCATAAACAGTCACTGATCTGTATGACTTACAGAAACACTGGAAAACTTGAAGTGGCAAATGCCTGAAAATAGATGCAACTATCCAGCAAAAACTTGGTCACAAGTCTTCAATTAGCAGTATCAGGAACACTGTACAACTACCTATGTATTACTCATGTAAGGACTGCAGAAACAAGATTATACTACAAGAGGCACGCAAGACTTTTTTTCTGGAAGCAGGTTGGTTTTGTTCAGGGCTCCAACACACCGTGTCATTCCCCACCCTTTTGGCTACAAAACCCTATCTTTCAATTCTGTCACATCACCTTTTCCATTCCAGATTGGCAGTGTGACACTAGTTGCCCAGACTGCTGGGACTATAATCTCATCAGCAGTTCTGTTAAAGAGGGTAGTAAGAATTGTGGCACCTTCTGGCCTAGGATCTTCATTACTTCACATGTTATGTAATCAGGGCCAGTAATTTTCATATTCTTTATCTTCTTGACCGCTTCCTTGACTTCCTGGATGGTAACTGGTAGTACAGGTCCATCAATGGGATCGACACTCAGTATTGGAGGAAGGTCAAATTCCTCATTGATGATTTTGGAGATAATAACTCCATCTGATGAGAATGTTGAGAGGGTGCCGAAGGAGTCGACCGTCTTTGTCCTCGATGTGTGTGACGTGACCAATGTCCTGGGTGGCTCAGAGACATGCTTTGGCTAAGCAACAAATTTTATTTATTCCTTCAAGTGTGTCTAGTTCATCATTCAGACAGTCATAATAAGAAGATTTAGCTTCTGTAACTGCTGTCTTGGCAGCTGCTCTCTAGCTACGTTATTCTGTGACATATTTTCAAATGTTAACCGATTTTTGAGTCACCCTCTAGTACATCTTAAGACCATTTACATAGCACCATATTGCAGAGAGCTTCATGCATGTTTATACTATCAACTCCAAAATCAGTCTGAAGCAATTAGCACTGGGCAACAGTGATGTAGGACATGCTGTTTTTACTTGAACCTCTCAGAACATTAATTGAGTCAATTCTGTGTTAGTGTGCCTTCCAATTTGTATTCTGTGTCAGATTTAATTTATTAAGTACTTTTTGACAACATGTATTTCTTTAAAGACTTTTAAGAATCACACCAAATCTTGACTGTTGTGGCCAGTTCTGTCAAAACTGAAATCTAACAGACATTTTTACTTAAGCTGGTCTAACAGTTCCTGTTAAGACATTCATCTATAGAGCAGAAGGAGTTGCCTATCAAAAAAATTCTATTTAAATTGTGTTTCATCTGAAACCAAGTTTCTAATGCTTCATGCATGTTTATACTATCAACTCCAAAATCAGTCTGAAGCAATTAGCACTGGGCAACAGTGATGTAGGACATGCTGTTTTTACTTGAACCTCTCAGAACATTAATTGAGTCAATTCCGTGTTAGTGTGCCTTCCAATTTGTATTCTGTGTCAGATTTAATTTATTAAGTACTTTTTGACAACATGTATTTCTTTAAAGACTTTTAAGAATCACAGTCGTAGATAATATTTACAAAAGGCTGACTAAACTTCATGCCCTACCAGGATGTTGGTTACATATTGATATGCTGATCAGACATCTTGGGTTTGCCAGGACAGTCCCAGTTTTCACATAACTGCCCCAATAAAATCATTTGGGACACACAATTGTCCTGGTTTTTAATCGAGAAACCAAATGATTTGCAATAATATTCTCATTTGATTAAATAGTTTGTTAAAATCGAGTTTCTTAGAAGTAGAACATTATAGACATATGTATTTTCACAATGCCCCCTATAGGCCTACCGCATTTGGTTTAACTCGTTTTACGCTTAAAGAAAGAGTAAGAGAAATGTCGAAAAGAAAAGCAGGATTATCTACCTATGGCTCTAAGATTAGATTGGATTAGATTCAGTTCTCACATCACAGACCCAAAAATGAGATGATTCTCTTGGGTGTAGAAAATGTCAGAAAGTATAACACAAAACACACAGAATGTTTGAATATTGTACTCACTTCCCTGATCATTTGTCAGGAGATTGTCAGATATGTAGATACATTATAGTAAACTGGAAATGCTAATATTTATAGAATGAATACACTGTCAGAATGAAACATAGTTTTGCACTTTTAATAAATTTACCATAAAAAAAACACCAAATCTTGACTGTTGTGGCCAGTTCTGTCAAAACTGAAATCTAACAGACATTTTTACTTAAGCTGGTCTAACAGTTCCTGTTAAGACATTCATCTATAGAACAGAAGGAGTTGCCTATCAAAAAAATTCTATTTAAATTGTGTTTCATCTGAAACCAAGTTTCTAATGGTTGCTGGCAATTTGTTGAAAATTTGGGTTCCTGAATACTGGACCCGTTTCTCGAGCAATGTAGGCAACTTTAGATCTTTATGTAGACTGTTCTTATTCCTAGTACTGATACTATGTGTTGAGCTATTGGCTGGAAATAGACATATTATTTGCAACTCATATCATTAAGGAATAAATATACTGAGAAGCAGTGGCTAGAACCCTCAGTTCCTTGAACATGTTTCTTCATTATGTTCTTGAATTTACACAACAAATGAATCTTATTACACACTTTTGCACTCTAAAAACTTTTGCTCGCTTTGATGAGTTACCCCAAAATATGATCCCATATGATATAATTGGATGAAAGTAAAAAAAGTATGCAAGTGTTTTTGATATTCATGTCTTAGATCTGACGTCATTCACACTGTAAATACAGACTTGTTTAGGTGATTCAGCAATTCTGTGGTACGCCTTTCCCAACTGAATTTATTGTCGAGTTGTAATCCAATAAATTTAACATGTCAACCTCTTCCACCTGCATGTCTTCATATGCTATACACGTGCTGGAAGGAAATCTCTTACAGGTTCTGAACCGCATATAGTGGGTCTTTTCAAAGTTTAATGACAGTGAATTAGCTTTAAACCATTTATTAATGTCAGCAAACATTTGATTAGCAGCCATTTCTAAATCTGTAATTGGTTTGATATTTACTGCAATGTTTGTATCATCTGTAAATGAAACAAACTTAGCATCCGGCAATGTAACAGGTGAGAGGTCATTAATGTACACAAGAAAAAGCAACAGACCCAAAATAGAACCTCGAGGAACACAATATGGACTCAATTCCTATCAGATGAAGACTGGTTGATTATTCCACTGGTATTTCACAATTACACCCTTTGTTCCTGTTAGTTAGATAATGCTCAAACCATATTGCAGTACTGCCAGTGATACCATAAAATTCTAATTTACTCAGGAGAATTCAGGGAGACACACAGTCTAAGGCTTTTGACAGGTCACAGAAATTACCAGTAGCCTCTAATTTGTAATCTAATGAATTAAGTTCATACTCACTGTATATGTAAAAAGCATTCCCTTTGTCAGAATCCTTAAGGAAACCAAACTGTGACTTGGACAACATATTGTTTGCAGTCAGAAGCTTAAGAAGACACTTTAACACAACCTTTCCAAATGTTCTTGAAGGCACTGGAAAAAGTTAAACTGGTCAATAGTTGATGGCATCTCTTTATCCCCCTTCTCATAAAGAGGGTTAACTTCAGCCTGTTTTAACCAATCTGAAAATGTTCGCTGATACGAGACTGATTTCACAATTACTTAAGGTAGAACTCAACTCACGAGAACACTCTTTGTTAACTTCATTGATTTGTTATCATAGCCACCAGAATACTTTGATTTTAAGGATTTTACAATGGACGATACTTCTTTTAGAGAAGTGAGTGTCACTCCCATCTTACTGAAGTCATTTGTAGAGACTGGTCTCAGATATTCCATTACACTGTTTACTGAACCTGATAACCCCAAGCTGTCAGTAACATAAGCAAAGTACTTGTTTAAGTGGTTTGCAACACTAGATGCACTTGTTACCGATGTCTTATTTATTTTTAAAGTTATCTGTTCCTCTTCCCTTCTGGTCCCACCTCTGTCTGTCTTCACTATATCCCATACAGTTTTTATTTTGTTGCCTGGTGGAATTATGTTTTTCTCGTAATAAAGCTGCTTAGATTTCGATTATTTGCTTCAATATTTGGCAGTATTCTTTGCAATGCTTTACAATGCACAGCTGTTCCTAGATAGTTGATGCAGTTTTCTTTTTGCTCCACATGATACCTTTATTCCTTGTGTAATCCATGGTTTATTTTTAGTCTTCTGTTTGATCCGAGTTACCTTTAGGGGAAAACAATTTTAAAGTGACGAAGTTACTTTATTAACGAATGATTTGCATTTTCCATTTGAGTCCAAAATACTGTAAACATCTATACAGTTTAAGTCTTTGAGCAATCTCCTAAAATTCTCAATTTTTGAGTGATTAATTACCCTTCTCTGTTCAGATTTAATAGATTTTACATCCTGACACTGCTTCAACTTTAACATAAGATACTGCATGTTATGATCAGATAACCCATTTACTATTGGTTTTGTGATATGACTTTTTTCCCTAGATTTGTCTACAAAGATATTATCAATAGGAGTCTTAGAGCATTTATATACTGCAGTTGCAAAGTTTACAGTGGGAATGAAATTGAATGGCAGTGTTACTGATTGCAATAACTGTCCACTGACAGAGGTTTTCAATAAATCCACATTAAAATCACAGCAACCACTACCCCCCCCCCCTTTTTTTTTTTTTTTAACTGTGAGATTGGACAACAGAGATTCCAGAATTTTTATGAAGAGGTTAAAGTTTCCTGAGGGTGCTCTGTATACACTTACAATTATAAGGGACTTCTTATGAAATATTACTTCTGTTACATAAGCTTGTAAGTGCTGCTCTGAGCAAATTTTGTTATTGTCAATATTCTTGAAATTAAAACAGTTTCTGACAAATGGGGCAACTCCTCCTTTCTACATATTTTATCTACAGAAGTAAGAGGCTAACTTAAATCCTGCAACATTTAATGTATCTATCACAATCATCACACGAGTTCAGAGAGGCAGATAATGCTAAGTAGTTTGCTCAACACTAATTCTTCAACACAAATAAGCAACTCATTATGCGTACCCCTCAATACTTGTATATTCTGTCAATTTCTGGACATCTCCACTGTTTTAGCAATGGGCATGTCATTTTCAACCTGTCTCTGAACATCTTTTGTTTCTGCCTTTCCTACCCTAAAAAACTGCTTTTCTGTCACTTGTAATCACTGATACTTTACCACAGGTGATAGTTAGCCTTTGCCTTCCCTTTCCTTGCCGTGTCTTGTATGATCCCACCTATTGATAATCAACAGGAACCACACCAATATGAGACCCCATACCTGATCCAAGGAGCCGTTCTACCTCTAAATTAACTCTACTAATAGAAGAGTTTAAATGAGGCAAGTCACGGCCCCTCAGAACAGATACAAGCCCAACACCAGTACGTCTCATTGCTGAAGCTATCTTGCTGACCTTCCACTTTACGATCCTTGAGACAAGCGAAATGAAAGGAGGCATGAAAATAAACCAATTAATCCTAGTGGGACTGCAGCCACAAGGAAGTTAATTTTGTGAAGACTGCAAGCAATTCAGTGTGTGTTAGAAGTGCTTATTGATTACTGTTTGGTTTGTATGCACATTTTCCCTAACTGTCTGCAGTCAAACAAGAACTTAAATTTTTCTATGAAATGTATAATTTGTATCTGATGATGGAATACTAACATTATACATTCATAGGATTAACAAATTGTACCTGATATGTGGTAAGTAACTAAACACTGCAGAAAATATATCCAGGCTATTACAATAAAAAGTATGTATCAGTGTCTTTTATTTCTGAAGACAAGAGTTTTACTTGTGTAATGTACCTACAGATACCTTTCCATTTCACAAAATGAAGATATATACTTCCTATTGGTTTTTCGGTTCCTGCATCGTCATAGGCCTATTATCGATTTCAAAATATAAGGTAAACATAAGTGTAGTAATGAAATTAGGTACAGAGTATAAACACAAGTGTCCCAGGTTTCTCTCTTTGAAATCTGATAAACCTACTTTAACTGAGCCATGGTTCCATCAGATCAGATCAGTAGGCAACTGCATTTTTTTTCATGAAGGTATTGACTGTCTTGTCTTGCAGCGGAATAAATGTGTTAACAAATATGATGATTAATTTTCAAATAATGGACTGTTTACTTACTCTTTCTTCCATCTGCCTCATTTTCATTTCACTGCTCCTTATACATGTACCTGACCCACGAATCCGTAATTTGATTTGACATTTCATCAGTAGTGACAATCTGTGCTCTGAATTTAGTTGTATCGGTATGTAACATGCCCTTTCTTTGCCAATGTTGTATCTAACGGTTGGCTCACCTATGGCAATGTGAATGTGAATGTGAATGGCTCTGGAAGATTCTACCTCCGATAATACGGACAGTGACGGGCCACTCTCAGGTAAGCTGCGGCTGACGGACTCACCAACGGCTCGTTGGTCTTCTCGATGCTGACGATGCGGATGTTGCCCTCGTGCCTGGGAGGCGGCGAGCCCCGCCCCGAGCCAGGCACGCCCCCTCCGCCACCCGCACTGTGCGTGGGTGAGGGCGCCGGAGAACGCGGCTCGGTGGTGGCGACGACCGCGTCGTGGGCTACCAACAGCGCGTCCAGCTCGTAACGGGAGAGCAGGTCACACAATTCTGCCGCCTCGGGCAGCTTGCATGGCCGCAGCACCTCCAGGCACTGCAAGAAGAGCAGACACTCACAATCTTGACCCTGCTCTACACAACCCCTCTGGGATTTATCTAGCCAATTGAAAGATTCCAATGTTTCAGTTTGTTTGGAGACCCTACACTGTCCATACTAGGGATGACAATGGAAGCAAGATTGAAGAAAAAAGAAGGCACGTTTATAGGATTTAGTGACCTGGAAAAAGCGTTTGGCAATGTAAAATGATGCAAGATATTTGAAATTTTGAGAATATAGAGGTAATCCGTACGGAAAGACAGGTAATACACAATATGTACACTGATCAGCCAGAAGATTGTAATCACTGACCTACTATCAATGTACACTCGTACAAGGGATAGCAGTGTCACCTTGTGAGAAATGACTGCTAGTCATCCACGGTGTATGTGATATCTGTGAGCACGTTGCCCATGTGTAGAATGGGAAAGGTGCGATCTATCAGACTTTGACCGTGGGCAGATTATGACGGCAAGAGGCTCGGCACGGGCATTTCAAAAACTGCACAACTTGTCGAGTGTTCGAGGAGTGCTGTGGCGAGAGTCTTCACTACGTGGTGAAACCGTGTTCCGACGTAATTACCCGTGATTATAGATATCTGATATCGTAGAGTGGGCAGATTGGTGTAACAGGACAGGCAGTGAACTGTGACAGAACTAATGTCAGACTTTGATGTTGGGCAGAGCATAAGTGCTTCTGAACACAGTGCACTGAACGCTGCTAATTATGGGCCTCTACAGCTGACAACTATGCGACTGCCAATGTTAACACCACGGCATCAGCAAATACAACTGAAATGGGCACGAGACCATTGGCACTGGACATTAGTGCAGTGGCAGAGCGTTGCACGGTCTGACAAATTCCAATATCTCCATCATCGTGCTGATGGGAGGGCTCGAATCCATCATCTTCCAGAGAAAGACACCTGCAATGCACGAAGGAGACGAGCTGGCAGCAGCTCCATTATGCTCTGGGAACATTCATGTGAGTATCCACGGTTCCAGTGGAGCTCACTGAAGGCTCCGTCATGGACAGGGAGTATCACACACTTGTTGCAGACCACATGTACCTCTTCGTGCTGATCACGTTTCGCGATGGCAGTGCAAATTTTGAGCAAGATAATGCGCCGTGTCACGAGGCCAGGAGTGTGATGGAGTGGTTTCAGGAGCACAGTGGCGAGTTCCAACTGATGTTCTGGACCCCCAACATACCAGATATGAATCTGATTGAATACATCTGGGATATGGTTGAATAGGACGTCAGAGCTCACTGCCCCCATCCCCAGAATTTGTGGGAATTAGGTGACTTGTGTCTGCAGATGTGGTGCCATCGACCCCCCCACCCTCCCCACCCAGCAACCTACCAAGCCCTCGCTGCTTCTATGCTATGATGCATTGCCCCTCTTATCTGTGCCAACAGTGGACATGCTAGCTGTGATGTAGGTGGTCATAATTATGTGATTGATCACTGTACATGAACCAAGAGGGAACAGTAAGACTGGAAGACCTAGAAGTGCTCAGATTAGAAATGGTGTAAGACAGGGATACCGGCTATACTGTTTAATCTATACTTCGAAGAAGCAATGATGAAAATACAAGAAAGCTTTAAGAGTGGAATCAAATTTCAAGGTGAAAATATAAAAATAATACGATTTGTTGATGACATTGCTACCCTCAGTGGAACTGAAGATGATTTACAGGATATGTTGAATCGAATGAACAGTCTAATGAGTATTGAATATGGATTGAGAGTATATAGAAGAAAGACAAAAGTAACGAGAAACTTAACATCAGAATTGGGGATCAGAAAGTAGATTTAACATGGGTGCTCTAATCAAATAAAATCATATCGTTCCAGAGACCATTCTACGTCTCAAACATCTATGCCTTGGTTTCAGGCACAGTACCCCATTTTGTTGAATGCAGAACATGGTTCAACATCATCCTTCCGAATGCAGTGTTGTAGTTTAGGGGGAATACCGAGTGGGCTATGCGTGAATGGAAATTTGGACTGAGGACAGAGGCGAGCTAGGGAAGTCCTTGCAGTTGTAGCAAACCACTGTGCTTAATCACTACAGTAACATCACATACCCTCTCAACCTGTGAAGTTTCAGCTTGTTTCCCACTGCCCTTCTTACTGCTTCAGTTTTTTTTTGGCTGTATTATATAAGTTGAACCCTGGGGGATACCATTTTAAAGTTTCTGGTGTCTGCTTAATTGACTGCCGAGAATCATTATGAAATATGTCAAACACAACGTGTTGTCTAGGAGGTGCGTTCAAAAAGAAACCGAAATTGTGAAATATCGCGCCAACTAGCAGAGAGAGCGCGTTGTAGTGCATAGCGTGCACCTAGTGGCAGGTTTAACCAACAAACTGCCATTAGCCTCGTGTCACTCGGAAAATTAACAGCCCAACCACAGCCGCTGAAGCAAGCGTGTGTAGAGCCTGCTCTTCAGATTAGTGCAACGAAGGAGCTTTAAGAACAACGTGCGTGTGTGAAATTCTGTTACAAACTTGGCAAAACTTTCACAGAGATATTTCAAACGCTTAGCAAAGCGCATGGGGAGGACTGTATGAGTCGCACACAGTGCTGTGAGTGGTTTAAACATTTTCAGCGGTGCACAATGTCGGTCTGTGGCGATTCCAAGTCTGGACGTTCTTCCATATCAACAGCTGATGGCCATGTGGATAGCGTTCGTGCTGTGATTCACCGAAATCGTCGTTTAACTGTTTGGGAAGATGCTGAGATGGTGGGCATCAGTGTAGGAGCGTGCCATCAAATTTTGAGTGAAAAACTTGAGATGCATCGTGCCAGTGCAAAATTCGTACCGCGTTTGTTGACTGAAGATCAGAAATGGGCACTTGTTGAAATGGGGAGGAACTGCTTGCTGCTGTTAATGACAATGAAAACTTTTTTAAGGACATCGTAACAGGCGATGAGACATAGGTGTAGGGCTATGACGCTGAAACGAAGATGCAGTCGACGCAGTGGTTGGGCAAAGGGTCGCGTTGTCCAAAAAAAAGCATGCATGGGTTTGCTGAAGATCAAGGTGGTGGTGGTTGTCCTTTTTGATTACAAAAGCATTATCCACCACGAATTTGTGCCAAATGGTCAGATGGTAAACAAGGAAGTCTACCAGGGTATCCTAGTGTGCATCAGATGTGCTGTGCGCAGGAAGAGGCCTGAATTGTGGGAAAAGCAGAGTTAGATGTTGCATCATCACAATGCACTAGCTGACGCGTCACTCCCTGTCTGCAGCTGTTTTGCAAAACACCACATCCCAGTTGCGCCCCATCCACTGTATTCTCTGGACCTAGCCCCAGCACACTTTTCGCTGTTTCCCAAGCTGAAAAACACCTTTAAAGGACGTCGTTTCCAAACTATAGATGAGAGACAGGACAACGCAACGAGCAACCTGCGCGTCATCCCACAAAATGTATTCCAGGAGGCGTTCCAAAGTTGGAAGAAATGGTGGGAACGGTATTCTGCCAGCAGAGGGGACTATTGTGAAGGGGACAGTGCTTTGAACGTTGTACAATAAGCAATAAAGCTGATATAGCAAACGTTCGGTTTCTTTTTGAACATATCTCATATAGGCTTATCATGGTTTGGCAGTGTATAGCATTTGTGAATTTGTACAGGATTCCTTCTCAGCAACACAGGGTGAATAAAGAAGGACTTAACAACTTTAAAAATTCATATAAATTTATTGAAATAAGATACAGAGCTGTGTTATTTTGTAGGAAAACACTTCAAGTTTTTTTTACCTTAAACTAATGATGTTGTATGTGGCTTCCGTTGCTTATCCTGCACAAATCCCATTGGAAGTCAATTTCTTCCCAAACTCGCTGTAGCATTGCAGGTGTAACTTGCTCAGTGATGGCATAAATTCTAGCTCTAAGTTCAGGTAGAGAAGCTAGCACAGGAGGTATAAACACGATATCCTTGATGAGTTCCCATATCGAGTGGTGTCAGGTCTGGGTAATGTGGGGGCCATGCAATTGGCCCATGACAGCCAATCCATGTACCTGGAAAGTCGTCACTGTGAAAATCCTGGATGTCAGCCAGGTAGTGGAGTGGTGCACCATCTCACATGAAATAAACATTTCGTTCTCGGTAATCCTCATTTATCTGTGGCATCAAAAATTGCTGAACATATCCAGGTATACTATCTCGTTGATGGTTCTCTCACAGAAGAATAAAGGGGCCGTACACTTGGTTCTTGCACAATGCACAAAAAACGTTCTGTTTAGGGCTATCACAAACATGGTGCAATTTTTGACAGGGATTTTCACTGCCTGAAATCCTATAGCTGTATGTCTTAACGTTGCCACTTAAGTGAAAAGTGGACACGTCAGAAAAGATGATTTTGTCCAAGAAATGTTCATCCTCATATAATCGATTTAACATATCTGCGCCGAAGTTCTTCCGAGAAATTTTATCAGTGTCTTTTATTATTAGTACAATCATCAATCTGTACGGTTTCAAACGCAAACGGTTTCTCAATACATGCCAAACAGTTGTATGTGGGATCTGCAGTTCGCGAGATGCATGCCGGGTCGATTTCGCAGGGCTGTTGACAAAACGTTGTCTCTTTCGCTCGACGATGTCGTGAGATGGGGAAACATAAGGGTCATCCAACCACATGTCTTACGGAGCACCCTGTTTCTACAAAACATTTGCGTCACTCATAAATTACAGGCGTACTAGGAGGATCTTCAGCGTAGTCGGTACGGAAATTACGCTGAACTGTTGTCGCCGACTTCGATTCTTCAAACCAAAACAGACAGCTAGCACGCTCGCGTCCAGTGAAGAGAGCCATGTTTAACGCAACTGCCGCTAGCGCTCCTCACGGTGCTATCCGAGACTAGCGAACTACGCGAGACAAAACTTTATGTTCTCGGGTTTCCAACCGCGTCAATTGCTTAAAACTACACGAGCTTTCGGCCAAACACTCCTTGGCCATTGTCAAGTGGTATGACTGCCAGTGGGCTGTCGGTGCGCCCATATATATACGCTAGCTGCCGGCTGTGACGTCACTGGTGCCAGTGACATTGCCGCATATGGGCATCTTTTGAGTCGGCGTTCGATGTGCCCTCTTCAACCGCGCGATCGCTGGATCCCACGCAGCACTGAGCTGCAAGCCACCGTCTCTATTCAGGGTAATTTTTATTTCAATAGCTTCCTTTATTAAACTGTCCCAGAAGCTGTTAGTGCGAGCCACGTCAGAGGTATCGTCAAATTTTATGTGGTGACCATTTCCTAACGCATACTCAGCTAACGCAGATTTCTCTGGATAGCGTAGGCAATAATACCTCTGATGGCAGTCATAATACTTGACAATGGCCAAGGAGTGCTTGGCTGGAAGCTCGTGTAGTTTTAAGCAATTGACGGGGTTGGCAACCCGAGAACATTTTATTCAATGTTATCTCTGCGAGAATCTGCATGTATTTTCCTATAAATTGACACTACAATAACCTCTGTACAAAAGTATGAATTAATTAATACAGGGTGTTTCAAAAATGACCAGTATATTTGAAACGGCAATAAAAACTAAACGAGCAGCGATAGAAATACACCGTTTGTTGCAATATGCTTGGGACAACAGTACATTTTCAGGCGGACAAACTTTCGAAATTACAGTAGTTACAATTTTCAACAACAGATGGCGCTGCAAGTGATGTGAAAGATATAGAAGACAACGCAGGCTGTGGGTGCGCCATTCTGTACGTCGTCTTTCTGCTGTAAGCGTGTGCTGTTCACAACGTGCAAGTGTGCTGTAGACAGCATGGTTTATTCCTTAGAACAGAGGATTTTTCTGGTGTTGGAATTCCACCGCCTAGAACACAGTGTTGTTGCAACAAGACGAAGTTTTCAACGGAGGTTTAATGGAACCAAAGTACCGAAAAGTGATAGAATAAAGGATCTGTTTGAAAAATTTCAACGGACTGGGAACGTGACGGATGAACGTGCTGGAAAGGTAGGGCGACCGCGTACGACAACCACAGAGGGCAACGCGCAGCTAGTGCAGCAGGTGATCCGACAGCGGCCTCAGTTTTCCGTTTGCCGTGTTGCAGCTGCGGTCCAAATGACGCCAACGTCCACGTATCGTCTCACGCGCCAGAGTTTACACCTCTATCCATACAAAATTCAAACGTGGCAACCCCTCAGCGCCGCTACCATTGCTGCACGAGAGACATTCGCTAACGATATAGTGCACAGGATTGATGACGGCGATATGCATGTGGGCAGCATTTGGTTTACTGACGAAGCTTATTTTTACCTGGACGGCTTCGTCAATAAACAGAACTGGCGTATATGGGGAACCGAAAAGCCCCATGTTGCAGTCCCATCGTCCGTGCATCCTCAAAAAGTACTGGTCTGGGCCGCCATTTCTTCCAAAGGAATCATTGGCCCATTTTTCAGATCCGAAACGATTACTGCATCACGCTATCTGGACATTCTTCGTGAATTTGTGGCGGTACAAACTGCCTTAGACGACGCTGCGAACACCTCGTGGTTTATGCAAGATGGTGCCCGGCCACATCGCACGGCCGACATCTTTAATTTCCTGAATGAATATTTCGATGATCGTGTGATTGCTTTGGGCTATCCGAAACATACAGAAGGCGGCGTGGATTGGCCTCCCTATTCGCCAGACATGAACCCCTGTGACTTCTTTCTGTGGGGACACTTGAAAGACCAGGTGTACCGCCAGAATCCAGAAACAATTGAACAGCTGAAGCAGTACATCTCATCTGCATGTGAAGCCATTCCGCCAGACACGTTGTCAAAGGTTTCGGGTAATTTCATTCAGAGACTACGCCATATTATTGCTACGCATGGTGGATATGTGGAAAATATCGTACTATAGAGTTTCCCAGACCGCAGCGCCATCTGTTGTTGAAAATTGTGACTACTGTAATTTCGAAAGTTTGTCTGCCTGAAAATGTACTGTTGTCCCAAGCATATTGCAACAAACGGTGTATTTCTATCGCTGCTCGTTTAGTTTTTATTGCCGTTTCAAATATACCGGTCATTTTTGAAACACCCTGTATGAATTGTCAAGGTTGTACAGTCCTTTTTGAAACATCCTGTATTGTTCATCGATTTAATTCTACTAGACCCTAACCAAAATTTTCCGGAGTTCGAATATTGCGCCCAAACAATCGACAGTACAAACTGGTGGGGAGCAGGTGCAGAGGGGTGGGCCGGGAGAGCCAGACTGAGAGGCGGCTGGAGCAGAGAGCAGAGAGCAGAGAGCCTGCGGCTGGTACTTACGTCCCTGGAGAGGGCGTGCGCGTTGTCGGCGGCGGGCGGCCGGCAGAGCCCCCTGGCGGCGGCGCGCTGCACCCTGTTGTGGACGGCGAGCGCGCGCCCGAACTGCGGGCTCAGCAGCAGCGTCTGCACGGCGGCCACCTGCGCGCCCAGCGCCGAGCCCGACCCCACGCCGTCGGCGGCGCTCTTCTTCAGCAGCAGCTGCAGCCGCTGCAGCGACGCCACCAGCTCCCCGTACCCTGCAGAGCACACCGGGACAGCCATTCATTAATGGATCCGAACTCTCGAGGACCGGATGCACTTCCTTGTCTGACAAATTGGCGTCCACACACGCCTTTCTTCAGGTCGCCAAAGATCGGTGAAACATCCGCACTGTACTGTAGTGTCGCAGAATAGTAAAGAGTTGGAAACGTGGAATATTGTCAAAGTTTCGTTGCCTATGCCGAGAGCCAGAGGCGGTAGGTTAGCCAAGAAGTAAGAGGATTGCACATGTATCGAAATGTGTCGTCACGCAGGGGCAGTGGCCTGGTTACACACAACAGGCGAGAGAGAATTGCTTAGCTCGCGGGTTTGTGATAGACAGAGACTTTCGTAGAGTGTAAGACACAGGTACAGCGTCAGCTGTACCGCATTTCACAACGTCGCGTAAGTCTGCTGTAACAACACGTAACTGGTTAGACACTGGACTCGCATTCGGGAGGACGACGGTTCAATCCCACGTCCGGCCATCCTGATTTAGGTTTTCCGTGATTTCCCTAAATCGCTCCAGGCAAATGCCGGGATGTTCCTTTCAAACGGCATGGCCGACTTCCTTCCCCGTGCTTCCCTAATCCGATGAGACCGATGACCTCACTGTCTGGTCTCCTTCCCCGAAAACAACCAACCAAACAACCAACCAACCAACCAACAACACGTAACTCTGTCACGAGAACACCTAAGGGGCGAGTACGACAGATAAATCAGCAGTATAAGTGGAAAGAATGCGTTCATTACAAACGAGCACGACATCAGGACATCACTCGTGCTTCCTTTAAATACGCCAGCTTTGATAGCAACGCACTCGCAGTTAGACTTGCAGGTAGATGTGTACTGGGACGATGCTTAGTGCTCAGCTAGGTGATCGACATGTTAATCTTTATTAAGGAGATGTTGCAGTAAGGGCGGCCCATCCAGCAGCAGACGTGAGGGGACAGTACCAGCTCTGGTCCTCTCTGCTGCCACTGTCAATCGTCGACCCAGGATTACCAGACATCGCGGCAGACTCGCTCTCCGCCAATGCTGACCACATCGGTGAGCCGTCGTCGAGATCGTGCGGGGCCTAGGCCCTGTGCATCCGCCGTCACAACCGCGTGAGCTGACGATGCTGGGGGACTGCAGCCCGTTTCGCCCGTCCACCACAGACTAGCCACCAGCAGGAGCAGGGAAGGAGACGCACTATGAGAACACCTCTCATGCCGCCAACGCAGAGACTCCAACCCGGAGCCTCCTACGTGCAGCGGCCTGCTGTCTGCCGCCGAGCTGGCCGGCCAGCTGGGCGCTGCCAGCCACGCTTGGCCGAAGTAAAGGCATTCCATCACTACGTCACAGCACGCGGCGCTGCGCTAGCAAGACTGGTGCGGCCCGGAGCTACGAGGTGCATTCAAGTTCTAAGGCCTCCGATTTTTTTTCTCCGGACTGGAAAGAGATAGAAACATGCGCATTGTTTTAAAATGAGGCCGCGTTCACTGTCAATACGTCCCAGAGATGGCAGCACCATACGGCAGATGAAATTTTACCGCCAGCGGCGAGAATGAGAACTGTTTTAAATACTTAAAATGGCGACGTTTTCCTTACTTGAACAGCGTGCAATAATTCGTTTTCTGAATTTGCGTGGCGTGAAACCATTTGAAATTCATCGACAGTTGAAGGAGACATGTGGTGATGGAGTTATGGATGTCTCGAAAGTGCGTTCGTGGGTGCGACAGTTTAATGAAGGCAGAACATCGTGTGACAACAAACCGAAACAACCTCGGGCTCGCACAAGCCGGTCTGATGACATGATCGAGAAAGTGGACAGAATTGTTTTGGGGGATTGCCAAATGACTGTTGAACAGATTGCCTCCAGAGTTGGCATTTCTGTGGGTTCTGTGCACACAATCCTGCATGACAACCTGAAAATGCGAAAAGTGTCATCCAGGTGGGTGCCACGAATGCTGACGGACGACCACACGGCTGCCCGTGTGGCATGTTGCCGAGCAATGTTGACACGCAACAGCACGAATGGGACTTTCTTTTCGTCGGTTGTGACAATGGATGAGACGTGGATGCCATTTTTCAATCCAGAAACAAAGAGCCAGCCAGCTCAATGGAAGCACACAGATTCACCACCACCGAAAAAAATTTTGGGTAACCGCCAATGCTGAAAAAATGATGGTGTCCATGTTCTGGGACAGCGAGGGCATAATCCTTACCCATTGCGTTCCAAAGGGCACTACGGTAACAGGTGCATCCTACGAAAATGTTTTGAAGAACAAATTCCTTCCTGCACTGCAACAAAAACGTCCGGGAAGGGCTGCGCGTGTGCTGTTTCACCAAGACAACGCACCCGCACATCGAGCTAACGTTACGCAACAGTTTCTTCGTGATAACAACTTTGAAGTGATTCCTCATGCTCCCTACTCACGTGACCTGGCTCCTAGTGACTTTTGGCTTTTTCCAACAATGAAAGACACTCTCCGTGCCGCACATTTACCAGCCGTGCTGCTATTGCCTCAGCGATTTTCCAGTGGTCAAAACAGACTCCTAAAGAAGCCTTCGCCGCTGCCATGGAATCATGGCGACAGCGTTGTGAAAAATGTGTACATCTGCAGGGCGATTATGTCGAGAAGTAACGCCAGTTTCATCGATTTCGGGTGAGTAGTTAATTAGAAAAAAAATCGGAGGCCTTAGAACTTGAATGCTCCTCGTAGTGTCATTGCTCCGAGTCAGCGAGGACTCAGGGAAGGTCGTTGATATCACCGAGCTCAGCCAGCCTGTGTCGCGGTCACATTGTACTCGGCAGGAATAAAGGTGTCAGGAATTAACAATGTTTCTTTGGCGTTTCTGACGCGTCCACAGTCATTTCCTAGCATCCTGACAACTGGAGAGGTCACCGCTCGGCCTCCAGTCCACCGTAGATGACCGGGACCACCGGGGCGGCTACAGTACAGATGATGTCGCAGCGTTACCCGATCAGAACGCTGAAGCGTAGCCTTTGTTCGATTGGCAGTGTGTGGGTGGGCGTTATAGTGGGACGGGAAGATTCTGCCAGACAGCATTCGCAGTTGTTTCAATTCCACGGTACATCACAGTTTCTGCAAAGTGTCTTCGTAGCGTCGCACATCGACAGCGGTTCTACCCTCGAGGAAATCGACAAGCGGAGGACTCCTGCAGTACCAGGAGGAGGGCATTGTGACTTAACTGAGACTTGTGATGAGGGATGTTTCTACTGCTGGCTTTACCACTTGCCATCCGGCTGTCAGAACACTGTCGGCCGGAATTGTCCAACTGCTCCGTGAGGCTGTTTGCAGATGGTGCAGTTGTCACTGCAGGAGGACCAGCAGAGGATTGGTGAATGGGGCAGGGACTGACATGTGACACTGGTTACTTGGCTGGATGGTTAAAGGGACCAACCTACTACGTCATAAATCCCTTTGTCCTCGAACAGACAGGCCTGTGCGACTGTAGACCAGAGAGAGCCTACCCTCACACTGCCAATCAAATAAAGGCAAGTGTTCACACAACTCTCCACACAGCCCTAATTTTTCACCGTGTGATTTTCTTACGTTTACGACTCAATGAAAGACACTTGTGGGCGTCAGTTTCAGTCGGATGAGGAAGAGCAAGAGTCAAAATGGTTGTGGATCACTCAGCAGCTGACAACATTCTACGAAACAAAAGTTTATCATCACGTCTCCTAATGGGATAAATGTCTTAACACTTTTGCTGATTACTTTTGAGTAGAATCATTCCATGGTCCTGTACTGGAGTGTGTTCAGTTTCCATTTGACTGCATTTTACAGCAACATTATACCTGGAGCTTTGAAGGGTACCTAGTGACAGGAAAAAAACACAGGTCATTCTCGTTTTCAAGAAGGGTCGTAGGACAAATGCACACAATTATAGGTCTATATTGTTGATGTCACTCAGTTGTAGAAATATGGAACAAGTTTTCCAATCACGAATTATGACGTTTTCGGTGAACAAAAATCTCCCGCTATAAAAAACAACACGGATGCTGCAAACAGAGATCTCGCAAAACTCAGCTTACACTGTTCCTCCATAAGATTCACAGCACTGTTGACTTCGGAACTCAGTTCGATGACATGTTATCCGACTTCAGGAAGGCATGTACAAGCTTACCAAGTACCGTACCAGACTTGTGACAGGTTTTTAGGCTTCCTTGCAGGCAGTACACAACATGATGCTCTTAACAGAACAACAAGGTAAGTTCAAGAGTACCTGAAGAAAGAGTGGCAGGACCGTCAAAGTTTATAATTTGTTTTAATGATTAGTGGATAAAGTCGGATGCTCCATGAGGCTGTTTGCAGCCACTTACAATAGAATGCCTTGGGAAGACTAGCAAAACAGACATGGCAAGAGAAGCACACATATACAAAAGATGAGCAAGTCTAAAAGACCATGCGAGAGGGGGAAGAAGAGTTTGAGCAGGTAGGATGATCTGTACATCGAGGAAGCAATGATGGAAATAAAAGAAAGGTTCAGGAGTGGAATTAAAATACAAGGCGAAAGGATATCAATGATACGATTCGCTGATGACATTGCTGAGTGAAAGTGAAGAAGAATTAAATGATCTGCTGAACGGAATGAACAGCCTAATGAGTACACAGTATGGTTTGAGAGTAAATCGGAGAAAGACGAAGGTAATGAAAAGTAGTAGAAATGAGAACAGCGAGAAACTTAACATCAGGATTGATGGTCACGAAGTCAATGAAGTTAAGGAATTCTGCTACCTAGGCAGTAAAATAACCAATGACGGACGGAGCAAGGAGGACATCAAAAGCAGACTCGCTATGGCAAAAAAGGCATTTCTGGCCAAGAGAAGTCTACTAATATCAAATACCGGCCTTAATTTGAGGAAGAAATTTCTGAGGATGTACGTCTGGAGTACAGCATTCTATGGTAGTGAAACATGGACTGTGGGAAAACCGGAACAGAAGAGAATCGAAGCATTTGAGATGTGGTGCTATAGACGAATGTCGAAAATTAGATGGACTGATAAGGTAAGGAATGAGGAGCTTCTACGCAGAATCGGAGAGGAAAGGAATATGTGGAAAACACTGATAAGGAGAAGGGACATCTGCTAAGACATGAGAGAATGACTTCCATGGTACTAGAGGGAGCTGTAGAGGGCAAAAGCTGTAGAGGTAGACAGAGATTGGAATACGTCAAGCAAATAATTGAGGACGTAGGTTGCAAGTGCTACTCTGAGATGAAGAGGTTAGCACAGGAAAGGAATTCGTGGCGGGCCGCATCAAACCAGTCAGTAGACTGATGAAAAAAAAAAAGGATGAGGACTGTGCTCGACCACTACGGCTGAAGTCTGGTCTGCGCTGAAGAGGTAACAGATTAAGCAGCCCTCCAGCCATCCCTTAAGGGGAATTGAAAAACCGTGATTCATGAATAAAACAAACTATGTCAGCCACTGGGGTATCATCTCCTTACACCAGGGGTAGCGAGTCAGGGGGATTAAGAGTCCGCCTCAGGGCTGCTAGGTTGGGATAGTCCAGCAAAATGTGGACCACTGTGAAACGGGAGCCACAATAACTGTGGCTTGGGTCCTTGCTATGAAGGAGATGACCACGAGTCAGCTACCTACAGCCGATGCAGAGACGGAAAAGGACAGTAGAGTCCTTGAGAGAACCGCATGGAGGACCTCCACAGATTCGTAGTCTCCTTTATCACCCATAATTGGTGAAGTCAATGTGAGCCATTCCATATTCTACGCACCTAAAACTTGACAGCATAATACCGATTGGAGGTCTGTTTCGAGAGTACCAATCTCAAGGGTTGGGTTACCGGTAGTCAGTTTGGCCAGGCTATCAGCGATTTCGTTTCCCACGATCCTGACATGGCTTGTGGTCCAAACGAATGTCACTGAGCATCCACACTGTTCAAGAGCATACAGGGAATCCTGGATAGAAATGACCAAGGCGAGGTGAGTGTAGCTGGCTGATCGAGATCTTGCAATCTGCTCAAGGAGTCGCTGCAGAAGAGAAAGGACCCATCAGTACAGCGACAGATATGTTCAAGAGTAGAAGATGGCTACCAACTCCATAGTGAAAACACTCCAGTTATCAGACAGTGAGAGCAGTCAGTATGTCCCACATTAGTATAAGCAAAACCTACACAATCAGCAACCATCGAACCATCAGTATAGACTACTTCTGAACGATGGGATGTGCCAAGGATGGAGAAAAATTGGCGGCAGAGTGCCTCTGGATGAACCGAGTCTTTCAGACCTTGTGATAGATCAAGACGAAGATGTGTTGAAGGGATGCACCACAGAGGTGTATGGGAATGAGTCCAGAGGAGAGGTGCAAGAGGAAACAAATGAAGTTCAGAGAAGGTAGGCCAGATGTGAATTGCGATCGTAATCCCTGATTGGGGCCGCCATTGTTGGAGATGGATTAGCGTGTTTTGAAAGAGGAGATGATAGTCCAGATGCTTAGGTGAACTGTGAATGTGGGCAGCATAACTGACAAGCTGTTGTTGGCACCTGATCCACAATGGAGTAACTCCAGCCTCCACGAGTAAGCTGTTCAGAGGGGTAGTTTGAAAGGCTCCTGTCACAAGTTGAACGTCACAGGGGTGTGTCAGATCCAGTATCTGCAATGCCGAAGGTGATGCCAGACCATATGCCAAGACTCTCATAACTGAGGCGGGATCATATCAGGGCTTCATAAAGCTGCAGAAGTGTAGTCTGCACCCCAGCTAGTGTTACTAAGGCAGTGAAGTGTATTAAGGTCCTTCCAGCACATTCACTTAATATGGCGAAGATAGGGAATCCATGTGAACTGAGAACCGAAGACAGTCCCAAAAACCGATCACCACACTGAGCAGGTGGTCATCAAAGTAAAGTTTTGGTTGTTGGTGAATAGTACGATATTGACAGAAGTGTATGGCTCAAGTCTTGGTGGTGGAAAATCGAAAACCATGGGTGAGGCCTCATGCCTGCACCTTTCAGATGACACCTTGCAGTCGATGGTTAGTGAGACCCACACAAGAGAAGAAACAATAGAGACAAAAGTCGTTAGAATACAAAGAGGGTGATACTGAGAACCCCACAGCTGTTGTTAGACCATTGAGGGCTACTAGAAAGAGAGGGACACAGTACAGATCCCTGTGGAACCCCATTCTCTTGGATATGGGGCGGGGGGGGGGGGGGGAGGAGGGGTACTGTAGTAAGCGCCAAATTGAAGCAATAATGTAGTGTGACAGGAAGTTATGGATGAAAATCGTGAGTGGACCCTGAAGATCCCACTTGTGTAAGGTAGCAAGGATGTGGTGCCGCCATGTGGTATCATAAGCCTTTTGCAGGTCAAAGAAGGTGTTGACATTGGGCAAAATCTGTTAAGATGGCCAATTCCAGGTAAACCAGATTATCAGTAGTGGAACGGTCAAAAACCACCCTGGGATGGAGCCACAAGACCCCAACCAGCCAACACAGCCACCAGCTCACCATGCGCTCAAGCCTCTTACAGAGAACATTGGTGAGACATATTGGGCTATAACTGTCCATCACTAGAGGATGCTTAACCTGTTTCAGTTCTGGGACAATGATGCTTTCTCACCACTGCGATGGGCGAAAGATGGAAAAGTTATGGCACTGACAATCCACCAGTAGGGACTTCATCATTTGGTTGTGGATACAGTCTGGCTGTGTGCTGTATCAGGACAGAGGGCTAGGACACTGACAAATTCCCACCCACTGAATGGAGCGTTATATGGTGTATAGTAAAAGATAACCACTGTTTTAGGGCATGAAATGGAGGTTGATAATTATCAGACACTGAGGTTTGAGCATAGTACACAGCAAAATGTTCAGCATTGGCATCTGGGTCAGTGTAGACAGTACCATTCAGTATAATACCAGCTATGCCAGCAGGTGTCTGGTATTCATAATCCAATGGCTGAAATGTACCATTCCCAGAATTCTCACTTCCATCTTTTTATTAGGTAGCACAGCTGGGCATGGAGGTGCTTAAAGGTAATGATATGCTCCATTGATGGGTGCTGCTTATGGCGTTGGAGAGCCCACCTCTGATCTTGAATGGCTTTTGCGATTTATGAGGACCACCAAGTTACTGTCTTCGCGTAGGCCAGGTGCGAGGAAAAGAGGATTGCTAAATCATCTGCCAAAAGAATGGCAGTTGTATGATGGACTGCTGTATCGATATTTCCATGTGACGGGGAGCCAAGGTCGATAGCAGAGGCGAAAGCATCCTAGTCAGCACCGTTGAGAGCCCATCTGGGCAGGCGTCCAGGGAAGCAGGGACAGGAAGATCATGAAGTGGTCACTACCACACAGATTACTGTAGACCCTCCAGTGGATGGATGGGAAAAGACAAGGGCTGCAAATGGAAAGGTCAATGGCCGAGCATATTCTGTGCATCACACTTAAGTGTGTGGGGGTACCAACATTCAAGAGAGAAATAGCAAATTGTGCCAATAAATTTTCGAGGTCTTTAAACCACAGCCAGTGACCTTGGTTCCATCCTACAAATCCCTGAAATCACTTAAGATTAGGAAAGGTACAGAAACTGAGAACCTAATGCAAACAGTACATTCTGAGACACTTCACCATCAGGAGGGAGGTAAACACTGCAGATGATAATATCCTGAAATGCCCTTACCCAGAACAGCCAAACCTCTAAAGCTCGATTAAGAGTTACAAGTTTGTTATGTCTAGAACATATGTGCAAACTCTGCCCAACACTCTGTAATAGGCAGCACAATTCTTATAATATCCACAGTATCCGTGAATGAGTGGGGGGTGTGTTGCTGGAAACCAAGTCTGCTGAATGGCAATGCAGAAGGCAGGTAAAGTGCTTAAAAGATGTTGTTGTTCAGCCAGGTGGTGGAAAAAAAACCCTATAATTCCACTGGAGACTAATGTTGTCGATGTATAGTGAGGCTATGGAGGGATCAAGGGGACAAGTTATGCCTTAGGGTCACCTGCTGCCATTGGTTGAGGGGTTCTTTTGTATGGTGCGTACCAGGGCCTCGGGGACTGCCAGAACATTCGCCTCGTCTGCAGAAGTGGAACAAGTGGGATCTGGTGGCGTGAGGTCCACCAGAATGTTCTCCTTCTTGGAGAACTTTTTCTTGTCTTTCCTCTCCTTAGAGAATTTTGGTGATAGCAAGGGCTTCTCTGAATCAGTTTCAGGTAATGATGACAATTGTGAATCCCTGCGACCAGCAACCTGTGGCTCCTTCAGACACTGGCTGGTGTCCAGTTGTAGACAGGTGGAAACCTTGGAAGTAAGTGTCCTGAGAGACCCCTCCCTGGCGAGAGAACCTGGAGGAAGGTGATTTGCCTCCAGATGGGAGGTGGGGACTAATGTCCCTCATGGTTGGGAAGCCATCGATCCCAGAGTAGGTGTGTGGGAAGCAGCAAGAGGGGAGTTACCAATAATCAGGCAGGCAGGAATGGTAGAGCGGTCTTCATGGCCAACTGCAGGAGGCGTAATGGGTGGCAGTGCCATCACCAAAGGGAGCGACGTCGTCATAGCTGTAGTATATGACATTGTCTGACATGTTGGGTGCAACTGCTCATACTACTTCTTGGCCTCTTGGTAACTGAGTTTGTCCAGAGTCTTGCTGTATTTTCTTTTCTCTCTGGAAAACAGTGCGATCTGGCAAGCAGATAGAATTTTTTTTTTCACAGTTGACACAGATGGGAGGGGGGGGGGGGGGTGCACAGGGAGTGTTCCCATGCAGCGCTCGTCCGTTATCTCTACAGATGGGGTAACGTGAAGACATTTGCCCAAATTTCAAGTACCTGAAGCACTGCATGTGGGGTTTCATAATTTCACATCTTGATCTTTTCAAGCAACGAATCGGCCTCAGAGGCCAAGATGAAGGCGCTGCTAGCAATCATATTGTCCTTTTGCCCACTATGTACATAATGGACAAAGTGTATACACCATTGCTACAAGTTGGCGTGTAGCTCACCATCAGATTGTAAGAGCAAGTATCTGTGGAAAATGTTGCCCTTTAGACTGATATGGGGAGTGAGAGTCGCTGGTATGTCACCCAGCTTGCTACAAATGAGCAATGCCCCCATTCTGCAAAATGGTATAAACCATTGATAAGTATAGACTATGAACAGAAGTCTGTTGCTAAGGCAGAATATGCAAAATTTGTTGGTGTGTGCATTGACGAGAAATTGAATTGGAAGAAACATATCGATGATTTGCTGAAACGGTTAGGTTCAACAACTTACACTATTGGGGTTATTGCAAATGTTGGTGATAACATACCAGTAAATTAGCCTATTATCTCTATTTTCATTCACTGCTTTCATATGACATCATATTTAGGGCAATTCGTCATTAAGACAGAAAGTATTCATTGCACAAAAGCGTGTAATCAGAGTAACAGCTGCAGCCCACACAAGATCACTTCGCAGACATTTATTTAAGGAACTCGGGATACCTTCACAGTACATATATTAACTTATAAAATTTGTCATTAATAACCCGTCCCAGTTCAAAAATAACAGCGAAGTGCATGGCTACAACACTAGAAGAAAGGATGATCTTCGCTATTCCGCATTACAGCTCAGTTTGGGACAGAAAGGGGTGAATTATGCTGCCGCAAAAATCTTTGGCCATTTGCCAAGTAGCATCAAAAGTCTGACAGACAGACAACCAACATTTAGAAGTAAATTAAAAGAATTTCTGAATGACAACTGCTCCTACTCAATAGATGAATTTTTAGCTATCAAGTAGTAACTGTAAGAAAGTATATATTAATTATTTTGTGTAAAGGAAACTTAAAGTGGCACGTTCCAGAACATTACGATATGTCGTATTCATGATCTATGGAACAAGGATTTATGTATGTATGTATCTCCGCCCTTCGACAACGTTCCAGGGATGTTGAACACAGGTCGCCAACAGCCGACCTTCGCCGTTTCCGAGAAGCTAGATCCCAGGCGCGGCGCCCTAAGATCTGTCCTTTGTTAAAGTCGCCAATGTCGGTGGATTTCGCCACTGACCCTCCGTGCACTTTCTTCAGCGCGTCACGTGACTGCAGCCGTGGCGGTGTTGGTAATCGGTGTGTATGTGTGCGCAGTTCTGCCGCTTGACCTCAGGAGCTGACGTGTGCTTTGTGCGCCTGGGGACTTGAGGCTGCGGCAGAGCACAGCTGTTGTCGCTAGGAAATGTCCCACTGAGCAGAACACGGCAGGACCGAGGTCATTCGCTGCGTGTTTACCGACCGGACACCCAGCTGAAAGGCTTCGTTCGCTAAAGCTTCTGCTCGGGGAGGGAGCGCTGGTTGTCACTCTGCCGCTGTTGCTGCTGGTGGTTAGAATCTCCCAGACTTCCGTTCATCACTCCATTTCTTTATACCAATTACCCCATTTTCAAGGAGGGTCGTCGAACAGGCGGACATAAGAGGTGTGATTAAAAAGTATCAAGAATTTTCCTTTTCCGAAAATAATTCTATTTATTCGTCTACGTAAAGTCCCGAGCGACTGGAAAAAAGCGCAGGTGACGCCTGTATATAAGAAAGGCAGAAGGATGGATCCTCAAAATTACAGACCAATATTCTAAACATCGGTTTGTTGCAGGATTCTCGAACATATTATGAGTTCGAATATAATGAATTACCTTGAGACAGAGAAATTGCTGTCCATGCATCAGCATGGCTATAGAAAGCATTGCTCTTGCGAAACGCAACTCGCCCTTTTTTTCACATGATATCTTGCGAACAGTGGATGAAGGGTATCAGACGGATGCCATATTCCTTGACTTCCGGAAAGCGTTTGACTCGGTGCCCCACTGCACACTCCTAACTAAGGTACGAGCATATGGGATTGGTTCCCAAGTATGTGAGTGGCTCGAAGACTTCTTAAGTAATAGAATCCAGTACGTTGTCCTCGATGGTGAGTGTTCATCGGAGGTGAGGGTATCATCTGGAGTGCCCCAGGGAAGTGTGGTAGGTCCGCTGTTGTTTTCTATCTACATAAATGATCTTTTGGATAGAGTGGATAGAAATGTGCAGCTGTTTGCTGATGTTGCTGTAGTGTACGGGAAGGTGTCGTCGTTGAGTGACTGTAGGAGGATACAAGATGACTTGGACAAGATTTGTGATTGGTGTAAAAGTGGCAGCTTACTCTAAATATAGATAAATGTAAATTAATGCAGATGAATAGGAAAAAGAATCCCGTAATGTTTGAATACTCCACTAGTAGTGTAGCGCTTGACACAGTCACGTCGATTAAATATTTGGGCATAACATTGCAGAGCGATACGAAGTGGGACAAGCGTGTAATGGCAATTGTGGGGAAGGCGGATAGTCGTCTTCGGTTCATTGGTAGAATTTTGGGAAGATGTGGTTTATATGTAAAGGAGACCGCTTACAAAACACTAATACGACCTAGTCTTGAGTACTGCTCGAGCGTTTGGGTTCCCTATCAGGTCGGATTGAGGGAGGACATAGAAGCAATTCAGAGGCGAGCTGCTAGATTTGTTAGTGGCAGGTTTGATGATCACGCGAGTGTTACGGAAATGCTTCAGGAACTCGGGTGGGAGTCTCTAGAGGAAAGGAGGCGTTCTTTTCGTGAATCGCTACTGAGGAAATTTAGAGAACCGGCATTTGAGGCTGACTACACTACAATATTACTGCCGCCAACTTACATTTTGCGGAAAGACGACCAAGATAAGATAAGAGAGGTTAGGGCTCGTACAAAGGCATATAGGCGGTCATTTTTCCCTCTTTCTGTTTGGGAGTGGAACAGGGAGAGAAGATGCTAGTTGCGGTACGAGGTACCCTCCTCCATCGAGGACAACGTACTGGCTTCTATTACTTAAGAAGTCGTCGAGCCACTCACATATTTGGGTACCAATCCCGTATGCTCATACCTTAGTTATGAGTCTGCAGTGGGGCTCCGAGTCAAACGCTTTCCGGAAGTCAAGGCATCCGTCTGATACCCTTCATTCATGGCTCGCAAGATATCATGTGAAAAAAGGGCGAGTATCCGCTAGGTACAATTAGAAACGAGACTCGTCCGACCAGGCAACATGTTTCCAGTAATTAACAGTCCAAAGTCGGTGTCGACGGGCCCAGGCGAGGGGTAAATCTTTTGTGTCGTGCAGTCGTCAAGGGTACGTGAGTGGGTCTCCTGCTCCGAAAGCCCATATCGATTATGTTTCGTTGAATGGTGCGCACGCTGACACTTGTTGATGGCCCAACATTGAATTCTGCAGCAATTTGCGGAAGGATTGCACTTCTGTCACGATGAACGATTCTCTTCACTCATCATTGGTCCCGTTCCCGCAGGATCTTTTTCCGGCAGAAGCAATGTCGGAGAATTGATGTTTCACCGGATTCCTGATATTCACTGTATACTCTTGAAATGGTCGTACGGGAAATTCACCACTTCTCCGCTACCTCGGAGATGCTGTGTCCCATCGCTCGTGCGCCAACTATAACACCGCGTACAAACTCACTTATATCTTATAACCTTCCACTGTAGCAGCAGTAACCGATGTAACAACTGCGCCAGGCACTTGCCGACCGCAGCGCCGTATTTTGCCTGTTCTTCTGGCTTTTTACATATCTCTGTATTTGAATACGCATGCCTATACCAGTTTGTTTGGCGCTTCAGTGTTTTATGCACGTACACCGGCATATCTTCCAGTCCCCCATACTCTTCCGGAACCCTGTCTTTGGTATGGCACTTAGCTGTTTCAGAGACGCACTTTTAATCTCAGCTACACTGCTAAAACGACGTCCAGTCTGGAACCGCGCGACCGTTACGGCCGCAGGTTCGAACCCTGCCTCGCGCATGGATGTGTGAGATGTCCTTAGGTTAGTTAGGTTTAAGTAGTTCTAAGTTATAGGGGACTGATGACCTCAGATGTTAAGTCCCATAGTGCCCAGAGCCATTTAAAACGACGTCCCTTAAAGGTTCTCTTTATCTTTGAAAACAGAGTAAAGTCACACGGTGTCATACACGGCGAAAATGGAATTTGGGGCATTATTACAGCGGTTTTTCGCCAAAAATTCACGAACAAGCAATTAAATGTGAGCAACTGAATTGTCGTGCTGTGAAAGTTACGAATCGCTTCGCTACAAATTCTTTTCCTCTCTCTCTCTCTCTCTCTCTCTTCCAGATTGCTTCTCGCACACGGCGTTGATCTTCTGGGTAGTACTATCTATTGACCCTTTGACCATTTGGCAATAACTCGTGATGCACAACGCCGTTAAAATCGAAGAAAACAGTGAGCCGAACCTTACCATTCAATCGCACTTGTCGAGTTTTTTTTTCTGATTTGGCGAGCCAGAATGTCTCACTGGGACAGTTGACTCTTAGTTGTGACGTCATACGCGTACAGCCACGTTTCGTCACATGTTATGACACGTTTCAGTAGTTATGCATCCTTGCTGACTTGATTTGGCGACTCCTGAGCGACTTCTATTCTCCGCCGTTTTTGCTCGAAATTCAACACCTTTGGCGCGAATGTTGCTGTTCAAAACACCCTAAAATATTTCACGGCACGAGCCAGTTGATGTGCTAACTTCGTCAGCAGTTTCTCTCATTGTGATTCGGCGAACGTTCGTAATCATTTCTTTTACATTTTCCATATTTTCGTCGGCTACTGATGTTCTGGGGTGTGCATAGAAAGTTCGTCACCTTTAACTTCTTCACGGCCATCTTGAAAACGCTTACACCACTCGTAAACCCTTCCTTTGTTTACAACAGACTCACTAAAAGCAACATTCAACATTTCTAAAACTTTCACATTTTATTCAGTTTTTATAGCAAAAACTGAGGCAAATTATCCGAAGCATTTTTACAAAAAATCAATAATAGCCATTCGAAAGCAAACCCGAGTAAACTTCTTCGCAACTAACGACAGACTAAAATTCCAATATGGCTGTTAGCACGCACGCACGCACGCACGCACGCACGCACACACACACACACACACACACACACACACACACACACACACACACGCGCGCGCGCGCTTAAGAAACGTTTACCAACACAGGAAAGAAAAATGGCGCGAATCTAATACAAAGCGTGAAATTAAAAATTTGCCGATACTTTCTGAACACACATTGTATCCGTAGGCCTACATCTCTGACGATCTGTTGTAGAGTATTAGATCACGTTTTATGCTCGCGTTATAAAGGAATACGGAAATATAGCTCACTGAGGAATTAAATAATCAGGAATTTTCGAGAAGCCAAGGCGCAATGGCTGCAGGAAAAATGCGAAGAAAACGAAAAAAAAATGAAAAAGATTAATAATTTGCTTCCGGGCGTACTGCCGACGTGTTTCCATTTTCTGCACAATATTTCGACCGACTCAGGTGGGTGCGCGAGTTTTGCTGTTACATATGTGTACTTGCTGTGAGCTATTGTTGGTTTCACGCCGCTGTTTATAGCCGAGTTGGATTACCAACGTCCACAATCCTCTTTGATGCTTTTCTGTTTTGCAAAGCTCGTACTGATACTCCCCGAGACGCACTCTCTCTCAGTATTTTCCGTCACGAATGTACGGACGACCGGCGAGGTTTTAATAAACTGAGTACCGGACCCCAAGCGTTGTGTAAATCGAAACTGCCGTCCCTGTTTAATACGTTTTCTGACATCTTTATTTCGATAGACTCCTTAATTACGCTGCAGCAGAACTTGGCGTTCGCGCCGCGGTACTGCTCTCATCGTGTTTCATTTCATTTCATGATCATATTCGAGGTAGTGTTCCGCGACACCTGGTTTGCTTTGTTGTTTTAGTCGGGTCTGCCGCTGACGTTCCTTGCATCTCTGTAGCTTTCCGAAAGAAGGTTGTGTACCACATTCCATGTGAATGTGGCCGAAGCTAGCAGTACCCCTGTTCCGTAACTATTGTGCTGTACTACAGTATTACATCGGTTGCATTCGAGCACTCGCATGCGCCACTCCCCAATGCAGTAAATCACAGTTTTAACGTATTTTAATATTTATCCTATACTTCGTATGTATGTATCTTTAAAATAGACGCTCTGAGGAACATTTTAACCCAATAAAAAAATTAGGCAAAAATAATCTCTAGCCTGGTCTACTCCCTTAACCAATGGAGCGACATTACGTCCCAGATGAACAGTAACACTGACTTAAGACAATACTTCATTTTATTAACGACCCATGTAAAGCAAATTGACAAAACATATTGACACTGCCATTTAACTTTTAACCACATTGCGTTTACGACAGGTATAAAACAGCCAATCGGTTTTAACAACATTTTCCTTTCACCACATTTGGAAATCAGCTATGGATGTCTTTATCAGAAAACTCGCGATTACCTAAAAAGATTACAAATGACTATTGACACAGAGAAATCTAAAGAATTACGAGTTTCTACATTTCGAACAGATTTATAAGTTACCCTACATACACAGGGTGACAAGTACTGAACTATATGAAAGGAAACGTGAATTAGTTACAAACTACGGCGTGGGCACACTTAATTCAACAAGTAAACGTCACTACAGATATCCGGATTTAGGTTATGACGTGTTCGGTATGCGTGCAATCATTGGCGATGATGTGGCGCAGACGAATAGCGAAATTCTGCATGACCTGCTCAAGTGTTGGAACATCGATGGTGTCGATTTTTTTAATGTTGCCCCACATGTGTTCAGATCCGGAGAATATGGCGGCCAACCGAGGCCCATGCAAGTGTTCTCTGGTTACCCCAGAAACAGAATGCGGGCCCCAGAGTGCTCCTCCAGGACATCAAACACTCTCCTGCTTCGATGAGGTCGACGTCCGCCTTGCATGAACCACATCTTGTCGAAATCAGGGCGGCTTTGAATAATGGATATTAAATCATCTTCCAAAACCTTCACGTACCATTTGGTACCCACTGTGCCATCGAGGAATATCGCACCGATTATTCCGTGACTGCACACTGCACACCACAAAGTCACCCGTTGCGGGTGAAGAGACTTCAGGACTGCGAAAAGCGGATTCTCAGTCCTCAAGTGCGCCAGTTTTGCTTATTGACGAATCCATCCAAATAAACGTGGGCTTCGTTGCTAAACCAAACCATACAGCGCATACTTATTCCCATCATGCCGCGCCGCCAACTGTGCAGTTTGAACGTCCTCATGCAAACAGTTTAATAAGTCATGGCTACAAAATACTAACACAAATTCTTTACAGACGAATGGGAAAAATTGTAGAAGCTGACCTCGGGGAAGATCACTTTGGATTCCGTAGAAATGTTTGAACACACGAGGCAATACTGACCCTACGACTTATCTTAGAAGAAAGATTAAGGAAAGGCAAACCTACGTTTCTAGCATTTGTAGACTTGGAGAAAGCTTTTGACAATGTTGACTGGAATACTCTCTTTCAACTATGGAGGTGGCAGAGGTAAAATGCAGGGAGCAAAAGGCCATTTACAATTTGTACAGAAACCAGGCTGCAGTTATACGAGTCGAGGGGCATGAAAGAGAAGCAGTGGTTGGGAAGGGAGTAAGACAGGGTTGTAGCCTATCCCCTATGTTATTAAATCTGTAAGGGAAACAAAAGAAAATTTGGAGTAGGAATTTAAAAGTCCAGGAGAAGAAATACAAACTTTTAAGTTTCCTGATGAGATTAATTCTGTCAGAGACAGCAAACAGCTTGGAAGAGCAGTTGAATGGAATGGATAGTGTCTTGAAAGGAGGATAAAAGATGAACATCAACGGAAGCAAAACGAGGATAATGGAACGTAGTTGAATTAAATCAGGTGATTCTGAGGGAATTACATTAGAAACGAGACACTTTAAGTAGTAGATGAGTTTTGTTATTTGGCGAGCAAAATATTTGATGATCGTCGAAGTAGAGAGGATGTAAAATGTAGACTGGTAATGGCAACGAAAGCGCTTCTGAAGAAGAGAAGTTTGTTAACATTGAGTGTAGATTTAAGTGTCTGAAAGTCCTTTCTGAAGATATTTGTATGGAGTGTAGCCATGTGTAGAAGTGAAACAGTGACGGTAAATAGTTTCGATACGAAGGGAATAAAAGCTTTCGAAATGTGGTGCTACAGAAGAATGCTGAAGATTAGGTGGGTAGATCACGTAACTAATGAGGAGGCGCTGAAAAGAATTGGGGAGAAGAGGACTTTGTGGTATAACTTGACTAGAAGAATTGATCGATTTATACGACACAATCGAGACAGCAGTGAACCACTACTTTAGTAGGCAATTGTGGGAGGTGAAAGTCGTAGAGGGACACCAAGAGATGAATGCATTAAACATATTCAGAAGGATGTAGGTTGCAGCAGTTACTCTGAGATGAAGAGGCTTGCACAGGATAGAGTAGCATGGAGATCTGCATCAAACCAGGTGAACTGAAAACAACAACAACAACAACAACAACAACAACAACGGCAACAACAACGCAAACCGTTCAGACGTTATGACGATTTTATTTTACAGAGTTCAGTAGTTGTCACCCTGTACATTAAATGCAGTTGAGAATATGGATAACCATCAGCTGCGTAAGATTTATAAGAAGACTGTACTCACATGTAGTAACTGACGAAGGACTTTAAGAACAACAATGCTTTCGCCACAAAGTACTTCATTACAAAGTTTAATATGAAGTTAATAGTTGAACATAAAATTCAACACACTGAAATTGACACGTAGCTGGTAAGATGCCCAAGTTGCCATTACGTGGACACGGAAGAAGTTGCGCCATCTACTGTTGTGTTTATTGCTGTGGATATCGGCAGATGTACCTACGGTCCCCCGCATCCGCACAGACTTGTAGATATCCGACTGTTCTCTGGAGATGGGTTCCAGAACTGTGAAGCGGCGCCTTTCGCGCTCTTCTGGTCGCGTTAGACAGCGTATTGCGCCGACCTGCCGCAACTGGACGCTATCATAGTCCTCGCCCGCCGAACACTGCCGCGCTTGCATTCCGACCCGCTACCTCCCATCTACAGGCCATTTCTTCGTCGTGACTCAGACGCCAAATATCCTGCGAACGGTTCCTTCTGGAGATAAGCACCGGCCGGTCAGAATAATTCCCACAGTGGGGCCGCAATTGGAGTCAGCCGGCATTACCCTATCATATTTCTGTGACAGGGACCTTCGAGGTGGCGTTAAAAAGGGGTATTACACTCTCGTCATAGTTTTCGTCAAATTTCAAGATGGCGGACACGAACTAGTTATTGTTGAATGTACGACAATTGCACGGTGTGAGTGTATACGGAGGAAAAGCGCCGAAAGAAAAGGAAACATACTTGCATGAAGCCATAGGTACTACATCGGGATAGTAAAAGCAGTCATCAAAATTTGTTAAGAGAGCTGCAAGTGGCGGACGTCAAGCCTTATATATGCTCAAGAGCCAAAGAAACTGATAGACCCGCCTAATATCGTGTAGGACCCCCCCCCCCTCCTTCGAGCACGCAGAAGTGCCGCAACACGACGTGGCGTGAGCTCCACTAATGTCTAAAGTAGTGCTGGAGAGAACTGACACCACGAATCCTCCAGCGCTGTCCATAAATCCGTAAGAGTACGATGCGGTGGAGCTCTCTTCTGAACTGTACGTTGCAAGGCATTCCAGATATGCTCAATGATGTTCGTGTCTGGAAAGTTCGGTGGCCAGCGGAAGCCCTTAAACTCAGAAGAGTGTTCCTGGATCCACTTTTGTAGCAATTCTGGACGTGTGGGGTGTCGCATTGTCCTGCTGGAATTGTCCGTTTCCGTCGGAATGCACAATGGACATGAATGGATGCAGGTGATCAGTCGGGATGCTTACCACGTGTACCGTGTCAGAGTCGTATAGAGACGTATCAGTGGCCCCATATCACTCCAACTGCACACGCCCCACACCGTTACAGACCCTCCACCAGTTTCAACAATCCCCTGCTGACTTGCATCGTCCATGGATTCATGAGGTTGTCTCCATACCCGTACACGTCCATCCCCTCGATACAATTTGAAACGAGGCTCGGCCGACCAGGCAACATGTTTAATGACATCAACAGCCCAATGTACATGTTGACGGTCCCAGACGAGGCATAAAGCTTTGTGTCGTACAGTCATCAAGGGTACGCGAGTGGGCTTCCGGCTCCGAAAGTCCGTATCGATGACGTTTCGTTGATTGGTCCGCACGCTGGCACTTGTTGATGGGCCAGCATTGAAATCTGCAGCAATTTGCGGAATGGTTGCACTTCTGTCACGTTGAACGATTCCCTTCAGTCGTCGTTGTTCCTTTTTTTCCGGCCGCAGGGATGAGAGAGATGCAATGTTTTAGCGGATTCCTTATATTCACGGTACACTCGTGAAATGGTCGTACGGGAAAATCCGCACTTCATCGCTACCTCAGAGATGCTGTGTTCAAACTGTTCTGAGCACTATGGGACTTAACATCTGAGGTCATCAGCCCCCTAGACTTAGAAACTACTTAAACCTAACCAACCTAAGGACATCACACACACTCATGCCCGAGGCAGGATTCGAACCTGCGACCTTAGCAGCAGCGCGGGGTGATGCTGTGTCCCACCGCTCGTGCGCCGACTATAGCACCGCATTCAAACTCACTTAAATCTTGATAACCTGCATTTGTAGTAGCAATAACCGATCTAACAACTAAGCCAGACACTTGTTGTCTTGTATAGGCGTTGCCGACAGCTGCGCCACATACTGCCTGTTTAAATATCTCTGTACTGGAATACGCATGCCTAAGCCAGTTTCTTTGGCGCTTGAGTGTATAACAAGGTTGTTTGTGTGGCCATTGTGTGCAGAAAGCATATAAATACTTGTTTTGCAAATCAAACTGCCTTTTCCTGCTGCTAGTTACTTTATTTATCCCATACGCGTTTCGCCTCCTGACCATGCAAGGAAATTACCACATACATAGAACCAAAGCAGAGGGGAAAATCCTGTTGAATGACCAAGTACACATGCCAAGCAATTCATTATTTACACTAACAGCTCAAATAACAGAATAACGTTTCCAAAAAGTATTGATATAATAATACTGTCCAATGTAATAAGAATAGAACCCAACATCTTTACACTCACTCATCCATGAACCCCTCCACAGAATATTGAAACGAAAAGTCAAAACAGCTGTTACCAAAGTTTTAAGCCGCTCGCTAACAGCTAGTACACCCCCCCCCCCCACACACACACACACACACACATACACGGTATAAGCATCATAAATAATAAATAGAAGTTAGTAACGAACATGTACTTCGATAGGTTGGCAACAAATTCGTAAACATACCAAAGAAGATGAAACACGTAAGGGAGTCGCAATATTTACGCTGTGAAAAGCAGTGTACGATGGAATAGTTGTATCAAGTGACAAAAGAACAATAGTCCACCACAAAAAAAGAGTGAGAAACATGGTAACAGTGTGTGGAAGGCGAGAACACAAAGATGTGATTATATGGCAGTGATAGAAGTGGTAGTGCGACCTCCAGACCAGATGTGAGAAAACGCAGATCAGCAAAAATCGCGAAGTGAACTGTTTGATAATTTATAACTAACAAAACTGTACCGTTATAGAGTCCACTGATGATGCCTTAGAACAGGGGAAGGCGAAACGCGTATGGGATAAATAAAGTAGCTAGCAGCAGGAAAAGGCAGTTTTATATACAAAACAAGTACTTGAGTGTATAATATACTAACGAATAGATGAAAGAGTATTTCAGAATTTGCTCAGTAAAGTGGCTTCTCATTTTACAAAACAGAATACTCTCATGGGAAATGCTGTATGTGCAGGAGACAGGCAAAGCGTGACACTGCTATTTCTTGATACAGGGAAGAGCTGCTCAAGTTTACAACTCAGCACTCGAATATCACATTGCACATTAACCTGAATAATTCCAGAAATGTGTGAAGCGATTTGTAAAGCACTGAGGGGGGAATATGTGTAGGTCAATAAATATTTGGAATACTATATCAGCACTAAGAATTATCTTTATTTTTAATAATTTAATTTTTGAAATTAGTGTTCCAAAACGTACAAAGTTAACAGAACGCACGAAACAGATCAAGCATTTTCTAACTTCTGGCATCCGGGGTTCAAAAACAGACAAATGAGAATGGAAAGCTAAAGGAAGAATTTTTTATTTTAGAGTGTGACCACATCCTCTATTCCGGCTTGCTGAAAAGCTGCCTGGATATTTCCAGATGTAGAGGTGGATGGCTGTAGCTGTGATGGTGGATATGAAGTCGCCTGGATCATATTCCACCTGCCCGTCAACACACAATTAATAGCATGCACAGGACTCCTTGCTCACCCGCCACACTAGTCGAAGAAAGTTTATTGAAAAGAAGAGTTAAGGAACAAACCAACTTTGAAGCCATGTTTACAAACACACTAGAGAGACGTCAAATAGCTGTAGCGACGACAGCGCTCCTAGCAGCTTCATTTCACATTGCAGTGAACATAAGACGAACGACTTTTATGTTCAAATCTACGGCGGAGCCCTAGATTTGATCATATTTATTTGACGACGGGCGAGATTTGACAGAGTTCCCTATTACACCATCAAGTTTCTTTGACACAATTATTTGACATACCAACTTCGACAAAGAAACATGATAGCGTGATACCGGCCTTGGCGCGATAACAGACCATCGCCACGGAGTCGCGACATACTGCAGTTGCCAATTGGCTGCTGCGTGATTCTGCCTGTCCTTCAAACGACGACGCGTCTTCCAATCGTATCTGACTGACGGTAGTAGGCAGGTACAGATCGCAGGTGTTGCAACGAAGCGCGGATTAGGGATGGTGGATTAAATGCTATTAATGGACTAATCGTTATTCTTCTAATAATCGATTGCGGATATTCCGATATTTCGTTCACGTCGGTTAACTTTACATAAACCAATTATCCTTGCGATTAATTATTTTAATTCCTCTTTCCAATACCTCAGTCGGTTAAAATGAAGCCCTTTTAAGATAGTACGTTGTCTGTCTGTCCGACTGTTCAAAAGCTTTTATCTCAGAAATGGGTAGTAGGCGCGTCAAGTTGGAAGTTATGCCACATATTAAGGTCTAAGGTCGCTAGACGGTGTAGAAAAGTGAAGCTTCTAAGTCAGTGCAATCAATGGATGTCACATATTTTGACTCTCGCAAACTCGCTCATTAAACGTTGAACTAGAATCATGAAATTTGCCAAGAAGCAAGGTTTCACATTACAACCCAAGGAAAAAAAAATTGTTAATTTGTAATTATATACCACGAAAAAACATTGTGTACATCACACGAAGTGATGGGTGTTTAAAACTCTACGTCGTACTGGTTTCAAAATGATACGAACTGAAACAACATATCAGCGCACACTCCACTGCAGAGTAAAAATCTCATTCCGGAAACATCCCCCAGGCTGTGGCTAATCCATGTCTCCGCAGTATCCTTTCTTTCAGGAGTGCTGGTTCTGCAAGTTTCGCAGGAGAGCTTCTGTAAAGTTTGGAAGGTAGGAGACGAGGTACTGGCAGAAGCAAAGCTATGAGGACGGGGCGTGAGTCGTGCTCGGGTAGCTCAGTTGGTAGAGCACTTACTCGCGAAAGGCAGAGGTCCCTAGTTCGAGTCTCGGTCCGGCACACAGTTTTAATCTGCCAGAAAGTTTCATATCAGCGCACACTCCGCTGCAGAGTGAAAATCTCATTCTGATACGAACTGCTAAAAACACCTAACTGTTTATTTTTTGCGAATTTCTTCTTGTATTCCTCGCTTTCTATGATGATAAAGATTCATTTTGTGAAAAATTTTAGAATTATATTTTCTTTCACGTCGTTGGGACTCAAAAGATTAAAACATTCACAGCTGTTTGAGCTACGTCTTGGCAAAACAAGTCGGTCAGGCGTATACAAAACACTCTGGACCATTTTCGACTGAGCACCCCTCCGTATTCTCGAGAGCGCTTACCTGTGCGAGAAGAAGGACGCCGCTCACGGAACGCCCACCCAGCGCGACCACCTTCCACAGGAGCCCGACCGTAGCACCGCCCACCAGAGAGTAGGTGTCAGGTGGCGCCCCACTGGAGTCCAGTTCCTGACGAGCACGCTACTCCGCGCACAGCACTGTCTCAAAAAGAACGAAGGGCGTCTCTTTCTCGCGGACGAGCGGTCAGCGCTGCAACGACCACGGCGCGCGCCCCAGAAGTGGCGGGAGTACCACTACAGCCTCGACCACGACGACCAACGTGAACACGACCGCGGTCACCACCACCGTGGCTGACTGCTAGCAGGAGCACGGGAGCGGACGAGGAGTGATTCGCCAGCAGTAGGTGCGCTGTTCCGTTGTGTGTCTGTCTGCCCCGTTTGGAAAGGAGCTGTCCGAGTGGTAGCGTGACGAGTGCTAGCAGAGCCGGTTGCTAGCGCTGACTGCGGACGTTGGCAGGAAGCACGGTGGGGCCAGAGGCCCGTGACGCCGCGGTCACGCTAGGTCCCAGTCGCGCCGTTGGAAGGGAGCGTTCTGCGTGTGTACGGGGGACGGGGTGGGGGGGGGGGGGAGTCAAAGTGGAGGCGCCGCACCTGTATGGCGAGCGAGGGCCGTGGCGGAAAGGCAGGCCGCGTGCCCAGACTCACCAACACAGGGGGCCGGCGCAGGTAGAGCATGCGGGGGCGGCACAATGCAGCAGCCACACCGTGCCCCGCAAGTGCAGTGCTGTTCGAGCGGCTGCCGCCGGGCAGAACCGTATCTCTGGAGTGAGCATTGCGTTCTGCGCATGTTGTCAACATTAAACCAGGACTGTCACACGTTTTCGGGACTTCGGTGTGCTTGTGTGCTTTCCGCAGAGTTTGAAGTTTATATAATATCAAAGAGTTTTTGGCGTGTTTTCACCGTTTGTTGATAGTGTAATAGCGATGGTGAATTACCGTTGTTGCTAAAGATGCAAAGAAAAATATGTGAAAGGAGGGATAGTAACTTTCCATGGGTACTGTGGTGTCACCGCCAGACACCACACTTGCTAGGTGGTAGCTTTTAAATCGGCCGCGGTCCGCTAGTATACGACGGACCCGCGTGTCCCCACTGTCAGTGATGGCAGACCGAGCGCCGCCACACGGCAGGTCTAGTGAGACGTACTAGCACTCGCCCCAGTTGTACAGCCGACGTTGCTAGCCATGGTTCTCTGAGAATTACGCTCTCATTTGCCGAGACGATAGTTAGCATAGCCTTCAGCTACATTTGCTACGTCCTAGCAAGGCGCCATTACCAGTATAGATATTGAGATTCTATTAATGTATCATCAAGGGCGATGTTCTACAAATGTGGATTAAAGTTAAGTTTTCCAGAAGCTACGTACTTTTCTTTATAGCATTCATTACGTATCCTGTTTGAGACCTCACGCCAGCCTGCGTGAGTGTAAGCGCGTGCCTTTCGGCTTCCTCTCATTGTGTCTAGGCTGTCTTGTCTAGACACAACAAGTACTATGTTTAAAAATTTAGAGACGCATTATAATTAAGGTTTGATTCTGTAGACCTATTTTTCTACGATTTTATGACTATACAATAGATATTACGGCTCGTACAAAAGCTTACAAACAATTTTTCCTCTCGTATATTTGCTTGTGGAACAGGAAAGGGAATGGTTAGTTGTTTCAGCAAATACTATCCTCCTTGCATTTATCAGTGACTTGTCGATTATGTATATAGATTTGAAAGACGGGAGACAGATAAATTCAATAGAGTGGGAGTCTGTAATTGTCTTCGTATAATATGTGTGTCCAAACCTTTTTGTTTACTATAAGTTACAGTAGGAGACCATGTAAAGTGTGTCTAGGACATGGAGAATGATTATATGTGATTTATATTTTAGTTTCCCGAAGGATGAACAAGGAGTAAAGATGTGGCTCCAGAAAATAGGGAGGAGTAATTTTGTCCCCACAAAATATTCCAAAGTATGTTCAAAACACTTTGAAGAGGAATGTTCAGACAGAGAAAAATTTGGACGTGTGTGGCTGAAGGTAGATGCTATACCAACTATTTTTAATTTTCCACAGCACCTACTACCAATTTCTGCAGTCAGCTTAAATACATTTTCTGCACAAATCAAATAAAAAACACTATAGTGTAGCTAATCAAAGTACACATTCATCATCTTTGGTGTATTTTGCCTTCAATTTATTTTCTTCACCATTTGATTAAGAAGCGTAAAATATTAGTAAACATGTCCCCAAACTCTTTCATTTGTGTCACTTTCCACTTCCCTTAATGGTGTTATATGGATTGACTGTTAGATGATCAACTGTATTTGCTTTACAGTACATTTATTCTACGATCGCCTTTTTTCCCCCTTCTTACTCAGTCTACTATTTATTTTATAAACTGGGAGCAAGTACGTAAAATGCATTAAATAAACACTTCAGAGTGTCACCAGTAAGAAAAATTGAGAAAAAAAGTCGCAAAAACGAGAAAATAAATACGCAGAAATTGCAGAAAAAAAGGGCGAATTAGCAGGGATATAATCGCTAATGGGTGGCAAATTCGGTGTTTTTCGGACGCTTGCAAAAGTACTAGTGTACTGTCAAGTCGTTTTGCAAGACTATCACTGCAAAAATGTACGTCAGGCTCTGTAATACTATAAAGTGCCGTATCATACCGAAAACTACCAAAAATCGAGTGCATCCGAACTGTGACACCTATCGCAAAGAAGCAGAATGAAATATCACTTGCCGTTAAAAGTTACGTAACTTGTTTATTCCCGATATCAAATTGATACTGTTAAAATGTATGCGCAACAAATGTAAATAATCCACGACACGTACGAAAAGAATCCGTCTGTGCTAGAGATGTAGTGACATTCGAAATATACAGGGCGCTATACGGACAAACACACGACGTCCCGAGAACACGTGACCAGGCCGGCGATGTACGTTGACAACACAAAATCTGTTCTGCGCATGTGAATGCTCACTCCAGAGATATTTACTCCATGCGCAGAACCTAACGCAAGCGAACTGCTCGAGTGACGGGACTGGGACCTCTGCCTCGAAGGATCGCTCATCTACGAGGGCCAGCCTTTCAATACGTAATGACAATACCAATCTGTCAGACTATCCATATATAGAAGCGACCTCAGACCAACAATTATACTGACATTTGGCAACGCTAACGGTGGTAATGTGTCGAACGCGCAGAAGAAACTACGTACTGCAATTATACACTGCAGAGCCAAAGAAACTGGTAGACTTGCCTAATATCGTATAGGGTCCCGGCGGGTACGCAGAAGCGCCGCAACACGACGTGCCATGCCAACTGATGTCTGGAGCAGTGCTGGAGGGATCTGACACCGTGAATCCACCGGGGCTGTCCACAACTCCATAAAAAGGAAGCAAGGTTTATCTGTACAGCAAGAGTAATAGAAGGCAGATTTCAGACTACCTAACAGAACAAAACGAAAATTTCTGTTCCGAAACTGACACTGTTGAGTGTTTATGGAAAAAGCTCAAGGCAATCGTAAAATGCGTTTTAGACAGGTACGTGCCGAGTAAAAGTTAGGAAACTACTGCGAAAGCAAAGAGAGCTCCACTGCAAGTTTAAACGGAGCCAAAACCTCTCAGACAAACAGAAGCTAAACGATGTCAAAGTTAGCGTAAGGAGGGCTATGCGTAAAGCGTTAAGTGGATTCGGAAGCAAAATTCTATGTACCGACTTGACAGAAAATTCTAGGAAGTTCTGGTCTTACGTTAAATCAGTAAGTGGATCGAAACAGCATATCCAGACACTCTGGGATGATGATGGCATTGAAACAGAGGATGACACGCGTAAAGCTGAAATACTAAACACCTTTTTCCAAAGCTGTTTCACAGAGGAAGACCGCACTGCAGTTCCTTCTCTAAATCCTCGCACGAACGAAAACATGGCTGATATCGAAATAAGTGTCCAAGGAATAGAAAAGCAACTGAAATCACTCAACAGAGGAAAGTCCACTGGACCTGACGGGATACTAATTCGATTCTTTACAGATTACGCGAAAAAACTTGCCCCGCTTCTAACAGCCGTGTACCGCAAGTCTCTAGAGGAACGGAAGGTTCCAAATGATTGCAATAGCGCACAGGTAGTCCCAGTCTTCAAGAAGGGTCGTCGAGCAGATGCGCAAAGCTATAGGCCTGTATCTCTGACATCGATCTGTTGTAGAATTTTAGAACATGTTTTTTGTTCGCGTATCATCTCATTTCTGGAAACCCAGAATCTGCTCTGTACGAATAGACATGGATTCCGGAAACAGCGATCGTCTAAGACCCAACACGCTTTATTTGTTCATGAGACCCAGAAAATATTAGATACAGGCTCCCAGGTAGATGCCATGTTCCTTGACTTCCGGAAGGCGTTCGATACAGTTACTCACTGTCGCCTGATAAACAAAGTAAGAGCTTACGGAATATCAGACCAGCTGTGTGGATGGATTGAAGAGTTTTTAGTAAACAGAACACAGCATGTTGTTCTCAATGGAGAGCCGTCTACAGACGTTAAAGTAACCTCTGGCATATCACAGGGGAGTGTTATGGGACCATTGCTTTTCACAAAAAAATGGTTCAAATGGCTCTGAGCACTATGGGACTCAACATCTTAGGTCATAAGTCCCCTAGAACTTAGAACTACTTAAACCTAACTAACCTAAGGACATCACACACACCCATGCCCGAGGCAGGATTCGAACCTGCGACCGTAGCAGTCCCGCGGTTCCGGACTGCAGCGCCAGAACCGCTAGACCACCGCGGACGGCTGATTTTCAAAATATATATATATAAATGACCAAGTATATAGTGTCGGAACGTCCGTGCGGCTTTTCGCGGATGATGCTGTAGTATACAGAGAAATTGAAGCATTAGAAAATTGCAGCGAAATGCAGGAAGATGTGCAGCGGATAGGCACTTGGTGCAGGGAGTGGCAACTGACCCTTAACATAGACAAATGTAATGTATTGCGAATATATAGAAAGAAGGATCCTTTATTGTACGATTATATGATAGCGGAACAAACACTGGTAGCAGTTACTTCTGTAAAATATCTGCGAGTATGCGTACGGAACAATTTGAAGTGGAATGTTCATGTTGGTGCGCTGCAGTCCGGAACCGCGGACTGCTACGGTCGCAGGTTCGAATCCTGCCTCGGGCATGGGTGTGTGTGATGTCCATAGGTTAGTTAGGTTTAAGTAGTTCTAAGTTCTAGGGGACTTATGAACTAAGATGTTGAGTCCCCTAGTGCTCGGAGCCATTTGAACCATTTTTTGATCATGTTGGTAAGCCGGTTGCCAGGTTGAGATTTATTGGGAGAGTCCTTAGAAAATGTAGTCCATCAACAAAGGAGGTGGCTTACAAATCACCCGCGGTCCGCTAGTATAAGACGGGGCCTGCGTGTCGCCACTGTCAGTGATTGCAGACCGAGCGCCGCCACACGGCAGGTCTAGAGCAACGTCCTAGCTCTCGCCCGAGTTGTACAGCCGACTTTGCTAGCGAAGCTACACTGACAAATACACTCTCATTTGTCGAGACGATAGTTAGCACAGCCTTCAGCTACGTCATTTGCTACGACCTAGCAAGGCGCAATTACCAGTTAATATTGAGATTGTAAAACCTGTACCGTAAAGAGCGATGTACACCAATTACGGATTAAAGTTAAGTATTCCAGAAGTTATGTACTCTTTTTGGCTATTATAATTCCTTGTCATTTTCCAGACCTCACGCCAGCCTGCGTGAGCTTTAACGCGTGCATTTCGGCCTCCTCTAGCTATACGGTGTTGGCTCTTCTGCCAACACATCAGTGGGAATGGGTGGCAGTCACTGACTAATAAAGCAGGAAGGTGGTGTAGCTCTTTAAAGAGCAGAGATGCACATGCGTCTCAGCGCTGACCACGCGCGTAGGCGGCTAATTTTTGCCAGTTTTGTGTGTGCGTGCGCGTGCGAGGTTGGCTGAAGGTGAGAGGCGAGCGCGCGCTGACCGGAAGCGGGTCATGTCCCCGTGGCCTTCTCTGGTCCTCTCTGATGACGTTGCAGCCGCCGCCCCAGTTGTGTGACCTGTGCACTTTATCGCCCGAGTAAGGGTGGGAGCAGGAGTAAAAAAGTGGGGGGCAGACTTTCCCTGATTACCGTGTGTCCAACGGGTCCCTCCTACCCCAACGTCAAAAGAGTATACGAACTCTATAATGGAGTTCTTACATACTAAAAGAGACCTTTGGAGATAAGAGAACCACTTGTATGAACATCAAGAGCTCAGATGGAAACCCAGTTCTAAGCAAAGAAGGGAAAGCAGAAAGGTGGAAGGAGTATGTAGAGGGTCTATACAAGGGCGATGTACTTGAGGACAATATAATGAAAATGGAAGAGGATGTAGATGAAGATGAAATGGGAGATACGATACTGTGTGAAGAGTTTGACAGAGCACTGAAAGACCTGAGTCGAAACAAGGCCCCCGGAGTAGACAACATTCCATTAGAACTACTGACAGCCTTGGGAGAGCCAGTCCTGACAAAACTCTACCATCTGGTGAGCAAGATGTATGAGACAGGCGAAATACCCTCAGACTTCAAGAAGAATATAATAATTCCAATCCCAAAGAAAGCAGGTGTTGACAGATGTGAAAATTACCGAACTATCAGTTTAATAAGTCACAGTTGCAAAATACTAACGCAAATTCTTTACAGACGAATGGAAAAACTAGTAGAAGCCGACCTGACGGCAGATCAGTTTGGATTCCGTAGAAATACTGGAACACGTGAGGCAATACTGACCTTACGACTTATTTTAGAAGAAAGATTAAGGAAAGGCAAACCTACGTTTCTAGCAATTGTAGACTTGGAGAATGCTTTTGACAATGTTGACTGGAATACTCTCATTCAAATTCTAAAGGTGGCAGGGGTAAAGTACGGGGAGCGAAAGGCTATTTACAATTTGTACAGAAACCAAAGGGCAGTTATAAGCGTCGAGGGACATGAAAGGGAAGCAGTGGTTGGGAAGGGAGTGAGACAGGGTTGTAGCCTCTCCCCGATGTTATTCAATCTGTATATTGAGCCAGCAGTACAGGAAACAAAAGAAAAATTCGGAGTAGGTATTAAAATCCATACAGGAGAAATAAAAACTTTGAGGTTCGCCGATGACATTGTAATTCTGTCAGAGACAGCAAAGGACTTGGAAGAGCAGTTTGAACGGAATGGATGGTGTCTTGAAGGGAGGATATAAGATGAATATCAACAAAATTAAAACGAGGATAATGGAATGTAGTAGAATTAAGTCGGGTGATGTTGAGGGAATTAGATTAGGAAATGAGGCGCTTAAAGTAGTAAAGGAGTTTTGATATTTGGGGAGCAAAATAACTGATGATGGTCGAAGTAGAGAGGATATAAAATGTAGACTGGCAATGGCAAGGAAAGCGTTTCTCAAGAAGAGGAATTTGTTAACGTCGAGTATAGATTTAAGTGTCAGGAAGTCATTTCTGAAAGTATTTGTATGGAGTGTAGCCATGTATGGAAGTGAAACATAGACGGTAAATAGTTTGGACAAGAAGAGAATAGAAGCTTTCGAAATGTGGTGCTACAGAAGAATGCTGAAGATTAGATGGGTAGATCACATAACTAATGAGGAAGTATTGAATAGGATTGGGGAGAAGAGAAGTTTGTGGCACAACTTGACCAGAAGAAGGGATCGGTTGGTAGGACTTGTTCTGAGGCATCAAGGGATCACCAATTTAGTATTGGAGGGCAGCGTGGAGGGTAAAAATCGTAGGGGGAGACCAAGACATGAATATAGTAAGCAGATTCAGAAGGACGTAGGTTGCAGTAGGTACTGGGAGATGAAGAAGCTTGCACAGGATAGAGTAGCATGGAAAGCTGCATCAAACCAGTCTCAGGACTAAAGACCACAACAACAACAACATATTAAAAAAAATAAAAAATTATAAATGCGTGTCCAGCAAGTGCTAATAGCGGAAGGGGTGCTCGCATACTCAAAAATATTGTCAAACCGTCAATAGACAATCTCACCAATAGCAGCAGCACGCCTTAATCCAGCGCGGAACCGACTTCTGCGCACGTGACCAGAGGCGTACCTGTCGGTACAGCTCGCGCAAAAAAAAAAAAAAAAAAAAAAAAGTTCAAATGGCTCTGAGCACTATGTGACTTAACATCTGTGGTCATCAGTCCCCTAGAACTTAGTACTTAAACCTAACTAACCTAAGGACATCACACACATCCACGCCCGAGGCAGGATTCGAACCTGCGACCGTAGCAGTCGCGCGGTTCCGGACTGAGCGCCTAGAACCGCTCGGCCACCCAGGCCGGCACAGCTCGCGCAGGACGTGGTGGCCGAGGAGCAGCAGCAGGAGCAGATGAGCGTTTAACGTCCCGTCGACAACGAGGTCATTAGAGACGGAGCGCAAGCTCGGGTGAGGGAAGGATGGGGAAGGAAATCGGCCGTGCTCTTTCAGAGGAACCATCCCGGCATTTACCTGAAGCGATTTAGGGAAATCACGGAAAACCTAAATCTGGATGACCGGACGCGGGTGTGGACCGAATGCGGGTGGCCAATGAGCAGTGACCAGTTTTCGTTCAGAGCGCTGGCCGAGTTCACTCATTTGTTCGGTAAGGGAGACCGGTGAGTGTTGTCCACCTTCCTGCCTGTCAGCGGTGATGGAACCGAGGCTCACACCCTGCAGTCTTTTTCAGACGATTTTACAGCAACTATTCGGAAAGAATTTTAATTTTGGCTTTACTTACAGCTTTATATGTCGGGTTCATGATGATGTGCCCATATTTCGTTAATAGTCATAGTTATTGTGATATTTACGTTGAAGTAAAACGGTTCGCAAAATTCGGAAAAGTGTGCAATGAAAAACAGAGGTCACTACGAGTTTGCGTTTGGTGCATATTACATAATATGTTGTTGGGTATGAAACTTAGGAAACAGTTGAATTTTTCTCTGGACTTAAAAAATAGAGGTATCGATCTGTCACCAGTTTCGAGAAAATTGATCTGATGTAGCACACTCGTTTGGGATCTCACCGCGCCGGTGATAAGGCCAGAGTGAAATATACACAACATTCTTCCTATTTCATAAATGGTTTCAGATATCGAAATAAGATTTTGGCAAATGATACCACGCATAGCCAAGATTATTCTACCATGTCGTTAATATGTCAAATTTCATTATTCCAATAACCACAGACTTTTTTGGCGAAAGAATGTAATTTTTAAGGGCCATCGATAGCTGGTGAAATGAGAAATGCTAAGGATTTTGGAACAGCAGCGCGGAATTAACCGAGCGGTCTGAGGCGCTGCAGTCATGGACTGTGTGGCTGGTCCCGGAGGAGGTTCGAGTCCTCCCTCGGGCATGGGCGTGTGTGTGTTTGTCCTTAGGATAATTTAGATTAAGTAGTGTGTAAGCTTAGGGGCTGATGACCTTAGCAGTTAAGTCCCATAAGATTTCACACACATTTGAACATTTTTTTTTTGAACAACAAAAGTGAAAATATTACACTTTTTTGTACCAAGCATGTGCTTTTTTATAACCTACTGACGTTAGTTTTCCTCTGTTCCCCACTTCATAAGCTTAATAAACCACCATTTCAGAATTCTCTGCCTGCATAACATGTTAGTGAGGTAAGACAGTGTAAACTCCACGGTATTTTGGCAGAAGAAGCAAATTATGACTTGCAAACCAGAGAAATGTGTAGATTTTACGCAAAGTTCCCCACTCTTCTCTGAAAGTTAAAAATGGTTAACAATCCAGGCAAAAATAAATTGCAGCATTTTCTGCAAGATTATTTTTACATACTAACAAAAAGCAGAGTTGTCAGTAGATCATTCTGAATAGTCACCATGGAAGTGTGGGTGTTTAGTGGCCGCACTTAATATTTACAATAAATGTGAGCGCAAGCCTCAGTTTACAAGGGCACTTCCCCTGCAGCGCTCTGAGCGCCCCCCCCCCCCCCCACCACTGCCACCCTCCCACCACTTCTCCAGCCTACTGCCCATCTAGCGGCCACAGCATTTTGTGCGCACTGTACAACAGCAGGGGGGAGTTTCGTGTTGTCAGTAGAGAATCAGTAATGGGCTTCAATAACTACTGCAGCAGAATATTGTCAAGTCACCTTTCACAAAACCCCAAAGATTCTGGTCGTATGGAACAGGCTCTAAGTGGTACCAAAGTTAGTTGTGAACAGTCCTTAGTAAATGGGACAGGATCTGAAATTGAGGATAGCAAAGCGAAAGCTGAAATGCTTAACTCCGTTTCCAAATGGTCCTTTACAAAGGAAAAGCCAGGAGTGCTTCGCCAAGTTAATCCCGTACCACCGAAAACACGAATGAAAAAGGCAATAGTGTCAGTGGTGTTGAGAAACAGTTGAAATCGTTAAAATTGTGCAGAGCTCCGGGGCCCGATGGAATCACTGTCAGATTCTATACTGAATTTGCAGTCGAGTAAGTCCCTCTTCTAACTACACTCCTGGAAATGGAAAAAAGAACACATTGACACCGGTGTGTCAGACCCACCATACTTGCTCCGGACACTGCGAGAGGGCTGTACAAGCAATGATCACACGCACGGCACAGCGGACACACCAGGAACCGCGGTGTTGGCCGTCGAATGGCGCTAGCTGCGCAGCATTTGTGCACCGCCGCCGTCAGTGTCAGCCAGTTTGCCGTGGCATACGGAGCTCCATCGCAGTCTTTAACACTGGTAGCATGCCGCGACAGCGTGGACGTGAACCGTATGTGCAGTTGACGGACTTTGAGCGAGGGCGTATAGTGGGCATGCGGGAGGCCGGGTGGACGTACCGCCGAATTGCTCAACACGTGGGGCGTGAGGTCTCCACAGTATATCGATGTTGTCGCCAGTGGTCGGCGGAAGGTGCACGTGCCCGTCGACTTGGGACCGGACCGCAGCGACGCACGGATGCACGCCAAGACCGTAGGATCCTACGCAGTGCCGTAGGGGACCGCACCGCCACTTCCCAGCAAATTAGGGACACTGTTGCTCCTGGGGTATCGGCGAGGACCATTCGCAACCGTCTCCATGAAGCTGGGCTACGGTCCCGCACACCGTTAGGCCGTCTTCCGCTCACGCCCCAACATCGTGCAGCCCGCCTCCAGTGGTGTCGCGACAGGCGTGAATGGAGGGACGAATGGAGACGTGTCGTCTTCAGCGATGAGAGTCGCTTCTGCCTTGGTGCCAATGATGGTCGTATGCGTGTTTGGCGCCGTGCAGGTGAGCGCCACAATCAGGACTGCATACGACCGAGGCACACAGAGCCAACACTCGGCATCATGGTGTGGGGAGCGATCTCCTACACTGGCCGTACACCACTGGTGATCGTCGAGGGGACACTGAATAGTGCACGGTACATCCAAACCGTCATCGAACCCATCGTTCTACCATTCCTAGAGCGGCAAGGGAACTTGCTGTTCCAACAGGACAATGCACGTCCGCATGTATCCCGTGCCACCCAACGTGCTCTAGAAGGTGTAAGTCAACTACCCTGGCCAGCAAGATCTCCGGATCTGTCCCCCATTGAGCATGTTTGGGACTGGATGAAGCGTCGTCTCACGCGGTCTGCACGTCCAGCACGAACGCTGGTCCAACTGAGGCGCCAGGTGGAAATGGCATGGCAAGCCGTTCCACAGAACTACATCCAGCATCTCTACGATCGTCTCCATGGGAGAATAGCAGCCTGCATTGCTGCGATAGGTGGATATACACTGTACTAGTGCCGACATTGTGCATGCTCTGTTGCCTGTGTCTATGTGCCTGTGGTTCTGTCAGTGTGATCATGTGATGTATCTGACCCCAGGAATGTGTCAATAAAGTTTCCCCTTCCTGGGACAATGAATTCACGGTGTTCTTATTTCAATTTCCAGGAATGTATGTTCGCACGGCAGGAATCACCAGATTTTGAACGCAGTATTGTTGTTAGAGATATTTCGAAAACCGTTAGGGAATTCGATATACTGAGAGCCACAGTCTCGAAACCGTGCCGATGACATCAAGTTTCAGGCATTACCTCTGACCCCGGACAACGCAGTGGCAGACGGCCACCACTTGATGACAGAGGACAGCGGCGTCTGCGTAGAGTTGTCAGTGCTAACGCAAAAGGAACACTGCAGAGATCAATGTGGGACCTACGAGTCCTGTACAAGTTTACCTTTTTGAACATTTAAAACGCAAGTTGTCAGTCATTGCGCCAATTTGAAGTATTATCAAGGTTCGATTGAATATTAGTACAGCCTCGTTTGCACTGTGCTTCGTTGTAGATAACTTCATCAGTTGCCATATGTCTGAGGTTAGTATCAAGATTGCCCCTAAGGTCATTAATATACAATACGAACAGCAAGAGGCCCAACACACTTCCTTGGAGCACACGTGAAGTTACTTTGATGACTCTGCTCCGTTCTCCCTACCAAAAAGTCTTCAATCCAGGCACAAATTTCTCTTGTTACCCCTTATCAGCGTACTTTTGATATAGAGCGTAGGTGCTGTACTGAGTCGTTTCCGGAAATCGAGGAATACTGCATCTATCTGGCTGCATTGGTCCAAACCTTTCAGTGTGTCATGTGAGGGAAGTGCGACTTTTGTTTCACATGATCGATGTTTACGGAATCCATGCTGCGTGGCATGGAGAAGGTCGTTGTGTTCGAGGTACCTAATTGTTTCAGCTCATAAAATAAGTTTCTACAATAAATCGATGTCAGGGATAATAGACACTAGTTTTGTAGCTTACTTCTACTACCCTTCTTGTAGAAGGGTTGTGAGCTGTGCCTTTTTCCAAAAATTGGGCACAGTTTTTTTGTTCAAGAGATGTATAGTAGATTATACACTCCTGGAAATTGAAATAAGAACACCGTGAATTCATTGTCCCAGGAAGGAGAAACTTTATTGACACATTCCTGGGGTCAGATACATCACATGATCACACTGATAGAACCACAGGCACATAGACACAGGCAACAGAGCATGCACAATGTCGGCACTAGTACAGTGTATATCCACCTTTCGCAGCAATGCAGGCTGCTATTCTCCCATGGAGACGATCGTAGAGATGCTGGATGTAGTCCTGTGGAACGGCTTGCCATGCCATTTCCACCTGGCGCCTCAGTTGGACCAGCGTTCGTGCTGGACGTGCAGACCGCGTGAGACGACGCTTCATCCAGTCCCAAACATGCTCAATGGGGGACAGATCCGGAGATCTTGCTGGCCAGGGTAGTTGACTTACACCTTCTAGAGCACGTTGGGTGGCACGGGATACATGCGGACGTGCATTGTCCTGTTGGAACAGCAAGTTCCCTTGCCGCTCTAGGAATGGTAGAACGATGGGTTCGATGACGGTTTGGATGTACCGTGCACTATTCAGTGTCCCCTCGACGATCACCAGTGGTGTACGGCCAGTGTAGGAGATCGCTCCCCACACCATGATGCCTGGTGTTGGTCCTGTGTGCCTCGGTCGTATGCAGTCCTGATTGTGGCGCTCACCTGCACGGCGCCAAACACGCATACGACCATCATTGGCACCAAGGCAGAAGCGACTCTCATCGCTGAAGACGACACGTCTCCATTCGTCCCTCCATTCACGCCTGTCGCGACATCACTGGAGGCGGGCTGCACGATGTTGGGGCGTGAGCGGAAGACGGCCTAACGGTGTGCGGGACCGTAGCTCAGCTTCATGGAGACGGTTGCGAATGGTCCTCGCCGATACCCCAGGAGCAACAGTGTCCCTAATTTGCTGGGAAGTGGCGGTGCGGTCCCCTACGGCACTGCGTAGGATCCTACGGTCTTGGCGTGCATCCGTGCGTCGCTGCGGTCCGGTCCCAGGTCGACGGGCACGTGCACCTTCCGCCGACCACTGGCGACAACATCGATGTACTGTGGAGACCTCACGCCCCACGTGTTGAGCAATTCGGCGGTACGTCCACCCGGCCTCCCGCATGCCCACTATACGCCCTCGCTCAAAGTCCGTCAACTGCACATACGGTTCACGTCCACGCTGTCGCGGCATGCTACCAGTGTTAAAGACTGCGATGGAGCTCCGTATGCCACGGTAAACTGGCCGACACTGACGGCGGCGGTGCACAAATGCTGCGCAGCTAGCGCCATTCGACGGCCAACACCGCGGTTCCTGGTGTGTCCGCTGTGCCGTGCGTGTGATCATTGCTTGTACAGCCCTCTCGCAGTGTCCGCAGCAAGTATGGTGGGTCTGACACACCGGTGTCAATGTGTTCTTTTTTCCATTTCCAGGAGTGTATAATCAAGTCCAAAACTTTTCCACATGAACAACCTGAGAACAAATGAGAGCTCTGCCAAATGCAGTTCTACACAGACGCACTGGTATAGGCATGCGTATTCAAACACCGAGACATTTAAATAGGCAGAATACGGCGCTGCGATCGGTAACGCCTATACGAGACAACAATTGTCTGGCGCAGTTGTTAGATCGGTTACTGCTGCTACAACGGCGGTTGTCAAGATTTAAGTGAGTTTGAACGTGGTGTTACAGTCGGCGCACGAGCGGTGGGACACAGCATCTCCGAGACAGCGATGAAGTGGGGATTTTCCTGCAGAAACATTTCAAGAGTGTACCGTGAATATCAGGAACCTGGTAAAACGCTTCGACCATAGATACTAGTAGACTGGCCTTGATGTGCAGAAGCCATAGGGCTGGTGTGGCTCCAACATAAACCACGTGACTGTTGGCAAAACGTGGCGGGATTTCAAATCAGCGGTCTGCCATCCTATGTTTGTATCGTATTTTACCCACATTTCTCAGTTGACTGCCAAACGCTTCCAACAAAAATTACTTTTTTATTTGCGAAAAATTATGTCAGAACTACATTTGACCTGGGTTTGTTCACAGTACCATTTATAAAATCTAACAAATACATCGAACGCCCTCTCGTGGCCAGGGGGACGAAATTACTATAAACTATCAATTAAAGTAAAATGTCGTTAAAATTCTTTTAAACAGTAAGAGTGGGCTCGTGTCAAAACTTCTAACATTGGATTCGCCGCGTTTTGAGCTCTAGTCACTTATAAAAGAAAATGGGATATGGGAATTACGTCAACTATAGGTGCCAAAACTGTCGACTTTAGGAGCAGGTCCATTTTAGAGTATCAATTTTAGATGCACTCTAAAGGTTCAGTTCCTATTATTTTTACAAAAGTTTAAACTATCAGTTTTAAAAAAAATGATATTTTAGATGAAAGGTGAGACTTTGAACTTTCAGAAAATAATTTTGGAGCCTACATTTATTTAATAGTATCAGAAGGTAGAAAAAAAATTCTCTTCATGTGTCGACTATAGGTGCTCTTACCTTATTATAATCTCACTTGTATATACAAAAAGGCGCGTATGTGCAGATGGCTTAAAGTTTTTCCATTTCAGGACCTGTATCCAAAGCTGCCTTCGGTTTTCATCCTTAGGGAACCTATGAGTAGGAACGAGAAACACTTATATTTACTTCTGTAACCGAATTATCACAGATACTTTCGAAAATGCAATATGAGTCTGACTTTACAGGCACCACTTTCAACACTTTAATTTACGTGATACTCTATTTCAAGTGTAAAAAACATAAAAGTCACTTCAGCAGATTTCCATAAACGCATCTGCACCATCATAGGAACACTTACACGTGAAATGTAATGCCATTTCCCCCGACAAAACGCTGAGTACAGCCGTAAGCGCAACACGAAACAACCATGTTTTGCCAACATTCACGTGACTTTAGCCCTGAGATGTTGGAGCCACGAAAATGACGTCAGGGCCAGTCTATTATATTTATGGTCGAAGGTAAAACGTCAAATTTCTGACATCGCTGCAGCCGGAAAAAGATCCTTCAAAAACGGGACCAACGACGACTGAGGAGAAACGTTCAACGTGACAGAAGTGAGACCCTTCCGCACATTGCCGCAGATTTCAATGCTGGCCCATCAACAAGTGTCAGCGTGCGAACCATTCAACTGAATGTCATCGACATAGGCTTTCGGAGCCGAATCCCCATCCGTCTATCCTCGATGACTGCACGACACAAAGCTTCACGAGTCGCTTGCGCCCTTCAACAGCGACATTGAGTTGTTGACGACTGGAAACACGTCGCTTGGTCGGACGAGTCTCGTTTCAAATTGTATCGAGCGGATGGATGTGTAAGGGCGCGCCGTGCGTGGCTCGTGTTCGGGCCGTACCTCATTTGACATCCTGTTTTTACTGTACTACCACCTCGTTATGTTAATTTCTATTACTGGTGTCACTGAGTTAATGACGATCTTAAGGACAACACATTACGCAAACCCTGAGCGGATTAAATCGCCCACACAACACATATACGAAAACAAGTTTATAGTCCTGAGATGCAGAGATACCATACATATTATTCTAGATAGTACATAGTAACATAGAAGAGGAACTCTGATGGACTTGGTAGTCCGGAGTGATATGTTACAATACAGCATCACCGGTTTATTGCGGGCCTTGCCTGCCCGTGAGCGGCAGCAGCGGCGCTTATCGATATAGGCTCTGGAGTATTATCTTTGCTGACTGCTATTGCTTCCCGGTTCTCGTGTGTTCGGATCTGCCAGTGAGTTGGGATGCGCTACCAGTGCAGTTCGGACATGGCAGTGTTTGACTTAGCATGCGGCACACGTTCAGTCGGGGCGCGGCTGCAGTGGACAGCCACGACTCGCCCGACGGTGGCCGATACATATCACTTCAGTGCGGACTACCTTGGTTGGTCGTCGGTCGGTCATCTTGTCGGACGACGTGTATGTTGGCCGGCGATCACTTATGGCAGGGGCGGGCAGGAATCCTGCACATGTGCGGTGCACTTGCACGCGTGCAGTTAACAGGTGTTCTGCGTGCACACAGGGGCAAGCTGGCCACCCGCTTATCTCCCATCCCCACCATACCTTCTGTCCGCTCCTTCCTCTGTAATGCGTTTTGTTTCCTAGCTTGCTTTATTGAGTGAATGAATAAGATAAGTAGGAGTGCTTGAAAGAAATCATGGTTTGAAAGAGTACCTATTACCTACGATACGTTTTATTTAATTATCACAGGTGGAGTTTACAATACGTTTAACATCTGGAACAAAATTTCTACATACAGACAAACACAAACAGTTACGTAAATTTTCATCACTGATGTTTGCTCTTAACCGAGACTTATTAATTCAGCAAATGGTTCTCCAGCTCTCGCTATATTAAGCGCAGTCTTATAACTTGCACATACCGCTGGGCTATTATTGTTGTCGTCCTGAAAACTTGAAAACAGTGCTCCATAAAACGTTAAATCAGTTAGATGAGAGACATGACGAGAGAAAGTCGCAGATCTCTCGTGACAACAGCAACTACGACAAATTAAAATGGCTCTGAGCACTATGGGACTTAACTGCTGTGGTCATCAGTCCCCTAGAACTTAGAACTACTTAAACCTAACTAACCTAAGGACATCACACACATCCATGCCCGAGGCAGGATTCGAACCTGCGACCGTAGCGGTCGCGCCGTTCCTGACTGTAGTGCCTAGAACCGTTCGGCCACTCCGGCCGGCCAACTACGACAGATTCGTCTGGTATCGTCAGATCGCTCTTCTTAAGCTCAGTCAATTCCCCATCCGCTCAGAATCCGACAATAAATTGTACTCGTCCTTGTGAAATTTATTATAATGGCCTTCAATACTAAACTTCCGTTGACCAGCGAGAATACTGCCACATATTAAACATTTCGAATTTTCACGTTTTTGACAAAGAAAAAATGATTCTCCCATTACTTTTTAAAAGACAGCAAATCTCCACTTTTCCGTTTCTTGAAATACAACGTTCACTACATAGTGCTCGCTTTGCATCAACGTCCGCAGCTTAGCCTGGCACTACACTGCCGCAACCTGCCGGCTGTCTCCACAGCCCCGGTCGACGCCTGCACGCGAGCAGCACACGTGCAGCGCTGTGCGCTCATGAGCCGCGTGCAACGTTTGCCCGCCCCTGACTTATGGGTTGCCTGCGTGTGCCGACTCGTGATTCGTCCTTGTTACTGCACAGTCGCTGCCCTTTGTATTGTCTAGTTCTTCGTGCAAGTGTTCGTGAAACTGTGTTTAGCTTGTGATGTCGATTGTTCTGTTATTTTAGCGCTGTCTCCGTGCTGACGTGCGGCAGTCGGTCGGTTGGCGTGGAGCAGCGAGGAAATCTCTGCGGGGCGTAGTCTGACCAGGCCTGCTGGCGCTCTGTGCGCAGTGTCTGAGTGTGCGGGGCTGTTGCCATTGCGACGAGGTCCGTGGCTCACCGACCCTGGTCACGAAAGTTGAGTCTGGATTTAATTTACCAGCAAGTCAAGGCTGTTCACATTGTGCCGTTTGGTTCTCGTTGTTGGCTGTTGGGACATTCCTGCGAGCAACAACGTGTCTGTTCGAGTTGGCGAAGGTTTAGCCTCTGTCCGGTGGAGTCTATCCGTATTTGGTTATTTGCTGTTGAAGTGCACCAGCGGAATTTTCTGCGTTGTGGCCGTTAACGCCCTTCCTCACCGTGTTGTCGCTGTCCAGCACAGTGTGTAGTCTGACAGCTGCTCGGTTATGGGCGTCCGTGCCTTTTACGTTTGCATTGAACTCCCGGTTGGTAGAGTGGAGCGCAAATTACCTTGTCGGTGGGTCTGTCGACTGTCTGGTTGGGTTGGGTTGTCGTCGGATCGAGAATGGTTGGGCCGACTGCCTGTGTGACCTAAGTGAATGTTAGTATTTGAAGTGCTGGCCGACCCCCGAAACTTCTGACCACTGTTAGCTGCATTGCCGTTTCTTATTTTCCGTTGTGTGTATTTGTATGGCTCATAACCGATGGTTTTGAATTAAAGTTGAATTGTTTTTAGTAGTGGTTTACGTCGTGGGCCTTCAGCCACTTTAAAATTAAAGTTCCTTGCTTGTCAAGTGTCAGATCGTTTGGGGCCTTCAGCCTAATTCAAGATAAGGCCTTCTGCCTTGTGTTTTTTATTTAATTTTACCTTGAGTCTTAAATCATGAGCCTTCAGCCGTCTCTAAATAAAGGTTGTTGCTTTTCAACTGTTAGATTTTTGGGCCTTCAGCGAAATTATAGAACTTACTTAAAGTGAGGCCTTCTGTCTTCTAAATATTCTCTTTGGCGTCTGAATTTTGAGTTAATGGCTTTTAGCCTTTTTTAAAAATTAAAGTGGTTGTGCCCTTAAGGCATAAGATAATGTGCCGTATTCAGCCGATAACTAAGTTCAAGAATTTGTACTGTAATGTTTGGTTCAAATGGGTCAAATGGCTCTGAGCACTATGGGACTTAACTTCTAAGGTCAACAGTCCCCTAGAACTTAGAACTAATTAAACCTAACTAACCTAAGGACATCACACACATCCATGTCCGAGGCAGGATTCGAACCTGCGACCGTAGCGGTCACGCGGTTCATGACTGTAGCGCCTTTAACCGCTTGGCCACACCGGCCGGCCTGTAATGTTTGGTCAGATAAATAAAGTTATGTGTGTTCGAGTGTAACTTACAGCCGCTCATTTTGGCCCCTTACCACAATTCCAACTACCTGTCCTGTCCTGCGGGTTCAGCAGGGCGTATCAAGGGGTGTGAAGAAAACTCATGAATCCATGGACCCTGTTCAAGCTGGTGGAGGCTCTATTATGGTGTGGGGCGTGTGCAGGTGGAGTTATATGGGACCCTTAATACGTCCAGATACGACTCTGATAGGTGACACGTACGCAAGCATCCTGTCTGACCACCTGCATCTATTCATGTCCACTGTGCATTCCGACTGACTTGGGCAATTCCAGCAGGACAATGCAACCACCCACACGTCCAGAATTGCTACAGAGTGGCTCCAGGAATACTCTTCTGCTTTTTACCACTTCCGATGGCCACCAAACTGCTCAGACATGAACATTACTGAGCATATCTGGGATGCCTTGCAACGTGCTGTTCACGTCTCCACGTCTCTTACGGATTTATGGACACCCTTGCAAGATTCACGGTGTCAGTTCCCTCCAGCACTACTTCATTAGTCTAGTGCACGCAACATCGTGTTGCGGCACTTCTGCGTGCTCGCGCGGGCCCTGCACGATGTTACGCAGGTGTACTTTCTTTGGCTCTTCAGTGTTTGTCTGAAACTTGGACACACATTTTGCCTTGCGGCTGCTATGCGCCTGAAATCAGGCAAACAGCAATTCAGGGGTATCGAAGGGTATGCTTAATGCATCTCCCCATGTTGCACACTTCGAAGTTGGAGTCGTATGCGACGACGGAGCTTTCACCTAAGTCGTGCAACAAAAAAATGTTTCTCGGCTAGTCTGTAATAAATGAAAGTAGTGGTGTCGGGCAAGTTACTCACCGATGACCCTGTGCACGGCGGCCAGCTGCTGCTGCTGCTGCTGGCCCGTGACGGCGCCCAGGTCGTCCTCGTCGGCCGACGAGTAGGCGTCGTTGACGAGCCCGTGCGGCCGCGACTCGAGCGCCTGCAGCTTCCGCGACCCGCGCAGCGACCGGTTCAGCGCCTCCTGCTGCTCCTCCGCCTCCTTGCGCTTCCGCAGCTGCTCCTGATGACGGGACACAGAGGTCGAAACGTCAGGCTCGCCAAACACACTGCGCGGTTTGAGGTATTCGAGAAAAGCTATGTAAGCTGCATTTGGAATTACTGAGGAATGGGATACAACCTGTCAGCTTTGACCTAAGGCTCCTGTACTTTGACCAATGACGTCAGAAGTTTTTTTTTGTTATGGTTTTAGGGCGCAAAACTGCTACGGTCATTAGCGTCCGGTCTGTGACTTAGGAAAAAGTAAAAAAAAAAAACCAAACTGGAAACCAGCAGCAATGGGAGCAAAACTTAAAAAAGTGGGGAAACCAAAAACAGAAGGAAAGCTTAAAAAACCACTATAGAAGGGGGTTTGTTTGTCCCCAAAAAGAGCTTCAAATGACTGACGTTATCTCACTGGCACTAATGAACTCTATAACGCGATCGGCTGAGCGCGTGCCATCTGCTAAAATGGAAGATATATCAGGCGACAGCTGCAGACGAGCGCGTAATGGAGTAAAATAGGAGCACTCGAGTAAAAGGTGTCTCACGGTCCACAGTTGAGAGCAGTGGGGACAGAGTGGGGGAGGATCGCCGCTTAAAAGATGTCGCTGGCTAAAAATACAGTGCCCTATCCGGAGTCTAGTTAAAAATGCCTCCTCCCGACGACGAGTTCGGGAGAAAGAGGTCCAAGCACAGGGAGAGCTTTCACGTCCCGCAATTTATTATTGGGAAGTGTCGACCAATGTGCGTGCCATAAAAGAGCAACACGACGACATAAAACACTCCGTAGATCGGCGAAGGGAATCGAGCGAATAGCTGGCCGAAGAAGAGAGACTGCAGCCTTGGCCGCCTCATTTCCACAGATACCAACGTGTCCTGGGATCCAGAGGAACGCCACAGACACGCCCCCCAAGTGGAGCAAGCGTAGGCAGTCCCGAATCCGGTGGACCAGAGTGTGGACAGGGTGGAGAGCTTGGAGACTGAGGAGAGAGCTGAGAGAATCTGAGCAGATAACATACTGTATCCGCCGATGGCGACGGATGTATTGGACAGCCTGGAGAACAGCGTAAAGCTCCGCAGTATAAACCGAACACTGGTCGGGAAGCCGAAATCGATTTGGGGTGTCGCCAACAATATAGGCACTCCCAACACCAAACGATGTTTTTGAGACGTCAGAAGTTATCAGAGATGATGTATTGCACAGATTTAACAGCAAAGACGAGAAACAAAGGAAAGTAGGACAGAGAAACCAGATGGTAGACACATAGCATGTACATTCATATTCCAAACGTAATGTTATAGTATCCTACTCTTCAGTTTACCTCATTCATATATTTCTATGAATATGGAAGCAGGGTTGGTCAAGTGCAGTACGAATACAAATTTTACAGCTTTCGCTTTTTCTCACCTTCGCCAGCACTAGTATTACTACCTACACAGGTCACCTGAACAGGATACTAGTTCTACGAAGGACGAAAAAAGCGACTTACGCAACATTGGCATCCTGTAACACAATTGAGCTACGAAGGTAGTATCCAGTTCTTCATTTGACCTCTATAGGTCGAGTGCATTGCAGCATACAAATCTTACGTATGGCGCTATTTTTCGTCTTCGCTAAAACTCTGGGCAAATAGGAGGTATTTGCATGAAAAGCTTGTGGTAAAAAAAGAAAAAAAAAACGTTGCTTCCACCATTACTTGTCTAATTGGGATTTATGGACCATGCTTTAAATACCTTTCTGCGAAATTTCTCTTCGTCGGTCAAAATAAATTGAAGTCTGAAGTTTTTGTTGGTCGTCAAAGTCACAAATTGATGAAAAGGCACAAATATGAGAATTCCGTGTATTTTAGAGGGAAAGACACGTTGACTGGTACCCTCTGCCACACACAGTCAGGTGGCTTGCGGAGTATGGATGTAGATGTGGACTGCCTTCGGGTCTGTTCCTGACGATTTTTTAGGGAGTAAAAAACATCGAAATTAGAAGAAGATTGTCAAAATCGTGTTGGAAAAATTTCAAGAATTCTGGTTGTAGCATGAGTGTACAAGTCGATTTCCTACACTCGCATATTGACTGCTTCCATGAAAATCTGGGGCACAAACTAAGAGAACACTTCCAGAACGATATTAAGGAGAGGTACCAGTGAAGATGTAACGAAAATATGATGGTCGACTATTGTTAGATGTCGAAGAGGAGGAATAAAGATGAGGTTCAGCGAGGAATCAAAGAGGAGAGTTTGAATATTAATGCAATGGAGTACTCATAATGTTAAGTCGCCTGCTTGTAGAATTTTTATTATATATCTAAGAAAATAAAACAATTACAAAAATACAGGCATTGATTGCACTTTTAATATTTATGTAGCGATTACTTAAATTTTTAATACATAATAGGTTATTTTGTTAAGTATTCTTACGTAATAGAAGAAAATGAAAGTATTTTTCAGAATCTTCATTACAAACTGATTCTAGAACATCTGTTTTCGAGAAATTATCCAAAACAATGTTTTTAAATGTAGGCTTGAGTCATCACTGTAAATCAGTGAATACACCAACCGTCTTCAGAAGAGAAACCAAGATTATGGTTTAACATACAGTCATCTGATCTACAAATCAAGACAGAGGTGATACGTTAGTACTGACGTGGAGTGATTTCCACAATGATTTATTTGTAACTAGGCCTACTTTAAGAGTTTCAGTCGGTTCATTTCTTTTACTGTCATCAGAATATCGACGTCAGGAAAATAAAACCTTAGCAAGTCCGTCTCGCATGAGACTACCCCACACTGTGCACAACCCACAATATATATGAATCATCGCTTGTTAAAAGAGCTTAAGTGTATTGACTCTACTTTTGAGAAAACAGAAAAAAACTGTTTCCCGCGGCCTGGTTCAACTGCGTGACTTCAACTACTAAACTGCTACTACTGTTATTCATGGACTTGTTTGTCACACCACTTTCCATTTCAGACGCAATTTAGACGTATTTTAAGGCCTTTATAGTGCATGGACGTAAGTCCATTTAACAGTTCATTTGTAAAAATATTCCAGACATAATATTTCATATTGTTCTTGATATTGTTACTTGAAATAAAATCATATTTTTGTAAAAACTCAACAATGGCTTAATAAATTTTCTTGAATGACTGCGAAATTTATGTATACCAACTTATCTCATTTTTGCAGGTATCTAACCAATATTCCAGAAGTAAAATTATTTAGTACTTTTAGAACATCGAAGTACATAACAAACAAAACGTTAACCGTGGTTTTTGAGCCTGGCACAAAGTCAATAATTTTACAAATACTGATTTAACATTGAACTTCCTACTTCACTATCATCATCTGCTCCGGCCACGTCATTCCAATTAACAGCAGCTTCGTAGAAAATCTTTTCTTCTCCTCCATGGGAAGCATATGAGAGTACTTGCTGAATGTCCGTGACATTTTTGTTTTGACGGAGGTATTGCTGTCTGAATAAGCTAAGGTGTTTGCATATCATTGGGCCGTAAAAGCTTAAATATATGACACACGATGGCTACGTTACGTGAAGTCGCTACACATCCTTAACTTGTTCAGATCGGGGCACAAAACATTTCATTGTTTCCACTGGTGGTATTGTTTTCTTATACCATTATGCCACGAGGCACTAACTTTCAATATATCATGTAATTCGACCATTTTCAGAGTTTCTTCCGACTGTTTATGTATTGTTGTCGTTTTACACGAGCTTGTTTTATTATATTTCTTGAAAATAAGATTCATTATTTACAATATTCCTCGTTTTAACTTGTTTTACTCTTTCATTTACAACTTAACTTTAGTCAACCATCTTAAAATTCTAAAATAATCATGAATACAGGAAAACCAAAAAGTCACGGCTTCCTCTTTATTATCTTTGTGGTCAGAAACTAAACTGTTATTTCCATGTGTAGTCGCCTTCACGCTGTTCATACACAGAGTTTGGTCAATGACTGCTAGGAGTAAAGTTCTTTTAACACTAACGTACGTATTTGTGTTTCAAGATCCCGACGACATCTTGTTGTTGTTGTTGTTGTTGTTGTTGTGGTCTTCAGCTCAGAGACTGGTTTGATGCTGCTCTCCATGCTACTCTATCCTGTGCAAGCTTCTTCATCTCCCAGTACCTACTGCAGCCTACATCCTTCTGAATCTGCTTAGTGTATTCACCTTTTGGTCTCCCTCTACGATTTTTACCCCCCACGCTGTCCTCCAATACTAAATTGTCTCATAACATGTCCTACCAACTGAACCCTTCTTCTAGTCAAGTTGTGCCATAAGCTCCTCTTCTCGCCAATTCTATTCAATACCTCCTCATTAGTTATGTGATCTACCCATCTAATCTTCAGCATTCTTCTGTAGCACCACATTTCGAAAGCTTCTATTCTCCTCTTGTCTAAACTATTTATCGTCCATGTTTCACTTCCATATATGGCTACATTCCATACAAATACTGTAAGAAACGACTTCCTGACATTTAAATCTATACTCGATGTTAAGAAATTTTTCTTGTTCAGAAACGCTTTCCTTGCCATTGCCAGTCTACATTTTATATCCTCTCTACTTCGACCACCATCAGTTATTTTTCTCCCCAAATAGCAAAACTCATCTACTACATTTCCTAATCTAATTCCCTCAGCATCACCCGACTTAATTCTACTACATTCCGTTATCCTCGTTTTGCTTTTGTTGATGTTCATCTTATACCCTCCTTTCAAGACACTGTCCATTCCGTTCAACTGCTCTTCGAAGTCCCTTGCTGTCTCTGACAGAATTACAATGTCATCAGCGAACCTCAAAGTTTTTATTTCTTCTCCATGGATTTTAATACCTACTCCGAACTTTTCTTTTGTTTCCTTTATTGCTTGCTCAATATACAGATTGAATAACATCGGGGGGAGGCTACAACCCTGTCTCACTCCCTTCCCAACCACTGCTTCCCCTTCATGTCCCTCGACTCTTATAACTGCCATCTGCTTTCTGTAGAAATTGTAAATAGCCTTTCGCTCCCTGTATTTTACCCCTGCCACCTTCAGAATTCACTAAAAAATGTATAAAACTTGAGTTAAGCAATTTTAACAAGCGAGTGGGTGTGGAAATTCGGAGGGAGCGAAAATTTGCACCCTGGTTGTCAAAACTCACTTGTAAATTAAGAAATGAAATTCGGACGCTACTTCCGTCAGCCGGACGTAGTGTACCTGTCGCAAGTTCTTGAGCCTCTTCCGCGTTGGCGTGTCGGACACCATGGCGTGCTTGTTCGCTGGCTACGTATGACGTCACGCACGCTGCTCTCCCGTCCAAAGCAGCTGACAGTCCACACGCTGCACCCTCTCGCGGCCTTCAGCTTTGTCGCCGCTGCCCTGCTGTAGACACGTCCAGCCTGCTCCTCCCCCCCTGCTATGCCACCCCCACAGCTCTCGTGTTCCCCCTGCCCTATCGTTCCGTCAACTTTACTCTTAGAAACCACTTCTCTGTCCTCTCCGCCAGTTTGCTTCTTACACGGCTCGATCACCCAACTGCTACCTGCAACACTGTACACTTCCCCAGAAACCGTTTCTACGCTCCTAGCCTCGGTTCTTTTACCCAACTTTTCTCTCGAGGCTCCGTCGACAGTCGTTTCTGCTCCTCTTACTTTGCCGTCCACAGGGAAGCCATTCGGCGCATTACTGCCGCCAGCATCGACTGTTCACTTCTTTGCCGTACCCGGTGTTGCATCGAGGTCCTTCTTCAGCTGAAATCCGACAACATTCTCTAACAACCCATCGATTCTTCCTCCCTTCCTCGGCTATTATGAACGCTTTCTGCTTTTATGAGTTACGGAAATATCGCCGACGTTTCCAAGCCAGTAGATACAATTAGACCATCAACATAATAGAGCAGTACAACAGAAAATGGAGCTCTCACGAAGACGACGGCAGTGAAAGCGGGTGCAGCAAAGTACATGCAGTTGCGGAGGGAGAAATATTAACGGAGGTACCTCTAGATATACTTGGTATACAATTACCCCACAAAGAATTTTGTAACTTTGTTAAATGCCGCATTGATCTCCTCAGGCAAGAATACTAGAACGAATCGAGGCAATTAAAAGGCGGTTACCACGAGGCAGTCGAAGTCAAGATCCCACCGAAACTTTTGTTCCACAAAACCGACTATAGCTTTGCAAGGCTTTTGTATCACACGGGATACTGAAATAGCCTACTGTGAGGGCAGGAATTAAAATGTTGAGGATGTCGAGCACCTCTTCTTTGCTGGCCCCCTGCTAAGGAATTCAGTAAGAAGAGCTTGTTAAGTACCTAATAACCGAATATTCACCATTCCTCACGTCCAGGAGTGCTCTGTTACTCCGTTGGGATAAGCGATAATTATCGTCTACGAGCTAGTAATAAGGTACCTCAGCAAAAGTGATTTATACATTTAGAGCAACTCCGTAATAAATACCGACAGAAATACACGGCAGTCAATTCGAGAAAGGTGAGTGGGTTTACACTGTAAAAATGACGAAGTGTTTACGTAAGAAGAGATACGCGCCAGCTATTTGTTACTGTGAATCTTGAATTGAAGCGCTCGCCGCTATTATGTGACCTACTCAGTACCTCAAACTAATTATTGTCAGTGTGTATTTTCTGTAAATGTGTGTTCAGAATATGGCCATATGCTTAAGGGACTAAATATCAATCTGCAGCTTGTTGTCACGTCCGTTCACCTGAGTGTTGTGTTTACATAACTTTAGAGTCTTCATTTAGAGCTTTTAACATCTCGCACTGAAGTCTTCGAAAGTTTTTGTGGAGGCCATTTTAACAAGGAAAGGAAGAAAAGGTCAAAAATCAAACAAGCAGCTTTAGAATCACGCAGGGTAAGGGTGGAACGAGGGATTCGGTCAAGGAATCATCCGGGAATTCACCTCACGGAAAGACGAAGAGCCTAAATCTGCATAGCAGAACGGGGGTTGAAAATATTAATACAGTAAGTTGTGCGTCATTACTGTATATCGTAGTATCTAGTATGCACCAGCAGCATGTCACATCTGCTACTGCCGTATCGTTAGCTAAGCACTCTCAAAATTAGATATATTCGGGAAAAAAAACAGAGAAAAGCGAAATTTCTTAAACAGAGAGATAACTGACAGAATATACTTGTGCGTGCCCCTATCCACGATGTAGACAGCGGATAGTAGCAGAGAGAACCCGTGCAGAAGCCACCGATAGCAGAACTAGCTGGCAACGTGTAGCGAAAGTGTGAAACAGTTAACACGCACGAACGCGAAATCGTGCGATAGATTTGGTAGAAGCTGATCTGCTTCGGCAGTAAAACCGAAATTGTATTGTTGCAAAGACGTTGCCGGTGTCCCCGACATAACACGAAAAGAGGGTAAGCTTGAACGCGACAGTTTTTACTGCGTGTTTTTTGAGTAATGTATTTTTCACTTATTTTACGGTCTGAAGACGGGAGGTTGGCCGAGGATGGAGAAAAGAACTACGCCAGCATTGAAGCAGGCCACGGAACACGTAAGTCGCGGAGTAGCTAAATCTGGTTGGCGGAGCCGGCATGTGAACTGCGATCTCATAGAACGTGAGACTCGAACAGTTTAAATAGTCAGTCATAGATTAGGCATTCAGTCGTGGTGTTTAGGTGTATCGCTGCAGGTTCCATCGACCACGCAAAAAGACAGTTTGCCACAAATAAGTATCTTTCAAGAGGAGGGAAGTGTCTACTGCCTCAAGTCCCCACTATATCGGAGGTGACACTGCCCACACATTTCCGGATAGGCACAGGCGGTCACGGGCGTACCGCCAGCAGCCACAGTGACGCATACGTCGACACACTGCAGACAGTCAGATACTGGCGCAACAACACTCGGTCAACACGGCGGCTGCGGCACCGCACCGAAAGCGGACGCTGACGTCACTCCGACTGCACGTAATGACGTCAGACCCTCGCAGAAGACGTGGAGCATCCTCCGCGGGAGGAAGTGCTGGTGTGCAGCTGTTGGACGCTTCCCATCCCCGAGAAATTTCGGTTCGACTGTCAACGGAACCGACGCGCGCCGCGCTAACACGTAATCCCGATGGCGAACAAGTGAACAACTCCCGAAGTCGACACGCGCCGAGCTTGGCAGGCGCTGTGGAAACTCGTGCCGATCACGCCGGCCAACAACTGGTCGCTTAGCCAGTTGCCTACCGTCCGTTCTCTCTCTCTCTCTCTCTCTCTCTCTCTCTCACACACACACACACACACACACACACACACACACAGAGCATGCACCGGGTGCGCTAGAAAACAATCTCCCGGAAGTTCCGCCAGGGCGCGGTTACTCCACGCGTCACTTCCGATGCTCCATTGTGGCGCCTGCGCCGAACTTCCGGTCAGATCTACCTGCTCCCAACCCCCCACCCCGCTACTCTTCCCTCCCCTCCTTGCCCCCATTTCTCTCTCTGTCGTCGTCCATTTCTTTTTTCTTTTACCTCGCACGCAACTGGACACCATTTCAAAACTGGGATCACTACACCCTCCGATGCGCTCATGAGGGTGTGCAATGGGACATCCTCCTCTAGCATTACTTTCCCTCAACAGTAGTTATCGATACCAGTATTATTTTTCGAATTTTGGACAGGTCAATATTATCTTACTTGCTTTCCTGAAAACTTTCCTATAATTTTCAAGCTAAAATTTATGAAAAGGAATTACCTTATAAAATATGGTTCAAATGGCTCTGAGCATTATGGGACTTAACAGCTGAGGTCATCAGTCCCCTAGAACTTAGAACTGCTTAAACCTAACTAACCTAAGAAAATCACACATATCCATGCCCGAGGCAGGATTCGAACCTGCGACCGTAGCGGTCCCGCGGTTCCAGACTGAAGCGCCTCGAACCGCTCGGCCACTCCGGCAGGCTTTTATAAAATATCTAAGTTCGATGTTATAATCGATAAGTACCAGTTCTGAATTTACGATTAAACTCTTTTTTTTTTTAGAAACAATTGAAATTACGAATTATTCGCACACTTTAAATTTATATGATTAATTACGCAATTCTATACTGTTTACTATGTTTATTTCTGGATTCATTTATGAAATAATAATCGAAATTAATAATGTAACGAAAACAAGTACACATTCACTTGTTAAAGAAAATTGTCAACCCTTTGGAATATTGTTATTTCCGCAGGTGTGAGAGTTTTAAGCTTGCCTCTGACATGATCGTTGCCTGCCGGAGTGGCCGAGCGGTTCTAGGCGCTTCAGTCTGGAACCGCGGGACCGCTACGGTCGCAGGTTCGAATCCTGCCTCGGGCATGGATGTATGTGATGTCCTTACGTTAGTTAGGTAGTTCTAAGTTCTAGGGGACTGATGACCTCAGAAGTTAAGTCCCATAGTGCTCAGAGCCATTTTTTGACCTGATCGGAGGCATTTTTGTATTTTTGTGCGAACAATGCAATTTCGGCTTTGTTAACGTGAAAAATCAAAATACTGTGTGAAATACTAAAATGAGAGAAAATATATTTACGTAGAATATGCTGCAACAACAACCTTCAAATTTATTTAGTTTCAGCTTCAAGAATCAGACCCCTAGAGAAGCTGAACTGGAGCCGTCTCAACATGACAAAGCTAAGTAAACCTGAAAGCTTATTGTAATCTTTGCTCCTCTCAAATCTTCATAAAAGTCTTTGCTTATTAATTACATAGACTGGGCATTGTTTAATGTGAACAACAGGTGGAATCAGGAAGGGAGGGGGGCAGACTACAAGATGAAATCAGACTCAGCCATGTGTAGTATTTCTAGGTAAAAATAAATAAATAAATAAATAAAAATAAATAAAAACCGGCCAGGGCGTTATATTTGACCGGTCTTCTGCCTTAAAAGCCGGACTGCCTACCTCGTACTGTAAACAGAAGGAGAGTCAGTTGGATATTTTCAGTCGTTTATTAAAAATCAGTTAGACTCAGTTTCTTTCTTGAGGGATCTACATCTACATCGATACTGTGCAAATCACTTTTAAGTGCCTGGCAGAGGGTTCATCGAATCACCTTCACAATTCTTTATTAGTCCAATCTCGTATAGCGCGCGGAAAGAATGAACACCTATATTTTTCCGTACGACCTCTGATTTCCCTCATTTTATCGTGCTGATCGTTCCTCCCTATGTAGGTCGGTGTCAACAAAATAAACGACAGCGTCATCTGCAAACAACCGCAGACGGCTGCTCAGATTGTCTCCCAAATCGTTTATATAGATAAGGAACAGCAAAAGGCCTAAAACACTACCTTGGGGAACGCCTGAAATCACTTCTGTTTTACTCGATGACTTTCCGTCAGTTACTGCCAACTGTGACCTCTCTGACAGGAAATCGCAAACCCAGTCACATAACTGAGACGATATTCGGTAAGCACGCAGTTTTACTACGAGCCGCTTGTGTGATACAGTGTCAAAAGCCTTCCGGAAATCCAGGAATACGGAATCGATCTGAAATCCCTTGTCAATAGCACTCTGCACCTCATGTGAATAAAGAGCTAGTTGTGTTTCACAGGAATGCTGTTTTCTAAACCCATGTTGACTGTGTGTCAATAGACCGTTTCCTTCGAGGTAATTCATAATGTTTGAACACAATATGTATTCTAAAATGCTGCTGCATGTCGACGTTAACGATATGGACCTGTAATTTAGTGGATTACTCCTACTAGCTTTCTTGAATATTGGTGTGACCTGTGCAACTTTCCAGTCTTTGGGTGCGGATCTTTCGTCGAGCGAACGGTCGTATATGATTGTTAAGTATGGAGCTAATGCATCAGCATACTCGAAAAGGAACCTAATTGGTATACAGTCAGGACCAGAAGACTTGCTTTTATTAAGTGATTTGAGTTGCTTCACTACTCTGAGGATATTTGCTTCTACGTCACTCATGTTGGCAGCTGTTCTCTATTCGAATTCTGGAATATTTACTTCGTCTTCTTTTGTGAAGGCATTTCGGAAGGCTGTGATAAGTAACTCTGCTTTGGCAGCACTGTCTTCGATAATTTCTCCATTGTTATCGCACAGAGAAGGCATTGATTGTTTCTTGCCGCTAACATACAGGGTTATTACAAATGATTGAAGCGATTTCACAGCTCTACAATAACTTTATTATTTGAGATATTTTCACAATGATTTGCACACGCATACAAAAACTCAAAAAGTTTTTTTAGGCATTCACAAATGTTCGATATGTGCCCCTTTAGTGATTCGGCAGACATCAAGCCGATAATCGAGTTCCTCCCACACTCGGCGCAGCATGTACCCATCAATGAGTTCGAAAGCATCGTTGATGCGAGCTCGCAGTTCTGGCACGTTTCTTGGTAGAGGAGGTTTAAACACTGAATCTTTCACATAACCCCACAGAAAGAAATCGCATGGGGTTAAGTCGGGAGAGCGTGGAGGCCATGACATGAATTGCTGATCATGATCTCCACCACGACCGATCCATTGGTTTTCCAATCTCCTGTTTAAGAAATGCCGAACATCGTGATGTAGGTGCGGTGGAGCACCATCCTGTTGAAAGATGAAGTCGGCGCTGTCGGTCTCTAGTTGTGGCATGAGCCAATTTTCCAGCATGTCCAGATACACATGTCCTGTAACGTTTTATTCGCAGAAGAAAAAGGGGCCGTAAACTTTAAACCGTGAGATTGCACAAAACACGTTAACTTTTGGTGAATTGCGAATTTGCTGCACGAATGCGTGAGGATTCTCTACCGCCCAGATTCGCACATTGTGTCTGTTCACTTCACCATTAAGAAAAAATGTTGCTTCATCACTGAAAACAAGTATCGCACTGAACGCATCCTCTTCCATGAGCTGTTGCAACCGCGCCGAAAATTCAAAGCGTTTGACTTTGTCATCGGGTGTCAGGGCTTGTAGCAATTGTAAACGGTAAGGCTTCTGCTTTAGCCTTTTCCGTAAGATTTTCCAAACCGTCGGCTGTGGTGCGTTTAGCTCCCCGCTTGCTTTATTCGTCGACTTCCGCGAGCTACGCGTGAAACTTGCCCGCACGCGTTCAACCGTTTCTTCGCTCACTGCAGGCCGACCCGTTGATTTCCCCTTACAGAGGCATCCAGAAGCTTTAAACTGCGTATACCATCGCCGAATGGAGTTAGCAGTTGGTGGATGTTTGTTGAACTTCGTCCTGAAGTGTCGTTGCACTGTTATGACTGACTGATGTGAGTGCATTTCAAGCACGACATACGCTTTCTCGGCTCCTGTCGCCATTTTGTCTCACTGCGCTCTCGAGCACTCTGGCGGCAGAAACTTGAAGTGCGGCTTTAGCCGAACAAAACTTTGAGTTTTTGTACATATCTGTAGTGTGTCGTGACCATATGTCAATGAATGGAGCTACAGTGAATTTATGAAATCGCTTCAATCATTTGTAATAGCCCTGTACTTCACATACGACTAGAATCTCTCTGGATTTTCTGGCAGGTTTCGAGACAAAGTTTCGTTGTAGAAACTGTTATAGGCGTCCTGAATCTAAAAAAAACTACCAGTGAACTACCTTATAATTTACCAGTTATGATGGCAACCAAGTGTCCATTCTTCTTAATTGCTCAGTCCTTCCTAATTCTCGTTCGTACTTGCGTGTCTCAACACTACTAGGAGCGGCGGCAAGCTTGGCGGTTTCGCATCGGCAGATCGGCACATTCTGCTTGATATACGTACGGTGTCTATTCGTTCAGACACACTTCTCCGAAAGAACAGACACCATACCCACGTAATACATATGCGGTGTGTGTTCTTTCGGACACGTCCGAAAGGACACCAGTTTGATACACTAGCCCCCAGCCTCTATGAATTAAGACCCGAGTTCGAATCCCAGTCCGGCACAAACCTTCAACTTTCCCCACTGCTTTAAATCAACGCTGACGCGCAGTGTAATTCATTTGTGTCTACGCCTACCGGCATATCAATCTTTCAGTGCAGATGCAATTTCCCCGACCTCTCGCGGGAATACAGTAAGGCTGTGAGCGGAGAGAAGTAATGAACAGGGGTCACTGCTGTGCAATGTGTGGCATGTTATGGAGATTTGGGTCGGACGGGAGAACTGCACGGATAGCCGAAGCGGTTAAAGCGACCGCTCGCGGACAGCGGAAAATCCGGTTTTGAATCCCCGTTCGACACAAATTTTCACCTGTCGCCACTGAGTTATTTCAGTGCCTTTATGAAACAAAAAGTAGGAAATTTCTTTAGTCAAGTACAAACTGCATTGCCCAGCTCGCTTTGCGTGTAGCGTTATTGTGACATTGTGACAGGCTCATTCGGTATACGAAAAAAACTCGGCCCACTGACATAAGAAAAGTATTGGTTGGTACGGGGTGACAATTATTGAGCTATATGAAAAAAAATTAGTTACAAACTATGCCGTACAGACACTTAATTCCACATGTGAACGTCACTACAGATATTCGGATGTACCGGGTGATCAAAAAAATCAGTATAAATTTGAAAACTGAATAAATCACGGAATAATGCAGATAGAGAGGTACAAATTGACACACATGCTTGGAATGACATGGGGTTTTATTAGAACAAAAAAAAACAAAAGTTCCAAAAATGTCCGACAGATGGCACTTCATCTGATCAGAATAGCAATAATTAGCATAACAAAGTAAGACAAAGCAAAGATGATGTTCTTTACAGGAAATGCTCAATATGTCCACCATCATTCCTCAACAATAGCTGTAGTCGAGGAATAATGTTGTGAACAGCACTGTAAAGCATGTCCGGAGTTATGGTGAGGCATTGGCGTCGGATGTTGTCTTTCAGCATCCATAGAGATGTGGGTCGATCACGATACACTTGCGACTTCAGGTAACCCCAAAGGCAATAATCGCACGGACTGAGGTCTGGGGACCTGGGAGGCCAAGCATGACGAAAGTGGCGGCTGAGCACACGATCATCACCAAACAACGCGCGCATGAGATCTTCCACGCGTCTAGCAATATGGGGTGGAGCGCCATCCTGCATAAACATCGTACATTCCAGCAGGTGTTTAGCAGCCAGGCTGGGGATGATGCGATTCTATAACATATCGGCGTACCTCTCACCCATCACGGTAGCAGTTACAAAACCAGAATCACACATTTCCTCGAAGAAAAAAGGCCCGATAACGGTAGATGTGGTAAATCCAACCCATACCGTGACTTTCTCGTCGTGCAATGGAGTTCTAGGATTTTCGGTAACCCAAATTCTGCAGTTGTGGGCGTTGAAACACCGTCGGTGCGTGAAATGAGCTTCGTCGGTCCACAACACGTTACTCAACCATCTTCCGCCATCTTTTGAAACGCCCACACTGCAAATGCCCTCCGCTGCACTAAATCGCCAGGTAACAGTCCATTATGCCGATGGGTTTTGTACGGATAGCATAGACGAACCCGCTACAGTCTCCACTTCTTCCTGAACTGTCTCAGCAGCATTACGCCTTGTGCTCGGTCGGCCACTACGGGGTCTATCGTCTAAACAACCCGTGGCTTCGAACTTCGAAATCATTCTCGCTACAGCTGCATTTGTCAACGGACCTTTACCCGTTCGAATCCCCTTGCTATGGCGATAGGATCGTAACGCTGAACTAGCACATCCCCCATTCTGATAATACAGCTTCACTAAAAGCGCCTTTTCAGGTAACGTCAACATGCTGCGACTGCTGGCGCATCTGATTCTCTCTCTCATTACAGCTCCTTTTATACACGATTGTCATACGCAGTCACTGACGTTTTGCTCTCCAGCGCCATCTGTCGGACATTTTTTGAACTTTTTTATGCTAATAAAACCCCATGTCATTCCAGGCATGTGTGTCAATTTTTACCTCTCTATCTACATTATTCCGTGGTTTATTAAGTTTTGAAGTTTATACTGCCTTTTTGATCACTTGGTAGGTTATGACACGTTCGATATGCGCGCCATCATTGGCGATGATGTGGCGCAGACAAATAGCAAAATTCTGCATGATCCGCTGAAGTGTCGGAACATGAATGCTGTCGATGGCCTACTGAATGGCTGTTTACAGCTCAGCAATGGTTTCGGAGTCATTGCTGTGGACCTTGTCATTAATACAGCCCCACAAAAAGATGTCGCGTGTGTTGAGACCCGTAGAATATCGAGGCCCATGCCAGTGGCCTCTGGGTACTCCAGAGCCAGAATGCTCCTCCAGGACATCAAACAATCTCCTACCTCGATGGGGTCGAGCTCCGTCTTGTATCGACCACAGCCTGTCGAAATCAGGGTTTCCTTGGATAATGGGGATGAACTCATCTTCCAAAGCCTCCATGTACCGTTCGGTAGACACCGTCCCAAAATGTAATATCGCACCGATTATTCCGTGGCTGAACATCGCACACCACACATTCTCCAGTTGAGGGTGAAGAGACTTCTCGATCGCGAAATCCGGATCTTCAGTCCCCAAAATGCGCCAGTCTTCTTGTTGACGAACCCATCCGAATGAAAGTGGGCTTCGTCGCTAATCGAAACCAAACAGCGCATACTAATTGACATCATGCATCTTGGCCAACCGTGCATTTTGAACGTCGTAACGAAAACCGTTCAGAAGTTATGACGATTTTATTTCATACAGTTCAGTAGTTGTACCCTTTATATCTATAAATTGTTATAGTATATCTAATTATTCCTCCTCATACTTATTCCTCGCGCTTGGGGCATTAACTTGGAACGGGCCTTAGTCGTGCGTTCTCTGTAGCATCGATAAACAGACTGACAAGCCGGAAATGAATACACGAGAAAGTGTCGCCGCTGAGTGAATGTAGGAGGAGACGAGATTACTCACACCCAAACCTCCGCGTGTCATACACCCAGGTCGGTACCAAACGCTGTGTGTCGATAAGGATGTCGACCAAAACTCCGATTTATTTCGTGCTATGTGCTGTTGTCCAGGAACATCCGTGAACGGTAATTAAAGATAACACCAGAAGTACGAAGTAGAGGAGAGGTGTATCTGTGGATGGTAGTTTCGTGTATTTCACGTTGGTGAGTTGGTAGAGCGTTAGGTCATCGTGCCAAAGGTCCTGCGTTCACACCCTACTTATGACTATTGTTTTAACTGTATGCGCATGACACTGTTATGTGTTGTTGTTGTGGTGGTCTTCAGTCCTGAGACTGGTTTGATGCAGCTCTCTATGATACTCTGTCCTGTGCAAGCTTCTTCATCTCCCAGTACCTACTACAACCTACATCCTTCTGAATCTGCTTAGTGTATTCATCTCTTGGTCTCCCTCTGCGATTTTTACCCTCCACGCTGTCTCCAATGCTAAATTAATGATCCCTTGATGCCTCAGAAAATGTCCTACCAACCGGTCCCTCCTTCTTGTCAAGTTGTGCCACAAACGCCTCTTCTCCCCAATTCTATTCAATACCTCCTCATTAGTTATGTGATCTACCTATCTAATCTTCAGCATTCTTCTGCAGCACCACATTTCGAAAGCTTCTATTCTCTCCTGACACTTAAATCTATACTCGATGTTAACACATTTATCTTATTAAGAAACGCTTTCCTTGCCATTGTCAGTCTACATTTTATATCCTCTCTACTGCGACCATCATCAGTTATTTTGCTCCCCAAATAGCAAAACTCCTTTAGGACTAAGTGTCTCATTTCCTAATCTAATTCCCTCAGCATCACCCGACTTAATTCGACTACATTCCATTATCCTCGTTTTGCTTTTGTTGATGTTCATCTTATAGCCTTCTTTCAAGACACTGTCCATTCCGTTCAACAGTTCCAAGTCCTTTGCTGTCCCTGACAGATTAAGAATGTCATCGGCGAACCTCAGAGTTTTTATTTCTTCTCCGTCGATTTTAATACCTACTCCGAATTTTTCTGCTTGCTCAATATACATATTGAATAACATCGGGGAGAGCTACAACCCTGTCTCATTCCATTCCCAACCACTGCTCCCCTTTCCTGCCCCTCGACTCTTATAACTGCCATCTGGTTTCTGTACAAATTGTAAATAGCCTTTCGCTCCCTGTATTTTACCGCTGCCACCTTCAGAATTTGAAAGACAGTATTCCAGTCAACATTGTCAAAAGCTTTCTCTAAGTCTACAAATGCTAGAAACGTAGGTTTGCCATTCCTTAATCCATTTTCTACGATAAGTCGTAGGGTCAGTATTGCCTCAAGTGTTTCAACAACTACGGAATCCAAACTGATCTGGGTTCAAATGGCTCTGAGCACTATGGGACTCAACATCTTAGGTCATAAGTCCCCTAGAACTTAGAACTACTTAAACCTAACTAATCTAAGGACATCACACACATCCATGCCCGAGGCAGGATTCGAACCTGCGACCGTAGCAGTCTCGCGGTTCCGGAATGCAGCGCCAGGTCGGCTTCTACTAGTTTTTCCATTCGTCTGTAAAGAATTTGCGTTAGTATTTTGCAGCTGTGACTTATTAAACTGATAGTTCGGTAATTTTCACATCTGTCAACACCTGCTTTCTTTGGGATTGGAATTATTATAATCTTCTTGAAGTCTGAGGGTATTTCGCCTGTCTCATACATCTTGCTCACCAGATGGTAGAGTTTCGTCAGGGCTGGCTCTTCCAAGGCTGTCAGTAGTTCTAATGGAATGTTGTCTACACCGGGGGCCTTGTTTCGACTCAGGTCTTTCAGTGCTCTGTCAAACTCTTCACGCAGTATCTCCCATTTCATCCTCATCTACATCCTTTTCCATTTCCATAATATTGTCCTCAAGTACATCGCACATGTATAGACCCTCTATATACTCCTTCCAACTTTCTGCTTTCCCTTCTTTGCTTAGAACTGGGTTTCCATCTGAGATCTTGATATTCATACACGTGGTTCTCTTTTCTCCAAAGGTCTCTTTAATTTTCCTGATGGCATTATCTATCTTATCCCTAGTTAGATAAGCCTCTATATCATTACATTTGTCCTCTAGCCATGCCTGCTTAGCCATTTTCACTTCCTGTCGATCTCATTTTTGAGAGGTTTGTATTCCTTTCTGCCTGCTTCATTTACTGCATTTTTATATTTTCTCCTTTCGTCAATTAAATTCAATATTTTTCTGTTACTCAAGGGTTTCTACTAGTCCTCGTCTTTTTACCTACTCGATCCTCTGCTGCCTTCACTACTTCATCCCTCAGAGCTACCCATTCTTCTTCTACTGTATTTCTTTCCCCCATTCCTCTCAATTGTTATGCTCTCCTTGAAACTCTGTACAACCTCTGGTTTAGTGTGTTTATCCAGGTCCCATCTCCTTAAATTCCCACCTGTTTGCAGTTTCTTCAGTTTTAATCTACAGTTCATAACCAGTAGATTGTGGTCAGAGTCCACATCTGCCCCTGGAAATGTCTTACAATTTAAAACCTGGTTCCTAAATCTCTGTCTTACCATTATATAATCTATCTGAAACCTGTCAGTATCTCCAGGCTTCTTCCATGTAAACAGCCTTCTTTCATGATTCTTGAACCAAGTGTTAGCTATGATTAAGTTATGCTCTGTGCAAAATTCTACCAGACGGCTTCCTCTTTCATTTCTTACCATGTTCACCTACTATGTTTCCTTTGCTTCCTTTTCCTAGTCTCGAATTCCGGTCACCCATGACTATTAAATTTTCGTCTCCCTTCACTATCTGAATAATTTATTTTATTTCATCATACATTTCATCAATTTCTTCATCATCTGCAGAGCTAGTAGGCATATAAACTTGTACTACTGTAGTAGGCGTGGGCTTCGTGTCTATCTTGGTCACAATAATGCGATCACTATGTTTCTTGTAGTATCTTACCCGAACCCCTATTTTTTTATTCATTATTAAACCTGCTCCTGCATTACTCCTATTTGATTTAGTCTTTATAACCCTGTATTTACCTGGCCAAAAGTCTTGTTCTTCCTGCCACCGAACTTCACTAATTCCCACTATATCTAACTTTAACCTATCCATTTCCCTTTTTAAATTTCCTAACCTACCTGCCCGATTAAGGGATCTGACATTCCACGCTCCGATCCGTAGAACGCCAGTTTTCTTTCTCCGGATAACGACGTTCTCCTGAGTAGTCCCCGCCCGGAGATCCGAATGGGGGACTATTTTACCTCCGGAATATTTTACCCAAAAGGATGCCACCATTATTGAACCATACAGTAAAGCTGCATGCCCTCGGGAAAAATTACGGCTGTAGTTTCTGCTTGCTTTCATCCGTTCGCAGTACCACCAGAGCAATGCCGTTTTGGTTAGTGTTACAAGGCCAGATCAGTCAATCATCAAGACTGTTGCCCCTGCAACTACTGAAAAGGCTGTTGCCCCTTATATTATTATTATTAACAACGAACAAAACAAAACAGTTCCTTTTGCTGGATTTTGTATTTTATCACCAGTTGCACACTTCACGAGCGCCTATGAGTGTGATGTACTGGCGGATAATTCCTGCTGAAGCCGATAAAGTGGCTTCTTATAGTTGGCACATAGATATTTTACCACCGCCAGTTATTTTCAAGCGCCGAACAAGACCTTCTGGCACTTGTTCATGTGTTACGTACCCAATGGGATCACATTCACACTTATTATTATTATTATTATTATTATTATTATTATTGAAACTTCCTGGCAGATTAAAACTGTGTGCCGGACCGAGACTCCAACTCGGGACCTTTGCCTTTCGCGGGCAAGTGCTCTACCAACTGAGCTACCCAAGCTCGACTCACGCCCCGTCCTCACAGCTTCACTTCTGCCAATAACTCGTCTCCTACCTTCCTTTCTTTCAGGAGTCCTAGTTCTGCAAGGTTCACAGGAGAGCGTCTGTAAAATTTGGAAGGTAGGAGCGAGATACTGGCAGAAGTAAAGCTGTGAGTGTGAGGCGTGGGTCGTGCTTGGGTAGCTCAGTTGGTAGAGCACTTGCCCGCGAAAGGCAAAGGTCCCGAGTTCGAGTCTCGGCCCGGCACACAGTTTTAATCTGCCAGGAAGTTTCATATCAGCGCACACTCCGCTGTAGAGTGAGAATTTCATTCTATTATTATTATTATTTTACATTCAACCTGAACTACTATGAACTACGATTTAACAGTTAACATCGTTGTCCATTTGTAGCTCTTGTCCTCGTGCCTGCTTGGATGTGCCGCCATTCTCTCTTGCGCCCACCACTCAGTGGCTTCTTCTGGCCTTCTGACAGGGGTCCCTTTCGTCTTTAGAGTTGTTCTCCCAGCTCAAAAACCCAGTAGTTTCTGACGATTTGTCTAAATTCATTCCTGTACATGATTTTGTCCCCTGACATACGGATTTCTGTTAGATCTTCATCAACATCCTTGAAACTATCCCAATCTACTTGCCTTTTGTCTTATGAAACACCAAATTCTCTTTGTTAGGCGAGCATCGAACGTTCTGAAGATGTTATCATAGACCAACAACCTTTCTTTTAATGGGTAATGATGCTGGTTCTACCTTTTTATCAGTGCATCGATTATGGATGAATAAATTGTATCAAAAATCCAAAAAAGTGACTGGTTCTAAACTTGTTGAATGTTATTGTGACCTTCAGTATGAAGACCGGTTTGATGCACCTCTCCGTGCTATCCTATCCTGTGAAAGCCTCTTTAACTCAGAATAACTAATGCAACCTACATATTTCTTAATCTGCTCACTGTATTCACCTCTTGGTCTCCCTCTACTATTTATATCCACAACACTTCCCCCGCGACCATACTAAATAGGTGATCCCTTGATCTCTCTGAACTTGTCCTATCAACCGATCCCTTCTTTAGTCATGTTGTGCCACAAACTTCTTTTCTACCCAGTGCTTTTCAGTATCTTCTCATTAATTATGTGACCTACCCATCTAATCTTCAGCATTCTTCTGTAGCACAACATTTCGAAAGCTTCTATTCTCTTCTTGTCCAAACTATTTATCGTCCATGTTTCACTTCCATACATGGCTACACTCCATACAAATACTTTCAGAAACGACTTCCTGACACTTAAATCTATACTCGGTATTAAAAAATTTCTCTTCTTCAGAAACGCTTTCCTTGTCATTGCCAGTCTACATTTTATATCCTCTCTACTTCGACCATCATTTTGCTCCCCCAACAGCAAAACTCATTTCCTACTTTAAGCCTCTCATTTCCTAATGTACCATCACCCGATTTAATTCGATTACATTCCATTATCCTCGTTTTGCTTTTGTTTATGTTCATCTTATATCCACCTTTCAAGACACTGTCCATTCCGTTCAACCGCTCTTCCAGGTCCTTTGCTGTGTGTGACAAAATTACAATGTCATCGGCGAACTTCAAGGTTATAATTTCTTCTCCATGGTTTTTAATTCCTACTCTGATTTTTTCTTTTGCTTCCTTTGCTGCTTGCACACTATACAGATTGAATAACATTGGGAAGAGGCTACAACCCTGTCCCTTCCCAACCACTGCTTCCCTTTCATGCCCCTCGACTCTTACAACTGCCATCTGGTTTCTGTACAAATTGTAAATAGCCTTTCGCTCCCTGTATTTTACCCCTGCCACATTCAGAATTTGGAAGACAGTATTCCAGTCAACATTGTCAAAAGCTTTCTCTAAGTCTATAATGAAGCTATTCACTCAGAAATCGCAGGTGTGCAAATGGCTCTGAGCACTATGGGACTTAACTTCTGAGATCATCAGTCCCCTAGAACTATTTAAATCTAACTAACCTAGGGACATCACACACATCCATGCCCGAGGCAGGATTCGAACCTGCGACCGTAGCGAATCGCAGGTGTCCCACGTTAGGTGCTTAATTGGGCACAAGATGATGAATGTGTACGTATAAATACCACTTGAAAGACTCTCTCGTGTCCCTGTATCTCTCCACCGGTCATTACTTATAAGACGGATTTCGTAACTCTTGAGTTGGCTTAATGAATGCGAAACTTTCCTCACTGGCAGACGGTACTTGGAACTGAATTAGTCGCGTTTAGCGGAAACAACAGAGAGCGTTGTTCTCCGCAATGCTTCCGGAGTTCCAAGTTAAAGCAGTACTAGTGCGGGAAGAGGTAGTGTAGAGCGACACAGAGAAATGGCTTTGTTTTGATAGGATAATGCGTTTGTGGGGAAACATGCACCGTTCTACAACTTGAGCCCGTGTGTGTGTGTAAGCACTCGCCCCGCGGCAGCAGAACAAAGCCTTCTCCCAGGCCCGTCAAATTGCACGGCCGACTTAACTGTTGCGAGGTGGAGGTAAGGCCTGAGTAGAAATGAAGTGGCAGCACTGTTTCAAACTTCCGCTGTCTCCCGCAGGCAAATAATTCATTAACTGGCAACGCCGCTTCCTGGAGTGTCAACACACGACAAAAGTCTTACGAGTTAAATGCGGGGCTCAGTTAGCGCTACTCAAACACAATTTCTCCGTCATTATACGAGGCTCCACATTTCTGTGACGTCATTACGTGCTCTCGACTATCAACAGTAGATAAACAGCAAAAGTGCACAGCATCTGGGGAGTCAGCAGCTATTTTTCAATTTCGACTGAATTTAGTTGTCATAAAAATGACTAGTAATAATCAGACTAATCAGAACAATTTCTGGTTAATTAAGTATCTATCTGTCTACATCACATGGAGTGTATGGTAGACGGTTCAGACTATTTCTCGCCTTTTCCACTCTAAATCTTACCGTGGGAGCTCTGGTTTCTCTTATTTTACACTACTGGCCATTAAAATTGCTACACCACGAAGATGACGTGCTACAGACGCAAAATTTAACCGACAGGAAGAAGATGCTGTGATATGCAAATGATTACCTTTTCAGAGCATTCACACAAGGTTCGCGCCGCTGGCGACACGTACAACGTGCTGACATGAGGAAAGTTTCCATCCGATTTCTCATACACAAACAGCAGTTGACCGGCGTTGCCTGGTGAAACGTTGTTGCGATGCCTCGTGTAAGGAGGAGAAATGCGTACCATCACGTTTCCGACTTTGATAAAGGTCGGATTGTAGCCTATCGCGATTGAGGTTTATCGTATCCCGACATTGCTGCTCGCGTTGGTCGAGATCCAGTGACTGTTAGCAGAATATGGAATCGGTGGGTTCCGGAGGGTAATACGGAACGCCGTGCTGGATCCCAACGGCATCGTATCTCTAGCAGTCGAGATGACAGGCGTCTTATCCGCATGGCTGTAACGGATCGTAGAGTCACGTCTCGGTTCCTGAGACGACAGATGGGGTCGGTTGCAAGACCATCGGTTGCAACCATCTGCACGAACAATTCGACGACGTTTGCAGCAGCATGGACTATCAGCTCGGAGACCATAGCTGCGGTTACCCTTGACGCTGCATCACAGACAAAAGCTCCTGCGATGGTGTACTCGACGACGAACCTGGGTGCACGAATGGCAAAACGTCATTTTTTCAGACGAATCCAGGTTCTGTTTACAGCATCATGATTGTCGCATCCGTGTTTGGCGACATCGCGGTGAACGCACATTGGGAGCGTATATTCGTCATCGCCATACTGGCGTATCATCCAGCGTGATGGTATGGGGTGCCATTGGTTACACGGTCACCTCTTGTTCGGACTGACGGCACTTTGAACAGTGGGCGTTATATTTCAGACGTGTTACGACCCGTGGCTCTACCCTTCATTCGATCCCTTGCGAAACCCTACATTTCAGCAGGATAATGCACGACCGCATGTTGCAGATCCTGTACGGGCCTTTCTGGATACAATAAATGTTCGACTGCTGCCCTGGCCAGCACATTCTCCAGATCTCTCACCAATTGAAAACGTCTGGTCAATGGTGGCCGAGCAACTGGCTCGTCACAATACGCCAGTCACTAGTCTTGCTGAAGTGTGGTATCGTGTTGAAGCTGCATGGGCAGCTGTACCTGTACACGCCATCCAAGCTCTGTTTGACTCAATGTCCAGGCGTATCAAGGCCTTTATTACGGCCATACGTGGATGTTCTGGTACTGATTCCTCAGGATCTATGCACCCAAATTGTCAGTTCTAGTAAAATATATTTGTTCACTGAATATCCGTTTATCATCTGCATTTCTTCTTGGTGTAGTAATTTTAATGGCCAGTAGTGTACAAAGAGTACTAGCAAACGTCTGCAATACAGCCTTATTTATTCAATTTTTTTTCGAATCAATTTCCAGCATACACCCCTGCATCCTCCGAAACCAACCCCTAAACCAGTTCTCCCAAGTTTCTGCAGTGAGTGAGGCACACTCTTCGTCCCAAGCCCTCAGGAGGTCCTCACCACTTGATAACTGCTCTCCTTCCAGCTTCGTTTTCACGTGCGGGAGCATTGCAAAAGGTGTGGACTGTAAGGAGGGAGCTCAAGAAGTTTCAGTCCTGTACCCTGCAAATATTCGGTGCACGCTTTGGTGCGGTGAGCTGGAGCGTTGTCGTGATGGAAGAATCGGGTGTCCAATCCCGACTTCGGCCGCACGTTGTTGAAAGACTGGATGACTTTGGGCAGGTACTGCTCAGTGTATCACTTAGTTGTGAATGTCTTCTGTCTGTCCATAACAACACGCTCCACAATTCCACTCAATTTCAAAAAAAGGAAAGGCTATCATTTTCATCTTTACTGATCGGGATTTTCTTACAGCTACTGGTGTGTCGTCATCGTCAAAGACCCAAGCCTTGTTTTGAGCCTTAGTCGTCACGTCATAATAGTACAGCCAAGTCTCGTCACCTGTCACGGTGTTATTCACGTACTGATACTGTCCCTTAGAGAACTTCTTTAACATCTCCTGGCACCAAGGCAAGTCACGCGTCGTGTCAACTGCTCTTCCGTCAGTCTGTCCGGCACCCAGACAGGACAAATTTTTTTTATTTGAAAATGATCTCACAGAATCGAACTAATTGCTGGTGCATTTAGCCTTGAGGTATCCTCCATTTGGTTATAGGTCACACGCCTGTCTTCGTCTAGCATTTTCCTCACAACATCAATGTTTTCCTCTGTAACCGATGATCGTTGTCTTCCTGTACTCTCAGCGCCCTCCAAAGTGAAATTTCCTCTTTCGAATATAATTGTACGATGTGGACAAACACCACCGAGTGCAAGTCATTTCTTCAAAACAACGGTCTATATTTAAACCGTGCGCGAAGTCGTACCGCAAAACTGCTCGAATCTCACTTAGCAACCACGATGTCGCAGCCATCACTTCAAACTAACCCTGCTAGTGGGACGACTGCGCTCTCGGACTTAGCACAGAGGCTACAATGCGGGTATGAAGTGTTCTCACAACACAGCAACAATCTGCCTCCTTCATTTTATAGTTGTGTAGTATTGCAAAACCTTCCTAACTTCCGTATGATGTCTCACTGCCATAGCTCGATAAAACTTGGATTATACATACAAGGAACTGATATAGTACAGTACAGAAGGTAATAAAAGAAATACGTAGTGAGACGACAAATGACACTTTTATTCAAACACGATAATTGCACCTCTATTTATGATCGTTCCCTGCACATTACGAAAGTTCTTAATAGGGTGTACGGTCTCCACGGAAGACATTGCACGCGCTCTGCTACGTGGATGCTATTCAACGTTGTGCGCCTTCTGTTGGCCGAGCTATGCACATCTTTCTGAGAACCTTGGGATCACGCTGCCGACTCTGGCTGAGATTTCAGTGACAACTAGAGTTCACAAATCGAAACTGAAAGCAGCGCTTAAGCATTACGACGTTCGACGCGACGTTCCATATGTTGACCGACGTTTGCACTTCATTCTAAGAAACTTGTGTCTCATCCTATGAAAGTACAGCTGGCCGACAGTGGAAGCTACTTCGCCGTGACAATAATTTTGCACTAAGTGTTTCACGTGGCGGCAGCAACTGCAGCAACGGTATGTTTGGCTGGAGTGCAACATTGGACCGATGCATCCCCGCCTCTCCGAAATCCTGGTCGGGTAGCGTAGCCTGTGGTCTAGGTTAGATTGAAAAGTGATAAGTCGGTTGAGAGTTGGCGAACACAACGAATGTGAACTCCAGATAAAGGCTGTTATGACAGATTGACCTAGAGCGTAGCGTAACGTTTACGTTCACTCCAGACTTCAACTCACTTAACGCACTTTTCATTACGAAAACTAAAACTTAGAAATTTAGAAAATGTATATTAGATAATAAACAAGCCTCCGGCGAGTATTTTGATGCGTATGATACTCATATATCATACACAACGAACGAAAAAAGCATTAAAGAGGGGAGTTTCACTAAGTAACTTTTACCAAAAACAGTAGTGTAGTGACAAGACGGCAATTTTTTTTTCAACATCACAATACACAGGTAAAATTTTGTGTGTATCTTCAAGTATTGCAGCTGAACTTTTCCCAATGTCACCTTTCACTGGAAGGCCCGTATTTCCCATACTTTTCAGTTTCACTACATGGCAGAAAATTTTCGAGAATTGGACGGGTTTAAGGGCAGAATTGATTTTCATTATTCGCTCAAAGTATATTTATCATCCCTTTCAGACCGCCTTCAATGACACACAGTCGAAGATCTCATTTTGCACACTTTTATGAGAGACAACGTGTCACTTCCTTCTAAGTGTCACAGTTCACCTGAGCAGATATAGCATTTAGCAGATAAACTTGGCAGTGCCTGTCGTTAGTTACTTGTGATCAAGCACAGCGTAAAGCCGTCGGCACACGGACCGTGCATCCGAACGTTGATAGTTGAGCGTGCCTGGTTTCTGACGTCATAGCGTGGAATAGCACGTTCGGGAGTCTTTCCGAACGTGCAGAGCAATATCTGGCATGACCGATATTCTGAGCGTGCGTCTGAGCGTTGACCAATGAAATGGCACAACGCCACCTACGTCACACGCACGCCGTCTCCCTTCAGTACAGAGTTGTGACGCGCCATATTGGAATTAATTTCTCGCCTATATGTATACAGGGTTATTACAAATGATTGAAGCGATTTCACAGCTCTACAATAACTTTATTATTTGAGATATTTTCACAATGCTTTGCACACACATACAAAAACTCAAAAAGCTTTTTTAGGCATTCACAAATATTCGATATGTGCCCCTTTAGTGATTCGGCAGACATCAAGCCGATAATCAAGTTCCTCCCACACTTTGCGCAGCATGTCCCCATCAATGAGTTCGAAAGCATCGTTGATGCGAGCTCGCAGTTCTGGCACGTTTTTTGGTAGAGGAGGTTTAAACACTGAATCTTTCGCATAACCCCACAGAAAGAAATCGCATGGGGTTAAGTCGGGAGAGCGTGGAGGCCATGACATGAATTGCTGATCATGATCTCCACCACGACAGATGCATCGGTTTTCCAATCTCCTGTTTAAGAAATGCCGAACATCGTGATGGAAGTGCGGTGGAGCACCATCCTGTTGAAAGATGAAGTCGGCGCTGTCGGTCTCCAGTTGTGGCACCAGCCAATTTTCCAGCATGTCCAGATACACGTGTCCTGTAACGTTTTTTTCGCAGAAGGAAAAGGGGCCGTAAACTTTAAACCTTGAGATTGCACAAAACACGTTAACTTTTGGTGAATTGCGAATTTGCTGCACGAATGCGTGAGGATTCTCTACCGCCCAGATTCGCACATTGTGTCCGTTCACATCACCATTAAGAAAAAATGTTGCTTCATCACTGAAAACAAGTTTCGCACTGAACACATCCTCTTCCATGAGCTGTTGCAACCGCGCCGAAAATTCAAAGCGTTTGACTTTGTCTTCGGGTGTCAGCGCTTGTAGCAATTGTAAACGGTAAGGCTTCTGCTTTAGCCTTTTCCGTAAGATTTTCCAAACCGTCGGCTGCGGTACGTTTAGCTCCCTGCTTGCTTTATTCGTCGACTTCCGCGGGCTACGCGTGAAACTTGCCCGCACGCGTTCAACCGTTTCTTCGCTCACTGCAGGCCGACCCGTTGATTTCCCCTTACAGAGGCATCCAGAAGCTTTAAACTGCGCATACCATCGCCGAATGGAGTTAGCGATTGGTGGATCTTTGTTGAACTTCGTCCTAAAGTGTCGTTGCACTGTTATGACTGACTGATGTGAGTGCATTTCAAGCACGACATACGCTTTCTCGGCTCCTGTCACCATTTTGTCTCACTGCGCTCTCGAGCGCTCTGGCGGCAGAAACCTGAAGTGCGGCTTCAGCCGAACAAAACTTTATGAGTTTTTCTACGTATCTGTAGTGTGTCGTGACCATATGTCAATGAATGGAGCTACAGTTAATTTATGAAATCGCTTCAATCATTTGTAATAGCCCTGTATATGCCGTTTCTGAGCACCAGCAAATTGAGAATCACTGGAATAATCGTTGTTAAATGTGTGATTCGTTCCAATAAAAGAATGAGAAATCATATTCGTGGCAAAAGAATTCTTGTAACTTGAATATTATGACAGTAGGCTATTTGAAGGCAGCGACACACTGAAGATCCACCCAAAACGCATTCTTCTTGTTACAATTTGTTATAATTAAATTTCAATTAGTAACATATTTACGATTAAGGTTTTCAGCAAGCGCTAACATACTATGATTAGGACGAAAGGGTGTGTTGTTGGCTTAGCGTAATGAGCAGAATAACCATTTTGTAGTGAATTGTTTGTCGTGGCGGTGGCTTGCGTCTTGATACTCCCAATTTTTTATTCCTAACATTCGCGTTTTTATAAGGTTATAATACTTATTATTTTAATATAAGTATATACTATAATATTTGATGTTATGTAAATATAAGTTCACCTTTTTTTTAGGGGTGACTTTGTTGGATTGGCTTAATCTAAAGGACAGCTTACGCTACTTGTATGAAGATATTTTGCTCCTTCTTCTTTTACGCTTCGTAATTCACATGTTGCAAAGACTCTGCTACTGGGTAGGAACAGTGATCAAGTAAGACTGACCTTGGGGTTTTACTAAAATGTGGGAATGATGAAATAATGTTTATATTATGCGGAGAAGTATTGCAAATTCGTATCGCACTGTTTGTAATGGAACTTTTATAAGTCTGTGTCCTTATTGATTAGACATGCTACATTTCTTTTCGTGGACGATGGAGGAAATGTGCGTTTTAACAGAGCTAACGTGGGAATTTTTCGCGCGCCCATTGAGTAGAAACGGTGTGATTTACGAACTAGAAACATCCCTCAACTGCCGCTGGAGTGCGTTGCGGTCGCGTATACCACGTTGGGGCCCACATACCGTATGCCCAAGCCGCATCGTTCCTGAGCGTTCAGCAGCACGTTGAAGTTGGTACGCTCTACGTTAACGTTCAACAGCACGGTCCGTGTGCCGACGGCTTAACGGCTACGGTGATGAATAACATGGCGAACATTTTAATATTGGCGTAGAGCGGAAGTATACAGGTTGTAAACTGGTAAACTGCGACCTATAACTCTGACAAGTAAGAAGTAGAAATTACCTGTTACCGAAAAGTAGCATTGGCAAATGTTACTAATACAGGGTGATTCAAAAAGAAACCACAACTTTAAAAATGTATATTTAATGAAAGAAACATAATATAACCTTCTGTTATACATCATTACAAAAAGGATTTAAAAAGGTTTTTTTTCACTCAAAAACAAGTTCAGAGATGTTCAATATGGCCCCCTCCAGACACTCGAGCAATATCAACCCGATACTCCAACTCGTTCCACACTCTCTGTAGCATATCAGGCGTAACAGTTTGGATAGCTGCTGTTATTTATCGTTTCAAATCATCAATGGTGGCTGGGAGAGGTGGCCGAAACACCATATCCTTAACATACCCCCATAAGAAAAAATCGCAGGGGGTAAGATCAGGGCTTCTTGGAGGCCAGTGATGAAGTGCTCTGTCACGGGCTGCCTGGCGGCCGATCCATCGCCTCGGGTAGTTGACGTTCAGGTAGTTACGGACAGATAAGTGCCAATGTGGTGGCGCTCCATCCTGCTGAAATATGAATTGTTGTGCTTCTTGTTCGAGCTGAGGGAACAGCCAATTCTCTAACATCTCCAGGTACTGTAGTCCAGTTACAGAAGCACCTTCGAAGAAAAAGGGACCAAAAACTTTATTGGCTGAAATGGCACAGAAAACGTTCACCTTAGGCGAGTCACGTTCATACTGAGTTGTTTCCCGCGGATTCTCAATGCCCCATATACAGACATTGTGACGGTTGACTTTCCCGTTAGTGTGGAAAGTTGCTTCATCACTAAACACAATCTTTGAAACGAAAGATTCATCTGTTTCCATTTGAGCAAGGATAAAATCACAGAAATCGATTCTTTTAATCTTACCAGCTGCAGACAGTGCTTGAACCAATTTCAGACGATAAGGTTTCATAACTAACCTTTTTCGTAGGACTCTCCATGCAGTTGATTGTGGAATTTGCAGCTCTCTGCTAGCTCTGCGAGTCGATTTTCCTGGGCTGCGAACAAATGCTTGCTGGATGCGTGCTACATTTTCATCACTCGTCCTCGGCCGTCCAGAACTTTTCCCTTTGCACAAACACCCATTCTCTGTAAACTGTTTATACCAACGTTTAATACACCACCTATCAGGAGGTTTAACACCATACTTCGTTCGAAATGCACGCTGAACAACTGTCGTCGATTCACTTCTGCCGTACTCAATAACACAAAAAGCTTTCTGTTGAGCGGTCGCCATCTTAGCATCAACTGACGCTGACGCCTAGTCAACAGCGCCTCAAGCGAACAAATGTACAACTAAATGAAACTTTATAGCTCCCTTAATTCGCCGACAGATAGTGCTTAGCTCTGCCTTTTGTCGTTGCAGAGTTTTAAATTCCTAAAGTTGTGGTATTCTTTTTGAATCACCCTGTATTATAAAGTCGCAGTTTAGCCCATTCCTAGACGTTTGTCAGTGTGGATGAGTGCTGAAGTTACGGGAACAGGAAGATGGACAACAGGAAAGTGGGAGGGGGGGGGAGGGGGGGAGGGGGCGGTGACGTCGTGTGGGGGTTTGGTGGGAAGCTGCGGGGGGGGGGGGGGAAGAGACAGGGGGGAGGCGTGAGCGGCTGGAGGGACCCTCGCCTTCCGCTGGGCCATTAGCGGCTGCCTGGTGGCGCCTCGGCTTTTAGGGGATTCCAGCACCGCACCGCCACATCCCATCCCGTCCTCTTAAGACACTCTGGTGCCTATGTATAGGACACACGCTGATAGCTGATGGGGCTGCGGCCACACCGGATGCGCCTCACTTGGCGCCTGGCTGTAGTGCCTGGCGGTCGCCGGAATACCAGTGTCAGCTCACACTGCCAAAATGTCTCGTCCAACGGCGAGCGAGAAAATGCTTCTGGCAGAAAATATTTCATTGAAGTGTGAACTGTTCCCGAACATACCATCACGCAGGGTGCACAGTATTAGTCGTGAGATAAGTGAAAGCGGTGAATTCAATACGTTGTACGAACAACTTCGGGGGTTTCGAGAGTTCTTTCGGTTTGCAAATAACTGTAAAATCATTAGACATCTTCCTCATGGATATTACAGAAAATCTACAAACACAAAATAGTAAATGCTGAGCTAATATACAATGAAGAACCAAAGAAACTGGTGCACTTGCCTGCTATCGTGTAGGGCCCCCGCGAGCACGCAGAAGCGCCTCAACACGACGTGGCAGGGACTCGACCAATGTCTGAAAGTAGTGCTGGAGGGAACTGACACCATCAATCCTATAAATCGTGAATGGCTGTCCATAAAACCATAAGAGTACGAGGGGGTGGAGATCTCTTAAGAGCAGCACATACAGGGTGTTTCAAAAATGACCGGTATATTTGAAACGGCAATAAAAACTAAACGAGCAGCGGTAGAAATACACCGTTTGTTGCAATATGCTTGGGACAACAGTACATTTTCAGGCGGACAAACTTTCGAAATTACAGTAGTTACAATTTTCAACAACAGATGGCGCTGCAAGTCATGTGAAAGATATAGAAGGCAACGCAGTCTGTGGGTGCGCCATTCTGTACGTCGTCTTTCTGCTGTAAGCGTGTGCTGTTCACAACGTGCAAGTGTGCTGTAGACAACATGGTTTATTCCTTAGAACAGAGGATTTTTCTGGTGTTGGAATTCCACCGCCTGGAACACAGTGTTGTTGCAACAAGACGAAGTTTTCAACGGAGGTTTAATGTAACCAAAGGACCGAAAAGCGATACAATAAAGGATCTGTTTGAAAAATTTCAACGGACTGGGAATGTGACGGGTGAACGTGCTGGACAGGTAGGGCGACCGCGTACGGCAACCACAGAGGGCAACGCGCAGCTAGTGCAGCAGGTGATCCGACAGCGGCCTCGGGTTTCCGTTCGCCGTGTTGCAGCTGCCGTCCAAATGACGCCAACGTCCACGTATCGTCTCATGCGCCAGAGTTTACACCTCTATCCATACAAAATTCAAACGCGGCAACCCCTCAGCGCCGCTACCATTGCTGCACGAGAGACATTCGCTAACGATATAGTGCACAGGATTGATGACGGCGATATGCATGTGGGCAGCATTTGGTTTACTAAAGAAGCTTATTTTTACCTGGATGGCTTCGTCAATAAACAGAACTGGCGCATATGGGGAACCGAAAAGCCCCATGTTGCAGTCCCATCGTCCCTGCATCCTCAAAAAGTACTGGTCTGGGCCGCCATTTCTTCCAAAGGAATCATTGGCCCATTTTTTAGATCCGAAACGATTACTGCATCACGCTATCTGGACATTCTTCGTGAATTTGTGGCGGTACAAACTGCCTTAGACGACACTGCGAACACCTCGTGGTTTATGCACGATGGTGCCCGGCCACATCGCACGGCCGACGTCTTTAATTTCCTGAATGAATATTTCGATGATCGTGTGATTGCTTTGGGCTATCCGAAACATACAGGAGGCGGCGTGGATTGGCCTCCCTATTCGCCAGACATGAACCCCTGTGACTTCTTTCTGTGGGGACACTTGAAAGACCAGGTGTACCGCCAGAATCCAGAAACAATTGAACAGCTGAAGCAGTACATCTCATCTGCATGTGAAGCCATTCCGCCAGACACGTTGTCAAAGGTTTCGGGTAATTTCATTCAGAGACTACGCCATATTATTGCTACGCATGGTGGATATGTGGAAAATATCGTACTATAGAGTTTCCCAGACCGCAGCGCCATCTGTTGTTGAAAATTGTAACTACTGTAATTTCGAAAGTTTGTTTGTCTGAAAATGTACTGTTGTCCCAAGCATATTGCAACAAACGGTGTATTTCTATCGCTGCTCGTTTAGTTTTTATTGCCGTTTCAAATATACCGGTCATTTTTGAAACACCCTGTAGCAAGGCATCCCAGATATGCTCAATAATGTCCATTTCTGCGCAGCTTGGTGTTCAGCGGAAGTATGTTCCTGGAACCACTCTGTAGCAATTCTGAACGTGTGTGCTGTCGCATTGTCCTGCTGGGTTTTCCAGAGTGCGTCGGAATGCACAATGGGCATGAGTGGACGCAGGTGATCAGGCAGGATCTTTACATGTGTGTCTCCTGTCAGTCGTATCTAGACGTATCAGGGGTCTCATATCACTCCAACTGCACATGCCCCACACCATTACAGAGCCTCCACCAGCTTCGACAGTCCCCTGCTGACAAGCAGCGCCCATAGATTCAAGAGGTTGTCTCCATACCCGTACACGTCCATTGCTCGACCCAATTTGAAAGGCGAGTTGTCCGACCAGGCAACGTGTTTAAAGCCCATATCGATGATGTTTCGTTGAATCGTTCGCACGCTGACACTTGTTGATGGCCCAGCACTGAAATCTGCAGCAGTTTCCGGAAGGGTTGCAGTTCTGTCACGTTGAACGATTCTCTTCAGTCGTCGTTGGTCCCGTTTTTGCATGATCCTTTTCCGGCAGCAGCGATGTCTGAGATTCGATGTTTTATCGCATTCCTGATATTAACGTACGGGAAAATCCCCATTTCGTCGGCACTTCGGAGGTGCTTTGTCTCATCGCTCGTGCGCCGACTATAGCACCTCGTCCAAACTCACTCACATCGTGATAGCCTGTCATTGTAGCAGTGGTAACTGATCTAACAACTGCGCCAGACACATATATATAGGCGATCCCGAACGCAGAGCCGTATTCTGCCTGTTTACATATTTGTGTATCTGAATACGCGTGGCTATACCAGTTTCTTTGGCGCTCCAGTGTATTTTCGCTCTGTCACTGTTGATGGTTAAACTAAATTTTGGTATACGTATATGTGCATAATTTTGACACGGTTTCTACGATATTTCTGGAAATACTGTTCTGTCTGTCTTGTATGCATATCCCGGTACGATATGTTCCGTATCTTGTTACAATCACTCAATGATTTGTTTATTAGGTCAATTATAATTTTTACTTGCAATCTCGTAGGACGATTTGACAATGGGTTGAATTAACCCAAAACCAGTCATAAATTACATGAAAAGTGCATCTTGCAACTCTGGCCGTTTCTATACGGAAATATGGTGAGACACGTTTCGAGACGAAACAAGAGTGTTCAAACAAAAAGGCGAATCGCCTTTAATGTATTATTATTTCTTCTGAGAACAGGGCTTAAAATTCCAGGATGATTGGTTCAAATGGCTCTGAGCACTATGGCACTTAACATCTGAGGTCATCAGTCCCCAAGAACTTAGAACTACTTAAACCTAACCAACCTAAGGACATCACAAACATCCATGCCCGAGGCAGGAGTCGAACCTGCGACCGTAGCGGTCACGCGGCTCCAGACTCAAGCGCCTAGAACCTCACGGCCACACCGGCCGGCCAGGATGATAGAGAGATTCGAGGTTATACGGAGGTTTACCAAAAATCGTTCTTTCCCCGACTGGAACAGGTGAACAGGTGACGCGCGTACGCCAAACATTGCAAACGAGGCAATGGTGGGTATTAGACAAAGCACACTCCACCACGTACCGTAAGGTGGGCCGAGCGAGGTGGCATTTGGGAGGACGTCGGTTCAAACCCGCATCCGCCCGTGCTGACACAGCTTTTCCGTGATTTCCCTAATCGCTTCAGGCAAACGCCAGGATGAAAGGGCACGGCCGACTTCCTTACCCATTCTTCGCTAGTCCGTTGGGAGCGATGAGCTCGCCGTTTGGTCCCCTCCCCCGAATCAACCAACCAACCGTAAGGTGGTTTGCGGCGTATACATGCGGATGTACTCGCTGCAGCTGCTGTTGACTCCGCCCCTCGTCTCCGGTGGCGGCGTCTGTGCGTGGATCCGGCGGCAACGTGACCCAGTGACGTCACGCACTCCTCCGGCACTAACCAACACCGACTCAAAGGAAGGCCTCGGCGCTTGTTCGTGACGTCACGTCAGCTAGGCACAGCGAACGCCAGGTCTGTTGCAGGCATACTCACAATGGCGGTGTCTCCCTCTCTGACACAGGAAAATGTGAAACTATTGGCGGTATTTGACCAACAGACATTTTTCTGAGAGATTTCTGCAATCAATTAATTGTGCAATTCATTACATTTCTCAACAAATAGTGTACTCCTGAACTTAAATTTCCACCTGTTTTAAGGATTGACGTACAAAAACAACTTGATGGTCCAGCAGCAACAGAATTCGTGCTGCTTTACCTTATTTGGAAATCTGAGGAAGTTACGTTTGCATTGGGTTGCTTTTACAAGAAACTATGAACATACTTCTTAAGGTAACTTGGTTGACTATGGGGTGAGGAGCACTGAATGTTAATGAAATATCTTTCGTTTGTACACGTTGGGGGAGGGGGTGGGGAACAGAAGAAGAGGCAAAAGAGAGATACTTGTTTTATCAAATAAAATTTTTTTATCTTATAAAGTTTCTCCTTTCAGTTGCAAGAGGGGAATATTTATCTTTTCTAATGTGCATGTTTAAAAAAGTTTAAGCTCAGCAGTACTTTCGACGTGTGAAGCTATTTTGTTTCCTGTTTAGAATTCCTTTCGTTGAAAACGACTGTAATCTAATGACTGGCAATAGTTGGAAATTTACGCATGTAAATTAGTTCACATTTCTAGTGACGATGTCAAACGAAAATAAATAAATAAATAAAAGAGACGAGTTAATTGTAAGAGGGTTGGGGTAAGTTTCGATAGCAAAATGGATCAAGTAAATATAGTTATAAATATAGTTACTTGAATGTAAAATTTCCGAAGCTTGCAATGGGGTAAATCATCTTCTCATATTCATCTACGTTTGTTTCGACAGGATTCAGTAATACAGAACTGTGATCTTCATTTGTAGCTTTACGATAGTGAGAACATCTTTCATCTAAATAAAACTGCAGAATCCAAAACAATACCAAACATTTTGTCCAAAAATAAGAGATTTATAGTGATAAGCACGCCCAGGCGTTTCTGCCTGCAACAGACCTGGCGCTCGCCGTGCCTAGCTGACGTGACGTCACCAACAAGCGCCGAGGCCTTCCTTTGAGGCGGTGTTGCACTAACGAGCCGCAGGCGGCAGGTGGGCGTGGCCGGCTGCAGGGGTGTACAAGGAGGGGTGGGGTGGAGACAGAGGGTGCCGCGCCGGGACCGCATGTGCTCACACCACCCTCTGCCGCGCACTCCTCGTGTTTGGCACGGCACGTCACACCGGTAACAGGGACCACTCTTACACCCCCCCCCCCCCCCCGGACGAAATTTCAAGCATTGTCTTGGCCGGCAAGTCGAATGCACTCGATTCACCTTCGAAACATTTACACCTGTGCCCTGAAAATCACTGTGCGGTGTGTGCCACAGGATAATCGTTGTCACGCCATACACACTGTCCAGACATGTCAATGTGACCGTCTGTCAGAAGCCTAAACATCCAGGAAAGGAGTCAGTGAGGTTCTGCGAGGTACCGACAGCGATGTGCAGCCACGTCTAGTCCACTGCCACGGCTAGTACCGACTTGACAGAAACTCCCAGGAAGTTCTGGTCTTACGTTAAATCAGTAAGTGGATCGAAACAGCATATCCAGAGACTCTGGGATGATGACGGCATTGCAACAGAGGATGACACGCGTAAAGCTGAAATACTAAACACGTTTTTTCCAAAGCTGTTTCACAGAGGAAGACCGCACTGCAATTCCTTCTCTAAATCCTCGCACGAACAAAAAATGGCTGACATCGAAATAAGTGTGCAAGGAATAGAAAAGCAACTGAAATCACTCAACAGAGGAAAGCCACTGGACCTGACGGGATACCGATTCGATTCTACACAGAGTACGCGAAAGAACTTGCTCGCCTTCTAACAGCCGTGTACCGCAAGTCTCTAGAGGAACGGAAGGTTCCAAATGATTGGAAAAGAGCACAGGTAGGCCCAGTCTTCAAGAAGGGTCGTCGAGCAGATGCGCAAAACTATAGACCTGTATCTCTGGCATCGATCTGTTGTAGAATTTTAGAACACGTTTTTTCTCACGTATCATGTCATTTCTGGAAAACCAGAATCTACTCTGTAGGAATCGACATGGGTTCCGGAAACAGCGATCGTGAGAGACCCAACTCGCTTTATTTGTTCATGAAACCCAGAAAATATTAGATACAGGTTTCCAGGTAGATGCCATGTTCCTTGACTTCCGGAAGGCGTTCGATACAGTTTCGCACTGTCTCCTGATAAAATAAGAGCCTACGGAATATCAGACCAGCTGTGTGGCTGGATTGAAGAGTTTTTAGCAAACAGAACACAGCGTGTTGTTCTCATGGAGAGACGTCTACAGACGTTAACATAACCTCTGGCGTGCCATAGGGGAGTGTTATGGGACCATTGCTTTTCACAATGTATTTAAATGACCTAGTATATAGTGTCGGAAGTTCCGTGCGGCTTTTTGCGGATGATGCTGTAGTATACAGAGGAGTTGCAGCGAAATTCAGCATGATATGCAGCGGATAGGCACTTGGTGCAGGGGGTGGCAACTGACCCTTAACATAGACAAATGTAATGTATTGAGAATATATAGAAAGAGGGATCCTTTATTGTATGATTATATGATAGCGGAACAAACACTGGTAGCAGTTACTTCTGTAAAATACCTGGGAGTATGCGTGCGGAACGATTTGAAGTGGAATGATCATATAAAATTAATTGTTTGTAAGACGTGTGCCAGGTTGAGATTCATTGGGAGAGTCCTTAGAAAATGTAGTCCATCATCAAAGGAGGTGGCTTACAAAACACTCGTTCGACCTGTACTTGAGTATTGCTCATCAGTGTGGGATCCGTACCAGGTCGGGTTGACGGAGAAGATAGAGAAGATCCAAAGAAGAGCGGCGCGTTTCGTCACAGGGTTATTTGGTAAGCGTGGTAGCGTTACGGAGATGTTTAGCAAGCTCGTGGCAGACTGCAAGAGAGGTGCTCTGCATCGCGGTGTAGCTTGCTGTCCAGGTTTCGAGAGGGTGCGTTTCTGGATGAGGTATCGAATATATTGCTTCCCCCTACTTATACCTCCCGAGTAGATGACGTATGTACAATTAGAGAGATTCGAGCGCGCACGGAGGCTTTCCGGCAGTCGTTCTTCCCGCGAACCATACGCGACTGGAACAGGAAAGGGAGGTAATTACGGTGGCACGTAGAAAGCCCTCCGCCGTACACCGTTGGGTGGCTTGCGGGGTATAAATATAAATGTAGATGTAGATGTAGCTGTAACTGCCCTAAGTTTCTCGGTTGAGGATCCGCGGAGCGGAAACATCGATCGAAGTGGTACCACAAATTGTCGATTTGGTTCAATTCCTGTGTTGCTCTCGTAATCATGCGCGCTATGTGACATGTTGCAGTGTCCTGCTGGTAGATGCCATCGTGCCGAGGGGAAAACAGACTGCATGTAAGGCTCGACCTGGCCACAGAGGATAGACGAATACTGGTGTTGCTCCACTGTGTCTTCAACAAGCACGAGGTCGGCCAGTCGATGCCACGACAACCATAACGGACCACCCCCCCACCCCCCCTCGCTCTCATACGTTCAGTGTGACGGAAGTGCAACCCTTCCACAAATTGCTGCAGATTTCAGTGTTGGGCCATCAACAAGTGTCAGTGTGCGAACCATTCAACGGAACAACATCTACATGGGCTTTCAGAGCCGAAGGCTGCCCATTCCTGTACTCTTCATGACTACACGACACAAAGCATTACGCGTAGTCTGTGCCCGTCAAGACCGACATTGGACTGTTGATGACTGCAAACATGTTGCCTGGTCGGACGATCATTTCAAATTCTTTCGAGCGGATGGACGTGTACGGAGATATGGAGACAACCTTATGAATCCATAGACCCTGCATGTCACCAGGGGAGTGTTCATGCTGGTGGAGGCTCTGTAATGGTGTTGGGCGTGTGCTGATGGAGTGATGTGGGACCCATAATACGTCTAGATACTACTCTGACAGCTGACACGTATTTGAAGATCCTGTCCAATCACATCCTTTGGGCATTTCGACGGACTTGGGCAATTCCAACAGGACGATGCGACACCACACACGTCCAGAATTGCTACGGAGATGCTCCAGGAACACTCTTGAGGTGTAAACACTTCCGCTGGGCACAAAACTCCGCAGACATGAACATTATTGAGCATATCTAGGATCCCGTGCAAGGTGCTGTTCAGAAGAGACCACCATCCCCTCGTACTGTTACGGATTTATGGACAGCCAAGCAGGATTCATGGTATCAATTCCCCCCATCACTAATTCAGACATTAGTCGAGTACATACCATGCCGTGTTGCTGCAGTTCTGCGAGTTCGCGGGGCTCCTACACGATATTAGGCAGGTGTACCAGTTCCTTTTGGCTCTTCAGTGTACGTGTGGCGTAAGCTTTGCACGGCATAATAGCTTCAGTATGGTTGCACCCTAGGTCCGAGCTCCTGGGAGATGCAGCGAGCAGTGAGGAAAATGGACAGCCGGCGCTACGAAAGTAGTGTGCGTCAGGTTGGAAACTTGGGCTGGACGCGAAGCACAGCCAGATAGTCGAAATGTTTAAGGCGACGGCGCAGGAAGTGGGGAATCCCGGTTCGAGCCCCCGTCATGCACAAATTTTCACTTGTCGCCACTCAATTATTTCAGTGTCCTCTCGCCCCTGACGTCGGTATTCCCTGTCGTCAGTTACCATGCATTCGATTATCTGCTTCTTTTTTTAAATGTGTGTGAAATCTTATGGGACTTAACTGCTAAGGTCATCAGTCCCTAAGCTTACACACTACTTATCCTAAATTATCCTAAGGACAAACACACACAAACATGCCAGAGGGAGGAGTCGAACCTCCGCCAGAACCAGCCGCACAGTCCATGACTGCAGCGCCTGAGACCGCTCGGCTAATCCCGCGCGGCATTTTCTGCTTCTGCTCCTCGCCTGTATTTCACGTGTCTACATTTGTCACTGTGTGGGCAGAAGTCCGTTATGGACGAAATGAAACCATGAGTAGTTACAGTACGTCGTCGACAGTTGACCGTATTTGATGGACAAGAAAGGAGAGAAGAAAAACGAAGATTTAGCTGTGTGTCTTTTTTTAACGAGACGTGTCCAGGTCTGGTGCACTGCGGTCGTCCCTGGAGAAGGTATGAGGCTCGAGCGGCAAGTGGCCTGGAGGGACTGGATTTTGTCAGCTGTCGGTCTGGAGAGGCTCCTCGCCCCCTCTGGATAAAGCTGGAGGGCGCTGGAGCTGCTCGTGGAAGACCTGGAGAGCACGCGGAAAAATAATAAGAGGAAAAACGGAACAGTACCGGGTGTGTGTTCACGGCTCCAACACTACTCTGGAATTCACACACGAGTGTCTGGCAGAGGTCAGAAAATTTATCGACTGTTTCACTCTCGAATTACACGTGGGAGAACGACACCTAAATCTTTCCGCATGATCCCTGATTTTTTCGTATTTTATTGCGATGATCATTTGTCCCTGTGTAGCTGGCAGCCAACAAAGTATTTCAGCACGAAGAAGAGAAAGCTGATGACTAGAATTTTCTGCGAAGACATCCGTGTAACGAAAACCGCCTTTGCTTTGATGATTGTCACCCAGATTAGCTTATGATATACTTCATTATTTTTCAATAATATCAAAGGAGCTGCCCTTCTTTGAAATTTATCGCTATCTATCGTAAAACCTAAGGTCCCGTAGTGCGCACTAACACACTACGAGGGGACGGACAACAGCAGTGCAGGCAGTCTCTTCAGTACACCTGTTGCGTCTTTCAAGTGTTCGGTCAATAAAACGCAGTCTTGGGTTGCCATTCCCACAATATTTTCTGTGTGATGTTTCCAATGTCAGTTGTTTGTTCTTGTAATCCATAACTATTTAGCCCAATCAACAACATGCCAATGCAGTTTTGTCATATGATGACATGGTTGGACCGTGGCTGTTATTTGAAGACAAATGTTGATGGTGTCGAAACAGCAACAAGCCAGAAATTTATTTTCACCTCCTTTATTCAGAGGGTATTGCTACCGGTTTCGAATCGTTATGATTATCTTCAGACAGTTTACATGCTTTCATTACAACATTTTTTTTCACAGATTAACTGTCCTAAAATATAAATAGTACAGAATTGTAAGCACGCCACACAATTGGTTGCGTTATAGATTTTCATTGGATGTGACTTACGTGAAATGTCGGTTTGGAGTGTTTGTTTTCATTACATTCGTCCAACAGATGTGAACACATTTCCACTGCATTCTTATCATTGCACACGTAAATGTTTCTGCTGAACACTTTAGATTTGTCACAGAAAAGATTTCTAGCACACACCACGTTTTGATACAAAGTGCTTACAAACATATGAGTGACAAAGATGCTATAATATACCGTAACATCATGAAGATGCTTGGAAAAAGATCATAAATTCACTTATGCAACTGAAACGCATTTTACACTAGTACAAATAGACATTGATTTTAGAGCTTTAGAGCGAATACTGTTACATTACTTACAAAGCTGGTCGATTTTTTGAAGTACTGTATAGGTAAGATAGTACATGTTTTATTTATATTTAGCATCATAAGAAGTGTAGTAACATATAAATACACACACAAAAAACAGTACCCCAGACTTCCTTTGTTCCTTAATGAATTTTGCACCCTCCAAAGCAAATAATATTTGTACGCCTATCTGCAGATCGAGTAGCAACTTTGCTTGTTACTACAATTCTTATGATGCTAAATATAAATAAATAATGTACTATCTTACCTATACACTACTTAAAAAAACAGATCAACTTTGTAATTAATGTAACAGTATTCGCTCTAAAGCTCACAAAATCAATGTCTCTTTGTACTAGTGTAAAAAGCGTCTCAGTTGCATAACTGAATTTATGATCTTTTTCCAAACATATTCATGATACGATATATCATAGCATCTATGTCACTCATATGTTTGTAAGCGCTTTGTATTGTATCAAAACATGAGGTGTATGCTAGAAATCTTTTCTGTGACAAATCTAAAGTGTTCAGCGAGAAACATTTACGTGTGCAATGATAAGAATGAAGTGGAAATGTATTCACATCTGTTGGACGAATGTAATGAAAACAAACACTACAAACCAACATTTCGCGGAAGTCACATCCAATGAAAATCTATAACGCAAGCAACTGTGTGGCGTGCTTATAATTCTGTATAATTTATATTTTAGGACAGTTAATCTGTGAAAAAAAAAAGTTGTAATGAAAGCATGTAAACCGTCTGAAGATGAATCATAACGATTCGAAACCGGTAACGGTACCCTTTAAATAAAGGAAGTGAAAATAACATTTGTGGCTGGTTGCTGCCTCAACACCATAAACAACATGTCAATGTGGGTTATTTATCGTGTAACGGAAATTTAAAGAAATATTGCTAGTGTACATTTAAAGGATCCTACGGTTTTTTGTGGCTCTAAGTACTATTGGACTTGACATCAAAGGTCATCAGACCCCTAGACTTAGAACTACTTAAACCTGACTAACCTAAAGACATCACACACATCCGTGCCCGAGGGAGGAATCGAACCTGCGACCGTAGCGGTCGCGCGGTTCCAGACTGAAGCGCCTAGAACCGCTCGGTCAAATGTCTGGCACGGTTGTTTGAGTTTTTAATGTCAATTGCCACTTTTCGCACCATTGTATCATCTAAATCGTTTCGCAATTAGTTTTGATTCTCTAATGACTTTCACTAGACGGTAAACGACTGCGCCAACCGCAAACAACCCCACAGAGCTCCTCAGATTGTATCCTACATTGTTTATGTACACTGTAGAGCCAAAGAAGCTGGTACACCTGACTAGTATACTGTAGGGCCCCAGAGACCACGCAGAAGGGCCGCAACACGACGTGGCACCGACTCTACTAATGTCTAAAGTAGTGCTGGAGGGAACTGACACCATGAATCTTGCAGGGTTGTCAATAAATTCGTAAGAGTACGAGGAGGAGGAGACCTCTTCCGAACAGCACATTGCAAGACATCCCAGATATGCTCGATAATGTTCACGTCTGGGCAGTTTGGTGCCCAGCGGTAGTGCTTAAACTCAGATGTGTGTCCGTGGAGCCACTCTGCAGCAATTCTGGATGTGTGGGGTGTCGCATTGTCCTGCTGAAATTGTCCGTTTCCGTCGGAATGCACAATGGGCAGTAGTAGACGCAGGTGATCAGACAGGATGCTTACGTACGCGTCACTTGTCAGAGTCGCATCTAGACGTATCAGGCGTCCAGAATCACTCCAACTGCACACTCCCCACACTATTAGAGAGTCTCCACTACTGTTAACAGTCTCCTGTTGACATGAAGGATCCCCAGATTCATGATTTTGTCTCCAGACCCGTACACGTCCATCCGGTCGGTACCATTTGAAACGAGACTCGTCCGACAGGCAACATATTTCCAGTCGTCAACTGTCCAGTGTCGGTGCTGACGGGTCGAGGCGAGGCGTAGAGCTTTGTGTCGTGCAGTGATCGAGGGTATACGAATGGGTCTTCGGCTCTGAAAGCCCACATCGATGATGTTTCGTTGAATGGTTCGCACGCTGACGCTTATTGACGGCCCAGCACTGAAATCTGCAGCAATTTGCGGAAGGGTTGCAACTTCTGTCACGTTGAACGATTCTCTTCACTCGTCGTTGGTCGCTGAATTTTTTTTTTTTATCAGTTGCAGCGATGTCGTAGATACAATGTTGTACCGGATTTCTGATATTGACTGTACACTCGTGAAATGGTCGCACGGGAAAATCCCCAATTCATCGCTAACCCGGAGATACTTTGTCTCACAGCTCGTGCGCTGACTATAACACCACGTTCAATCTCACTGTAATCTTGATAACCTGCCATTGTAGCAGCAGTAACCGATCTAACAACTGCACCAGACACTTCTTGTCTTATATAGGCGTTGCCGTTCACAGGGCTGTATTCTGCCTCTTCACAAATGGCTCTGAGCACTATGGGACTTAACTTCTAAGGTCATCAGTCCCCTAGAACTTAGAACTACTTAAACCTAAGTAACCTAAGGACATCACACACATCCATGCCCGAGGCAGGATTCGAACCTGCGACCGTAGGCCTCTTCACATATGTGTGTATTTGAATACGTGTGCCTATACCTGTTTCTTTGGCGCTCAAATCACTTGCGGTGGCGCTCAAATCACTTGCGGCGAAAACCTTGTTTCGGTATCGCGTACGCTACCAGGGTGTATACGGGGACAAGGAAAAAAAATTCCCGGATTATTCCCGGATTTCTCCCGGATATCCCGTTTAAAAAAATATGCTTTTTCCCGGGCGAAAATACACCTTTTCCGTGCTAAATGACAGTACGTTTTCCGCAGATTTTCCCTCGCAACTGTAAAACTTATCAATCCTTGGAATGGTTAATGTTTTATACAATCGCGTAGATCTTCCCGGAAAAAAAAGAAAAGACGGGGCAGAGAAGTTTTGGAAAGACCTTTGTTTTGCAGCAACATATACGCTGCATATTTTCGTATTACGAAAGTATAAATTCGAATTGAACCAAACACAACGCGTTAGTTTCCGGAGCGTTGAAACCGAGGTTGCGATGTCGTTTTGTAAGCGAGTCATATCTCAAGCCACGAGATCTCGCCAGACGACGACAGCAGCTATTCAGAGCATAGGACACGTGTTTTAGTCAGCCAATAGCACCATCACTTGTTACATAGCTCGAACACACAAGAGGAAAAGTTAACGGTTTACATTAATGTACACAGTACCGTATATCTACAAGAAAAGCTAAGCTTTCACATATAATATTGGTCTCTAAGATTAACACGCTACAACAGAAGCTAAGCTTTCACATGTAATATTAATCTTTTTTTGCGTGTTATACTTTAAGATACATCACACAAATATGCCAGTAAATTTAAAATTATGACATAAATGTCTCGCGTCTGGAAATTTTTGTAAGTGGCTGGTCCTCAAACTGTTCAGTTTTGAACGCTCTGTGATTTAGATATCCATCCCTCTTTCACACACGTAACATAATTCATCTTGGGCAAAAAGAAATTTACTTTGAAAGTAACGCTTTTCTAACCACCGTTCGCAATATTACCCGGAGACTGTTAGAAACAGGTTCGATTTACCAGTTGCCAGAGAGCGCCAGAAAACAGACATTATTGTGCGTGTGCAACTGCAGTGGTGTAGGAAGCCCGCATGTTCGTGTGTATAAAGCACTAAGAGAGCTTAGATTACACCATCAAAGAAACAGGGCATCAGACGATACTCCAAAGAGCATCGGAATTTTGTAAACCATACTAAAATGCATAATTCAGCTTGAAGTGCAAATTGGCTTTTTCCAGATTCACGATGAAGCAGGTCCCATCTGATATTAAGCTTTTCAGTGTGGTTTTTGGGATGTAAATTTTCTTGGAGTACCAGTACTATGAGATCTCATTTTTGGTTCTTTATTATGGCATAATGCCATACATGGCAAAAGATGATAATGTGCACTTGAAATTCAGCGAACAGTTGGAACTAGCCAATACTGTAGAATGAAACACTTCGTTTCAAATAAAATGATCGCCTCAGCGGAAAGATTAATCAAGCCAAATTTCTTTAGCAAACTTGCAAAAATATTGTTCTGCAAGGCGATTAATGCTTGACCGCTACTTAACTTGGAAATAAAATGAGGCACTGAGAGCACAAGCGGACTAACCCACACTTTTTGTGAATTTGAGGTATTGACATGTTGTGATAACAGTATACGAGTATTATGCAATGCATGTTGATCTGTTTGTTTATCTGAAGGTTTGTCTAATGTAGCAACGTAAACATTGCTGTTGCACTCAACCGCCGATAGATACCGTTGAGAGCAGGGGTGGACTATGCGTCATAGTCCATTTGTGCTCTATGCTCTCCGTCCACTGCCATTGCGCGTGACGCCGGCGAACGAAAGACTTGTGTATTTAGTGTGGAACAACGTATTGGACCAGTGACCACGTGGACGTGTATTTCAGTTGATCAGCATGGCAGCCCCTGCGAAAAGCGTGGAGGAGCAGTTGGAAGGTTAGTTTGTATTGTGTTCCATTCCTTTTTTGCGGATAACATTGTCGATTGTACACTAACGCGTTCATATGCAAACACGTCTAGATGTACCGTATCTCGAATGGTGACTTTGTTCAGAAAATGCAGGTTGTTTTCCATACGAAAACAGAATGACATACAAACAATACTTTATGTATTGCTATTTTGTGTAATCAAGTAACGATCACTTGTAATGTTATGTGTACAACAATGTTTTACCGCCCGCCGAGTTGTGTTGAGCAATTGCTTCGCCTGTGGATACCAATGCACACGTTGACCATTACTGTAGTGTAGTTAATATTACATTGAGGGATGGATATTGTTATTACAGAGATGTTTGCGTCCGATGGGGACGTGCCGGGAGACGCGAGAGCGAGCACGGCTGCAGCAACAACTGTTCCAGAGGACGTGCCAGAGACGAACGACGATGCCGTGGTACGGAGCCGAGGAAAGAAGCGCCTTAGAAACGAAGATAAATGGCTTCGTAACGTTAGGAAAGAACGGAGAGCTCTAGGTCAAGAGTATGTAAACCGTAAGGGTAACCTTGTACCTCGAAAGGAATTGCGGAAAATCAGCGAGTGTACGTGCCGGTATGAGTGCCACAAACACATCAACGAAGAACAGCAGGAACAAGTGTTCAATGAGTTTTATAATTTAGGCAGCCACGATCTGCAGTCGGCTTTCCTGTTTACCATGATTAAAGTCGTTGATAAAGCACGGTCTTACGTAGGTCAGCAACATTCACGTAGGGAGAAGACGAGATTGTATTACTTGCTCAATTCAAATGGGTCTGAAACGAGGGTGTGCAAAAGATTCTTTCAGAATACTTTAGCCGTATCTGCTGGAAGAATCGATAGGGTACTCAAGAATAAAGGGGAAAAAGCCACCCCTCCTCGTGATGGTAGAGGTAAAGGTGAACCTGGTAATAAAACACCTCGCCACAAAGTTGATGTAGTAAAACGTTTCATAGAAAAATTCCCGGCGTATGAAAGCCATTATGCGTATCATAAAAATAACGGTAGAAAGTATTTAGGACCAGATTTAAATTTATCAGTCATGTATTCACTGTACTGTGCAGAGGAGCAAATGCCCGTTTCTCATTTTATTTTCCGCAAAATTTTTTACGAAAACTTCAATTTGTCATTTCATCCACCAGTGTCCGACTCTTGTCGAACATGTGATGCTTTGCAGGTAAAAATAACAGCTGCCGATAATGATAAGGAGAGGACGGAGTTAATTGCAGAACGTGAATTCCATCAGCAAAAAGCTGAGTATGCACGGGCAGGTTTACATAGTGATACATTGCTTAGCAAATCAGATGGTAACGTTACAGTGATAACATTTGATTTGATGAAAACTTTGCCTACACCGATCATCTCAACTGGAGTTTGCTATTACAAACGTCAGTTGTGGACATATTGCTTTGGCATCCACAATATGCACAATGATGATGTATACATGTTTCTGTGGCATGAATCCATTGCGTCGAGAGGGCCACAAGAAATTGGTTCTTGTTTGCTGTACTTCATACGCAATTTTGTCAGGACTGAAAAACTAATTATGTACTCTGATCAGTGCGGAGGCCAGAATAGAAACATAAAGGTTGCTGTACTGTGCCAATACATTGTCAACAGCTCAGAGTTCTCTGTGAAGGAAATAGACCATAAATTTTTAGTTAGCGGACACTCGTACCTGCCCTGTGATCAGGATTTTGGCTTAGTTCAGAAACGAAAAAAGTATTTTCCTAATATTTACCGTCCTAAACACTGGAATGATGTGGTAGTGAGTGCCAGAAAAAGGAATCCATTCAAGGTAATTAATATGAATGCGGAATGTTTCTTTTCAACAAAACAACTCGAAAGAAACATCACGAATCGAAAAATGTCTTTTGGCAATTGTAAAGTACAATGGTTGAACATACAGTGACTGCGGTATGAAGCAACCAACAGATTCAAAATATTGTATAAATACTCGAACCAAAACCAAGAGCCATTTCAGGAAATTGATGTGGCCAAACGAACATCCACATGCATCAGCAATCTCGAACTGCTTTATCCTAATGGAAATGTAATTACAGAGGCAAAAAAGAAGGATCTGCTAAGTTTGCTTCCGTATGTACCTCCACTTCATCATGATTTCTACAAAACTTTACAAACGTCATCAAATGCTGTAGAAACATTGCCTGTGGATGATTTTGAAATGTAACACAATGCGTAACATTACAGAAACCAATGTAAAATGGTACATGTAATGTGTACAATGTATACTAGTAATGAATACTATTGTCACATGCATCAGCGTACTAACGGACCTGTCATTGAGAATGTTCAACTACTTGGAGCGAAAATGGACTAAGCCACAACAAAACTGCTAATATTCTACTATATAGTACTTTTGTAATTTATCTATGTCAAAATATTGTTCAATAAAACCACAGTTACATCATATGCATGTTACAAGGCTGCAATGTATCACAAACATACATTATTTGTGGGCCCGTATTATGAGACCTGTTTCCTCCATATTGACTTCTCCGGGGTTAGTCCGCTTGTGCTCTCAGTGCCTCAAATAATAATATATTTTTGCCCTCCGTAATCATGTGAATGTATTTTAATTCACTTGATAGTTCACGGCCACAGAAATCCGTTTTGTTTTCATTTGACGTGGGAGCTGTAAACGAAGAGAAGCAGCGAAATCACTTAACGTAAACATGGGTCACGTGCAGGTTAACCCCCTCCCCACTACAACTCAAACAGCCAAACTACAAGTAGCGCCGGAGCGGGGAGCGGGAGAAGGTACTGCTTATACGCGCAACACACCGCTGGCAATTGGTCAAACGAACCTAATGTGTACAGTTGTGACGTCATGCTCATAGCAAACAGTTCATTGTTACGAAGAATTACAGTCTGCGCCCTACGGCCTTTTTCATATTTTTGCTATTTGCAGACGCTTGTGCGTGCACGGGGTTTCGTTGTAAATTGCACATTTCCTTTGCCACTGAAGTTCTTTCCCTCTCGTTTATATTTTATTGCTGCAGTATCATTCTCCAGTAGCAGGATACAATAACGATCTTTGCTAGAAAATCAATTCTGCAGTCAAAATTACAAAAATTTAACCGAAAGCTAAAACAATGAAAAATTCCCGGAATTCCGAAAAATTCCCGGGTTTTTCCCGATTTTCTCCCGGATGAAAAAATTCCCGGGTTTTTCCCGGATTTCCCGGTTGTCCCGGGTCGTATACACCCTGGCTACGCTAGCAGCTGAGACCAGAAGCTCGGCATTTCTGTGGGATGTTTTGCGGCGTGGCTCAGTAGGGCATTAATGCGGCCCGTGCCTCCAAACTTCCGCCCCACTGGCGTATTTGCAGCGTGACATGGACTTCCCATCGGCGGCAAGAGTGTTTGGTGGTGAGGTAAGTGACGCCGGGAGGGGAGGGGGGAGAGTGGCGAGGTGAGGTGCGGGGTAGTGTGTCAGGGGGTGGCTGGGGCTCGGCCGTGTTTGGAGGTATCGGGTGTCGCGGCTTTTGACTGCGGCGAGACGTTGCAGACCCCGGACCCCGGCCATGTGCTGCGGCAGAGGCCAGGCCGGCCCTCGTCACATCTGAAGCGCCAGCGAAAGGCTGCCAGTGTTGCCCCGCACGCTAAACGCGCACCGTTTGTGTCGCATCAGTCGTTGCGGGGTTTAGGAGTATTACCTAAAAAGAAATATTACACAATTTTCCCACTACATTCCCCGTAATTTATCGCAAGAACCAGCTACCCCTCATTTTACAATATCCCAGTTAGAAGGGTTCCTTACTTGCGTCTCTGCCCTCCGTAATTAGGAATCCCATTCGTAGGGACGGTTCTAATGTAAGGGGCAATTAAATGACATCGATGAAAGGTATATATACCCGTATTATTAGAAATAGTTATGAAAGATGTGTGTGTCATGAGAAATGAATGTTTCTTATATTTGACAGTTTATTTGGAATGTTTACCAAAATGAGTAAAATTGCAAGTCTGAACACATGAGTGATAACGTATTCTTTCGCTACCAGAGGTTGTAATACTGTTGAGCTGAGCTCGGACAAGGGAAGGAGTCAGAAGCAGTTGTCGGCCAGAGAAGATGGGAGGGAGAGAGTGGGGGGAGGAAGAGAGGGAGGGAGAGGGACAGGGAGGGAGGGAGGGAGGGAGAGAGAGGTGGGAGAAAGGGAGAGAGGTGGGGAGAGAGAGAGAGAGAGAGAGAGAGAGAGAGAGAGAGAGAGAGAGAGAGAGAGGGGGGGGGGGGAGAGAGAGGGGAGGGATGGAAAGTGGGGGAGGGAGGGAAGTGGGGGAGGGAGGGAAGTGGGGGAGGGAGGGAAGTGGGGGAGGGAGGGAAGTGGGGGAGGGAGGGAAGTGGGGGAGGGAGGGAAGTGGGGGAGGGAGGGAGGGAAAGTGGGGGAGGGAGGGAAAGTGGGGGAGGGAGGGAAAGTGGGGGAGGGAGGGAAAGTGGGGGAGGGAGGGAAAGTGGGGAAGTGTTTGCCCACCTTTTCAGAGTTGGTTGTGGGACTCTGTTGTTGAGAATGTTGTTATAACCTTCATGCCATCTAATTTCCAAACTTATTTTACTTGGCTACCAGTTGCTGCGATTTACTATGCCACCTTCGGCGGATGATTATTGAAGTGATCGCTGTATCAAGCAGAAAGCTACAAATACCAGTCTTTGAATGCTGGCCCCTATTTTAACCGGAACCGAGATTGGAATCTTCCCAGACGTCGGTCAGTGGGCCTGAAGATGGCGCAGTAAATCGCCGAAACTGCTAGCCAAATAAAATAACATTTTGGATATTATACGTCTGAAAGGAGCTTAATTTTACAGTCAGAGAGAGAGAGAGAGAGAGAGAGAGAGAGAGAGTGAGTGTGTATGTGTGTACGGTGTTGTGTCGTGGCAGTTAGAGGAACTTGGATAGCGGACGTACCGCACAGAGAATGGAATCACGAGGGTTGAATGAAAAGTAATGCCTCCACCTTCGTTAACTGGGTTTGGATGGGAATATTTCAGTAAATCAAACGCGGAAATAATCCTTAGAATGCGATATTTAATACCAATATTCACTTTCCCACATAATCACCAGTCAATTCGATACATTTCTGCCGGCGACGAACAAGTTTTCTGAAGCCGTCACGGAAGAAGTAGGCACTCTGTTTCCGCAACCACAGTCCTCTCAATGTCTTCATCAGAAGCATAATGATGTCCCCGCAGATCGTCTTTCATTATCAGGAACGGATGGGAGTCAGACGCTGCTAAATCTGGACTGTATGGAGGATGCCGTGCGGTGGTGAGTCTGTGCGCTTTCATTTCATTTCAGGAGTCAGCATCCGGGGTACCCATCGTGCACACATGTTCCGACAGCGAAGCAAAGAAATAATGTGGCCCACACGTTCTTGTGAAATGCCGATTGCGCTTGCAATTTCTCTGTGAGTGATACGACGATCGTCCTGAATCAATCTGTCAACATTTTGCTTGCGAAACTCGGTGGTTGCTGTCACAGGATGTCCAACTCTTTGTTTGTCATGCGGGTCAGATGACCCTGCCTCAACATCTTTAAACATACTCGCCCAACGATGCACAGTACACACGTCAACACAATCACCGCATAAACTGCTTTCATGCTCTGCTGACTCTCCTTTCGGGTGACACCTTCTGCTAGCAAGAATTCATTGACTGCACGTTGCTTAAATCGCACTGATCGACCGTCTGCGCAGAGTTCCACACTTTGCACTGTTACAACACGTTCAATGCTAAGGCTTCCCGCCAACTGGAGCTGTAGAGAAGAGGCTACGGAATAAGCCAGTACCTGCCACATACCAATGCTGCCAACTGTTGAAGAATTACGGAGGTGGAGGCATTACTTTTCAGTCAACCGTCTTATATTTGAGATGCTCCCTTAAGTGTAATTGAGGATACAGTACGATTTGATAAGATTGTATAGAGAAACGATTCGTTTGAAAGAAAAGATAACTGGCACTGAGTTTATTTTGCTACGTTAGTAATTAATGCAGCGAAAAGATTTCAACGTCTCTAACAGTATCTACATGTTGGTATCCAGCAAGAATGATCAGTCATGTTTTCAGTATTGTAAATAGTTTCACCCACCAAGATTAAGTTGAGGTAATTTCATTACCAATCTATAACATTAAATTTTAGATGATTTAAGAAAGTGTCTTAAAAGTATTCAGTATAGTGTAAGGCAGTGCTGAGAGAGATAATATTGAGGAAGATAAAAAGTTCATGTTAATTAGAGTTTTTATTTGTGTTATTAAAATGTTTCAATCTAATTGCTAAGTACCCTCTCACTTTTTTTTTTTTTTTTTTGTTGGTTGGTTGCTTCTGGGGAGGGGGCCAAACAGCGGGGTCATCCGTCCCATCGGATTAGGGAAGAATGGGAAAGGATGTCAGCCGTGCCCTTTCACAGGAACCATCCAGGCATTTACTTGAAGCGATTTAGGGAAAGCACGGAAAATCTAAATCAAGGATGGCCGGACGCAGGTTTGAACCGTCGTCCTCCCGAATGCGAGTCCAGTGTCCTAGTGACTGCGCCATCTCGCTCCGTGCCTCACACTGAGATCCATTTATTAGCAGGGCGGTTACTTTTGAAATGATACACAGCTTACTTACTTTTTATTCCACCTGTCTTGTTTTCATTTGACTGCACCTTATGCACCCCTACATTCCTCCGTTACGAGGGAAATGTGTGGCCACTAAAGCTGAGCGCCGCACTGAAACGCGGACAGCGTGTAAATCGTTCATCGTAAAAACAGAACTACGAGCCATCTGAAGGATCATACATACAAGGTCTAATAGAGGGGCTTTGGCAAACTGAAAACATCGGTATAATAGGAGCAATTTTCAACTTATTACTGTTACGCGCCTGCAACACGGCATACTGACGTGTTGCGGGGTGTGCCCAAGGTCTAAGCACAGACCAGCTGCTATTGGCACCTTTGGGCAAGTTTCGGAGCATGCCCTTCGAACACGTGAACGTTGAGAATTTTCTCGACTATCCCAAATCCATCGGGCGCCTTACCTACCTTTCAATCGCAGTCTCCAGGTCAAAGCCATCCCGCACGTGCTGACAACCTCAATTGAAAGCAGTGAAGCTCTCATAGTGCTGACTAACTATAGAGTGACAATTATTGAACTATATGAAAAGAAAAACGTAAATTAGTTAGGAACTACGGTGTGCAAACACTTTATTCGACATGTAAACGTCACTACAGGTATTCGGTTTTTGGTTATGACTTGTTCGATATGCCTGCTATCATTGGAGAGGTGGCGCAGACGAATTGCGAAATCCTGCATGACCCGCTGAAGTATCGGAACATCGATGCCATCGCTGACCTCGTGAATGGGTGTTTTCAGCTCAGCAATAGTTTTAGGGTTATTGGTGGTGGTGGTGGTGGTTAGTGTTTAACGTCCCGTCGACAACGAGGTCATTAGAGACGGAGCGCAAGCTCGGGTGAGGGAAGGATTGGGAAGGAAATCGGCCGTGCCCTTTCAAAGGAACCATCCCGGCATTTGCCTGAAACGATTTAGGGAATCACGGAAAACCTAAATCAGGATGGCCGGAGACGGGATTGAACCGTCGTCCTCCCGAATGCGAGTCCAGTGTGCTAACCACTGCGCCACCTCGTTCGGTTTTTAGGGTTATTGTTGTACACCTTGTCTTCAATATAGCCCCAGAAAAAGGAGTCGCACGTGTTCAGATCCGGAGAATATAGCGGCCAATCGGCGCCCATGCCAGTGGCCTCAGGCGATCCAAGAACCAGAATGCGGTCCTCAGAGTGCTCCTCCTGCAGATCGAACACTCTCGTGCTTCGATGGTACCGAGCTCCGTTTTTAATGAACCACATGTTGTCGAAATCAGAGTCATTTAGGATAATGGGGATGAAATCTTCGAAAACCTTCACGTACCGTTCGGTAGTAACCGTGCCGTCAAAGGATATCGCACGGATCATTCCGTGACTGCAAACCGCACGCTACACCGTCACCCGTTGAGGGTGAAGACACTTCTCGATCGCGAAAGGCGGTTTCTCAGTCTCTCAAATGCGCCTGTTTTGCTTATTGACGAACCCATCCAAATGAAAGTGAGTTTCGTCGCTAAACCAAACCATACAGCGCATACTAATTCCCATTAAGCACCGCGGCCAACCATACGGTTTGAACGTCCTAACGCAAACCGTTCGGAAGTTACGACGATTGGAAAAGTTTTACAGAAGTTCGAAATATAGCGCGTACTTCAATGCGAGATGCTTTAAATAATTTCCACAACGAAATTCTGTCTCGAAATCTGGCAGAAAATCCAAACAGATTCTCGTCATACATAAAGCACACCAGTAGCAAGATGCAATCAATACCTTCAGTGCGCGATAACAACGGTGAAGTCACTGACGACAGTGTCACTAAAGCAGAATTATTAAACACGCTTTTCCGAAACTCCTTCACCAAAGAAGACGAAGTAAATATTCCTGAATTCGAATCAAGAGAAACTGCCAAGATGAGAAACATAGAAGTAGATATCCTCGGTCTAACAAAGCAGCTTAAATGACTTAATAAAGGCAGCGCCTCCGGTCGAGATTGTATACCAGTCAGGTTCCTCTCAGAGTATGCGGATAAAATAGCGCCATATTTAGCATTTGTATACAACCACTCGCTCATAAAAAGATCCGTACCTAAAGACTGGAAAATTGCTCAAGTCACACCAATACCCAAAAAGGGAAGTAGGAGTAATCCGCTGAATTACAGGCCTATGTCACTAACGTCGATTTGCAGTAGGGTTTGGGGACACATACTGTATTCGAACATTATGAAGTACCTCGAAGAAAACGATTTATTGACACACGGTCAGCACGGATTCAGAAAATATCGTTCTTGTGAAATACAACTAGCTCTGTATTCTGATGAAGTAATAAGTGCTATCGACAGGGGATGTCAAATTGATTCCATATTTTTAGATTTCCAGAAGGCTTTCGACACCGTTCCTCACAAGCGTCTTCTAACCAATCTGCGTGCCTACGGAGTATCGCCTCTGTTGTGCGACTGGATTCGTGATTTCCTGTCAGAAAGATCGTAGTAATAGACGGAAAGTCATCGAGTAAAACAGAAGTAATATCCGGCGTTCCTCAAGGAAGTGTTATAGGCCCTCTATTGTTCCTGATCTATATCAACGACATAGGAGACAATCTGAGTAGCCTTCTTAGATTGTTTGCAGATGATGCTGTCATTTACCGTCTTGTAAAGTCATCAGACGATCAAAACTACTTGCAAAATGATTTAGATAAAATATCTGTATGATGCGAAAAGTGGCAATTGACCCTGAATAAGGAAAAGTGTGAAGTTATTCAGATGAGTACTAAAAGAAATAAGCTAAATTTCGATTACGCGATAAGTCGCACAAATCTGAAGGCTGTAAATTCAACTAAATACTTAGGGATTACAATTGCAAATAACCTAAATTGGAACGATCACATAGATAATATTGTGGGGAGAGCAAACCAAAGACTGTGATTCATTGGCACAACACTTAGAAGGTGGAGCAGATCTACTAAAGAGACTGCTTACACCACGCTTGTCCGCCCTGTTCTGGAGTACTGCTGTGCGGTGTGAGATCCGCATCAGGTGGGACCGACGGATGACATCGAAAAAGTACAAAGAAGGGCAGCTCGTTTTGTATTATCGCGAAATAGGGGAGATAGTGCCACAGACATGACACGTGAATTGGAGTGGCAATCATTAAAACAAAGGCGTTTTTCGTTGCGACGGGATCTTCTCATGAAATTTCAATCACCAGCTTTCTCCTCCGATTCCGAAAACATTCTGTTGGCACCCACCTACATAGGGAGAAATGATCATCACGATAAAATAAGAGAAATCAGGGCTCGCACAGAAAAATTTATGTGCTCGTTTTTCCCGCGCGCCGTTCGAGTGTGGAACGATAGAGAGACAGCTTGAAGTATTACGAGCAGACAGATGGAGTTGCGATGGGTAGTCCGTTGTCTCCTGTGATCGCAAATTTGTTTATGGAAGACTTCGAGGAACGTGCGTTGGAGTCGGCGTCTTTGAAACCCGCCTGTTTCTTTAGATACGTTGACGATACCTTCGGTGTTTGGCCTCATGGTAGGGAGAATTTGAATGTCTTTCCAGAACATTCTAACTCGATCCACCCGAACGTTCGTTTTACGATGGAGGTGGAAGAAGATGGTTGCCTTCCCTTTCTTGACGTGTTGGTTAGGAGGAAGGATGATGGGTCGTTGGGACATGCAGTCTACAGGAAACGTACTCACACCGACTTGTACTTACAGGCTAATAGTTGTCACCATCCAGCTCAGCGTGAAGGGGTACTTCGTACCTTGGTACACAGGGCACATGCCGTTTCTGACGCTGAGACTTTGCCAGCTGAGCTGTCCTATCTTGAAGTTACATTTCGTCAAAATGGTTATAGTGATAGACAGATTGAACGTGCGTTGCGCTATCGACCAACTGTACATCGGGTGATTGATGATAATTCTAAGTCTCCTGCCTTTTTGCCTTACGTAGGAAACACGTCCAAGAAGATCGGTCGTATTTTACGGAAATACGATGTGAAATGTGTTTTCCAACCTCCATCTAAAATTAGAGCACTTTTGAGTTCCGTTAAGGATAATCTTGGACTGCGTAAGGCGGATGTATATCGTATTCCTTGTAGCTGCGGCATGGCATATATTGGTCAAACTATCAGGACCGGGGAGGACCGATGTACTGAGCATAAACGGCACACACGATTATAGCAGCCAAATAGATCTGCTATTGCCGAACATTGCTTGGATACTGGTCACCCCATGTTATATAATAACACCGAGATATTGGCGTGCACGTCCAGCTATTGGTACAGTGTTATTAGGGAGGCAGTTGAGATTAAATTAGCGAGCAACCTCGTTAACAGGGATGGAGGTTTCTGTTTAAACTCTATTTGGAATCCGGCTCTCTCCCTTGTCAAAAAACAGAGGGACAGAGTCAATGCTGCCTCACCTGCGAATTCGTAGTCTCACTATCGATAGCTCTGACTTTGGTCATCTTTGGTGTCACTAGTGTTCAGTGTGTGTGTGTGTGTGTGTGTGTGTGTGTGTGTGTGTGTTATCTTTCCTGCTTCAGTCCGAGAACCGAGGTTTTAAATTTGCATGTACGCCGCCTGTCCGTTGCAGTTTGCCCTGAAAATGGCGGGGTGTTCTCCCGCCGAAATATCGGCGGTCGCTGAAAGTGTTACCTGGCTGAATTCCCGGAAGTTATTTGAAAGCTTGAAGGTGGTTCACTGAACCCTCTGCCAGGCACTTTATTGTGAATAGCAGAGTAATCACGTAGATGTAGATTTCATTTCATATAGTTCAGTGATTGGGGACCCTGTATTTACAACTGATTCGCAGACCCAGTCGTGTAAAACAAGTGCCGCTCGGACAATCGACGTCTCGTCACGCTAGCAACATCTGAACACTGCCTCCACGTGAAAACGACGCTGCAGCCCGGTTTCCGAAGTTCGATTTAGGCCCTTTCAGAGATGTGTTGAATGTAAACGTGAGACAGGTGATTGAGAGACGGAAGTATGCCGTCGCTGGCCGAACTTGAGGTGTAGCTGCTGGCATCGGCATTTGGCGAAGAGGCGCTGAAAGAGCAGGCGGCTGTGTTCGGTCCCCCTTGCCCATCCCGCGCCGCTGTGCCAGGTATGCCGGCAGGTACAGCGGCAGGTACTGGACAGACACCGGCCTGGGAGAAGCCCCGCGTGGGGCAAAGCCGGCAGGAATGCGGCCACACAACAGGCACGTCGCGCACCTGTCAGAGCGCCACCGACGAAAACACGTTCACGTGCGCGCGTGTCTAAGCATTGTTTTGTTTTAGGGTTGTAATGCCACTTCCTCGGACGAGATATAAAAATCAAAAATTAGCTCCCAATACCTCAAAGATTTCCCCCCGAGTCCCAAATTCCCAGAAAAGTGAATAAGCGAACGAAGTTCCATTTATCACTATTATTAGGACAATAACAAGTGATTAAATCAGGAATCTAAGACTTGACAATTTAGCAATCTACGAAAGAAAGATTACATTTCAGTAAAATTAAAATCATAATAAATGGCAAAATTAGCATAAATAAACCGATGACATTGTAATTCTGTCAGGGACAGCAAAGGACTTAAAAGAGCAGTTGAACGGAATGGATAGTGTCTTGAAAGGAGGATATAAGATGAACATTTACAAAAGCAAAACGAGGATAATGGAATGTAGTCGAATTAAGTCGGGTGATGCTGAGGGAATTAGATAAGGAAATGAGACACTTAAAGTAGTAAAGGAGTTCTGCTATTTGGGGAGCAAAATAACTGATGATGGTCGAAGTAGAGAGGATATAAAATGTAGACTGGAAATGACAAGGAAAGCGTTTCTGAAGAAGAGAAATTTTTTAATACCGAGTATAGATTTAAGTGTGCCGGCCGGTGTGGCCGTGCGGTTAAAGGCGCTTCAGTCTGGAACCGCGTGACCGCTACGGTCGCAGGTTCGAATCCTGCCTCTGGCATGGATGTGTGTGATGTCCTTAGGTTAGTTAGGTTTAAGTAGTTCTAAGTTCTAGGGGACTTATGACCTAAGATGTTGAGTCCCATAGTGCTCAGAGCCATTTGAACCATTTGAACCATTTAAGTGTCAGGAAGTCGTTTCTGAAAGTATTTGTATGGAGTCTAGACATGTCTGGAAGTGAAACGTGGACGATAAACAGTTTGGACAGTAAGAGAATAGAAGCTTTCGAAATGTGGTGCTACAGAAGAATGCTGAACATTAGATGGGTAGATCACATAACTAATGAGGAGAAGAGAAGTTTGTGGCACAACTTGACTAGAAGAAGGGATCGGTTGGTAGGACATGTTCTGACGCATCAAGGGATCACCAATTTGGTATTGGAGGGCAGCGTGGAATGTAAAAATCGTAGAGGGAGACCAAGAGATGAATACACTAAACAGATTCAGAAGGATGTAGGTTGCAGTAGGTACTGGGAGATGAAGAAGCTAGCACAGGATAGAGTAGCATGGAGAGCTGCATCAAACCAGTCTCAGGACTGAAGCCAACAACATTCGCAAAGTAGAACCAGCGATCCCAAAGTATACTCCGTGTGAGTACTCTTTGGGAATCGTGAGTAATGAGTAAGTATGATTCAATGTATTGTCACTACATTACGACAGCTAGCCGAAGCAGGTCATATATCTCAATGCTCGTACATGTAGGCGCGCTTAGATTGTTTTTGAGATTGAATAATTGCGATCTATTATGACGCAGTAATACGATCTTCTGACTTCAAATATCATGGCATTAGAATTCGAACGGAGGACTTTTACCTACTAGAATAAAGTGAATTTTTAACTAGATAATTGAACTAAACATTACTTAGAGAGTGATTTAGGCAACGAACACTGATAGCCAATTTGCATTAATAATAGCCAGTGGTTTATGGAACTACACTGATAGATCCGAAGCATATAATTTAAATCCCCCCAACACCTGGGAAAGTTTTCTTCTCAAGGCTCGGTTAGGAAGTGACTGATATTGTGCAATAAAACACCCCCTCGTGCCAAATCGTGCATTTGTGATTTAAAATTCTATCAAATTATTGACATGAAACTCCCGAGTAATAATTACGCGCAGCGATAATATTTGACTGCAGCGCTAGGCGCTTGTGTAGAATCTTTGACTCAAATAACAAGCCCACTGTTACGATTTCTTAGATACTTGAAATTACGACCAGCTTGTAGGGAATTTGTTGTGGATGTGACTGCATTGGTTTTATCGTTAATATTTCATCATTAATCGGTTAAACATAGATTACGAACGATTAATTACGATTCTTGCTGAAGTAAATATCTCACGCAAGTCGACATTTCGGTTCAGTACTGTTATTTTGTGTAACGTCGTCGTCGTAACTTGATAACGGTCTCAACACTCTACCGACTGTCGCCGAGTTTTAGCCGAGGCCAAGTACAAATCAAACCAAATCATCAAGAAGAAGAGCCCTTATAGGGTGCAACAACAACTAGGGTCATGACCGCCCATACCAGAACTGTAGACGACTACAGGGTAATTTCAAACGATGGAAGAGAAAGCTAAAAACAGGAATGTGGAGAAACGGAGGTCGTGAACTAAAAATTAAAAGGCCTTCGCCATATTGCTACGGCGGATAAAAAGTAAAACGCGGTAGACAGCCAGCGCGTCGATCGCTCAAACGGCCGATAACTCAGACGGCAAACACAAACGAGAACGTTGTTGTTGTTATTGTTGTTATGGTCTTCAGTCCTGAGACTGGTTTGATGCAGCTCCCCATGCTACTCTACCCTGTGCAAGCTTCTTCATCTCCCAGTACCTACTGCAACCTACATCCTTTTGAATCTGTTTAGTGTATTCATCTCTTGGTCTCCCTCTACGATTTTTACCCTCCACGCTACCCTCCAATGCTAAATTGGTGATCCCTTGATGCCTCAGGCTATGCCCTACCAACCGATCACTTATTCTATTCATATTGTGCCACAAATTTCTCTTCTCCCCAATTCTATTCAATACCTCCAAATGGTTCAAATGGCTCTGAGCACTATGGGACTGAACATCTGAGGTCATCAGTCCCCCAGAACTTAGAACTACTTAAACCTAACTAACCTAAGAACATGACACACATCCATGCCCGAGGCAGGATTCGAACCAGCGACCGTTGCGGTCGCGCGGTTCCAGACTGAAGCGCCTAGAACTGCTCGGCCACAGCGGCCGGCTTCAATACCTCGTCATTAGTTATGTGATCTACCCATCTAATGTTCAGCATTCTTCGGTAGCACCACATTTCGAAAGCTTCTATTCTCTTCTCGTCCAAACTGTTTATCGTCCACTTTTCACTTCCATACATGGCCACACTGCATACAAATACTTTCAGAAACGACTTCCTGACAAATCTATACTCGATGTTAACAAATTTCTCTTCTTCAGAATCGCTTTCCTTGCCATTGCCAGTCTACATTTTATATCCCCTCTACTTCGACCATCATGAGTCATTTTGCTCCCCAAATAGCAAAACTCCTTTACTACTTTAAGTGTCTCATTTCCTAATCTAATTCCCTCAGCATCACCCGAGTTAATTCGATTACATTCCATTATCCTCGTTTTGCTCTTGTTGATGTTCATCTTATATCCTCCTTTCAAGACACTGTCCACTGGATGTGGAAAACCGCCTAAAAATCACATCAATATCCGCCTCGGCACCCCTTGTTGATAATTCGCGAGGCCGATTCTGTTCGGGGCTGGCTCGACTTCCCGCGTCCCAAAAGCTTTCTCTGAACATCCCTTGGGTATCTGGGTGGGTCACTACCCAGTGCAACCCACTACCATCAAAATTTCAGCTTCATATTATTATTAACTGAAGACGTATATCAATAAAATCGCTAAAAATTCTTTTTTAAAATATTAAGTATTAAAGGTGAAAAGTAGTGGGCGACACAGCTTTTTGTTACCATATTCGTATTCAGCACAGCAAAATGTACAAAAATAAGTGACTTTGAATGAAAAACTGTTATCTTGGGTCTATCGTATTAGCGAGCAAACAACTTCACCAACTTTGGACGAGTTTGCTTTGTCGATAAGTTGTCCAAATCAATTTAAGCCGGTACAGTATTCCACAGTGCAGCCATTCGAACGAAACATACGCCAGTTGGATGCTTTAAGACAAACATATCTGTCACGCAACTGAAATCGACACCTGACATGCGTTACTGCCCAAAATAACGAAATCAGTCTTCAGTGGTTGCGTTCAGCCGTGATATTTTCACCTCTCTCTCGAATTTGAAGTTGAGTAGTTGTCTTCTAATGTAGACTAATGTGTTGTCATCTTTGCTCCTGTTCATGCCCATATACCAGAAAAGAAATATTTATTGCAGAAATTTAAGTTTGGGGCAAAAAAAGTATCATGTCACATCGTTTGTTGTTGTTACTACCACTTACCCTCTTTCCATCTGCTTTCTTTCCTTAATTTCCCCAGTTCCTTATACTTTTTCTCAATTTCGTCTGCATACCTTAATACTTTCTGTACTTCTACATTTTTCTTGAGCCTCCTGCTCCCTCATCTTCTTCCTATGACACACACTGTTTCCTCAACTAGTACTGTCTTTCCTGTAACTGCATTTCGTCATACCTCCCAACCTACCCTGAATCTCTTTTCTCTTTCTTTCCCACTTCCTTCCACACTCTCCCTCCTATACTTTTTGCTTTCACCTACTTTGTTTCTTATTATTGCTCTTCTGTTCATCATACTTTTCCTTCTTTCTACCACCGCCCCTCCCTTCTTCCTTCCTCTTCTCCTGGCACTTACCTTGCTTATTTTCGATCTTCACAATTTCCTGCTTCCTCTTCTAGCCCTCCCATGTATCTTACTTTCCATCTTGGTCTTTCCATTCTTGCTACCACTCCATAACCTTCCTTCTCTGTGTATAGTGCTCACATTTTCTCACCACTTCCTCTATCTCTCTTCACTTTCTACTGCTTCCTTTCATAATCCATCCCATTATTGTTTCTGCATCCTCGTCCTATCTTTGATACTTTTGCACCTTTCTTCTCCATACCTCTCCAACTATCTCTCTTGTTTCTCCTGCTTCTATCTTACTTCGTTCTGTCTTCTTCCTCGTCCTGTCTTTATACCCTTCCACCTTACCAGCTCACCCTGTTACTTTATTCGTAGCTCGCACTTACCCTATTTTTTTATTCCTTCTTTTCTTCTTTGCAGTACTCCCTTATGAGTTCAATGTAAATTTTAAATGTCATTTTCTATACTTCTCTGATTGGTTGGGTTGTTTTCGAGGTCCGTTAACGACCCCCAACCGCTTTGCAATGCCAAACAGCGTAACAGACTGTTTAAACATGTAATGCTAGTGGTGCACGCCCAGTTGGCCATGCGGTGTAACGCACGGCTTTCCGGGCAGGAAGTAGAGCCTGGTCCCCGGCACGAATCCGTCCGGCGGATTTGTGTCGGGGTCCGGTGAACCGGCCAGTCTGTGGGCGGTTTTTAGGCGGTTTTCCATCTGCCTCGGCGAATGCCGGCTGGTTCCCCTTATTCCGCCTCAGTTACACTATGTCGGCGATTGCTGCGCAAACAAGTTCTCCACGTACGCGTACACCATCATTACTCTACCACTCAAACTTAGGGGTTACACTCGTCTGGTGTGAGACGTTCCCTGGGGGGGGGGGGGGGGGGTCCACCGGGGGCCGAACCGAACAATAACCCTGGGTTCGGTGTGGGGCGGTGGTCGTCGTGGGGTTGTGGACCACTGCGGCTGCGGCGGGGACGGAGCCTCTCCGTCGTTTCTAGGTTCCCGGTTAACTTACAATACAATACAACGCTAGTAGTAGGCTAGGGTAGGGTAGACCCACCTGGTACTTGCGGATGCTGTCCAGCTGCTGACGGGTGGGCGTGGTGCCGGCCGCGGGCGACACGGCGGGGGCGGCGTCGTGGGCGGCGGGGGCGGCGGCCGCGGCGGCGGCGGCGAGCGGCGACCTGGCGGGCAGCTGCGGGGGCGGCGCGCGGTTCACCAGACGGCCGTCCTGCTCGATGCGCAGGTGGTCGCGCGGGGGCGGCACCGGCTTCGGGGGCGACGCCGGCGTCGAGTAGCCGCCCGACGCGCTGCCGTTGGGCGCGCCGCCCTGCGAGCATACGTAGCCAGTGAAGCTCCCTGCCCGCCTGTGGGAATGCCATGGCGAGTGCAGCACGTGTGGCTCGTGTCTTTTGTAACAATTTAGACTTGGAAACAACACTGGGGCATTCAATCTGAGAGACCACACTCATCGTTTAGGTGGATATTTTAGATGTGACAGCAACACTATGGCATTTTGTCATGAATACTTCTCTCTCTCTCTCTCTCTCTCTCTCTCTCTCTCTCACACACACACACACACACACACACACACACACACACACACATATTATATATTAGATTTTCAGAGCATTCGCACAAGGTTGGCGCCGGTGGCGACACCTACAACGTGCTGACATGAGGAAAGTTTCCAACCGATGTGTTACACACAAACCCCGTTGCCTCGTGAAACGCTATTGTGATGCCTCGTGTAAGAGGAAAAATGCGTACCATCACGTTTCCGACTTCAATAAAGGTCAGATTGTAGCCTATCGCGATTGCGGTTTATCGTATCGCGACATTGCTGCTAGCGTTGGTCGAGATCCAATGACTGTTACCAGAATATGGAATCGGTGGGTTCAGAAGGGTAATACGGAACGCCGTGCTGGATCCCAACCGCCTCGTTTCACTAGCAGTCGAGATGACAGGCATCTTATCCGCATGGCTCTAACGGATCGTGCAGCCACGTCTCGATCCCTGAGTCAACAGATGGGGACGTTTGCAAGACAACAACCATCTGCACGAACAGTTCGACGACGTTTGCAGCAGCATGGACTATCAGCTCGGAGACCACGGCTGCGATTACCCTTGACGCTGCATCGCAGACAGGATCACCTGCGATGGTGTACTCAACGACGAAACTTAGTGCACGAATGGCAAAACGTCATTTTTTCGGATTAATCCAGGTTCTGTTTACAGCATCGTGATAATCGCATCCGTGTTTGGCGACATCGCGTTGAACGCACATTGGAAACATGTATTCGTCATCGCCATACTGGCGTTTCACCCGGCGTGATGGTATGGCGTGCATTGGTTACACGTCTCGGTCACCTCTTGTTCGCATTGACGGCACTTTGAACAGTGGACGTTACATTTCAGATGTGTTACGACCCGTGGCTCTACCCTTAATTCGATCCCTGAGGAACCCTACATTTCAACAGGATAATACACGACCGCATCGTGCAGGTCCTGTTCGGGCCTTTCTGGATACAGAAAATGTTCGACTGCTGCACATTCTCCAGATCTCTCACCAACTGAAACGTCTGGTCAATGGTGGCCGAGCAACTGGCTCGTCACAATACGCCAGTCACTACTCTTGATGAACTGTGGTATCGTGTTGAAGCTGCATGGGCAGCTGTACCTGTACCCGCCATCCAAGCTCTGTTTGACACAATGCCCAGGCGTATCAAGGCCGTTATTACGGCCAGAGGTGGTTGTTCTGGGTTCTGATTTCTCAGGATCTATGCACCCAAATTGCGTGAAAATGTAATCATATGTCTGTTCTAGTATAATATATTTGTCCAATGACTACCCGTTTATCATCTGCATTTATTATTGGTGTAGCAATTTTAATGGCCAGTGTATATATAAAGTTACCGTTGTGAATGTGGATGCACTCAGCGACTGTGATATGAATCCTTTTATTTCAGGTTTTATTAAGCAAATCTAGTTTTCGGCTGGTGGCTAGCCGTTATCAATGGACTATATCATGGTGTCCATGTCAATCCATGTGCTAGTAGGCCATTCCCCTGTTCGGGCTTCTGTCACAGTTCGTTGAAACGGCTCTGAGCACTATGGGACTTAACATCCGACGTCATCAGTCCCCTAGACTTAGAACTATTTAAACCTAACTAACCTAAGGACATCACACACATCCATGCCCGAGGCAGCATATGAACCTGCGACCGTAGCGGTCACGTGGCTCCAGACTGAAGCGCCTAGAACCGCTCGGCCACAGCGGCCGGCACAGTTCGTTCAAGACAAGTGTAAAATAAAGGTAGGCTTTGTGGAGAACACATCGGTTGGCTCACGAAGATATGCAAATATTTTAATATGTTATTCTACAAGTAAAACTAAAGAAACAAGTTCACGTAAACATAGATCCGCATATGTTTAGTTATGGTGTTATGGCTAATAAAAGATTTTGCCTGAAATTCAACTATTTTGCTAATATGAAGCCATTGCAAAACTGTACGAGGTTAAAGTAAAGCACGATTTCCATTTATTTTGTTATTGGCCTGGTGAATCTAAGAAAGTATGTCCCAGACATGTATCTGCAGTAGTTTTCTAGAACATCCAAAGAAGCAAAGATTACTATACAAGTAAATTTGTTTACTTTACATTAAGAATGTAGAAGCGTTTATGTCATTGTTGGCAACCGTTAGTGAGTTGTTTCAGTCGTTTCCTAACACTGAAACGAGTTCGTTTTCTGCATCGTTCAGTGAAAGAACATGACAACGATAGTGTATTTACGTGAAACCACATAGTAGCTGTTGTAGTTTGTAGATTATTTATGAAATAGGGATGCCTTTCAGATTTCCCACAGAGGAAAACGCCGATATAGTGTTTATTTATGTCAAATGTGACGGTAATGCTACGACTGTAGATAACTATCGCGTACATTATACAAGTAGTTAATAAATTAAAAATTTTACGAAATTACTTCTTTGCTTCTATGGATGTTCTGGAAAACTACTGTAGATACACGTCTGGGACACGTTTTATTAGATTCACTAGACCAATAATAACAAAATAACTGGAAATTGTGCTTTAGTTTAACCTCTTAGAGTTTTCCGATGGCTTCATACTAGCGAAGTTATTAAATTTCACGCAAAATCTTTTATTAGCCGTAACTCTCTAACTAAACATTTGAGGACCTATGTTTATATGAACTTTTTTCTTTAGTTTTACTTGTAGGATAACATAGTAAAATATTTGCGTATTTTCGTGAATATATATATTTGCTAACGATGCTGAAGATCAGATGGGTAGATCACATAACTAATGAGGAAGTATTGAATAGGATTGGGGAGAAGAGACGTTTGTGGCACAACTTGACCAGAAGAAGGGATCGGTTGGTAGGACATGTCCTGAGGCATCAAGGGATCACCAATTTAGTATTGGAGGGCAGCGTGGAGGGTAAAAATCGTAGAGGGAGACCAAGAGATGAATACACTAAGCAGATTCAGAAGGATGTAGGTTGCAGTAGGTACTGGGAGATGAAGAAGCTTGCACAGGAGAGAGTAGCATGGAGAGCTGCATGAAACCAGTTTCAGGACTGAAGACCACAACAACAACGAAGTTTATGCATAAAGGATGCAAGTGCGACCTATTCTTGAGTATCGCTTGAGCGTTTGGGATCCCTACCAGATCGGACTGAAGGAAGACACTGCAGAAGTTCAGAGGCGGGCTGCTACATCTGTTACCGGTAGGTTCGAATAACACGCTAGTATTGCGAAGATGACTCGTGAGCTCAAATGGGAATCGCTGGAGGGGAAGAATACACTCTCCTCGAGTAACAACTTGAAAAAAATTAGAAAATCGGTATTTGAAACTGACTGCAGAATGATTCTACTGCCGCCAACGCAGATTTCACGTAAGAATCACGACGATAAGATAGGATAAGAGGACTTATGGTTCGTACGGAGGATGCAACTAGTCATTTTTCCATCGCTCCATTTCCGAGTGGAACAGGAGAGACAATCCAGAATGAGAATTTCACTCTGCAGCGGAGTGTGCGCTGATATGGAACTTCCTGACGGATTAAAACTGTGTGCCGGACCGAGACTCGAAATCGGGAAGTTTGGAAGGTAGGAGACGAGGTATTGGCAGAAATGAAGCTGTGAGGACGGGTCGTGAGTCGTGCTCGGGTAGCTCAGTTGGTAGAGCACTTGCCCGCGAATGGAAAAGGTCCCGAGTTCGAGTCTCGATCCGGCACACAGTTTTGTCAGGAAATTTCAGGAGAGACAACGACTATCAGTGGCACGGGACGTCCTCCGCAACGCAGTGTACGGCGGCTTGGGGAGTATCTATGTACAGGGTGTTTCAAAAATGACCGGTATATTTGAAACGGCAATAAAAACTAAACGAGCAGCGATAGTAATACACCGTTTGTTGCAATAAGCTTGGGACAACAGTACATTTTCAGGCGGACAAACTTTCGAAATTACAGTAGTTACAATTTTCAACAACAGATGGCGCTGCAAGTGATGTGAAAGATCTAGAAGACAACGCAGTCTGTGGGTGCGCCATTCTGTACGTCGTCTTTCTGCTGTAAGCGTGTGCTGTTCACAACGTGCAAGTGTGCTGTAGACAACATGGTTTATTCCTTAGAACAGAGGATTTTTCTGGTGCTGGAATTCCACCGCCTAGAACACAGTGTTGTTGCAACAAGACGAAGTTTTCAACGGAGGTTTAATGTAACCAAAGGACCGAAAAGCTATACAATAAAGGATCTGTTTGAAAAATTTCAACGGACTGGGAACGTGACGGATGAACGTGCTGGAAAGGTAGGGCGACCGCGTACGGCAACCACAGAGGGCAACGCGCAGCTAGTGCAGCAGGTGATCCGACAGCGGCCTCGGGCTTCCGTTCGCCGTGTTGCAGCTGCGGTCCAAATGACGCCAACGTCCACGTATCGTCTCGTGCGCCAGAGTTTACACCTCTATCCGTACAAAATTCAAACGCGGCAACCCCTCAGCGCCGCTACCATTGCTGCACGAGAGACATTCGCTAACGATATAGTGCACAGGAGTGATGACGGCGATATGCATGTGGGCAGCATTTGGTTTACTGACGAAGCTTATTTTTACCTGGACGGCTTCGTCAATAAACAGAACTGGCGCATATGGGGAACCGAAAAGCCCCATTCTGCAGTCCCATCGTCCCTGCATCCTCAAAAAGTACTGGTCTGGGCCGCCATTTCTTCCAAAGGAATCATTGGCCCATTTTTCAGATTACTGCATCACGCTATCTGGACATTCTTTGTGAATTTGTGGCGGTACAAACTGCCTTAGACGACACTGCAAACACCTCGTGGTTTATGCAAGATGGTGCCCGGCCACATCGCACGACCGACGTCTTTAATTTCCTGAATGAATATTTTGATGATCGTGTGATTGCTTTGGACTATCCGAAACATACAGGAGGCGCCGTGGATTGGCCTCCCTATTCGCCAGACATGAACCGCTGTGACTTCTTTCTGTGGGGACACTTGAAAGACTAGGTGTACCGCCAGAATCCAGAAACAATTGAACAGCTGAAGCAGTACATCTCATCTGCATGTGAAGCCATTCCGCCAGACACATTGTCAAAGGTTTCGGGTAATTTCATTCAGAGACTACGCCATATTATTGCTACGCATGGTGGATATGTGGAAAATATCGTACTATAGAGTTTCCAGACCGCAGCGCCATCTGTTGTTGACAATTGTAACTACTGTAATTTCGAAAGTTTGTCTGCCTGAAAATGTACTGTTGTCCCAAGCATATTGCAAAAAAACGGTGTATTTCTATCGCTGCTCGTTTAGTTTTTATTGCCGTTTCAAATATACCGGTCATTTTTGAAACACCCTGTAGATGTACGTCCTGGGAAGAGTGTCCCATGAAAAACCGCAGTGGGACTGACTGGAAACTTCGGAGCAACGGAAAAGTCTGCCAGAATGTGGAGAGGATCTCTGAGACCACGAGGGAAAGCAGACCGATATTTCTTCGACACCTGTACCGAACGAAAAAGAAACAGACCAACCAATCATAACATATGTTTAACTCTGGAATAAGGAGACCATTACGATGTACATTGAAGGAGGTCGGAAAGACTTTCTGAAGTCCAACTCCACGGAAACTCAACGTTAGAACTGGGCGTGATTCGAAATACCGGGTAGCTATAACCAAACTTTCCGTTTTTAAGACCTTGTAACACGGAATTTATTACCGTACGCGTACCAAACTCGGTGGCACTAATTTCCAGAGTATGGGGTGCACGATTTCCATGCTTCCACAGCGCCACCGTCCGGTTCCAACTATGGCCACCAGGCGCCATGATCAGTCATCACACATCTGACCAGTCGCAGCGCACTTTTTGACCTGTCAACATGAGCTTGGACTAAATGAGCAGGACGTTATTGGTGGAGCTGTGTTGTCAAAACAGCAGTAATGCTGCAGCCGCACTTAGGGAATACTGCTGGCTGAAGGGATAACGGAAGGGTCCTCTTCCTGCACCTGCTGTGCGGACCACGGTGAAGAAGTTCTAATCGACTGGGTATCGCTCCGGGAAGAGGCCGACGAACGGTTGCACCGCAGGTGGCCGATGAAATCGCTGTTCCTATGGCAGACAACGCTGCGCGCAGTGTCACGACAGATGAACATCAGTGGTGCACTGTAAGGAAGGTGCTTCGAACCATTCTCAAATGGTACCCGTACAAGACCCATATCCTTCTGCAGCTTGCACCAAAGGACATACAACGACGTGTTGACTTCGCTCTCCACTTTCTCGCTGGCCCTGGACCATCATTACTATTATTTCTATTTTTCTCAGACCTTAGGTCTGGTTAAGCGTGACTTCCTTTTAACTGTACGGTATATGTTACATTGTATTTAGGAACTTTCGGGCTATTGAACACGTATCAATAATTACGGATTTCTGTAGTTGTATATATACGTTTGGATGTAGCTGTATTGCATTGATGTACTGGCGGATATTGTGTGGTATGACTCCTGTAGTTGATAGTATAATCGGTATAATGTCAACTTTATCCTGATGCCACATGTCCTTGACTTCCTCAGCCAGTTGGATGTATTTTTCAATTTTTTCTCCTGTTTTCTTCTGTATATTTGTTGTATTGGGTATGGATATTTCGATTAGTTGTGTTAATTTCTTCTTTTTATTGGTGAGTATGATGTCAGGTTTGTTATGTGGTGTTGTTTTATCTGTTATAATGGTTCTGTTCCAGTATAATTTGTATTCATCATTCTCCAGTACATTTTGTGGTGCATACTTGTATGTGGGAATGTGTTTTATTATTATTATTATTATTATTATTATTATTATTATTATTATTTTTGACGGATGAGGTGAACACACACAACTGCCGAGTGTGGGGATCTTCACCTCCAATCACTGTAGATGAAGTTCCTCTGTATGGTGTGGCTTAATGGCTACGTTCATCATTGAACCACTCTTTTTTTGAAGAGGTCGCCGCTCAAGGATCAAAGACGTGTGTCTGGCCAGCGTTAATGCGGAATGCTTCGCCAGCATGTCATACCCGCCCCACAGGAGAGAGACGCATTGAACTCAACAGTTCTCATGCAAGATGGGGCCCCACCACACATCGCTCGTGAAGTTCACCTGCTTCTCCGACACAAATTTGCAAACGATCGAATTATCAGCCGATCGCTTCCAAATGGTTGGCCGGCACGATCACCTGATCTCACTCCCTGTGATTTTTGGTTGTGGGGCTACCTGAAGGACAGTGTTTACCAGAAGAACATTCACACATGTGCTGATCTGAAGCGCAGCATATCGAGAGGGGTAGCCAGCATACCTACGGACATGCTTCGTAATGCTGTGCAGAATGCAATCCTGCGCTTTCACACTCTTCTGGACACTTGTGAGCGCCATACTGAGCCCCTTCGGTAACAGGAAGTGTACTGTTATGTTGTGGTACGACGTACTGTAGCAGCACATGAAAAGAATTTCAGCGGAACTGATTCTACATTATTTCTCTTCCCCATGTCGTTGACATTAATTCTGGCAATTTTGATTCTCGTGCAGTAATAAGTTTCCATGTTATAAATAAATGTGTTAAAGGGGAAATGTTTGTATTCTGACAGACAGACGTGGAAACATTTAATGATGCCTTACACCAAGCATGCTACAGAGATCGAACTATGGACATCCACAAGTGCTGCTTGAACTGTAAGTTATATCATCAGTAGTTTCCACCATTTGGATAAACAATGCAGACATTTTAGACGTAAAATATTTAATTTTTAGCGGTCGGTTGTACCCTGCACCAGCGAGGTACATACATCGAACTATGATCTCTGACAAATACAGTTTAACCTGTAAATTAAGGAAGTACTCGTATTTTTTCGCGTGGAAATAATATACGTCATTATCTTGGTGTACTCTGATAAACAGTCGGATACTTTTCAACGTCACATGAAATTTCGCTTCAGTGGCTGGTAAAATAGTGCGATGTTATTCACTCTTTGATTTTAATGGCTGGTAAAATACAAGGTTGTGATGACTCAGCATCTCGCCCTGTATGACCTTGAGCTTACAGCCCGAGGTCAAACTGTGCTAGAACTGCCACATCGTTCCTAGTTCTTTCTCACCAGGCGGGTGGGCGCTGCAGCAAAGCCACACAGAGATGTACCGTGTCATCAAAAAGTCAGCATAAATTTGAAAACTGAATAAATCACGGAATAATGTAGATAGAGAGGTACAAATTGACACACATGCTTGGAATGACATGGGGTTTCATTAGAAACAAAAAAATACAAAAGTTCAAAAAATGTCCGCCAGATGGGGCTTCATCTGATCAGAATAGCAGTAATTAGCGTAACAAAGTAATACAAAGCAAAGATGATGTTCTTTACAGGAAATGCTCAATATGTCCACCATCATTCCTCAACAATAGCTGTAGTCGAGGAATAATGTTGTGAACAGCACTGTAAAGCATGTCCGGAGTTATGGTGAGGCATCGGCGTCGGATGTTGTCTTTCAGCATCCCTAGAGATGTCGGTCGATCACGATACACTTGCGACTTCAGGTAACCCCCAAAGCCAATTATCGCACGGACTGAGGTCTGGGGATCTGGGAGGCCAAGCATGACGAAAATGGCGGCTGAGCACACGATCATCACCAAACGACGCGCGAAAGAAATCTGTCGGACATTTTGCAAATTTTTTTTTTTTTTGGTTCTAATAAAACCCCATGCCATTCCAAGCATGTGTGTCAATTTTCACCTGTCTATCTAGTTATTCCGTGGTTTATTAAGTTTTCAAATTCATATCGACTTTTGATCACTCGGTATGTCAACTCAAAAACTGGCGATAGATTAACGGTGAAAAATGAAACGTGAATACAAAAGTAAGTAAAATGTACCTCGTGACAAAAAATCGTACGAATGACATAACAAAGTTATTATAGACTCATTATATTTTAAAATGCATACAGTAACGAAACGTAACCAGAGTTTTCATATTTACTGCAAATGGAAGGAGCAACAAAAGGAACGGCATAGCGACCGACTGGAGGAGTAATGGAAGCAGAGGAAACTGAGGACAAAGAAGACAGAGAGTAGCTGTTGCGTGATTACGAGTGGTCTATGCGTTGATAAAAAAAGGAAGCGTTGTACACGTTATGCAGCGGTGTGCCGTAGGGTCTCTAGAAGAGCGTAGCGTTCCAAAGGATTGAAAAGGGCACAGGTCATCCCCGTTTTCAAGAAGGGACGTCGAACAGATGTGCAGAACTATAGACCTATATCTCTAACGTCTATCAGTTGCAGAATTTTGGAACACGTGTTATGTTCAAATATAATGACTTTTCTGGAAACTAGAAATCTACTCTGTAGGAATCAGCATGGGTTTCGAAAAAGACGGTCGTGTGAAACCCAGCTCGCGCTATTCGTCCACGAGACTCAGAGGGCCATAGACACGGGTCACAGGTAGATGCCGTGTTTCTTGACTTTCGCAAGGCGTTCGATACAGTTCCCCACAGTCGCTTAATGAACAAAGTAAGAGCATATGAACTATCAGACCAATTGTGTGATTGGATTGAAGAGTTTCTAGATAACAGAACGCAGCATATCATTCTCAATGGTATGAAGTCTTCCGAAGTAAGAGTGATTTCAGGTGTGCCGCAGGGGAGTGTCGTAGCACCGTTGCTATTCACAATATACATAAATGACCTTGTGGATGACATCGGAGGTTCACTGAGGCTTTATGCGGATGATGCTGTAGCATATCGAGAGGTTGTAAAAATGGAAAATTGTACTGAAATGCAGGAGGATCTGCAGCGAATTGACGCACGGTGCAGGGAATGGCAATCGAATCTCAATGTAGACAAGTGTTATGTGCTGCGAATACATAGAAAGAAAGATCCCTTATCATTTAGCTACAATATAGCAGGTCAGCTACTGGAAGCAGTTAATTCCATAAAGTATCTGGGGGTACGCATTAGGAGTGATTTAAAATGGAATGATCATATAATGTTGATCGTCGGTAAAGCAGATGCCAGACTGAGATTCATTGGAAGAATCCTAAGGAAATGCAATTCGAAAAGAAAGGAAGTAGGTTACAGTACGCTTGTTCGCCCACTGCTTGAATACTGCTCAGCAGTGTGGGATCCGTACCAGATAGGGTCGATAGAAGAGATAGAGAAGATCCAACGGAGAGCAGCGCGCTTCGTTACAGGATCATTTAGTAATCGCGAAAGCGTTACGGAGATGATTATAAACTCTGCAGGAGAGACGCTCAGTAGCTCGGTACGGGGTTTTGTTGAAGTTTCGAGAACATACGTTCACCGAGGAGTCAAGCAGTATATTGCTCCGTCCTGGGTATATCTCGGGAAGGGACCATGAGGATAAAATCAGAGAAGATTAGACCCCAAACAGAGGCATACCGACAATCCTTCTTTCCACGAACAATACGAGACTGGAATAGAAGGGAGAACCGATAGAGGTACGCAAGGTACATCTCCGCCACACACGGTGAGGTGACTTGCGGAGTATGGATGTGGATGAAGACGGACGAGTAGGCGGAAACGTTGGAATTGTCAAACTGTGCAGAGGAGTGGGGAGAGCGGGTGCGATCAGCGCGGGGCCACCGTCCCGGGAGGTCGCCGGTCGAACCCGAGTGGGGCCGAGGCGCGGAGCCGTTAGCCCGCCCCGCGGCCGCGGCAGGCGGCGGCAGGAAGGAAGCTCTCCATCACGGCGGCGGCCGCCGGCGGGGCCCTGCGCTACAGCAGGTGGAGCAGCCGCCTCCTGCTGGGTCGTCGCCCGCCCCCGCCGGAAGAGAGGTCCACGCGCTCAGTCGGGCGGCGGGCGAGGGGTGGCGGCGGCGGCAGGCGGCCGCTCTCCTCCTCACGCGGTGTTCGGGGATAAGCGGAGGAGGCGAAGCGCAAGCGACCCGCTGTGTGTCCCGCCACCTCGCCTCTACAGAATCGACGTTAACTCCACAACACTGCCACTTTCGGGACGTCCTGAACGACCGCGCTACTTTCATTGTCCTAGATACAGATAATAATTAGACTGGCCACTTACGAACCTGGTTCAGCTGAATCAAGAACTTTGATCCAATGCTGTAATACTCTCGAAACAGTTTATACAGAATTAAGTAACCTGCCGATTAACCCAAGACACCACTGTATTAATTTATCTTTGATATTCCCCAGAAATTGATTACGCGAGATGTGGAAACTCTTGTTCCACGTGCTGCTGCGGAAGTGTCAGTCCTAGAGTAAATGTTGCTTGTTTTTGTTATATAGGGAGTAGGCAAGTTTCTGCACCTAGCTGGTACGTCGCGGGGTGGTCCATATCGATTCGACCGTGGCTAAGATAATCTTGGATCGGCGAGTGACAGGGTATTGACGCCGCTGGTGAGCCAGAGAGTGCTTCTCGCGGTGGTCTACTACAGTTCTCCCGTGCTCTTCGGAGTGCAGACAAGGAGGCGAGTTGTGTGTGTGTGTGTGTGTGTGTGTGTGTGTGTGTGTGTCTGTGAGAGAGAGAGAGAGAGAGAGAGAGAGAGAGAGAGAGAGTTGGTTCTGTGTCACAGAGCGAGTGTAGGGAAGTGTTGCCGCAACAGTGCTGTGAGGGGGAGAGAGGAAGGGAGGGGGGAGAGAGGAAGGAAGGGGGGAGAGAGGAAGGAAGGGGGGAGAGAGGAAGGGAGGGGGAGAGAGGAAGGGAGGGGGAGAGAGGAAGGGGAGGGGGAGAGAGGAAGGGAGGGGGAGAGAGGAAGGGAGGGGGAGAGAGGAAGGGAGGGGGAGAGAGGAAGGGAGGGGGAGAGAGGAAGGGAGGGGGAGAGGGAGGGGGGAGGGGGAGAGGGAGGAGGAGAGGGAGGGGGAGAGGGAGGGGTAGAAGGGGAGGCAGAGATGGTGAGGGGGAGGCAGAGATTGAGAGGGGGAGGCGGAGATGGGGAGGCAGAGATGGAGATGGGGAGGCAGAGATGGAGAGGGGGAGGCAGAGATGGAGAGGGGGAGGCAGAGATGGAGAGGGGAGGCAGAGATGGAGAGGGGGAGGCAGAGATGGAGAGGGGGAGGCAGAGATGGAGAGGGGGAGGCAGAGATGGAGAGGGGGAGGCAGAGATGGAGAGGGGGAGGCAGAGATGGAGAGGGGGAGGCAGAGATGGAGAGGGGGAGGCAGAGATGGAGAGGGGGAGGCAGAGATGGAGAGGGGGAGGCAGAGATGGAAAGGGGGAGGCAGAGATGGAGAGGGGGAGGCAGAGATGGAGAGGGGGAGGCAGAGATGGAGAGGGGGAGGCAGAGATGGAGAGGGGGAGGCAGAGATGGAGAGGGGGAGGCAGAGATGGAGAGGGGGAGGCAGAGATGGAGAGGGGGAGGCAGAGATGGAGAGGGGGTGGCAGAGAGAGGGGGGAGGGAGAGAAAGGGGGAAATGGAGAGAAGGGGGAGGGAGGGAGGCCATGCCGTAGTTTGTGATTCAGTGAGGACTGCGGGGTAGGTTGGCTGGTCGAAGATGACTGATTCCGCATCGCTGTAGAAGGCAGGGCCACCGTACAGTGCATGGCGGAGGGTACCCTGTCCCCTTTCCTGTTCTACTCGCAAACTGAGCGAGGGAAAAACGACTACCCATATGCCTCCGCGTGGGCTCTAATTTCTCGTGTCTTACCTTAGCGGTCCTTGGCGCGATGTATGTTGACGGCAGTCAGCTTCAGTGGCCGGTTCTCTAAATTTTCTCAATAGTGTTCTTCGAAAAGAACGACTTCCCTCCAGGGATTCCCACTTGAGTTCCCGAATCATCTCCGTAGTACGTATTGTTAGAAGCTAGCAGTAACAAATCTAGCGGCACGCCTCTTAATTGCTTCGATGTCTTCCTTCAATCCGACCTGGTATGGATCGCAAACACTCGAGCAGTACTTCAGAATAGATCTCACCAGTTTCCTAATATGCGGTCTACTTTAGAGGTGAACCACACTTTCCTAAAATTCTCCCAATAAACCAAAGTCGACCACTCGCCTTCCAGTTCTCACAGTTCGTTCCACCTCATATCGCTTTGTAGCGTTACGCCCAGATATTTGAATCACTCGACTGTGTCAAGCTGGGCATTAGTAATACTGTATCCGAATGTTGCAGGTTTGTTCTTACTACTCATCCGCATTAACTTACATTTTTCCACCTTTAGAGCTAGCTGGCGTTCATCGCACCAATTGGAAATTTTGTCTGCGTCGTCTTGTACCTTCCTACAGTCACTCAACTTCGACACCTTACCACACACCACGGCATCATCCGCAGACTGCTCTCCACCCTCTCCACCAAATCAGTTATGTATACAGCAGTCCTGGACCACTCTTGACGATAACCTTGTCTGTTATTTAACAAGTCTTCTAGCCTCTCACACACCTGTGAACTTATTCCGTAAATGCTCGTACCTTCGTTAAAACTGCCTGCAATTGGAGACTGTCGCAAATGCTTTCCGGAAATCTAGAGATATGCAATCTACCTGTTGCCCTGCGTCCATTGTTCGTAGTGTATCATGTGAGAAAAGGGCAAGCTGAGTTTCGCACGGGCCATGCTTTCTAAAACCATGCTCATTCCTGGACATAAGTTTTGTCAAGAAGATTTATTAAGTAGTAGCGTAGTTCTGTCTCGCTAACCATAACGACGGAGGCTGTAATGAAAGCCATGCGTGGCGTTGTTTTCACAGCAGCCGACTACGGTCGTATTGCTTTCCGATTTTAGTGCATTTCTCGGAATATTTTGTGAACTGTTTCAACGTCAGTACTAACGAGCGCTAACTGTCTTCCCACGAATTATTGACTGCATTTGTCAAAAGTATAAGGTTGCACTAAAAAAAAATTGTTTAAATATCTCAGTGATACTAGCGTCTAGAGCGTTACCTATACAGAACATTACGTGACTGACTCTCATCGTACTACGAACTGTGGAAAACCTTGTTTCGATATCTAGAACCGTTCGTGAAATAAAGGCGGTGTTACGTGACTCAATCTGTATAGCCCAGTAAGATTAAGGGCTATTCGAAAGTAAGATGCGATGGGTCGGGAAATCTAAACCACTGTGAAAATCAAAAACGTTTTATTTCGAACAGTTACCTACTCTCTTCAGCTACTTCTCTACATAGTCGCCGCTCCAACTTAGATACTCGTCTTGGCGTTCTACCAACTTTCCATCACCGTCGTCATAGAAGGCAACCGCCTGTGCCTCCCGCCCCCGCCAATTGTCTACGCTGGTCTTATTGTATGATTATATGATAGCGGAACAAACACTGGTAGCAGTTACTTCTGTAAAATATCTGGGAGTATGCGTGCGGAACGATTTGAAGTGGAATGATCATATAAAATTAATTGTTGGTAAGGCGGGTACCAGGATGAGATTCATTGGGAGAGTCCTTAGAAAATGTAGTCCATCAACAAAGGAGGTGGCTTACAAAACACTCGTTCGACCTATACTTGAGTATTGCTCATCAGTGTGGGATCCGTACCAGATCGGGTTGACGGAGGAGATAGAGAAGATCCAAAGAAGAGCGGCGCGTTTCGTCACAGGGTTATTTGGTAACCGTGATAGCGTTACGGAGATGTTTAACAAACTCAAGTGGCAGACTCTGCAAGAGAGGCGCTCTGTATCGCGGTGTAGCTTGCTCGCCAGGTTTCGAGAGGGTGCGTTTCTGGATGAGGTATCGAATATATTGCTTCCCCCTACTTATACCTCCCGAGGAGATCACGAATGTAAAATTAGAGAGATTAGAGCGCGCACAGAGGCTTTCAGACAGTCGTTCTTCCCGCGAACCATACGCGATTGGAACAGGAAAGGGAGATAATGACAGTGGCACGTAAAGTGGCCTCCGCACACACCGTTGGGTGGCTTGCGGAGTATAAATGTAGATGTAGATGTCTTCAGTTCGTCGTCTGTGCCGAAATAGCTAGCGAGCTCACGTGAGAAGAGATGAAACTCAGGGAGCGTCAATTACTCAGTCTGTCGTGGGTGATCAAACGCTTCGGAGCATCTTCACTGCCCGTGCAGAATGCGGCCGAAAGTTGTCGTGAAGAAGCAAACGCGTGGCAGTTACGTTATGTGGGCTGCATGACATCCGGCGAATTCTCTCACCACACCCTCATACTTGGAGGGGGGGCTTTACATTCTAGTCATCTGCGCACGCTCACTGCGCGCTCAGAACTGAAAGGAGCGGCGTGATGCGATCGACGGGCACACTGCAGGCACTGCCCAGCACGTGTGTGCAAAAAAGGGCTCAAATGGCTCTGAGCACTATGGGACTTGACTTCTGAGGTCATCAGTCCCCTAGAACTTAGAACTGCCAAAACCGAACTAACCTAAGGACATCACACACACCCATGCCCGAGGCAGGATTCGAACCTGCGACCGTAGCGGTCGCGCGGTTCCAGACTGAACGGCTCGGCCACCCGGCCGGCACGTGTGTGCAAAGTTTCATCAGATTGTCACTACGCTTTTCCATTTCGCACCTGATCGGACCTTAGTTTCCGAACAGCCCTCTTACTTTGGGCGTCCCTTAAGCCGGCGGCACACGGACCGTGCTGTCGAACGTCAACGTTGAGCGTGCCAAGTTCAACGTGCTGCTGAACGCTCAGAAACGATGCGACTTGTGCTCACGGTACGTGGGCCCCAACGTGGCATACGCGATCGCAGCGCACTCCAGCGGCAGTTGAGGGATGTTTCTAGTTCGTAAATCGCACTGTTTACTCAACGGGCGCGCGTAAAATTCCTACGTTACCTCTATTAAAACGCACATTTCCTCCATCGTCCACGAAAAGGAAAGTACCATGTCCAATCACTAAGGACACAGGCTTATGAAAGTTCCATTACAAACAGTGCGATACGAATTTGCAATACTTCTCCGCATAAGATAAACATTATTTCATCATTCCAACATTTTAGTAAAACTATAAGGTCAGTCTTACTTGATCACTGTTCCTACTCAGTAGCAGAATCTTTGCAACGTCTGAATTACGAAGCGAAAAAGAAAAAGGAGCAAAATATGTTTATACAAGTAGCGCAAGCTGTCCTGTAGATTAAGCAAATCGAACAAAGTCACCCCTCAAAAAAAAGTTGAACTTATATTTATATAACATCAAATATTATAGTATATATTTATATTAAACTAATAATAAAGTATCAGAACCTAATAAACACGCGAAAGTTAGGAAAAAAATTGGAAGTATCGAGACGGGAACCACCGCCCAACTACTAACGCAATACTAGGCAGTAACGCTACTCATTACGCTTTTCTTCCTTTATTAAAACAACCATATATGTACATACGCTAAATCAACCCCACATGATTTGTGTACGTTCATATTATGTTACCCCTTGCTGAAAACCGTCATCGTAGATATGTTACTAATTGAAATTTAATTATAGTAAATTGTACCAAGAACAATAAGTTTTTGGTGGATCTTCAGTGTGTCGCTGCCTTCAAATAGCCTACTCTCATAATACGCAAGTTACAATAATTTTTTTTGCCACGAATATGTTTCTCATTATTTTATTGGATCGAATCACACAACTAACAACGGGTTTTTCAGTGATTCTCAATTTGCTGGTGCTCAGAAACGCATTTATACATATAGCCTTGAATTGAATGCCAATACATCGCCTAACAACTCTGTACTGAAGGGAAACGGCGTGCTTGTGACGTAGGTGGCGTTGTGCCATCTCATTGGTCAACGCTCAGACGCACGCTCAGAATATCGGTCATGCCAGATATTGCTCTGCACGTTCGGAAAGACTCCCGAACGTGCTATTCCACGCTATGACGTCAGAAACTCGGCAAGCTCAATGCTCAACGTTCGGATGCACGATCCGTGTGCCGACGGCTTAAAAGAGTTGGCGTGAACAATTTTGAGGCGGAAGGTGCAAATGGTCTACTTCTTGAAGATGATGAGGACGATTCTGAAAGTAAATGCCAGAGTAATTCTGGACAGCGAGTACTTGGGTGGACACTGGCACGGCACCAAGGAGAGGGCTCCTCCAGAGCCAGGGCAGAATATGGGACGGGATCGTGTGCTGTGGTGTTGTGTCCTGCGGCGCGGTCGTAAAGCAGAAGAAACTGGATCCGCCGCCGCCACGTGGCCACATTCTGGGGGCGGCAGCCCTCGTCCCGTGGGGGGCGTGGTTCGTTACGGCCGCTGGCGAAAGCCGTCCCGGCCCGTGTGGGGTGGGTGGTCGCTCGTTAGCCACACTGCCTGCTGCCGGCGTCCGACGCCTCTGCAGCAGGGAGGAGCGGGAGGGATCTGCAGTGCTTCCGCCAGGGCGCAGTGGCGAAGCTACGGGGAACTGCCCAAAACCCTCACTTGTCGCTGTAAGGTGTCTCGTCTATTTTTGACATCCGACGTGCCATACTTCGTATTTATACACTGCACAGTTTTCCAACTGTACTCCTAAATAGTCGGTATGCGAAGCCACAAATGTTCTCAGTACGAGCACTGGGATCTTTGACTGGCAGTAGCATTGCCCTTCGCAGCAGCATTCAGTGAGCGAGTGTCTCTTTCAAATTCTAAAGGTGGCAGGGGTAAAATACAGGGGCCAATAGGCTACTTACAATTTATACAGAAACCAGATGGCAGTTATAAGAGTCGAGGGGCATGAAAGGGAAGCACTGGTTAAAAGGGAGTGAGACAGGGTTGTAGCCTCTCCCTGATGTTATTCAATCTGTATATTGAGCAAGCAGTAAAGGAAACAAAAGAATAATTCGGAGTAGGTATTAAAATCTATGGAGAAGAAACAAAAACTTTGAGGTTCGCCGATGACATTGTAATTCTGTCTGAGACAGCAAAGGACTTGGAAGAGCAGTTGAACGGAATGGATGGTGTCTTGAAGGGAGGATATAAGATGAACGTCAACAAAAGCAAAACGAGGATAATGGAATGTAGTCGAATTAAGTCGGGTGGTGCTGAGGGAATTAGATTAGGAAATGAGACAAACTACTAAAGGAGTTTTGCTATTTGGGGAGCAAAATAACTGATGATGGTCGAAGTAGAGAGGATATAAAATGTAAACTGGCAATGGCAAGGAAAGCGTTTCTGAAGAAGAGAAATTTGTTAACATCTAGTATAGATTTCAGTGTCAGGAAGTCGTTTCTGAAAGTATTTGTATGGAGTGTAGCCATGTATAGAAGTGAAACATGGACGATAAATAGTTTGGACAAGAAGAGAATAGACGCTTTCGAAATGTGGTGCTACAGAAGAATGCTGAAGATTAGATGGGTAGATCACATAACTAATGAGGAGGTATTGAATAGAATTGGGGATAAGAGGAGTTTGTGGCCCCAACTTGACTAGAAGAAGGGACCGGTTGGTAGGAGATGTTCTGAGGCATCAAGGGATCACAAATTAGCATTGGAGGGCAGCGTGGAGGGTAAAAATCGTAGAGGGAGACCAAGAGGTGAATACACTAAGCAGATTCAGAAGGATTTAGGCTGCAGTAGGTACTGGGATATGAAGAAGCTTGCACAGGATAGAGTAGCATGGAGAGCTGCACCAACCAGTCTCAAGACTGAAGACCACAACAACAACATGGAAAAACATATATAAAGATTACAAATTACTACACATCAACATTTAAGCACAGCTCTTCAGCATAAAGTACCACGAATAACAATAGTTGTAGACGATACGACACGAGCAACTGTCTGTCTTTCCGCATCACAGTCACAGGATGGTGATGAAGATTCGGCTCACTTCTAGAGAGTGTTTGCACGTCGTTCGGTTCCGATGCGGTTCAAGATAGTCCAAATTGCCCGAGGCTGGTCGAATTCATGGGCTTTCTCCTTGATGCATGGCAGCTTCAGGCATTGTGGGTGAACAGTCCTGTTGCTAGCAATGCTTCCATTCATCGATGCTATTGAATTCCGTTTCTGTGAGAGTCCTGGCTGTGATGAGAGTGGGATGTCTTGGTCTTAGAGTTTGTCGCTCCGCAGGGAATACGTCGTTCATTATTGGCAGGTCTGGTATTCATGCAGTGGCGCGCTCTACTGTCCGATATCAGGAGGTGGAATGTGGCACAAGATATACAGCCATTGACCCCACTAACAATGCGCACGGCCTCGTTAAGTTGTAGGGCTATCTTTTTCACGTGTAGACTGTTAGGCCAGACAGGAGCACAGTACTCTGCAGCTGAGTATAGGAAAGCGAGTGCTGATAGCCGAGAGTGTCTGCTGACAATCCCCAACAGAGCGCACAGACAGAAATGCAGAGGGTGCTGAATTTTGGGAATATGGTTTGGTACGGATTAATTTGAGAAGTAATTTTGCAGTAAGAATGCTGACAGAAAAGTACTGTAAATATGGAAGAAATCTTGTGCATTATATTTATGGACACTGAAAAACTGCACGACAGTGTTCCTCGAAACAAGACATGGGAATGTTTTGAAGACCTAAAGGCGTCAAAGTACCTAACTGACAAAGTCAATATGGTATACCAAAAGTGTTACAGCTGTTTCCAGGTAGGAAACGGACGATCAGAATGGTTTGAAACCTAGAGAAGTGTCCAACAAGGAAGTACCCTATCACCACTCATGTTTGAGACAGTAATCGACAAGAGCACAAAATCTATCAAGAAGACAGACACCGAACCAAATTCCGTGGGTTTTGTTGATGATTTGATAGTATGTGGAGAGTCAGAAGCTGAAGCACAGAAGAAAATTAATGACTGGAACAACACTTCAAAAAATACGAACTAAAACTAAGACAGGCAGTAGAAATGACCATCAAGAGGCAAGGAACAACCTCAAATATATTTCTGTTTTCCATTTCAAGTACTTGGGAAGTATGATCTCTAAAGACATCACCATCAAGCGGGAAATACTCAGCAGGTCACATAAAGCGTCCAACTTTTGCAGTCAAATCAGAAATCTGCTCTGGGACGATAAAATGCCACACAAAGCGAAAGCGACCATGTGCCACACCTACTTCGTACCAATCTAACTTATGGTTTAGGATGGTGTACCCTACTAAACAAAGACCTCATCAGAATTCTGGCAACAGAAATGAGATTCATTAAAACTGTGAACTAAACAACTAGAAGGGACAAAATCAGGAATGAAGTGAATAGAAAAGCAGCTGGTATTGACGTTCGTGTTACCAGCATCGAAAAGAAACGCAGGCTTCAGTGGTATGGGCACATAATGAGATGATGACCTGCCAAAAGGTATGTCAACCTGAACCTCTTAGGAAGATCACGGGGAAGACCAGGAAAACGCTGGATAGAGACTGTAAGATCAGATGTGGAGGAGAAAGGACAGAAATGCGAAGCTGTCCTGGAACAGAAGAGGTATAAGACAGAAGGAGATGGCGAACACTTGAACTCCCCACACCCAGGAAACTGGAACTGGAAAGCGACGATGATGAAAGATTAATTTGAGAAGCGATGATCTTCAGGTAATGTTATTGCTGTATTGCTTGCCTGTAGTAATTAATTTCATGGCACAGCCATATTTTTTTGTGAGAAGTAATTTTTGAAACAGAATTGTAATAGTCTAAGAATGAGTTTCATTATTTACAACACAGTTTCTGAACGTTAGTGTCTTTTCAGTCATTCAGTACATGCAGGGGGGAGAGGGTGTGAGGGGGGAGAAGGTGTGAGGGGGGAGAGGGGGTAAGGGGGCAGAGAGGGGGGAGAGAGGGAGAGGGAGGGGGAGAGAGGAGGAGGGAGGGGGGAGGGAGAGGGTGCGAGGGGGGAGAGGGTGCGAGGGGGGAGAGGGAGAGAGGGGGGAGAGGGAGAGAGGGGGGAGAGGGAGAGAGGGGGGAGAGGGAGAGAGGGGGGAGAGGGAGAGAGTGGGGAGAGGGAGAGAGTGGGGAGAGGGAGAGAGTGGGGAGAGGGAGAGAGTGGGGAGAGGGAGAGAGTGGGGAGAGGGAGAGAGTGGGGAGAGGGAGAGAGTGGGGAGAGGGAGAGAGTGGGGAGAGGGAGAGAGTGGGGAGAGGGAGAGAGTGGGGAGAGGGAGAGAGTGGGGAGAGGGAGAGAGTGGGGAGAGGGAGAGAGTGGGGAGAGGGAGAGAGTGGGGAGAGGGAGAGAGTGGGGGAGAGGGAGAGAGTGGGGAGAGGGAGAGAGTGGGGAGAGGGAGAGAGTGGGGAGAGGGAGAGAGTGGTGGGAGAGGGAGAGAGTGGGGAGAGGGAGAGAGTGGGGAGAGGGAGAGAGTGGGGAGAGGGAGAGAGTGGGGAGAGGGAGAGAGTGGGGAGAGGGAGAGAGTGGGGAGAGGGAGAGAGTGGGGAGAGGGAGAGAGTGGGGAGAGGGAGAGAGTGGGGAGAGGGAGAGAGTGGGGAGAGGGAGAGAGTGGGGAGAGGGAGAGAGTGGGGAGAGGGAGAGAGTGGGGAGAGGGAGAGAGTGGGGAGAGGGAGAGAGTGGGGAGAGGGAGAGAGTGGGGAGAGGGAGAGAGTGGGGAGAGGGAGAGAGGGGGGAGAGGGAGAGAGGGGGAGGGAGAGAGGGGGAGGGAGAGAGGGGGAGAGGGGGGACAAGGGGGGATGGAGGATATGTGAGGTCTTCCCAACAAAACTTCCGTGGGCGTCAGTAAACCGTTCAAAATCGACCTAGAGAGAGTTGAGTGCTTACACACACACACACACACACACAGACACACAGACACACAGACACACACACACACACACACACACACACACACACACACACACACACGTGGCAAACTTCCTGACTGACCAACACTGTGCAGTGAGCCGGCGACTCGAATCAGGAACAATCGCGGCCAGTGCTCTTACCGGTAAGCTACCCACAGCTTGACTTCTGCCAGTACCTCATTTTGAGTCTTCCAAAAGTTAAGCTGCAATCCTTGCGACACTTCCACATCTCGAAGAGGAGATATTGCAGAGAAATACCTCTCACACAGACTAGGTGACTTTTTTCCGAAATGAAGTTTCACTGTGTAGCGGAGGGTGTGAGCCGATTTAATACTTTCTGGTCCCTGGTTCGAGTCCCCCCCGCCCCCCTGTCACACGCTTTCAATCTGACATTAAGTTGCAAATCAGAGCGCCCTTCTTCATAGAGGGAAAATTCATCCTGGAGAGTGGTGATTCCCAATGTTTTTTTTTTTTTCCGTTCTGTATTTTCCTCCATCACTTTTAACTGTACACTGCATGCATTTCGAAAGCGAGCTCCTTCCTTTGCATGACTCACGTCTTGCTTTTGTGTGTTGGGTCGGTGGTGTATGCGAGTCTTGTTATGATAAATTTGACTGTGTTTCCATTAATTTTCTCTTAAAAGGTCAGTGCTTCATTTCGAGAACTTAAATCTGACGCGTTATAATATAGAAATTAATTCTAATTCTGGAAACATAGGTCCTAGTACGAAACGGTGAGGATTGTGATGGGGTAGGTGAACGGTCGACTTCAGTTTATTAGGAGAATTTTAGGAAAGAGTGGTTCGTGCGTAAAGGAGACCATATGTAGGACGCCGGTGCGACCTATTCTTGAGTACTGCACGAGTGTTTGGCAACCGAGGGAGTTCAGAGGCTGCTACATTTGGTGCCGGTAGTGAGGACCACCCGCAAGTATTACGGGGACTCCGGAACTCAAGTGCCAGTCCCTGGAGGGAAGCAGCGTGCTTTACGAGGAGCAGTACTGAGAAAATTTGCAGAACTGCCATTTGAGGCTGACTGCAGAAAGATTCTACTGCCGCCAAAGACTCTACTACTCCCAACATACACTACTGGCCTTTAAAATTGCTACACCAAGAAGAAATACAGATAATAAACGGGCATTCATTTGACAAATATATTATACTAGAACTGACATGTGATTACATTTTCACGCAATTTGGGTGCAGAGATCCTGAGAAATCAGTTCCCAGAACAACCACCTCTGGCCGTAATAACGGCATTGATACGCCTGGGCATTGAGTCAAACAGAGCTTGCATGGCGTGTACAGGTACAGCTGTCAATGCAGCTTCAACACGATACCATCAAGAATAGTGACTGGCGTATTGTGAAGAGCCAGTTGCTCGTCCACCACTGACCAGACGTTTTCAATTGGTGAGAGATCTCGAGAATGTGCTGGCCAGGGCAGCAGTCGAACATTTTCTGTATCCAGAAAGGCCCGAACAGGACCTGCACGATGCGGTCGTGCATTACCCTGTTGAAATGTAGGGTTTCTCAGGGATCGAATTAAGGGTAGAGCCACGGGTCGTAACACATCTGAAATGTAACGTCCACTGTTCAAAGTACCGTCAATGCGAACAAGAGGTGACCGAGACGTGTAACCAATGGCACCCCATACCATCACGCCGGGTGAAACGCCAGTATGGCAATGACGAATACACGCTTCCAATGTGCGTTCACCGCGATGTCGCCAAACACGGATGCGACCATCGCGATGCTGTAAACAGAACCTGGATTAATCCGAAAAAAATGACGTTTTGCCATTCGTGCACCCAGGTTCGTCGTCGAGTGCACCATCGCAGACGCCCCTGTCGGTGATGCAGCGTCAAGGGTAACCGCAGCCACTGTCTCCGTGCTGATAGTCCATGCTGTCTTGCAAACGTCGCCATCTGTTGACTCAGGGATCGAGACGTGGCTGCACGATCCGTTACAGCCGTGCGGATAAGATGACTGTCATCTCAACTGCTAGTGATACGTGGCCGTTGGGATCCAGCACGGCGTTCCGTATTACCCTCCTGAACCCACCGATTCCATATCCTGCTAAGAGTCATTGGATATCGACCAACGCGAGCAGCAATGTCGCTGTGCGATAAACCGCAATGGCGATAGGCTACAATCCGACCTTTATCAAAGACGGAAACTTGATGGTACGCATTTCTCCTTCTTGTACGAGGCATCACAACAACGTTTCACCAGGCAACGCCGGTCAACTGCTGTTTGTATATGAGAACTGCTGTTTGTGTGTGAGAAATCGGTTGGTAACTTTCCTCGTGTCAGCACGTTGTAGGTGTCGCCACCGGCACCAACCTTGTGTGAATGCTCTGAAAAGCTAATCATTTGCATATCACAGCATCCTTTTCGTATCGGTTAAATTTCGCCTCTGTACCACGTCATCTTCGTGGTGCAGCAATTTTAATGGCCAGTAGTGTACATTTCGCCTAAAGACAACGAATATCACCAAAGAGAAATTAGGGCTGAAGCAGAGGCATATAGACAGTCGTTTTCTCTCGCACTGTTTGCGACTGAAACAGGGAAGGAAATGACTACCAATGATACACGACATAGTCCTCGACGCACGATGCCGTTACTGGCGGAGGAGGGATGTAGATGCAGATGTAGATGTAGACGCCACTAAGATTCCTGTAGTGAGGCAGTGTACGTAGACTCACTGCCTGGTGCCGCTAGGCCACTTCAGGACGACATTCCTCCTAATAAACGCCATGGCGGTGTCGACGCATTCTCCGCAGAACCCGACTTATTTGCGTCGGTAATCGGATTACAGCACGCATGAATAGCTGGGCGGTGCTGAGCCGATAACACGGGCATGAATCAGCGGTGGGCACAATGCGGACGGCAAACGAGATTACACTTTTCATGCCGTACTCTGTAAGCGTGACAAGTCACCACATTGCCCTCACCGGTAACAGCAACCTCGGTACAGCTCGGCTCTCAGTTACGTGGCTCTGAAATACGCTGCTGGCCACTAAAACTGCAACAGCATGACAGCGGTGTGCAACAAACATCAAACAGGCATGGCATCATGGCATGGCAGTGAATGAGTATACAACACCAACAGTTCTGTATCGCATATCTGGCAATTTGGACAGGAGGGATTAATTACAATTGTAGTGTTTTATGGCCGGGGACTGTCGCCTTCCTCCGACGTCTCCGTGGTGCTATCTTTCAACAAGATAACGCAAGACCGCTTGTTTGCTTCGGTGCGCAAATGATTAGCATACAATAGCAACCACACGTAGGACGACGGGCGTTGAGTAAGTAATGCAACACTTTTTTTCTGGAAGCAGGCAGGTTTCATTCAGGGTTCCAATACGCCATATTCAGAATGAGATTTTCACTCTGCAGCGGAGTGTGCCCTGATTTGAAACTTCCTGGCAGATTAAAACTGTGTGCCGGCCCGAGACTCGAACTCGGGACCTTTGCCTTTCGCGGGCAAGTCCTCTACCACCTGAGCTACCCAAGCACGACTTACGCCCCGTCTTCACGGCTTCACTTCTGTCAGTACCTCGTCTCCTGCCTTCCAAACTTCACAGAAGCTCTCCTGCGAACCATTTATTCCCCACTCTTGACTACAAAACCCTATTTTTCAACATGATCTTCCTTGAATGCGACGGCCTTACGCCACCTTACTGGGAGGGCCTGTACATCTACAACTACCTACAAGTAGATACTGCGCAAGCAACGGTAAGGTGTCAACGAAGTCAGCCTTCGTTCCTCTACCGAGTACTACAACAAATGAGCACTGTGTGTCGGTTGTTTGGCGTGGCCAAGTAGTTAGCGCGTGTGATTACGATACCAAAGGTCGCGGGTTCAGGCATGGGTGGGGACAAAAATTGTTTTTTCTCTTCATATATGCAACACGTTCTGAGACATTGTTGTTCGTGTAAGTTAAGATTTTTCTGCAATATTCGTTATTACTTACATGTAAGAGCACACTTCCTCAGTAATGATTTCGTGATTTCTGTCTGTTTAAAATACGAAATATGCAATTGATGGAGATGAAATTTGCTGTGAGTGAAACAACCGACAGTGACCTTCATATTTTTTCTTGTCAGAAATAATTCACTATTTTATCCGAATATGTAGCGATTTCCAAGAAGTATGCTGTTAGACAGGAATCTAAGTGCACAACTTAAATTACTGGGAACGTAACTAGCAGCAGTCATCTTCATAATCTTGCTTGTCACAAGTATTTATCTGCGATCGAATCCTCAACCACAGTAGACAAAGATGAAATATCTCTGCTGTAATATTTTTAGACTGTAGCACCATATACGTAACATTTTCATTCATGAGATGCATGTTATAAACTTCGACGAACTGCAGGAGCTCTCGAAAATGGGCTTTCTTTCAATTTTTGTTTTTAAGATCCAAATAGTTGACGCATTATATAGGGAAGTGGGCTACTAAATCATTTGGATCTCTAGGAGCGTGTTATAACCACATTCTTTTTATCTTCTTATTCTCTGAAACCCCCAGAATGAATTTTTCGGCTGTTTTTATAGATGTATTAGTACAATGTGGTACTGCACACTATTCCTAACTCATTTTCCGAAACGTAAAATCCAAAACACAATGTCAGTGTGAATGAGAATAAGATGACATAACGCGGCATTTACGACAATCTGCGGAATACAGTCAAATACGCTATCGTTATTATGCATGCATGGAAACATGCGGTCAGAGAAACTGTAAAAATTTTTATGCATTTCAGCTGAGAGTCATGGAAATGGATATACTGCGCCTGATACTGTTAAGGAGGAGGCAAGGGCGGTGAAGGCGGGCACGTCAGCTCGATGGAATGCGGCGTCATGCGTTATGGCAACGTTAACGCCATTTTCGGTACTTGGAAGAATAGCGCGCCTGTGTCGTCTGCTAGCCGCTTTTGTTCGTAGCGCTGTGCGCGCCGCATTGCTCATGCGCGGACCTGCGGCTGCTTGCTTTTGATTGGCTTGCGCGACACGAACCGACAACAGCGCTTCGGTTATCTAGACCCGAACGGTATCGCTACCGAAATTCATACTGAATAACGCAGAGACGCTAATTCGAGTACCAGACCGTTCGGTGCTATTGAATACCGAAACGATCGGCACAATGGCGGGAAGATACAGAATAGGCACCTAGGGTAGAGATGGGGGATCCGCTCTTGAACTAATTCATAGAGTTCAATCTTTCAAAGGAGTGAACAGTCAGTGATTCAGAAAAAAAGAACGGTAGCTCCAAACGTTTCCCACGGCAGAGAGAGAGAGAGAGAGAGAGAGAGAGAGAGAGAGAGAGAGAGAGAGAGATGGAGCATATCAGCAGCGCCTCTGCTGGTCAGAGCACAGTGCACGCACAGCCAGCGCCGGCCTCTGCCCTGCTTCTGCCTTGGCTGCCTGCATTGTGCAGTGCCCCATTGGATTTTGTGTTTCACATATGCCGTGCCGTCTCTGTGCGTCGTCTGCCGTGTGCACTGTGCAGTGTCTGGCGCAGCTTAACTTCGCATCGCACTCTGTCGGCGATCGTTTCAGTCGCACGTCCTGCCCTCTGGGCAGTTGATGCGAGCAACAGGACAGAGAGCCACCTAGCGGATAACGTAGGAACTACTTGCAAAAACCTGCTCGCAAGGGAACGGACGATTTGTCTCTGAGCGGGTGAGTTCACCGCTCCCCCCCACCCTCGGAACTCGCCCGCTCAACGCTCACCCCACCGTCTCGACTCTAGCCAGAGCGTTGAGCAAAGCGACTCAGGTGTCACTCTGGTCTCTGCGGTCTCAGCTCATGCAGTAATACAGCTCGCGGCTCGACCTACTCGACTCAGCGCCTCTGCATCGGAGTTCGTCCCCACTGGATATTGTTCTTCGTAGTAATACCGCTATGTATATTACATTATTATGTTATGTATATAACAATTGTTTTTATTTTATTTTTATTTGTTTAAACTGATTAGATTAGATTCCTGATGACTCCTCTTACTATAGGATTTTTATTATGGACACTCGAATTTACGCTTTAATTACGAGCGAACCGATAAACGTATCGCAAAATGTGATACACCAATATTTTCCTTGTTTTATTCTGCGTAAGGCTATATGCAGCACTTTCGTTTTACAGTCAAATTTATATATTTTTTTCTTATTCTGGTACGGATTTTGCGATTTTAGGCGTCTTCGAAAGGAAACGTTCACTTTAAAAATATATGGCTTGCGATGTATTTGTATGAGGTTAATGAAATTTTAATACATTATAGCCAAATATATTGTTAATGTAAATCTCAAGTTACAACATTTTCCGATCGCCCAAAAAACCACGATAGTGCAAAATAAATCAATAATCAAAAACTGTGTCATATCGTGGAAATTTCAATAAACAATACAAAATTCTTACTCATTATCCGTGTTACTTCAAAATAGGATCAAATAAGATCAATATACAGGTATAGTACTGGAATAAACCAAGTTTAAAGGGCAATGTGCCTTCCATTTATTTTCTATTGTAAATGAGTGGTGAGTCATGAAAAAGAGCTAATTCATTTCAGGGAGTGAACAGTTCTGATCCAATCTCTGAAAAGAACAGTTTTGCCCATCTCTAACCTAGGGTACTCCGCAGTGCCCCGCACAGGCAGACTGCAGGGCGCGGCGGAGCTGCTGTGCAGTGACACATATGTGCCAGGCGCAACAGGTGACGCTGACTAGCCGCCGCGCCGGTCACAGCTCGGGAGGGGAGCGCCGCGTTTGTTCCAGCGGCCGCCTCGGCTAACTGAGCGGCTACCGAAGGGCAGCCCGCACTGCGCTCGGTGTACGCGTCCTACGCTGTGCCAGCCTGACCGTATCACACACTGTTGTTTCACGTTCCAGTACTGAACACACACAGGCGAGCCAGAACAGACTGAGCAGGCCTTCCCAGCTTCATAATTCCTGGTAGTGTCCTTTCGTTTGCTGCCGTATCCTAAAATCAACATGACTCTCATGGTTATGATGGAGTGTCTAGCAGAATATTAAAGTACTGTGCTGCACATGTTAGCCCTGTATTTAGCCATATTTGTAATTTTTCCTTTAGGAATGGTCAGTTTCCTGAGCGATTAAAGTACTCAGTGGTAAAGCCGCTTTATAAAAAGAGAGAAAGGGATAATGTAGATAATTTTAGACCTATTTCTATGCCATCAGTGTTTGCAAAAGTTATCGAAATGGCTGTGTATGTAAGGTTAATTGATCATTTTATATCACACGTTTTGCTATCAAATGTACAGTTCGGGTTTAGAAGTCGTTTGACAACTGAAAATGGTATATTCTCTTTTCTGTGTGAGGTACTGGATGGGCTAAACAAGAAGTTTCGAACGTTTGGCGTATTTTTTGATTTAACAAAGGCATTTGACTGTGTTGATCTCACAATATTGCTCCAGAAGTTGGACCATTACGGAATAAGGGGAGTAGCTCACAATTGGTTCACATCTTACTTTAGCAAGAGACGACAAAAGGTCATTATTCACAAAGTTGAGAATTGCTGTGATATGGGGTCTGAGTGGGGTACAGTCAAGTAGGGGGTGACCCAGGGATCAGTGTTGGGGCCACTCCTGTTCCTTGGTTATACACATGATATGCCCTCTAGTATTACGGGTAACTCTAAAGTATTTCTGTTTGCTAATGACACTAGCTTGGTAGTAAAGGATGTCGTGTGCAACATTGGCTCGGTTTCAAGTAGTGCAGTACATGATCTCAGTTCATGGCTTGTAGAAAATAAACTAACGTTAAATCACAGTAAGACTCAGTTTTTACAGTTCCTAACACACAATTCAACAAAACCTGACGTTTTAATCTCACGGAACGGGCATATGATTAGTGAAACTGAACAGTTCAAATTCCTAGGTGTTCAGATAGATAGTAAGCTGTCGTGGAAAGCCCACGTTCAGGATCTTCTTCAAAGACTTAATACTGCCATTTTCACTATTCGAACCGTATCAAAAGTGAGTGATACTTCGACACGTAAATTAGTCTACTTTGCTTATTTTCATTCACTTATGTCGTATGGTATTATGTTTTGAGGTAACTCTTCCCATTCTAGAAAGATATTTTTGGCTCAGAAACGGGCGGTTCGGGCAATAAGTGGTGTGAATTCACGAACCTCTTGTCTACCTCTGTTCACGAGTCTGGGTATTTTGACATTGGACTCTCAATATGTATATTCCTTACTGTCGTTTCTTGTTACCAATATTAGTTTATTTCTAAGAATAAGCAGCTTTCACTCGGTTAATACTCGCAAGAAATCTAACCTGCATTTGGATCGGACTTCCTTAACTCTTGTGCAAAAATGTGTGCGGTATACTGCTGCATCCATTTTCAATAAGCTGCCACTAGAATTCAAAAATCTTAGCAGTAATCCACGCGCTTTCAAATAGAAACTGATGAGTTTCCTCATGCGTCACGTTTTCTATTTTGTCGAGGAGTTTCTTGAAAAATAAAGCTGATTCTTATTGTATTGCAGATAGCGTTTACTTAAACTTATGGACTGACTTTTTTTCAGGTTCATGAACATTTATTTTTATCTGTTATTACTTTTATGTTGTAAGTTCATGTACTGACACGTCCCATGACCTTGGAGATTTGCTCCTCAATTTGGTCCTAAGGAACTTGTCACGTAAATAAAAAAATAAATATTTCGGCGATCTATCTGACAGCCGCCTTCGTGGAAGACACCGCCGCCGCTGCTCCTGCTACCGCTGAGTCCTCCTTAAAACTACCGACGCCACGGTTGCCAACCGAAGTCCTCTATAGCGTGACGGAGTCGATAATGAAAAAGCAGCTATTAAGTTATTTTGAAGGAGATTACCTCTTCTATGACAAGCGGCATGGCTTTCGTTAGGGCTAGTCAGCAACAACTGCACTACTTGACTTAGTTACAAATATAAACTGAAGAGCCAGAGAAACTGTTACACCTGCCTAATATCCTGTAGGGTCCTCGAGAGCACGCAGAAGTGCTGCAACACGAAGTCACATGGACTCGAACAATGTCTGAAGTAGTGCTGCAGGGAATTAACTCTACGATCGCTGCACAGCTGTCCATAAATCCGTAAGAGAAGGACGGGGGCGAGATTTCTTCTGAGCAGCACGTTGTAAGGCATCCCAGATATGCTCAATAATGTTCATATCTGGGGAGTTTGATGCCCAGCGGAGGTGTTTAAACTCAGAAGAATTTACTGGAGCCACTCTGTAGCATTTCTGGACGTGCGGGGTGTCGCATTGTCCTGCTGGAATTGCCCAAGTCCGTCGGAATCCACAATGGACATGAATGGATGCAGCTGATTAGACAGGATGCTTACATATGTGTCACCTGCCAAAGTCGTATCTAGACGTATCAGGGGTCCCGTATCACTCCGACTGCACACGCCCCACACCATTACAAAGCCTCCAGCAGATTGAACAGTCCCCTGCCGACATGCAGGGTTCATGGATTCATGAGGCTGTCTTCACACCAGTACACGTCACACGCTCTATACAATTTGAAACGAGACTCGTCCGACCAGGCAACATGTTTCCAGTCAACAGTCCAACGTCGGTGTTGACGAGCCCCGGCGAGACGTAAAGCTTTGTGTTTTCCAGTCATAAAGGGTACATAAGTGGCTCTTCGGCTCGGAAAGCCCATATCAGACTCATTTAAATCTTGATAACCTACCACTGTAGCAGCAGTAAACGATCTAAGAACTGCGCCATACACTTGTCTTATATAGGCGTTGCCGACAGCAGCTCCGTTTCTGCCTGTTTACATACGTCTGTATTTGAATATGCATGCCCATACCAGCCTCTTTGGCGCTTCAGTGTAAGTCAAGTGTTTAAGATAAGGACACTTTGCGACCTTAGTAAGGCATTTTGATTGTGTCCCACATAACGCCCATCTAAAATCATGTGGTATTGGGAGGGAGGTGTTTTCAAACTCTCGAATGCTACCTAAATAACAGACAACAAACTGTATCAGTGCAAGGAGCAGATTCAGGTGAAATGAAGTCAAAACACGGTGTGCCACACACATCCATAAAGAGACTTCTGTCGTTCTTAATTTTAGTTAATTACATAGGCTCTAGTGGATACACACTGCAGTTTGCAGATGAAAAACTTTGTTCTCAAAAAGGGAGAATGCAGCTCAGGCTGTTCAGTAATCAGGAGACCTGTTCAGCGAAGCCAAGGTCTGGTTCAGCACGAACAAGATGAAATATAATGAAGACGAAACACAGAGAATGATACGCAGCCTCAGAGTTGCTGGAACACTGGATGTTCAGCAGCTGTTAAGCTACTGATCTTTTTCTTTGATGTCAAGTAAACTGTCAACGGCACACTAACCTACTATGTTCCAAACTCTCATGGGTTCTGTACCTGTTGAGCCGTTGCGCAGGTTGCAAGAATGTGTTTTTATAGCAACAGAAAGAAATGTGGATCATCACCTCAAGTAAAAAAAAAAAAAAAAAAAAAAACTGACCACTGCAAACTAATTTTTTCCAGATTAGGAGTTCTGACTGTTTACAGCAAATTATTTTCAGTTGCCTTCTTCCCACAAACACACATTACAAGTTTCCAGAAAGGTATGTTCACTCTGCAGCGGAGTGTGCACTGATATGAAACTTCCTGGTAAATTAAAACTGTGTGCCGGAGCGAGACTCGAACTCGGGACCTTTGCCTTTCGCGGGCAAGTGCTCTACCATCTGAGCTACCCAAGCATGACTCACGACCCGTCCTCACAGCTTCACTTCTGCCAGTACCTAGTCTCCTACTTTCCGAACATTACAGATGCTCTGCTGCGAACCTTGCAGAACTAGCACTCCTGAAATAAAGGAAGGTAGGAGACGAGGTACTGGCAGAAGTGAAGCTGTGAGGACGGGGTGTGAGTCGTGCTTGGGTAGCTCAGTTGGTAGAGCAGTTGCCCGCGAAAGGCAAAGGTCTCCAGTTCTAGTCTCGCTCCGGCAGGAAGTTTCACATTATAAGTTCATCAAAACAGCACTCGCTATAAAGACAATATAGACAGGGCAAGATGTCGATTAACTAAGATGTGAAAGAACTTCCCAACGGTGGCCCAAAAATTGGTCAGTGTTCTACTGAAGGATATTCACTCATTACCAGCGGTACATATTTAGGGAGCATTCCTCGTACAGTATTGAGAACACTTCTCTGATGACAGAACGGTGTCTACCTGAGCTGCAACACAGTACCAATAAAAACAGCAGCAACGCAGCTATTTTGCAACACTGTATTGTAATATTGCTGGTCTTGTTATTATAAAGTATTTTGCAATCTAGTTCTTAAATTTATGTTTTGTTCAAATGGTTCAAATGGCTCTGAGCACTATGGGACTCAACATCTGAGGTAATCAGTCCCCAAGAACTTAGAACTACTTAAGCCTAATTAACCTGAGGACGTCACACACATCCATGCCCGAGGCAGGAAAAACAAGAGTGCAGATGACCGTGGTTGGCCGGCCACGAGACACAGGCTTCGAACCTACGACCGTAGCGGTCACGCGGTTCCAAACTGTAGCGCCTAGAACCGCACGGCCACTCCGGCCGGCCTTATGTTTTGTACTATCCATTTTAGTATCCTAGTTTAAAATTCAATATCGTATTAATTTTACTGTAGTAATATTATTATAAACTTGGTGCTGTCTGTCCAGCAATGGCTGGCGAATGAACGTGGAACTGGTAATAAAGTTTGGTTTAGAACTGACTGTTGTTGACATACGAAGCATTCTGTCGTATGAAAGCTATTTGCTTGATGAGTTTGCAAGAGTGCCTGCTCATCCTTCTGGAACGGTCACAAACAGTGGAAACCCGTCGAGCTATCCTAGCAACTGGACACACACACACACACACACACACACACACACACACACACACACACACACATCTGTAACGCCTACAAGTCGCCTGTAGTAGTGAAATACCTCAATGCCGGAAAACAACGGCATTGAGGTGCATTGGAAGACCATGCTACTGGACATCCTGGACCAACACGTGGCTCGTTACAGGCTTTTGTTCGGCTACTGGCGTACGAGGCGCAGAAAATAGTCATCCAGGAACCAAATCCGTTGCCTTTCTGCTAGGGAAATGTTCACCAATAGCTCGTGTGTAAATTGATGATGAACAGCACCTGTTAATTTGTCTCGAAAATGCATTTTCTTTTTAGCCTGCCACCCACCGTTCCTGTTCACACATTTATACTGAAGCGAACCTGTTGGTAAGCCGCTGGAAGAAACTGCAGATTTTTTTTTAGTCTAATTCTGTGTGGAGGATTCTCAACCCAGATGTTGTGTAATGCCGCTGGCTAGACAAAAAGTATGTTTGTGAGGCGTTTTTTGCCCGCTTTAACCAGTACTACCTCTTGTAAGAATATCATGTACTTTAAATCTGTATATTACGAACTTGGTGTATCAAAGCCTTCACATAATTTGCTGAATCTCAACAGAAGTATGTACGTAAGTAGTGCGTTTGCGGGTATTCGGCAGAATTTTTGTTCCCAATTTATGCACAACGCCGCCTTCTTCGAGCGCAGTCACATGTACTCGCTGACTGGGCTCCAACCAAACTGTGAACTACTGTCCGTCTCGCACGGCTGTTTATTTATAATTGAGACTCCGCATGCTCATTACGGCCTTTGAGGCTCGTTTGCTTTCCAGAGTCCTCCGCCTTGGTATTCCGTGTAACGCACATTCTCTCACAAGGGAACCTCCCCATCGGACCCCCGCAGATCTAGTTATAAGTTGGCACAGTGGATAGGCCTTGAAAAACTGAACACAGATCAATCGAGAAATCAGGAAGAAGTTGTGTGGGAGTATGAAAAAAATAAGCAAAATGTACAAACTGAGTAGTCCATGCGCACGATATGCAACATCAAGGATAATGTGAACCCAGTAGCGCCGTGGTCCCGTGGTTAGCGTCAGCAGCTGCAGAACGAGAGGTCCTTGGTTCAAGTCTACCCTCGAGTGAAAAGTTTAAATATTTATTTTCAGACAATCATTATCTGTCCGTCCGTCCGATGCGAGGTAACTGCGCCGTAGTATGGGGACGCTACACCTAAACGGAATGTTTTGACGGAGCACAGGAAAAAGTGTGCGACTGTGAAACTGTTGGATTCATTTGTTGCAGTTTATGTGACAAACTCTTATGTTTTCATCACTGTTTTGGGAGTGATTATCACATCCACAAGAAAACCTAAATCGGGCAAGGTAGAAGAATGTTTTTACCCACTCGCCAAGTGTACAAGTTAGGTGGGTCGACAACATATTCCTGTCATGTGACGCACATGCCGTCACCAGTGTCGTATAGAATATATCAGACGTCTTTTCCTGTGGAGCAATCGGTTGACCTATGACCTTACGATCAAATGTTTTCGGTTCCCATTGGAGAGGCACGTCCTTTCGTCTACTAATCGCACGGTTTTGCGGTGCGGTCGCAAAACACAGACACTACACTTATTACAGTGAACAGAGACGTCAATGAACGAACGGACAGATTATAACTTTGCGAAAATAAAGAAAGTAACATTTTACTTGAAAGAAGACTTGAACCAAAGACATCTCGTTCCGCAGCTGCTCACGCTAACCACGGGACCACGGCGCTCCTTAGCTTATACTGTCCTTGATGTTGCCTATCGTGGCCATGGACTACTCAGTTTGTACATTTTGCTTATTTTTTTCATAGTTCCACACAACTTCTTCCTGTTTTCTCGACTGATCTGTGTTCAGTTTTTCAAGGCCTATCCAATGTGCCAACTTATAACTAAATCTGAGGGGGGTGCGATGGGGAGGTTCCCTTGTCAGTGTTGCAGTGTTGCCTAGCTCTGGTGGACGTGGCGGCAGGCGAGATACCTTATTGAACTTAGTGCCAGACGACGCGCCTTGTTTAATTTAAAACCTAAGCGTCCCAGTTTATTAGATTTTCCGACATCTTTCTTTCAACAGACTCCTTAATTAAGCAGTCCCATAAACTAGTCTGCACTTCTATACTGGTCTCTCCTCCCCTCCCCCCTATTTCATTTCACAATTGTGTCTGAGAAGCGCTCGGCGATAGCTGATTTATTTGCTTGTTTTAGTCGGGTCTGCCAGAAAAGACATAAAAAATAAATCCACTATTACAGGCAAATACATTAATAGATATGTTTTTCTTCAACTCGGTGCCAACATATTTCGGTCCTTTCCTGTCTGTAAGCTAACATTTACATTATACACTGGAGCGCCAAAGAAACTGGTACACCTGCACATTATTGTGTAGGGCGCCCGCGAGCACGCAGCAGTGCCGCAACACGACGTGGCATGCTCTCGGCTAATGTCTGAAGTAGTGCTGGAGGAAACTGTCACCATGAATCCTGCACGGCTGTAGATACATCCGTAAGAGTACGAGAGGGTGGAGAACAGCTCTCTGCTAGGCATCCCAGATATGCTCAATAATGTTTGATGGCCAGCGGAAGTGTTCAAACTCAGACGTGTGTTCCTTGAGCCACTCTGCGGGAATTCTGGACGTATAGGGTGTCGCATTGTCCTGTTGGAATTACCCGGAATGCACCATGGACACGAATGGGTGCAGGTGATGAGACAGGATGCTTACGTAATTATCACCTGTCAGAGTGGTATCTAGACGTACGAGAGATCCCATATCACTCCAACTGCACACGCCCCACACCATTACAGAGACTTCACCAACATGAACAGTCTTCTGCTGACATGCAAGGTCCATGCATTCACGAGATTGTCTCCATACCCGTCCATCCGCTCGATACAATTTGAAACCAGACTCGTCCTACCAGGCAACATATTTCCAGTCATCAACAGTCCAATGTCGGTGATGATGATGATGATGTTTGGTTTGTGGGGCGCTCAACTGCGTGGTTATCAGCGCCCGTACAATTACCCAATCTTTGCTCAGTCCAATTTCGCCACTTTCCTGGATGATGATGAAATGATGAGGACAACACAAACACCCAGTGTCCAATGTCGGTGTTGACGGGTCCAGGCGAGGCGAAAAACTGTGTATCGTGCAGTCACCTAGGGTACACGAGTGGTCCTTCGGCTCCAAAACCCCGTATCGATGACGTTTCGTTGAACGGTTCTCATGCTGACACTTGTTGACGGCGCAGCACTTCTGTCACGTTGAAAGATTCTCTTCAGTCGTCGGCGGTCCCGTTGTTGTAGAATCTTTTTCCGGACGCAGTGATGTCAGAGGTTTGATGTTTTACCGGATTCCTGATATTCAAGGTACATTCGTGAAATGGTCGTACGGGAAAATCCCCACTTCATCCCTACGTCGGAGATGCTATGTACCGACTACAACACTACGTTCAAACTCCCTTACACCTCGATAACCTGCCACTGTAGCAGCAGCAACCGATCTAATAACTGCACCAGACACTTGTTGTCTTATATAGGCGTTTGCCGACCTCAGCGCCGTGTTCTGTCTGTTTACATATATCTCTGACTGGGCGTGCCTGTACCAGTTTCTTTTTCGTTTCAGTGTATATTACAAATAACTGAGTCAAGCCTGTGAAATGAATTACGTACTTTGTAGCGTTATAATCCTGGGACACGAAAGACACATCACGACGTCTTGCAACTCAAATATGCGTAGCATATCTCTGTGTGTGAGTAGACACTAATTTTTTTTTCGATCATTATTGTCTCAAACGGCAAAAGACTACGTTAAACGGCACTTGCTTGATTTCCAAAGGCATTTTTGTAAAACGCTACTACATCATCAGAACTGTTGACGCAGTGGCGAGGTAGACGATATTGTGTGGAGATTGCCCCTCATTGTTACCAGCCTGGGCAATTGTCCCCGTATGTACACACAATCACAGCGTGCATACACCTAGGGGAGTGTACAAACACTCGGCTCTCCAAAGACGTTCCGGGCCCATAGACAGCCCTTGTAGACACCCGACTGCCTCAACCGAAGGCCCAAGCACGTTCTGCGTTCCCCACATGACAGCTGTTACTTTATGATAGTGAATGCTAACCATCTGTCCACTGTGACCACAACAGCAGCCCAGTGAACATCAGACGCTTACTGCATTAATACGCCCCTTTCTTTTCAGTGTACGTATCATTGCCGTATAATGACATGACTGGAAGCTAACACTGGTGTTCAGTATACTTCTGGATCCACCTGTGTACATTTCTGCAGTCTTTCAATTTTCAATACACCAGGTCGTCATGCACCACAGGTTATCAGCAGCGCTAATATCATCCACAAAAATGAAATGAAACAGACATAACGTGTGGCCAGGCGACTCGTCCGTGTTCACTTGTCATTTTTGTTTACACGTGGAAGCACAAACTGCGCAAGCTGGACAGCTTGCCACCTGAACGGTCAAAGTGAGCTGATGAGCGACTATCTTTTTCGCGAAGACGACAAAATAACGTAACAAAATGAATGGTGACAGAGTTTACTACTGACCAAAGCAAAGTTCATAGTGGATGTTTTTATCAAACTTATTAAGTTATATCACAACACTATTCTTGTTTCTATCATGGGTTACGGATCCGGAGTGTGGGCGCACAGGCTCACGAGGGTCGTGCCTGCTATGTCTGTGAGGAGAGTGCAACGGAACTTGCTTCTGCGCTCCATTGGAGCATACAGAACATCTCCAGGAGGGGCACTACTAATACTTATGGGGGTGTGTCCCATAGACATCAAAATCCGGGAACAGGCAGCCTGGTACTGGGTGAAAAGGGGAGATGTTGAAAAGACTGAAAGTATCCTGGGAGTGCGGGTGGGGGACAAGTTTGCAATCAAAAGGAGAGGAGAAGAGTTATGGCAGGAACTTTGGGATGCTGACACAACAGGCCGAAGGACTTACCAGCTGCTCCCAAACATCAAAGAACGTCTCCAACTCTCGCATTTCCAGCCAAGTAAGGGACTGTTGCACTTCCTCACAGGACATGGACCGTATCCGGCATATCTTTGCCGATTCGGGAAAAGGGCTACCCCCTCGTGTGACTGCGGAGCTGAATGGGGTACTCCGGACCACGTGATCTACGAGTGCCCCATCTTCGATGATGTGGCCGGTGACCTAAGAAATCAGTTGCCTCACATCAACACATATCAATTAATTAGAGACCCCACTACATTCAACATAGTAAACCGCCTTGCCAGCGAGGTATCAGCAAAGGTCTTGCGAGAATACCTAAGGGAAAACACATGAACCACCGGACATGACATTACTGAAGGCGACCCATCCCATTCCGCCGGGGCGTGGACTGGCCAATCGCCGTGACGGTAGGAATCCGCCACGCTCTGGAACAGGGGGAGGGTGCGCCAATACCCGAAATTGACAATTGCGCACCGATTGTGACTTAGTAATAGTTTAACCTTAAGTAGATAGCAGATAGGAAACTTTAACAGAACCTGCAGCGATCCTCTAAAGGCCAGCCCAGCGCCAGGGGCATGCTCACTGGGATTAGCTCAGTGGGCACGGCCACACAGTAGGTTTATACAAAACATCTGGCACGCCTGTAACGCTGCAGGAAGTAGCCCTTAGATTAGTCAGCAAAGTGTAGAATTAGATCACCCAATAAGAAACTAACTCCTTATTTCCTGTAGCAAGTAAGTTCATTAACATTAGAATAGAAGTAGCAAAAAATGCTGCCAAAATTCAAAGAATTGTAATGTAGATTTAGGACCCACTAATGTATTAGGTGGTGGGTTAAAATGTAAGAAATAATTCAATTGAATAAAGATTTAAAAAAAAAACGGTGTGCGTTAAATTCCCTGCACTCCTGAGAACTGAAAGAATAGGAAATGTCTCGCCAATACAGTTCGAAATACATGCGTTTATTTGAACGAGAAAATATATGCTTGCAAACACAAGAAACATTGTGTAGAGCGCAGTAAATAGCGCCTTTGTACTTTATCCTTTGTATCTCGTTAACACCAATTTTTTTTCCTCGGCAAGTGACTGAGACTACTTCACTGTATAAATACTTTTCATTAGAACACGTTTTAGTTCTTATTTATGCAAAGTGCTGGCTTTTTCTCTGTAACATGTAAATAATTTTTTTACTTTCCGATATTTCGTCTCTCTTGCAGAAGAGTACTGGCAGGGAAAATACCAAAACCTTGTGCAGGATTTATGAGTGACACAATAAAGCAAACAACACAATAAAGATTAAGAAGACACGGAAGCACTAAATGCATTTTTATAATAGGAGAAAATTTGGCAAGAGTAGGTTAACTTCCAATGGTAGCAGGTGCTGTCACAATTCAGTTTCTGCATGCGTGCAGAGTACATTGGAAATGGAAAATTTAGAATCTCACATTCAGCACATTCTATACATAATTGACTTTATAGACACACTCGCGATGTGTTTGGCTGCTGATTTATTCGCGCGCACGGTAGGTGCATGTGTTTCAAGGAGCTGATTTTCACTGGAAAGTCGTACGTGGAGAATGGGTTTTGGAGGACATCCAGGATGAGAACGGACAGGTAAAATAGCACATTGTAAAACATGAAAAAAGTTAGAGGTGGCCCTTGCCCAATAGTGAAAATACAACTCCTGAGGATGAGGAGGAGAATATGACAAACATGAAGACAATGACAACTGTGGTGGTAATAACAATGGTTGTGATAATTACGATGGTGATAAGGATGGTCGTAGTGGTGGTGATTTGGATGTGGCGTTGAATGAGGATGGAGGTGATGGTGATGGGCGAGGACAGAGGCAGTGGCGACAGGAGAGGATGCCGGTGTTGGTGACGAGAGAGGACGGAGGTGGTGGTGATGAGGGAGGACGGGGGTGGCGGTGACGAGAGAAGATGGAGGTGGTGGTGACAAGGATTGAGGTGGTGGTGGTGGTGGTGGTGGTGGTGGTGGTGGTGGTGGTGGTGGTGGTGGTGACGAGAGAGGATGGTGGTGGTGGTGGTGGTGGTGGTGGTGGTGACAAGAGGAAATTGAGATGGTGGTGGTGGTGGTGGTGGTGGTGGTGGTGGTGGTGGTGGTAACAAGGCGAGATTGAGGTGGTGATGGTAGTGGTAACAAGAGGAGACTGAGGTGGTGGTGGTGGTGGTGGTGGTGGTGGTGGTGGTGGGGTGGGGTGGTGGTGGTGACAAGAGGAGATTGTGGTGGTGGTGGTGGTGGTGGTGGTGGTGACGAGATAGGATGAAGATGGTGATCAGAATAGGGATGGTGATGAGTGAGGAAAGTGGTGGTCGTAAGTAAGGATGAATGTGGTGATGACTGAGGATGGAGATGGTGATGATGATGATGATGTTTGGCTTGTGGGGCGCTCAACAGCGTGGTTATCAGCGCCCATACAATTACCCAATCTTTGCTCAGTCCAATTTCGTCACTTTCCTGGATGATGATGAAATGATGAGGACAACACAAACACCCAGTCATCTCGAGGCAGGTGAAAATCCCTGACCCCGCCGGGAATCGAACCCGGGACCCCGCGCTCGGGAAGCGAGAACGCTACCGCGAGACCACGAGCGGCGGACGGATGGAGATGGTGACGAGTGGGGACTGAGGTGGTCATGTGTGAGGATGAATGTGGTGATCAGGGAGGACGAATATGGTGATAAGTGAGGGGATTGTTTTGATGAGTCAGGACGATGTGGTGATAACTGAGGACAAAGATGATGAGTGAGGATGAATCTGATGAGGACGAAGATGATGATGGAAAATTATGATGGATTCTCCTCTGTTCTTCGCACATATTCAGACTTCTGAGTTGGATGCATTTAACTGAAGACGTCAGCCGTCTCTTGGGTTGCAGTAGGAACAGGAAAACAAGGCCAAATAGCCAGCGCAGCTTTGACGGCATGGCAGAGGTGACTGACCTGCTGGGAGCGCGGCCTGGGCGGCGGGTATCTGGGCGGCGTCTTGGTGCGCGCCACGAAGCTGTCCGGCACGTCGACGGCCATCTCGCGGTGGGGGGCGCCGTCGTCCATGGCGGCCAGTTCCAGCTCCAGGTCGGCCTGCTGCTGCTGGAGCTGCTGGGACGCCAGCAGGTCGTCCGCCGACGCCGACGCCGCAGCCGCCGCCGCCTTCTTCGACGACAGCTCCGACGACTCTCGGTGCCTGCAACAGACGGCGGCGCGTCTCAGAGCAGCGCTCCCGTGGTACTGGGTGGACCAGACTAGTAAAGAGAGGAACGATAGGAAGTGCTATGAGCAAGCTAACAGGGCTGAACTGTGCGTGGAGAAGGCCGAGTCCTCAAACCCAGCCGCCACCAGGGAGATGCCACTTGACGGGTCACCCGAGCACCACGTTGCAATCAAGTACTGCACAATACTTCTGTAAACACTGCCCTACCAGGGTTCCCCTTGAGGCCTACAACCGTGACATAAATTTGAGGAGAGTTACGCCAATTCTGTATAGGTCTTTGTTGAAAGTTTCTGGAGGATTAAAACTGTGTGCCGGACTGAGACTCGAACTCGGGACCTTTGCAATTCGCGGGCAAGTGCTCTACCATCTGAGCTACCCAAACACGATCACGACCCGTCCTCATAGCTTTACTTCTGCCAGTACCTCGTCTCCTACTTTCCAAACTTCACAGAAGGTCTGCGAACCTTGCAGAACTAGCACTCCTGGAAGAGTTTCCGTGGGGTTTGGAAAGTAGGATACGAGGTACTGGCAGAATTGAAGCTGTGAAGACGGGTCGTGAGTCGTGCTTGGGTAGCTCAGATGGTAGAGCACTTGCCGCGAAAGGCAAAGGTCCCGAGTTCGAGTCTCGGTCCGGCACACAGTTTTAATCTGCCAGAAAGTTATCAGCGCACACTCCGCTGCAGAGTGAAAATCTCATTCTGATACCTTGTTGTTCAAAAGGTATTACATTGACGAGTTTCGGGCACTGCCCATCATCAGCATATCAAAAAGACAAGTCTTCGTATAAAGTATGTAGTCACATGGATCAGCGTTCAGCATCGGTTCTCACCTGATGGTCAGGTGAGTACCTGATGATCAGTTGAGTACTGATGCTGGGGAGTGGGACATGTAACTACGTACTTTGTTTGAAGACTCGTCTTTTTGACGTTCTGATGATGAGCTGCGTCCGAAACGCGTCAAAGTAATAAATTTTGAAAAACAAGTGACCACTTCACGCATTGGCGTAAATCTCCTCAATGTTTTCCTCGTATCAAAGTCCAACACCCGTGCGTACTACCCTGAGCTAGTTATTAATAGGGAGGGCAGATCACAGTTGATGTAAAGCTGGCAGTTGTGTTGGAATTAGTGACAGCAAAAATGTTCAAATGTGTGTGAAGTCTTATGGGACTTAACTGCTAAGGTCATCAGTCCCTAAGCTAACACACTACTTAACCTAAATTATCCCAAGGACAAACACACACACCCATGCCCGAGGGAGGACTCGCATGTCCGCTGGAACCAGCCGCACAGTCCATGACAGCAGCGCTTCAGACCGCTCGGCTAATCCCGCGCGGCGAATTAGTAACCACAACCAATCTAGGCACTGCCAAATTTGAGACGTTGGTAGAAATAAAACCAATAAAACTGTACGTGTATTACACTACTACAGCTGGTGCACCTAACACTTTTATTTGTAACTGAATTTAGTTGTTTTACGTAGTTCATAGTCTTATAATTAGAAACTATGATTAACAAAAATTAATTTCTCACGACAGACAGGAAGTCCCTCACCAGACAATCCAGCCTTTCAACATGCACCATACAGAGTCTTCACTGGAGACCTCTGCTTCCTATAACATCTTCACGACTGCAGATCGCCGAAAGTACTATTGGTATTCCGAGCTTGCTTCTGCCACCTTCACCTAAACATCAGTTAATGCAGATTTTTATCAATATAGGCATTAGTCACAAGTGACCTCTCCTAGAGAATTTCCTCTCACACCGATTCTTGCTTCAGCTTTTAACACACGAAAACTAAAACTTTTCGAAGCACTGACAGTGTGTACAACCTCCGCTTCCCTTAACAGTGGATTGTAACCCAGCGTGAATACAATGTAGAACAGTGGTCATCAATATCAAAGCGAAATCAGATAACAGCCAATACGCTCAACGAAGACAGGTACCTACCTAAACCAAGGCTGTGAAACACAATAGCTTTTAGTTTTAACGAATCCCTAATTGTTTAATCTGCCACATAGAGGCAGTGAAAGATATACATTGCACGAATAAAAGTTCGTCGATTGTACGTATTTCGAATTTCCGGATTTTTGACATACGGGATGAAAATAAAAATACTGAAACACAGACAATTGTCGGACTTTTATTTACAAATATATATTAATGTTTGTAATTCTAGAGTAACGAGACAAAATTTAGCAAAACCTTCAAACAAACAGAAAAAAAAGATTTTTTGTTGGGTCAAGGAATAATGAGCGATTGAGCGGTCTGGTGCTGTTTGCATTGAAGACATGTTACAGGAAGACAAACTTTGTAGACTTACACAAAGCTATTGACAATGTTGACTGGATCTCACTTTTCGAAATTCTGAAGGTAGCAGGCATAAAATGAAAGAAGTAAAGGTTATTCATAAACTATACAGAAACCAGACTGCAGTTGTAAAAAACTCGAAGCACATAAACGGACAGCAGCAGTTGAGATTACACAGGATTGTAGCGTATCTCCGACGTTATTTAATCTGTACACTGAGAAAGCTCTAAAGGAAAGCTAGGAGAAATGTGTAAAGGGAATTAAAGTTCATGGAGAAGAAATAAAAACTCTGAGGGTTGCTGTTGATATCGTAAATCCGTCAGAGGCAGCTAGGGACTTGGAAGAGCAGTTGAAGGGAATGGATAGTATCTTGAGGATATCAAATGTACAACAAAATTCGAACTAAAGCAGGTTATGCTGAAGAAATTATTGAGGTAATGGAGTACTAACAGTAGTAGGTAAGTTCTGATACTTGTGGAGTAGAAAACATGGCTCTGAGCACTATGGGACTTAACATCTATGGTCATCAGTCCCCTAGAACTTAGAACTACTTAAATCTAAGTAACCTAAGGACAGCACACAACACCCAGCCATCACGAGGCAGAGAAAATCCCTGACCCCGCCGGGAATCGAACCCGGGAACCCGGGCGTGGGAAGCGAGAACGCTACCGCACGACCACGAGATGCGGGCGAGTAGAAAACATGATGATGATGGTGGTGGTGGTGGTGGTGGTGGTGGTGAAAGAAGTAACGAGGATGTAGAATGCAGAATTGCAATGAGCTTTTATGAGGTGGTTAATACTGAATATAAATTTAACTTTTTGGCAGACGTTTCTGGAGGTATTTGTCTAGTGTGTAGAGTTGTAAGCGATAAGTAGCTCAGACAAGAAGAGAAGCTTTTAAAGTGTGGTGCTTCAGAAGAATGATGAAGATTAGATTCGTAGCTCGAGTAACTAATAAGATTGTAAGATTGTATTGAAAATAATCGGTAAAAAATTGTGTGATAAGCTGACTAAATGAACTGATGGGATGACAGGACACAGTCTGTGGCATGAAGCAGTCGTCAGTGTGGTAGTGGAGGGAAGTCTCAGGGGATGACAACTGTACAAAGGGGCCTCGGACTGATTACAGCAAGAAGGTTGAAAGGTATGTACGGGGTGACAGTTATTGAACTGAATGAAATAAAATCGTCGTAACTTCTGAACGGTTTGCGTCAGGACGTTCAAACTGCACAGTTGGCCGCGGGGCACGATGGCAATTAGTGTTAGTATTCGCATCAATGGTTTGGTTTAGCGACCAAGTCCACTTTCATTTGGATGGGTTCGTCAATAAGCAAAACTGGGGCATCTGAGGGACTGAGAATCCGCATTTCGCGATCGAAAAGTGTCTTCACCCTCAACGGGTGACTGTGTAGCGTGCAGTTTCCAGTTACGGAATGATCCGTGCGATATCCTTTGACGGCACGGTGACTACCGAACGGTACGTGAAGGTTTTCGAAGATGATTTCATCCCCATTATCCAAAGTCACCCTAATGTCCACAAGATGTGGTTCATGCAAGACTGAGTTCGGCCCCATCGAAGCAGGAGCGTGTTTGATTTCCTGGAGGAGTTTTGCAAGCAATTAAATGTCTTTACATGGATAGTCAGGCAGCAGTTAGAGTTGACGGTAAATTGAGTTCATGGTTCAGAGTAGTTTCAGGGGTAAGACAAGGCTGCAACCTGTCTCCACTGTTGTTCATATTATTCATGGATCATATGTTGAAAACAATAGACTGGCTGGGTGAGATTAAGATATGTGAACACAAAATAAGCAGTCTTGCATATGCGGATGACTTAGTTGTGATGGCAGATTCGATTGAAAGTTTGCAAAGTAATATTTCAGAGCTAGATCAGAAATGTAAGGACTATGGTATGAAGATTAGCATCTCCAAAACGAAAGTAATGTCAGTGGGAAATAAATATAAACGGATTGAGTGCCAAATAGGAGGAACAAAGTTAGAACAGGTGGACGGTTTCAAGTACTTAGGATGCATATTCTCACACGATGGCAACATAGTGAAAGAACTGGAAGCGAGGTGTAGCAAAGCTAATGTAGTGAGCGCTCAGCTACGATCTACTCTCTTCTGCAAGAAGGAAGTCAGTAACGAGACTAAGTTATCTGTGCACCGTTCAATCTTTCGACCAACTTTGTTGTATGGGAGCGAAAGCTGGGTGGATTCAGGCTACCTTATCAACAAGGTTGAGGTTACGGATATGAAAGTAGCTAGGATGATTGCAGGTACTAGTAGATGGGAACAATGGCAGGAGGGTGTCCACAATGAGGAAATCAAAGAAAAACTGGGAATGAACTCTATAGATGTAGCAGTCAGGGCGAACAGGCTTAGATGGTGGGGTCATGTTACACGCATGGGAGAAGCAAGGTTACCCAAGAGACTCATGGATTCAGCAGTAGAGGGTAGGAGGAGTGGGGGCAGACCGAGGAGAAGGTACCTGGATTCGGTTAAGAATGATTTTGAAGTAATAGGTTTAACATCAGAAGAGGCATCAATGTTAGCACTGAATAGGGGATCATGGAGGAACTGTATAAGGGGTGCATTGCTCCAGACTGAACGCTGAAAGGCATAATCAGTCTTAAATGATGATGATGATGTACTTTTGGGACTGCATTCTGGCGCTGGGGTACCCAGAGGCCACTGGCATGTGCCTCGATTGGCCGCCATATTCTCCGGATCCGGACACATGCGACCCGTTTTTGTGGGGCTATATTAAATACAAGGTGCACAGAAGTAACCCCAAAACCATTGCTGAGCTGAAAACAGCCATTCAGGTGGTCATCGAAAGCATCGATGTTCCGAAACTTCAGCGGGTCATGCAGAATTTCGCTATTCGTCTGCGCCACATCATCGCCAATGATGGCAGGCAAATCGAACGTGTCACGGTCTAAATTCGAATACCTATAGCGACGTTTACATGTTGAATGTATATACACGCCGTAGTTTGTAACTAATTTACGTTTTTTTCCCATGTAGTTCAATTACTGTGACTCTGTAGATTGCTGCGGTAATTCAGAGATGAACAGCCTTGCACTGCATAGACTAGCGTGCAAAGCTGCATCAAACCACTGTCCGGACTGTACACAAATACGACAACAGCAATAACAGCTACCGCCACTTATAAATGTGAATTGCCTGTATAAGAAATTTGATTCTTACTATAGAACTTCCCTGCGCTCGATTCACTTGCTTCTGTTCTGTTCGTTAGCTGTCGCAGGCTAACAGTGTCAGTAAATCGATTAAAGCCTGAGCTGACAAATGAATGAAGGTTCTCTCCCCTCCCTCGCCCCCTTCCCTAACACACACACACGTTCCCTATATCCGGCGGGATCCACACGCGAGGACGTCAATGACCCGCGTGAAGCCGGAAATAAAACACGTCGTTCCGGGGTGGGGAGGGACAGCTTTTGCTTTTCCTGGCACGCGGTACAACCTCCACACACGCGAGTGCGCCGACCAACCGGCGGTAAAAAGAGAGCGAGTGAAGCACGCTAATGAGACTGTGTGTGTGTGTGTGTGTGTGTGTGTGTGTAAGGGCGCCGCTGGAGTCACGCAACTCGGCCGATATGGAGCTACGAGTTCTGGAGCAAACTTACGGCATTAACGTGGAATGGCCGGGCGGGAATCCTTTGCCGTCCTCCAAGACATCCGAAAATGTAACCATTGTGAGTCTCAATTTGCCACCAGCAAGTGATTATTCAAAATCTGCATTTGGAACACAGCTGTGTACTGGCTCGTTTACATGGACTGTGGGAAAGACGAATTACAGGTGTTTGAAATGTGGTGCTGCAGGAAGGTATTGGAGATAAGATGGAAAGAGTGAGGAATAAAGACCTCTTCTCAGCTCAAACATGACGACGTATGCCTGCCTGTAACAGAATGGACCACGGAAAAAATGACCACGCAAAAACCATCTTGCGCTTTTGCGGCGTCACATCCAGTCCAAATATTTTTCTAAGCGTCGAACGATCCATTTTATACGACAGAACCGAAGATAATGGTTAAAGGTGATGTGCCTGATCGCTTCTGGGAAAACGATCTTCACCGAAGCTACGTTTATCTTTAGTGGAAATTAATTTCCAGTTTTTTATAGTCCTGTCTTCCTCAGTTGCGTGTAATATTACGGTATATTAACAATTTTTACTTATGGACCGTCTTATACAAATGCAAGAAAACTTCCACATCCAGAAAGCCATAGCAGAAAACAAACATGTGATAAATGAACAAACACACATCAGCACAGGCTCCCTACTACACTTAGTAAAGGAAATGATAACATAAAACAAAAAATAATAAAAAAACAAAACAAAAAAGAAAGAGAATTCTCCCCACATCATCTGGAGACAAACACACACACACACACACACACACACACACACACAGTAAAGAAACATACATATACACACACACACACACACACACACACACACACACACACACACACAGCACAAAAAATATATATCACACCAAAAAAAACACTCACTCACACACACACACACACACACACACACACACACACACACACACAGCACAAAAAATATATATCACACCAAAAAAAACACTCACTCACACACACAAACACACACACACACACACACACAAACGCAAACACAAATGCATACACGAACAGACCACAGATACTTCAATAGTTACACTCATAAGTTTGGCAATAACATTCGATCTTTGGCAAAAACATTTGACAGTCGTCAACAGAAACCAAAACATTGCTTTAAAACACGCGTTCTGTGCATAGTGTTGTGGAATGGCGAAAAAAACCCGCAAATTGGCGTTCATAAGAAGAAGAACAACACCAAAAATGCAACAGGAGCGTAATATGTAGGAAATTGTCCACGTAACCTGTAAGTACAGTTCAAAACATTACTACTTAATAGGAAATACCAACCACCAGAACTGTTTATGACCTATAGGCACAATGACAAAAATGTAAATAAAATAGCTAACATATGTACATATTCCAGGCCACTGATGATGCCTTGCAGAAAATAAAGGTGAAACGCGTATGGCACTAAAATTGTGTTTTATTCAGTTGCTGTCAGACGGTCCATAAGTAAAAATTAATTTCCAGTTGTCGATATTTCAAGGGATTCTCTAAATTTTATACCACACGTTCTGTAATCGGGGCAGTCAGATGAAAACGACACAGATGAATAAATGTAAGTAAACTTTATTAATCGAAAAGTAATGGCCGCAACTGTCAATACATGTTTCTCGCTGAGACACAAGCGATCAGTGTCTTCACGGGAAAAAGTTTGCGGTTGCCTACGAAACCACGATTGTACCCAGGGGTGCACCTCATCGTCCGAAGTAAATCGACGGCCAGGAATGTGTCTTCTCAAGACTGCAAAAATAAGAAAATCGCACGTGGAGAGGTGGATGTGTAAGAGGTGTGGGCGGGTCTACTTGTTGCCGCCAAGGTTTTTAGATTAGATTAGGTTTACTTTCATTCCAATTGATCCGTAGTGAGGACGTCCTCCAGGATGTGGCACATATCGGAATGGACCACGGAAAAAATGATCACGCAAAAACCATCTTGCGCTTTTGCGGCGTCACATCCAGTCCAAATATCTTTCTAAGCGTCCAACGATCCATTTTAGTTGTTTGGACTACGCTGCATCATTTTCGCTGTGGAATCCTTACACCTCCATACAGTCCCCATCTTCCCCCGCGCGATTTCTGTACTTTTGCAGGGACCGATGGCCTTTGTAGTGTGGTCCCTTCAACCCTCTCAAACCAACTAACCAACCTACTGTTGCAGCCCTGATGAAAGACGCTAGTGGCCGTCGATTTGCTTCGGACGAAGAGGTGGTCGCCTGCGTAAAATCTTGGTTTCGTAGGCAATAGCAGACATTTTTCCATGAAGGCATTGACCTCTTGTCTCACAGTGGGATACTTGTAATAATAGCTACGGCGATTACTTTTGAAACAATAAAGAACTAGCTTACATTTTTCCATCTGTCTCGCTTTCATTTCATTGCCCCCTCGTATGTGCATGTTCCTCTTGCAAGTTTCCTGAGAAAATGTCTCTTGAGTTTGATTTAAACACTCAAACTATCTATCTGGGACATTTTTAGAGTCGACCCCTGTTGAACTTTTCCTTTTTTGTTTTCGAATTTTGCTTACGTATTATTTTGCCTGACATTATGATTAACTGGCGTACACTCGAAACGTTCCTTCTCGTCCGTCGCTGGAGCTGTCGTAGCGACGGGCGAGATCCAAATTATTCTATACTGCTAATCAGTCCCCTGCAGCACTCCAATGGCTGTCAAGAGTCAGATTTAGACTACTGGCTTGGAAAACGAGCATTACGGCCACGCACTACACCTTCAGCAACCTGTGTCTCTTCCATTAAAAAGTGAAAAGGGGAGAAGGACACAGGAGTAGTCATCCCTGGAGTCGGGAATCAATTGAAAGAGTTGAAGACTAATGTCGTCAGGTCTGGATGGAATCCCAGTTCAATTTTACAAAGAGCACTCTACGGCATTGGTCTCTTAATTAGATTGCATTTATCGCGAATCTCTCGCCCAGAGCAAAGTCCCAAGAGACTGCAAAAAGGCGCATGTGACTCCTGCACATGGGAAAGGTAAAAGACCGGACCCGCAAAATTACAGACTCGTATCCTTAACGTTGGCATACTGCAGAATTCTTGAGCATATTCTCGAGTACAATAAATTTCCTTGAGACGGAAGAGCTTCGGTCTACAGTCTACAAATCAGCCTGGATTCAGAAAGCATCGCTGGTGTGAAAATCTACTCGCCTTTTCCTCGCGATATGCAGGGCAACAGGCAGATTCCATATTTCCGAAAAGCGTTTGACACTGCACCCCACTGCAGACTTAGCGAACCTACGAGGGTATGGAAGTTTCCGAGATACGTGATTGACTCTAAGACGTTATAAGTAAAAGAACCCAGTACGTCCCTCGCCCCTCCCCCATGAACCATGGACCTTGCCATTGGTGGAGAGGCTTGCGTGCCTCAGCGATACAGATAGCCGTACCGTAGGTGCAACCGCAACGGAGGGGTATCTGTTGAGAGGACAAACGTATGGTTCGTGAAGAGGGGGGGGGGGGCAGCATCCTTTTCAGTAGTTGCAGGGGCAACAGTCTGGACGATTGACTGATCTGGCCTTGTAACACTAACCAAAACGGCCTTGCTGTGCTGGTACTGCGAACGGCTGAAAGCAAGGGGGGGAAACTACAGCCGTAATTTTTCCCGAGGGGATGTAGCTTTACTGTAAGGTTAAATGATGATGGCATCCTCTTGGGTAAAATATTCCGGAGCTAAAATAGTCCCCCATTCGGATCTCCGAGCGGGGACTACTCAGGAGGACTTCATTATCAGAAGAAAGAAAACTGGCGTTCTACGGATCGGGCAGGTACGATAGAAGATTTAAAGAGGGAAATGAATAGGTTAAAGTTAGATGTAGTGGGAACTAGTGAAATTCGGTGGCGGGACAAACAGGACTTCTGGTCAGGTAAATACAAGGTTATAATTATAAAATCACTGCAAGATGCAGGAGTAGGTTTAATAATAAATAAAAAAGTAGGAACACGTGTAAGCTACTATTAACAGCAGAGTGAAAGCATTATTGTAGCCAAGATAGACACGAAACCCACGCCCACCACAGTAATACAAGTTTCTATGTCAATTAGCTCAGTAGAGAAGGACGAGCCTGAGGAAATGTATGCTGAGATAAAAGAAATTATTTAGATAGTCAAGGGAGACGAAAATTTAATAATGACAGGGCCGAGAATTCGACAGTAGCAAAAGGAAAAGAAGAAAAAGTAACCGGTAAATATGGACTGGGGGAAAGGAATGAAAGAGCAAGCGGCCTGGTAGAATTCTGCACAGAGCATAATTGAGTCGTAGCTAATACTTGGTTTAAGAATGACGAAAGAAGGTTGTATACGTGGAAGGGACCTGGATACACGGAAAGGTTTGAGATTGATTGTATAATGGTAAGACAGAGATTTCGAACAAGGTTTTAAATGTTAAGACATTTCCAGAAGAACATGTGGACTCTAACCATAATTTATTGGTTATGAACTGCAGATTAAAACAGAAGAAACTGTAAACAGGCAGGAATGTATGGATATGAGGAGATGGGACCTGGATAAACTGAAAGAACCAGAGGTTGTAGAATATTTTAGAGGGAGCATTAGGGAGCGATAGACAAGAACAGGGGAAAAGAATACAGTAGAAGAACAATGGCTAGCTTTGAGAGATGAAATAGTGAAGGCAGAAGAGGATCACGTAGGTAAAAGGATGAGGGCTAGTAGAAATCCTTCGGTAAGAGATCTGATGAAAAGAGGGAATATGAAAATGCAGTAAATGAAGCTGGCGAAAGTGAATACAAACGTCTAAAAACTACATCGACAGGAAGTGCAGAATAGCTAGAGGACCAACGCAAGGATGTAGAAGCATATATCACTAGGGGGTAAGGGTCTATACAATGACACTGGACTCGCTTCGGGAGGACGACGGTTCAATCCCGTGTCCGGCCATCCTGATTTAGGTTTTCCGTGATTTCCCTAAATCGCTCCAGGCAAATGCTGGGATGGTTCCTTTCAAAGGGCACGGCCGACTTCCTTCCCTAATGCGATGAGACCGATGACCACGCTGTCTGGTCTCTTCCCCCAAAACAACCCAACTCTATACAAGGGATATATAGCTGAGGACAATATTATGGAAAGGGAAGGGGGTGTAGATGAAAATGAGATAGGAGATATGATACTGCGTGAAGAATTTGACAGAGCACTGAAAGGCTTAAGCCGAAACAAGGCCCCGGAAGTAGACAACATTCCGTTAGATCTACCGATAGCCTTGGAAGAGCCAGAAATGACAAAATTCTTCCATCTGGTGAGTCGCATGTATGAGACAGGCGAAATACTTCAGACTTCAAGAAGAATATAATAATACCCATTTCAAAGAAAGCAGATACTGACAGGAGTGAAAATTACCGAACTATCAGTTTTTGGATTCCGGAGAAAAGCATGAACACGCGAGGCAATACAGACGCTACGATTTCTCATAAAGGTAGGCTAAGGAAAGGCAAACCTACGTCTATAGCATTTGTAGACTTAGATATGGCTTTTGACATGTTGACCGGAAGAGTCAGTCTAATTCTAAAGGTAGTACGAGTAAAACACAGTGAGCGAAAGGCTATTTACAATTTGTACAGAAACCAGATGGCAGTTATAAGTGTCGAGGGGCACGAAATTGAAGCAGTGGTTGAGAAGAGAGTGAAACATAATTGTATCCTATCCCCGATGTTATTCAATCTGTATATTGAGCACGCAGTAAAAGAAACAAAACAAAAATTTGGAATAAGATTAAAATTCAGGGAGAAGAAATAAAAACTCTGAGGTTTGCCGATAACATTGTAATTCTGTCAGAGACAGCGAAGGACTTGGAAGAGCAGCTGGACAGTGTCTGGAAAAGAGAATATAAGACGAACATCAGCCAAAACAAAACGAGGATAATGGAATGTAGTCGAATTAAATCAGGCGATGCCGAGGGAATTAGGTTAAGAAATGAGATACTTGAACTAATAGACGAATTTTGCTATTTGGGATGCAAAATAATTGATAATGGTCGAAGTAGGGAGGACATAAAATGTAGACTGGTTATGGTAAAGGAAGCGTTACTGAAGAAGAGAAATTTGTTAACATCGAGTCTTGATTCATGTGTCACGAAGTCCTTTCTGAAAGTATTTGTATGGACTGTAGTCATGTTTGGAAGTGAAACACTGACGATAGAAAAGGATAGAAGCTTTTGAAATGTGGTGCTACAGGAGAATGCTGAAGATTAGATGGGTAGATCACGTAACTAATGAGGAGTTACTGAATAGAACTGGGGAGAAGAGAAATTTCTGACACAAACAGACTAGAAGAAGGGATCAATTGGTAGGACACATTTCGAGGCCTCAACGGATCATCAGTTTAGTACGGGGGGGAACGCTTGGAGGGTGGAAGGTAAAATCATAGAGGAAGACCAAGAGATGAATACAGTGAGCATATTCCGAAGGATGTAGGCTGCAGTAGGTACTGGGAGATGATGAAGCTTGTACAGCATAAAGTAGCATGGAGAGCTGCATCAAACCAGTCTTCAGACTGAAGACCACCACAGCAACGTGAGACTGATGGTATAGCCAACACATGGACACACATGGATATTGTCATGTTGTTGTTGTTGTGGTCTTCAGTCCTGAGACTGGTTTGATGCAGCTCTCCATGCTACTCTATCCTGTGCAAGCTTCTTCATCTCCCAGTACCTACTGCAACCTACATCCTTCTGAATCTGCTTAGTGTATTCATCTCTTGGTCTCCCCCTACGATTTTTACCCTCCACGCTGCCCTCCAATACTAAATTGGTGATCCCTGGATGCCTCAGAACATGTCCTACCAGCCGATCCCTTCTTCTGGTCAAGTTGTGCCACAAACTTCTCCTCTCCCCAATCCTATTCAATACTTCCTCATTAGTTATGTGATCTACCCATCTAATCTTCAGCATTCTTCTGTAGCACCACATTTCGAAAGCTTCTATTCTCTTCTTGTCCAAACTGTTTACCGTCCATGTTTCACTTCCATACATGGCTACACTCCATACAAATACTTTCAGAAATGACTTCCTGACACTTAAATCTATACTCGATGTTAACAAATTTCTCTTCTTCAGAAACGATTTCCTTGCCATTGCCAGTCTACATTTTATATCCTCTCTACTTCGACCATCATCAGTTATTTTGCTCCCCAAATAGCAAAACTCCTTTACTACTTTAAGTGTCTCATTTCCTAATCTAATTCCCTCAGCATCACCCGACTTCATTCGACTACATTCCATTATCCTCGTTTTGCTTTTGTTGATGTTCATCTTATATCCTCCTTTCAAGACACTATCCATTCCATTCAACTGCTCTTCCAAGTCCTTTGCTGTCTCTGACAGATATTGTCATATGTAACCAAAAAAATGCAGAAAGCTCAGCCCAGTAATTCAACCAATGTAGTCTGGGGACATTATTCTGACGGGAGCGAAATCACGTATCGGGTTCCCCTAGGTTCGAACTAAAGTCAACTATTGTTCCTCATATATGTAAGAGATCTTCTGTCTAGTATACAACAAGCGGAATTAGTTCTTTCTGCAGATGATGCTAGTATTGTAATCAATCCAATCATACATACAGAAAGGGAAGAAATGGTAAACAGCGTTTTCAAAACGATCATTGGTTTTCGGTGAATGGTCTCAACCTCAATTTTAAAAATAGCCAACATATTCAGTTCTGCACATCAAGGCGTAAAATTTACAAATATAACTAAGTACTGGGCTAACATGTGCAGCAACGTACTTTAATTTCTGCTAGGTATTCCATCATATCCATGAGAGTCCTTGTCTTCAGTGATTGAATAATTCAGTCTCCCCTTGTCTGTATCACAGAGGAGTATTTCAAAGATCAGCCTCGGAAAGGCATTTTCCAAAAGAGTTATATGATTCCCCGCAGAAAGTAAGTTTTTATTTATTTCAGCAGCAATTCTCAGAAAGTGATTGTTAATACTGTACATATATCTGACTTATCAGTAACAGAAATACTTTTACTGCTAAATGACTTTATATCGTCGACCTTGCGCTGCTGATCAGACATTTCCTTGACGACTGACCGTATGGTTTTAACTTTATCCTGTGAACTAGCTGTTCTATTTGCGTACCACATACTCTTTGCCCTGTTCTACATGATAACCTTATCCCACTAGTCAGCCACCCAGTCTGCCTTTTACTGCTAGTACCCTGTTTAGAACATTCTAATTGAAAGCTATTTTCGAAGAACATGAGAAATGTGTTAAGGAAAGCATTATATTTGCCACTTACGTTATCGGCACTATAAACATCCTGCCATTCTTGTTCCTTAACGAGGTTTAAGAAACTCTCTATTGCCGGTGGATTAGCTTTCCTAGATAGCTTGTAATTATATATAACAGTTGACTGAGTATAAAAAAAACCTTTTAGTGGCAAAATTTGTGCATCACGCTCTGTAAGGCCATTCACCCTTCTACTAACAGAATGCCCATCTAGTAATGAAGAATAAATAAAAATATTGTCTATGGCTGTGCTACTGTTCCCCTGCACCCTGATGGAAAAAATGCAATTTGCATCAGATATTATGAATTTTGGAGATCTTCCAACATACTTTTTTGCACAACCATATACAAAATTAATATTGAAGTCAACACAAATAAATATTTGGTACTTCGTATAAACTGAACAAAGAACCCTCTCCAGCTCGAGAAGAAATGTTCTGAAGTCAAGCATTAGGGGACCTATAAACAACAACAATCAGAAGTCTAGTTTCACTAAATTCAACTGCCCCAGCCCAACAATCAAATACCTGTTCAGTGCAGTGCCGAGATACATCTACGAACTCAGATGGAATGCCGTTTTTTACGTACACAGCCACTCCCCCAATCCACAAAAAAACAGCCAGCTAACCTGTATCCTGCTAAAGGAAGCCTCTGAACTGTCAAATTATTTCAGAGTTGCTGCGATGTACCATTAATGTCAGAGACAACATCTATAAGCAATTCACTAACTTTATCTCTAATACCCTTTATAATTTGATGAAATATGGTAATTCCTTCTGTACTTGGAAACATTACATCCTCTGAAGGTGAGCCCTTAGAGGGACTTCCTTTAAGCAGGTATACCTATCAGCAGACCTCAATCTAAAAACGGTGCGGCTCTAAGATCAACTAGCACAGGAATTTTCCCACGAGAGATCCCACCACCACCCACCACACTGTCACCTATAAGCTTTGCCAGCCTCCCCATAACTATTGAGATGCAGGCCATGCCTAGGGAAACCGAATCTACTAATAGAGTCAGCTGGTACCGGTGCATTGTGACCCATGCCCTCCGCCATCAGTGCCTTCTCTAGCCCTGTGATAAAACTCCTTACAGCAGCGTTAAGATGAGGCCGATCAAGACGCTCAAACAGTTACACGAAGTGCACACCGGTGCCACCAGTTTGAGTAGCTATCTTTACCAGGTCGCCACCTAAATCATATTCCCCGTCCCTATCAACACTATACCCTGTTCCATCCACAATCATTACGTGATCCTCTTTTGTTAAATTCCTACATAACTCCCCTACGCTCCCAGTCACCTGGTACTCACTCCCCAACACTTCCTGCAACTGCTAGCCCACACCTCTGCCATGCGAACTACGTAGCAGCAGAATAATCTTCTTTCTGCTAGAATTTGCAACTGACCTAGGGCTCCTAAGTGCTGAAAGTTTCCTACACCTACAGCTACAAGAGGCTCCTCTCCACTCAACTCTGACAGTCAAATCTATTGGTTATACGCAAAGTACAACTGTCTAAACATCTCCTCGTCCTAGATGCCAGTTCCCATTCCCAAGCGCCCTTTACCCTCCTCAACCTATCTGGGACCTCCTTTGCTCTTTGTAACTGCAAGTGAAGGGCATAGATGTTACGCTCCTGCTCCTCTATCAACTTATTTCTGACAAATTCTGCTTTTCCATGGGGGGGGGGGGGGGGAGAGAGAGAGAAGAGAGGATCTCGCTAGAATGCCACTGGTTTCCCCATTGCACTCCCGCCAATGAAAATACTTTGAACAAATCTCAAACCTTAACCCACTACTCACAAACCTACGACACTCATGGTAAAATGTTTACAGTTACTGAAAGAACTATACGTCTGCGCTACCTACGTTCAATTACAAAAGTAGAACTATTTGAAGAACTAACAATAGTGATCTCGAATTTCCCTCCCTACTAAGAAAGCAACTACTTTTATTAATACTACTAAACCACGACAAATACCAATACCACAAAAATATAACACACATTCTTGTTAAAAAAAAAAACAAAAAAAAAAACAAGAGACCACTGGAACACTCAACGAAATTAAACACCATCAACGGAAATTTTACTGAAATATTTCACTACAAACGTCAGCTGAAAACGACGGTATTAAATTTAATAAATGACTTTAACGCGCAAGCTACTCTATAGAACACAGAGGGTGAAAGTTTACTAAACCGTTATTTCACCAGTAACAGCACAAGACACCGACGAAAACTACTAAATTTAATAACCGAATAACAGCGCACAAACAACTTCGTCACAACTTAAGAACCGCTACAGCTGCAACTGCACTCCGCGAAATGTAAACACACTGCTAATATTTAGATGAAAGACTGAAAAGTACTAAATTTAATATTCGCATAGAGTGCACAAACAACTTTGTCATTACTTAGCTTTATAGCTGCTGCAGCTACAACCGCACGCCGCGAAATGTAAACACACCGCTGCGACTCCCATGAACGACGTAAGCACACTCACGAGAAACACACCGCTCGAATCAAGAACACGAGAAGAAAGATTGAGATGAATGAAAATCCACTAATAAGTTATATTTACAGCAAATATTAATACAAACAATCTTTAAAATAAGTATCTGAAGCCTAAAACTTTATAAAACATTGGCGAGCAATTTGAATAGCAGTCCGGCACATGCGACGTCAAACCATAGTTCGAAAATAAGAATGTGGAACCCTAGCACCAAAACGTACGCTGAATGAACATTGGTTTACTTCCGAGATTTTACCGTACGTTCAGTGATGATGGACGCGAGGTACTGCTCTCGGTTGCTTTAAGTTTCCGAGCAACTGCATTTTAGTTCAGTAATAAACAATTATTAAGCTTATCCCGTGTTAAAGAAACAGTGAATAATTTCTATTTTTGTTAAATCATAAAATACCGTGACTTGTGAACATTTTCCGCTGCGTATTTCTGCTTGCGTGTAATTTTTTTAGTTTCGCTCAAGATTTTTACAGTAAATGCGACATATGCGGTTAGCTGGCCCCTACATATTAGTGTAGCCAGATAAAAAAATTCCACAACTCATTGCAAAACCCAGAAACTCGTGTTTCAATTAATAATTGGTGCAGTCGCGTGGGAGGCTTCACAACTACACAAACAAACAATTTAGAAACAGCATTCATATTTTATTTTATAATTTTTGTACAGTCGCATTTGGTTGCTCTTGTCGGCAATCAACATTTTAGGTAGCATTTTTCTGTCACCAGGCTTTTGACTGTCGGATGCGGTCCGCCATGAATTCCTCACCTGCACTAACCTCTTCTACATCTACATCTACATTCCGCAAGCCACCTAACGGTGTGTGGCGGAGAGTACCTTCAGTACCTTTATCGGTTTCCCTTCTATTCCAATCTCGTGTTGTTCGTGGAAAGAAAGATAGTCGGTATGCCTCTGCGTGGGCTCTAATCTCTCTGATTTTATCCTCATGCTCTCTTCGCGAGATATACGTAGGAGGGAGCAATATACTGCTTGACTCCTCGGTGAAAGTATGTTCTCGAAACTTCCACAAAAGCCCGTACCGAGCTACTGAGCGTCTCTCCTGCAGAGTCTTCCACTGGAGTTTATCTGTCATCTCTGTAACGCTTTCGCGGTTACTAAATGATCCTGTAACGAAGCGTGGCTGCTCTCCGTTGGATCTTCTCTATCGACCCTATCTGGTACGGATCCCACACCGGTGAGCAGTATTCAAGCAGTGGGCGAACAAGTGTACTGTAACCTACTTCCTTTGTTTTCGGACTGCATTTCCTTAGGATTCTTCCAATGAATCTCAGTCTGGCATCTGCTTTACCGACGATTGATTTTTTATGGTCATTCCATTTTAGATCACTCCTAATGTCTACTCCCAGATAATTTATGGAATTAACTGCTTCCAGATGCTGACCTGCTATATTGTAGCTAAATGATAAAGGATCTTTCTTTCTATGTATTCGCAGCACATTACACTTGTCTACACTGAGATTCAATTACCATTCCCTGCACCATGCGTCAATTAATTGCAGATCCTCCTGCATTTCAGTAGAATTTTCCATTTTTATAACCTCTCAATATACTACAGCATCATCCGCAAAAAGCCTCAGTGAACTTCCTCTGTTAATCCACGAGGTCTGCCTTCTCTTGCCGTTCTCACCCTTCACAATGTACCATGGAAGTCATTCCGTGGTGTCTTGTCCTAACATCCAGTCCCTTCATGTTGTCAGTGTTTTCCCTAAGTTCCCTTCCTCGCCGATTCTGCGGAGAACTTCCTCATTCTTTACCTTATCGGCCCACATAACTTGCAACACTCTTTTGTAACACCACATCTCAAAGCATTCTATTCTCTTCCATTCATGTAGCGCAGCTGCATGCAACCTGGTGACGTCATGTAAACAGAATCTAACATTATGTTTCTCTGTGGTTCGCACCGTTTAATGTTTCATCAGTATTCACAGTCCAGTCTCGCAAAACAGATAGTCCGTTTACTACTGCTTATTCCTTCATCGTGTTAACAGAAAGTGTTACAGCTATCGAAACACAAAAAAAAAAAACTATTTTGTTTGCCCGAAGTGTAAAGCACATTTCTGTGTACGTACGAGGACATGCTGGAATGTAATGCCTCCGAAATTATTGCGTGAAAACTCTTAAATCTTTTTACATGAAACAAACGTTATTATAAGATTGCACATCTTTATTCTTCGTGTCTACATATTGTTTTCTCAACATAGCCACTCTGGCGACGAACACATTTCTCTCAACGGGAGACCAGTTTGTTGGTGCCGTCACTGTAGAATGTTCGACGCAGCAACAACCTCACCTCTGCTTTCACCGCTTCGTCACTGTGATGTCCCCGAAGAGTTCTTTAAGATTTGGAATGAGACGAAAATCGGGTGGTGGCCAAAACCGAAGTCTGTGGAAAATGATGGATGACAGTGAAGGCGCGGCGCCGGATTACTGCAGGCGCAGCGGCAAACGCGCGCCGTCTTGCGTCGTCGTGCTGAAGCAGACCGTGCTCGCCTGGGGACGAACCTGCCAATTCGAAATTTGATTGCCGCGTTCTGTTTCTCACGCGCCGACATCGTTACGTTACAGACCGCCATACTACACGCTACAATCCGGGCCCTCTGGCGGCAGAGGGGCAAATATGTAAAACATGTTGTTTGTTTAAGAGGGGGGGGAGGTTACTATCTTTCGGTTCAAAAAATCGATTTTTTTAAAAAAAATTGCATTTTTGGATCCATAAAAGTGTTTAGAATCCACCCCTGAAGCGGTTTTTCCGAATACGGAACAGAAATGTTTGTTATTCCTGGTTGAAAAAAAAAAATGCAGCTGCGTGAAATCGGCCTTTTCCACGCACCAGTTTTTTTTTCTTTCGGAGGGCGAGTTATTGTACCGGTGCTTGGGAGGAAACACACAAAATTCAGATGAAAGTTTGAACGCGTGTGTTTTGAAGTTAGCCCCCAAGCATTTGCATTATGGTGCGAAGACTGCTTCAACGAAGGGTATTCAGCAATTCTGAAGACCATGACAACGATGGACGTCACCCCGTGGCTCTATTCGTCGCAGTTCGCTAAGCATTCGGACGACCACCGGACTCAAGCGGCCGAAAACCGCTTGTCACCGGCCGTACGAGCGGCTCTGGAGCAGCGCAGGATGGCCCAGGTCGAGCAGAACGCCCTCTGTGAGGAAGAGGAAGGACTAGTTTATGGACCCGGAATAGCATATTGAACGTAAGTTGCATAATATTGCATTTATATGCAGTCAAAACTTCAAACGCGTTTTTCTCGAAATGACTTCTTTTTATCGCGCGGTATGGTAACTTTAAATCTACTGAACCGATTGGCATGATTCTTTGTTTCCAACGAAGCTAACTAAATTGTCTCTGAGTTGTACCACTTTTATTCCGATCGATCAACTACTAAATATTTTGACTTGGCCGGCGAAGTCGAAAAATCGATGAAAAAACCCTTCTTTTCAAATGGCCGCCATTTTGTTTCCTATAGTCCAAATAACTTATGCGAGGTACAACTCCTGAAGAATCTTATATACTTCGCTAACTTCAACTCAATTTTGATTTCAGACGAGCCGGCTGACCTATGACATATCGCGCGTGGAGGTCTACATCGAAAATTTGTTTCGTTCCGACGGCACTTCCGCCTTTGCTCTTCGACATTTCCGGTCAAAAAATTCCAGTTTGTAGAGGATATATCAATAAACATTTTGATCAAAATTTGACATTTACATCTATAACACATCCCGAGAAAAAAATTCTCAAATAACATGCTTTTTTCGGGCCAAAGATAGTAAACCTCCTCTTAATTACGACCCAGGTTTCGGCCTTTTATGCCATTTTCAAGTGATTGACTTTATGATTAACATATATTGCAGGACATCAAGCTCAAAATTGGCCATAAATTAAGAAAAATATTGGCTCCTTGCGAAATTTCAGAGGTAAAAATCACCATCTTGTAGAAAGATCACTAAATGATAGTGGAGGCACGTCATATTTAATAAAAACTGGTTTACCTTGGAATATAAAAGATGAACACATTTCCTTGAGTCGTATTGATAGTGAATTATTCGAATCAAGGACACGTGTTCATCTTTCATATACCAAAGTAAACCAGTTTTTATTAAATATGACGTGCTCCCATTAGTATTTAGTGATATTTTTACAAGATGGCGATTTTACATCTGGCATTTAGTGGGGAGCCAATACTTTCCTTAATTTATAGTCAATTTTGACCTTGATGTTCTGCAATGGATGTTAACGACAAAAACTCAATCACTTGCAAATGGCATAAAAGGACGAAACCTAGATAGTTATTAAATAAACAAAAATTTGGTCAAATGGCGATGTAATCGTTTAAAAATTATTGTATGACTTACTCAGCAATATCATAAATAGTTCAAATGGCTCTGAGCAATATGGGACTTAACATATTAAGTCATCAGTTCCCTAGAACTCAGAACTACCTAAACCAAACTGACCTAAGGACATCACACACATCCATGGCCGAGGCAGGATTCGAACCTGCGGTCGCGCGGTTCCAGACTGAAGCGCTTAGAACCACTCGGACACAGCAGCCGGCTCAGCACTATCACGAACTGATTATGCAGATAGGAGTTTTCACACGAAAAAATTCGGATGCATTACCTCTCAGCACGCCACCGTAAAACCAACTGATAAGTTTTCATGAAATATTACTTGCTGCTCTGTTCTGCTAGTTTCGTTTTCTCGGTTAGAAAGCATTCTATATTGTTGTTGTTGTTGTTGTTGTGGTCTTCAGTCCTGAGACTGGTTTCATGCAGCTCTCCATGCTACTCTATCCTGTGCAAGCTTCTTCATCTCGCAGTACCTACTGCAGCGTACATCGTTCTGAATCTGCTTAGTGTATTCATCTCTTGGTCTCCCTCTACGATTTTTACCCTCCACGCTGCCCTCGAAAACTAAATTGGTGATCCCTCGATGTCTCAGAACATGTCCTACCAACCGATCCCTTCCATACATGGCCACACTTCATACAAATACTTTCAGAAACGACTTCCTGACATTTAAATCTATACTCGATGTTAACAAATTTTTCTTCTTCAGGAACGCTTTCCTTGGCATTGCCAGTCTACATTTTATATCCTCTCTACTTCGACCATCATCAGTTATTTTGCTCCCCAAATAGCAAAACTCATTTACTACTTTAAGCGTCTAATTTTCTAATCTAATACGCTCAGCATCACCCGATTTAATTCGACTACATTCCATTATTCTCGTTTTGCTTTTGTTGATGTTCATCTTATATCCTCCTTTCACGACAATGTCCATTCCGTTCAATTGCTCTTCCAAGTTCTTCTATATACTATTATGGAAAAGAAGTAATAAAGTTTGTGTAATAATTTATTACGTTACGGTCTCTTAATCATACTAAAAATATTCACATTACCTCTTCTAATAATTTCCGGCTGCATACCCGGAAATTATTAGAAGAAGAAATACGCCGGGAAAATTTCAGAAGTCACATTCACATTACCGTTTCCGGTAAATAGCAACCACCTTCAGATTTAATAAAATCCGTTACAAATCTTCGTACAGATATATAAAAAATACAGTTCTTTCTTTTGTTTCCTCAGTGGCCTGTTTCGACAGAGCCTTGCCGTCATCTTCGGACTGACTCTAGTTATGGTTGTGCAATTCAGGAACAGTAATACTATTTCCCCAAGATCCGAATGTGACAGCTAGACTTTGTTGAAGCTGGTCTCTGAGGAAATAAAAGGGTTTCAACGCACAATCTTGGCTACAAAAATTCGTATGTATTGTAAGTAGGCTGTATAGGTTTTTATGCTGGTAACGCCACGTAGCGCTCTGTTTGAAAATCACTGGCTGTGCTGCCGCCAGCACTGGTGGATGTGCAGAGAGAGATGATGATGATGTTTGGTTTGTGGGGCGCTCAACTGCGTGGTTATCAGCGCCCGTACAATTATCCAATCTTTGCTCAGTCCAATTTCCCCACTTTCCTGGATGATGATGAAATGATGAGGACAACACAAACACCCAGTCATCTCGAGGCAGGTGAAAATCCCTGACCCCGCCGGGAATCGAACCCGGGACCCCGTGCTCGGGAAGCGAGAACGCTACCGCGAGACCACGAGCGGCGGACGTGCAGAGAGAGAGAGAGAGAGAGAGAGAGATATATGCCAGAAATTTGAGGGGTTACTATAAGCGGACCATCTGGACGTGTGTCCGCCAGAAAAAGGAAATTTGTAACGACGGAGGTCATGAATTTATATATATGATGACTTTTGAACGTTGTTAACGTAAATACATCGTTTGCTCTATCGAAATCTTTCATTTGCTAACTATGGCTATCAGTAGTTAGTGCCTTCAGTAGTTAGTCTTTTATTTAGGTGGCAGTATTGGCGCTCGCTGTATTGCAGTAGTTCGAGTAACGAAGATTTTTGTGTGGTAAGTGATTCATGAAAGGTATAGGTTATTGTTAGTCGGGGCCATTCTTTTGTAGGGATTATTGAAAGTCAGATTGCGTTGCGCTACAAAAATATTGTGTGTCAGTTTAGTGATGATCAGAATAAGTAAAAAGAAAACTGTTTGAGTACGTTGAGCTTGGCTCAGCTGCTTGAAAATCAAATAATGTACAAGTTTACCAGCACAGCCCTTCAAAATTTTTTCTAAGGGGACGTTTCAGTATCACCAGACAGCGCCTAGCAATATGTGCAACTTACATGCACTTATTTTAGACAACATCATGTTATTCGAAGTTCACGAATGGTTTTTTTTATACCTGTACGAAGCTTTGTTCTGGTTTCTGTCACATATGAATATTGTAGCTATTTGCCGAAACTAGTAGTGTCTATATTTTGTATATCTTTAAGCGATCGTGACGTAAAAAATTATTGTACAAACATTTACAAAGGACACATACTTCCGCTTTAAAATATTTTTTTTTTTTTAGTAATTGCCCACAAGCTCCTGATCTAAATGGGAATACGGAAGTAAGAAGCGAGAAGGATTACAATATTAAAATAGTAATACAAGTAATGATAGAAACACGAGAACGGAGAATAGTCAGAACGCGAATCAATATTTACTAAAGACGTGAAGCTGAGTCAGCGGTTTATATGTGGTCCTGAGACAGCATGGAGAGGAAAGGCGGACAAAACGGTCTAGTATTTACTTGGAAAAACAACTGAAGAGGACCAGGGATAGAACCCTGTGGAACACGTACCGTGCTTTCTGCCGCTGTGTCCCTGTGTTAATTAATTAACAGAACAGTCTTGCATCTCTTTCTCACACGAAGAAGTCCTAAAACTTGCAGCGTGGAACACCTGGCACCGATTCGTTGGACGCATCGCTTTAATTGGGAGTGCAGTTCCAAGGCCAGAGAACTGCACAGTCTGCTCAGGAAACGGGCACGAGGCCGGTTCCAGCAGCCGTCTCGCTCTCGCACGCTCCCTCCCCCCTCTCTCATTCTCTCTCTCTCTCTCTCTCTCTCTCTCTCTCTCTCTCTCTGTCTCTCTCTGTTTCACTATCTCTCTTAAAGAACTTGGTTACGCGTGCCCGCGTAAGTTACCTTAGCTCCCCCTGGTACAAGAAGGTACAGTTATCCTTGCTGTCAAAATACACCGGAGTGACAAAAGCCGTACGATACCTCCTGACATCGTGTCGGACTCTCTTTTGCCCTGCGTAGTGCTGTAACTCGACGTGGCACGGACTAAAAACGTCGTCGTAAGTCTCGTTCAGAAATATGTTCGAGTATAATGACTTTTCTGGAAACTAGAAATCTACTCTGTAGGAATCAGCATGGGTTTCGAAAAAGACGATCGTGTGAAACCCAGCTCGCGCTATTCGTCCACGAGACTCAGAGGGCCATAGACACGGGTTCCCAGGTAGATGCCGTGTTTCTTGACTTCCGCAAGGCGTTCGATACAGTTCCCCACAATCGTTTAATGAACAAAGTAAGAGCATATGGACTATCAGACCAATTGTGTGATTGGATTGAAGAGTTCCTAGATAACAGAATGCAGCATGTCATTCTCAATGGAGACAAGTCTTCCGAAGTAACAGTGATTTCAGGTGTGCCACAAGGGAGTGTCATAGGACCGTTGCTATTCACAATATACATAAATGACCTGGTGGATGACATCGGAAGTTCACTGAGGCTTTTTGCAGAGGATGCTGTGGTGTATCGAGAGGTTGTAACAATGGAAAATTGTACTGAAAAGCAGGAGGATCTGCAGCGAATTGACGCATGGTGCAGGGAATGGCAATTGAATCTCAATGTAGACAAGTGTAATGTGCTGCGAATACACAGAAAGATAGATCCTTTATCATTTAGCTACAAAATAGCAGGTCAGCAACTGGAAGCAGTTAATACCATAAATTATCTGGGAGTACGCATTAGGAGTGATTTAAGATGGAATGATCATATAAAGTTGATCGTCGGTAAAGCAGATGCCAGACTGACATTCATTGGAAGAATCCTAAGGAAATGCAGTCCGAAAACAAAGGAAGTAGGTTACAGTACGCTTGTTCGCCCACTGCTCGAATACTGCTCACCGGTGTGGGATCCGTACCAGATAGGGTTGATACAATAGAGAGAGAAGATCTAATGGAGAGCAGCGCGCTTCGTCACAGGATCATTTAGTAATCGCGAAAGCGTTACGGGGATGATAGATAAACTCCAGTGGATGACTCTGCAAGAGAGACGCTCAGTACCTCGGTACGGGCTTTCGTTGAAGTTTCGAGAACATACCTTCACCGAGGACTCAAGCAGTATATTGCTCCCTCCTACGCATATCTCGCGAAGAGACCATGAGGATAAAATCAGAGAGATTAGAGCCCACACAGAGGCATACCGACAATCTTTCTTTCCACGAACAATACGAGACTGGAATAGAAGGGAGAACCGATAGGGGTACTAAAGGTACCCTCCGCTACACACCGTCAGGTGGCTTGCGGAGTATGGATGTAGCTGTAGATGTAGGTTGCTTCGGGCCATACGACTGGCGCCTCGCACTCCTCGCTCTTGTTAACCGGTTATGCTGCCAACCTGAGGAGCAGACGCCTAGCGCAAAGTTTCACCGGGCTCGGTATAGAGAGGTAGTTAACCGTGGCGTGCCGTCCTCGGCTTCTCCTCAGAGGGCCAGCCACCAGCCACAGTGACCTCGGAGTGTCTTCACGGACTTCTGCCGGTCACCGTGCGGTGAACCGGCCTACGGCCGTATGACGCAGAGCGGCCAGTGAAGAGTGCTTGCATCTCGCCGACACTGGGTCAGTCCCCAAGTTGCAACACCTTCTTTGAAAATTTCTGTTTCCGGACGCATCTTTTCCCACTCCCGCACGGCCTGTAACTGCAAGTTCTCCATCTAGATCTGTTATTGTTGTGGTCTTCAGTCCTGAGACTGGTTTGATGCAGCTCTCCATGCTACTCTATCCTGTGCAAGCTTCTTCATCTCCCAGTACCTACTGCAACCTACATCCTTCTGAATCTGCTTAGTGTATTCATCTCTTGGTCTCCCCCTATGATTTTTACCCTCCACGCTGCCCTCAAATACTAAATTGGTGATCCCTTGATGCCTCAGAACATGTCCTACCAACCGATCCCTTCTTCTGGTCAAGTTGTGCCATAAACTTCTCTTCTCCCCAATCCTATTCAATACTTTCTCATTAGTTATGTGATCTACCCATCTAATCTTCAGCATTCTTCTGTAGCACCACATTTCAAAAGCTTCTATTCTCTTCTTGTCCAAACTATTTACCGTCCATGTTTCACTTCCATACATGGCTACACTCCATACAAATACTTTCAGAAATGACTTGCTGACACTTAAATCTATACTCGATGTTAACAAAATCCTCTTCTTCAGAAACGCTTTCCTTGCCATTGACAGTCTACATTTTATATCCTCTCTACTTCGACCATCATCAGTTATTTTGCTCCCCAAATAGCAAAACTCCTTTACTACTTTAAGTGTCTCATTTCCTAATCTAATACCCTCAGCATCACCCGACTTAATTCGACTACATTCCATTATCCTAGTTTTGCTTTTGTTGATGTTCATCTTATATCCTCCCTTCAAGACACCATCCATTCCGTTCAACTGCTCTTCCAAGTCCTTTGCTGTCTCTGACAGAATTACAATGTCATCGGCGAACCTTAAAGTTTTTATTTCTTCTCCATGGATTTTAATACCTACTCCGAACTTTTCTTTTGTTTCCTTTACTGCTTGCTCAATATACAGATTGAATAACATTGGGGAGAGGCTATAAACCTGTCTTACTCCCTTCCCAACCACTGCTTCCCTTTCATGGCCCTCGACTCTTATAACTGCCATCTGGTTTCTGTACAAACTGTAAATAGCCTTTCGCTCCCTGTATTTTACCCCTGCCACCTTTAGAATTTGAAAGAGAGTATTCCAGTCAACATTGTCAAAAGCTTTTTCTAAGTCTACAAATGCTAGAAACGTAGGTTTGCCTTTCCTTAATCTTTCTTCTAAGATAAGTCGTAAGGTCAGTATTGCCTCACGTGTTCCAGTATTTCTACGGAATCCAAACTGATCTTCCCCGAGGTCGGCTTCTACTAGTTTTTCCATTCGTCTGTAAAGAATTCGTGTTAGTACTTTGCAGCTGTGAGTTATTAAACTGATTGTTCGGTAATTTTCACATCTGTCAACACCTGCTTTCTTTGGGATTGGAATTATTATATTCTTCTTGAAGTCTGAGGGTATTTCGCCTGTTTCATACATCTTGCTCACCAGATGGTAGAGTTTCGTCAGGACTGGCTCTCCCAAGGCCGTCAGTAGTTCCAATGGAATGTTGTCTACTCCGGGGGCCTTGTTTCGACTCAGGTCTTTCAGTGCTCTGTCAAACTCTTCACGCAGTATCGTATCTCCCATTTCATCTTCATCTACATCCTCTTCCATTTCCATAATATTGTCCTCAAGTACATCGCCCTTGTATAGACCCTCTATATACTCCTTCCACCTTTCTGCTTTCCCTTCTTTGCTTAGAACTGGGTTTCCATCTGAGCTCTTGATGTTCATACAAGTGGTTCTCTTATCTCCAAAGGTCTCTTTAATTTTCTTGTAGGCAGTATCTATCTTACCCCTAGTGAGATAAGCCTCTACATCCTTACATTTGTCCTCTAGCCATCCCTGCTTAGCCATTTTGCACTTCCTGTCGATCTCATTTTTGAGACGCTTGTATTCCTTTTTGCCTGCTTCATTTACTGCATTTTTATATTTTCTCCTTTCATAAATTAAATTCAATATTTCTTCTGTTACCCAAGGATTTCTACTAGCCCTTGTCTTTTTACCTACTTGATCCTCTGCTGCCTTCACTACTTCATCCCTCAAAGCTACCCATTCTTCTTATACTGTATTTCTTTCCCCCAATCCTGTCAATTGTTCCCTTATGCTCTCCCTGAAACTCTGTACAACCTCTGGTTCTTTCAGTTTATCCAGGTCCCATCTCCTTAAATTCCCACCTTTTTGCAGTTTCTTCAGTTTTAATCTACATGTCATAACCAATAGATTGTGGTCAGAGTCCACATCTGCTCCTGGAAATGTCTTACACATCTAGAGCTACATACACATTTTTAACAAGCACCTTACCGTGTTCTGCGGAGGGTACTTTGTGTACCAGTGTCCGATCATTTTCTGTGCCACTCGCGTATGGTTAGCGGCAAGAACGATTGCTGGTAAGCCTCAGTGTGTAATTTTATATTCACAGCGTAGGACGAAGTAGTATATCAGTCGATTCTTCAAGGAACGCGCGCTCTCGAAATTTTACCAGCAGACCATACTGTGACAGAGAACACTTCTCTTACAGCGTCTGGCACTAGAGTTTACTCACAATCTACATGACGCTTTCGTGCTTTGTAAATGAACCGGTAACAAGATGTGTATCTACACTGAAACGCCAGAGAAACTGGTATTAGGCATGCGTATTCAAATACAGAGATATGTAAAGAGGCAGAATACGGCGCTGCGGTCGGCAACGCCTATATAAGACAACAAGTGTCTGGCGCAGTTCTCAGATCGGTTACTGCTGTTGCAATAGCAGGTTATCACGATTTAAGCGAGTTTGAACCTGGTGTTATAGCCGGCGCACGAGCGAAGGGACAAGAATCTCCGAGGTAGCGATCGCGCGGGTATTTTTCCGTACGACCATTTTACGAGTGTACCGTGAATATTAGGAATCCGGGAAAACATCAAATCTCCGACATCGCTGCAGCCGGAAAAAGATCCGGCAACAACGGGACCAACGACGACTGAAGAGAATCGTTCAGCGTGACAGAAGTGCAACCCTTCCGCACACTGCTGCAGATTTCAATGCTGGGCCATTAACAAATGTCAGTGTGCGAACCATTCGACGAAATATCATCGATATGGGCTTCCTGAGCCGAAGGCCCACTCGTGTACCCTTGATGACTGCACGACACAGAGCTTTAAACCTCGCCTGGGCCCGTCAACACCGATAATGGACTGTTGGTGACTGGAAACATGTTGTCTGGTCGGACGAGTCTCGTTTCAAATTGTATCGAGCGGATGGTCGTGTACCTGTATGGAGACAACATCACGAATCAATGGACCCTGCGTGTCAGCAGGGGACTGTTCAAACTGGTGGAGTTTCTGTAACGGTGTGGGGAGTGTGCAGTTGAACTGATGTGGGACCCCTGATACGTCTACATACGACTGTGACAGGTGACACGAACGTAAGCATCCTGTCTGATCACCTGCACCGATCCATGTCCATTGTGCATTCCAGCAGAACAATGCGACACCCCACACGTCCAGAATTGCTACAGAGTGGCTCTAGGAACACTCTACTGAGTTTAAACATTTCCGCTGGTCACCAAACTCCGCAGACATGAACATTACTGCCCCCTTGTAGTCTCACGGATTTATGGGCAGCCCTGCAGGGTTCATGGTGTCAATTCCCTCCAGCACTACTCCAGACAATAGTCGAGTCCATGCCACGTCGTGTTGCAGGACTTCCGCGAGCGGAGACCCTACGCGTTGTTGGCTCTTTCCTGTATCTACCCTGTCTGGTAAGGATTCCTGACTGACGAGCAGTACTGTATTGGTCGAACAATTGTTCTGTGAGCTACTTCCTTTGTTGATGGACCACGTTTTCTGAAGATTCGTGCAATGAATGTCAGTCTGGCGTCTGCCTTACTCGCGACTGATTTTACATGGGTTCCCCACTTCATATTGCTCTGTCTGCGTATTTCTAGATATTTTCTGCACGTAACTACGAGTACTACTAGCGGTTGGTATGCGACTTTTTTAATAATACAATAAAGGGTCTTTCTCTCTAAGTATTGACAATAGTGTCAGACATAGGGGATATAAAAATGAAAAAGCTGGCATACTATGCTTACTTTCATTCCATAATGTGATATGGGATTATTCTTTGGGGTAATTCATGAAGCCAAGCAAAAGTTTTCCGGTCACAGAAGAGTTGAGTAAGAGTTATTTGTAGTGTGAACTTAAGAACATCCCGCAGAAGCCTGTTTATGGAACTAGGGATACTAACTACTGCTTGCCAACACATTTATTCCTAAATGAAATTTGTAATTAAAAATATATCTCTTTTTCAAACCAACAGTGCTAGAAATCAGAATAATCTTCACAAGGATTTAAAGTCACTTAGTCTTGTACAAAAGGCTGTGCATTATTCAGGAACACACATTTTAAGAGAAGCCTAAAGGATTTATTGGTGGCCAACTCCTTATACTCCGTGTGTGTGTGTGTGTGTGTGTGTGTGTGAACTACAGTTTAACTTCTGCACCATTTCAGTGTAGTAATGTGTTAATTGTGAATAAGTATTATAATAGTTCTATTAGATGTTTATTACCTCATAAATAAAAGAAAAACTTTTTTTATTTTAAATTCAGTGCATTAGTGTCTGTAAAATGATTCTTTCATACCGTGTTCATTAAAAAAATGACAATCATTCCACTTCGGACCTGTGGAAGGTACATTAGCTTATTTGTTTCAGTTGTAAACATTTGTCATGTATTATTGTTTTTCTGACATGTTCTACATCCTGAAGGACCTCCTCACTGCGGATCAATTGGAATGAAAGTAAATCTGATCTAATCTAATAGGTTACGTTTGCTTATGCTGAAGGTCAATTGCAACTGCCTGCACTTCGTTGTAATTTTCTAGCGTTACGACTTCCCTGCATACAACAGCATCAACCGAAAAGTCTCCTAGAAGTTCCGATGTTATCTAGTACGTAATTTATATATGTTGTGAACAGTACTGGTCCTATTACGTCTGAAGAGTTCTCTACGTTAAGGATCACATAGGATAATCAGCAACGGCACCCACAAACTTCGCGCACAAGAAGCCACTCTTGTTGTGCCAACGGCCTTGTCAAAGAGGGCGGTGGAGCGTACAGACGTTCAGGGCACTCCCTTAGTCCTCGGGTGGAAGACTGCCCCTAAGGGTGGAAGAATCAGCAACTGTCAACGGCATGAGTATGCAGAAGGCAATGGAAATCACGACATTAAAGATACATAATGTGTATCCACAGGACATGTGCCCTGTAATCGAAAAAGTGTCATGATGACCTGTGCACAGGCAAATGATCCCGGGATGGTTCCACATCTCCAGGAGAGGACTGTGAAAAGGGGGAGATGACCTTGGAAAAAGATTCAATAATCAATGGATGGCTAACGTTCTACGAGTCGGGACGTAGAATGTCAGAAGTCTGATACTGGAAATGCTGAGGGTCAGTGAAGCAAGGATTTTTGGTCAGATGAGTGAATAGCGAGGGAGGACAGAAAGTGAGTTAATGTGAACAGTTCAGTGAGAGAGTTGTTTTCATCAAAATCGACATCAGACGAACACCGGCAACAATTGTTCAAGTATAGATGCCGACATCGCAAGCAGAGGATGAAGAGACAAAGAAAATATACGAGGATATTGAAAGGGTAGTTCGATACGTATAGGGAAATGAAGATCTAATAGTCATGGGGGATTGGAATGCGGTTGTAGGGGAGGGAGTAGAAGAAAGGATTTACGGGAGAACATAGGCTCGACAGTAGGAACGACAGAGGAGAAAGAGGAGAAAGAGTTATGCAGTAAAACTGAGTTATTTATAGCGAATACTCTGTTCAGGAATCACAAGAGGAAGACGTTCCAAACCCTCGTATTTTCTTCACTAGGCGGCTGGGCGGAACTGTGCCAAAAGCATCAACCTGGGAGCCGGTATCTGCTGCCACTTAGGACTATAGTCCGATCCACGAAAAATGGCGGCTAGCGCATGTCGAGGATTGCATTGCAGACGACTCCAGGCGAGAGTTGCGGTACGCGCATGTGCGTACTTTCCGCTTGAGAAAAGCGTATATGCTGCAAATTATGTCTCTCACTTGCTTAAGCTTACCATCAGCGATCACAACTCGCTACAAATGGAATAAACGTTCACTAAACAACTCGTTACGATCACGTATAATGTTCGCTTAGCTACGGCATTCAGAGCAGAGCGCTCAGAACACTAATGCCGGCCGCGGTGGTCTCGCGGTTCTAGGCGCGCAGTCCGGAACCGCGCAACTGCTACGGTCGCAGGTTCGAATCCTGCCTCGGGCATGGATGTGTGTGATGTCCTTAGGTTAGTTAGGTTTAAGTAGTTCTAAGTTCTAGGGGACTGATGACCACAGCTGTTAAGTCCCATAGTGCTCAGAGCCATTTGAACCATTTGAACACTAATGAACGCTGATTGGCTGTCGGAGCACACGTGACGTTGGTGCGCAGAGCAAGCCTAAACTCGACCGCCATCGTTCGTGGCTCCTACTATAGCGGGCGAACAGACCGGCCTAGGCTTTACACTGTGTGGCTAATGCATTACGAGTGGTAGGTGCAAAAACAAGCGAAACGGCCAGACGTAATACAGAAACTAGCTTTTGCGCAAGTGACTCATCCTTCCTCACATCGCAACTGCTGCAAACGACATCTACATCTACATCTACATGGATACTCTGCAAATCACATTTAAGTGCCTGGCAGAGGATTCATCGAACCACCTTCACAATTCTCTATTATTCCAATCTCTTATAGCGCTCGGAAAGAACCAACACCTATATCTTTCCGTACGAGCTCTGATTTCCCTTATTTTATCGTGGTGATCGTTCCTCCCTATGTAGGTCGGTGTCAACAAAATATTTTCGCATTCGGTGGAGAAAGATGGTGATTGGAATTTCGTGAGAAGATTCCCTTGCAACAAAAAACACCTTTCTTTTAATGATTTCCAGCCCAAATCCTGTATCATTTCTGTGACATTCTCTCCGATATTTCGCGATAATACAAAACGTGCTGCCTTTCTTTGAACTTTTTCGATCTACTCCGTCATTCCTACCTGATAAGGATCCCACACCGCACAGCAGTATTCTAAAAGAGGACGGATAAGCATAGTGTAGGCAGTCTCCTTAGTAGGTCTTTTACATTTTCTAAGTGTCCTGCCAATAAAATACAGTCTTTGGTTAGCCTTCCCCACAACATTTTCTATGTGTTCCTTCCAATATAAGTTGTTCGTAATTGTAATACCAAGGTATTTACTTGAATTTACGGCTTTTACATTAGACTGATTCATCGTGTAACCGAAGTTTAACGATTTTCTTTTAGCACTCATGTGGATGACCTCACACTTTTCGTTATTTAGGGTAAACTGCCACTTTTCGCACCATTCAGATATTTTTTCTAAATCGTTTTGCAGTTTGTTTTTATCTTCTAATGACTTTATTAGTCGATAAACGACAAGGTCATCGGCAAACAACCGCAGACGGCTGCTCAGATTGTCTCCCAAATCGTTTATATAGATAAGGAACGGCGAAGAGCCTATAACACTACCTTGGGGAACGCCTGAAATCACTTCTGTTTTACTCGATGACTTTCCGTCAATTACTACGAACTGTGACCTCTCTGACAGGAAATCGCAAATCCAGTCACATAACTGAGACGATATTCCATAAGCACGCAATTTCACTACGTGCCGCTTGTGTGGTACAGTGTCAAAAGCCTTCCGGAAATCCAGGAATACGGAATCGATCTGAAATCCCTTGTCAATAGCACTCAGCACTTCATGTGAATAAGGAGCTAGTTGTGTTTCAGAGGAACGCTGTTTTCTAAACCCATGTTGACTGTGTGTCAATAGACCGTTTCCTTCGAGGTAATTCATAATGTTAGAACACAATATATGTTCCAAAATCCTGCTGCATATCGACGTTAACGATATGGGCCTGTAATTTAGTGGATTACTCCTACTACCTTTCTTGAATATTGGTGTGACCTGTGCAACTTTCCAGTCCGTGGGTACGGATCTTTCGTCGAGCGAACGGTTGTATATGATTGCTAAGCATGGAGATAATGCATCAGCATACACGGAAAGGAACCTAACTGGTATACAGTCTGGACCAGAAGACTTACTTTTATTAAGTGATTTGAGTTGCTTCACTACTCCGAGGATATTTACTTCTACGTTACTCATGTTGGCAGCTGTTCTCGATTCGAATTCTGGAATATTTACTTCGTCTTCTTTTGTGAAGGCATTTCGGAAGGCTGTGTTTAGTACCTGCTTTGGCAGCACTGTCTTCGATAGTATCTCCATTGCTGCCGCGCAGAGAAGGCATTGATTGTTTCTTGTCACTAACATACTTCACATTCGAGCAGAATCTCTTTGGATTTTCTGCCAGGTTTCGTGACAAAGTTTCGTTGTGGAAACTGTTATATGCGTCTCGCATTGAACTCCGCGCTAAATTTCGAGCTTCTGTAAAGGATCGCCAATCTTTGGGATTTTGCGTCTGTTTAAATTCGGCATTTTTCTTTCGTTGTTTCTGCAACAGTGTTCTGACCCGTTTTGTGTACCAAGGAGGATCAGCTCCGTCGTTTGTCAGTTTATTTGGTATAAATTTCTCAATTGCTTACTGTAGCTATCATTCTACAAGCTGGCATAGTCGCCGTGTTAGAACACGCACGAACAAGTTGAACGATTGCCTTCAAAGAGAAAAGTGGACATTTCGGTTCTTACAGTATGTTCTTCGCGTGAGGAAGAAAACAAAAAATTAGCAACAAAAGAAAATGCTCTATCTATTCGGCGACTGTGAAGGAAAAGATTCAGAGCGGCAATGCCTGGAGCGCTGGGTGAGGGCAGCAGACCTTCGTCACGGCCGCATGCACGTGGAAGCAGCAAGAAGCGAGACAGCAGTCCGCGTCGTCAGACTAATTGCAAGGCGAGAACTAATTGGCCGGATTGTTGATTCCGATACGGCGCCAGGCATCGCTACCGTCAACGTCGTTCAAGCCGAGAAACGAGCGAAATAACGCCTTCTCTCTGAAATAACTCTAGTGGTTGAAACATATCGCTAAAAAGGCAAGGCTGTCCTCAAATAGAAGCTCGGTTTGAACACCACAGTGCTTCGTTTGGCACGCTCCTACTGCAGCTGGTATGCTTTTACCTTCGTCTGATCCTTGAACAGATTTCCCTAGCCACTTACACGAAAACCTGCAGCTTACGAGGATTCCGTAAGACTCGCCGGCTTTGCATTTGTCGCATTATCAAGAGACTTCCAGTTTTGAAAGCGGTGACTGACTGAGGTTCGAGTTACAATTCCCTGGATTTGTTGTGTGACACCTACGCACGAAGCCAACGAGACACAAACACTGTCAGGGAAAACTGTTGTTGTAGTTGTTGATTTCAATCCAGAGACTGGTTTGATGCGGCTCTCCATGCTATTCTATCCTGTGCAAGCCTCTCCATCTCAGAGTACCTGCCGGCCGCGGTGGTCTCGCGGTTCTAGGCGCTCAGTCCGGAACCGCGCGACTGCTACGGTCGCAGGTTCGAATCCTGCCTCGGGCATGGATGTGTGTGATGTCCTTAGGTTAGTTAGGTTTAAGTAGTTCTAAGTTCTAGGGGACTGATGACCACAGATGTTGTCCCATAGTGCTCAGAGCCATTCAGAGTACCTACTGCAGTCTACATCCTTCTGAATCTGCTTAGGGTATTCATCTCTTGGGCTCCCTCTACGGTTTTTACGCTCTGCGCTTCCCTCGAGTACTAAATTGGTGATCACATAATGCTTCAGAACGATTCCTACCAACCGATCCCTTTTGCTAGTCAAGTTGTGCCACAGATTTCTCTTCTCCCCAGTTCTGTTCAGTACCTCCACATTAGTTATGTGATCTACCCATCTGATGTTCAGCATTCTTCTGCAGCACCACATTTCGAAAGCTTCTATTCTCTTCTTGTCTAAACTGTTTATCGTCCATGTTTCACTTCCATACAGGACTAAACTCCATACAAATACTTTCAGAAAGGACTTCCTGACACTTAAATCTATACTCGATGTTAACAAATTTCTCTTCTTCAGAAAAACTTTCCTTCCCATAGCCGTCGGCGTCCTCTCTACTTCGGCCATACTCATTTATTTTGCTGCCCAAATGGCAAAACTCATCTAATACTTTAAGTGTCTCATTTCCTAATCTAACTCCCTCAGCATCACCTGATTTAGTTCGACAACATTCCATTACCCTTGGCCGGCTGGTGTGACCGAGCGGTTCTAGGCGCTTCAGTCTGGAACCGCGCGACAGCTACGGACGCAGGTTCGAATCCTGTCTCGCGCATGAATGTCTGTGATGTCCTTAGTTTAGGTTTAAGTAGTTCGAAGTTCTAGGGGACTGACGGCCTCAGATGTTAAGTTCCATAGTGCTCAGAGCCATTTGAAGGATTTGAACCATTACCCTTGATTTGTTGTTGTTCATTTTATATCCTCCTTTCAAGATACTGTCCATTCTGTTCAACTGCTCTTCCAGGTCCTTTGCTGTCTCTGACAGAATTACCATGTCGTAGGCAAACCTCAAAGTTTTAATTTTTTCTCTATGGATTTTAATTCCTACGGCAAAGTTTTCTTATTTGCAAAAAAGAAAAAAAACCCGAATCTTATCAGATACCACCCTGGACTGAAGAGGGTATTAAGGCTCTACCAGTGGTGTGGCTTTCTTCTCACAGTTGTCCTATAGCGAACCAGCATTTCTGCTACGCCGTGAATACTACCAGGATATGCCACATCTCTGACTATTCCTTTTTCGTGTATTTCCAGCCGGGAACCGCAAGTCTCTAGAGGAACGGAAGGTTCCAAATGATTGGAAAAGAGCACAGGTAGTCCCAGTCTTCAAGAAGGGTCGTAGAGCAGATGCGCAAAACTATAGACCCATATCTCTGACGTCGATCTATTGTAGAATTTTAGAACATGTTTTTTGCTCGCGTATCATGTCGTTTTTGGAAACCCAGAATCTACTCTGTAGGAATCAACATGGATTCCGGATCGTGTGAGACCCAACTCGCTTTATTTGTTCATGAGACCCAGAAAATATTAGATACAGGTTCCCAGGTAGATGCAATTTTCCTTGACTTCCGGAAGGCGTTCGATACAGTTTCTCACTGTCGCCTGATAAACAAAGTAAGAGCCTACGGAATATCATACCAGCTGTGTGGCTGGATTGAAGAGTTTTTAGCAAACAGAACACAGCATGTTGTTCTCAATGGACAGACGTCTACAGACGTTAAAGTAACCTCTGGCGTGCCACAGGGGAGTGTTATGGGACGTTATGGGACCATTGCTTTTCGCAATATGTATATAAATGACCTAGTAGATAGTGTCGGAAGTTCCATGCGACTTTTCGCGGATGATGCTGTACTATACGAAGAAGTTGCAGCACTAGAAAATTGCAGCGAAATGCAGGAAGATCTGCGGCGGATAGACACTTGGTGCAGGGAGTGGCAACTGACCCTTAACATAGACAAATGTAATGTATTGCGAATACATAGAAAGAAGGATCCACCAACAAAGGAGGTGGCTTACGGAACACTCGTTCGACCTATACTTGAGTATTGCTCATCAGTGTGGGATCCGTACCAGATCGGGTTGACGGAGGAGATAGAGAAGATCCAAAGAAGAGCGGCGCGTTTCGTCACAGGATTATTTGGTAACCGTGATAGCGTTACGGAGATGTTTAGCAAAGTCAACTCTGCAAGAGAGGCGCTGTGCATCGCGGTGTACCTTGCTCGCCAGGTTTCGAGAGATTGCGTTTCTGGATGAGGTATCGAATATACTGCTTGCCCCTACTTATACCTCCCGAGGAGATGACGAATGTAAAATTGGAGAGATTCGAGCGCGCACGGAGGCTTTCCGGCAGTCGTTCTTCCCGCGAACCATACACGACTGGAACAGAAAAGGGAGGTAATGACAGTGGCACGTAAAGTCCCCTCCGCCACACACCGTTGGGTGGCATGCGGAGTATAAATGTAGATGTAGATCTGGTCACCTTACCTTAATATTTTGCGCTTTTCGCCCGATTCAGAGACTCAGAAAATATCGTTCTCGTGAAACACAACTAGGTCTTTATCCGCGCGAAGAAATTTCAAACTGTTTCCATACGTCTAGATCTAGATTTATTGAAGGCTTTTGACACCGATTCTCACAAGCAGCTTCTAGTGAAATTGCTTGCGTACGGAGTATTGGCTCAGTTTTTCCACTCGACTGCCACAAAGTTTACAGTTTGTAGTAACCGACGGAAAGTCATCGAGTAAAAGAGATGTGGTATCTGGTGTTTTCCAGGGAAGTTTTACAGGCTCTCTGCTGTTTCCGATCCACATAAACGATTTAGGAAACAATCTGGAAAGCCATCTTTGATTGTTTGCAGATGATGCTGTAGTTCAACGTCTATTTTACTTATTGATTTAGACCGCCTAGTAATGTCATCAAAACATCAAAACCAATTGAAAAATGATTTAGATAAGATATTTGTGAATTCATCCACACGAATACTGAAAGGAGACCGCTAAATTTCGGTTGCACGATAAATCACACAAATGTAAAGGCTGTGACTGCAACTAAGTACTTAGTCTATTTTGATTCATTCTGAAGATGCGCTCATACAAATCAGTTCTCCTTTTTGTCACTTTGTCTGATAATTTTTGAGTTGTTTGATAAACTGTTTTGTTTAAGATGTGAATCAGAGTATTGTTATGGAACTTGTGGCCTAGGATCTTAGCACCTTTCTCTCTTTGATCTCCGGATTTTAAATGGGCATTGGTTGATGATGGATAATGTTTCGGCTGCGTATAGGGCTTCTTGTTTGATTACCATGTTGTAGGAGCTGATTTTCGCATTCCGTGAGAGGGACCTGTTGTCACATGTGTCTCTGGTGAGCTGGAACGACAGTTCAATTTTATTTATTCTAAATTTCAAAGCGTTTATTTGGAGGCCATTCCAGATTATTATTATTTCTGTTTACTCCATATGTATTGTGCATATTATTTTGGAATTCCTAAAACGACATAATTCAGCAACATTTACTCTCAAAATCACTGAAATCTTGGGGAGAGATAAATCAGTAAGTTGACATATTTTGCGTATTTTCATTCAATAAAGTCATTTGGAATAAAGTTCTGGGGTGACTCATCTGTAAGAAAGAAAGTCTTCGTTGCGCTGTAAAGATAATATGCAGTGCTCATCCACCATCATCTTGTAGATGCCTGTTTAAGGAGTTGGGCATTCTTACTGCTTCACAATATATTTAGTCCCTGAAGAAGTTTGTTGTAAATAATCCACTATAGTCCAGAAAGAACAATGACGAAAATAATTACAACCCCAGACGGGAAAATGTCATTCATAACTCCACATTAAGGTTGTATTTACCAAAACCGAGGTGCACAATGCAGATAAATGCTCATTTTTGATCACTTGCACACTGATATAAAATATCTGACAAACAGCAAAATTTGAAAAGAAGTTGACAAAGTTTCTCTTTGACAACTCCTTCTCTTCCTTAAAAGAATTTTAATTACCGCAATCTGCAAAAGGTGGTGGGTAGGAATTACTAACTCACAACATCTGCATATGTCTCTTTCTTTTTTAAGAAAAAGAAAACTAACTTAGAAATGTTCAGAATGGAGCCATATGTCCAAAGTAATTTACCGAGCGAATGTAAAATTACTCGTTCCACAGCATTACGATCTATCGTGCCCCCCTTCTTGCAGCGGTGTACCGTAGGTCTCTAGAAGAGCGTAGCGTTCCAAAGGATTGGAAAAGGGCACAGGTCATCCCCGTTTTCAAGGAGGGACGTCGAACAGATGTGCAGAACTATAGACCTATATCTCTAACGTCGATTAGTTGTAGAATTTTGGAACACATATTGTGTTCGAGTATAATGACTTTTCTGGAGACTAGAAATCTACTCTGTAGGAATCAGCATGGGTTTCGAAAAAGACGGTCATGTGAAACCCAGCTCGCGCTATTCGTCCACGAGACTCAGAGGGCCATAGACACGGGTTCCCAGGTAGATGCCGTGTTTCTTGACTTCCGCAAGGCGTTCGATACAGTTCCCCACATTCGTTTAATGAACAAAGTAAGAGCATATGGACTATCAGACCAATTGTGTGATTGGATTGAGGAGTTCCTAGATAACAGAACGCAGCATGTCATTCTCAATGGAGAGAAGTGTTCCGAAGTAAGAGTGATTTCAGGTGTGCCGCAGGGGAGTGTCATAGGACCGTTGCTATTCACAATATACATAAATGACCTGGTGGATGACATCGGAAGTTCACTGAGGCTTTTTGCAGAGGATGCTGTGGTGTATCGAGAGGTTGTAACAATGGAAAATTGTACTGAAATGCAGGAGGATCTGCAGCGAATTGACGCATGGTGCAGGGAATGGCAATTGAATCTCAATGTAGAAAAGTGTAATGTGCTGCGAATACACAGAAAGATAGATCCTTTGTCATTTAGCTACAAAATAGCAGGTCAGCAACTGGAAGCAGTTAATAGCATAAATTATCTGGGAGTACGCATTAGGAGTCATTTAAAATGGAATGATCATATAATGTTGATCGTCGGTAATGCAGATGCCAGACTGAGATTCATTGGAAGAATCCAAAGGAAATGCAATCCGAAAACAAAGGAAGTAGATTACAGTACGCTTGTTCGCCCACTGCTTGAATACTGCTCAGCAGTGTGGGATCCGTACCAGATAAGGTTGATACAAGACATAGAGAAGATCCAACGGTGAGCAGTGCGCTTCGTTACAGGATCATTTAGTAATCGCGAAAGCGTTACGGAGATGATAGATAAACTCCAGTGGAAGACTCTGCAGGAGGGACGCTCAGTAGCTCGGTACGGGCTTTTGTCAAAGTTTCGAGAACATACCTTCACCGAAGAGTCAAGCAGTATATTGCTCCCTCCTACGTATATCTCGCGAAGAGACCGTGAGAATAAAATCAGAGAGATTAGAACCCAGACAGAGGCATACCGACAATCCTTCTTTCCACGGTCAATACGAGACTGGAATGAAGGGAGAACCGATAGAGGTACTCAGGGTACCCTCCGCCACACACCATCAGGTGTCTTGCGGAGTATGGATGTAGATGTAGATGATCCAAGGAATATGAAACCCACTAATTGTAACGGCAAGTCACTAGAAAGGCAAGTTATACGTAAGAGATAGCCTGAAGGCTGTAACACTGATGCGTGAAATAAATACGTGAATAAATAGAAATGTGATATCCTTATCTACACTGATATGTGTGTTTGTCATACCGAAATTGCACTGTGGGTTTCGGACTTTCGGCTGATATCGCGTGTCTGAACCCAGTCGTCGTTTGTCCACGAGCTGCGAGATTTACAGTGGGACAACGCATACGTGCGGTATAGTATCGCAGTGGCACTGTACTGCCGAATCTGCAATACCAGCCGAAGTTAATCTAGCTCAACCACTGGACACATCATGCATCAATGAACTGCTGCAGGTAGGCAATATTTGACAGAATTTCTTTGAAAGTGTATAAATGTGTCCTGTGACAAATGGGACACCGGTCAATGTCTGAATACCGTGTGTGTGTGTGTGTGTGTGTGTGTGTGTGACACACTGGAGGCAGCTGCAAGACGTGGCGGAGCACATCTCTGTACTGTGCCGTGGTTTACGGTGGTCCGCCAGGACGGGGGAAAGTCAGCCACGGCCGGCCAGATGGAGTCCCGGTGTCGTCCTGCCGTGCCAGCAGCGGCAGCAGTAAACAGCCGCCCGGCGCCGTGGCAGCGCCAGCTCTCTCCGGCCGCTTTCCTCGCACGCGTGCTGCCTGCCTCCCGCCGTCCGCTGCTGGCGCGCGACCACGAAACTCGGAACTGGCACGTCCCACTTGTGCCCGCCGCCGTCGCCCACACCAGAAACACTGTACGCGGTGTGACTGTTGGCCGTCCGAGGAAAGGACGCGCCAGCCAGTGGTCGTCGCCTGGTCGCAGGAACCGACCCGGAAATCGCCTCAGATGAAATCTAAGTCTGGATGGCCGGACGGGAATTTGGAGGCCCGTTAAGCCATCGGCACACGGACCGTGCATCCGAACGTTAAGCGTGCCGAGTTTCTGACGTCATAGCGTGGAATAGCACGTTCGGCAGTCTTTCCGAACGTGCAGAGCAATATCTGGCATGCCAGATATTCTGAGCGTGCGTCTGAGCGTTGACCAATGAGATGGCACAACGCCACCTACGTCACAAGCACGCCGTCTCCCTTCAGTACAGAGTTGTGAGGCGCCATATTGGCATTCATTTCAAGCCTATACGTATATATGCCGTTTCTGAGCACCAGCAAATTGAGAATCACTGGAAAACCCGTTGTTAACTGTGTGATTCGTTCCAATAAAATAATGAGAAACATGATATTCGTGGCAAAAGAAGTATTGTAACGAGCGTATTACGAGAGTAGGCTATTTGAAGGCAGCGACACACTGAAGATGCACCCAAAACGCATTGTTCATCATACAATTTGTTGTAATTAAATTTCAATTAATAACATAATTATCTACGATTAACGTTTTTTAGCAAGGGGCAAGGAAGAGCAGCCTGTTGTTGGTTTAGCGCAATGGGTAGTGTTTCTGTCCAGTAAAGAGTCTATGTTGAGGCGGTGCTTCGCGTCTTTACACTCCCAATTTTTTTTTATTAACATTCGCGTTTTTATTTAGTTCCGATACTTTATTATTAGTTTAATATAAGTATATGCTATAATGATTGATGTTATGTACATATAAGTTCACCTTTTTTTGAGGGGTGACTTTGTTCCATTGACTTAATTACAGGACAGCTTGCGCTACTTGTATAAAGATATTTTGCTCGTTTTTCTTTTATGCTTCGTCATACATATGCTGGAAAGATTCTGCTACTGGTTAGGAACAGTGATCAAGTAAGACTGACCTTGGGGTTTTACTAAAATGTGAGAATGATGAAATCATGTTTATCTTATGCGGAGAAGTATTCCAAATTTGTACCGCACTGTTTGCAATGGAACTTTTGTAAGCGTGTGTCCTTATTGATTGAGCATGGTTCTTTCTCTATCGTGCACGATGGAGGAAATGTGCGTTTCAATAGAGCTAACGTGGGGAAATTTACGCGCGCCCGTTGAGTAGAAACGGTGTGATTTACGAACTAGAAACATCCCTCAACTGCCGCAGGAGTGCGTTGCGATCGCGTATACCACGTTGGGGCCCACGTACCGTATGCACAAGTCGCATCGTTCCTGAGCGTTCAGCAGCACGTTGAACTTGGCACGCTCAACGTTCGGATGCACGGTCCGTGTGCCGACGGCTTTAACGTTGAGCGTGCCAAGTTCAACGTGCTGCTGAACGCTCAGGAACGATGCGACTTGTGCATACGGTACGTAGGCCCCAACGTGGTATACGCGATCGCAACGCACTCCAGCGGCAGTTGAGGGATGTTTCTAGTTCGTGTATCACACTGTTTACTCAACGGACGCGCGTAAAATTCCCCACGTTAGCTCTATTAAAACGCACATTTCTTCCATCATCCACGAAAAGGAAAGTACCATGTCCAATCAATAAGGACACAGGCTTATAAAAGTTCCATTATAAATAGTCCGTTACAAATTTGGAATACTTCTCCGCATAAGATAAACATTATTTCACATTCCCACATTTTAGTAAAACCCCAAGGTCAGTCTTACTTGACCACTATTCCTACCCAGTAGCAGAATCTTTGCAACATGTGAATTACGAAGCGTGAAAGAAGAAGGAGCAAAATATCGTTATACAAGTAGGGCAAGCTGTCCTTTAGATTAAGCCAATCGAACAAAGTCACCCCTCAAAAAAGGGGAACTTGTATTTACATAACATCAAATATTATAGTCTATACTTATATTAAACTAATAATAAAGTATCAGAACCTAATAAAAACGCGAAAGATAGGGGAAAAAAAAATGGTTGTGTCAGGACGCGAACCACCGCCCCAACAAAAAATCTCATTATTAGACAGTGACGCTATTCATTACGCTTTTTTTCCTCTCTTTTTGTTCGCTTCTGTTTGTTCCATCTGCTCGGGCGGACGTCGTAAGACATTCGTTTAAGTTCATTGTTGATCGATTAAAATAGTTTTTTATCACAGAGGGCAGCTAACCCTCTGACCGAACACGCTGAGCTACCGTGCCGGCAACGCTAAACCAACATCACACCTTTAGTAAATTATCATAGTATGTTACCTCTCGCTAAAAACCTTAATTGTAGTTATGTTACTAACTGCAATATAATTATAACAAATTGTACCAAGAACAATGCGTTTTGGGTGGATCTTCAGTGTGTCGTTGCCTTCAAATAGCCTACTCCCATAATACGCAAGTTACAATAATTCTTTTGCCACGAATATGATATTTGTCATTTTATTGGAACGAATCACACGGTTAACAACAGGTTTTCCAGTGATTCTCAATTTGCTGGTGCTCAGAAACGGCATACGTACGTGTAGGCTTGAAATGAATGCCAATATGGCGCCTCACAACTCTGTACTGAAGGGAGACGGCGTGCGTGTGTCGTAGGTGGCGTTGTGCCATCTGATTGGTCAACGCTCACACGCACGCTCAGAATATCTGACACGGCAGATACTGCTCTGCACGTTCGGAAAGACTCCCGAGCGTGCTATTGCATCCTGTGACGTCAGAAACTCGGCACGCTCAACGTTCGGCAGCACGGTCCGTGTGCCGGCGGCCTTAGGTACCTTGACCGCTACGCCGCCTCGTTCCGACAGCTCTCCCGCGAACGTTATTCACTGTACTTCAGAAAGATAAACAAGACGACAAGTCTGCGCAAAGTCTTCGCCGAAGATTTGCCCGTAAGCCGACGGTAGATTTCACTCAGGAGGGCGTCGACCGTATATTACACTGAGGAGCCAAAGAAACTGGCACACGTGCCCAATACCGTGTAGGGCCCCCGAGAACACGCAGAAGTGCCGCAACACGACGTGGTGTGGACTTGACTAATGTCTGAAATAGTGCTGGGCGGAGCTGACACCATGAAAATCTTCGTTGATCCATTATGGATCGTGGGACGACGGCTGGCATGAACTTCTTGATGCAATAATTTACCAACAGCCATATGTATTGTAGAAATTTGTTTTATTTTATGAACTTCTATGTGCTACCATTTTCGGCATTACATTGATGCCATTTTCAGGCCCCACTCGTCATAGTCGTAATATCGATGTTTGCAAACTGCCCCAATATGTTTCGCCTGGCCACCAACTGTTGCAGGACGATTTGATTCAGTGATCCAGTTATATGGCACTTCCGTGTATAGCGATTTTACGACTATGACGAGTGGGGCCTGAAGATGGCATCAATGTAATGCCCACACTGGTAGCACATAGAAGTTCACAAAATAAAATAAATTTCTACATACGGCTGTTGGTAAATTATTGCTTCAAGAAGCTGACACCATGAATCCTCAAGGGCTGTCCACAAATTCTTAAGGGGATTGCAAAAAAATTGTTCAAATGGCTCTGAGCACTATGGGACTTAACATCTGTGGTCATCAGTCCCCTAGAACTTAGAACTACTTAAACCTAACTAACCAAAGGACATCACACACATCCATGCCCGAGGCAGGAGTCGAACCTGCGACCGTAGCAGTCGCGCGGTTCCGGACTGAGCGCCTAGAACCGCTCGGCCACAGCGGCCGGCAAGGGGATTGCAGATCTCTTCTGAACAGCACGTTGCTCAATAATATTCATGTCTGGGGCCAGCGGAAGTGTTTAAACTCAGAAGAGTGTTCCAGGAGCCACTCTGTAGCAATTCTGGACGTCTGGGCTGTCGCATTGTTCTGCTGGAATATCCCAAGTCCGTCGGAATGGACAATGGACATGAATGTATGCAGGTGACCAGATAAAATGTTTACATACCTGTCAGCAGTATGTAGATCTATCAGGGGCCCCATATCACTCCAACTGCACAAGTCCCACACCGTTACACAGCCTGCACCAGCTTGAACACTCCCGTGAAGACGCGCAGGGTCCATGGGTTCACGAGGTTGGCTCCGTAGCCGTACCCGTCCATCTGCTCTATACAATTTGAAACGAGACTCGTCCGACCAGCCAACTGGTCTGAATCGTCGCATACCAGCTATTATACCACCTCCTACTTCGTCGCTTTTTCTCCAGATTCTTCATACGTATTATCCTCTGTCTTGTAAGCTGGTGTACAAATGGCTCTGAGCACTATGGGACGTAACATCTATGCTCATCAGTCCCCTAGAACTTAGAACTACTTAAACCTAACTAACTTAAGGACATCACACAACACCCAGTCATCACGAGGCAGAGAAGATCCCTGACCCCGCCGGCAAGCTGGTGCACACCTTTGCTTACTGGTAACGTTTAACGTATCTCTATAGCGCATTTTATGTATATGCTCGCACTACATTACAGACTCAGTAAGAAGTTAAAAATAATCCGGTTCCCGGTTGAATGTACAGCAAAGCCAGTTGTATCCCAAATATTAAATGTCCGGTTTATGTCACATTTCACTCTCCTCTTGCCGCCTTTCCACCTTTCAACACACAGAAGTTTGCATGAACTTAAAAGTACAGTTGCTCTTATAACATTTTCATTTAGCTCTTATCAGTGTAGTCTGCTTAGGCATAAAGCGCGCGCGCGCGTGTGTGTGTGTGTGTGTGTGTGTGTGTGTGTGTGTGTGTGTGTGTGTGTTTGTGTGTTTCTGACCTTCGTTCCCCATATTTATTCAATCTGTTGATTTCTTATTGACTTACTTGCAAAGCAGAATATACAACGTAATTATTAGGATGCCTGTGTTGTGAGGAAATGAAGTTTCCTTCCATACTTGCACAAAAAATATATTCACGATAAATAGTGAAATTTCACTGAATGCAACATGTCATATTTTCCAACTTTAACATGCTTCATAAATCTTCATTTGACATCGCTATTAGCTTATATTTAACTTCCTATTTCCTTTCACTTTTCTGCACTCTCCCCCTCCTTCGGCCCCCGTCACTCCTACCCCACAGACACACACACACACACACACACAGACACACACACACACACACACACCACAATTCTTCTTATTATGCAAAACGTCCTATCCGATCAAGAGGGGAATATTTCAAGAACATGCTGCTTTTGAATAACACGTGAAACTGATTCCTCGTGTCATGTTACATCGTACCGTCTGTGAAGTACAGTTCAGTTTAAGACACGCCACGTGTACTATTCATTCGAAGAATACCTACTGGCCACACACTAGCTGAAATGAAGTTTAAAGAGAAGCGACGGCGGAAGAAATACTGAATTTCGTTTTCCGAAATCTTTTTACCGCGGAAGATCAATCATCGCACGAACGTCGGAATTGCAAATGTTGAAAAAACCGATCGCGGAACAGAAAAGCGACTACAAGCGCTTAGTAATGGAAAGGCGCCAGGACCAGATGAGATACCTATAGGGATTCGACAGAGATCAGGCGAAAGGAATCCCTCCCCTTCTAGCAGTAGTTTATGGTAAATCGCTTGAGCAACGAAGGGTACGCAGCGATTGGAACAAGGGCAGGTCATTCCCGTTTTTAAGAAGGGCCGCATACAGATGCACACAATTATGGACCTAGGTCGGTGACGTCAATCTGTTGTAGGATTTATGGAACATGTTGTATGCTCAAGAATTATGACGTTCTTGGAGAAGGAAAATCTCCTCTATAAAAATCAGCATGGATTCCGCTAACAGAGATCCTGCGCTTCTCAACTCGCTCTGTTCCTGCGTGAGATCCGCAGTGCACTAGACAATGGCGCTCAGGTTGATGCCGTGTTCCTTGACTGCAGGAAGGCGACACCGTCCAGCACTGCCGTTTAGTGAAAAAATACGAGCTTACACAGTATCTGCGACTGAATTCAACACTTCCTTGCAGACAGAACTCTCCACGTCGCTCTTGACGGAACAAAATCGACAGATGTAATTTCCGGAGTACCCCAGGACCGTTACTGCTTACAGTGTATATGATCTAGTAGAAAGCGTAGGACGCTCTCTAAGGCTATTCGTAGATGATGCAGTTGTCTATAACAAAGTAGCAGTGCAAGAAGATAGTAACGATTTGACAATGACCTCCAGAGAATTGATGAATAGTGCAGGCTCTGGCAATTGACCCAGAACGTAAGTAAATGTAACATATTGCGCATACACAGGAAACGAAATCTACTACTATACAGCAACACCATTGATGACAAACAGCTGGAAACAAAGTCCACCGTAAAGTATCTAGGAGTATTTCAGAATGAGATTTTCACTCTGCAGCGGAGTGTGCGCTGATATGAAACTTCCTGGCAGATTAAAACTGTGTGCCCGACCGAGACTCGAACTCGGGACCTTTGCCTTTCGCGGGCAAGTGCTCTACCAACTGAGCTACCGAAGCACGACTCACGCCCGGTACTCACAGCTTTACTTCTGCCAGTACCTCGTCTCCTACCTTCCAAACTTTACAGAAGCTCTCCTGCGAACCTTGCAGATCCCCCAGGCTTTGGCTAAGCCATGTCTCCGCAATATCCTTTCTTTCAGGAGTGCTAGTTCTGCAAGGTTCGCAGGAGAGCTTCTGTAAAGTTTGGAAGGTAGGAGACGAGGTACAGGCAGAAGTAAAGCTGTGAGTACCGGGCGTGAGTCGTGCTTCGGTAGCTCAGTTGGTAGAGCACCTGCCCGCGAAAGGCAAAGGTCCCGAGTTCGAGTCTCGGTCGGGCACACAGTTTTAATCTGCCAGGAAGTAACATATTATTTCTTCCCATATGTATTGTAGATTTCACTCCAAATACTGGTTTGAGACAGCTCTCCATGCTAACCTATCCTTTGCAAGCCCCTTCAATTCCGAGTAACTACTGCAACCTACATCCCTCTGAATATGCTTAGTGTATTCATCTCTTCGTGTCCATCTATCGTTTTTACCCCCACGCTTCACTCCAGTACTAAACTGGTGATCTGTTGATGTCTCAGAATGTGTCATACCAGCCGATCCCTTCTTTTAGTAGCCGGCCGTTGTGGCCGTGCGGTTCTAGGCGCTTCAGTCTGGTACCGCGTGACCGCTACGGTCGCAGGTTCGAATCCTGCCTCGGGCATGGATGTGTGTGATGTCCTTAGGTTAGTTAGGTTTAAGTAGTTCTAAGTTCTAGGGGACTGATGACCACAGTCCCATAGTGCTCAGAGCCCTTTGAACCATTTTGAACCTTCTTTTAGTCAGGTTGTGCGACAAATTTTTCTTCTCCCCTTTCATCTCAGTACCTCCTCATTAGTTACATTTAGTGTTCCGTAGCACCACGTTTCAAAAGCTTATACTCCTTATCTAAACTGTTTATCGTCCATGTTTCACTTCCATACAAGGCTACACTCCATACAAATACTACCAGAAAGGGCTTTCCGAGACCTAAATCCAAACAAAACTGTTAAGGCACTCGTGGCCCCTTCTTGAAGAATTGTCTGTTGGGTTCTGCTTCGGGTTCTTCGGCCGACGTTCGTCTGATGATTTTTGTGACGTTTCGCCAGCACGAGTGGCTGGCATTGTCAAAGTTTCGTCCTCCACCAGCAATGAAACTTTGACAATGCCAGCCACTCGTGCTGGCGAAACGTCACAAAAATCATCAGACGAACGTCGGCCGAAGAACCCGAAACAGAACGCAACAGCCACTTAAATCTATAGGCGATGTAAACAGATTTATCTTCTTCGGAAATGCTTTGCTTGCTATTGCCTGTCTACATTTTATATCATCCCTACTTCGACCATCATCAGTTTTTTGCTCCCCAAATAGCAAAACTCATCTACTACTTTAAGCGTTTCATTTCGTAGTCTAATTCCCTCAGCGTCAGCCGATTTAATTGGACTACATTCAATTATCCTGGTTTTGCTGTTGTTGATGTTCATCTCATATCCTCCTTTCAAGATACTGAGTTAGAAAGACGTATTAGAAAACGGCTTCAGTCACAACTTCGCGTGTTCTGTTAAGTGCACGATACATTCTGGACCCTGTGGCTCCATCATCGGGCGTAACTCGTCCTAATACATGGTTCATTCTTTTTTTCTCCGTCTTGAACGAGGTGAAATGTATATTTCTGTCATGAAAACGTTTCACGTTAGGTTATGAAATTCGTAAGTCAAACGCGGAAAATAAGTGCGTAATAATGGAAAAGATGAACAGTGTACACTTACAACATAAGCCAACAGAAGGGTTTTTAGTGTTTTAACACCATCGCTAAAAACGCTTTTCTTGGATTATGTAGCAAGTTTACATCATTCATCTTTTCCATTATTACGCACTAATTTTTCGCGTTTGACTTAGGAAATTCATAACCTAACGTGAAAAGTTTTCATGACAGAAATATGCATTTCACATCATTCAAGAGAAAAAAATGAAGCATGTCGGGAGGGTTGCCCAGAAAGTGATTCACCGCATTTGTTTCCTCAGCCGAAACAATGCAACGAATGCGAAACGTCAAATGTTTTTTATTCCAGTCTTTGATCAGAATATGAATTGTTTAGACGATGAATGGTTTCAGTCCGTAATGACCCTCCTCAGATCTTTTTTACGGACTGAAACCGGTCATCGTCTAAAGGATTCACATTGTGACCAAAGACTGGAATAAAAAAAATTTAACACTATTGGATCACTGTTTGTATACGCGACCATGTCGCAGTTGGTGAATGCGAAACTTTTTCTACCTGTATATTATTCGAAGTCTTCTGACTGAGCGCGCCAAGTTTCCGTCACTTCCGACAGATAGCGTAGCTGCAGGACAGTTGCAAAATGGCGTCTGTAGGTTTAGAAGCAACGTGCCATCGTTGAATTTCTCACTGCAGAGAAAGAAATTGTGAGAATGCTTGTGCAAAGTCTATGGATTATCTGCTGTCGACAGAAGTACGGTTAGTCGCTGGGCATGGAGGGCGGAGTCATGAGAAGGCGGTTCGGCACAGCTCCACCATTTGCAGCGGTCGGGGAGACCACCCACGGCCATTACACCTGACCCTCGGACTTCCACTTGTTTGGGCCACTGAAGGATGGCATTGGTCGTGGTGATCCACACAGTGAAGCCACGGCTCCGCCACCAGGACAAGGATTGGAACCTACAGGGCATACACGCCCTTGTTTCGCGGTGAAGGAAGGCCATAGAAATGGCTGGAGATTACGTGGAAAGCATAGAGTGTGTAAATAAAACACAATTCTTTCGTGTGTGTAATTCTCATTATGATCAATAAAGAATTGTTGATGAAAAGAAGTGATGCATTACATTCGGGGCATCCCTAGTCTGAAGACAAATTATACCTAATGGTGGAGCCAAAAGGTTCGAAATGCATCGTGTACCTAATAAAACACGAAAAGTTGTGACTGAAGGCGTTTTTTATAAAATAGTTCAAATGGCTGTAAGGACTATGGGACTTAACATCTGAGGTCATCAGTCCCCTAGAACTTAGAACTACTTAAACCTAACTAACCTAAGGACATCACACACATCTACATCTACATCCATACTCCTCAGTCCACCATAAGGTGCGTGGCGAAGGGTACCTCGTACCACAACTAGCATCTTCTCTCCCTGTTCCACTCCCAAACAAAACAGGGAAAAATGACTGCCTATATGCCTTTGGCGGCAGTAAAACTGTACTGCAGTCAGCCTCAAATGCTGGTCTCTAAATTTCCTCAGTAGCGATTCACGAAAAGAACGCCTCCTTTCCTCTAGAGACTCCCACCCGAGTTCCTGAAGCATTTCCGTAACACTCGCGCGATGATCAAACCTACCACTAACAAATCTAGCAGCTCGCCTCTGAATTGCTTCCATGTCCTCCCTCAATCCGACCTGATAGGGATCCCAAACGCTCGAGCAGTACTCAAGAATACGTCGTATTAGTGTTTTATAAGCGGTCTCCTTTACAGATGAACCACATCTTCCCAAAATTCTAACAATGAACCGAAGACGACTATCCGCCTTCCTCACAACTGCCATTACATGCTTGTCCCACTTCATATAGCTCTGCAATGTTACGCCCAAATATTTAATCGAGGCGACTGTGTCAAGCGCTACACTACTAATGGAGTATTCAAACGTTACAGGATTCTTTTTCCTATTCATCTGCATTAATTTACATTTCTCTATATTTATAGTCAGCTGCCATTCTTTACACCAATCACAAATCCTGTCCAAGTCATCCATGCCCGAGGCAGGATTCGAACCTGTGACCGTAGCAGCAGCGCGGTTCCAGACTGAAGCGCCTAGAACCGCTACCCACACCGGCCGGAGACGTTGTTGTTGTTGTTGTGGTCTTCAGTCCTGAGACTGGTTTGATTCAGCTCTCCATGCTACTCTATCCTGTGCAAGCTTCTTCATCTCCCAGTACCTACTGCAACCTACATCCTTCAGAATCTACTTAGTGTATTCATCTCTTGGTCTCCCCCTACGATTTTTACCCTCCACGCTGCCCTCCAATACTAAATTGGTGATCCCTTGATGCCTCAGAACATGTCCTACCAACCGATCCCTTCTTCTGGTCAAGTTGTGCCACAAACTTCTCTTCTCCCCAATCCTATTCAATACCTCCTCATTAGTTATGTGATCTACCCATCTAATCTTCAGCATTCTTCTGTAGCACCACATTTCGAAGGCTTCTATTCTCTTCTTGTCCAAACTATTTACCGTCCATGTTTCACTTCCATATATGGCTACACTCCATACAAATACTTTCAGAAATGACTTCCTGACACTTAAATCTATACTCGATGTTAACAAATTTCTCTTCTTCAGAAACACTTTCCTTGCCATTGCCAGTCTACATATCCTCTCTACTTCGACCATCATCAGTTATTTTGCTCCCCAAATAGCAAAACTCCTTTACTACTTTCAGTGTCTCATTTCCTAATCTAATACCCTCAACATCACCCGACTTAATTCGACTACATTCCATTATCCCCGTTTTGCTTTTGTTGATGTTCATCTTATATCCTCCGTTCAAGACAGCATCCATTCCGTTCAACTGCTCTTCCAAGTCCTTTGCTGTCTCTGACAGAATTACAATGTCATCGGCGGAGACGGCGTTTTTTAATTCATACTCGCAGTGTGAGGAATGAATGAGTCTGGGTGCTGTACGTCCCCCGCGCCACAGACGGTACGGCGAGTTGCGGAGTAGAGACGCAGACGTAGACTGGACAGGTGAGGTGGCGCCGTGTCAGCGGGCAGCACGCCGCCTGCTGGCGGCAGACACTCGGTGAGTCCCTGGGGACCGCCGAGGCGCAGAACAATGGCCTGCCCGCCCAGGGATTCCGGTCACGCCAAGGACACGGCGGCCAGGGTGGAGAGGAGAGGAGAGGAAGAGTTGCTGCCGGCTGCGCCGCGCGGCGCACACCGGACGTTCCACGGCGGCGGGCGGCAGGGGGCGGCCATAGCGCACCGGCCTACCTGCCCAGCCTCCCACGGTACGCCCCCCGTCTCTCTCCGCGGCACACGGAAGGCCGCTCCGAGCAGGACGTCAACGGACCGTACTCCGGGCACAACTGTAGTCAGGTTTAATAAAGAGCAACCGCCTTAAGCCACAAACCGTGATGTCACTAAAATACACCACCCGTTTAGAGCCCTGGGGACTGACCTTCAGGTGCTTTGACAGTGTGCATCAACTTTACACTTCGTTTAATTCTGGGCCTGGCGAGATCACACTGTTGTATTACAAAATGCCACAGTATCAAACACAAATCACTAAAAAATTCAGAAATGTATTAATTTACAGTAATGGGACAAGTGTTCACACACTAAAGCGTGGAAAAGTAAACTGCCTTTCTTGACAATACGAAACCAAAAACACTAATTGGATACGCAATATACACATTGGCCAGGCGCCAATGCAGCTTTGCTGCCATATACACTACTGACCATTAGAATTGCTACACCAAGAAGAAATGCAGATGAACGGGTATTCGTTGCACAAATATATTATACTACAACTGACATGTGATTACATTTTCACGCAATTTGGCTGCATAGATCCTGAGAAATCAGTACCCAGAACAACCACCTCTGGCCGTAATAACGGCCTTGACACGCACTGAGTCAAAAAGAGCTTGGATGGTGTGTACAGGTACAGCTGCCCGTGCAGCTTCAACACGATACCACAGTTCATCAACAGTAGTGACTGGCGTATTGTGACGAGCCAGTTGCTCGGCCACCATTGACCAGACTTTTTCAATTGGTGAGAGATCTGGAGAATGTGCTGGCCAGGGCAGCAGTCGAACATTTCCTGTATCCAGAAAGGCCGGTACAGGACGAGCAACATGCGGTCGTGCATTATCCTGCTGAAATGTAGGGTTTCGCAGGTATCGAATGAACGGTAGAGCGACGGGCCGTAACACATCTGAAATGTAACGTCCACTGTTCAAAGCGCCGTCAATGCGAACAAGAGGTGACCGAAACGTGTAACCAATGGCACCCCATACCATCACACCGGGTGATGCGCCAGTATGGCGATGACGAATACACGATTCCAATATGCGTTCACCGCGATATCGCCAAACACGGATACGACTATCATGATGCTGTAGACAGAACCTAGATTCATCCGAAAAAATGACGTTTTGCCATTCGTGCACCCAGGTTCGGCGTCGAGTAGACCATCGCAGGCGCTCCTGTCTGTGATGCAGCGTCAAAATGGTTCAAATGGCTCTGAGCACTATGGGACTTAACATCTGTGGTCATCAGTCCCCTAGAACTTAGAACTACTTAAACCAAACTAACCTAAGCACATCACACACATCCATGCCCGAGGCAGGATTCGAACCTGCGACCGTAGCAGTCTCGCGGTTCCGGACTGAGCGCCTAGAACCGCTGGACCACCGCGGCTGGCACGATGCAGCGTCAAGGGTAACCGCAGCCATGGTCTCCGAGCTGATAGTCCATGCTGCTGCAAACATCGTCGAACTGTTCCTGCAGATGGCTTTTGTCTTGCAAACGTCCTCATCTGTTGACTCAGGGATCGAGACGTGGCTGCACGATCCGTTACAGCTGTGCGGATAAGATGCCTGTCATCTCGACTGCTACTGATACGAGGCCGTTGGGATCCAGCACGGCGTTTCGTATTACCCTCCTGAACCCACCGATTCCTTATTCTGCTAACAGTCATTGGATCTCGACCAGAGCGAGCAGCAATGTCGCGATGCAATAAACCGCAATCTCGATAGGTTACAATCCGACCTTCATCAAAGTCGGAAACGTGATGGTACGCATTTCTCCTCCTCACACGAGGCATCACAACAACGTTTCACCAGGCAACGCCGGTCAACTGCTGTTTGTGTATGAGAAATCGGTTGGAAACTTTCCTCATGTCAGCACGTTGTAGGTGTCGTCACCGGCGCCTACCTTGTGAGAATGCTCTGAAAAGCTAATCATTTGCATATCACAGCATCTTCTTCCTGTCAGTTAAATTTCGTGTCTGTAGCACGTCACCATCGTGGTGTAGCAATGTTAATAGCCAGTAGTGTAGAACGAGAATGAACAAGCCTTTACAAAACAAAATACAAAAACGTCTGCCAAGCTCTCCACTGCGCTGGGAATTAAGTATTCATACACCAACAGAATATGACACGTCTAACAAAGCCGGAACATGTTTGATACTTCGTATGCATACTCTTCCGATGTATTACTTCTCGCAACCTCCGTGGCATGGAATGGACCAATTTTCTTGTAGTTTCTGACGTGATACCTTCCCACTCTCGAAGGAGAGCCTTTTTCAAACAGGCCTTACTACGGATGTCGTGTTTTCTCAGTCGTGTTTCCAGCTCACTCCACAAGTGTTCGATGGGATTCAGGTCCGTACTCTGAGCTGGTGTTTAAAGAGTGTGTGGAGTGTTGTAGAGCAGCCACAGCCGGACAATTTGAGCCGTATGTTTGGGATAACTGTCCTGTTGGAAGAAATAATTTCTAGGAAGACTCAAGGCGTCAACACTGTTGTAAGTTCTGTTTGAGAATGTTCACATACACAAATCTGTCCACGGTACCTTCCACAAACACTAATTTTCCGAAACCGGAGGCTAACATACAGCCCCATACCATCATTCCGCCACCTCCGTGCTTCACCGTGGGTTGAATGTTGTTTCGGTCGAGGTCTGTATTCGGTATTCTCCAGACCAAGATCCTACGATCGTTGTGCACGATATTAAATTTGCTTTCATCACTAAACAATACAGTATCTCTGAAGTCTGCTGTCTTGGATACACGCTGTTTCGCGAATTCCATCCGCCACTTCCTGTTCTTTTTGCTGATGTAGGCTTTCGTCTCGGGACCCTGGCTCTGTAGCCCGAACGACTGAGAATGGTACGAACTGCCCTTGGAGTGATGTCTTTCCGGAAGTGGTCATGTACACATCCGGATAGTGCCGACGCTGTCCCTTTCGGGTTTTTCTCGATGATTCTTAGTAGCATTCTGGTCTCTCTTGTTGTAAGCTTCTGTGGACGACCGTGTCGTTCACTGTTTATTACTACATGGCTGTCCTTATATCGCTTAATGATAGATTGCACAGTCGCTCGGCTTCGTCCTATGATGTTTGCAATTTCGGCATACGGCTTGTGTTGAAGATATTGGCCGACAACGACGTTTCGTTCCTCATTGGTCGTTTCCTTCCCCTTGCTGTTCCACGGTAGCCACGTCCGACGTGCTGTTGCTTCACGGCCGCCACACGACTACACAAGTGTGGCACGCACTCCGGGGCTGCGTCAGCCGCTTGTTTGGTTGATAGTAGTCCCGTGTATGAATACATTGTGCCCTGTCGTAGATCGTGCGGAGTGTAACATATTTTATTTTCCCAGAGTAGATTCATGACATACGGGAAGCTTCATCACCAAGAACATGTTTATTTGACGCTACATCACCTTACTTATTCGTATCGGCACTGTGGGTGATTTGCTTTCCCAACACAGCATCGTAGTTTCTCACCACCTACTGTATAAAACTATGATTCAGTTATTCAATCTGTATATTGAGCATGCAGTAAAGGAAAAAACAGAAAAATTTGGAGTAGCAATTAAAGTTCAGGGAGAAGAAATAAAAATTTTGAAGTTTGCCGATGACGTTGTGATTCTATCAGACACAGCAAAGGACGTGGAAGAGCAACTGATCGGAATGGACAGTACCTTCAAAGGTGGATATAAGATTAACACCAACAAAAGCAAAACGAGGATAATGGAATGAAGTCGAATTAAATCAGTTGATGCTGAGGGAATTAGATTAGGAAATGAGACACTTAAAGTAGTAGATGAGTTTTGCCATTTGGGAAGCAAAATAACTGATGGTGGTCGAAGTAGGGAGGATAAATAAATGTAGACTGCCATGCAAGAAAAGCATTTCTGGAAAAGAAAAATTTGATAACATCAAGTTCAGATTTAAGTGTCATCAAGTCCTTCCTGAAAGTATACGTATGGAGTCTAGCTGTCTATGGAAGTGAAACATAGACAATGAACAGTTTAGACAAGAAGAGAATAGAAGCTATCAAAATGTGGTGCTACAGAAGAATGCTGAAGAAGAGATGGGTAAATCACGTAACTAATGAGGTGCTCTCGTGTGAACCTTGCTTCTGTAAAGTTTGGAAGGTAGGCGACGAGGTACTGGCAGAACTAAAGCTGTGAGGACGCGGCGTGAATCGTGCTTGCGTAGCTCAGGTAGTACAGCACTTGCCCGCGAAAGGCAAAAGTCCCGAGTTCGAGTCCGGCACATAGTTTTAATCTGCCAGGAAGTTTCAAAACAACGTGAGTTTTTCTAGTTTTATCCATATTTTGAAGTTGTGTGCTTGACTGTATTTAGTACACGAGATGTATGAATAACAGCGCCTTCAGTCACATTTCTTTAGTGTTTTTTTTATTGAATCACGCGATGCACTTCAGTCCCTGTGGATCCATCATCAGTTGCAAAACTGCTACTGAAATTAGAAAGAAAGTTCTGTATCCCTAAAAGCAACAACAGAAGAGGATTATGACTGAATATACAACATAACGAAGATCTGTCTACCACACTGAATGAGATGCGCTAAATAGCTTTGAAAAATACAGGAAAATACTCGCTAGATCCTCTGTTACCTTCAATTACCCATCTCTAAATTCATCTTGGTCGTAATCTAAAAGTAACTAAGCGGCACATCACATACCGTACAATCCGCAGGTGATGACATTGGAAGTTCAGGCAGCGAATTCTTACCTGAAACAAAGAGAGAACCAACATTATTACACGCTGTAAACACACACACACACACACACACACACACACACACACACACACACACACAACACACAGATCCGGATCACAAACAATCTTGTAAATTTCTCTGTTTCAGAGATACAGAGGTTCAGAAGTGCTCTACTTGTACACGTATAATACACACTCAAAATCCGGTGTGTCGTAGCACGGATAAACGTGCTGTAAAGACTTTCCGTTATCATCTGGGAGCCCCATATTGTAACACTAAAGCAAATGCAGAATTTTTTTGCACGTAAAATTAGGTATGAATTTGTAATGGAACCTATTAAAGGCTTTACTTTACCGAAGTATGCGATACCCTCCAAATTCAACCAGTTTAACGAGTATTTACGATTATAGAAAAGTTATTTTGTATGTTAACAATGATTGCATAACATGTCTCCATAAACAAGTCAACCCATTGATCACTGGTAAAGCAAATGTCATCATGTAAAAACACTAAGTTCATCTTAAATAATTAATATTAAGTACGAAAAATAGAGGCCAACTTACGTGTTTTGCGTCTCCTTAAATAAAAATCGCCCAGTGAAACCTATTTGCTCACTAGGGCCGTTTTCACTCAGTATTCACGTAAACACTCCTATTTTAGACGAAAACCAATGTAATTCTTAATAATTCATGTTATTTACTTATTTATGCAAATTAGAGAAGTCAATTGACAAACTTCTAAAAAACGCCCTTTTTGTAACAAATCTGTCTGTCATTTTAATAACCTGTTAAATTACGTCACTCGATATAAATTAATAACTTTTCTGCACAAATTACGATAACAGATGTACATGTGACTTATAAACTACTCGTATATCTCTTTTTAGTAGTTCTTTGACAAGGTCATAAATACAAGCAGCAAGAAGGGTTGGGAGCGGAGTCTGAATGTCACTTTGGTAAAGTGTATGTGTGTTATTGTTCGAGGTGGATAAACATTGCAAAGAACATTTAAAAGAAGTTCTACTTTGTGTCGTGTCATTGGCTTTAGTGGACAGTGGAATTAAGATGGCCACCAGAGTAATAAATATTTGAAGTTTAAATATTTGTTGGTTTCGCTCATTATTTATCATCAAAAGCACATCAAAAACACGAGACCTCATCTTTTTACCCCTAGACAACCAGATTTAGAGCCAGCATTAGCATCGAGACACAGCAGATATCCAGCTTGCAGCAGCGATTACCACAATGCTTTTTAATGGCGCCAACCTAACATCAAGCGCTAACAAGCTCCGTAAATCGGAGTGAAATAATGCGATTATAGTAATATCTACGACCAGGCGACCATTATAAAGTGTAACATTAGTATTGCGTTATTAGAATTTCACGCAAGCAAACTAAATTTTACTGACCAATACATTTCTTTTCATATGGGTTACATGCCCTGCTGCAGCAGGGGAAAGAAGGGAACCGACGGAAACATGCGTCCTCAATTATTTGCTGGGTGTATTCCACTCTCTGCCATCTCCAACAGTTTTTGCCTTCTACTACTACTTCCTCCAGCAACACGGAAGTCTCTTCCTCATATCTTAACTGATGTCCCATAATCCTGTCCCTTCTCCTTGTCAATGTTTTCCACATATTGTTTTCCTCTGCGATTCTGCGCAGAACCTCCTCATTCCTTATCAGTCCACCTAATTTCCAACATTCGTCTGCAGCACCACATCTCATACCCTTCGATTCTCTTCTGTTCCGGTTTTTCCACAGTTAATGTTTCATTGCCACACAATGCTGTAATTCAGACGTACATTCTTAGAAATTCCTTCCTCAAATTGAGACCTACGTTTCATACTAGTAGACTTTTCTTTGCCAGGAATGCCCTTTTTTGACAGTGCTAGTCAGCTTTTGATGTCATCCTTGCTCCGTCCGTCACTAGTTACTTCGCTGTCTACCTAGCTTAATTCCTTAACTTCATCTATTTCAAGACCATGAATGCTGATGTTAAGTTTCTCGCTGTTCTCATTTCTGCTACTTCTCATTACTTTAATTTTTTTTCTTCGATTTACTCTCATTCCATATTCTGTACTCATTAGATTGTTCACTCTATTCAGCATATCATGTAATTCTTCATCACTTTAACTCAGAATACTAAAGTAATCAGAAAATCGTATCATTGGGTATCCTTTCAGCTCGCATTTTAATGCAACTCGTGAAGCTTTCTTTTATTTCCACCTTTGCCTCTTCGATGTACAGATTGAACAACAGGGGGCAAAGACTACATCCCTGTCTTACACCCTTTTTAATTCGACCGCTTCGTTCTTGGTCGCCCACTCTTTGTACATATTGTACACTACTGGCCATTAAAATTGCTACACCACGAAGATGACGTGCTACAGACGCGAAATTTAACCGACAAGAAGAAGATGCTGTGACATTCAAATGATTAGCTTTTCAGAGCATTCTCACAAGGTTGGCGCCGGTGGCGACACCTACAACGTGCTGACATGAGGAAAGTTTCCAACCGATTTCATATACACAAACAGCAGTTCACCGGCGTTCCCTGGTGAAACGTTGTTGTGATGCCTCGTGTAAGGAGGAGAAATGCGTACCATCACGTTTCCGACTTTGATGAAGGTCGGATTGTAGCCTATCGCGATTGCGGTTTATCGTATCGCGACATTGCTGCTCGCGCTGGTCGAGATCCAATGACTGTTAGCAGAATAAGTAATCGGTGGGTTCAGGAGGGTAATATGGAACGCCGTGCTGGATCCCAACGGCGTCGTATCAATAGCAGTCGAGATGACAGGCATCTTATCCGCATGGCTGTAACGGATCGTGCAGCCACGTCTCGATCCCTGAGTAAAGAGATGAGGACGTTTGCAAGACGACAGCCATCTGCACGAACAGTTCGACGACGTTTGCAGCAGCATGGACTATAAGCTCGGAGACCATGGCTGCGGTTACCCTCGACACTGCATCACAGACAGGAGCGCCTGCGATGGTGTACTCAACGACGAACCTGGTTGCACGAATGGCAAAACGGCATTTTTTCAGATGAATCTAGGTTCTGTTTACAGCATCATGACGGTCGCATCTGTGTTTGGCGACATCGCGGTGAACGCACTTTGAAAGCGTGTATTCGTCATCGCCATACTGGCGTATCACCCGGCGTGATGGTATGGGGTGCCATTGCTTACACGTCTCGGTCACTTATTGTTCGCATTGACGGCGCTGTGAACAGTGGACGTTACATTTCAGATGTGTTACGACCCGTGGCTCTACCCGTCATTCGATCCCTGCGAAACCCTACATTTCAGCAGGATAATGCACGACCGCGTGTTGCAGGTCCTGTACGGGCCTTTCTGGATACAGGAAACGTTCGATTGCTGCCCTGGCCAGCACATTCTCCAGATCTCTCACCAACTGAAAACGTCTGGTCAGTGGTGGACGAGCAACTGGCTGGTCACAATACGCCAGTCACTACTTTTGATGAACTGTGGTGTGTTGAAGCTGCATGGGCAGCTGTACCTGTACACGCCATCCAATCTCTGTTTGACTGAATGCCCAGGCGTATCAAGGCCGTTAATACAGCCAGAGGTGGTTGTTCTGGGTAGTGATTTCTCAGGATCTATGCACCCAAATTGCGTGAAAATGTAATCACATGTCAGTTCTAGTATAATATATTTGTGCAACGAATACCCGTTCATCTGCATTTCTTCTTGGTGTAGCAATTTTAATGGCCAGTAGTGTATGTTACCCGTCTCTTCCTATAGCTTACTCCTATTTTTCTCCTATAAGAGCACAAAAGAGGCGAACATGCTCCTGCTTATTTAAAATTCTGACTAAAAAGTGGGGTACCAGCTGCCTCATTTTATCTTCCTCAGAACCTTCAAAAATTTACCAAATAACTTTGGCATGTGAACATACTCGCGCTTTTTTATGCCGAGAGAGGAGAAGACTGTGGCAAAGAGACGGAAGAGTAATAAATATTGAAATATTATAAGACAGTATGGAGTGGTTGTGTTATAGAAAGACGGAAGTAATGCGAGAGAAAAAGAGGAACACAGAACAGTGCTATGAAGTGTGTGAAGGGGTCAGCGCCAGGGCGGTGGTGGGGGGGGGGGGGGGGGAGGAATAAAGATAAAGTGGAAGTCGGTGAGGAGCCAGTGATAATGAGAAAAGCAGCACAGGAGCAATGACAGAGAGAAACAAAGAGATAATGGCAGTGAGTTCTGCTGAATGACTGAGGAAGGGCAAGTGAGAGGTGAGAGACGATGGACTACTCTGTATGAATGAGTTATAGTTAGTCGAGTTTGTGGAAGTTTGAAGTGAGTTGCATGTTGCATGTAAAAAAAAAGGGCTCGAATAGATTCGCGTGCCAGAATTTTGGCCAGCTGATAGTCCGCTTTTCAGTCACAGTTTTTTAAGTAAGTAGCAACGTATTCGCATTTTTTGTTCTCCAATACGAGCATTTTTCTGCTGATTTCTGTACTTACATTAACGTGGTCTGAAATTATTGGGTTATGGTAAAAACAGATCCGTTTTTTGTTGCTTGTGCTACGAACCTAAAACTTATATCGAAGCTAAATCTTATTTCGAAGCTAATCTGGAATCGTTATACATACGAGTATATTGTAACTATTTTCCAGCTCTCGTATTAACAGCAGTTTAGATCAAACTATTTGCCCACACATGGAATGTATTGTATGTACACAAAAAAGCCGAATAGTTGTCTCGAACGAAGCATGTCATATTTTTGAGAGGAGATCTTTCGAAACATGGATCCGTTGCAAAGAACATGCTGGATGCTGACGGATTCATCGTGACATTTGGTATATATTTATATTCACTGTGAAAAGCGGAGTAATCTGTGACTGGTTGACAGTCACAATGAAAGACTGTCACGTGGATATGAACTACAAGGCCAACCGTACTGTAGCAGGAAGTAACAGAATTCCTTCTTCTGCTCAACACGATGTATTATAATTATTACTCATGGCGACACATTAAACTCTTTTTACCTGTATTCATGTCACAGAGAGAGTAGCCGAGCATCAGTTTTGTGTATCGCTGTTTTTTTTCTGAATTCTATCATTAAGACTGTGTCCAAATCGTTATGCAGGGTGGTCCATTGATCGTGTCCGGGCCAAATAGCAAATAAGCGTCAAACCAAAAAGCTACAAAGAACGAAACTTGTATAGCTTGAAGGGGAAAACCAGATGGCGCTATGGTTGGCCCGCTATATGGCGCTGCCCTAGGTCAAACGGATATCAACTGCGTTTTTTTAAATATATGAACCCCCATTTTTTTATTACATATAAGTGTAGTACGCTATAAAATACGAATGTTTTAGTTGGTCCACATTTTTCGCTTTATGATAGATGGCGCTTTAATAGTCAGAAACGTATATGTACGTGGAATCACGTAATATTCCTCCAGTGCCAACGGTATTTGCTTCGCGATACATTAACCGTGTTAAAATGGACCGTTTACCAATTGCGGAAAAAGTCGATATCGTGTTGATGTATGGCTATTGTGATCAAAATGCCCAACGGGCGTGTGCTATGTATGCTGCTCGGTATCCTGGACGACATCATCCAAGTGTCCGGACCGTTTGCCAGACAGTTACGTTATTTAAGGAAACTGGAAGTGTTCAGCCACATGTGAAACGTCAACCACGACCTGCAACAAATTATGATGCCCAAGTTGGTGTTTCAGCTGCTGTCGCAGCTAATCCGCACATCAGTAGCAGACAAATTACGCGAGAATCGGGAATCTCAAAAACGTCGGTGTTGAGAATGCTACATCAAAATCGATTGCATCCGTACCATATTTCTATGCACCAGGAATTACATGGCGACGACTGTGAACGTCGTGTACAGTTCTGCCACGGGGCATAAGAGAAGTTACGGGACGATGACAGAATGACAGATTTTTTGCACGCGTTCTATTTAGCGACGAAGCGTCATTCACCAACAGCGGTAACGTAAACCGGCATAATATACACTACTGGGCAACGGAAAATCCACAATGGCTGCGACAAGTGTAACATCAGCGACCTTGGCGGGTTAATGTATGGTGCGGCATTATGGGAGGAAGGATAATTGGCCCCCATTTTATCGATGGCAATCTGAATGGTGCGATGTATGCCGATTTCCTACGTAATGTTCTACTGATGTTACCGCACGATCTTTCACTGCATGACAGAATGGCGATGTACTTGCAACATGATGGATGTCGGGCACATAGCTCGCGTGCGGTTGAAGCGGTATTCAATAGCATATTTTATGACAGGTGGATTGGTCGTCGAAGCTCCATACCATGGCACGCACATTCACCGGATATGACGTCGCCGGATTTCTTTCTGTGCGGAAAGTTGAAGGATATTTGCTATCGTGATCCACCGACAACGCCTGACAATATGCATTTGCGAACATTACGGAAGGCGAACTACTCGCTTTTGAGAGGAATGTCGTTACACGTACTGCCAAATCCATTGAGGTGACGGACATCATTTTGAGCATTTATTGCATTAATGTGGTATTTACAGGTAATCACGCTGTAACAGCATGCGTTCTCAGAAATGATAAGTTCACAAAGGTACACGTATCACATTAGAACAACCGAAATAAAATGTTCAAACGTACCTACGTTCTGTATTTTAATTTTAAAAACCTACCTGTTACCAACTGTTCGTCTAAAATTGTAGGCCATATGTTTGTGACTATTACAGCGCCATCTATCACAAAGCGAAAAAAGTGGTCCAACTAAAACATTCATTACACGAATATGTAATAAAAAAATGGGGGTTACCATTTTAAAAAACGCAGTTGATATCCGTTTGACCTATGGCAGCGCCATCTAGTGGGCCAACCATAACGCCATCTGGTTTCCCCCTTCAAGCTAGACAAGTTTCGTTCTTTGCAGTTTTTTCGTTTGACGCTTATTTCGTGAGATATTTGGCCCGGTCACGATCAATGGACCACTCTGTATACATCCCATATTTCAACTTTTTGCTGACGACATTTCGGCCAAATGCAGTCTGGAGCGTACTCCTGTATGCGTTAGATGGGTAATTAGGATTCGCTGCTTCCAGTGCCCCCCCCCCCCCCCACGCCGTACCTTTTGTTTTCAAATCCGGAGTGAGGCCCGGCTGATAAGTTCACGGGTCACGATGGGAGCCGGCCGGGCCGGGCCTGTGTGTGACAGACAGCTGAGAGCCGGGGCCGCTGACGTCACGACTCACACACGCTGACAGCGACCCTCGTACTGCGTATGCTGTGTAATAAGCCGGTTTTCAATGCTTTTGTTAACACGCGAGGGAGAAAGCCGGGGTGGTCCAGGTATTTATTTACAGCTGTGCGCCCACGCCACTACCACACAGCGTCTGGCCTTGTACGTAATGGTTATGACGTCACACCTCCTGAACTCTGCCGTACAGCGATATAATTTCGTAGCTACATTCAGCAGCAAGTGTGAACACTGTACGCTAAATCTATCGCGAATAGAGTTAGTAGCGAAGAAGTAGTAAATTTAAACGTCATGCAAGATGTAAAAGTTTTTCACGGATCTCGGTGTTTATCACATCTCTGGACTGTGTCGTATAACGATATAAGAGGGCGAGTCAAATGAAAACCTTGAAGTTTTAATAACAAATCGAAATTTCGCGCCGTTATCCTGTAAGTTGGTAAGCGTGCTACAAACAGCGTGCAAAATGGCCTGTAGGTGGCAGCACAGTGCACATGCACACATACCGTCGCAGTATCAGTATAAAGATGGCCGCCCCACTTGCGACTTGCACCAGGGAAGAACAGCGTTCAGTTGTTCGGGTTTTGCGTAGCGAAGGTGTGAAACCTATTGAAATTCATCGACGAATGAAGGCTCAGTACGGTGATGCATGTCTGTTACAGCAGCAAGTCTACAAATGGAGTAGGAAGTTCGCAAATGGTGTGACTTCAGTGGAAGATGCTCCTCGTCCAGGTCAGGCACAACGAGTTGTGACTCCACAGAAGATTGCAGCAGTTGAAGCCATAGTCAAGGAAAATCGCCGAGTGACACTGAATGACATTGCAACATGTTTGCAGATTAGTCATGGGTCAGCACGCCACACTGTGCACGATATGCTCCAGTTTCATAAAGTGTCTGCAAGATTGGTGCGACGGCAGCTGACTCCTGAAATGACAGAACGACGTGTTGATGCTTGTGAAGAACTACTTCGGCGGTTTGAACGAGAAGGTGATGGCTTCCTTGCAAGAAACCTGGGTTCACTTCCACCTACCTGAAAAGAATAGAGCGAGCATCCACCATACTCACCAGACCTTGCCCCCAAGTGATTTCCATATGTTTGGACCACTCAAAGACGCAATGGGAGGAGAGAAGTTCCGTTCTGATGAAGAGGTACGCCACGCGGTGCATGAATGGTTGCGCGGACTACCAAAAGAATTTTTTTCTGAAGGAATTTATGCAGTTGGTAAGCGCTGGAGGACTTGCATTGAGCATGAGGGAGATAATGTTGAAAAGTGATACAGCTTTGTACCACTTCTGCACAATAAATAATATTTATGGTATATTTGCATACTATTTGTAAAATGTGTCGCGAGTACTGTAATCAGTAGAAAAGGAAATATATAATTTAATTACTCATGCGGTGGTTTTACTGCACGGGCAGCGGAGATACAGTAGGCGATAAACATTTTTCCTTACAACACTTTGTAAGGACTATCAGCGTGAAAAAAAAAGTAAGTGTTTGAAATGGTGTGCAAAGTTTGTTACAAGTCACTAAGTGCTCTCATTGTCAAATACTGGATCAATAAAGTCCGGAGATTCACGCGCGGAGGGGTGCACCTTTTTCTCACTCCCTTTCCTTTGATGTGTAGTAGCTTCTTACTACTACAGCCACTATCGCCCGACAGTAAGATACGTTTGTGTCAAGTTCGGTCGAAATCGGCCTTGTAAAGTGCCTTGTGCTCTGTGAGCGAGAGAAATTGGTTAAAATTTGGCACAGAACACCCAGCAAACTGACATCATCAAACAGCACATTAAAGTGCACCTAACTATAGCACACTAGATGTGGCAGCGTGCAGCGGAATCGCGTCCTATCGCTAGGGAAAAGCGACTGAAGCAGTGAAAATTATTTCACTTTATTATTATCATCTAACTTTATCAACACAATGCCACATTTCAGACTTTCTGTCTGCTGATTAATAAATTCTTGCATTTCCACTGTTTTAAACAACAATACAAAAACAGAAAACTAAATCACATCGTGCAAACAAGGACATTTCACAGTTGTACTATTAATTACTTCACGCATTGGAGTAGAGCTATGTGCATAGGAATGGCAGAAGGCCGGAGTGGCCGAGCGGTTCTAGGCGCTACAGTCTGGAACCGCGCGACCGCTACGATCGCAGGTTCGAATCCTGCCTCGGGAATGGATGTGCGTGATGTCCTTAGGTCAGGTTTAAGTAGTTCTAAGTTCTATGGGACTGATGACCTCAGAAGTTAAGTCCCATAGTGCTCAAAGCCATTTAGGAATGGAAATTTGTGTCATTACCTGTTTAGGAATGACGGTACCGAGGTTTTTCTCCCATGTAGAGGTTGTACCATTGTCTAAAAGGGGAGAATAACTGGATTGAATTCAATTATTCACCCTTTTAGACAATGTTTCACCCTCCTTTTAGAAAATGTTACAACCTCTACGCAGGAGATGGGCCTTGGTACCTTCATTCATAAATAGACAATGCCGTAGATTCCTATTCTATGCACATACCTCTACTCCAATGAATGTATATTCATAGTTATTGTAAACGCTGTCGTAGTGATTTTTGTGAAATACATACGTAGCTGAGCCAAAATTGTCAACAGAGATAATCTTTAGAGAGTAAAGTCAAGAAACGATAGATTAAAAATTTGGTGTTCACCTTTGCTATTTTCCTCATCTTTCGGATTAGTTATGTACTAGGAAATTGACTTTTAACTAGAAACCTGTGCTCTACAGAAATAATACAGCTGTGAAATAAGGCTAAAGAAGTGTTTCGTTTAGGAAATGCAGTATACAGTGATTCACCAAAAAGTCACAGTTGAATCAATTAATAAAAGGTACTTCAGGTGAACGAACTGTGACGGAAATGCTGCCAAGGTTGGCGAGCAACGCCAATGTCTTCATACACTTACTGTCGCTCACACTTCGCCCATTCAGTTGTTGAAATTGTCAGTTGAGTCATGCGGTCAAAATTTTGAGCACATTATTGAAATGTAGTAGACCATTACGAGGATAATTCGAGTAGATAATCTGGCATACAGTACTGATATGGTTAAATGCATCAACTGAAAAGTATCGAGTGAAAGGGGTCGTTATCTAGATGAAAAGAGTGGGTTATCTTCATTTACATCTATACTCTGCAAATGACTGTGAAGTGCGTGGCAGAGGGTACGTCCCACTGAACAGGTTATTAGGGCTTTTCCCTGTACCGTACATGTTTGCAGCGCGGGAACAACGAATGTCTGAACGTCTCTGTGTGTGCTGTAATTATTCTAATTTGGCGTCACTGTAACTCTCTCCCACGGGTCAAACAAACCTGTGACAATTCGTACTGCCCTTATCTGTACGCTTTCAATACCCCTTGTTAGTACTACTTAGTACGGTGTCCACACACATCTAGAATGAATCGCACGAATGATTTGTAAGCACCCGCCTTTGTACACTGATTGCATTTCCTCAGTATTCTACCAATAAACCAAACTCTATCATCCGCTTTATCCACGACTCAGCCTACATCTACATCTACATCCATACTCCGCACCCCTGACGGTTTGTGGCGGAGGGTACCTTCAGTACCTCTATCGGTTCTCCCTTCTATTCCAGTCTCGTATTGTTCGTGGAAAGAAGGATTGTCGGTATGCCTCTGTGTGGGTTCTAATCTCTCTGATTTTATCCTCATGATCTCTTCGCGAGATATACGTAGGAGGGAGCAATATACTGCTTGACTCTTCGGTGAAGGTATGTTCTCGAAACTTTGACAAAAGCCCGTACCGAGCTACTGAGCGTCTCTCCTGCAGAGTCTTCCACTGGAGTTTATCTATCATCTCCGTAACGCTTTCGCGATTACTAAATGATCCTGTAACGAAGCGCGCTGCTCTCCGTTGGATCTTCTCTATGTCTTGTATCAACCCTATCTGGAACGGATCCCACACTGCTGAGCAGTATTCAAGCAGTGGGCGAACAAGCGTACTGTACCCTACTTCCTTTGTTTTCGGATTGCATTTCCTTAGGATTCTTCCAATGAATCTCAGTCTGGCATCTGCTTTACCGACGATCAACATTATATGATCATTCCATTTTAAATCACTCCTAATGCGTACTCCCAGATAATTTATGGAATTAACTGCTTCCAGTTGCTGACCTGCTATATTGCAGCTAAATGATAAGGGATCTATCTTTCTATGTATTCGCAGCACATTACAGTTGGCTACATTGAGATTCAATTGCCATTCCCTGCACCATGCGTCAATTCACTGCAGATCCCCCTGCATTTCAGGACAATTTTCCATTGTTACAACCTCTCAATATACCACAGCATCATCTGCAAAAAGCATCAGTGAACTTCCGATGTCATCCACCAGGTCATTTATGTATATTGTGAATAGCAACGGTCCTATGACACTCCCCTGCGGCACACCTGAAATCACTGTTACTTCGGAAGACTTCTCTCCATTGAGAATAACATGCTGCGTCCTGTTATCTAGGAACTCCTCAATCCAATCACACAATTGGTCTGATAGTCCATATGCTCTTACTTTGTTCATTAAACGACTGTGGGGAACTCTATCGAACGCCTTGCGGAAGTCAAGAAACACGGCATCTACCTGGGAACCCGTGTCTATGGCCCTCTGAGTCTCGTGGACGAATAGCGCGAGCTGGGTTTCACATGACCGTCTTTTCGAAACCCATGCTGATTCCTACAGAGTAGATTTCTAGTCTCCAGAAAAGTCATTATACTCGAACACAATACGTGTTCCAAAATTCTACAACTAATCGACGTTAGAGATATAGGTCTATAGTTCTGCACATCTGTTCGACGTCCCTTCTTGAAAACGGGGATGACCTGTGCCCTTTTCCAATCCTTTGGAACGCTACGCTCTTCTAGAGACCTACTGTACACCGCTGCAAGAAGGGGGGCAAGTTTCTTCGCGTACTCTGTGTAAAATTGAACTGGCATCCCATCAGGTCCAAAGGCCTTTCCTCTTTTGAGCGATTTTAATTGTTTCTCTGTCCCTCTGTCGTGTATTTCGATATCTACCATTTTGTCATCTGTGCGACAATCTAGAGAAGGAACTACAGTGCAATCTTCCTCTGTGAAACAACTTTGGAAAAAAAAAATGGTTCAAATGGCTCTGAGCACTATGGGACTCAACTGCTGTGGTCATAAGTCCCCTAGAACTTAGAACTACTTAAACCTAACTAACCTAAGGACAGCACACAACACCCAGCCATCACGAGGCAGAGAAAATCCCTGACCCCGCCGGGAATCGAACCCGGGAACCCGGGCGTGGGAAGCGAGAACGCTACCGCACGACCACGAGATGCGGGAAACTTTGGAAAAAGACATTTAGTATTTCGGCCTTTAGTCTGTCATCCTCTGTTTCAGTACCATTTTGGTCACAAAGTGTCTGGACATTTTGTTTTGATCCACCTACCGCTTTGACATAAGACCAAAATTTCTTAGGATTTTCTGCCAAGTCAGTACATAGAACTTTACTTTCGAATTCATTGAACGCCTCTCGCATAGCTCTCTTCACATTACATTTCGCTTCGCGTAATTTTTGTTTGTCTGCAAGGCTTTGGCTATGTTTATGTTTGCTGTGAAGTTCCCTTTGCTTCCGCAGCAGTTTTCTAACTCGGTTGTTGAACCACGGTGGCTCCTTTCCATCTCTTACGATCTTGCTTGGCACATACTCATCTAACGCATATTGTACGATGGTTTTGAACTTTGTCCACTGATCCTCAACACTATCAGTACTTGAGACAAAACTTTTGTGTTGAGCCAACAGGTACTCTGAAATCTGCTTTTTGTCACTTTTTCTAAACAGAAAAATCTTCCTACCCTTTTTAATATTCCTATTTACGGCTGAAATCATCGATGCCGTAACCGCTTTATGATCACTGATTCCCTGTTCTGCGTTAACTTTTTCAAATAGTTCGGGTCTGTTTGTCACCAGAAGGTCTAATATGTTATCGCCACGAGTCGGTTCTCTGTTTAACTGCTCAAGGTAGTTTTCAGATAAAGCACTTAAAAAAATTTCACTGGATTCTTTGTCCCTGCCACCCGTTATGAACGTCTGAGTCTCCCAGTCTATATCCGGCAAATTAAAATCTCCACCCAGAACTATAACATGGTGGGGAAATCTACTCGAAATATTTTCCAAATTATCCTTCAGGTGCTCAGCCACAACAGCTGCTGAGCCATGGGGCCTATAGAGACATCCAATTACCATGTCTGAGCCTGCTTTAACCGTGACCTTCACCCAAATCATTTCACATTTCGGATCTCCGTCAATTTCCTTCGATACTATTGCACTTCTTATCGCTATAAACACGCCTCCCCCTTCACTGTTCAGCCTGTCTCTGCGGTATACATTCCAATCTGAGTTTAGGATTTCATTACTGTTTACGTCTGGTTTCAGCCTATATGGTCATTTCATACAAAGTGTTACATCCAGTATTTATATGAGTTGGTCGATTCCAGCTGTGACTCACTGATATTAGCGCCATAGGATACTACGTTTTTTTTCATTTTGTGAAGTACACAATTTTACATTTCCGAACACTCAAAGCAAGTTGCCAGTCTTTGTACTAATTTGAAATTTTATCAAGATCGAATATTTATGCAGCTTCTTTCAAAGCACTTCATTATAGATAACTGCATCGTCTACAAAAGGTCTGAGCTTACTATTAATATTGACCGCAAGCTCATTAATATACAACAAGAACAGCAAGTGTCCAAACACACGTCCCTGGGCACACCCGAAGAAGTTCTACGTGTGGCGATGACGCTCCATCCAAAATAACAGGCTGCGTCGTCCGTACCAAAAATCGTCAATCAAATCAAATATTTCTCTTGATACCCCACATGAACATACTTTTGACAATAAGCGTAGGTATGGTACTGAGTCAAATGTTTTTCGGAAATCAAGAGAAACTGGATCCACCTGTCTGCCTTAATCAAAAGCAGACAGAATGTCGTGCGAGAAAAGTTGCGAACTGGGTTTCACATGATCGGTGCTCTCAGAATCCATGTTGCTTGGCGTGGAGGAGTTCGTAACTTTCGAGATACCCGTATGTTTGAGCTCAGAACACGTTGTAAGATTCTACAACAAATCGATGCCAAGGATATTGGACTGTAGCTCTGTGGATCACTTCTATTACCCTTGTTGTTCTTCCAATTACTGTGCACGCTTTTTGTTGGAGGGATCTACGATATAGTAAGGCTAGGAGAGGGCTGACTCAGCCGCAAATTCAGTATAGAATCTGATAGGGATTCCATCGGATCCTTGAACTTTGGTCGATTTTAACAATTTCACCTGTTCCTCAACTACACTGAGTGTAACACTTATTTCACTCAACTTTCCAGTGGTGCTAGAAATAAATTTGGGCAATAGTCCTGCGTTTTCATTTTTAAAGGTATATTTGAAAGAGGAGTGAAGCGTTTCAGCTTTTGCTTTGCTAGCCTCAATCTCAGTTCCCATTTCATTTGCTAGGGACTGGACACAGACTTTGGTGCGACTGACAGCCTTAACATGCGATCAAGATTTCTTTGGGGTTTTGTGAAAGATCATTCGACCATATTCTGCTGTAGTAGTCAGTGAAGGCTTCATACATTGCTCTCTTAACCAGACAAACGCAAACGTGGGCACTTAGGGAAAGGCGGAATTCAGTGTGGACGGGGCCGTACTCAGCTACCGTTGGTTGCTCAGTTTTGTTTTTAATCACGTACATTTTATTTGAAAACAATTGCAATTAAGGTTGACAATAACCATGAACCATGAACCATGGACCTTGCCGCTGGTGGGGAGGCTTGCGTGCCTCAGCGATACAGATGGCCGTACCGTAGGTGCAACCACAACGGAGGGGTATCTGTTGAGAGGCCAGACAAACGTGTGGTTCCTGAAGAGGGGCAGCAGCCTTTTCAGTAGTTGCAGGGGCAACAGTCTGGATGATTGACTGATCTGGCCTTGTAACATTAACCAAAACGGCCTTGCTGTGCTGGTACTGCGAACGGCTGAAAGCAAGGGGAAACTACAGCCGTAATTTTTCCCGAGGACATGCAGCTCTACTGTATGATTAAATGATGATGGCGTCCTCTTGGGTAAAATATTCCGGAGGTAAAATAGTCCCCCATTCGGATCTCCGGGCGGGGACTACTCAGGAGGACGTCGTTATCAGGAGAAAGAAAACTGGCGTTCTACGGATCGGAGCGTGGAATGTCAGATCCCTTAATCGGGCAGGTAGGTTAGAAAATTTAAAAAGGGAAATGGATAGGTTAAAGTCAGATATAGTGGGAATTAGTGAAGTTCGGTGGAAGGAGGAACAAGACTTTTGGTCAGGTGATTACAGGGTTATAAATACAAAATCAAATAGGGGTAATGCAGGAGTAGGTTTAATAATGAATAAAAAAATAGGAGTGCGGGTTAGCTACTACAAACAGCATAGTGAACGCATTATTGTGGCCAAGATAGACACAAAGCCCATGCCTACTACAGTAGTACAAGTTTATATGCCAACTACCTCTGCAGATGATGAAGAAATAGATGAAATGTATGACGAGATAAAAGAAATTATTCAGGTAGTGAAAGGAGACGAAAATTTAATAGTCATGGGTGACTGGAATTCGTCAGTAGGAAAAGGGAGAGAAGGAAACATAGTAGGTGAATATGGATTCGGGGGAAGGAATGAAAGAGGAAGCCGCCTTGTAGAATTTTGCACAGAGCATAACTTAATCATAGCCAACACTTGGTTCAAGAATCATAAAAGAAGGTTGTATACGTGGAAGAATCCTGGAGATACTAGTAGGTATCAGATAGATTATATAATGGTAAGACAGAGATTTAGGAACCAGGTTTTAAATTGTAAGACATTTCCTGGGGCAGATGTGGATTCTGACCACAATCTATTGGTTATGAACTGCAGATTGAAACTGAAGAAACTGCAAAAAGGTGGGAATTTAAGGAGATGGGACCTGGATAAACTGAAAGAACCAGAGGTTGTAGAGAGTTTCAGGGAGAGCATAAGGGAACAATTGACAGGAATGGGGGAAAGAAATACAGTAGAAGAAGAATGGGTAGCTCTGAGAGATGAAGTAGCGAAGGCAGCAGAGGATCAAGTAGGTAAAAAGACGAGGGCTAATAGAAATCCTTGGGTAACAGAAGAAATATTGAATTTAATTGATGAAAGGAGAAAATACAAAAATGCAGTAAATGAAGCAGGCAAAAAGGAATACAGACGTCTCAAAAATGATATCGACAGGAAGTGCAAAATGGCTAAGCAGGCATGGCTAGAGGACAAATGTAAGGATGTAGAGGCTTATCTCACGAGGGGTAAGACAGATACTGCCTACAGGAAAATTAAAGAGACCTTTGGAGAAAAGAGAACCACTTGTATGAATATCAAGAGCTCAGATGGCAACCCAGTTCTAAGCAAAGAAGGGAAGGCAGAAAGGTGGAAGGAGTATATAGAGGGTTTATACAAGGGCGATGTACTTGAGGACAATATTATGGAAATGGAAGAGGATGTAGATGAAGACGAAATGGGAGATAAGATACTGCGTGAAGAGTTTGACAGAGCACTGAAGGACCTGAGTCGAAACAAGGCCCCGGGAGTAGACAACATTCCATTTGAACTACTGATGGCCTCGGGAGAGCCAGTCATGACAAAACTCTACCATCTGGTGAGCAAGATGTATGAGACAGGCGAAATACCCTCAGACTTCAAGAAGAATATAATAATTCCAATCCCAAAGAAAGCAGGTGTTGACAGATGTGAAAATTACCGAACTATCAGTTTAATAAGTCACAGCTGCAAAATACTAACGCGAATTCTTTACAGACGAATGGAAAAACTGGTAGAAGCCGACCTCGGGGAAGATCAGTTTGGATTCCGTAGAAATGTTGGAACACGTGAGGCAATACTGACCTTCCGACTTATCTTGGAAGAAAGATTAAGAAAAGGCAAACCTACGTTTCTAGCATTTGTAGACTTAGAGAAAGCTTTTGACAATGTTGACTGGAATACTCTCTTTCAAATTCTGAAGGTGGCAGGGGTAAAATACAGGGAGCGAAATGCTATTTACAATTTGTACAGAAACCAGATGGCAGTTATAAGAGTCGAGGGGCATGAAAGGGAAGCAGTGGTTGGGAAAGGAGTAAGACAGGGTTGTAGCCTCTCCCCGATGTTATTCAATCTGTATATTGAGCAAGCAGTAAAGGAAACAAAAGAAAAATTCGGAGTAGGTATTAAAATTCAAGGAGAAGAAGTAAAAACCTTGAGGTTCGCCGATGACATTGTAATTCTGTCAGAGACAGCAAAGGACTTGGAAGAGCAGTTGAACGGAATGGACAGTGTCTTGAAAGGAGGATATAAGATGAACATCAACAAAAGCAAAACGAGGATAATGGAAGGTAGTCAAATTAAGTCGGGTGATGCTGAGGGAATTAGATTAGGAAATGAGACACTTAAAGTAGTAAAGGAGTTTTGCTATTTAGGGGGTAAAATAACCGATGATGGTCGAAGTAGAGAGGATATAAAATGTAGACTGGCAATGGCAAGGAAAGCGTTTCTCAAGAAGAGGAATTTGTTAACATCGAGTATAGATTTAAGTGTCAGGAAGTCGTTTCTGAAAGTATTTGTATGGAGTGTAGCCATGTATGGAAGTGAAACATGGACGATAACTAGTTTGGACAAGAAGAGAATAGAAGCTTTCGAAATGTGGTGCTACAGAAGAATGCTGAAGATAAGGTGGGTAGATCACGTAACTAATGAGGAGGTATTGAATAGGATTGGGGAGAAGAGAAGTTTGTGGCACAACTTGACTAGAAGAAGGGATCGGTTGGTAGGACATGTTTTGAGGCATCAAGGGATCACAAATTTAGCATTGGAGGGCAGTGTGGAGGGTAAAAATCGTAGAGGGAGACCAAGAGATGAATACACTAAGCAGATTCAGAAGGATGTAGGTTGCAGTAGATACTGGGAGATGAAGAAGCTTGCACAGGATAGAGTAGCATGGAGAGCTGCATCAAACCAGTCTCAGGACTGAAGACCACAACAACAATAATAAGGAACAGTAATCAAATTTGACTGTTAAGACACAATGTCTATTAAAAAATTTCTTAAGCAAGTTGCACTCACAGCTGCAGGCCTTATTGACCAGAATTCAACTTATTTGTCGGCTGATGGCGTAGATAGCATATTCTTAAGGGGAGCCGGAGGTGGTCAAATCCAGAAAATTACGATTTCTTTCTTTTGCTACCGAAAATTAATTGGAACATTCCTCTTTAATGTAAACTTTGAATTATTGTTCTACTTGCCCTAGAAGTGGAGTTATTACCATTTTCCCCCACGCCTGCAGAGGAAATGGGCGGCTGCTGAATGCATCTAACACCCTCTCGAGACTTCCTGGCGAACTGCTTGGGATTTTCTCAGCCTGTTACGCATACAGCGCCTTATGTTACGCATACAGCGAGTGTGCAAGGGTTGGCTACATTGTTTTCTGTGGCAAATGAAGCGCTACGAGCGCGGAACATCGTCTCTTTGCTGTTCAGCTACATCTACATCTATACTCCGCGAGCCACCTTACGGTGTGTGGCGGAGGGTACTTATTGTACCACTATCTGATCCCCCCTTCCCTGTTCCATTCACGAATTGTGCGTGGGAAGAACGACTGCTTGTAAGTCTCCGTATTTGCTCTAATTTCTCGGATCTTTTCGTTGTGATCATTACGCGAGATATATGTGGGCGGTAGTAATATGTTGCCCATCTCTTCCCGGAATGTGCTCTCTCGTAATTTCGATAATAAACCTCTCCGTATTGCGTAACGCCTTTCTTGAAGTGTCCGCCACTGGAGCTTGTTCAGCATCTCCGTAACGCTCTCGCGCTGACTGAATGTCCCCATGACGAATCGCGCTGCTTTTCGCTGGATCATGTCTATCTCTTCTATTAATCCAACCTGGTAAGGGTCCCATACTGATGAGCAATACTCAAGAATCGGACGAACAAGCGTTTTGTAAGCTACTTCTTTCGTCGATGAGTCACATTTTCTTAGAATTCTTCCTATGAATCTCAACCTGGCGCCTGCTTATCCCACTATTTGTTTTATGTGATCATTCCACTTCAGATCGCTCCGGATAGTAACTCCTAAGTATTTTACGGTCGTTACCGCTTCCAATGATTTACCACCTATGGCATAATCGTACTGGAATGGATTTCTGCCCCTATGTATGCGCATTATATTACATTTATCTACGTTTAGGGAAAGCTGCCAGCTGTCGCACCATGCATTAATCCTCTGCAGGTCTTCCTGGAGTACGTACGAGTCTTCTGATGTTGCTACTTTCTTGTAGACAACCGTGTCATCTGCAAATAGCCTCACGGAGCTACCGATGTTGTCAACTAAGTCATTTTCACCGTTTCGAATTAGTTCAGTGTTGCGCCTGTTGTTGGTAGTATTATACTTCTTGTGTAAAGTGTTGTTCTGGTTACGATGCCACGTTTTAGTAACCGTGTATATAAGAAGAGGAAGAACGTAGGGAAAAGAAAATTAACACTAATACCAAGTTGCGATACTACAATTACTGAAACAGTGCGTTCTTCTGTTGAGCAACACATGGCCGGCCATAGTCCTGTGACATCTTCTAGCAAGAAGCTGACTGGCGGAAGTGACAGATTTCGTGAATATGTTAGTGACACTGTACGAGCACTAAGAAATATATGCAATAAAACCAATTTTTCATGACTTAGCACAGCCAGAATTGTTACACAAATGTCTACACGGAAAGACGCAGAATCCTAATGAGAGCGTAAAGCGATTCCTAAAAGGATGTTTGTAAGCATAAAAACACTGAACTTTGGCATTTATGATGCAATAGCAACCTACAACCAAGGGAACAGTGTGAAGTGTGAAGTTCTGAAGGCATTAGGATTTACAGCTGGGGTGAACACTGTACGAGCACTAAGAAATATTGACAGAGAAAGGATAAGAGGAGCAGAAAGAAGAGAAAGGCATACGAAGTATGATGGAACAACAAGCCAGAAAAGAAGACAGAAGAGGAAGCTTTGGAAGATGAAGAAGAAGACCCTGATCATCCTATAGTGCAGGTATGTATTGAGAAACTTTGATAGCCATTTCCCGTAAATTAGAATTTTTCGAATATAAGGAACATTTTCTCAAAATCCAGTCAAGCTAGAGAGATGAAATTTTTATACAGCACTCCTAGTGGTCAAACTTACATTGTAATATAGCCATTTGGCAATATGTTCAGTAGTTTCATTTCAGTTTAATTATAAAGCAATTATTAGTAAAAAGAATTTGGGTCATTAATAAAAAAAATAATTGGAAGGAAACTAGAAAAGATACTCCAAAATCCCTCTGTCATAACTGCAATACTAAACCACTCTATTTGTAAAAAAAATTCAAATTTTTCTATTTGGTAGTTTATTCATAAATGTTCCTCAAACTTAGTGATTTTAACATGGGCAGCATAGGCACCTCCGGATCCCCTTAAGAACGAGGTAACATCTCCAAGAAATACTAAAATATTATAAAAAAAGGACAATCATCAAATTTTCACTATTACGAGACAATATCTAATTAAAAACTCTTAAGACAAATTGCATTCATGGCTGAAGGCCTTATTGACACTCATTATTATTTGACGAAATCAAGAGAGAAGTGGGCCTCAGACAGTGCTCCAAGGATCGACCTGGGAAATTCGCTCAACTTCGTAAACGATGAGACAGACAGCCAAGAGTTGTCTCACTTAACCCAAACTAGTGACTGTTTAAACGCAGGCCAACACTCTTGCAACATGTACCTAACGTCTGATAACCAACACAACCATGGAATAACCCAGGCAAGGCGGAACCAGCGGACGGAGCAGCAACGCGCGAACAAATGGCGTGATCTCAAAATACTGGAGGTTTCACAACTGGGTTAATGTTAGTTCCACCGTACTAGATATCGATAACCGCTGCTGCTGCCACTCGTGGACAGACAACGCTAGCAAACGTAGCGGTGCCAGTAAACACGAGAAAAAAGAGATGCCACTATCCCTATTACACAATGCCGACCTACCAACGGCACCAATGCGAGTCGCAACACGGCTCAACTTTCTGACTATAGTCCTTTGTTTTGTTTTGCTTCTACTATGTTGTAATCTTTGTCTCTTTAGCACATTTATCGCAGTGAGCATATACCATGGAGGTTCCCTCTGATTATGAGCTGTTCTACTGGTTACATATCTATGCATGTTCAAATATTCTTTTAAGGTTGACCCATAGTTCTTGCCCTGTGCTGAAAGTTTCAGGTTCCTCACTGAGATATGACACCACCGCTTTTTTATCTAGTTTACTGATCATATATATCTTTCTGCTTCTTTTAATTGTATTTTGTACTCTGGTAGTCATTGTTGCCACAACCACGTTTGATCACCGATACCAGTTTCGACGCCGACATCCCCAAAGGTGTCAGGTATACTTCTTGTATGGTTCAAATGGCTCTGAGCACTATGGGACTTAACATCTGAGGTCATCAGTTCCCTAGAACTTAGAACTACTTAAACCTAAGTAACCTGATGATATCACACATACCCATGCCCGAGGCAGGAGTCGAATCTGCGACTGTAGCTGTCGCGCGGTTCCGGACTGAAGCGCCTAGAACCGCTCGGCCACCTTAGCAAGAAGTGTGGATCTTTTTTTTTTTTTTTCGTGTCCCCAATGTTCACGTATCAGTTCGCCAACGTATCTAAAGTACGTAAAATGTGCTTGAAGGTAGACCAACACAGCACGAAACGTATAGTGTACTGCAGGGCTTCCCAACCTTTTCAGCTGGCGGACCCCTTCTTCAGTCGAAAATCCATGGCGGACTCCTAGCCAGTCAAGAGCACAGTAACTTTAAATTTGAGAGCGAAACCCGTGGGAACTGAAAGCTTCTGAATGGAGTTGCCATGTTCCCAATGACCCCCCCCCCCTCCCCCCCCCCCCCCCCCCCCCGAAGTATCAATAATCTTTGGTTTAGAGATGAATGAAAACAACTTGAAATTAACGACCCAATTTGCATTCCTACTGTATCCAGACACATACTAGTGGATTTACTCCCTTTGTTCAACACACTATAGCCTGATTAATATTACTTGGTAACTGGTAATTGAATGGAGCTGTCATCGTCCAAGAGCAATCAACGTCACGTCCAAACTGTTCGCTGTTGACAAGCTGCCGCTTATGGTCTGTTCACTTCCGCTATTTGGCTACTGTTGTGTAAAGAGCATGCATATTTCGTAACACTCGTGTGTGTGTGTGTTGGGAGGGGGGGGGGGGGGGCTTCGTGAAATCCGAAGAAAAATGTTCAAATGTGTGTAAAGTCTTCCTTTCGTCGTCCTTCCTCCTCATTCATTTGAACTGGAAGCTTCCCTTGTTGTGAAGGCGATGGAGAAACTGCAGCCTTCTTCAATGATCCTGACTCCAGCCACCGATCCATGTCAGAAGCAATAAACTGGTCAAAAATCGACTTATGAAATAGGTAGTGTGGTGTCACCGCCAGACACCACACTTGCTAGGTGGTAGCTTTAAATCGGCCGCGGTCCATTAGTACATGTCGGACCCGCGTGTCGCCACTGTCAGTAATTGCAGACCGAGCGCCACCACACGGCAGGTCTAGAGAGACGTACTAGCACTCGCCCCAGTTGTACGACGACTTTTCTAGCGACTACACTGACGAAGCCTTTCTCTCATTAGCCGACAGATAGTTAGAATAGCCTTCAGCTAAGTCCATGGCTACGACCTAGCAAGGCGCCATTAACCATTTCAAGAGAGAGTCTCACTTGTATCATCCAGAATGCTGTATACAAATGATGGATTAAAGTTAAGTATTCCAGCAGCTACGTACTTTTCTTTATAGCATTCATTACGTATCCTGTTTCAGACCAAACGCCAGACGGCGTGTGTAAACGCGAGCCTTTCGGTTACGGACTGGCTGTCTTGTCAGTCCACTACAGGTGGTGCACCGACAAATCAAGTTTAACGTTTACTGATGCCTGGGACCGCATACGTGCCAGCGAGCGCTGTTATTAGTCGACAAAGCTCGCTCCGCGCATGCGTAAAAGGTCTCAGCGCATCTAGCGCCGTGAGCCGGCGCACAAACGACCCCCGTATTGTTGCGAAACAGTCGATCAGAGAAGCCGCATTCTCCGGCACTAAACTGTGTCTGCGTTCTCACTTAGGAACCGCAAAGGCTGCTTGGGAATAGAACCTGAAGTAAAACTGCACATGTTTTTCACACACACAAAAATTGTATTGAATTAGATTTTCACATTTTTATTCAGTAATTTTACTCATTATTTTACACGATTTGGTGAAAGGTGGCCGCAGACCCCCTAGAAAGAGCCGGCGGAAGCCTAAGGGGTCCGCGGACCACACGTTGGGAAGAGCTGGTGTACTGCAATAAAAGAAGAACATTCTGTCAATGAACGGAGTGAATGCTTGCTGCTGCCTTTGAGACTTTGTCAGTTTCTGTAGTGGACTGACAAGACAGCCAGTCCACAGTGACGAGTAACCGAAAGGCACGCGTTTGCACACGCAGGCTTGCTTAGGTCTGCAACAGGATACGTAATGAATGCTATAAAGAAAAGTACGTAGCTGCTGGAATGCTTAACTTTAATCCATCATTTGTATACAGCATTCTTGATGATACAAGTGAGACTCTCTCTAGAAATGGTTAATGGCGCCTTGCTAGGTCGTAGCCATGGACTTAGCTGAAGGCTATTCTAACTGTCTCTCGGCAAATGAGAGAAAGGCTTCGTCAGTGTAGTCGCTAGCAAAGTCGTCGTACAACTGGGGCGAGTGCTCGTACGTCTCTCTAGACCTGCCGTGTGGTGGCGCTCGGTTCGCGATCACTGACAGTGACGACACGCGGGTGCGACATGTACTAATGGACCGCGGCCGATTTAAAGCTACCACCTAGCAAGTGTGGTGTCTGGCGGTGACACCACAGTTTCATTGTGCCTACAACGCTTCAGTGCCTTTATTTTCAGCTGCTGTAAATACCCGAAACAGAGCAGTCAGCTCGACTAGAAGAAGGGAAACGTAGCACCAGTGAATAGCTGTGTGCTTCCAGGGCGGTCATCACGTGCTCGAGCAGGCATCTGTGTGTGTGTGTGTGTGTGTGTGTGTGTGTGTGTGTGTAGCAGGTTGGCAGTGCTGTTACCAGAGACGCCTGGGCTGCAGTGTGTCTGGTAAGGTGGGGGGGGGGGGGGGGGAGCAGACGGGAGTCAGCTGCGGTCAGCCTGGTAGGGCTTCCGCCTGAACCTCAGCCGCGAGCTGCCCGGCTGTTACTCACGAGGGACAAAACACTGGCTCACCCGCATCCAGTAAAGCAGCCAGTCGTCCTGTGATTAAAAATAACACCAGCAATACGGAGCATCACAAAAGCGCATATGTGAGTGCATAGGAGAGTTGGTAGAGCACTAAAGGTTCCGTCTTCGAAACCCGCTGACGCCTATCTATACAAATGTACACTATAGGTTCGCTACTCTGAACTAACGAAGCGAAAGCAGACTGCCAAAAGACCATTGCTACAAAGCCCGATATGAACTTTTTGCATGCCAGAAAAATGTTATCCCATGTAAGAATTTCACGCGTAAGCAGTTCAAGTTATTCAGTCTGTATATTGAGCAAGCAGTAAAGGAAACAAAAGAAAAATTCGGAGTAGGTATTAAAATCCATGGACAAGAAACAAAAACTTTGAGGTTCGCAGATGACATTGTAATTCTGTCAGAGACAGCAAAGGACTTGGAAGAGCAGTTGAACGGAATGGACGGTGTCTTGAAAGGATGATATAAGATGAACATCAACAAAAGCAAAACGAGGATAATGGAACGTAGTCGAATTAAGTCGGGTGATGCTGAGGGAATTAGATTAGGAAATGACACACTTAAAGTAGTAAAGGAGTTTTGCTTTTCGGGGAGCAAAATAACTGATGATGCTCGATGTAGAGAGGATATAAAATGTGGACTGGCAATGGCAAGGATAGCGTTTCTGAAGAAGAGAAATTTGTTAACATCGAGTATACACTCCTGGAAATGGAAAAAAGAACACATTGACACCGGTGTGTCAGACCCACCATACTTGCTCCGGACCCTGCGAGAGGGCTGTACAAGCAATGATCACACGCACGGCACAGCGGACACACCAGGAACCGCGGTGTTGGCCGTCGAATGGCGCTAGCTCCGCAGCATTCGTGCACCGCCGCCGTCAGTGTCAGCCAGTTTGCCGTGGCATACGGAGCTCCATCGCAGTCTTTGACACTGGTAGCATGCCGCGACAGCGTGGACGTGAACCGTATGTGCAGTTGACGGACTTTGAGCGAGGGCGTATAGTGGGCATGCGGGAGGCCGGGTGGACGTACCGCCGAATTGCTCAACACGTGGGGCGTGAGGTCTCCACAATACATCGATGTTGTCGCCAGTGGTCGGCGGAAGGTGCACGTGCCCGTCGACCTGGGACCGGACCGCAGCGACGCACGGATGCACGCCAAGACCGTAGGATCCTACGCAGTGCCGTAGGGGACCGCACCGCCACTTCCCAGCAAATTAGGGACACTGTTGCTCCTGGGGTATCGGCGAGGACCATTCGCAACCGTCTCCATGAAGCTGGGCTACGGTCCCGCACACCGTTAGGCCGTCTTCCGCTCACGCCCCAACATCGTGCAGCCCGCCTCCAGTGGTGTCGCGACAGGCGTGAATGGAGGGACGAATGGAGACGTGTCGTCTTCAGCGATGAGAGTCGCTTCTGCCTTGGTGCCAATGATCGTCGTATGAGTGTTTGGCGCCGTGCAGGTGAGCGCCACAATCAGGACTGCATACGACCGAGGCACACAGGGCCAACACCCGGCATCATGGTGTGGGGAGCGATCTCCTACACTGGCCGTACACCACTGGTGATCGTCGAGGGGATACTGAATAGTGCACGGTACATCCAAACCGTCATCGAACCCATCGTTCTACCATTCCTAGACCGGCAAGGGAACTTGCTGTTCCAACAGGACAATGCACGTCCGCATGTATCCCGTGCCACCCAACGTGCTCTAGAAGGTGTAAGTCAACTACCCTGGCCAGCAAGATCTCCGGATCTGTCCCCCATTGAGCTTGTTTGGGACTGGATGAAGCGTCGTCTCACGCCGTCTGCACGTCCAGCACGAACGCTGGTCCAACTGAGGCGCCAGGTGGAAATGGCATGGCAAGCCGTTCCACAGGACTACATCCAGCATCTCTACGATCGTCTCCATGGGAGAATAGCAGCCTGCATTGCTGCGAAAGGTGGATATTCACTGTACTAGTGCCGACATTGTGCATGCTCTGTTGCCTGTGTCTATGTGCCTGTGGTTCTGTCCGTGTGATCATGTGATGTATCTGACCCCAGGAATGTGTCAATAAAGTTTCCCCTTCCTGGGACAATGAATTCACGGTGTTCTTATTTCAATTTCCAGGAGTGTAGATTTAAGTACCAAGAAGTCGTTTCTGAAAGTATTTGTATGGAGTGTAGCCATGTATGGAAGTGAAACATGGACGATAAATAGTTTGGAAAAGAAGAGAATAGAATCTTTCGAAATGTGCTGCTACAGAAGACTGCTGAAGATTAGATGGGTAGATCACATAACTAATGAGGAGGTATTCAATAGAATTGGGGAGAAGAGCAGTTTGTGGCACAATCTGACAAGAAGAAGGGATCGCTTGGTGGGGCATGTTCTGAGGCATCAAGGGATCACCAGTTTAGTATTTGAGGGTAGCGTGGAGTGTAAAAATCGTAGAGGGAGACCAAAAGATGAATACACTAAGCAGATTCAGAAGGATGTAGGTTGCAGTAAGTACTGCGAGATGAAGAAGCTTGCACAGGATAGAGTAGCATGGAGAGCTGCATCAAACCAGTCTCAGGACTGAAGACCACAACAACAACCACTGCTTAAGGAAAAATAAAAAATAAAAAATCGGCATCCGCGTGTTCGAAGGTGGGACCTTTAGTACGACGATCGGACGCTCTACCAACTCACCTACAACAGATAATTGACATTTACATCTGAAAAAAATGGCTCTGAACACTGTGCGACTTAACTTCTGAGGTCATCAGTCCCCTAGAACTTAGAACTAATTAAACCTAACTAACCTAAGGACACCACACACATCCATGCCCGAGGCAGGATTCGAACCTGCGACCGTAGCGGTCACGCGGTTCCAGACTGAACCGCCTAGAACCGCACGGCCACACCGGCCGGCTTTGCATCTGAAAGATGTGGTTTTATGATACTCCGAAGTTCTGGCGTTATTTTTAATTACTGGGTGACAGCACACAGCACGAACTGACTAGTTTTGGTTGATACTCTATGGACACACAACGTTTGGTACCGATCTCATTGTCCGGCGTCTGGAGGTTTGGGTGTAGGCGCACTGAAACAACGAGCAGGTCAACATACTAAATCAGAGTTGCTAATATCGCTGGGAACTCGTTGTTATTATCGAGTTACACAGTCAGATCGATTGACGGACACGGTGAAAAGATACGGTTTACATCTACATCTACATTTATACTCCGTAAGCCACCCAACGGTTTGTGGCGGAGGGCACTTTACGTACCACTGTCATTAGCGCCCTTTTCTGTTCCAGTCGCATATGGTTCGCGGGAAGAACGACTGCCGGAAAGCCTCCGTGCGCGCTCGAATCTCTCTAATTTTACATTCGTGATCTCCTCGGGAGGTATAAGTAGGGGGAAGCAGTATATTCGATGCCTCATCCAGGAACGCACCCTCTCGAAACCTGGACAGGAAGCTACACCGCGATGCAGAGCGCCTCTCTTGCAGAGCTGAGTTTGAAAAACATCTACGTAACGCTATCACGATTACCAAATGACCCTGTGACGAAACGCGCCGCTCTTCTTTGGATCTTCTCTATCTCCTCCACCAATCCCACACTGATGAGCAATACTGAAGTATAGGTCGAACGAGTGCTTTGTAAGCCACCTCCTTTGTTGATGGACTAAATTTTCTAAGGACTCTCCCAATGAATCTCAACCTGGTACCCGCCTTGCCAACAATTACTTTTATATGATCATTCCACTTCAAATTGTTCCCCACGCATACTCCCAGATATTTTACAGAAGTAACTGCTACCAGTGTTTGTTCTGCTATCATATAATCATACAATAAAGGATCCTTCTTTGTATATATTCGCATATTACATTCGTCTATGTTAAGGGTCAGTTGCCACTCCCTGCACCAAGTGCCTATCCGCTGCAGATCTTCCTGCATTTCGCTGTAATTTTCTAATGCTGCAACTTCTCTGTATAGTACAGCATCATGCACGAAAAGCCGCATGGTAGTTCCGACACTATCTACTAGGTCATTTATATATATATTATGAAAAGCAATGGTCCCATAATACTCCCCTATGGCACGCCAGAGGTTACTTTAACGTCTGTAGACGTCGCTGCATTGAGAACAACATGCTGTGTACTGTTGGCTAAAAACTCTTCAATCCAGCCACACAGCTGATCTGATATTACGTAGGCTCCTACTTTGTTTATCAGGCGACAGTGCGGAACTGTATCGAACGCCTTCCGAAAGTCAAGGAAAATGGCATCTACCTGGGAGCCTGTATCTGGAAGCGGTTTGCACGTCGACCCGCCGTAGTGTACGAGTGTGTAGACGGACCCGGTGCCGACTGTTAAGCCGTCGGCACACGGACCGTGCTTCCGAACGTTGAGCGTGCCGAGTTTCTGACGCCATAGAGTGGAATTGCACGTTCGGGAGTCTTTCCGAACGTGAGAGCAGTATCTGGCATGGCAGATATTCTGAGCGTGCGTGTGAGCGTTGACCAATCAGGTGGCACAACGCCACCTACGACACACGCACGCCGTCTGCCTTCAGTACAGAGTTGTGAGGCGCCATATTGGCATTCATTTCAAGCCTATACGTATATATGCCGTTTCTGAGCACCAGCAAATTGACAATCACTGGAAAACGCGTTGTTAACTTGATATTTGTTCCAATAAAATAATGAGAAACATCATATTCGTGGCAAAAGAATTATTTAACTTCCGTATTATGAGAGTAGGCTATTTGAAGGCAGCGACACACTGAAGATCCACCCAAAACGTATTGTTCTTGGTTCAATTTGTTATCATTAAATTTCAATTAGTAACATGTCTATGATTAAGGTTTTCAACGCAGGGTACGATAATATGATTAGTCACAAGTAGTGTATTGCTGTCCGGCCGGTGTGGCCGTGCGGTTCTAAGCGCGTCAGTTTGGAACCACGTGACCGCTACGGTCGCAGGTTCGAATCCTGCCTCGGGCATGGATGTGTGTGATGTCCTTAGGTTAGTTAGGTTTAAGTAGTTCTAAGTTCTAGGGGACTGATGACCACAGCAGTTGAGTCCCATAGTGCTCAGAGCCATTTTTTTTGTATTGCTGGTTAAGAGTAATGGATAGCGTCACTGCTTTATATGCAGTTGTTTGATGGGGCGGTCGTTCGCGTCTTGACATTTGAAAGTTTTTTTTTAATAACATTCGCGTTTTTATTGGGCTCTGATACTTTAATTACTTTAATATAAGTACATACTATAATATTTGATGTTATGTAAATATAAGTTCACCTCTTTTTGAGGGGTGACTTTGTTCGGTTGACTTAATCTACGGGACAGCTTGGGCTACTTGTATAAAGATATTTTGCTCCTTTTTCTTTTACGCTTCGTAATTCACATGTTGCAAAGATTCTGCTACTGGGTAGGAACAGTGATCAAGGAAGACTGACCTTGGGGTTTTACTAAAATGTGGGAATGATGAAATAATGCTTATCTTATGCGGAGGAGTATTCAAATTTGTACCGCACTGTTTGTAATGGTTTATAAGCCTGTGTCCTTATTGATTGGACATGGTACTTTCCTTTTCGTGGACGATGGAAGAAATGTGCGTTTTAATAGAGCTAACGTGGGGAATTTTACGCGCGTCCGTTGAGTAAATAGTGTGATACACGATCTAGAAACATCCCTGAACTGCCGCTGGAGTGCGTTGCGATCGCGTGTATCACGTTGGGCCCCACATACCGTATGCACAAGTCGCATCGTTTCTGAGCGTTCAGCAGCACGTTGAACTCGGCACGCTGAAAGTTAACGTTCGACAGCACGGTCCGTGTGCCGACGGCTTTAGCGAGAGCAGGAACGCGTGCCGTTCGTAGTTCAGAATACTGAAGGGGCCTGAAGCAAGTGGTCGAACAGAGGCGGCCTCTGCTGCTGACGCGTCCCCCGCCAGACGCGGCCCGCCCGTTCGTGTGTGTCAGAGGGGCCATTAGCTGGAACCGCTACATAGCTGGCCTCGCTCCCTAATGACTGTGCGTGGGCAGCGTTTGTCGTCCAGGCCGTACATTCTGCCTCCAGGGGGCGCCCGCTGTCCCACCCGTCCCAGGCGGCGGACATCTCAGGGGCAGGAGAGCGTACACGAAAACTCAGCCTCGGAGCGCCGCTGGCAGCGCTGTGGTCGGATGAGGTAGAGGTGGGTCGAACTCGTTCATTCCCGTGAACTACTTCATTCATTTCACTCTTTGCCGTGAAGCGTTCAAATGAAGTAGTTCATTCGTGAAGTACGGAAGCCTTGCGAAGTTGCCCAGTTCGTCGCTGCTACGCTCGCTTCGCCTCGCTCGTGCAATAAATCTTCGTAATACTTCACAATTTTACCAACAGATAGCCGAACTATGGAGTAACGTACACGCAACGTTTTACGCTCTTACAGCGTCTGAGTTATCTCAAATACAGCATGGTCGAAGGGGACAAAGGGCGTTTCTGTCTGTGTCCAAGTGTCTGAACAATTTTATCTTGGACTTTACGCCCGTGAACGGCACCTTGTATTTTAAAAAGTGTTTGGCTCCGTTTATATGTCCACCATCTTTTTTCTCTAATTGTCTTCATTTCTATCTTTTGTGTTTCTCTGCGGCCAAAGAGCGGCGTAGTATGCTGCTGCAGGCCTGCCTGTATACAGGTTTCAAAATGACAATAAACAAAAAAAAGGGGGACAAAGGAAAGATAAACAGAGAAGCCTGTCACATATAAAGAAGGTATTACATTTAATCTTGCTCGACATTTTCTCATGAAGCGCCCAAAAGTCTTTATCTGCCAAATGAAACATTATATGTTGCATTCATGAACTGAAAAATAGGGCTACCAACGAAATGCAGTCCAATTTTATGTTCCTTTTAAAATTTAATCCAAAATAGAATGAGTATGTTTAACACTGTCACGAAGTCTATATACCTACGTTAAGTAATTATTCAGAAGTTTTCCTGTAGATTTTATTTTTGTTGACAATAATAACCCACTAGATTCAAAACGTAAACTGTCACCTGTAGTCACTGGTACGATTTCAGGTAAAATCCCTCTTTCAGTGTTATTAACAAACCTTTTATTTTCATGTTTGCTGTGCGTGCTCACACAGATGGCAACTTCGTTTCTATCTTTAATATTCATTTGTCTTCAAGCGCTGCCAACGGTAGGCTACCCGTAGACGCGAAGTTTAACTGCACAAATAGTCACAGGTAATGATGTCAGCACTGCAGGTAGCAGCTGACGCTGCCTTCTCCTCACCCCTCACCTCCTCCACCCGTCCTAAACCTATCGTTCCCCACTAACACCGCGTGATTCGTCGACAGGCAGGACAGAGAGGAGTGAAGTGATGGTAGGAGGAGTGACGTGGGTGAGGGAGAGGGGAAGAGAGTGAGTGAACTAGAAAAAAGTGTGGAGTGTGCTATCTGTGAAGAGTTTGAAGTACCAGTTCATTGAAATTGAATGGTTAGTTCACACTTCACAGGAGTGAAGCGTTCATTTCAACGACTCATTCACGAGCTCCCCATCACTAGGATGAGGGGAATGAGTTACGGATCTGCAACGGCGCGCCGCATCCGCAACCGGCAGCTTGTTCGAGCAGCACTAACAGGTGCTTACTGTATGTCGCATCCGTGGTCAGTAATACAGGGTGATTCAAAAAGAATACCACAACTTTAGGAATTTAAAACTCTGCAACGACAAAAGGCAGAGCTAAGCACTATCTGTCGGCGAATTAAGGGAGCTATAAAGTTTCATTTAGTTGTACATTTGTTCGCTCGAGGCGCTGTTGACTAGGCGCCAGCGTCAGTTGATGCTAAGATGGCGACCGCTCAACAGAAAGCTTTTTGTGTTATTGAGTACGGCAGAAGTGAATCGACGACAGTTGTTCAGCGTGCATTTCGAACGAAGTATGGTGTTAAACCTCCTGATAGGTGGTGTATTAAACGTTGGTATAAACAGTTTACAGAGAATGGGTGTTTGTGCAAAGGGAAAAGTTCTGGACGGCCGAGAACGAGTGATTGAAAATGTAGCACGCATCCAGCAAGCATTTGTTCGCAGCCCGGGAAAATCGACTCGCAGAGCTAGCAGAGACCTGCAAATTCCACAATCAACTGTATGGAGAGTCCTACGAAAAAGGTTAGTTATGAAACCTTATCGTCTGAAATTGGTTCGACCACTGTCTGCAGCTGATAAGATTAAAAGAATCGATTTCTGTGATTTTATCCTTGGTCAAATGGAAACAGATGAATCTTTCGTTTCAAAGATTGTGTTCAGTGATGAAGCAACTTTCCACACTAACGGAAAAGTCAACCGTCACAATGTCTGTATATGGGGCACTGAGAATCCGCGGGAAACAACTCAGTATGAACGTGACTCGCCTAAGGTGAACATTTTCTGTGCCATTTCAGCCAATAAAGTTTTTGGTCCCTTTTTCTTCGAAGGTGCTACTGTAACTGGAGTACAGTATTTGGAGATGTTAGAGAATTGGCTGTTCCCTCAGCTCGAACAAGAAGCACAACAATTCATATTTCAGCAGGATGGAGCGCCACCACATTGGCACTTATCTGTCCGTAACTACCTGAACGTCAACTACCCGAGGCGATGGATCGGCCGCCAGGGCCTCCAAGAAGCCCTGATCTTACCCCCTGCGATTTTTTCTTATGGGGGTATGTTAAGGATATGGTGTTTCGGCCACCTCTCCCAGCCACCATTGATGATTTGAAACGAGAAATAACAGCAGCTAACCAAACAGTTACGCCTGATATGCTACAGAGAGTGTGGAACGAGTTGGAGTATCGGGTTGATATTGCTCGAGTGTCTGGAGGGGGCCATATTGAACATCTCTGAACTTGTTTTTGAGTGAAGAAAAAAACCTTTTTAAATACTCTTTGTAATGATGTATAACAGAAGGTTATATTATGTTTCTTTCATTAAATACACATTTTTAAAGTTGTGGTATTCTTTTTGAATCACCCTGTATAGCAATGCTTGCTCGGGCTCCAAAATTCCGCAAGAAGAGTGTACAGGATGCGCTTTTTTCTGCCCTCAGATCCAGATCCGCAAAATCTTCAAACTGCCTACGAGCACTTCTATTTTTAGGGTGGAGACAGTGGCAGTTTTGGAAGCTCTTAAGTTTGCTTCTAGCAAAAAATGGTTCAAATGGCTCTCAGCACTATGGGACTTAACATCTGTGGTCATCAGTCCCCTAGAACGTAGAACTACTTAAATCTAACTAAGGACATCACACACATCCATGCCCGAGGTAGGATTCGAACCTGCGACCGTAGCAGCCGCACGGTTCCGGACTGCACGCCTAGAACCGCTAGACCACCGCGGCCGGCTTTGTCTCTAGCACTTACTTCCCCAAGATATTGATAGTATCTGACTCGCAAAGCGTTCTTAAAAACATTCAGTACAGTCGATGGAACAAAACAACCAACAGTTATATCTTGGATGTGATATCTGAATATATTCGCAGCACACGCACGGGCCGGACGATCCATTTGTTGTGCGTACCTTCCCACTCTGGTATCGTCTATAATGATGAAGTTGATGCATTAGCCAAACAAGCGGCAACCTTAGGCACCGTCCTGGATCTGCACCTTCCTTATACAGACTACTTACGTGAAGCCGAGGATCACGCAAGACAACAATGGCAGGAAATGTGGAACGTTTCTCAACAAACAAAAAGCGGTTATTACGCAGTGCTACAACCTTGGATTCCTTCACAGCCGTGGTTCATGAGGACACATCTGGACCGATCCACGATTTCTACCATCATAAGACTCCGCTTCAATCATGCCTCTTTCCCACACCATCTACATCGGATCAACGTTTACAGTTCACCAGCATGTGAGTGTGATCCTGAGTCGCAAGCTGATGTCAACCACATCTTATTTATGTGCCCCAAATTTGACCGTGAACGGTTGGTCTTTCTGAAGACATTGCTGAGTATGGGCTACCACCTTCCTCAATCAGCTTCTTCTCTTTTCTGTACTAAAGACGTTCGTCTATATAAAGTGATAGTTAACTTCATCAAGAGTACTGGTCACAATCTGTAGGTTTTAATGGTGTACGTAAATTATAAATAAGTCTTGCTGATGAAGATATTTCAGAATTGGTGTGAATTGTAAGCCAAGGCACTTTTAATTATTTTCCAATTCAATTCAATTCAATTTTTAAAACATTATGTACAAACCTGTAACAGTTAAGCTTTTTATTCTTGTAAATATGCATTTCTGTATTTGTTTATTCAATTATGTGTACATTGTCACTATGTGTTGCCGATGGCTAAATTGAGTACACACTCAAAGGCCAAATAAAAAAATAAAAATGGTTCAAATGGCTCTGAGCACTATCAGACTTAACGTCTGAGGTCATCAGTCGCCTAGACCTAGAACTAATTAAACCTAACTAACCTAAGGACATCACACACATCCATGCCCGAGGCAGGATTCGAACCTGCGACCGTAGCGGTCACGCGGTTCCAGACTGAAGCGCCTAGAGCCGCTCGGCCACACCGGCCGGCTTCTGTAGGTCGTTTGTAGTACTGATCAACTTGTCTTAGAGTAGATCGGTTTTAGAATAACTGCTCATAGCTCTCAGGATATGCATGTTTACTGGACATTTTTGTCTAGTTTTGGTCTCTACTACCTCCAAAATATGTAATACTTTTTTTAACACCCTGCATAGAGAGATAAGCAGAAAGCTCTTCAGGGCCATTGCGATTCTTATAGTTACGTGTTACTGCATATTCCATTTAGTGTTAGCAGCATTTCTTAGTAATAATAACAACGAATTTAGAATATTACAGTTCTGAACATGGCTGTTACTCAGTAACTGTAAAACTAGTTTTAGCATACGATTACACAGCCAACCGGTTGCACATAAACGGTAGGCACATTTACCTAGGTTTCGACAGCTACTGAGAATGTCTTCATCAGAATGAAATGTTACTAATCCGTAAAATTATATTGCTAAACAGCAATAGTCAGAATCTGGAGCAGCTATGCCCAGCTGGGCACACGTGGCAGACGCTAGAAAGTTTTATTATGCTTTTCACTTGAGCATAGCTGCTCCAGATTCTGCTTTTAGCGATGTAATTTTACGATTTAGCAATATTCTGTTCTGATGAAGACACCCGTAGTAGGTGTCGATATCTAGATAAACATGCCTAACGCTTGTGTGCAGCCGCTTGGCTGTTTAATCCTATGTTAAAAATAAGTTTAGGATGAAATAAGTTCACAACGCTACATGTGAAATAATTTCGTATTAGACTACCGTAACTGTGCGGGGTACGGAATGGAAACGTTGTTCGTCCTCCGTGTGCTGGTACAACATACGTAATAATCACCACGTTAACACTATGTCATCTGTAGTCTTGTTGCTGTTTTGGACAAGTCTCGTGTGGGTGGCTTCGTAACTTGTCTGCGACTCGAAAGCGTGTTTGTCTGTGGCGTGGCCGTAGCAGATAGCGGCTAATGGTTTCACTAGCTGATGAGCATCTGCTGCGGGATAAAAGATAGATAGATAGATAGATAGAGAGAGAGAGAGAGAGAGAGGGGGGGGGGAGATGACAGAGGAATGCGGTGCGAGGAACGCCGGCTATTACCTGCTACTGCTACAGTTGCTGCGGCCATAATGGATCGGGTCGTTGGCAGACAGACCAGCGACACGTCACTACAGATAGCTGTGCTATGTGACACGGCCAGCGCGTATTCTCACGACCCATGCCTGTCTGCGAGACAGTGAATGTCCAGTGCTGCTCCGTCTCAGCTTTGCGCTTGTCTGTGCCTCCAGTTAAACTACGTCTTTAGTGTTGCCAGTGAGGTGTCTGAACAGTTTGGTTGCTCCTGTGACCTTCAGTACAAAGACTGGTTTGATGCGGCTCCCCACGCTACTTTGTCCTATGCTAGCATCGTCACCTCTGAACACTACTGCAACGGACGTCCATTTGAACATGCTTGATATATGAAAGCCTTGCTCTCCCTATAAATTCAATCATCCTACAATTTCCTGCATTATCAAATTAAACCTCGGGCATGGACGTCAAAAAATGGTTCAAACGGCTCTGAGCACTATGGGACTTAACAAATGGTTCAAATGGCTCTGAGCACTATGGGACTTAACAGCTATGGTCATCAGTCCCCTAGAACTTAGAACTACTTAAACCTAACTAACCTAAGGACAGCACACAACACCCAGCCATCACGAGGCAGAGAAAATCCCTGACCCCGCCGGGAATCGAACCCGGGAAGCCGGGCGTGGGAAGCGTGGGACTTAACATCTGAGGTCATCAGTCCCCTAGAACTCAGAACTACTTAAACCTAACTAACCTGTGGACAACACACACATCCATGCCCGAGGCAGGATTCGTACCTGCGACCGTAGCGGCCGCGCGGTTCCAGACTGAAGCGCCTAGAACCGCTCGGCCACCAGCTGTGTGATGTCCTTAGGTTAGTTAGGTTTAAGTAGTTCTAAGTTCTAAGGGACTGATGACCTCAGAAGTTAAGTCCCATAGTGCTCAGAGCCATTTGAACCATTTTCAAATTAAATATGCCATTACAGCTCAGTAGATGACCTACACTGTCCAGTTGAACGCCTTTGCTGCGGGACTTGAAGGAAGAGACCCAGTGAAGTTCTGTGAGATGCTGAACGGGACGTGGAGCCGTGCTGTGATGTGATCTCACAGAACTTCAGATGGGTTTAAGTCCGAGGGGTTTGGTGACCAGGGGAATACGGTGTGTGTGTGTGTGTGTGTGTGTGTGTGTGTGTGTGTGTGTGTGTGTGTGTGTGTGTGTGTAGGGGCAAGCCTGTCGTCAGTGATACGGCGCTATCGAACTCCTTAAAATGATCCGTAGCACTACAGTGTCCGCAGGTGCCAGTGAAGAACTTACGGCAAGTTGAAATTGAGAGGGACAGAGAGAACGAGATATATATATGCGCGTACGATGAACCCCTTTCCCTCGAAACCTTCTCTCCTTCATACTTCTTCTGTGTTGCTACAGATGACGTGTAACTGATCTCACTTGTTCTAAGATTGCAGTACCCGCGAGGTGCCGCTTTGCTTCCACCGCCCTGAGTGGAATGCATAAGTTCTGATAAACGTTCATCAGCCTGCAGTCTTTCTGTGGTTGCTGTCCCCTGCGCAGAAAACAGCACGTAGGTCAAGAACCCGTTGTCTTGAGGCTGTAAGAAGTGATATTATGTGAATAATAAATTTCCAATTTGTTTATATGTAATGCCATTCGCTTTTTATTGACAGAACACGAAAACTGCACAGTTTCATTCCACTTTAGAGTAACAAATAATTTGCATTCTTCAACAAAATAATGAACTGCGTATTTCCTCATTTCTTATAGCACTGTCCCCAACTGCATGTCCATATAACCATACATCGCTAATAAAGTCTTAACCTGATGCCGACCTCGGTAGACAACATGTCTGTCCTCCGACACTGCCTAACCAGCCACGACCTTACAGCCGAAGCACTTCGCCCAGCATCCAAGTTAGGCGCGATCCGAAGATCACCGAAGTGCTTCGTCTGCGTTTCCGTTTAACAGTTGTTTATTATTCTTCCCGTTGTTAATTCTTGTGACGTAATGGAATGACAGCACGCTATTTAGAAATGCTTTAATTTGAAATGCAAGTATATACGCTGTTTAGTTTGTCTAACATTAATAATAGACGATCAACATTTTGGGGCGCAACTTCCTAAAATGGTTCAAATGGCTCTGAGCACTAAGGGACTTAACATCTGAGGTCATCAGTCCCCTAGAAATTAGAACTACTTAAACCTAACCAACCTAAGGACGTTACACACATCCATGCCCGAAGCAGGATTCGAACCTGCGACCGTAGCGGTGTTAATGGTCAATTCGGTGGTTTACCAAGAGCGTGAATTCATGGTTGACACAATGCGCAAAAGATGGGTTGAATTTTTTTTGGCCACTTTTCTCGCTTACCAAATAGTACACTCCTGAAACAACTTTTTGACTACTTTTGGAACAATAAAGCAAAAAACAACGAGTTTAAAGAAGTACAAGTGTTGATGATGATGATGATGATGATGATGATGATGATGATATCTGGTTTGGGGGAGGGAGTGAACAACTCCGTGGTTATCAGCGCCGGTACGAATTTCCAATTTTTTCACTGTCCATTCTCGCAACTTTCCCGAATGATGATAAAATGATGAGGACAACAGAAACACCCAGTCTCCAGTCAGAGGAAATCCCCGATCCGGCCGGGATCCAGGGGCAGCAGCACTAACCACTGGACCACCAGCTGCGAACGAAGTACAAATGGATCTCCATTAAATGAACATCAAATTGTATACAGAGAAGAGATGCAGCTTCTGATGAACAAATACATACGACTATGAACAACATCACAACGTGAGAAGTGTGTCATGTCTGCAGAAGAACAGGCCGCCAGATCACTTCGAATGAAGGAGTTTCGGGAAAAGAAGAAACCGACTGCTAAAATCTAAATTTATTCATTGTAGACTCTGTTGCGCAATGGTTGATTTTAGTGCCCTAATGCGGGGGTAAGCTAAGAAAATAAATAAAATAAATAAATGAAGACCCAAAACGATGTTTCTGCGGTCAGAATCATTGTTCTATCACACTCCACTGAATCTACAGTGGCAATACAGTGTTCGGCAGCAGCGGACTTGCTTGGTTGCAAATGTGGGGTGCAGCAACGATGTCCAGTGCAGCGTTCTTCCGCAGTGCGCGTGGTCTGAGCTACGTACACACCACACCACATTGACACAAGGTATTTTGCTAATTCAGCGCTTCCGCAATAACGAGTAGTCCTTCACTGATCCAAGGTGGTTTGCGGTCTTAGATGGTGGACAGAAAATCACTTTCACCTGCAATGTATGGAGGGTTCTTGCTACACTCCTGGAAATGGAAAAAAGAACACATTGACACCGGTGTGTCAGACCCACCATACTTGCTCCGGACACTGCGAGAGGGCTGTACAAGCAATTATCACACGCACGGCACAGCGGACACACCAGGAACCGCGGTGTTGGCCGTCGAATGGCGCTAGCTGCGCAGCATTTGTGCACCGCCGCCGTCACTGTCAGCCAGTTTGCCGTGGCATACGGAGCTCCATCGCAGTCTTTAACACTGGTAGCATGCCGCGACAGCGTGGACGTGAACCGTATGTGCAGTTGACGGACTTTGAGCGAGGGCGTATAGTGGGCATGCGGGAGGCCGGGTGGACGTACCGCCGAATTGCTCAACACGTGGGGCGTGAGGTCTCCACAGTACATCGATGTTGTCGCCAGTGGTCGGCGGAAGGTGCACGTGCCCGTCGACCTGGGACCGGACCGCAGCGACGCACGGATGCACACCAAGACCGTAGGATCCTACGCAGTGCCGTAGGGGACCGCACCGCCACTTCCCAGCAAATTAGGGACACTGTTGCTCCTGGGGTATCGGCGAGGACCATTCGCAACCGTCTCCATGAAGCTGGGCTACGGTCCCGCGCACCGTTAAGCCGTCTTCCGCTCACGCCCCAACATCGTGCAGCCCGCCTCCAGTGGTGTCGCGACAGGCGTGAATGGAGGGACGAATGGAGACGTGTCGTCTTCAGCGATGAGAGTCGCTTCTTCCTTGGTGCCAATGATGGTCGTATGCGTGTTTGGCGCCGTGCAGGTGAGCGCCACAATCAGGACTGCATACGACCGAGGCACACAGGGCCAACACCCGGCATCATGGTGTGGGGAGCGATCTCCTACACTGGCCGTACACCACTGGTGATCGTCGAGGGGACACTGAATAGTGCACGGTACATCCAAACCGTCATCGAACCCATCGTTCTACCATTCCTAGACCGGCAAGGGAACTTACTGTCCCAACAGGACAATGCACGTCCGCATGTATCCCGTGCCACCCAACGTGCTCTAGAAGGTGTAAGTCAACTACCCTGGCCAGCAAGATCTCCGGATCTGTCCCCCATTGAGCATGTTTGGGACTGGATGAAGCGTCGTCTCACGCGGTCTGCACGTCCAGCACGAACACTGGTCCAACTGAGGCGCCAGGTGGAAATGGCATGGCAAGCCGTTCCACAGGACTACATCCAGCATCTCTACGATCGTCTCCATGGGAGAATAGCAGCCTGCATTGCTGCGAAAGGTGGATATACACTGTACTAGTGCCGACATTGTGCATGCTCTGTTGCCTGTGTCTATGTGCCTGTGGTTCATGTGATGTATCTGACCCCAGGAATGTGTCAATAAAGTTTCCCCTTCCTGGGACAATGAATTCACGGTGTTCTTATTTCAATTTCCAGGAGTGTAAATCTGAGGCAGTGCGAGGTCTGTCTACGGGTGTTTTAAGCGTGCTCATAGTTTGTGACGTGTAGTGACAACTTGACGCTTCCAAGTACTGAGCATGAGCGGGCCAACGATAAACTTAATGCTATCGGGAGCCACTACTCATTCTTCTAATCAAGGCCTTCAAAATCCCATGGTAAGCTGGCTCATGTCGACTACAGTCATCAACTTCGTCACATTACGTCCATTAAATTTCCCAAGTCGGATTTATGGAGTACTTGTGCTACCCTGAATAAGGGCACACAGACTTCCTTTTTTAGCGATCCTATGCATAGCTAATGCCATAAGACACAAAAGGCGCATTGCAGGACCCCAGAGGAGATTGTCGACGATATCAAGAGAAAAGTTGGAATACAGTGGTACCTGATATCGCACAGTATAGACGAGGCCTTCGCATAGCAGTGAATGAGTAACAGCTGAAGTACGTTACAAAGATGGTAATGTTTACGATGGCGATGAAGGTCACAATGACAGTGACAAAGGTGATAACGGCTCTGGTGTAAGCTGTCGTCAGCACACCTGTCGGCAAAGAGGTTGCAAGAAAATCGATAACAGGCACTGAATCAAGTGCACCTATCAGGAGAGAGGCCAAAGACAGACTCGCAAGCAACGTGCCGCCAACGCCTTCTCGACCGCCGGCATCTGCGTCGCCGCCGCGGAACGGAGGGCTCAGACAGATTCAGTCAACCCAGTCGCAGACAGAGTCAGTCGTAGTAGCACTTAGCTCAGTTACTAGCTTAGTCACTATTCTAGTTGGCATCTGTCAGTTCACGTAACTGGCTATGAGGGTGTAGTGTCCATAGTGGGACTCGTACTTCATCAGCAGTGTGACTAATGTTGGACTGCTATGGAAGAGCTTGTGCCACAACACATAGACCAGCTTGAAGATGAGTAGATTCTTGTTCTTATGTATAAAGAACCCAGTTAATACATGTGTGCAGTTTTGTTTTAGAAGGAGGATACCGTCCACTGAGCAACATCCTCTCCTTGCTTCCCATCGTACAAGACTCTACAGTGGCAATGACGACAGAAAGGTAATAAAGGTAATTACAATGGCAATAAAGGTGATTATGATGAAGATGAAAGTGATCATGACACAAGTGGAGGTAGAGATGGAGATGGAAGCAGAGATGGAGCTGGAGGCAGAGAGAGAGAGGTGGTGATGGAGATGAATGTGACAGTGGCGATGGAGGTAGGGATGAGGGTGAAGATGGATATGATGATGATGAAGAATATGATGATGATGATGATGATGATGATGATGGATATGACAATGATGAAAGCATTGAAGTAGGTCGTGGTGATTTAGATGATGGTGGTGGTGAAGAAGTTGAAGAAGACGATAATGAAGACGAAGTAGGACAAGACGATGATGAAGAAGATGGTGATATTGATGTGGAGGTGAAAAAACGAAGAAAGTGCGACGCAGACTGACGACGGATGACGATATTTGGTGTAGCGCACTCTACGGGCCAGAGCGGCGACTGCGCCCCAGCCGCTTCAGGGTTGGGCTGCCAGCTCGAACTGCCAGCGGCGGCCTTCCTCCAGCCGTGAAGGCGTCGGGCCGGCCACACCGACTTTCCACTTGCTGGCCCCGTCTGCCCTGGAGCCACCACCGTAAAAACGGGCGCCGTTTCACGCTCCGTCTGGCGCATCCTTCCAATTGACAAGTCCACCAGACGACCTCTGTTCCCAGCTTACCTCTAGATCACTGATCTGCTGGCCAGTGTCTGAGGTGCCGATTGAGACTCTTAAGAGAGAAACGGCTCAAGGCCTCGCAATAGCAGACGGCACGCTCTACATAAAACACCAGTAAAATACCCTCTACTGCTATTTTATACTCTTAACACTGAACTTTCAATGCTCGGTTGGCACCTTTTTGCCGTATGCGATTTCGAGCGTCTTTGAAAGAAACGCCAAATATTTATCCAGTTTGTTTAATTTCTTACTTTTGCGCAAATCATTCACAAAAACATTTGACGGCCTTTTTTCCATTATTTTATTTTCAAGTTTTGTTCTTAACTACTCTGATGACTTCGAAGCAATTACATTTGATTTCTCACTCCTCATATGGTTATAAAAATTGGGATGAAAATCCATTGTGTAATTTCTATGGCGTCTTTTCTTCGCTCTGCTCACAACAGTTTGTTAACAAATATCACACCAAATAATTTTTTATACGCAAAATAAGTAGATCTTGAAGAGATGAACTTTTTGACATTTTATTTGCGTAACTGGCCGCAGCTGCTCGTGATATGTTTCAGTTTTTTCTCCAGATTACTAATTAAGTATTTTCTTAATTATCCTTATTACTTTCAGAAAATTAAATCTCTCGTTTTGCAAAACTAGACCTCACGCTGGTGAACCTGATACACCATTTGCCCGTTTCTCACTGCCAGTTTGGCTAAAAGCATTCAGACAAAAATCCATTGTGAAATTTCTCGGAAGTCTTTTTCGCTCTGCTCAAATAAATGACGAACAAACGGCCAACGCCACAGCTGTAATTCAAGTACGTTTATCAAGCGACAACCAGTTTACTTTTATAGGAACATTTCCACCTTCAGGTGACACCGAAAATACACCTACAAAATGAGCAGGGAACATAACGGCATACAGCGCTATATTGGACTGCTAGGCGAAGTGTTCCGTTGTGCATCGCCCCTTATCAGTTTAATCTCTCTACATTTTATGCGAGACTGACTTCCCCTAATTGCTATGCACTTCCACAATCTTTACAGCACCAGAGAGGCAAATCTCACGTTGCGGTTGGTAATGGAAGCAAGACTGAAGAGAAATCTAAACACGTTGATAGCATTTGTCGACCCATAAAAAGTGTTCGACAATGTAAAATGGTGCAAGATGTTCAATATTCTGAGAAAAATAGTTGTAAGCTACAGGGAGAGGCGGGTAATATACAATATGTACAAGAACCAAGAGGGAATAGTAAGTGCACGACCAAGAACGAAATGCTCGGATTAAAAAGGGTGTAAAAAAGGAACTGTTCGATCTGTGCATCGACGAAGCAATAATGGAAATAAAAGAAAGGTTCTGGAGTGGAATTAAAATTCAAGGTGAAAGGGTGTCGATGGTACGATTCGCTGATGACATGACTATCCTGAATGAAAGTGAAGGAGAATTACATGATCTGCTGAATGGAATGAACAATCTAATGAACAGAGAATATGGATTGAGAGCAAATCAAAGAGAGAAGTAGCATAAATGAGAACAGCGAGAAACTTAACATCAGGATTGATGGTCACGAAGTCTGCTACATAGGCAGCAAAATATCCATTGACGGACGGAGCAAGGAGGACATCAAAAGCGGACTAGCAGTGGCAAAAAGGGCATTCCTGGCCAAGAGAAGTCGACTAGTGTCGGACACAGCCCTCAATTTGTGCAAGAAATTTCTGACAATATACGTTTGGAGTACAGCATTGCATGGTAGTGAAACATGGACTGTAGGAAAACCGTAACAGAAGCATTTGAGATGTGGTACAACAGACGAATGATGAAAATTAGGTGGACTGATAAAGTAAGGAATGAGGAGGTTCTGCGTAGAATCCTAGAGGAAAGGAGTATGTGGAAAACATCGACAAGGAAAAGGGACACGATGACAGGACATCTATTAAGGCATGAGGCAATGCCTTTCTTGGTACTAGAGAGAGCTGTAGAGGGCAAAAACTGTAGAGAAAGACAGAAATTGGAATACATCCAGCAGATAATTGAGGACGTAGGTTGCAAGTGCTACTCTGAGGTGAAGACGTTAGCAAAGGAGAGGAATGGTGGCGGGCCGCATCAAACCAGTCAGAAGACTGACTCAAAAAATATCTTTACAGCGCAATCAATCTGAAGATGGCCTACTGTACGTGCCGAAATCGGTAATTTTAAATAACTGATATTTTGGGATGGTGACTGTTTCTTCATAAGTGATCACTTCTCGAGCCACTATTTTCCAGGTACATCGTCATACTCGCCGGTGATGGCCATCTGGTGCACTGCAGAACGCTGATTCGTTGCTGAACACAGTGGGACAGCATTCACCAGCAGCCCATGGGTCCTGGTCGCGGCACCACTGCAAATGCAGCCATTCGTATTCTTGTGTTAAGGCCAGTCGAGGTATGGGTCGGGACTTCCCTGTTCCGGTTGCTGCTAGCCTCCAACAAGTGGTACGCGATGACACGGAATGTTTCAGCCAGTCCACTACCTGTTCTAGGATAGCAGGCGCACATGTGGTTACGATGTGCTTGTTCCACAATACGGCGATCTTTCCTGGTAGCTGAGCTACTCAAGCACGATTGACGCCCCGTCCTCACAGCTTTAATTCCGCCAGTACCTCGTCTCCTACCTTCCAAACTTCGCAGGAGAGCTTCTGTGAAGTTTGGAAGGTAGGAGACGAGGTACTGGCGGAAGTAAAGCTGTGAAGGCGGTTCGTGAGTAGTGCTTGGGTAGCTCAGTCGGTAGAGCACTTGCCCGCGAAGGGCAAAGGTCCCGAGTTCGAGTCTCTGTCCGGCACACAGTTTTAATGTGCCAGGAAGTTTCCTGGTGGTACTCTGACTTACTCCAGATTGGGCAGCTGTCGCATCGTAATGCCCCATGAAACTAGCTGTCGCACGATTCGAACAGCCGCCCAAATGGAGACCCGCAATGGCAGTCCTTTCAAGTTCTGTCACAATACAATAACGCCGTCTCACAAGAGCACACGGCATTTTTGTGTCTTTCATAGTTCTCAAAATTTGACGCTGTTCACACCTCTTTACACCCTAACAGGCCTCTTAACAACACTAGACACGAACAACCCTAATGGTACTCTCGTGGCCATTCTGTAGCTGAGTATCGCAAATCTACATACCCGCCGATTGTGTGGTTGTGTACGAAGTTACTCTGCCGTGCAACCGTATCTTCTGGGAACTTCAATTTATTTTTTAACGGGCAATGCAAAAAGTGTGGCCAAGTTCGAGTAAGACTTGCTGTCTCAGAGTTCCGCACAAACTTAGTTATCATCCCCCCTGGGAATCGAGAATAACAAAGATAAAATCTTCTGGGTTGTTAGGCCGCGTCATATTTCCTCTAAAATAATGGACGTTTCGACCTCTCTGCTGGGATCTTCTTCAGGATATTGCAGTGTCCACTGTTGCTGGCACTACCGTTAGCAATAGTGGACACCGGAAGGTCCTGAAGAGGATCCCAGCAGAGGGGGTCGAAACGTCCTTTATTTTAGAGGAAATATGACGCGGCCTAACAACCCAGAAGGTTGCTGAAGATTAGAGGAGTAGATCACATAACTAATGAGGAGGTATTGAATAGAACTGAGGAGAAGAGAAATTTGTGGCACAACTTGACTAGGAGAAGGGACATATTCTGAGGCGTCAAGGGATCACTAATTTAGTATTGGAGGGCAGCTTGGAGGGTAAAAATCGTAGAGGGAGACCGAGAGATGAATACACTAAACAGATTCAGAAGGATGTAGGTTTCAGTAGGTACTGGGAGATGAAGGAGGTTGCACTGGATTGAGTAGCATGGAGAGCTGCATCAAACCAGTCTCTGGAGTGAAAACTACAACAACTACAATGATGCGACCTTACAACCCAGAAGGTTTTAACTTCAGTGACAACGGCCAAGAAAGCCTGCAGACTTACATATCAAAGATTGTTGACTGTTATGGATATCAGTAACAGGAATTCGAAATCTTTACAGATGTTCTTCAGAATAGCTCTGACATACAATAAGAAGCGAGCAGGGAACCCCAGTTTTCACATGTAAAGAGAAAAGATTTAACTAAACATTTGTCATTTATCTACCAAAAAAAGACTGCAACTTACATTTTGCATGCATTAATGTTTGTCTACTACGGTTCTGCCGGACGAGAGGGACGATGAGCTCTGACGCCAAGTTCAATCACATCCCAATGTAGTGATCAGCCAGGGGATTATGACCACCTACCTAGTGGCCACTACGTCCACCTTCTGCACGGATAACAGCGGCGACGCGTCGTGGCATGGAAGCAATGAGGCCTTGGTAGGTCGCTGGAGGATGTCGGCACCACATCTGCACAAGCAAGTCACCTAACTCCCGTAGATTCCGGAGAGAGGGACGATGAGCTCCGACGCCAAGTTCAATCACATCCCAAACGTGTTTGATAGGGTTCAGAACTGGCGAGTTGGGGGGCCAGCACACCAACTGGAATTCGCCTGGCCTTGTGACATGGTGCATTATCTTGTTGAAAAATGCCACTGCCGTAGGAAACAAAACTGTCATGAAGGGGTGTACGTGGTCTGCAGCCAGTGTACGATACTCCTTGGCCGTCATGGTGCCTAGTACGAGCTCCACTGGAGCCGCGGACGGCCACGTGAATGTTCCCCAGAGCATAATGGAGTCGCCGCCAGCTTGTCTCCGTCCCGTAGCCCAGCTGTCAAGGAGCTGTTCGCTGGAAGACTACGAATCCGCGTCCTTCCATGGGCATGACGATGAAGGAGATATCGAGATCCATGAGACCTCTGCCACTGCGCCAATGTCCAGTGCTGATCATCAAATCATCAAGTGCCGACCATCAAGTGCCGACCATCAAGTGCCGACCATCAAGTGCCGACCATCAAGTGCCCATTTCAGTCGTAATTGCCGATGTCGTGATGTGAGCACTGGCACATGCATGGGTCGTCAACTGTGGAGGTCAATCTTTACAGGGTGTCTACGTGGACAAGAAAAAAAAAAATTCCTGGATTTTTCCCGGATTTCCCGGTTAAAAACACAATTTCTCCCGGATGAAATTGCGTATAAAGCGGGTGAAAATACATCCGGGTTAAGTAACAGTATACTTTCCCTCGGAGCTATAAAACGTATCAGTCCTTTGAATCGTAAAGGTCTTATACCGGCGGAGGACGTCCCACCACTTTAGGAAACGAAATCCTCGAAAAACAATGCGTTTGGAAAGTTGTTTGATGCGAGACAATTATTTTCGTATTGCGAAAGTATTTACACAAATTCCACAAATTACAGCACGGTAGCTTCCGAAACTCTAAAATAGAGATTGCGTTGAGCGATGCACTTTTGTCATCCAGTCATAGCTCATGTCACGTGACCTCGCTAGCGAATGACGGCAGTTATACAGAGCACGAGGCCTACGCGAAAGACAGGCCGCGGCGCGTACATTACGAAGTTACGCCGAGCTCGCTCAACTCAGCTAAGTGCGTTTCTACACCGGTTAACTCGTAAGCAGATGTGTGTGTACGAACGAGAATTGCACCGTCTATTAGCATACACTGTTATTAGTCCTACAATGATGGGAAGTCCGTAGGCCTACTAACAGGCTCTAATTTGGCAATTAAAATCGTGCCAAAATGATTATCAGTTGCGTAGAAAAGTCGAAGTGTTCTGGCATGAATAGACTTGTGACATTGCTCAGTAACACATTATGCACATTTTTTTGAAGGTCAATTACACTTTTTGGCATCGATTGCATAATTTTTTATCTATGAAAGAACAACATTAAATATGAAAACTAACCTGAAGCTCGGTCTTTTTTTAGCGTGTGTTACATGTTAAGTCATATCAAATACAAATGTGCCGGTAGAATTTTAAATAGTGGCATAAATGATTTATCTTCTGGGCCCGACATTTTTCAAATAGCTGATCCTCAAATTGTTACGTTTTGAATGAGAGTTATAAAGCCTTGTGATTTAAGAAATTCACTGCACATTCTCACACGTAACATAAATCATCTTGCATGGAAATTTACTTTGAAAGTAACGCATCTCAAGCCACTATTCGTAATATTTTCTGGTGATCTGTTAGAAATTTAAACAGTTGTGACGTCACGCACATCGAATGCACGTTAGTTGTTACGGACGTACTGCATAACCTTCGACCTAAAGCCTTTGACACTTTTCGGTGTCGGCAAACTGGTCTGTGCATTGTGTAAATTACCCATTTTCTATCCAACTAAACTTTTATTTTGGTGTTATTCTCTGATTTATGTTTCATTGCTGCAGTATTATTCAGCAGTAGTGGACTAAAGTTCTTTGTCAGCGTATCTGATCTTACACGTCAAACCTACAAAACTGAAATCTAAAACAATGAAAAATCCCGGAATTCTAAAAAATTCCCGGGTTTTTCCCGGATTTGTCCCGGATGAAAAAATTCCCGGGTTTTTCCCGGATCTCCCGGATGTCCCGGGCCGTATACACCCTGACTTTAAGAGTGTTCGGCGCACCATGTGTTCAGACACCCTTGTACTCTGACCAGCATATACGTCTGATGTTAGTTCCATCACAGTTCGCCAGCTGTTCTGTCAGTCTGCCCAGCCTATATTGCCCGACACCTGTAATGAGGCATGGCGAACCAACTCCACGATGTCTGTAACTAGATCAAAGCAGCGATCGGTATAAAATGCTAAAAATCAAATAAAAACAATGAACTGTGTACGAAGCCAGACCAACAGGCATTACATGCATTGACCGAAGAAGGATAGTGCATTGATAATGGGTAGTTTCTAGCTGAAATCTAGATCTGCCAATAAAAATTGCAAAGGACGACTGATAGCCGAAATCTATTGATGATGATGATGATGATGATGTTTGGTTTGTGGGGCGCTCAACAGCGTGGTTATCAGCGCCCGTACAATTACCCAATCTTTGCTCAGTCCAATTGCGCCACTTTCCTGAATGATGATGAAATGATGAGGACAACACAAACACCCAGTCATCTCGGGGCAGGTGAAAATCCCTGACCCCGCCGGGAATCGAACCCGGGACCCCGTGCTCGGGAAGCGAGAACGCTACCGCGAGACCACGAGCGGCGGACAAAATCTATCAATTTCAAATCAAAGTAACGGTCGCTGTGTGCAACAGCCTTTGAATGGAGGGTAACCTGATAAATAAAAACAATCACGATCGCGTTTTCAGATTTTTACTCGTTAGCAACCGGTTTCGACCCTTTCTTCACACCATCTTCAGGCAATTCCCCGCCATAATGGCCGCTGGTGGCGACAGATGGAGCGAGATCCGTAGAAGTACTTCTACGGTTCTCGCTCCATCTGCCGCCGCCAACAGCCATAATGGCGGGGAAAAGAATGAAGATAGTCAGAGGAAAGGGCCGAAACCGGTTGCTAACGAGTAAAAATCTGAAAACGCGATCGAGACTGTTTTTACTTAATTTGTAGTTTGGACATGATTTCACAGTCGCTTCGCCACTTGTTGAACACACAAGTCGTGCACTTTCTGAAATGCTCGTGCCGAGCCTCGGGGCCATCACAATCTGCCCTCGGTCGTACTCAGCTACATCGCGCGTCTTACCCATCCTGCACATAGGCAGCACGCTCACCGATCCTACACGCAACATGCGTATGGCTGAATAGGAATCATTCCTTGCCAGATGACGCTGCCATCGCCTGGACGGGTTCATATCGATAGATTCTGTGGTCATAATGTTCTGGTTGACCAGCGTGTGTTCAAATAGCAAGAAGATATTTTTTATGTGATACTGTTGTTGTTGTGGTCTTGAGTCCTGAGACTGGTTTGATGCAGCTCTCCATGCTACTCTATCCTGTGCAAGCTTCTTCATCTCCCAGTACCTACTGCAGCCTACATCCTTCTAAATCTGCTTAGTGCACTCATCTCTTGGTCTCCCTCTACGATTTTTACCCTCCACGCTGCCCTCCAATACCAAATAAGTGATCCCTTGATGCCTTAGAACATGTCGATCCCTTCTTCCTGTCAAGCTGTGCCACCAGCTCCTCTTCTCCCCACTTCTATTCAATACCTACCCATCTAATCTTTAACATTCTTCTGTACCACCACATTTCGAAAGCTTCTATTCTCATCTTGTCCAAACTATTTATCGTCCACTTTCACTTCCATACATGGCTACACTCCATACAAATACTTTCAGAAACGACTTCCTGACACTTAAATCTATACTCGATGTTAACAAATTCCTCTTCTTCAGAAACGCATTCCTTGCCGTTGCCACTCTACATTTTATATCCTCTCTACTTCGACCATCATCAGTTATTTTTCTCCCCAAATAACAAAACTCCTTTCCTAATCTAATTCCCTCAGTATCACGCGACTCAATTCGACTACATTCCATTATCCTCATTTTGCTTTTGTTGATGCTCATCTTACATCCTCCTTTCAAGAAACTTTCGGGTATTTTCCTTTACTTGTATTGCGAAACGTTGTTTCTTGCCAAATTCCATGTCTCTAGGTCAACGGGGAGTATATAAACGTTCTGATGAGTGAGCTTGCGAGTATCTTTTGACTGAAGTGATTAAAATGTTTTACGTCGCAAACGGAGCATAGACGTTAATAAGTGACACAAATTTCAACTTGATGAGTCTACCAGTTCCTGAGAAAAAGGGATCTTTTAAGTGATAGACGGATGGACAAGAAACGTCCTATAAGGGTTCAGTTTCTTACAGAGTGAGGCGCGGGACCGTAAAAATACAGTGGTCTTCTTACACTTGGGAAGAAAACAAGGTGGCTAATTAACGTACCTCAAATACAGTTGTGGTGGTTTATTTTATTAGTTTTACAAGACTCAGCTGTGGAGCGCAAAATGATCGACATTATTCACCGGCGCTGGTGAAACACTGCACTTGACAGTTCGCTTTGTGTCAGGTTAGGTTGGCTGCACTGCAACTTCCATGATGCAGTAGCACAATGATAGCAAATAAAACGACCGAATAATACTGTAGATGGAACAAAGCACAAGCATTCGATAACGGAGCCAAGAAACGTAGGAAATAAGCATTTTATGATGACCGATATCTTGAAAACAGTACGGTATACATTTTACAACATATATAATAACCGAGACAGTAACTTCTCGCTCTTGGTTTTGTTATGATAGTGATGCAACAAATAACCGATATTCGTAGCTTTTCACTCACCAGTTTACAGCGACAATGGCGCAATTCCCTCCAGGTCTCCATCGTCACTGCTGTCGGAATCGGCGCCGAAACCATCCTCATCGTCATCATAACCAAGAAAAATCATCAGCTATTCATGGTCACTAATGATACCTTCCTCTGTCTGTGCTGCTCGAATAAGTTTTTCAGTGTGCTCGACTGTTTTTCTCCAGGAGGTTACATCCACAGTTGCAAGAGCTTCACCAGCAGCTTTTCCACGTCTTTTACTGTAAAGAACTTCTTGTTGTTACTGATGTCTTCACATCACTCCATATTAACTCGATGAGGTTGAAGTGGCAGTGATGTGGTATCAGCCTTACTACAGTATGGCGATTTCGTGTACTACCTAAGTAGGCGTCATAGGCTTATTTTCGTTAACAAAAGCTTCGTCATGCTCACATCCGCAGCGATTTTCGTGCCTCTAACCACTGCAGCACAACTTCTTAACCAATAACAACGCATGTTTCCAGAATGAGATTTTCACTCTGCAGCGGAGTGTGTGCTGATATGAAACTTCTTGGCAGATTAAAACTGTGTGCCGGACCGAGACTCGAACCGAACGGAGTTCGAGTCTCGGCGCGGCACACAGTTTTAATCTCCCAGGAAGTTTCAATAACGCATTTTGTTTATGTACACACAAAACAAAGCGCGCTTTGACGTCACGACCGGAAGCGTTTGCTGCGCTGGGATTCGTTGGTGGCGGGGGCGTGGTTGTCGCCTCGCGCTTCTCATTATTCACTTGTTACCCGGTTACGCTGCCAACACGAAACGCATACGTCAAGTGCAAAGTTTCATCGGCCTCGATATGGATGGGTTCTGCGAGACTGGCAGACCGGGAGATTGTGCCTTTGTCGGAAAAACACTCAGTGCAGTGGAAACGCCGTGTCGCCGAGGGTACCCAGCCGGGGGCTGAGGTGACACAATGCGTGTGGCTTTAACTGGAGCGGCCTGGAGCCTGGAGCAGGAGATGTCAGGAATCTGCGGCGTTCTGGTGTCCAGAGGGCTATTTTTTGCGTCACTGCAGTGTGGGAGGGGTGGCCGGCGTTATTAACACGCCTGGAGCCAGAGAGGGGTGGGGGAGAGGAAGAGAGAGACAGAGACAGAGACAGAGAGAGAGAGAGAGAGAGAGAGAGAGTGAGAGATCGATAGCTCCCGGTCCGCGCCGGCGAGCCCTTCCGTCCGGAGAAACTCCCTGGTCAGAGTCCAGAGCCTCTGCTGGCTCGTGAGAGACGACAAATCGGAGAGGGGGCAGTCGAGGTTAGGCATTCGACGACGAGATCGTTAGGGACCGAGCAAGCACCTGCACCTACGAGGACCATACTGAAAGTAACGAGCGACATTTTTTGGAAGTCTCTCCGGGGTTCGCTGCCGTATCCCGCAATCAACTTGATTCAATATTTCGCCCATGTAACGCCATCTTCAGCAGAACGCTGCTTCTGAGTCCCGCTGAGAACTGTTCTGAGCGGGACTCAGCAGCAGCAGTAATATATCTTCCGCAACTACGGCTTTTAACTTGTCTGATTTCCTTTTATAATCTAGTCTCAGATCCAGATCGTCTGGAGAATTCAACATTTTTAAGTATTCACGTTTCTTGTCTTCACTCCACACTGCAAGTGCTACTATTCCGCTGCGGTTAGCACCAACACAGCTAGCGATGTTTACCCACCCGTCACCTGTTCTGAGAGCACACAGTCCAGCTAGGCTCTTCTGCGGTCTCCAGAAGACTGGTTTGATGCAGCTCTTTATGCCACTCTATCCCGTGCAAGACTCTTCATCTCCGAATCCCTGCTGCAGCCTACATCCATCTGAACCTGCTTACTGTATTCATCACTTAGCCCCCGTCTACAATTTTTACCCCCTCCCCTTCTTTCATTACCAAATTGACTGTTCCTCAGAATGTGTCATATGGATCTCTTCGCCGGCCGAAGTGGCCGTGCGGTTAAAGGCGCTGCAGTCTGGAACCGCAAGACCGCTACGGTCGCAGGTTCGAATCCTGCCTCGGGCATGGATGTTTGTGATGTCCTTAGGTTAGTTAGGTTTAACTAGTTCTAAGTTCTAGGGGACTAATGACCTCAGCAGTTGAGTCCCATAGTGCTCAGAGCCATTTGAACCATTTTTGGATCTCTTCTTTAACTCAGGTTTTCCCATAAATATCTCTCCCCCCCCCCCCCCCCAGTTCCTCATTTGTCATTCGATCTAACCGTCTACTTAATCAGCGTTTTTCTACAGCATCACATTTCGAAACTGCTTGCCGTACACGTTCACACGTCGCTGATGCCGACACGATGTCAGTGGGGTAGCCACGCAATACTAATCTTGGTTTGAAGTTTTTCCTGTGTTACACATTAAGTTTGTCACTTACAAACACCTCAGCAGTTAAATATACAGGATTGGTCAGGGAACGTCTGGCACGCTATCGTAATATATTTTGTAAAGGCTATTAGGCAGGCCTGCCGGCCGAGCAACCGACCCAGACAATCGAAAGACCCAGAACGACTGACCCAGACAATCGAATGACCCAGACCGACCATTCGAAAGACCCAGACCGACCGACCCAGACAATCGAAAGACCCAGACCGACCATTCGAAAGACCCAGACCGACCGACACAGACAATCGAAAGACCCAGACCGACCGACCCAGAAAATCGAAAGACCCAGACCGACCGACCCAAAGCGACAGACAGACCGTTGGATGGGTCCAGCACCGAAGGAGGCAAGTGTTACTGCTAAATTCGAAGTACGATGTTAATGAAAGGGGAAAAACCATGAACACAGTGCAATCCTACACTAGTGAACACAAAAATATCAGGCCTGAAGAAGAACCACAGGATTCGAGTAGAAGAATTTCAGTTTCTCAAAATAAGAAGCTGTAAGAGTTGGGTGGAAGTCGATTGATTCCCCTTGCAAAAGTGCAAAACATCCCCACCACGCCTGAGGTTTAGTGGACCCCCTACCGCGCCGTACGTCAGCACCGGCACGGAGACTGTCTCTGAACTAACAGAGCGCTCCATTAATTCGGGCTGAAACACGCCACCGCTCTCTAGGACAAGTTCAAGACCCGCCCGTGGCTGGCGATGAGTCGTACGGAGGTGGGCTGTGGATGTTTTACCAAATAGGCGCGCAGTCCGGAACCGCGCGACTGTTACGGTCGCAGGTTCGAATCCTGCCTCGGGCATGGATGTGTGTGGTGTCCTTAGGTTAGTTAGGTTTAAGTAGTTCTAAGTTCTAGGGGACTGATGACCACAGATGTTAAGTCCCATAGTGCTCAGAACCATTTGAACCATTTTTTTTTTGAATTAATAATGTCTATCAAATTAAATTATTGCAGGTGACAAATTCTTTTCTACTCCACTTGCAGGGTCGATTACAGTCAGTTCGCGTTTCTTCTTAATCCATGTGCAACAGCAAAAGTAGGAGTTAGAAAAGGGGGGGCTTACAGCATCATTTCCATATGAAGTTTCGAGAAGAATTTAGTGTTAAATACACTGCTAGCCCCGGCACCTCGCAATACGCCAGTTACAGCTTCATATGTCATCTTCATGGTGCGATGATTATGATGATTGGTTTGTGGGGCGCTCAACCGAGCCGTCATCAGCGTTTGTACAAATTCCCAGTTTTTACGCAGTCCAATTTTTTACACAGTCCATTGTAGCCACTGTCACGAATGATTATGATGATGATGATGAAATGGTGAGGACAACAGAAGCACCCCGTTCCCGGGCAGAGAAAATCCCCAACCCGACCGGCACTCGAACCCGGGACCCCGTGATCCACAGGCAGTAACGCTAGCCACTAGACCACGAACTGCGGATATCTTCATGGTGAAGTGCCTAACATTTCGGTAATGGACATAGTTACTGTAATTTTTAGCATATAAGTAACACATCGTGTAAGATTCGAAAATTTTGCGATGAAAAATAGGCGTCGGTATGAAATTGCGTTTGGTGTATGTTAAACCACACACTGCTGCGTACGGCCAAACTTTCAGAAAACATTCCTCACACACAAATAAAGAAAAGACGTTATGTGGACATGTGTCCGGAAACGCTTAATTTCCATGTTAGAGCTCATTTTATTTTCGTCATTATGTACTGTACTTCCTCGATTCACCCCCAGTTGGCCCAATTGAAGGAAGGTAATGTTGACTTCGGTGCTTGTGTTGACATGCGACTCATTGCTCTACAGTACTAGCATCAAGCACATCAGTACGTAGCATCAACAGGTTAGTGTTCATCACGAAAGTGGTTTTGCAGTCAGTGCAATGTTTACAAATGCGGAGTTGGCAGATGCCCATTTGATGTATGGATTAGCACGGGGCAATAGCCGTGGTGCGGTACGTTTGTATCGAGACAGATTTCCAGAACGAAGGTGTCCCGACAGGAAGACGTTCGAAGCAATTGATCGGCGTCTTAGGCAGCACGGAATATTCCAGCCTATAACTCGCGACTGGGAAAGACCTAGAACGACGAGGACACCTGCAATGGACGAGGCAATTCTTCGTGCAGTTGACGATAACCCTAATGTCAGCGTCAGAAAAGTTGCTGCTGTACAAGGTAACGTTGACCACGTCACTGTATGGAGAGTACTACGGTAGAACCAGTTGTTTCCGTACCATGTACAGCGTGTGCAGGCACTATCAGCAGCTGATTGGCCTCCACGGGTACACTTCTGCGAATGGTTCATCCAACAATGTGTCAATCCTCATTTCAGTGCAAATGTTCTCTTTACGGATGAGGCTTCATTCCAACGTGATCAAATTGTAAATTTTCACAATCAGCATGTGTGGGCTGACGAGGATCCGCACGCAGTTGTGCAATCACGTCATCAACACAGATTTTCTGTGAACGTTTGGGCAGGCATTGTTGGTGATGTCTTGATTGGGCCCCATGTTCTTCCCCCTACGCTCAATGGAGCACGTTATCACGATTGCATACGGAATACTCTACCTGTGCTGCTAGAACATGTGCCTTTACAAGTACGACACAACATGTGGTTCATGCACGATGGAGCTCCCGCACATTTCAGTCGAAGTGTTCGTACGCTTCTCAACAACAGATTCGGTGACGGATGGATTGGTAGAGACGGACCAATTCCATGGCCTCCACGCTCTCCTGACCTCAACCCTCTTGACTTTCATTTATGGGGGCATTTGAAAGCTCTTGTCTACGCAACCCCGGTACCAAATGTAGAGACTCTTCGTGCTCGTATTGTGGACGGCTGTGATACAATACGCCGTTCTCCAGGGCTGCATCAGCGCACCAGGGATTCCATGCGACGGAGGGTGTATGCATGTATCCTCGCTAACGGAGGACATTTTGAACGTTTCCTGTAACAAAGTGATTGAAGTCACGCTGGTACGTTCTGTTGCTGTGTGTTTCCATTCCACCATTAATGTGATTTGAAGAGAAGTAATAAAATGAGCTCTAACATGGAAAGTAAGCGTTTGCGGACACATGTCCACATAACATATTTTCTTTATTTGTGTGTGAGGAATGTTTCGTGAAAGTTTGGCCGTACCTTTTTGTAACACCCTGTATACAGTATAGTGCGTAAAGGGCGTTATGTGCAGATATTTTTATATGTTGTACCTCAGTATCTACGCGTACGCGCATCAGGGTGTTGGTAGTCTCTTCTCCGCGCCATTCTGAGAACAGAACTTGAGCAGATGCTGACAGGAGACTGTACAACTGGCTCTTGGCGGTGCGAAGATGTGGCAAAAATTTTCAGTCAGATTTTCGTTTTCTTGCATACACCGATAAGATAATACGTAATCTTTCCTGCCTGTTATTCTTGTTAGTCGTTTATTTCCACTCTGGTAGTCTCAATCTATGGATTTCGCAAATCCAGTCAGCCCCATAAAAAAAAAGAAAAACACAGCAATTGCTACTCACCCGTTCGGGTTTATTCGGCTCATTTCGTATAGCCTCGTCCCGTTTTGTCTGAGGGACTTTTTTGTTTGCAGATGCGACGGGGATTGCCCTGGGAGAGAGATCACGTACATTATACACGCATTCACAAATCAACTCATGATTCGTCCAGAAATAATTTAGAGCGTATTCAAAACTGTTCAAAAACCAAAAGGAATGCGTCTCAAAATCATATGAATAATCAATTGACCAACGTATGTTGCATGCTACGCGCTTTGTGAAATAAGGCTCTTTTTTTCTTTCTTCAAGAATATGAATTTGGCACTCCCTGAAATTACCGCGCGCGCGCGCGCGGGCACACACACACACACACACACACACACACACACACACACACACAGACTTGTATCAACATATATAGTCAAATATAAAACAAGTGAAAGCACAAACCGGGAAGTTGGCAATACTTACAAAAACAAATGACACTCAGGCAAAATTAACAGTGTAAGTGCTGCGTTACGAGAACTCAGTGTCTACACGATAAATTTGAAGCTTTCAATAGGCTTTTCACGTGAGGGGAAGCTGCTTGGTTTTCCACTAATGAGCCGGCCGGAGTGGACGAGCGGTTCTAGGTGCTTCAGTCTGGAACCGTGCGACCACTACGGTCGCAGGTTCGAATCCTGCCTCGGGCATGGATGTGTGTGATGTCCTTAGGTTAGTTAGGTTTAAGTAGTTCTAAGTTCTAGGGGACTGATGACCTCAGCAGCTAAGTCCCATAGTGCTCAGAGCCATTTGAACCATTTTTTTCTGCTAATGAATTAGTTGGTAATACGTGAATACCATTCCATATTATTATAAAAAAACTTCCGATGAACTCTTTCTAATCCATGATCAACGTGTGATAGCGAAAAATACCATATAATGTTCAAGGAATTCACTGAAAACGGCTTGTTAAAAATGTGAAACGTGCCTTGGTGCATAAGCGTTTTCTTATTAACCACCGCATCTGCATAACACGCGTTACGCCTGAAGAGAATGTGTAGAGGGAAAGATGTGGAAATTACTTTGGCGTGTGCCCGGGAAATACACTGGAGTGCGGCGCCGGCGTTTCGACACATACTGAAGCGAGTGGTTCTGGGAATGCTATTCGCTATTCGGCGAAATACGAAATTAAATTCGCAAATTTATTGCGGGACGATTAAAAAATGAGAAGCGACCCACGGGAGAGCAATGTCAATTTGCTGACTGCGCGGACACGCAAACATTTGTAGCGCCATATTTGATTACGCGGACGACATGGAACGTTAACACAATTACTGCAGGCCAGCGCGGGAATTGTGGTGCGTCGTAAAACGGGGGGGGGGGGGGGGGGGGGGGGGGGGGATAGTGACGTAGACATCGGTGCTCGAAACCTGGTCGCCGGCAGAGCTTCGGTTGTATCAAAGGGAGACCAGTTAGGGCTGGTGACGTAGACAGCCCGTAAACAACACTAGTGTGAGCACTACTGTACAGGAATGAATTACATAATGTGTTTCCTGGAAGACTGAAGCTGTGAGCCATTCTGAAAGAGAACGGCTAGCCCAGCAGCCGCAAAAAATGCTTCCAGTATCAGTGGCAAGGTCTTTTTATCAGGAACCTCGGAAAAAATCATTCAGCAAGAAAATTACACTAATTTTTCTCCAGCAGCAGTAGTTTTATACAATATGACGCGGTACCATACCCATATTCTGCTAACAGTCATTGGATCTCGACCAACGCGAGCAGCAATGTCGCAATACGATAAACCGCAATCGCGATAGGCTACAATCCGACCTTCATCAAAGTCGGAAACGCGATGGTACGCATTTCTCCTCCTTACACGAGGCATCACAACAACGTTTCACCAGGCAACGGCGGTCAACTGCTGTTTGTGTTTGAGAAATCGGTTGGAAACTTTCCTCATGTCAGCACGTTGTAGGTGTCGTCACCGGCGCCAACCCTGTGTGAATGCTCTGTTGCATATCACAACATCTTCTTCCTGTCTGTTAAATTTCGCGTCTGTAGGACGTCATCTTCGTGGTGTAGCAATTTTAATGGCCAGTAGTGTAGTTGCCAATAACAGACATCCAACAGCTGTTAGTTTATGGACTAATTTTGGTACGCTACCGCTTTCGGAGCCTAATTGGCACCATATTCAGGACTCTATACACGAAACAACGCGAACCATCCAGTCGTTTGTGATTAGCAGAGGAACCACTTTATCAAAATAGTTACCGTAGATCTCTTCGCCACAGGCGTAGACACTTCGCAGTTGTCGTTCAGCGTGTGGAGTGTCCAATACCGTGGTGAGAAGATCAACGGACACCAGTCTTAAATTGTGGCTCTTTTAGTAAACACAGTACGATTATGCCATAGGTGGTAAATCATTGGAAGCGGTAACGACCGTAAAATACTTAGGAGTTACTATCCGGAGCGATCTGAAGTGGAATGATCACATAAAACAAATAGTGGGAAAAGCAGGCGCCAGGTTGAGATTCATAGGAAGAATTCTAAGAAAATGTGACTCATCGACGAAAGAAGTAGCTTACAAAACGCTTGTTCGTCCGATTCTTGAGTATTGCTCATCAGTATGGGACCCTTACCAGGTTGGATTAATAGAAGAGATAGACATGATCCAGCGAAAAGCAGCGCGATTCGTCATGGGGACATTTAGTCAGCGCGAGAGCGTTGCGGAGATGCTGAACAAGCTCCAGTGGCGGACACTTCAAGAAAGGCGTTACGCAATACGGAGAGGTTTATTATCGAAATTACGAGAGAGCACATTCCGGGAAGAGATGGGCAACATATTACTACCGCCCACATATATCTCGCGTAATGATCACAACGAAAAGATCCGAGAAATTAGAGCAAATACGGAGACTTACAAGCAGTCGTTCTTCCCACGCACAATTCGTGAATGGAACAGGGAAGGGGGGATCAGATAGTGGTACAATAAGTACCCTCCGCCACACACCGTAAGGTGGCTCGCGGAGTATAGATGTAGATGTAGATGTAGATTGGGTGGCTTATCTCGTTACGTGTGTTGGGGAATGAAGACGGTGCCTCAGGAACGGTTAGTGCCAGTCGGTCTCATGGCGTGAATGATATCGCACGAGTCTGCTCGCCCTTTGGCTCGGGTTCGATCCTTACTAGCGTCCCATGGACAATTTTTGTGTCGCCCAATTGTTCCACTTTAGGAAACCACTCAAAGAACATGTTTGGCGACATCGCCTCTGCCCGCCCATTTGAACTTGCGCGGGCAACGGCCGAACTGCGTAACTCTATTCATAATTCTTCGTACATCCATAGTTGAAAGGGAGGACAGTGGGACGTCAGCTGGCATAAATTTATAATAAAAATGAAGAAATTCCTGCAGCTGTGTTTAAGGTGTCGGTTTTATTTTGGCAACTAGTTTCAACGTTGTAACAACGTCATCTTCAGGCCCTAAAAAATATACCATGCATACAACAACATATGTGACATCAGTAATCTATGAGTTATTATGTAAACAAATATATTATAAATATATTACATAATGGAAGAATTCAATAAAATTAATTACATTTTGGCCGTGAACTCGTAAGCGGAGCAACATATCTATTTTTTTCCTTAGCAATTCTTTCTCAGCAAAACCTACAGTACAAAACCCCTACTTTTAAGACTTTTTCTGGTCAGCATGTACAGGGTGTTTCAAAAATGACCGGTATATTTGAAACGGCAATAACAACTAAACGAGCTGCGATAGAAATACACCATTTGTTGCAATATGCTTCGGACAACAGTACATTTTCAGGCGGACAAAGTTTCGAAATTACAGTAGTTACAATTTTCAACAACAGATGGCGCTGCAAGTGATGTGAAAGATATAGAAGACAATGCAGTCTGTGGGTGCGCCATTCTGTACGTCGTCTTTCTGCTGTAAGCGTGTGCTGTTCACAACGTGCAAGTGTGCTGTAGACAACATGGTTTATTCCTTAGAACAGAGGATTTTTCTGGTGTTGGAATTCCACCGCCTAGAACACAGTGTTGTTGCAACAAGACGAAGTTTTCAACGGAGGTTTAATGTAACCAAAGGACCGAAAAGCGATACAATAAAGGATCTGTTTGAAAAATTTCAACGGACTGGGAACGTGACGGATGAACGTGCTGGAAAGGTAGGGCGACCGCGTACGGCAACCACAGAGGGCAACGCGCAGCTAGTGCAGGAGGTGATCCGACAGCGGCCTCGGGTTTCCGTTCGCCGTGTTGCAGCTGCGGTCCAAATGACGCCAACGTCCACGTATCGTCTCATGCGCCAGAGTTTACACCTCTATCCAGACAAAATTCAAATGCGGCAACCCCTCAGCGCCGCTACCATTGCTGCACGAGAGACATTCGCTAACGATATAGTGCACAGGATTGATGATGGCGATATGCATGTGGGCAGCATTTGGTTTACTGACGAAGCTTATTTTTACCTGGACGGCTTCGTCAATAAACAGAACTGGCGCATATGGGGAACCGAAAAGCCCCATGTTGCAGTCCCATCGTCCCTGCATCCTCAAAAAGTACTGCTCTGGGCCGCCATTTCTTCCAAAGGAATCAGTGGCCCATTTTTCAGATCCGAAACTATTACTGCATCACGCTATCTGGACATTCTTCGTGAATTTGTGGCGGTACAAACTGCCTTAGATGACACTGCGAACACCTCGTGGTTTATGCAAGATGGTGCCCGGCCACATCGCACGGCCGACGTCTTTAATTTCCTGAATGAATATTTCGATGATCGTGTGATTGCTTTGGGCTATCCGAAACATACAGGAGGCGGCGTGGATTGGCCTCCCTATTCGCCAGACATGAACCCCTGTGACTTCTTTCTGTGGGGACACTTGAAAGACCAGGTGTACCGCCAGAATCCAGAAACAATTGAACAGCTGAAGCAGTACATCTCATCTGCATGTGAAGCCATTCCGCCAGACACGTTGTCAAAGGTTTCGGGTAATTTCATTCAGAGACTACGCCATATTATTGCTACGCATGGTGGATATGTGGAAAATATCGTACTATAGAGTTTCCCAGACCGCAGCGCCATCTGTTGTTGACAATTGTAACTACTGTAATTTCGAAAGTTTGTCTGCCTGAAAATGTACTGTTGTCCCAAGCATATTGCAACAAACGGTGTATTTCTATCGCTGCTCGTTTAGTTTGTATTGCCGTTTCAAATATACCGGTCATTTTTGAAACACCCTGTATGTACACTGCACCACCAATGAAACTGGTATAGGGATGCGTATTGACATACAGAGAGATGTAAACAGGCAGAATACGGTGCTGCGGTCGGCAACCCCTGTATAAGACAACAAGTGTCTGGCGCAGTTGTTAGATCGGTTACTGCTGCTATAATGGCAGGTTATCAGGATTTAAGTCACTTTGAAGATGGTGTTATAGTCGGCGCACGAGCGATGGAACACAGCACCCTCGAGGCAGCGATGAAGTGAGGATTTTCCCGTACGATCATTTCACGACTGTACCGTGAATATCAGGAACTCGCTAAAACATCATATCTCCGACATCACTGCCGGCGGAGAAAGATCCTGCGAAAACGGGACCAGCGACGACTGAAGAGAATCGTGCAACGTGACCCAAGTGCAACCCTTCCTCAAACTTCTGCAGATTTCAGTGCTGGGCCATCAACAAGTGTCAGCGTGCGAACGATTCAACGAAACGTCATCGATATGGGCTTTCGGAGCCGAAAGGCTAACCTACGGAAAAAAATTTCTTTTTTCAACACTATTCTTACAATTCACCCCAAGTTACTCGCAGTAGAAAACGCTGTGTTTACTATTTGTTTTGTAAAATCTGAGGCGATACTGTTTCTAATTTTACAATACTACGTATTTATTATTGCTATCGTCACCTCCATTTCAAATATTTTCTTTGTGCCATTTGTTCACTATGTTGCTATACGGTTCGTCGGCATAATTATGTGGGTAGTTACAGTTCCTGCTCTTAGCAATATACACTTAAGGGCCAAAGAAACTGGTACACCTGCCCGGTATCGTATAGGGCCGCAGTAAACACGCTGAAGTACCGGAACACGACGTGGCATGGACTCGACTAATGTCTGAAGTAGTGCTGGAGGGAACCGACACCATCAGTTATGAGGGGGTGGAAATCTCTTGTGAAGAGCACGTTGCAAGGCACCCCATATATGCTCAATAATGTTTGGTGGCAAGCGGGCGTGTTTAAACTTAGAAGAGTGTTCCTGGAGCCACTCTGTACCAATTCTGGACGGGTCGTGTGGGTTGTTTCATGGTCCTACTGGAATTATCCAAGTCCGCCGGAATGTACGTTGGACTTGAATGCATGCAGGTGATCAGACAGGATGCTTACGCACATGTCACCTATCTAGACGTATCATGGGCCCCATATCACTCCAACTGCAGACCCCCCCCCCCCCACATCATTACAGAGCCTCCACCAACTCGAACAGCCCCTTGATGACATGCAGGGTCATGGATTCATGAGATTGTCTCCTTACCCGTACACGTCCGTCCGCTCGATGCAATTTGAAACGACAATCGTCCGACCACGCAACATGTTTCCAGTCATGAACAGTCCAATGCCCGTGTTGAAGGGCCCAGGCGAGGCATAAAGCTTTGTGTCGTGCAGTCATCAAGGGAACACGAGTGGGCCTTCGGCTGCGGAAAGCCCATATCATGGTGTTTCGTTGAGTGGTTCGTACACTGATACTTGTTGATGGCCAAGCACTGAAATCTGCAGAAATGTGCGGAATGGTTGGACTTCTTTCAAGTTGAAAGATTCTCTTCAGTCGTCGTTGGTCCCGTTCTTGCAGTATCTTTCTCGCGTCGCAGCGAAGTCCGGTTTTACCGGATTCCTGATATTCACAGTACTCTCCTGAAATACTCGGCAAGACTCACCGGAGGAGAAACACCCCTCTGAAGATGTCCAGCGCAGCTCTGGACGAAACGTTAGGAGCTGAAGAGTTTCATGGACCACGACCTTACATCTCGGAAAGTTTACTCTCCTGAAATGGTTGTACGAGAAAACCCCTACTTCATCGCCAACTCGGAGATGCTGTGTCCCATCGCCCGTGCGCCAACTGTGACACTACATTCAAAGTCACTTAAATCTTGATGGCATGCCACTGTAGCAGCAGTATCCGATCTGACAACTGCGCCAGACACTTGTCGTCCTATATAGGCGTTGCCGACCGCAGGAGCGTATTCTGCCTGTTTGCATGTCTCTGAATAAGCATGCCTATACGGGTTTCTTTGGCACTTAAGCGTATTTTATTGTATTCAGCTCAGCTTCCTGAGTGTGAACTCGACGTCTCACGGATAGTCCAGGTGGGACTGTGTTCGTACAAGACTGTTTTTAATGAATGAGGTTCTCACTCTGCAGCGGAGTGTGCGCCGATATGAAACTTCTTGGCAGATTAAAACTGTGCGCCGGACCGAGACTCGAACTCGGGACCTTTGCCGTTCGCGGGAAAGTGCTCTACCAGTGGCTGTGGCTAAGCCATGTCTCCGCAATATCCTTTCTTTCAGGAGTGCTAGTTCTGCAAGGTTCGCAGGAGTGTTTCTGCAAAATTTGGAAGGTAAGAGACGAGATACTGGCAGAAGTAAAGCTGTGAGGACGGGGCGTGAGTCGTGCTTGGGTAGCTCAGCTGGTAGAGCACTTGCTCACGAAAGGCAAAGGTCCCGAGTTCGAGTCTCGGTCCGCCACACAGTTTTAATCTGCCAGGAAGTTTCATATCTGTTTTTAATGTTTTAAGTTACCTTTACTGCACTGAAGATGGCCAAACAGTGATCAAAATCTGGAATTGCAATAAAGATCATTTGCAACTGATTGCTGTGCCCTTTGCTACTTGAAAAGAATACAATCGCTAGGCACAAATATTTCGTTTTGGAATGAAACCCATATCAGGCTGCTACTCTCGGCTTTCTCTATACTACTGTCGTACGTTGTACACGATTATTGTTTACACCCTGTGCAATGCCTTTGTATTTGCCTCTTCTCGTTACCCGGTGCGTCACCAGGGCAGATTTGGAGAATTTCCAACACCGCACAGTAGGACAGAAAACGCTACAGAGCTCTTTGGAGCCCTGCGTGGACGCAGCGATTTGTTTGTGGAGGAGAGGGAAAGGGGTGGGGGTGTTAGGTAGGGCCCCCTTTGTCTCGACGCGAGCTTTTAGCTGGCGCGCAGATCTTTGCGTTTTATCTGCGGCCAACTCCATTAGCGGGACAGCCCTGCCCGTTGTGTTGTGTTGTGGTATGTCGCGGTCAAAGAGCTCAGCCAGCCTTCTGTGCTCGTTGGTAGGAAAGCGGTTACCTCGCGCCGCGGTCCCAGTACTATAGCCGCGAGACCAAATGGCGAAGGTTGACAGCTGGTGAGATATACGGGGAGAGGAGAGAGAGGGGGCACGGAAGGGTGGAGGGGGGGTGAGAGAGGGAGGGAGGGAGGGAGGGAGGGAAGGAAGGAAGGAGGGAGGAGGGGGAGGCGGACAGAGCGGGAGGGAGGGGGAGAGAGAAAGGGTGGGGGGGGGGGGGAGGAGGGTGTCTAAACTGAAGAACTGCGCCATTGGTTTGGGGGCCTCTGTGGTTGGCACTGATTTCTAGTTTCCTCAATACAATATTTGTTGATAAGTTATATAGGTTAATACAGAAGCCTTAGTAAGGCCAAACGCATTTCGCTTTATCTTAAAGCAACTTCAGCGGTCACTGTAACAATATGGCTCTTTCTTACAATATTTTTTTTTCATAGGATCAAACAGTTCTCATTCTTCCACTTACTAATCATACAATGAAGGCTTTCACAACCGGATGGTACTGTTGTTGATAATTCTTCCGGGTTATATGGCCGTGGTCCATGGAAGATGTCCAACGTAGTATTGGACGAAACATTAGGAATAGAAGAATTCTATGGACCACGGCCATATAACCCCGAAGAATTATCAACACCACTTCCACTTACTATTCTAAACACTATTAAATTATTTTCGTTACTCACTTTTTTGTATGTGACATCACTATTCACGTTCTACGCATATGTGGTAGATTTTGGCACATCATACGTTCACAAACACTGAATATTTTGACGTTGCTGTGAAGACCCAATGCTATCTCGCCAGCTCTCTATTTTGATATTGCGGGATGAGTTCGTATTTTCTTTTGTTTTGCTGGTAGCAGGAGCGTCTGCTACTTCTCTCTCTCTCTCTCTCTCTCTCTCTCTCTCTGTGTGTGTGTGTGTGTGTGTGTGTGTGTGTGTGATGTTACAGAATCACAATAATAGTTGAGAAAATCCATTACGTAAGCTCAGTACAACTTCAAAACGAGAAAGCCGATCTCATAGCGAATGGAGTAAAACCAAGCGAAATGGAAACTAACTGGGTGACAGTTATTGAACTACATGAAAAAAAAGTAAGTTAGTTACAAACAACGGCGTGTCCACACTTTTCTCAAAATGTAAAAAACGCCACTGCAGATATTCGTATTTAGGTTATGAAGTGTTCGACACGCCTGCCATCATTGGAGATGATGTGACGCAGACGAACACTGAAATTCTGCATGACCCGCTTAAGTGTCGGGACGTCGATGCTGTCGATGACGTCCTGAGTATCTGTTTCCAGCTCAGTAATAGTTTTGAGGTTATTGCTGTACACCTTGTCTCAAATGTAGCCCCACAAAAAGGAGTCGCATGTGTCCACATTCGGAGTACGTGTCCGGCAATCCAGGCCCATGCCAGTGTCCTCTGGGTACCCCAGGGCCAGAGTGCGGTACCCAAAGTGCTTCTGCAGCACATCAAACACTCTCTTACTTCGATAGAGTCGAGCTCCGTCTTACACGAACCACATCTTGTCGGAATGAAAGTCAGTTTGGATAACGGGGATGAAATCATCTTCCAAAACCTTCACGTAGCGTTGGGTAGTCACCATGCCATCAAGGAATACCGCACCGATTATTCAGTGACTGGACAATGCACACCACAGAGTTACCGGTTGAGGGGGAAGAGACTTCTCGATCGCGAAATGCGGAATCTCAGTACCCCAAAATGCGCTAATTTCGTTTGTTGACGAACCCACCCAAATGAAAGTGCGCTAAACCAAAGCATACAGCGCATACTAATTCCCATCATGCTCCGCGGTCAACCGTGTAGTTTGAACGTAAACAGTTCAGAAATCATGACGATTTTATTTCATTTAGTTCAATAACTGTCTATCCCTTAGGTCTGAAACCAGTTGCATGTAACTACTAAAAAAGTGGCACATGTTATACGAATGTTGCATTCCATTTACACTATCCCACCACTTCCTACTCTTGTCAACATAGATGGCGACGCTAAGAGCACAACTCGACGTGTTGCGCGGGACGCGATGTGTGTCAGTGACTTTGTGTGCTGAGCCTAAATTTGTCGCTAGGCCAGGATGCAAGAAATGTAGCAAGTGGAACCCGTGCAGATGGGTAGGAAAGACGCGAGCGTGGATGCAAATGTACACTATTCGATCGGAGGTACCTGTACACTTGTTGGTGGACATGTAGGGTGCGTCCACAATTAGCCTTCACGACCATTCTGCTGGGGGGCACTTTCAATTGGGTATCTGAATGTCTGTCTAAGGATAGCAGCCCAAGAGCCGGAACCAGAGAAGATAGTGATGTTGCACGTTGGTGTGTGGAGCCATAGCAGCCCAAGAGCCGGAACCAGAGAAGATAGTGATGTTGCACGTTGGTGTGTGGAGCCATAGCAGCCCAAGAGCCGGAACCAGAGAAGATAGTGATGTTGCACGTTGGTGTGTGGAGCCCTAGCAGCCCAAGAGCCGGAACCAGAGAAGATAGTGATGTTGCACGTTGGTGTGTGGAGCCATAGCAGCCCAAGAGCCGGAACCAGAGAAGATAGTGATGTTGCACGTTGGTGTGTGGAGCCATAGCAGCCCAAGAGCCGGAACCAGAGAAGATAGTGATGTTGCACGTTGGTGTGTGGAGCCATAGCAGCCCAAGAGCCGGAACCAGAGAAGATAGTGATGTTGCACGTTGGTGTGTGGAGCCTAAGTCCGAGTTCTGACTCATCATAAAGCTGCTGCACTGGATTTCGTGTCGAGGCACTCGGAAGTGTAGTTGCTTTCACGAACGTTACTCTCCCACTGCCTCACAGAAACTGCTGTAAGACACGGTGCATTGTCATGCTGAAATAATCTTCTCAGAACTGTTCCTCTACTGTACGCGGTCCACCGTGCCTTGAAATGCGCTACCTTATTTTACGGACTAGAAGACGCACTCTGTTGTCCAAAAAACTGCCTCTAAAATTCGAGTGCGATTATACTCGAAATTCATACAAAAAGTCGAGTGTTTTATTTAAAATTCCCGCCAGGCTTGCATACGGCCATATATTCGATGCCGCGGGAAACCTGTCTTGTATCTGCCGACATAGGATTGAATTGGCAGCAGCAGAACAACGATGCGACGAACGCGAGTTGTGGGGATTCGTAAGCTCGCTAACACTGCCTCCCTCCCGCTCTGCCATCGCAAACCCAGAACACTGTCTAGCCTGTGGTGCGTCGCTGCCATCTACGGCGCCAGTGAACTTGAGTTCGAAGTCATTTGCGTTACCGGTAACAGGACAACATTTTTGTTGGTAGCTAGTTTCGTAACGGAAAAAAAAGTAAAAGGTATTCATATGATGCGGGCTATAAATTGGAAGTAATAGCATATGCAGAAGAACATGGAGACAGAGCAGCTCTGCGGCATTTCGGTCCTCTACCAACAGAAAAAATGTCATTCGCGAATGGCGGGCTAGTAAAGAAGAACCGAAAAAAATGAGCAAGACTAAATGTGCTAATATAGGACAGAATGGAAAATGGCAGAAACTAAGTATGACGATTTTCAGGGATTTTAAAGCTCAGCTCAGGTCTAAGAATTTCTTTTTAGTCTGGCTCTGAAATCTAATAATAAATTATAACAAATAATAACAAGAGACTTACACAGTACTTAAACTAACTTATGCTAAGAACAACACACACCCACACACCCATGCCCGAGGGAGGACTCGACCTCCGGGGGAAGGGGCCGCGCAATCCGTGACATGGCGCCTCAAACCACGCGTCCACTGCGCGCGGCAGCTAATAAGCTAATAGACGTCTTTCTCCCCCTCCCTTTATTCGGTCTGTTCGTCACACTCATCAGTTTGCCCACATAACGTAGTAGCCTGTGTCAGTACTCACGCGTAGAACATTTCTGTTTTATGCATGCAGATAGATTTAATATTTGAATAAATTGTAATGTAACATTCATTTCTTCAGCGTCACTTTAGATACGAGGTGTGGCTAGAAAAAAACCGGACTAGTACTGGTGAAACAATAAAACGAATGCAATAAGTCTGAAAGTCGCGTGGCCTGTCACGTGACTCTTGCTCCGCCTACTGCTCGAGTTTCATCTGCCTCCTGCACTCAGTCTGCCCGTGGCGTCTGTTTTAAGTAGTTGACGTTTTGTCTGTGCGTCGGAAAATGTTGAGTGTACAGAAAGAACAGCGTATTAACATCAAATTTTGTTTCAAACTAGGAAAATCTGCAAGTGAAACGTTTGTAATGTTACAACAAGTGTACGGCGATGATTGTTTATCACGAACACAAGTGTTTGAGTGGTTTAAACGATTTAAAGATGGCCGCGAAGACACCAGTGATGACACTCGCACTGGCAGACCATTGTCAGCAAAAACTGATGCAAACATTGAAAAAATCGGTAAACTTGTTCGACAAGATCGCCGTTTAACAATCAGAGCAGTGTCTGAGTTAACAGGAGTTGACAAGGATCTACCCACCAAACGTCCCAGGCATGAACTTTATTGAGCATATCTGGGACGCCTTGCAACGTGTTGTTCAGAAGAGATCGCCACCTCCTCGTACTCTTACGGATTTATGGACAGCCCTGCAGGATTCACGGTGTCAATTCCCTCCAGCAGTACTTCAGGCAGCAGTCGGGTCCATGCCACGTCGTGTTGCGGCACTTCTGGCGGTTGCGGGGGCCCTACATGATGTTAGGCAGGCGTACCAGTTTCTTTGGCTCTTCAGTATACTTCAGGAAGCAGTGTTAGTACGCCTCTTGCTGGATCGCATAAAGACCCGTCCGCAAATTTTATCTCCCAAGAGCGGTGAATTTGTCCCACCACATTTCAGGCCTTTTCTCTCCGACATTTTCTCGAAGGCGCCCCATTACGTCCCTGCCGGCCGGGGTGGCCGAGCGGTTCTAGGCACTACAGTCTGGAACCGCGCGACCGCTACGGTCGCAGGTTCGAATCCTGCCTCGGGCATGGATGTGTGTGATGTCCTTAGGTTAGTTAGGTTTAAGTAGTTCTAAGTTCTAGGGGACTGATGACCTCAGAAGTTGAGTCCCATAGTGCTCAGAGCCATTTGAACCCATTACGTCCCGATAGTACCATCGATTAACAGTTCCTTCAAAGTCGAAGAAAACTGTCAGTATGGCTTTGACATCTGATCTGACCTGACGATCTTTTGTTGGTCTTGGATAACCTCTCCCGCGTCATTGTGAAGACTGAACCTTGGCCTCAACATCGTAACCATAGATCCACGTCTGATCACCGATTATGGTTCTCTTAAGGAACGTCTCTTTCTCATCCGCGTAATGCAAAAGCTTTTCACAGACTGCGAGGCGAACGTCTTTCTGGTCTTGACTCATGTGCCGTTGGACGAACTTGGCGGCAACACGATGCATTCCAACGCGCTGCATCAGGATTTCATGACATGGTCCAAGTGAAATGTTACATTCTTCTGCAATCTTTCGTAAGGTGAGTCTTCGATTGGCACGCACAATTTGGTTGACGGTCCTGACATGAGCGTCGTAGAAGGACGTCCTGAACGAGGGTCATCTTCAACTTCGTCCAGCGGTTTTTAAACCGTGTGAACCTTTAGTAACACCGAGTACTGCTTAAGCACTCATCACCGTAGGTTTCCTGCATCATTTGATGTGTCTCTGTAAAGGTATCCTTAAGTTTCAAGCAAAATTTAATGCAGACTAGTTGCTCCCCTAACTCTGCCATCTACACTCCTGGAAATGGAAAAAAGAGCACATTGACACCGGTGTGTCAGACCCACCATACTTGCTCCGGACACTGCGAGAGGGCTGTACAAGCAATGATCACACGCACGGCACAGCGGGCACACCAGGAACCGCGGTGTTGGCCGTCGAATGGCGCTAGCTGCGCAGCATTTGTGCACCGCCGCCGTCAGTGTCAGCCAGTTTGCCGTGGCATACGGAGCTCCATCGCAGTCTTTAACACTGGTAGCATGCCGCGACAGCGTGGACGTGAACCGTATGTGCAGTTGACGGACTTTGAGCGAGGGCGTATAGTGGGCATGCGGGAGGCCGGGTGGACGTACCGCCGAATTGCTCAACACGTGGGGCGTGAGGTCTCCACAGTACATCGATGTTGTCGCCAGTGGTCGGCGGAAGGTGCACGTGCCCGTCGACCTGGGACCGGACCGCAGCGACGCACGGATGCACGCCAAGACCGTAGGATCCTACGCAGTGCCGTAGGGGACCGCACCGCAACTTCCCAGCAAATTAGGGACCCTGTTGCTCCTGGGGTATCGGCGAGGACCATTCGCAACCATCTCCATGAAGCTGGGCTACGGTCCCGCACACCGTTAGGCCATCTTCCGCTTACGCCCCAACATCGTGCAGCCCGCCTCCAGTGGTGTCGCGACAGGCGTGAATGGAGGGACGAATGGAGACGTGTCGTCTTCAGCGATGAGAGTCGCTTCTGCCTTGGTGCCAATGATGGTCGTATGCGTGTTTGGCGCCGTGCAGGTGAGCGCCACAATCAGGACTGCATACGACCGAGGCACACAGGGCCAACACCCGGCATCATGGTGTGGGGAGCGATCTCCTACACTGGCCGTACACCACTGGTGATCGTCGAGGGGACACTGAATAGTGCACGGTACATCCAAACCGTCATCGAACCCATCGTTCTACCATTCCTAGACCGGCAAGGGAACTTGCTGTTCCAACAGGACAATGCACGTCCGCATGTATCCCGTGCCACCCAACGTGCTCTAGAAGGTGTAAGTCAACTACCCTGGCCAGCAAGATCTCCGGATCTGTCCCCCATTGAGCATGTTTGGGACTGGATGAAGCGTCGTCTCACGCGGTCTGCACGTCCAGCACGAACGCTGGTCCAACTGAGGCGCCAGGTGGAAATGGCATGGCAAGCCGTTCCACAGGACTACATCCAGCATCTCTACGATCGTCTCCATGGGAGAATAGCAGCCTGCATTGCTGCGAAAGGTGGATATACACTGTACTAATGCCGACATTGTGCATGCTCTGTTGCCTGTGTCTATGTGCCTGTGGTTCTGTCAGTGTGATCATGTGATGTATCTGACCCCAGGAATGTGTCAATAAAGTTTCCCCTTCCTGGGACAATGAATTCACGGTGTTCTTATTTGAATTTCCAGGAGTGTAGAAATTCGCAAACTGTGCGATACAAAGTTCTACTCAATACAACACTGAACAATAACTAGCAGACATACAACAATGAAACTTTGGGCAGTTGCACAATAAACTGAGGCGCATGCAGGGATGCCAACTGCATTTCGCTTCAACACACCGTTAGGGCGACATTACGAATGTTCCGCAATTTTCTGAACAGACCCTGTACATATTGTCTAAGTACGATTAATGCTAAACTGCTGCACAAAACACGGGGAGTGCGCTGTGCTATCTGGCGGCTAGAGGAAAAGCGGAGAGGAAAATTAGACGGCGGACTTGGAGACGGTACAAGAGTGGAGCTGGGCTCTCCAGAAATAGCATTTTAACGCGCAGCCACGGCCGGCGGTTCCCGCTTCTCCCCTCCCCTGTTCTTCTGACCCACCCCCTCCACCCTCGTCCCCCTCCCCACGGCTCAAAAATTAAATTCTCGCCGGAGCAGAGGAGATGCGCCGGGTTTTTAAGGTAAGTTCTGCGTAGCAACCAGTTAAACCGCTGGAATGAAATCTCGACCTTCGAACAGCTCTGCCAAAAGCTACGTAAAAGTTTACTCCTCTGGCGAAAAACTTTCCTTTAGGCGACAGTTCGAAACAGGTCACAAAAGGTACACCGATATAATCCTGCCGTTTACCAGGTATCTATCCCTCTCATTTCAGCGCTCCTGCTCTAACCCACATCGTGGATGACATCAACGCTCTCCCCACCCATAATCCACGATTCTTTGAAGGATGGAATTCCTATGTATAAAGCGTCGTATCCCCCGAGCTACGTGTCCTGAATTCTGGTGTGTGAGGGAAGGATGGGTGGGGGGGGGGGGGGGGGGGGGGGCGTCAGCGGGACGCATTACTTGAAACACTGTGTGAGGCATTCGGTGTTAAATTATGCCTGTTGCGCTGTGGATTTTATCAGCGTTATCACTAGGGTCAGTGATTACATGGAATAAAGATTACGAAGCCTTCGTAGCGCCATAAGGTCTCTCAATGGAGAGACATCTACAGACGTTAAAGTAACCTCTGGCGTGCCACAGGGGAGTGTTATGGGACCATTGCTTTTCACAATATATATAAATGACCTAGTAGATAGTGTCGGAAGTTCCATGCGGCTTTTCGCGGATGATGCTGTAGTATACAGAGAAGTTGCAGCATTAGAAAATTGTAGCGAAATGCAGGAAGATCTGCAGCGGATAGGCACTTGGTGCAGGGAGTGGCAACTGACCCTTAACATAGACAAATGTAATGTATTGCGAATACATAGAAAGAAGGATCCTTTATTGTATGATTATATGATAGCGGAACAAACACTGGTAGCAGTTACTTCTGTAAAATATCTGGGAGTATGCGTGCGGAACGATTTGAAGTGGAATGATCATATAAAATTAATTGTTGGTAAGGCGGGTACCAGGTTGAGATTCATTGGGAGAGTCCTTAGAAAATGTAGTCCGTCAACAAAGGAGGTGGCTTACAAAACACTCGTTCGACCTATACTTGAGTATTGCTCATCAGTGTGGGATCCGTACCAGATCGGGTTGACGGAGGAGATAGAGAAGATCCAAAGAAGAGCGGCGCGTTTCGTCACAGGGTTATTTGGTAACCGTGATAGCGTTACGGAGATGTTTAACAAACTCAAGTGGCAGACCCTGCAAGAGAGGCGCTCTGCATCGCGGTGTAGCTTGCTCGCCAGGTTTCGAGAGGGTGCGTTTCTGGATGAGGTATCGAATATATTGCTTCCCCCTACTTATACCTCCCGAGGAGATCACGAATGTAAAATTAGAGAGATTAGAGCGCGCACAGAGGCTTTCAGACAGTCGTTCTTCCCGCGAACCATACGCGACTGGAACAGGAAAGGGAGATAATGACAGTGGCACGTAAAGTGCCCTCCGCCACACACCGTTGGGTGGCTTGCGGAGTATAAATGTAGATGTAGATGTAGATGAACTTGTACCGGCTAGGATTGTTTTGTTTACTTTTAGGGCGCAGTAACGACCGTGAAGCACGAGGACCGACATAGAGGTCAGAGGGCACCACGGGGGTGAAAGCTCTATGGGAGAAGAGGCAACAAACCACAAGAGGCGCTAGGGGCCAAACGAAGCTGAAATTGACCAATGAGAGCTGTCCAATGGCGGTTGTTGATATTCTGTCGTCTTGCTCTGTACTGAAGTCGACGGTTACAGTCGTCTTTGTATTTGTTTCATATTTACATCTACTCATCTTCATTACAAACAGATTTTATACTTCGAATTTTTTTAAGTTCACCGTGGAACCGAAGAGATTTCCTGCTGAAAAAATGTCCACAATTAATCCTAAGATATTTAATTTACAGTAAATAATCTCGTAGCCTATAAATGAAATGGATTCTCTTTTATCGTGAATTAAGCTGTGTAGTTTCCGTTTGTTTATTTACATAACTTTGATATGTCAGTAGTAGTTTTATTTAATGAAGAATTTTATGTTTTTTCAGAATATTCAACACAACAAACTGACGTTGAAATAGTCCTGTAAATGTCCCGACTGTTCATCTGGATATTACGTGGTATCAATGGAGAAACTTAACAACAAGCATTTCTACAGGTTTCCAAAACAACCTCAAGAGTTGCTTCTGAAGTGGAAAAGTGTTTGTAAACTGTCACCTGGTTGGAATTGTGCTCCTTATTTTGTTTGTGAAGATCATTTTTTCAAAGAATATTTTATGAATAAAACTTGGCATAGGCTAAACAGGGGTGTGTTTCCAAAACATGTGGCAGGTGTTCTTTGTGAAATTGCTAATATCAGTAGTGCATCAAGTGAAACTGTTGTTAATAGCCAATTAGGCTTACCATTACTAGTGGTTCTATGGCAAGTGTTCGTTATACAGACGCTAATACCAGAACAGGTGTTAACGAACTACAAATTTTTATCGTCTGCTTGAGAAATAAAAAGTAAGTTTTGTTTTCATTTCACTGTTTTTATCCACCTTCCCTATTTTTGGTGCTTAATATCGATGTTTTGTTTTGAAGCATTTACAATCATAAGATGCAGGAACATGTTTGTAAGAAAGTAGCGGTCAGTAGTGCGTTTCCTGGGCAATTACTCAGAAATTACAGTCCTGAAACCTAGTTCCAACAAATTTTAGAATTCTTCATTAATTAACACTGTGACAAATGTTTCTTAATTGAACCTCTTTAACTGCCTATTATTCTCTTAATAATAGGTTTTTTTCTCCATTGACCCCCACAGCTCATAAGATGTCAAAGTATAACACTATTCAGGAATATCTGTAGTTCAATTTAGCTGCTACAATTTAATTTAGCTGCAGTCATTTACACTACAAGCTTGTTTCGACATACTGTTTGTTCCAAGTGTTGCGTCTAGTTTTTATATGAGGCACAAAACATTCTGGAGCCTTTATATGTTGATGGAAATCGAAATAAGTGTGTAAGTTTACAAGTCTATTTTTGACGTTTGCCTCTGACAGTCGCTGCTGAAGAAAACATCATAGGAGCAGCGACTATGATGTTTTCTTCAGCAGCGACTGTCAGAGGCAAACGTCAAAAATAGACTTGTAAACTTACACACTTATTTCGATTTCCATCAACATATAAAGGCTCCAGAATGTTTTGTGCCTCATAGCTAAAATAATTACATAGCACGCCCAGAAAACTGAGATAAGAAAAAAAAAAAAAAACAAGAAAGAAAACCTAAACGTACATAAACTAGGAGGGATGCAACCCGGAATGTTTATTCTTTATTAGTTAATCTCCATACCACCAGAGGCGCTGCTGTCGGTCTGTGTTCCCCTCTTTCATAACACAAGAATTGCGCTTCTCTTTCCTTGTTGTTCTATGCATGGGACTGCACGGCATTCCCCACCGACGGAGTCCAGGAAACTAAACTTACTCACAGAAACCAGCTAAGATCATCATTTACGCCCAATACGAATTGCCAATTTTATCTACATGTACTCTGTAACACTCAACTGTTAATAAGCCAAGGGTAACCAAAGTGCCTGCGAGAGGAATTGTCGATAGCATAAAGTGAGGTAACAGAGCCCCCGTGATGAAAGCTGGTAGAAGCGATGAACCGCTACTAAAGCATATCCCTGTGGACATTAAATTTTCTGATACATTTCATGTGCAGCGTATGTTCTTCGATTGTTCGTCTTGTCTCTCAACGACGATCAAATGAATGGTAGAAACATGCCCTTCGCAGTTTTCCATTGCATGTAAAATGTTGTGTTCAGTAACATTGTGTTTCCACACGACATGATTCTGCTGGCCAAGTCAGGGTTAGCCCTTGCCTGTGTTTGTATCCGCCAGTCTTAATTTCAGTCGAATGAGTGCCATCATCGAGACGTGTTTGTGCCACACACCGTTCTGCGTGTTGTGGTCATCATGTGTGGAGATGGTGCTCCACACTCATTGTCGTGAACGGTGGAAATCGTCTGGCCAATACACGACTCACCACGGTGGTTCCGGAAGCTGTTAAATAGCCACCGTGCAGCTGAAATTGTTAACCGGTTTCGGTAATATGGAGGGTTAACCGCAGCTACACTGACAAACTTTCTGGGGTTGTTCACGGATACGTTCTGAGGTATTTTAGTCTAAGGGTCGCACGGTCCTGTGCAGTAAAGAAGCCTGTAACATGCAGTAACCAAAGGGTACAGCACACAACCCTTAGACGAAACACGTACACTTTTATCACGGTGTGCTCAGTCAGTGTACAGTACAGCAGGTAACAAATGCAGAACTTTTCCCTTACCCGTATTGTTCGAAATTACGAAGCTGGACTCTTCACGTGCCTCCAGGAGGAGTAGTTCCATCGGTGTTATGACCGTTCCCCGAGCTGGTCATCAAACAGCACCTCCGCGACCAATCCGCTGTCGTCAAAACGAAATGCGCTACCTCTGTAACGAGCCGCGAAATACCGTGGGACCGAAATACTCATAAGGTATATCTGAATTGGCAATGGCAAGGAAAGCGTTTCTGAAGAAGAGAAATTTGTTAACATCGAGTATAGATTTAAGTGTCAGGAAGTCGTTTCTGAAAGTATTTGTATGGAGTGTAGCCATGTATGGAAGTGAAACATGGACGATAAATAGTTTGGACAAGAAGAGAATAGAATCTTTCGAAATGTGGTGCTACAGAAGAAGACTGAAGATTAGATGGGTAGATCACATAACTAATGAGGAGGTATTGAACAGAATTGGGGAGAAGAGGAGTTTGTGGCACAACTTGACAAGAAGAAGGGACCGGTTGGTAGGACATGTTCTGAGGCATCAGGGGATCACAAATTAGCATTGGAGGGCAGCGTGGAGGGTAAAAATCGTAGAGGGAGATCAAGAGATGAATACACTAAGCAGATTCAGAAGGATGTAGGTTGCAGTAAGTACTGGGAGATGAAGAAGTTTGCACAGGATAGAGTAGCATGGAGAGCTGCATCAAACCAGTCTCAGGACTGAAGACCACAACAACAACATATCTGAACAACTTCTGAAAGGGTACACAACTTTGTCGTAGTCTGCTAATAACTGCTCAAGATCAAGTGACTAAAATTTGTGTCCAGTGACCATAACCACTGTACAAAAAATTTCAAACCTCTGAAAATTTGTCGGTGTTCTCATTTGCCCTGTAGGTAACTCATTTGCTGATATCTTGGACTGTCCTTGCGACTGCTCCGAACCACCATATCTTCAACTTCCGTGTGGAGCATTTTTCACGACAGCCAAACTGAGATGCATTGACGAGACGTCCTCAGTTAAATGCGTCTGTACTCTGTCATAGGAGGTGACCCAAGTCTACCGAACTCGTCGCTCTTTTCATAAATTCGAGATACTCTGTGATGACCAGTTGGTGTATTGCAAATAGATTTCTCCACACAAAAACTGCTATGTTCGGCACGGCCTAAATCTACGTAATAAAATGTTCGTTCTGACGTAACATGACAGACACTTTCGGCCACTAGATAAAATTATTTAAATCATCCGATTCTTTCCACATCGACCTTTATTACTTGTATTTACTTTACCAGATATCTGCTGTATCTTCAATGAGCTCAATAAAAAAATATCAACATGTTAACATTTCTTCACGAACGATAGTGAAGGATCACGAACTTCGTACAATACAGGATGATCATAATTAAACTTCTAAAACGCTGTAGAAATAACACCACTGGTCAGAATGACGTCAGGACGCGAGAGGAGGAAAAGTCGTGTACCCGGCGTGTTTATACCAACTTCAATGGGTCGTGCGCATGACACGTGTTTTCATTTACGTATTATGACACATACAGCGCCATCTATTGATCAATTTTTACACTATTTTTATTCTTCTGCCATACGTTTTCCCCCTTCTCCGATAATATTCTGTTGCAATATGACGTCATTCTCACCAGTGGTGTTATTTCTACAGCGGTCCTAAAGTTTAACTTTATTTGTAATTATCCTGTACATACACTGGTGCCGAAAAATGTTTGGGTAAAAAAAAAAAAAAAGAAGGAATGCATTATGTTTTGCAAAAGGTGGAGTTCACGAACCCAAATTATTCCGGTCCTCACAGAAATAATTCATCGCCTAACACTAACATTAGAAGAAAAGTTTCACATCTGTAAAAGAGGCAATAGAAGAGAAGATGATGGTTACATACAGCATAACGAAGTTACAGCTGCCACGCTTAATAACGCTTAATAATATTTGCTAAATCACTTCCAGAAATGAAGAAAAATACTCGTTAGATCCTTTGTTACCTTCAACTATATCTCCTTACTAAAACAAGTATATATCTCTGTTCACAACTTGGACGTAATATGAAAATAACTATGCCGCACATTACATACCACAATCCGTAACTGGCGACATTGTAAGAGCAGGCAGGGGAGTCTTACCTGAAACAAAGAGAGAACCGACATTACTACACGCTGCGAACAAACTCTCTCTCTCTCTCTCTCTCTCTCTCTCTCTCTCTCTCACACACACACACACACACACACACACACACACACACACACACTCTATCACAGCGATATATAATTCTGTTGAATTCTCCGGTCTGTTTCATTTTCTAGCTAACAAATGGATTGCTAGTACTCCACTTATATTCGATCTTTTCCTTCAGTGTAAAGTGTTAACGTTCTTCATAAGCTAAATTGTTTCGTATTACACACACACACTTTCAGCTACAGCAACTTCCTTGAAATTATCCATTTCTCGCAGTATCGATGCTTTTAGTGAGTCTTGGAATGTTTATCGGAAAGGCGGATTAGACTCCGTAGGAGAGGCAGTGTTCATTGCAGTCTACAAAAATATTTTCTCTACTGAGGTTGAAATTGAGTGTGATAGTGAAGTTATCTGGTCGCGCATAACAGGTCTGTCTGAAACCACGTCAATTGTGTGGGATTTTCTTAACCGATCGCCCGAGTGCCTTGTGACAATTCTTTTTTTTTTTGGTCATCAGTCTACTGCCTAGTTTGATGCGGCCCGCCACGAATTCCTTTCCTGTGCTAACCTCTTCATCTCAGAGTAGCACTTGCAACCTACGTCCTCAATTATTTGCTTGACGTATTCCAATCTCTGTCTTCCTCTACAGTTTTGGCTCTCTACAGCTCCCTCTAGTACCATGGAAGTCATTCCCTCATGTCTTAGCAGATGTCCTATCATCCTATCCCTTCTCCTTATCAGTGTTTTCCACATATTCCTTTCCTCTCCGATTCTGCGTAGAACCTCCTCATTCCTTACCTTATCAGTCCATCTAATTTTCAACATTCGTCTATAGCACCACATCTCAAATGCTTCGATTCTCTTCTGTTCCGGTTTTCCTACAGTCCATGTTTCACTATCATACAATGCTGTACTCCAGACGTACATCCTCAGAAATTTCTTCCTCAAATTACGGCCGGTATTTGATATTAGTAGACTTCTCTTGGCCAGAAATGCCTTTTTTGCCATAGCGAGTCTGCTTTTGATATCCTCCTTGCTCCGTCCGTCATTGGTTATTTTACTGCCTAGGTAGCAGAATTCCTTAACTTCATTGACTTCGTGACCATCAATCCCGATGTTAAGTTTCTCGCTGTTCTCATTTCTACTACTTCTCATTACCTTCGTCTTTCTCCGATTTACTCTCAAACCGTACTGTGTACTCATTAGACTGTTCATTCCGTTCAGCAGATCATTTAATTCTTCTTCACTTTCACTCAGGATAGCAATGTCATCAGCGAATCGTATCATTGATATCCTTTCACCTTGTATTTTAATTCCACTCCTAAACCTTTCTTTTATTTCCATCATTGCTTCCTCGATGTACAGATTGAAGAGTAGGGGCGAAAGGCTACAGCCTTGTCTTACACCCTTCTTAATACGAGCACTTCGTTCTTGATCGTCCACTCTTATTATTCCCTCTTAGTTGTTGTACATATTGTATATGACCCGTCTCTCCCTATAGCTTACCCCTACTTTTTTCAGAATCTCGAACAGCTTGCCCCATTTTATATTGTCGAACGCTTTTCCAGGTCGACAAATCCTATGAAATTGTCTTGATTTTTCTTTAGCGTTGCTTCCATTATTAGCCGTAACGTCAGTATTGCCTCTCTCGTCCCATTACTTTTCCTAAAGCCAAACTGATCGTCACCTAGCGCATTCTCAATTTTCTTTTCCATTCTTCTGTATATTATTCTTGTAAGCAGCTTCGATGCATGAGCTGTTAAGCTGATTGTGCGATAATTCTCGCACTTGTCAGCTCTTGCCGTCTTCGGAATTGTGTGGATGATGCTTTTCCGAAAGTCAGATGGTATATCGCCAGACTCATATATTCTACACACCAACGTGAATAGTCGTTTTGTTGCCACTTCCCCCAATGATTTTAAGAATTCTGATGGAATGTTATCTACCCCTTCTGCCTTATTTGACCGTAAGTCCTCCAAAGCTCTTTTAAATTCCGATTCTAATACTGGATCCCCTATCGCTTCTAAATCGACTCATGTTTCTTCTTCTATCACATCAGACAAATCTTCACCCTCATAGAGGCCTTCAATGTATTCTTTCCACCTATCTGCTCTCTCCTCTGCATTTAACAGTGGAATTCCCGTTGCACTCTTAATGTTACCACCGTTGCTTTTAATGTCACCAAAGGTTGTTTTGACTTTCCTGTATGCTGAGTCTGTCCTTCCGACAATCATATCTTTTTCGATGTCTTCACATTTTTCCTGCAGCCATTTCGTCTTAGCTTCCCTGCACTTCCTATTTATTTCATTCCTCGGCGACTTGTATTTCTGTATTCCTGATTTTCCCAAAAATGGTTCAAATGGCTCTGAGCACTATGGGACTCAACGTCTGAGGTCATTAGTCCCCTAGAACTTAGAACTAGTTAAACCTAACTAACCTAACGACATCACAAACATTCATGCCGAAGGCAGGATTCGAACCTGCGACCGTAGCGGTCTTGCGGTTGCAGACTGCAGCGCCTTTAATCGCACGGGCACTTCGGCCGGCCTGATTTTCCCGGAACATGTTTGTACTTCCTCCTTTCATCAATCAACTGAAGTATTTCTTCTGTTACCCATGGTTTCTTCGCAGCTACCTTCTTTGTACCTATGTTTTCCTTCATTCTAGAGTTATTAAAAGAAAATCAATGGACAGTTATGCATAAATACCCAGATGATACAATACTAGTTGGTGGCCTCTTTAACCTACTGGGACGTGGATGGATTCACTGCAGGGGTACAGACAGACTGTCTTGGGAAGTACTTTTGAACACGTTTTCCAAAAACTGTCTTGAGCAGCTAGTTTGGTAGGACCAAATCGATGGCTACAGTATGCAGACGGGGATTAGTAATCATGTCATCATAGCGACTACCGTTACGACAGTTAATAAAGCGATCAAGTGGGCTAGGAGAATGTTTTTGGTGGATAGAGCACATAATCATTTGTTAACATTTCACTCAGACAATGAACTGCGCTTATTCAATTTCCAGAGTGATGGAAGCGGGGGATTTATGGGAGAAGTTTAAACATATTGTGCTCTGGACAATCATGTGCCTTTTAAGTGGAATAAGGACGGAAAACATCCACCAAGGTTTAATAGCGAAATTCGGGAAATTCTGAAGACGCAAAGGCCACTTTTGCACACTCTGTTCAAAAGAGGACGCGCAAGTGACGACAGACAAATATTAGTAGAGATTTGCGCATCTGTGAAGCGCGAAGCATACAACAGCTAACACTGTCATACATTGACTAAAGATATGGCGGAGAAGCCGACAATAATTCGGCTCCTATGTAAAATCGTTAAGCGAGTCTAAGCATTCCGTCGGATCACTTGTTGATCAGTCCGGTTTGGCAGTAGAAGACAGCGAAAGGACGGCCGAAGTTTTAAATTCCATTAATGCAGGTTGATTCTTACAAAAAAGAAGACAGCAACCAGCCAATATTAATACTACTATTTATTTAAGTAAATAGCGCCGTAACCAGTTTCGAACTGACAAGTTCATCATCAGACGGCTGACCACAAGATTTACAAGATGCACTTTACATAATCGTCAGTTGTCCATTTTAATTCTTCCACTGTAGCGAAATACTCTTGGTGTGTTGGTGCCCTACGGTAGGAAACAGTGTTGGAAGCGTCCTATGTGAACATAGATAACCTCCAAACGATGAAATACAGAGTAAAGAAATATGTGAGGTTAAGTGGTTATGGTACTTGCATCGAAAATTCCGCGCAATTTTGTTTTTCGACCTGGAATACGAGATTTCTTCTGGAAGGACGTGTCACCTTAATGTAATATTTCTTGTCAATTTGTCCACGCTGGGTCGTGTTGAAGCCCGTGGCTCGGAACATTTAACCCTGGCAATACCAACGCATTTTTCGTAACGCGTAACCGAGGGGTGGGGGGAGGGGGGGATGAGGGGTGTGTTATTTCGGTGTGCGGATATTGCCACGCCGGACATTTGCCACGGTTTTACCTGCTCCGAAGGATTGGGTGCCTTGTCTCCCCCTCCCCCTCCTCCTCCTCATCGCTGTCGCGCAGTAAAGGTACTTACAGAGCCTTTCCGCTGGTTTACTTAACATAGGACCAGAATCTCTTTGGATTTTCTGCCACATTTCTAGGGAGACTTTCGTTCCGGAAACTATTAAACGCATCTCGCATTGAAATCCGCACCGAATTTCGAGCCTCAGTAAAACTTCGCCAATCTTGGGGATTTTGCGTTCGTCTGAATTACACGTGCCTTTTTCGGTGCTCCTGCAGCAGCTTTCTGTCGTGTTTTGTGTACCATGGGGGATCAGTACCGTCTCTTATTAATTTATTTGGTATGAATCTCTCGATTGCTGTTGATAGTATTTCTTTGAACTTAAGCCACATATGGTCTTCACTTACATAGTTTGAAAGGATTGGAGACTGTCTCTTAGAAAGACGTCAACCGAATTTTTAGCTGCTTTTATCAATAGATATATTTCGCGTTTAGTTTTGGTGAATTCCTTTGTTAAGGAATTGAGTCTCTCTGCGACTGTGTGTTCACTCATCCCTGTATCCGTCGTGATGCTCAGGATTATTCGTGGCTAAGAGGTCAAGTGTGTTTTCGTAACCATTTACAATTTGAATGACCTCATGAACTAATTGTTCAAAATAATTAAAAAAAAAGCACTTAGAACAATTACGGAAGTTGTTTTCTATCTACAGTTGGGTCTGAAAATGTATTTTTGTCAACATACGGAAGGTAGATTGAAGTCACTGCGAACTATAATTGTATGAGTAGCGTACCTATTTGTGATGAGACTCAAGTTTTCTTTGAACTGTTCAGCAACTGTTTCATCTGAGACCGGGGGTCGGTAAAAGGGGCCAGTTATTAATTTATTCCGGTTGTCGAATATAACCTCTGCCCATACTAAGTCACAGGAACTATCTGCTTCAATGTCGCTTGCGAGATGAGACACACATTACATTATTTTTCCTTAAGTTGTGCTTCTTGTTTCTGTTGTAGTGCAGATCATCACAATTACGGCGTTTCCCTCCAAAACCTAGGATGCTTTCTCTGTGACCCTGTAAATACCAGAGCTAAACAATGTAGAACAACAACGTACGTTACAAGCATAGCAATCTGCATTACTTCATTTCCTTATTTCTAACATTTTAAAATTGTACGTCGACTTTAGATGACGTGTCAATCATAGAAGTTCTTATCTCTATTTAGTGAACGTATTTTCAGTCATGTTTTGAACATTGTCCCGCTACACTTATTTAACTAATGTTTCGCCGCAAGGGATATCGGATTATAGAGAGTAAATTAATATCGAGTATGTCGTTCTTCTTCTCAGACATTCACATTTCCATTTCTTCTATCCTTATTGTCTTTCGGGCATGCAGTTGTAGTCATTAAAGTAGGCACAAATGCAGTGATCAAAAAGAAATAATTAGCGTACGTCCGCATTCTCTTTACATCGTTCCTTTCTTGTTGTTTCCCTGCCGATAGACTGTTTTTATCGCAATCAAAAAGCGTGAAAGGAGGTTACCGTACAACCAGAGAGATTTATATTTATGCTTGGCAGAACTAATTACATACTGACCTTTCGTTTCCCGAAAGTTATAAATATTTCCATTTCGGAAAAGAAGCTCTATATTTGGCCCAGATGTCGAAGAAGAAGGTCCCTTACATATTGCTTGTATCGAGTAAGATTTAGAGACGGCGGTTTGAAAGCGGCCGGAAGAAGTACGAGGAAGGGCGTCCCTTACCTGAGGGATCGCTACTCAAGCTACCTGGCGAAGGGGCAAGTGTGGCAAATGTGCGGCGTGGCAAATGTCCGGCACTAGTTACTTCGTGCCCAGCACCAAATAAGGTTAAAGAAGAAAAAATTCATTAAACGTGCCTAATTTTTATTAACATGTTTTTTTTAAAAAGGGTTCTGATGTATAAGTATGGTAAAGAATCTGAAAATGTCTTTTAGCACAATTTTAGCAACACCAACGAATTTTCTGTAATGTTTACACCGAGTGGAGGGATACTTTGTGACCAGCACTAAAAATTAAAAAAAATACAAACTTCATTAATTGTCGTCTATTTTCATCGCAACATACCTTTTAAAGCTATATAGATGAGCAATAAGGGTTCTGAACCTGAAAATGTGAATATAATATTTGTTACGAAAAGTCACATTCACTACTAACACTTAAATTTTTGTGTTACGTTTTACTGAAAAATTGAAAACAGTTACGGAAGCTGATGTAAGGAATCATTAAAAATAACAAATATTTTTTTACCGAATTTTAAAGCGTAAAGTATCAGACAAGATTACGATATTTTCAAAAGCTGGCCACAAAGTCACAAAGTACCCCCCCCCCCCCCTCTCCCATGTTGCGTTGGTTAAGACGTTAGCGCTCCTTATAATGGTCGCCTAGTCGTAGATATTGCTATGATCGCACCATTTCACTCCCATTTACGGAGCTTGTTAGCACTTGATGTTAGGTTGGCGCCATTAAAATGCATTGTGGTAATCGCTGCTGCAAGCTGGATCGCTGCTGTGTCTCGATGCTAATGCTGGCTCAATATCTGGTTCTCTAGGGGTAAAAAGATGAGGTCCCGTGTTTTTTATGTGCTTTTGATGATAAATAATGAGCGAAACCAACAAATATTTAAACTTCAAATATTTATTACTCTGGTGGCCATCTTAATTCCACTGTCCACCAAAGCCAATGACACGACACAAAGTAGCACTTCTTTTACATGTTCTTTGCAATGTTTATCCACCTCGAACAATAACACACATACACTTTACCAAAGTGACATTCAGACTCCGCTCCCGACCCTTCTTGCTGCTTTTATTTATGACCTTGTCAAAGAACTACTAAAAAGAGATATAGGTTATAAGTCACATGTACATCTGTTATCGTAATTTGTGCAGAAAAGTTATTAATTTCTATCGAGTGACATAATTTAATAGGTTATTAAAATGACAGACAGATTTGTTGACTTGACAGAATAATTCTTTGTTACAAAAAGGCCGTTTTTTATAAGTTTGTCAATCGACTCCTCTAATTTGCATAAATAAGTAAAAAACATGAATTATTAAGAATTACATTGGTTTTCGTCTAAAATAGGAGAGTTTACGTGAATAGTGAGTGAAAACGGTCCTAGTGAAGAAATAGGTTTCACTGGGTGATTTTTATTTAAGGAGATCCAAAATACGTAAGTTCGCCATTATTTTTCGTACTTAATATTAATTATTTAAGATGAACTTAGTATTTTTACATGATGACATTTGATGTATCAGTGATCAAGTGATATTAACTTTTGTGTGGGTCAGTTATTCAATATAATTTAATGGGTTGACTGTTTATGGAGACATGTTATGTAATCATTGTTAACATACACAATAACTTTTCTAATCATAAATACTCGTTAAACTGGTTGAATTTGGAGGGTATCGCATACTTCGGTAAAGGAAAGCCTTTAATAGGTTCCGTTACATCCTGCGACTTAATGGTTCAAATGGATCTGAGCACTATGGGACTTAACATCTCAGGTCATCAGTCCCCTAGAACTTAGAACTACTTAAACCTAACTAACCTAAGGACATCACACACATTCATGCCCGAGGCAGGATTCGAACCTGCGACCGTAGCGGTCGCGCGGTTCCAGACTGAACCTGCAGTACACGAGGACAGGACATGTTGGCGACGATTCTGGCACTAGAAAAAGACGAGTGTAGCCGTTTAAAGACGGCCACGGTAGTAAAATAATGCTCCTCGGAAGTAGTTGTGGTTGGTTGCGTTCTGTTTCCACAGTCTTCAGGTAACAGGGCGACATCTGTAACAACAGGGACAGCAGGACGCAGGAAAAACCTACGTGGGAACCAGGAAAGGGCAACAGTGAAGCACGGGCGCCACACAGGACGGCTGTAAGTGGCGACGCCACGGCAGGGCAGCGACGTCCACCGGAAGGGGCCCACCGGAAGTGATGCCGTTACTGGCTGCCAGAGAGAGAGAGAGAGAGAGAGAGAGAGAGAGAGAGAGAGAGCACAGCTCCTGCTGAAAACGTAATGTCGCGTAGGGATGGGCTAAGCCGCGATTTTCCGATGTCACTGATTTCTGTGATTGCTACTTTTCGGTAACTGCGATTCTTATAACAATAACTGCGGTGTTAATAATCGCAGTTCAAAATGTTCAAATGTGTGTGAAATCTTATGGGACTTAACTGCTAAGGTCATCAGTCCCTAAGCTTACACACTACTTAACGTAAATTATCCTAAGGACAAACACACACACCCATGCCCGAGGGAGGACTCGAACCTCCACCGGGACCAGCCGCACAGCCCATGACTGCAGCGCCTGAGACCGCTCGGCTAATCCCGCGCGGCTAAGAATCGCAGTAAAAGAATTCACAACTTGTATACCTCCGCACTCCACTAATGCTGTTTCTGCGACTTGTGCGGTTTTTGCTACTTCTGCGATTTTTGCGATTTCTGTGTCTTCTGCGATTTATACGCTTTACGCAATTTATAAATGGTACATGTTAAACTGTCGCTAGTCGCAAGTAAGAAGTGAACTGTGTAAATAAAATCAAGAAATATATTCTCACGTGTATGGGCAATTAGTTGTCAGGACCTAGGTTCATGGTGTGGGTTCCTGTAGTCATGTCCTAGTACATGAACCACGGGCAACGTATGAGTGGCCAAGTAAGTGGTCCCGACAGTCGGGATACCAGTTACTTTGGAATAAGGCTGGGCATCTCGGACATATCCTGAGTTGTGGTCACCTTTGTGCTCATACGGCAAAGACTACCAAATCCACCGGTTAGTCCCTCAGCCGTTAGTGGTAAAACCCAATGGGACTCGGGGCAAGTAAGGCTAGCAACCTGCTTCCCTGGTACTTTAAATATGATGCTGGCAACAATCAGAGCAAAATGCCTCGGACCTTTGGAGGTGACGGAGTCCCACCTCTAACTGACAAACCAGGGACTCCTAAGATACGACTTGGCAAACAAATGGTAATGAGATGGGGAGCTATTAATATCAATGGGGGCTACTCTGGGAAGAAGGTAGAGCTGGCAGAGGCTGCAAGTAAGATGGGGCTGGACGTTTTAGCTGTTAGTGACATTCGGGTAAGGGGTGAGAAAGAAGAGGAAGTGGGAGAATACAAGGTCTACCTGTCAGGAGTCAAAGCAGGAATAGCACAATGGGGTGTAGGGCTTTACATCAGGAAAGGAATGGAACCCGGCGTAGTTGCAATAAGGTATGTAAACGAACGACTGATGTGGATAGATTTTACAGTGTCTAGCAAGAAAATTAGGGTTCTGTCAGTATATTCGCATTGTGAAGGAACAGATCGAGATAAGATGGATAGTTTTTATGAGGCACTCAGTGATGTAGTTGTTAGAGTAAAGGACAAGGACAGTGTTCTGCTCATGGGTGATTTTAACGCCAGGATTGGAAATCGAACAGAAGGGTATGAAAAGGTTATGGGTAAATTTGGAGAGGATATGGAGGCCAACAGGAACGGGAAACAACTCTTGGATTTCTGTGCCAGTATGGGCTTAGTAATCACAAACTCCTCCTTTAAACATAAGAACGTTCACCGGTATACTTGGGAAGGCAGGGGAACCAGATCTGTCATTGACTATATAATAACAGATCAGGAATTCAGGAAGGCTGTGAGGGACACACGTGTATTCAGGGGATTCTTTGATGACACTGATCATTATTTAATCTGCAGTGAAATTGGGATTGTGAGGCCGAAAGTGCAGGAGGTCAGGTCCATATGTAGGAGGATAAGAGTGGAGAAACTTCAGGATAAGGAAATCAGGCACAAGTACATAACAGCGATCTCAGAAAGGTACCAGTTTGTTGAATGTAGTCAATTACAGTCATTGGAAAAGGAATGGACAAGGTACAGGGACACAGTACTAGAAGTGGCTAAAGAATGTCTTGCAACAGTAGTGTGTAAAAGTAGGATGAAGCAAACAGCTTGGTGGAATGATACAGTCAAGGCAACCTGTAAAAGGAAAAAGAAGGCTATCAAAAATGGCTACATACCAGAACCCAGGTAGACAGAGAAAGTTATGTTGAAGAAAGAAACAAAGCCAAACAGATAATTGCAGCATCCAAGAAGAAATCGTGGGAAGACTTCGGAAACAGGTTGGAGACTATGGGTCAAGCTGCTGGAAAACCATTCTGGAGTGTAATTAGCAGTCTTCGAAAGGGAGGTAAGAAGGAAATGACAAGTATTTTGGACAGGTCAGGAAAACTGCTGGTGAATCCTGAGGATGCCTTGGGCAGATGGAGGGAATATTTTGAAGAGTTGCTCAATGTAGGTGAAAATGCGGTCAGTAATGTTTCAGATTTCGAGGTGGAATGGGATAGGAATGATGATGGAAATAGGATCACATTTGAGGAAGTGGAAAAAATGGTCAATAGATTGCAGTGCAATAAAGCGGCTGGGGTGGATGAAATTAAGTCGGAACTCATCAAATACAGTGGAATGTCAGGTCTTAAATGGCTACACAGGATAATTGAAATGGCCTGGGAGTTGGGACAGGTTCCATCAGACTGGACAAAAGCAGTAATCACACCAATCTTTAAACATGGAAACAGAAAAGATTGTAACAACTACAGAGGTATCTCTTTAATCAGCGTTGTGGGTAAAATCTTCTCAGGTATTGTTGAAAGGAAAGTGCGAGTATTAGTTGAGGACCAATTGGATGAAAATCAGTGTGGGTTTAGGCCTCTTAGAGGTTGTCAGGACCAGATCTTTAGCTTACGGCAAATAATGGAGAAGTGTTATGAGTGGAACAGGGAATTGTATCTATGGTTTATAGATCTAGAAAAGGCATATGACCGGGTTCCTAGGAGTAAGTTATTGTCTGTTCTACAAGATTATGGAATAGGAGGCAAACTTTTGCAAGCAATTAAAGGTCTTTACATGGATAGTCAGGCAGCAGTTAGAGTTTACGGTAAATTGAGTTCATGGTTCAGAGTAGTTTCAGGGGTAAGACAAGGCTGCAACCTGTCTCCACTGTTGTTCATATTATTTTTGGATCATATGTTGAAAACAATAGACTGGCTGGGTGAGATTAAGATATGTGAACACAAAATAAGCAGTCTTGCATATGCGGATGGCTTAGTTGTGATGGCAGATTCGATTGAAAGTTTGCAAAGTAATATTTCAGAGCTAGATCAGAAATGTAAGGACTATGGTATGAAGATTAGCATCTCCAAAACGAAAGTAATGTCAGTGGGAAAGAAATATAAACGGATTGAGTGCCAAATAGGAGGAACAAAGTTAGAACAGGTGGACGGTTTCAAGTACTTAGGATGCATATTCTCACAGGATGGCAACATAGTGAAAGAACTGGAAGCGAGGTGTAGCAAAGCTAATGCAGTGAGCGCTCAGCTACGATCTACTCTCTTCTGCGAGAAGGAAGTCAGTACCAAGACTAATTATCTGTGCACCGTTCAATCTTTCGACCAACTTTGTTGTATGGGAGCGAAAGCTGGGTGGATTCAGGTTACCTTATCAACAAGGTTGAGGTTACGGATATGAAAGTAGCTAGGATGATTGCAGGTACTAGTAGATGGGAACAATGGCAGGAGGGTGTCCACAATGAGGAAATCAAAGAAAAACTGGGAATGAACTCTATAGATGTAGCAGTTAGGACGAACAGGCTTAGATGGTGGGGTCATGTTACACGCATGGGAGAAGCAAGGTTACCCAAGAGACTCATGGATTCAGCAGTAGAGGGTAGGAGGAGTCGGGGCAGACCCAGGAGAAGGTACCTGGACTCGGTTAAGAATGATTTTGAAGTAATAGGTTTAACATCAGAAGAGGCACCAATGTTAGCACTGAATAGGGGGTCATGGAGGAACTGTATAAGGGGGGCTATGCTCCAGACTGAACGCTGAAAGGCATAATCAGTCTTAAATGATGGTGATGATGATGATGATGATGATGACCTAAGGTTAACGTTTCAGTAACCCAGACAGACAAAAAGTTGCGTGAAATGGTATTATTAACATTTCAAATGATTCTTCCTCAGCTGTTACATGATATACGAAAGGCACGCTTGCCCATAGACAAAATTTCATATCAACAAGACAGTCAGTAGTAAGTGTATTTTACTTACATTCTGCTTGGAACAAGTGGGAAAATATTGATAGTGTGATGTTGAGAATCGTAACACTAATTACCACATATTACCATAAGAGTTAATGTTTAAAATACGTTTTCTACCCACGCTGTTAGTTCGGAGGTATCTGTACCACATTTTCAGTCACTAGATGTGGCGATAATTCCAAATACCATTGACAGAAGAACGGCGTCTTTGCATCGTCTTCGACAGAAGCGAGGGTAGTTTCCAGTGTGTGAACGTAGTGACATCGTTTACGCTAAGTGTGAAACCACTTGCCCCTACTCAATGCTTTAATTACCAGAAATATTGGCAGTTGTATGTTGTGAATTATATTACTAGTAATTAGTAGCAGTACAAATGTTTAATAATCCTCGTGACTTTCCCGACGCAGTTCCCATTCCGATTACTGGCTGCTCTGCGTACCCCTCCACATCTATACGAGATAATTGTGGAGATTCAAGATGACTCTTTAAGAACTCGCAGCTTAAAAGAAACATAATTGGTAACATAAGTGTGCAAAATGAGTATTGGTACAGTGTGTCACTGAAGTCGTTATGCCGACCGTTGTGACCGAACGGTTCTAGGCGCTTCAGTCCGGAACCGCGCTGCTCCTACGGTCACAGCTTCGAATCCTGCGTTGGGCATGGATGTATGTGATGTCCTTAGGTTAGTTAGGTTTAACTAGATCTAAGTCTAGTAGACGTATGACCTCAGATGTTAAGTCCCATAGTGCTTAGAACCATCTGAAGCATTTTTTAAAGTCGTTATGTGACTTGAAAGGGATGATAAATAAATGTGAACTACGCTATGAGTGAACAATTAAAATTTCATTCTCACCTTATTTGACACATTCCATACACCAAAATTTTCTGCTGTTGTATTTAGTGTAAAAAGTTGCCAGAGTGTTATATTGATGACTCCGTCCATCTCTCCCGCCTTGAAATGTTGGTTGTGATGACAGACTTACCCATAGCGTAGCCCAAGGTCTAGGTTAGGTTGGAAGGTTGAGTGCTTTGAGGTTGATGATGTACAAGTGATAACAGTGGAAAGTACTGGTCTTACAATTAAAAAGTTTACATTGAGGAGAGTATTAGTGCAGCTCTTACAGTTAGAAGGTTGACATTGGAAAGAGTATTAGTCCAATATTTGAAAATATAGACAAAAGTTTAACTGCGTATTGTACTGTCAGGAAAAAAATACTGTCTTGTGAATACAGTTGTTAAACTTTTGGTAAAAGTTACGTAGTAGACACTAGATTGCACGGTTAGTAGTTTATGTATGATATATATGTGTATGTAATACACATCAACATACTCAACAGAGCATCATCCATTATTTGTTTCCTGAAATTAACATGCTGTTTTAGCTTTTATGATGAAATGTGTGTTTCAATATGTCACGAAAATTCCAGGCTATACAATAGATCTATCAATTAGCAGAACCTTTATTTGGCATTCACATTAGTTGGTTGCACCAATTCTTAAGCGAGTATAAAATATTTTTCAGTGCAAATTAACTTCTTGGTTCATTTCTTGGACTATAAGTGTGTAATACAATCATATCGCGAGTCACGAGCTTCTTAGAACAAAGTACGGATGTAGGTCAACAGATGGCATACGGCACATAATATTAACTGCGCTTTTTAGTTGCTGCTTGCGACTTCTAGTTGCGACATGTCACAGAAATCATAGACTAGATAGTGTGTCGCAAAGAAAAGCACTAGGAATGCAGGGCTTCAGATGGGACACGGCGGTGAATGTTGATTGCGCTTTTCAGTTGCTACTTGCGACTTGTCACTGAAATCACAGCTAGATTCGGTAGCATGACAAGTTTCACAGAAAGAAGTGCGAAATTCGGCCAACAGATGGCACACAGCGTTGAATGTTAAATGCTAATTGCGACTGCTAGTTCTGACTGAAATCCCAATTAGATACTGTAAAATTGTTATTGTGGTATCTGGGACTTCTCAATCACTGTGATTTGTAACACAGACGCTCACCTCTAATGTCACGTCACTGAGGCCGATGACCACCAAGTCCCAGTGGGGAAGGGCAGCTTAGCAGGTAGGCACGTCCGATAATAGAGCCACTACATTTTCGATGCTGAAACCTAATCCGAAAGGTAAGGAATAACAGCTGCACAGCAACACGAGGTATGCTATTTATGGAAGATCCAGTAGTGTCAGGCACATTTTTCGAAACGATATTTCCTGAAGGCTGTACCGGAACATATGAGGTGTGGCTATGAAGTAACAGGACTGCTGCTGTAAAACAATGTATTTCAAAAACACACATACTTAGTTACTGTCACCTCAATATGTGCTGCTGTAGACTGTTTCCAGAACACAGGTCGGCAAAGATGAAGCGCGAAGATCGGCTAGCACGCGCTGGATCTAGCGCGCCTATCACGAGAGAGGCCAGAGACACGCCCACAAGCAACGGGCCGCCAACGCCCTCCCAACAGCGGGTATTTAGGCCGCCGCCGCCGCCACTGACCACAGGGCCTCCTCACTCAGTCGTGCTGTTTCGCGTCTGTCAGTTTACTCACAGAGCGGGTTTATTTCGCCACAGGCTATGACAGTAGATAGCGACCAGATTAGTCACTATAGTGGGACTAGCTTACCTCAACCAGAATTGTACTTTACTAGCAGTGAGAAACTAAAGTTTGTAATAGCAAAATTACTGATATTATCATTACAGCAGTCTGCAAGATGACTATTACTGATGAGACTGTATCACAAAGCATAGACTCTATTCAAGTTAAGTAAACGTTTCCAGTTCATATAAATAAAGAACCGTATCAATCCAGGTGTGCATTTGTGTTGAAGAAAGAAGATACTGACCACCCATAACATCATCATCTTCCTTGCTTCATTAAAGTACAAGACTCTACACAATATACTCTCCTCTCCTCTCTCTCTGCAACGCTCCGCGCGAATTTTCAGATGTTCAGATGTGTGTGAAATCTTATGGGACTTAACTGCAAAGGTCATCAGTCCCTAAGCTTACACGCTACTTAACCTAAATTATCCTAAGGACAAACACACACATCCATGCCCGAGGGAGGACTCGAACCTCCGCCCGGACCAGCCGCACAGTCCATGACTGCAGCGCCTAAGACCGCTCGACTAATCCTACGCGGCACGAATTTTCCAGTTGATGGGAAGAGTGCTGGAAGCCTTCCTATGTACGCTCCCCGATGATGCGTACCGCTTTTTCTCTCACTGCTTTAACGCACTGACATCTTGTTCCTCTTAATGCAGATTTAACCTATTGGTTTCAAACTAACGTGCCCATGATCTGCACACTTGAAACTTTCAACATAGTTCAGAGCTGGATGACAACGCAATATTAACTCCCTTTCTTCTGTGGTGTGTGGCGGAGAGTAATCTGTGTAGCAGCGTCCTGCTGTTTCGGCCACGAGTGGTTCGCGGGAGGAACGACTGCTGGAATGAATCTGATTTTAGCTCCATGGTCTTTTCGCGAGATATACGTGGGAGGAAGCAACATGCTGGTTGCCTCAGATGAGGAGAAACAGAAATAAACCTGAAATTTGCCACAAGTCACTGTTACAATCTCATTAAAATGTTCGAAATCGATTTTAAAAATTTTACACACAAGACTAAAAGACAGAAAATTATTATTTAAGTAAAAATAAGTTTTTAATACGTCACGTTTTTAAATCGGACTAAAACGCGTATAATAATTTATGCTAGCCCCATATGGATTTCAAACGCCACATAAATAATCCTGAGAAGTTGTGAATTTTTAATAGCTCTGAAAATACTTGTAAGATTTGAAATGAAAAAAATGATGGTCGCATGCAATACAGAACACTTCACGTCCTTATTATTACACTCCTTACTAAATGATGCAAGAATAGTCGACTTCCTTCTAATAATAATGACTCCATACTCACCACTTTCTTAAAATCTTACAAGTATTTTCACAGCAACTGAAAATTCACATACACAAATTACAGAACTGTTTGCACGAAGTTAGGAACCTGTACAGGGCTAGGAAAACTTACTTTATAGTTTTACTCTGATTTAAAAACGCGGCGTACTATTAACTGATTCTTATTTAAATAATTATTGTCTTCCCGAATAGCTGCCTTATTTTCAGTTGCTGCTCATATTTGTCTGCTAGATTTAACAACTCATCTTTACTCGATGGCGAAAGGTGGCTACCTAAATTTTTAAGACTGTCGTACAATCAAGTTTCCTGTTTGCTAAATTTTGTCGGAAAAAGGTTACCTGTATTACTTAATTGTTATTCCGGAACCCAGAAGCGATTGGAGGTTGCCTATCTTCCAGGAGCAACAAAAATCTTATTCTTTAATACTAAGCGTAATTATGGAGCGAATTTATAATGCTGTCATAATCTACTCGTTAACGGGTATAGTCTTATGTCGAAGGTTTAACACAGTGGGACAACTATGACAATTAGAAACTGTGTACATATCTTGAGGTACGTAACACACCGCGCGCACTTTCCGAGTTTACGTGCATCCGCTATTTGAGAACAGTTAATGGTTGCCAACAAATTTTACTCTTAACTTCTAAACTTTACTAAACTTCTATGACGAAGGGAAGAAAGTTTCGCTGTTCATGCAGACAAACTCCGGCAGCAGGTGTGACCTTTTAATTTATGACTTCTTTCTGTGACGACTCTATTCGCAACACAATTTGCAGACAGTAGCCACATAAATGACAAACTGCACCAGCAAAATTATATCATTGTACGACACACACTTCAAGAGATATGACGTAATAAACATTGTGATGCGTAGGAAACTAGGTTTCACTTAAAATGGCACACGATTTCGCAGACTGTATTCATCCAGTGTTTCATAACGAGAGCACTTAAGACTTTCAACTGACTTCAAGCATAATTTCAAACCTTCCTAGTCTTATTCTCACTCAATTCTTAATGATAAATATTGAATACATTAAATCATTTGGAAAGTAATCAGACGTCTGAAAATATTTTATACGCGGAGGTTCGATTCTTTAAAGATTCGGTGGTTTACTGGTTACTTCCTGAAACAAGTTTCGTGGCCACCTATATCTTTTCCCGGAAAGCTTTATGTTTATCACCTAATGCAAGTCCTGCTTCTAGGAAATGAATTTTCTCACTCGCTTCTCTGATTGTCATTTGAAGAAATCTCACTGACTTTTTCTACGCCTCTTCCTTCACGTAATTTTCATCTCATTTGTGTTCTGACTACTTCATTTTTCCATGTTACAGGAAAAAAGGCACAAATTTAAGATTTTACATCATCACTTTTATTGAACACAAGTCCAAGTACTGCTGTGGCAGTTTAACGTTCCCATTATTATGACTTGTGCTAGATATTGTCACGTCCAACAATATAAAGAATATTGTCAGTTCTGTCTGGAGGTGCAACAGGAAAGTAACAGTTCTCGTACGGCACAACCCACTGTCCGCTATACTACCCGCCCTTCCCCCACTGCCCGCCATCAAAAATAAAAATAGCCCTCAATCGCCAGGTTTTCACTTGCCATAGCACGGAGAAAAATAAATAAAAAATTTAACGTGGTGCGTATGAGCGTCGACTTTTTGAGCGTCAAGACGATGATGATGATGATGAGGAGGAGGAGGTAGAAGAAGAAGAAGAAGAAGAAGAAGAAGAAGAAGAAGAAGAAAAAGAACAAGCAAAGTCGATTCTATCTGTGACTCCACAACTGGCAAATTCGTTGAGCACGAACAGCCTTAGAACAGAGAATCACGATGTATTTAGGTTTCCGTCACACTAGGGAATGAGACTTGCAAAACACCCTGCAGGTCAGCGTTGGAGTAAGAGATCGTTGATTTCTTTGCAAAATAAAATTGAAATATTGTTGTTTCTTTTCGTTTCTTTTTTTAGGGTTCTATGCATCTATAGTTTGAAATACTAAAATAAATGAAAATGTAAAAAACAAAAACAGTTTTCTTTTAATTTGGTTCCAGTTTTTCTTTCTGTTTCCCCTTGTAAAGAAAGACGAATCTTATTGAAAGTGCTACACTGAGAATGAAAAAAAAAAGACACTGGTGCAATATTGTACAATAATTATTATTTTAGAAACTGGTTTTCGGATGTTGCACCATCGTCTGCTTGAACGATAAACATGTGAGATTTTGAAATTTTTGTGGGATCATACATTTTAAAGTAGTGCAACTGCTGGCAATCTCGACTGGTTTCCGAATAAGACAATCGTTAGTGTTTGATTCAGTGCTAAAACGAGGGGATTATTTCGGTAAAAATGCCATATAAAAATATTTAGGTTATATACGGTGACATATTAATAAATGAACTACATTACAAGTCACAAAAATTGTTTTGAGAGGAAATACAAGTAGATCAGTACATGGTAAGATGTGGTGACATGTTCTAAGGAAGTGACTCAAGAAGATAATCTTGTCCTTAAAAGGTCAAATATCACATACAGGTACAGTATAACAAGTGAGAATAAACACGTAAATGAAACAAGTGTATGACAACGTAAAATTTTAACTGATTAATTAGTGAGATAACCTGAACCTAAAATCAAAAGCAAAGTAGAAACTAATCTAGTCTCCTTAAGTTGAGCAGTCAGTTATTAGAACTGTTTTCTTAGTCCCCTTGACCTTCGAATTATCGACTGTCGCGACTGTTTTCACAAAGAGATGTCGAGTCACGTGACACGTAGTACAGTTCCTGCCACATGCGAAGGATCTCGGTCAGTGTCTCCGTCCTAGCTAAGGCAGGAATACTGCCGAGTTATCGTGACCGCTTGCATAAAGCAGACATTACGAGATGTACCCGTGCGTTACCGCAGAAATGGTTGATAATTGTGGAGGGAAAGCGGGTCATGGCGAGAAGAAGAGGGTCTGTAATTTGGGCGGGTAAGGGCGGTGGCCCAACGGTAATGGTGGCAGGTTGTGGCCTGTGGCGAAAGCTCCTTCCGGCCCTGTACTGTGTGTGGCGCGAGCCAATGGCCGGGCGTTGCTATGGCAACCGACCGACGCGGCTGTCCTCCTGGGTCCGCAGCTAAAAAACAAACACAGCCCACCCTACTTACTAAATTACACACTCATCCACACACGCTTTTAATGAACAAAGTAAGAGCATATGGACTATCAGACAAATTGTGTGATTGGATTGAAGAGTTCCTAGATAACAGAACGCAGCATGTCATTCTCAATGGAGAGAAGTCTTCCGAAATAAGAGTGATTTCAGGTGCGCCGCAGGGGAGTGTCGTAGGACCGTTGCTATCCACAATATACATAAATGACCTTGTGGATGACATTGGAAGTTCACTGAGGCTTTTTGCGGATCATGCTGTGGTATATCGAGAGGTTTTAACTGTTGTGGCGTATCAAGACAGCCACGCCACTACGAAGTAGCCGAAATGCACGCGTTACACACGCCGGCTGACGTGAGGTCTGAAACAGGATACGTAATGAATGCTATAAAGAAAAGTACGTAGCTGCTGTAATACTTAACTTTAATCCATCATTTGTATACAGCATTCTTGATGATACAAGTGAGACTCTCTCCAGAAATGGTTAATGGCGCCTTGCTAGGTCGTAGCCATGGACTTAGCTGAAGGCTATTCTAACTATCGCTCGGCAAATGAGAGAAAGGCTTCGTCAGTGTAGTCGCTAGCAAAGTCGTCGTACAACTGGGCCGAGTGCTAGTCCATCTCTCTAGACCTGCCGTGTGGTGGCGCTCGGTCTGCAATTACTGACAGTGGCGACACGCGGGTCCGACATGTACTAATGGACCGCGGCCGATTTAAAGCTACCACCTAGCAAGTGTGGTGTCTGGCGGTGACAACACATTAACAATGGAAAATTGTACTGAAATGCAGGAGGATCTGCAGTGAATTGACGCATGGTGCAGGGAATGGCAATTGAATCTCAATGTAGACAAGTGTAATGTGCTGCGAATACATAGAAACAAAGATCCTTTATCGTTTAGCTACAATATAGCAGGTCAGTAACTGGAAGCAGTTAATTCCATAAATTCTCTGGGAGTACGCATTAGGAGTGATTTCAAATGGAATCATCATATAAAGTTGATCGTCGGTAAAGCAGATGCCAGACTGAGATTGATTGGAAGACTCTTAAGGAAATGCAATCCGAAAACAAAGGAAGTAGGTTACAGTGCGCTTGTTCGCCCACTGCTTGAATACTGCTCAGCAGTGTGGGATCCGTACCAGATAGGGTCGATAGAAGAGATAGAGAAGATCCAACGGAGAGCCACGCGCTTCGTTACAGGATCATTTAGTAATCGCGAAAGCGTTACGGAGATGATAGATAAACTCCAGTGGAAGACTCTGCAGGAGAGACGCTCAGTAGCTCGGTACGGGCTTTTGTTGAAGTTTCGAGAATATACCTTCACCGAGGAGTCAAGCAGTATATTGCTCCCTCCTACGTGTATATCGCGAAGAGACCCTGAGGATAAAATCATATTAGAGCCGAATACAAGGTAGAACCGATAGAGGTACTCAAGGTACCCTCCGCCACACACCGTCAGGTGGCTTGCGGAGTATGGACGTAGATGTAGATGTTTGAAAAGGCACAGTTTTCGTTAGTAACAAGTTATCAGGATCCGTCAGCGATTTCAGTCACAACGAAACTTTGCGCCATATGTTTTACCGTATTCGTACTATCACAGAAGTCACATGTTATTTCGAGTGTTATACTTGTATTCCGACTGTTGTCAAGAACAGTATAAGCGAGAAGTGTGTTGACAGACTTTCGTTCTTCTTTCTAACAACCTCGTGTCTCAGACTGTTTACGCGTATATATTACAATCTACAGGCTGACATTTATTTAACTGTATGAAAAAAGTCAATTAGTTACGAACTACGGCGTGCACACACTTTATTCATCATGCAAACTTCTCTACAGATATCCAGATTTAGGGTAAGAGATGTTCGGTATGCCTGTCATCATCGGCGATAATGTGGCAAAGACGATTAGTGAAATTCTGCATGACCCGCTGACGTGTCGGAACATGGATGCTATTGATGACCTCCTGAATGGCTGTTTTCAGCTCAGCCATAGTTCTGGGGTTATCGCTGTACAACTTGTCTTTAATATAGCCCGACAAAAAAAAGTCGCATTTGTTCAGATTTGAGACTGTCGCCGCTCTTATCGTAAATACCTCTCGTGATAAAACTGTGACCAACCACACTTTTTTGAACGGACGATTTATTTCGCCCTTGCCTGGTTCTAGGGCTGGACTCTTCCTCTGACGATACCTAAGATATCTCGTACAGATTTTCACATTTTCTCCTATTCTTTTTTCCAATAATATGACCCGTTTGAAATGGTACTTGGTGCTTAATAATAACGCCCTCGTGCTTGTATAGGAAGTCGTCCAAGACACAAAAACTCGAAACGCTGCAACCGAGACCAGCTGCACACAACAGTACGGCCGCGTAATTTGAAATGTTCAAATATGGCGGCCAAGCGAGGCCAATGTCAGTGGCCTCTGAGAGTCCCAGAGGCAGAATGCGGTATCCAAAGTGCTCCTACAGGACATCAATCACTCTCCTGCCTCGATGGGATCGAGCTCCGTCTTACACTAACAACATCTTGTCGAGGTCACAGTTCCTTTGGATAATTGGTACGAAATCATCTTCCAAAACCTTCACGTACCGTCCGGTAGTCACCGTGCCATCTAGGAAAACCGCACCGATTACTCGTGACTGGACACTGCCAAACACACAGTCACCTGTTGAGGGTGAAAACATTTCTCGATCGCGAAATGCGGATTCTCCGTCCCCCAGATGCTCCAATATTGCTGATTAATGAACCCATCCAAATGAAATTGGGCTTCGTCGCTAAAGCAAACCACGAGCACACTACTGTAATTTCCAACATGCCCTCCGGCCAACCTTGCAGTTTGAACGTCCTAACGCAAAACGTTCAGAAGTTATGAATATAGTACTGTAACTGACACTATGTGTTATAACCTATCTACAGTCGAAGAAAAAAAAAACATTACCCTGTCCCCACTGAGAACATCACTTGTAGACAAATAACCTAGAAAATGTGTTTGATCCTGCTCCCCATATGACTGTTGTGGAAAGTACACCACAGGCGAGAACTTCGCAGTGACACGCAGCACCCCTTCGGTATGTATATGCGTCTAGTGAAATGAAATGAAAAGTTTACTATCGAGTCAAATATAGGGTGAGTCAGGAGGAAAGGTACATGCTTTGAGGGGTGATGTAATTACTGATACTGAACAAAATACGTCATATCGATACACAAGCCCTATTACGAGGGCAGTTCAATAAGTAATGCAACACATTTTTTTTCTCGGCCAATTTTGGTTGAAAAAACCGGAAATTTCTTGTGCAATATTTTCAAACACTCCCGCTTCGTCTCGAATAGTTTCATTGACTTCCGACAGGTGGCAGCGCTGTACGGAGCTGTTAAAATGGCGTCTGTAACAGATGTGCGTTGCAAACAACGGGCAGTGATCGTGTTTCTTTTGGCGGAAAACCAGGGCATCTCAGATATTCATAGGCGCTTGCAGAATGTCTACGGTGATCTGGCAGTGGACAAAAGCACGGTGAGTCGTTCGGCAAAGCGTGTGTCATCATCGCCGCAAGGTCAAGCAAGACTGTACGATCTCCCGCGTGCGGGCCGGCCGTGCACAGCTGTGACTCCTGCAGTGGCGGAGCGTGCGAACACACTCGTTCGAGATGATCGACGGATCACCATCAAACAACTCAGTGATCAACTTGACATCTCTGTTGGTAGTGCTGTCACAATTGTTCACCAGTTGGGATATTCAAAGGTTTGTTCCCGCTGGGTCCCTCGTTGTCTAACCGAACACCATAAAGAGCAAAGGAGAACCATCTGTGCGGAATTGCTTGCTCGTCATGTGGCTGAGGGTGACAATTTCTTGTCAAAGATTGTTACAGGCGATGAAACATGGGTTCATCACTTCGAACCTGAAACAAAACGGCAATCAATTGAGTGGCGCCACACCCACTCCCCTACCAAGAAAAAGTTTAAAGCCATACCCTCAGCCGGTAAAGTCACGGTTACAGTCTTCTGGGACGCTGAAGGGGTTATTCTGTTCGATGTCCTTCCCCATGGTCAAACGATTAACTCTGAAGTGTATTGTGCTACTCTTCAGAAATTGAAGAAACGACTTCAGCGTGTTCGTAGGCACAAAAATCTGAACGAACTTCTCCTTCTTCATGACAACGCAAGACCTCACAAAAATCTTCGCACCCGAGAGGAGCTCACAAAACTTCAGTGGGCTGTTCTTCCTCATGCACCCTATAGCCCCGATCTCGCACCGTCGGATTTCCACATGTTTGGCCCAATGAAGGACGCAATCCGTGGGAGGCACTACGCGGATGATGAAGAAGTTATTGATGCAGTACGACGTTGGCTCCGACATCGACCAGTGGAATGGTACCGTGCAGGCATACAGGCCCTCATTTCAAGGTGGCGTAAGGCCGTAGCATTGAATGGAGATTACGTTGAAAAATAGTGTTGTGTAGCTAAAAGATTGGGGAATAACCTGGTGTATTTCAATGCTGAATAAAACAACCCCTGTTTCAGAAAAAAAATGTGTTGCATTACTTATTGAACTGCCCTCGTACAATGGTTTCCAAAATAGAATAGTTTTGTGTATATTGTTATTTATTTTTCTGTTATTATTAAAATGTCGTCATTGTTAACAACACGCCGCAATGGTGTGAGGCGAACAGTTTGACAGAGAACAATTGTGATCTATTAAATCTGGAAACTACCTGAAACTGGCTTACTGAAACTACCAAAGCAACAGCGAATGAGCGACTCGTGATATTTTTAATATTCTCGCCGTCTCTTCCCCCAAACTATTATCTTAGAGCAAAACGAACAGAATATTATTTCTAGGAAATTGTCGTTGTTCCTCGATGTCATACTAAACAGTTGGGACGAAGCATTGCATCTGTGTCTTACGACGTATATAATGCGTGCACGTCGTTCTTTGTTTTCGAATCTTATTATTCCGACTTCGTTCATGGACGTATTGTACATGCTATCCTTAAAGCTTACTCCTGTTTTCCTAAGAATTTCGAGCATCTTCCAGCTCCTTTCTCAGGTCGAGAAACCCTACGAACCCGTCTTCATTTTTCTTCAGTCTGTTTCCACTATCAACTGCAACGTCAGAACTGCCTCTCTGGAACCTTTGCCTTTCCTAAAGCCAAACTGACCGTCATCTAACAGATCCTCAATTCTCTTTTCCACTCTTCTGTGTATTATTCCTGTCAGCAACGTGGCCGCATCAGCTATTAACCTGGCTATGCGATAATTCTCCCATTTACGTGCTTTTGCTGTCTTCAGAATTGTAAAGATGATATTTTAACGAAAATCTGATGGTGTATCGCCACTATCGAAGATTCTATACACCAATATGAACAGCTGTTTGGTTCCCACTTCTCCAGTGGCTTTAGGAAGTCGAATGGAATATTCCCTATCACTTCTGCCTAATTTGACCTCAGGTCTTCAAATCTTGACTAACACTGAATCCCCTCTCTCTTCGATTTCGACTCCAGTTTCTTCTGCCATGTTATGAGACAATTCCTTCCACTCACAGAGACCTTCAACGTACTGTTCCCATCTACCCGCTCTCTCTTCTGCGTTTTAACAGTAGAATTCAGTTTCGGCTTCTTCATGGCACAATTTCTTCAAAAGTTGTCTTGAATGTTAACGATTCTCTCTCTCTCTCTCTCTCTCTCTCTCTCTCTCTCTCTCTCTCCCTCTCTCTCTCTCCCTCTCCTCTTTTTTGTTTTCTTTGAACACTTCAAATTACGCGGCCGTACTGTTGTGTGCAGCTGGTCTCGGTTGCAGCGTTTCGAGTTTTTGTGCCTTGGACGACTTCCTATACAAGCACGGGGGCGTTATTATTAAGCGACAAGTATAATTTCAAACGGGTGATGTTAGTCCAAAAAAGAATACGAGAAAATGTGAAAATTTGTACGAGATATCCTAGCTACCGAATGACGATGAGTCCATCCCCAGAACAAGGCAAGGGCGAAATAAATCGTCCGTTCAAAAAAGTGTGGCTGGTCACAGTTTTATCTTGAGAGGTATTTACGATAAGAGCGGCGACAGTCTCAAATCACTATGAGTACAACTGAGCAAGTGAATGCAGATCTCTCGCTCTGAGGGTGCGGTACAAACGTAATTACGTGCACAGTCAGTTTATCCAGCTGGGAATTGGGAATCTGAATGACTTAGCCTGTTGTCGACACATACTAGCAGGATATCTGTCCCGGAAATTCCAAGACTCTCGAGAATGTCTTAATTTTAATACTGAAGCGCCAAAGACACGGCATAGGCGTGCGTATTCAAATACAGACATATGTAAACAGGCAGAATACGGCATGCGATTGGCAACGCCTATATAAGACAACAAGTGTCTGGCGCAGTTGTTAGATCGCTTACTGCTGCTACAATGGCAGGTTGTCAAGATCTAAGTGACTTTGAACGTGGTGCTACAGTCGGCTCATAAGCGATGGTACACAGCATCTCTGAGGCAGTGATGAAGTGGGGATTTTCCCGTACGACCATTTCACGGGTGTACCGTGAATTTTTAGAATCCGGTAAAACATCAAACCACCGACGTCGCTGCGGTCGGAAAAACATTCTGCAAGAACGGTAGTAATGACTACAAAAGGGAATTGTTCAACGCGACAGAAGTGCAACCGTTGCGCAAACTACATCTACATCTATACCTGCAAGCCACCTGACGGTGTGTGGCGGAGGGTACCTTCAGTACCTCTATCGGTTCTCCCTTCTATTCCAGTCTCATATTGTTCGTGGAAAGAAGGATTGTCGGTATGCCTCTGTGTGGGCTCTAATCTCTCTGATTTTATCCACATATCAGCGAGATATACGTAGGAGGCAGCAATATACTGCTTGACTCTTCGGTGAAGGTATGTTCTCGAAACTTTGACAAATGCCCGTACCGAGCTACTGAGTGCCTCTCCTGCAGAGTCTTCCACTGGAGTTTATCTATCATCTCCGTAACGCTTTCGCGATTACTAAATGATCCTGTAACGAAGCGCGCTGCTCTCCGTTGGATCTTCTTTATCTCTTCTATCAACCTTATCTGGTACGGATCCCACACTGCTGAGCAGTATTCAAGCAGTGGGCGAACAAGCGTACTGTAACCTACTTCCTTTGTTTTCGGATTGCATTTCCTTTGGATTCTTCCAATGAATCTCAGTCTGGCATCTGCTTTACCGACGATCAACATTATATGATCACTCCATTTTAAATCACTCCTAATGCGTACTCCCAGATAATTTATGGTATTAACTGCTTCCAGTTACTGACCTGCTATTTTGTAGCTAAATGATAAAGGATCTATCTTTCTGTGTATTCGCAGCACATTACACTTGTCTACATTGAGATTCAATTGCCATTCCCTGCACCATGCGTCAATTCGCTGCAGATCCTCCTGCATTTCAGGACAATTTTCCATTGTTACAACCTCTCGATACACCACAGCATCATCTGCAAAAAGCCTCAGTGAACTTCCGATGTCATCCACCAGGTCATTTATGTGTATTGTGAATAGCAACGGTCCTATGACACTCCCCTGCGGCACACCTGAAATCACTCTTACTTCAGAAGACTTCTCTCCATTGAGAATGACATGCTGCGTCCTGTTATCTAGGAACTCCTCAATCCAATCACACAATTGGTCTGATAGTCCATATGCTCTTACTTTGTTCATTAACCGACTGTGGGGAACTGCAGATTTCAATGTTAGGCCATCAACAAGTGTCAGCGTGCATACCATTGAACGAAACACCATTGATATGAGCTTACCGAGCCCATTCGTGTACTCCTGATGACTGTATGACACAAAGCTTTACGCCTCTCCTGCGGCCGTCAACACCGACATTGGACTGTTGATGACTGGAAACATGTTGCCTGGTCGAACGAGTTTCGTTTGTATTTGTATCGAACGGAAAGACGTGTACGGGTATGGAGACAACCTCATGAATCCATGGACCGTGGATATCAACAGGGGAATGTTCAAGCTGGTGGAGGCTCGGTAATGGTGTGGGGCGAGTGCAGTTGGAGTGGTATGGGGACCCCTGATACTTCTAGATACGACTGACAGGTGACACGTACGTGAGCATCCTGTCTGTTCACCTGCATCCATAACCATTCATGTCCATTGTGCATTCCAACTGACTTCGGCAAATGGAGCATGACAATGCGACACCCCACACGCCCAGAATTGCTACAGAGTGGCTCCAGGAATACTCTTCTAAGTTTAAACACTTCCGCTGGCCACCAAACTCCCAAGACATGAACATTATTGAGCATATCCGGCATGCGTTGCAACGTGCTGTTCAGAAGAGATCTCTAGTTTTATGGATTTATGGACAGCCCTGCGGGATTGATGTGTCAGTTCCCTTCAGCAGTACTTGAGACACCAGTCGAGTCCATGGTACGTCGTGTTGCGCACTTCAGCGTGCTAGCGGGGGCCCTACACGATATTAGGCAGGTGAACCAGTTTCTTTGACTCTTCAGCGTAGGTCAACAGGAAGTACCCTACAGGTTGTAATGAGTGAGTTTTCGAGTATCAAAATGTGTGAGAAAAACTGCCTTATCTTTTGATTGCACTGACTTAGAAGCTGCATTATTTTGCACCACGAAGGCGCCAGAGACCTTAGTGTGTGGTACGAATTTTAATTCGTTAGTCTACACGTTTCTAAGAAAAAGGGTTTTTAACGCTCAGGCAAACAGAGAGACAGACGGGCAACGAAGTGACGCTTTATAAGGGTTCAATTTTTAACGAGTGAGGTAGGGAACTTGTAATGGTACTTGAATTACGTAACCATTACGGCAACTCACCTCAAACTCTCGATACCAGCAATATTCTACTGTTTCTGTAAAACAGTTAACATATTTCTGTGACAACATTCAGATTTGATTTCATTATTTTAGAGGTACTTCGATACATCGATATGTATATAGTGGAATGATATTATTCTTATGTGTATTCTTTCTTTTGTCACTATGATCTTTGACGTACTTGTAACTCTGATTTTTGGGCGCGTAAGCGGTTATTAGAGAGTCAAGCTTTGGTCGTCATGTTAAAAAGATGCAAACTGTAGTAGTTTATGAAATGTGAACTTTAACAGTGAGGAAGATATTTTCAAGCATGTTTTATATTGTGAAGCGATGTTTTGGAACGAGTTACGTGATATTGCAAAAAAAGTAATAAAAAAAGAAGTGTAACTTAAATTCGGAGTGCTGATTACTTTTTTACATCACCATTGTCCTAACTTGCAAAAGTTTAATCTTCAAGAATGGTTTATGAAACACATCTATAAAACTTTTGAATATCGCAAAATAACACCTAGGCCTCTTTGCATCCGAGCTCGGAATCATCACTACCTAGATTTTCGACGGTTGAGCCATGAGTTCACAACGAGACCAGCGTGGGAAACACGAAAAGATGAGTGCCTAGTTTATCTATTATTTCAAGAAATGACTTTATTAACTGTGCTCTAATGACACCTGCCACATAATATAACTTTGTTGTTGCCCGAAAATGCAATATTTAGCAGCGTGAGCAACACTACAGTCTTAATTAATTTTTTACCTTTGTTGGGGTAGGGTTGTTAGAAGCCCCACCAATAAGTGTGACGTCAGGGCCGGTGTTGGTGGAGACAATGGGAGCGACAGCGGCGGCGAAGCCGGTGTGACGAACGGCGGCCCGCGCATTTCCCGGGGATGAGTCCGTCGGCCGCTGATTACCGGTTGCTGCGGCGACCGTCAAAATACCGCCCGGCGCCGACTGAGCCGCTGTTATACAGCCGACCACGTGTGTGTCTGGTACACCCGACAACGTGCTGGCCAGAGGCCTCGCTGCTGGGGCGCGCGGCCGCAGACCACGCCGCAAGCGAGACACGTCGCGTCGGTGCGTATTCTGACGTCAGTCGTAATGTGAAACTTCACACGGGTGAAGAGAATACTCCGCAGCTGTGGTTCGTGACGCCTCAGATTTTAGTATTACATATTACCTTAATACAAATGGGTTTGAAATATAACTTTTCGATCAACTCCCCACGTAATATACATAAATTTTAAATTTCCTTTATTTCACGTCTGTTGTCAGAAATTTTTTGTCATCGGACTACCGGTTTCGGTCTATAATGACCATCTTCAGCACCGTTTTATAAAAACATGCAGCACTGCTAACAAGATGACTTGTATATACATATTATTTATCATCATCATCATCATCATAATCATCATCATTTAAGACTGATTATGCCTTTCAGCGTTCAGTCTGGAGCATAGCCCCCCTTATACAGTTCCTCCATGATCCCCTATTCAGTGCTAACATTGCTGCCTCTTCTGATGTTAAACCTATTACTTCAAAATCGTTCGTAACCGAATCCAGGTACCTTCTCCTCGGTCTGCCCCGACTCCTCCTACCCTCTACTGCTGAATCCATGAGTCTCTTGGGTAACCTTGCTTCTCCCATGCGTGTAACATGACCCCACCATCTAAGCCTGTTCGCCCTGACTGCTACATCTATAGAGTTCGTTCCCAGTTTTTCTTTGATTTCCTCATTGTGGACACCCTCCTGCCATTGTTCCCATCTACTAGTACCTGCAGTCATCCTAGCTACTTTCATATCCGTAACCTCAACCTTGTTGATAAGGTAACCTGAATCCACCCAGCTTTCACTCCCATACAACAAAGTTGGTCGGAAGATTGAACGGTCCACAGATAACTTAGTCTTGGTACTGACTTCCTTCTCGCAGAAGAGAGTAGATCGTAGCTGAGCGCTCACTGCATTAGCTTTGCTACACCTCGCTTCCAGTTCTATCACTATGTTGCCATCCTGTGAGAATATGCATCCTAAGTACTTGAAACCGTCCACCTGTTCTAACTTTCTTCATCCTATTTGGCACTCAATCCGTTTATATTTCTTTCCCACTGACATTACTACATATTATTTATATATATGTATATTTCACGATGCTGGCGCTGTTTTTGTGTTTAGCATTAGACGTTGCCACTATGGCTCCAGTACATTAGAACGTGTTTTTATAAAAGAGACCTGAAGATGTTCATTATATACTGAAACCGGTAGTACGATTACAAAAAATTTGACAGAAGACGTGAAATATAGGAAATTTAAAATTTATTTACACTACTGCACATTAAAATTGCTACACCACCAAGATGTCGATGCTACAGACGCGAAATTTAACCGCCGGGAAGAAGATGCTCTGATATGCAAATGATTAGCTTTCCAGAGCATTCACACGAGGTTAGCGCCGGTGGCGACACCTACAACGTGCTGACATGAGGAAAGTTTCCAAACCGATTTCCCATACACAAACAGCAGTTGACCGGCGTTGCCTGGTGAAACACTGTTGTGATGCCTCGTGTAAGGAGGAGAAATGCGTACCAACACGTTTCCGACTTTGATAAAGGTCGGATTGTAGCCTATCGCCATTGCGGTTTATCGTATCGCGACATTGCTGCTCGCGTTGGTCGAGATCCAATGACTGTTAGCAGAATATGGAATCCATGGCTTCAGGAGGGTAATACGGAACGCCGTGATGGATCCCAACGGCCTCGTATCACTAGCAGTCGAGATGACAGGCATCTTATCCGCATGGCTGTAACGGATCGTGCAGCCACGTCTCCATCCTGAGTCAACAGATGGGGACGTTTGCAAGACAACAACCATCTGCACCAACAGTTCGACGACGTTTGTAGCAGCACGGACTATCAGCTCGGAGACCGTGGCTGCGGTTACCCTTGACGCTGCATCACAGACAGGAGCGCCTGCGATGGTGTACTCGACGACGAACCTGGGTGCACGAATTGCAAAACGTCAATTTTTCGGATGAATTCAGGTTCTGTTTACAGTATCGTGATTGTCGCATCCGTGTTTGCCGACATCGCGGTGAACGCATATTGGAAGCGTGTATTCGTCATCGCTAAACTGGCGTATCACCCGGCGTGATGGGGTGGGGTGCTATCGGTTACACGTCTCGGTCACTTCTTCTTCGCATTGACGGCACTTTGAACAGTGGACGGTACATTTCAGATGTGTTACGACCCGTGGCTCTACCCTTCATTCGATCCCTGCGAAACCCTACATTTCAGCAGGATAATGCACGACCCCATGTTGCAGGTCCTGTACGGGCCTTTCTGGATACAGAAAATGTTCGACTGCTGCCCTGGCCAGCACATTCTACAGATCTCTCACCAATTGAAAACGTCTGGTCAATGGTGGCCGAGCAACTGGCTCGTCACAATACGCCAGTCACTACTCTCGATGAACTGTGGTATCGTGCTGAAGCTGCATGGGCAACTGTACCTGTACACGCCATCCGAGCTCTGTTTGACTCAATGCCCAGGTGTATCAAGGCCGTTATTACGGCCAGAGGTGGTTGTTCTTGGTACTGATTTCTCAGGATCTATGCACCCAAATTGCGTGAAAATGTAATCACATGTCTGTTCTAGTGTAATATATTTGTCCAATGAATACCCGTTTTTCATCTGCATTTCTCCTTGGTGTAGCAGTTTTAATGGCCAGTGTGTATATGGTGGTATCAGAAAAGGGAGAAACGCGTCCATTGCAATTAAATAACTTTGCATGTCAGACCGTTTTTCAGATCGAAGTAGTTGTTGTATATGAGCTGGACAGAATGGACTGGAATAAAGGTTGCGAAGTATGTTGTAGTGTGATAAGGGCTCGAACATAATTAAGTTTTTTGAAATAGGACTAAGAGCAGTTTACACGAATGATGGTTCGTATAGTCGGTGCCAATGAGATTACTCTTTGACTAAGCTGAATTTTTTCCCGTCGACTTCTTCTAATTAGGCAGATTTCGGTCATACAAGTCATGGTTTATTAGTGATTAGTAGAATCATAATAATTATGGGGATTTCTACTGAAGCCCAGTTCTGTGTTGATTTTCCCTGAGTTGACGACTTATGTATTTATTTATTGCCATATACAAATGACCTGCCACGTTTTGGTAAGGGAGGTCGTACTTTAACAATACTACATTATACATGTAAACATTGTGATACTTCGTTATTTCTTATTTTTAATATGGATTAATAATTTTGCAACTATAAATACTTACAAACTTAAAATTAACTAAGAAACGAAAATCTTAGAACTAGCGATTTGTGAATGGAATAAAGGAATTTATGAAGACAGAGAAGATGTAATGGCATATTATAAGTTTAAGACATATTATAACTTCGGAATTTTTTTCTATAATAAACCAGATTCTTGCATTTAAGATGGATAGATAAAAGTTAATAAACATTTATCAAATCAACATCGGGCCAGTCCCGTATCTTTAAATCTACGTCTACGTGATTACTTTGCTATTTACAATAAAGTGCCTGGCAGAGGGTTTAATGAATCACCTTCAAGCTGTCTCTCTACCGTTCCACTCTCGAACGGCACGCGGGAAAAACGAGCACTTAAATTTTTCTGTGCGATCCCTGATTTCTCTTATTTTATCGTGATGAGCATTTCTCCCTATGTAGGTGGGTGCCGACAGAATGTTTTTTAAATCGGAGGAGAAAACTGGTGATTGAAGTTTCATGAGAAGATCCCGTCGCAACGAAAAACGCCTTTGTTTTAATGATTGCCACTCCAATTCACGTGTCATGTCTGTGACACTATCTCCCCGCACAGCAATACTCCAGAATAGGGCGGACAAGCGTAGTGTAAGCAGTCTCTTTGGTAGACCTGTTGCACCTTCTAAGTGTTCTGCCAATGAATCGCAGTCTTTGGTTTGCTCTACTCACAATATTATCTACGTGATCGTTCCATTTTAGGTTATTTGTGATTGTAATCTCTAAGCATTTAGTTGGATTTACAGCCTTCAGATTTGTGTGACCTATCGCGTAATGGAAATTTAGCTGATTTCTTTTAGTACTCATATGAATAACTTCACACTTTTCCTTATTCAGGGTCAATTGCCACTTTTAGCACCATACAGATATCTCATCTAAATCATTTTGCAAGTCGTTTTGATCATCTGATGACTTTACAAGACGGTAAATGACAGCATGATCTGGAAACAATCTAAGACGGCCACTCAGATTGTCAGCTTTATCGTTAATATAGATCAGGAACAATAGAGGGCGTATGACAGTTCCTTGGGGAACGCCGGATATTACTTCTGTTTTATTCGATGACTTCGCGTCCATTATTACGTACTGTGGGTTTCTGACAGGAAATCGCGAATCCAGTCGCACAACTGAGGCGATACTCCGTAGGCACGCAGTGATGCGATGAAGATAATTTCGTCTTCTAACCAAAGAAGATGAAATTATCATCATCGCATCATTTTATCAGTGAATGCGGTGGAGTGTGTCCACAAAGCGCGCGCACGCACGCGCACACACACACACACACACACACACACACACACACACAGAGAGAGAGAGAGAGAGAGAGAGAGAGAGAGAGACGCGCGCCCACATTCCCGTACAGCAGACGCACAGACGGAGGCCGCTTTCGCCTGGCTGGAGTCTGGGTTTCGCTGGCACCTCTCCAGGCACGCAAGGCGGCCAACGATCGCCGCGGGTCCTGGAACGCCTTTGCTCGAAGGCAGTTCGCCTCTCCACAAGGTACTCTGGAATGCCATGCATCTAGAGACAAATGAAACTTGTATACAGGTTGGTCCATTGGTAATGACCTGGCCAAATATCTCACGAAATAAGCGTCAAACGAAAAAACTACTGTGGTGTCACCGCCAGACACCACACTTGCTAGGTGGTAGCTTTTAAATCGGCCGCGGTCCGCTAGTATACGACGGACCCCCGTGTCGCCACTGTCAGTGATGGCAGACCGAGCGCCGCCACACGGCAGGTCTAGAGAGACGTACTAGCACTCAGCCCAGTTGTACAGCCGACTTTGCAAGGAACGGTTCACTGACAACTACGCTCTCATTTGCCGAGACGATAGTTAGCATAGCCTTCAGCTATATTTGCTACGACCTAGCAAGGCGCCGTATTCAATTGATATTGAGATTCTATTAATGTATAATCAAGAGCGATGTTCTACAAATGTTAAGTATTCCAGAAGCTACGTACTTTTCTTTATAGCATTCATTACGTATCCTGTTTCAGACCTCACGCAAGCCTGCGTGAGTTTTATCGCGTGCATATCGGCCGCCTCTAACTACAAGGTGTTGGCACTTCTGCCAACACTTCAACTACCATGAACCAAACTCGTCTAGCTTGAAGGGGGAAACAAGATGGCGCTATGGTTGACCCGCTAGATGGCGCTGCCATAGGTCAAACGGATATCAACTGCGTTTTTTTAAAGTAGGAACCCCCATTTTTTATTACATATTCGTGTAGTACATAAAGACATATGAATGTTTTAGTTGGACCACAATTTTCGCTTTGTGATAGATGGCGCTGTAATAGTCACAAACATGTGGCTCACAATTTTAGACGAACAGTTGGTAACGGGTAGATTTTTTAAATTAAAACGTAGATACGTTTCTACCTTTTTTTCGGTTGTTCCAATGTGATACATGTACCTTTGTGAACTTATCGTTTCTGAGACCGCATGCTGTTACAGCGTGATTACCTGTAAGTACCACATTAATGCAATAAATGCCCAAAATGATGTCCGTCAACCTCAATGCATTTGGCAATGTAACGACATTCCTCTCAACAGCGAGTAGTTCGCCTTCCGTAACGTTCGCACGTGCGTTGTCAATGCGCTGACGCATGTTGTCAGGCGTTGTCAGTGGATCAGGACAGCAAATATCCTTCAACTTTCCCCACAGAAAGAAATCCGGGGACGTCAGATCCGGTGAACGTGCGGGCCGTGGTATGGTGCTTCGACGACCAATCCACCTGTCATGAAATATGCTATTCAATACCGCTTCAACCGCACACGAGCTATGTACCGGACAACCATCATGTTGCAAGTACATCGCCATTCTGTCATGCAGTGAAGCATATTGTAGTAACATCGGTAGAACATTACGTAGGAAATCGGCATACATTGCACCATTTAGATTGCCATCGAATAATTGGGGGCCAATTATCCTTCCTCCCATAATGCCGCACCATACATTAACCCGCCAAGGCCGCTGATGTTCCACTTGTCGCAGCCATCGTGGATTTTCCGTTGCCAAATAGTACATAATATGCCGGTTTACGTTACGCTGTTGGTGAATTACGCTTCGTCGATAAATAGAACGCGTGCTAAAAATCTGTCATCGTCCCGTAATTTCTCTTGTGCCCAGTGGCAGAACTGTACACGACGTTCAAAGTCGTCGCGATGCAATTCCTGGTGCGTAGAAATATGGTGCGGGTGCAATCGATGTTGATGTAGCATTCTCAACACCGACGTTTTTGAGATACGCGATTCTCGCGCAATTTGTCTGCTAATGATGTGCGGATTAGCCGCGACAGCAGCTGAAACACCTACTTGGGCATCATCATAGGTCGTGGTTGACGTTTCACATGTGGCTGAGCACTTCCTGTTTCCTTAAATAACGTAACTATCCGATGAACGGTCCGGACACTTGGATGATGTCGTCCAGGGTACCGAGCAGCATACATAGCACACGCCCGTTGGACATTTTGATCACAATAGCCATACATCAACACGATATCGATCTTTTCAGCAATTGGTGAACGGTCCAATTTAATACGGGTAATGTATCACGCAGCAAATACCGTCCGCACTGGAGGAATGTTACGTGATACCACGTACAGCGCCATCCATCACAAAGGGAAAAAAGTGGTCCAACTAAAACATTCATATTTCTTTACGTACTACACGAATATGTAATAAAAATTTGGGGGTCCTATTTTTTAAAAAACGCAGTTGATATCCGTTTGACCTATTGCAGCTCCATCTAGCGGGCCAACCATAGCGCCATCTTGTTTCTCCCTTCAAGCTAGAAAAGTTTCGTTATTTGTAGTTTTCTTCGTTTGAGGCTTATTTCGTGAGATATTTGGCCCGGTCACGACCAATGGATCACCCTGTATACATACATTAACTTGTCCACCGCCTATGCTAGGCATCACAGCCTCTCACAGACGGTAGGTGGCATAACTAGCAGTGGAGGGCACATAAAGCGTGTCACGGACACGTGGAAAGCAGTGCAGTCGTCGTAGTAATGCGGAAACGAAACGATTTATCGGACGTCCAAAACGGCGTGATCAATGGCTTTCAGACCCATCGATCTTCTCGATTGTTCTGCAGCACCACATTTGAAAAGCTTTCCTTCTCTTTTTGTCGGGACTTCATATCTACGTTTCGTTTCCATACAACATTTCATATTTCATACAACATCCCATTGAGAAATCAATAAATAAAAGTAATAAAAAAACACAAAAAGTCCGAAAAGTGTTTTTTTTTTTTTGTTTTACCAGGGCTGAAGCTGCACTCACAACAAGAGGTCCCAGAGGTGGGACCAATTGTTTGAAACCATCTATACGGTGAAATAGTTTAAGATTGCACGTATCTCACCCTGGCTCCATTCACCTGGTGGGTCCTCGTTTGTGAGTGAACGAAAAAAAAAAAAAAAAAAAAGAAAAGAAAAGAAACATCGAGCTATCCTCTACAGCTTCACCAAAGCAGAGTTTAGTAGGTTGTGTGCACAGCGTAACGGTGAAGACGCAAACATTACATGCGAACGGTTGTGGGTTGCAATCTCGTCTGGAGCGATGAAAATTCTTATTTTAAATCGTTATCGAAACGACTCTGGTCGTTATTTTTATTGAGTTAATTGGGTTAAATATACTGTTTCCATTTCTATTCCTATGTCACACTATTTTAAATACCATATTAATATTTTTCAGTTGCTCTCTTTTTTTTCGTCCTATCATCCTTTTTCCACTTGCCATCTTTGGCATGTGAATTTAATTCTTTTTATTCATCCATTATAACATTTAAACATTTAAAACTGATGTTTTAGTGAATAAAAAAATGAAAGGCGAAATAATCTATTTATACTGACTTGATTTTTGGTTACAAGACGTTGATTTTTTGGAATGGTAATTGTCGTAGAAAAACATCAATTCTTATAGCACTATTGGCAAAGTAACACAGTTGAAGATTTAAACAAAAGAATAGATTATAAATAAAACGAAAGTCAAGTAAACTGAGGAACGGAAGTAATGAATGCAATAACACGGACAAGAATATAGGATGATAAAACGGAAGAAATTAAATCGAAATTAATACATGAAAATGGTTAAAATCGCATTAATGAAGAGTTCAAGTGGAAAAAGAGTGATAGAGACAAAAATAACAATATTTAAAACTTAAAATACATACAATCAGCATGGGTTTCGAAAAAGACGATCGTGTGAAACCCAGCTCGCGCTATTCGTCCACGAGACTCAGAGGGCCATAGACACGGGTTCCCAGGTAGATGCCGTGTTTCTTGACTTCCGCAAGCCGTTCGATACAGTTCCCCACATTCGTTTAATGAACAAAGTAAGAGCATATGGACTATCAGACCAATTGTGTGATTGGATTGAAGAGTTCCTAGATAACAGAACGCAGCATGTCATTCTCAACGGAGAGAAGTCTTCCGAAGTAAGAGTGATTTCAGGAGTGCCGCAGGGGAGTGTCGTAGGACCGTTGCTATTCTCACACAATATATATAAATGACCTTGTGGATAACATCGGAAGTTCACCGACGCTTTTTGCGGATGATGTTGTGGTATATCGAGAGGTTGTAACAATGGAAAATTGTCCTGAAATGCAGGAGGATCTGCAGTGAATTGACGCATGGTTCAGGGAATGGCAATGGAATCTCAATGTAGACAAGTGTAATGTGCTGCGAATACATAGGAAGATAGATCCCTTATCATTTAGCTACAATATAGCAGGTCAGCAACTGGAAGCAGTCAATTCCATAAATTATCTGGGAGTACACATTAGGAGTGATTTAAAATGGAATGATCATATAAAGTTGATCGTCGGTAAAGCAGATGCCAGACTGAGATTCATTGGAAGAATCCTAAGTAAATGCAATCCGAAAACAAAGGAAGTAGGTTACAGTACGCTTGTTCGCCCACTGCTTGAATACTGCTCAGCAGTGTGGGATCCGTACCAGATAGGGTTCGTAGAAGAGATACAGAAGATCCAACGGAGAGCAGCGCGCTTCGTTACAGGATCATTTAGTAATCGCGAAAGCGTTACGGAGATGATAGATAAACTCCAGTGGAAGACTCTGCAGGAGAGACGCTCAGTAGCTCGGTACGGGCTTTTGTCAAAGTTTCGAGAACACACCTTCACCGAAGAGTCAAGCAGTATATTGCTCCCTCCTACGTATATCTCGCGAAGAGACCATGAGGATAAAATCAGAAAGATTAGAGCCCACACAGAGGTATACCGTCAATCCTTCTTTCCACGAACAATACGAGACTGGAATAGAAGGGAGAACCGATAAAGGTACTCAAGGTACCCTCCGCCACACACCGCCAGGTGGCTTGCGGAGTATGGATGTAGATGTAGATATGATGTGACAAAGCAATGGAAGTAAAAAATTCCATCTGGAGGAATTAACTGAATAACAATAACGACCGCAGAAAATTCGATAAAGATTGAAAAATAAAAATTTCCACAGCCCCTGATGTTTCGATCCCGTAATCTTTTGCCGGTGACGCGTGTACCTCCGCCGTTACACTGAGAAAACAACCTCTTACATGTTGCCGTATTACAGCTGTAGATCGTCCTTCGATATTCCGTCGCCTTTTTCGTCGATTACTCGCACACGAAGGCCCTCCGGGGTGAATGGCTGCAGGGTGCGGTACCTGGCACCTTCAAATACTGTCACCGTGTAGATGATTTCAAAAAGCCGATCCCCACCGATGGGGGACCTCTCCTTGTGAGAAACTGTGCCAAATTCAAACTATTCGTATCAGAGGCCTACTTGCGTGATTAAAACAGCTCCCAGAATATCTTTAATATCTGGAAAGCGGCACTCTAATTTTCTCGGTGTGCGTAGGACAGTGCGCACACATTGTCTTCCGTGGGTCCGGACTGATCACGTGGGGAGGTGCTCGCCGCGGGTCCCCACTATGAATATGTAATCCCGGTTCCGCCGGGCCGGCAGAAGAATACAAATCCAACTCATTCGGCGCACCCCGAGGCGGTCCGCCACCGTGAATAAATAATGCCTCGAGGGGGCCAAGGAGCCGGGCGAAGAACGGATCTGCCCGCGAGACTGAACACAGCGGGGGAAACTTCAGCAGTTAGTCTCCATTTGCGCAGTGCGAGAACACGCGACAGTTGCCTTCGAGATTTCGTTCATAATATATATAACACGCACGAGTAGAACTGGAGGCGCCCTGCGCTATTGATACTCGACTACTTCGATATACCAATGTCTTTGCTTCCCGTAAGGCAATCACAGTAGACCGATCTACGGTGGAGCATTTTCAATTACACTGAAACGCCAAACACACTGCTATAGGCAGATTAAAACGGTAGGCCGGACAGAGGCACGAACTCGGGACCTTTGCAGGAGAGCTTCTGTAAAGTTTGGAAGGTAGGAGACGAGGTACTCGCAGAAGTAAAGCTGTGAGGACGGGGCGTGGGTCGTGCTTGGGTAGCTCAGTTGGTAGAGCACTTGCCCGCGAAAGGCAAAGGTCCCGAGTTCGAGTCTCGATCCGGCACACAGTTTTAATCTGCCAGGAGGCTTCATATCAGCGCACACTCCGCTGCAGAGTGAAAATCTCATTCTGGAAACTGCTATAGGCATCCGTACTCAAATACAGAGCCATGTAAACAGGCAGGATGCGGCGATGCGGTCGGCAACGTCTATATAAGACAAAAAGTGTCTGGCGCAGTTGTTAGATCGGTTACTGCTGCTACACTCATGCTCATAAATTAATTGCAGAGTGCGGCGTCACACAACATGGCACTACACAAAACTGGTGCTAATAGCGTAGGTACATGGGGAACACACACGACACAGATCTGTAAGACCAAGGTATTGGTGATAAGTTGAGAAAACCGTTCCGACACCCATGTGCTACAAAACGCCACTGTTTCCTTCGAGTGTGCCCCGACATTAATATGGCATATGATCACCATCCACACGTACAGAGGCCGCACAACGGGTTGGCATACTCTGGATCAGGTGGTAGAGCAGCTGCTGCACCATTGCCCGTCGGAGCTCCTGAAATGTCGTAGGGGTTTGAAGACGTGCAGCGATACGAGAGCATTCCAGACGTGCTCGATGGGGTTTATGTCTGGAGAACAGGCAGGCCACTCCATTCGCCTCATATCTTCTGTTTCAAGGTACTCCTCCACGATGGCAGCTCGGTGGGGCAGTGCGTTATCATCCATCAGGAGGAAGGTGGGACCCACTGCACCCCTGAAAAGGTGAACATACTGGTGCAAAATGAGGTAACGGTACACCTGACCTGTTACAGTTCCTCTGTCAAAGACATGCAGGGGTGTACGTGCACCAATTATAAACCCACCAAACACCATCAAACCACGACCTCGATACAGGTCCCTTTCAAGGACATTAAGGGGTTGGTATCTGGTTCCTGGTTCACGCCAGATGAAAAACCGGCGAGAATCACTGTTCAGACTATACCTGGACTCGTCCGTGAACATAACCTGGGACCACTGTTCCAATGACCATGTACTGTGTTCTTGACACCAGGCTTTCCGGGCTCTCCTGTGACCTTGCAGGTCTCCGGACCAATAAACCATGTCTGTAGACTGTGTGTCTAGAGACAACTGTTCCAGTGGCTGCGGTAAGGTCCCGAGCAATGCTGCCTGCAGTACTCCGTGGCTGTCTGCGGGCACTGAAGGTGAGATATCGGTCTTCTTGTGGTGTTGTACACTGTGGACGTCCCGTACTGTAGCGCCTGGACACGTTTCCTGTCTGCTGGAATAGTTGCCATAATCTTGAGATCACACTTTGTGGCACACGGAGGGCCCGTGCTACGACCTGCTGTTTTTAACCAGCCTCCAGTCTCCCTAGTATTCTACCCCTCATAACGTCATCAATATGTGTTCTTTGAGCCATTTTCAACACAGTCACCATTAGCACGTCTGAAAACGTCTGCACACTTACTCGCTGCACTGTACCCTGACTGCACCAACACACCTCTGCGTATGTGGATTGCTACCAGCGCCACCGTGTCACAACCGCAGACCAAATGCACCGCATGGGCACACCCCGAGGTGATTTAAACCCGCAAACCGCCCACCAGAGCGTTGTTTCACCATGTATCAGCACTATTCTTAATCTATGAGCATGAGTGTATAATGGCAGGTTTCCAAGAACGGTTTTCAAGAACATGGTGTTATAGTCGACGCGCGAGCGATGGGACGCAGCATCTCCGAGGTAGCCACCAAGTGGAGACTTTCCCGTACCATCATTTCACGAGTGTACCGTCAATATCACGAATCCGGTAAAACATCAAATCTCCGACATCGCTGCAGCCGGAAAAGATCCGGCGAGAACAGGACCAACGACGACAAAAAAGAATTGTTCAACGAGACAGAAGTGCAACCCTTCCGCAAATTGCTGCAGATTTCAATGCTGAGCCACCAACAAGTGTCAGCGTGTGAACCATTCCACGGAACATCATTGATATGGGCTTTCGGAGTCGGGGACCCATTTGTGTACCCTTGATGACTGCACGACACAAAACTTTCCGCCTCGCCTTGGCCCGTCAACACCGACATTGGACTGTTGATCACTGGAAAATGTTGCCTCGTCGGACGAGTCTTGTTTCACATTTCATCATGAATCCACTGTTGAAACTGTTGGAGGCTCTGTAACGGTGTGGGGCGTGTGCAGTTGGAGTGATATGGGACCCCCGATACGTCTAGATAGGACTCTGACAGGTGACACGTACGTAAGCATCCTGTCTGACCACCTGCATCCATTTATGTCCATTGTGCACTCCGACGGATCTGGGCAATACCAGCAGGACAACGCGACAGTTCACACTTCCAAAACTGCTACAGAGAGGCTACAGAAAGACTCTTCTGAGTTTAAACACTTCCGCTGGCCACCATATTCCCCAGACATGAACGTTACTGAGCATATCTGGGATGCCTTGCAATGTGCTATTCACAAGAGATCTCCATCGCCTCGTACTGTTACGTTTTTTGGACAGCCCTGGAGAATTCATTGTGTCTGTTAACTCCAGCACTACTTCAGACATTAGTCGAGTCCATAGCACGTCGTGTTGCGACACTTCTGCGTGCTCGCGGAGGCCCTACACGATATTAGGCAGGTGTACCAGTTTCTTTGTCTCTTCAGCGTGTATCAAAGCTATTTATAGGATTTTGTTAATTCATCAGAGAGTTTTATGGTTAGTAAAATGCTGTACAGAGTTTCAGGGAGAGCATAGGGGAACAATTGACAGGAATGGGGGAACTACGTACAGTAGAAGAAGAATGGGTAGCTCTGAGGGATGAAGTAGTGAAGCCAGCAGAGGATCAAGTAGGTAAAAAGACGAGGTCTAGTAGAAATCCTTGGGCAACAGAAGAAATATTGAATTTAATTGATGAAAGGAGAAAATATAAAAATGCAGTAAATGAAGCAGGAAAAAAGGAATACAAAAATGAGATCGACAGGAAGTGCAAAATGGCTAAGAAGGGATGGCTAGAGGACAAATGTAAGGATGTAGAGGTTTATCTCACTAGGGGTAAGATAGATACTGTCTACAGAAAATTGAAAAGACCTTTGGAGAAAAGAGAACCACTTATATGAATATCACGAGCTCAGATGGAAACCCAGTTCTAAGCAAAGAAGGGAAAGAAGAAAGGTGGAAGCAGTATATAGAGGGTCTATACAAGGGCGATGTACTTGAGGACAATATTATGGAAATGGAAGAGGATGTAGATGAAGATGAAATGGGAGATACAATACTGCGCGAAGTGTTTGACAGAGCACTGAAAGACCTGAGACGAAACAAGGCCCCGGGAGTAGACAACATACCATTAGAACTACTGACGGCCTTGGGAGAGCCAGTCCTGGCAAAACTCTACCATCTGGTGAGCAAGATGTATGAGACAGGCGAAATACCCTCAGACTTCAAGAAGAATATAATAATTCCAATCCCAAAGAAAGCAGGTGTCGACAGGTGTGAAAATTACCGAACTATCAGTTTAATAAGTCACGACTGCAAAATACTAACACGAATTCTTTACAGACGAATGGAGAAACTGGTAGAAGCCGACCTAGGGGAAGATCAGTTTGGATTCCGTAGAAATATTGGAACAAGTGAGGCAATACTGACTTTACGACTCATCTTAGAAGCTAGATTAAGGAAAGGCAAACCTACGTTTCTAGCATTTGTAGAGTTAGAGAAAGCTTTTGAGAATGTTGACTGGCATACATTCTTTCAAATTCTGTAGGTGGCAGGGGTAAAATACAGGGAGCGAAAGGCTATTTACAATTTGTACAGAAACCAGATGGCAGTTGTAAGAGTCGGGGGCATGAAAGGGAAGCAGTGGTTGAGAAGGGAGTGAGACAGGGTTGTGGCCTACTCCCCGATGTTATTCAATGTGCATATTGAGCAAGCAGTAAAGGAAACAAAAGAAAAATTCGGCGTAGGTATTAAAATCCATTGAGAAGAAAAAAAAACTTTGGGGTTCGCCGATGACATTGTAATTCTGTCAGAGAAAGCAAAGGACTTGGAAGAGCAGTTGAACGGAATGGACACTGTCTTGAAAGGAGGATATAAGACGAACATCAACAAAAGCAAAACGAGGATAATGGAATGTAGTCGAATTAAGTCGGGTGATGCTGAGGGAATTAGATTAGGAAATGAGACACTTAAAGTAGTGAAGCAGGTTTGCTATTTTGGGAGCAAAATAACTGATGATGGTCGAAGTAGAGAGGATATAAAATGTAGACTGGCAATGGCAAGGAAAGCGTTTTTGAAGAAGAGAAATTTGTTAACATCGAGTATAGATTTAAGTGGCAGGAAGTAGTTTCTGAAAGTATTTGTATGGAGAGTAGCCATGTATGGAAGTGAAACATGGACGATAAATAGTTTGGACAAGAAGAGAATAGAAGCTTTCGAAATGTGGTGCTACAGAAGAAAGCTGAAGATTAGATGAGTGGATCACATAACTAATGATGAAGTATTGAATAGAATTGGGGAGGAGTTTGTGGTACAACTTGACAAAAAGAAGGGACCGGTTAGTAGGACATGTTCTGAGGCATCAAGGGTTCACGAATTAAGCATTGGAGGGCAGCGTGGAGGGTAAAAATCATAGAGGGAGACCAAGAGATGAATACACTAAGCAGATTCAGAAAGATGTATGTTGCAGTAGGTACTGGGAGATGAAGAAGCTTGCACAGGATAGAGTAGCATGGAGAGCTGCATCAAAGCAGTCTCTGGACTGAAGACCACAACAACAACAACAATTGCAGTAATGAGATTTATTAGCACAGAAGTTATGTGGGTGTCTGTAGTTTAAAGCACGCATTGCACATTGCATTGCTGGCAGTTTGAATTTTTATTTTGTAACTGTCGTTGCAGCTGCGGTAGTTTGAATATAGAGGCAGCACAGCATTTTTTCACAGCGCAAAGAGGTAGGCCATTTATAATTTACGTGTGATGCAATTACTATTTCAACAGTTACATACTTTTCAAATGGTTCAAATGGCTCTGAGCACTATGGGACTCAACTGCTGTGGTCATCAGTCCCCTAGAACTTAGAACTACTTAAACCTAACTAAACTAAGGACATCACACACACCCATGCCCGAGGCAGGATTCGAACCTGCGACCGTAGCAGCAGCGCGGCTCCGGACTGGAGCGCCTAGAACCGCACGGCCACCGCGGCCGGCCCATACTTTTCAGATTGGACATTTTTGGTAATTATTTATACTTCATAGTATTCTTGCACTCATATTGATTGTATTATTGCTAACACGACAGTTCTCTTAAATGTAACAGAACAGACTTTCCTCTCGCCACAAGCGTTGCAACACACAGTTTAATGTTGCATTTATGACTAATTTTGCGTTGCTGATCACGTTTCAAGAACTACGAGATTACTTACAAACTTAAATACAAGCTTAAAACTTTTCTCTAATCACGAGCTCAATTTCACATTTCCATACAAACGAAATGCCAGTAAATACGAGGGTCGTTCAATAACTAATGCAGAACTAATTTATTGTGAAGAGTCCGAATTTGGTGACAATATACATCAACACGTCCATGTCCTATTTTTCTACGCTGTCTCCATGTCTTTGTATGGCCATAGAACAACGTTGTGCAAGAGCCATGTATTCCCGGCTGGTAAAATGGTTCAAATGACTCTGAGCACTATGGGAATTAACGTCTGTGGTCATCAGTCCCCTAGAACTTAGAACTACTTAAGCCTAAGTAACCTAAGAACATCACACACATCCATGCCCGAGGTAGCATTCGAACCTGCGACCGTAGCGGTCGCGCGGTTCCAGACTGAAGCGCCTAGAACCGCACGGCCACACCGGCCGGCCCCGGCTGGTAAAAGCACCCCTCTTGAGTATCCCAGAGTCCCCATCATTGCAGATGCAATTCCAATGCTGGCCGACAACTGTAGAGCCAATTGTCGAGTTGTGATGTGCCCGTAGGCACGAATAATGGCATCTGTACAATTCAGCATGTCTGGAGCAGTGGCTGTGACAGGACGCCCCGAGCGTGGCTGATCAGGGAGCTCTGTTCCTGCATTTCCTCAGGCTACAATTTTCTTTACCCATCGCCCAACTGTACTCCTAATGACTGCAGCATCGCCATACACTGCACACAAATTTTTACGGATGTTCACCACGGTTTCTTTTTCTGCACACAAGAATTCAATAACAGCACGTTGCTTGTAACGCGAGTCGTATATAGAGGCCACTTTGACGCTGTTCTTTGGTTCTGTCATCTGCCAGAACGGTTCTAAAGTTCACCGGAGCACAGAACAAACATCAGAGGTGTTGCACCAACAAGGACGTTTGTCTATCTAAATTAAAGGCTTTTAAAAAAAAAATTGGAGCATTACTTATTGAACCACCCATGTATAACTATACATTACAATACAACAAAAACAAAATTAATCACTTTCACAATCTACAGGAGCGTACAGTAGTTTTACAACTCTAAATGCAACCTTTTTAAATTGTAATTCTGTATTTGTTCGTAAATACAGGACGATGCTGTATCTTCAAACAGTTTTTGACGTTTACTTTCCTGATATATTTTCTGTAATTTCTTTAAATGATTTCATCACACATGCATGCATCGCCATCATTTCGAAACTGAGTAAGAAAATATATTAAACTTCTACACTGAAAAGCCAGAGAAACTAGCTTACCTGCTTAATATTGTTTAGGGGCGCTAAGAGCACGCAGAAGTGCCACAACACGACACGGCATGGACTCGACTAATGTCTGAAAGAGTGCTGGAGGGAACTGACACCATGAATCCTGCAGGACTGTCCATAAACACGTAAGGCTACGAGGGGGGGGGGGGGGAGATCTCTTCTGAACAGCACGTTGCAAGGCATCCCAGATATGGTCATTAATGTTCATGTCTGCGGTGTTTGGTAGGCAGGGGAAGTGTTTAAACTCGGACGAGTTTTCCTGGAGCCACTCTGTAGAAATTCTGGACGTGTGGGGTGTCGCACTGTCCTGCTGGAATTGCCCATCGGAATACACGGTGGACATGAATGGATGCAGGTGATCAGACAAGATGCTTACGTACGTGTAACCGGTCAGAGTCGTATGTAGACGTGTCAGGAATCGCATATCACTCCAACTGCACACGCCCCACACCTTTGCAGACCGTCCACCAGTTTGAACAGTCCACTGCTGACATACGGGGTACATAGATTCATGAGGTTGTCTCCATACCCGTACACGTCCATCCGCTCGATACAATTTGAAACGGGACTTGTCCGACCAGGCAACATGTTTCCAGTCATCAACAGTTTAATGTCTGTGTTGACGGCCCCGGTGGGAGGCTTAAAGTTTTGTGTCGTGCGGTCATCAAGGGCACACGAGAGGGCCTTCGGGTGCGAAAGCCCACATCGATGATGATTCCTTGAATGATTCGCACGGTGACACTTGATGGGCCGGCACTGAAATCTGCAGCTATTTGAGGAAGGGTTGCACTTCTGTCACGTTGCACGATTCCCTTCCGTCGTCGTTGATCTCGTTCTCGTAGGATCTTTCTCCGACCGCAGCGATGCCGGAGATTTGGTATTTTACCGGATTCTTGATATTCACGTTTCACTTGTGTAATAGTCGTTCGGGAAAATCCCCACTTTATCGCTACTTCGGAGATGCTGTGTCCCATCGCCCGTGCGCCGACTGCAATACCACGTTCAGACACACTTAAATCTTGAACACCTGCCATTGTAGCAGCAGTAACCGATCTAACAACTGCGCCAGACTCTTGTTGTCTTATACAGGCTTTGCCGACCGCAGCGCCGTTGTGCCTGTTTACATATATCTGTAATTGAATACACATGCGTATACGAGTTTATTTGGCGCTTCAGCGTAGTACAGGGCTGGCTAGAGCAGAAATTACAATTACAGTTCGAGAATGTGCGCACCTATCGAGCCCCAACAGAGTTTAGATGTAGTATCAAACCTTTTCCAAACTTCTTCCCGCTACATGCTTAAAGGCAAATATTTAACATACTAACACATTTGTAAGGTAACCAGAAACTTGAAGATGTTTTATAATCGGTAGTTCAAATCTTTTAGAAGTCGTGGTAGGCGGGGGGGGGGGGAGTGTCTTTACAGGTCTCTGTTCTAAGCTGTCCGACATGCTCAATCGGAAATCGCTTGCTTCAGAACGGACGAGTACTACGGCTAGACCGCACACTGCGATGATGGATTGGTCGCCTGGACAACGAGGTGGTACGCCGCAGCTCGCGAATGGGTTCGTAATTACCGCAAACGCTCGTCACCGCCCTACAGCGAGCAGTAATGGGCGCGCAGTCGCTCGGCCTACCATTGGCTCCTCGCGAGCGGGCCACTAACATCTGACTGCAGCTGATGGTCAATTAACGGTGGTAGCCACCTCTGAAAATCTGAAGTATCGATCGTTTTGTTTTTGAATTAACCCTTAACGACCCAGGTGCGGTCTCACATACCACGAGCGTTTACTCTGTTTCTAATGCATAGTGATTGGGTAGGAGGGAAGAGCAGTATGTACACTACTGGCCATTAAAATTGCTACACCACGAAGATGACGTGGTACAGAGGTGAAATTTAACCAACAGGAAAAAGATGCTGTGATATGCAAATGATTGGCTTTTTAGAGGATTCACACAAGGTTGGGCGCCGGTGGCGGCACCTACAACGTGCTGACATAAGTTTCCAACCGATTTCTCATACACCAACAGCAGTTGACCAGCGTTGCCTGGTGAAACGTTGTTGTGATGCCTCGTGTAAGGAGGAGAAATGCGTACCATCACGTTTACGACTTTGATAAAGGTCGGATTGTAGCCTATCGCGATTGCGGTTTATCGTATCGCGACATTGCTGCTCGCGTTGGTCGAGATCCGATGACTGTTAGCAGAATATGGAATCGGTGAGTTCAGGAGGGTAATACGGAACGCCGTGCTGGATCCCAACGGCCTCGTATCACTAGCAGTCGAGATGACAGGCATCTTATCCGCATGGCTGTAACGGTTCGTCCAGACACATCTCGAGCCCTGAGTCAACAGATGGGGACGTTTGCAAGACAACAACCATCTGCACGAACAGTTCGTCCACGTTTGCAGCAGCATGGACTATCAGGTTGGAGATCGTGGCTGCGGTTACCCTTGACGCTGCATCACAGACAGGAGCGCCTGCGATGGTGTACTCTACGACGAACCTAGGTGCACGAATGGCAAAATGTCATTTTTTTGGATGAATCCAGGTTCTGTTTACAGCATCATGATGGTCGCATCCGTGTTTGGCGACATCGCGGTGAACGCACATGGGAAGCGTGTATTTGTCGTTTCTATACCGGCGCATCACCGGGCGTAATGGTATGGGGTGCCATCGGTTACACGTCTCGGTCACCTCTTGTTCGCATTGACGGCACTTTGAACATTGCACGTTACATTTCACATGTGTTACGACCCGTGGCTCTACCCTTCATTCGATCCCTGCGAAACCCTGCATTTCAGCAGGATAACGCACGACTGCATGTTGCAGGTCCTGTACGGGCCTTTCTGGGTACAGAAAATGTTCGACTGCTGCCCTGGCCAGCACATTCTCCAGATCTCTCACCAATTGAAAACGTCTGGTCAATGGTGTCCGAGCAACTGGCTCGTCACAATACGCCAGTCACTACTCTTGATGAACTGTGGTATCGTGTTGAAGCTGCATGGGCAGCTGTACCTGTACACGCCATCCAAGCTCTGTTTGACTCAATGCCCAGGCGTATCAACGCCGTTATTACCGCCAGAGATGGTTGTTCTGGGTACTGATTTCTCATGAAATTGCATGAAAATGTAATCACATGTCAGTTCTAGTATAATATATTTGTCTAATGAATACCCGTTTATCATCTGCATTTCTTCTTCATGTAGCAATTTTAATGGCCAGTAGTGTAGTTGTATCTCTCCCGAAGTTGCCTGGTTTCCTTCGTCAGTAATGTTTTGAACGTGTCATGGACCGATACTGTTACTGCTTCATTCGTACTGGCGGTGGCTGAGACAGAACCTGTGACTTAGCGTTGTTGATTTAGTAGCAAGGTCTTCGTATACTGTTCGTGTTACAGACTCTGACTTATTGATAATGTTATAAAATGGTTCGAGGACTGTTAGGGAAGTTGATGTTGGATCAGATAAGGATAAACAAGTTCAAAGTAAACGTAATTCAGAATCGGAACAGTGTGAAGGTGAAGACGAATTAGCGTTGCCAGCTACGAATTCCTTGAATGAAGCAAGTGATCAAAGTGATGAAGACAGAAGTGTAGAGACTGAATGTTTAGCTAAATATTTTGCTACAAACATATTTAAAACTAAACTAAACTCCGCCCCAACAGGCCAACAGTTTCTCAGAATCAGAACTCTAATTGACAATGATAAAATGCAGTAATGAGATTTATTAGCACAGAAGTTTTGCGGATGTCTGTAGTTTAAAAGCACGCATTGCACATTGCATCGCTAGTACCGACCGGCCACCGTGTCGTCCTCACCCGCATGCGTCACTGGATGCGGATATGGAGGGGCATGTGGTCAGCACACCGCTCTCCCGGCCGTCTGACAGTTTACGAGCCCGGAGCCGCTACTTCTCAGTCAAGTAGCTCCTCAGTTTTCCTCACAAGGGCTGAGTGCAACCCGCTTGCCGACAGCGCTCGGCAGACTGGATGGTCACCCATCCAAGTGCTGGCCCAGCCCGACAGCAATTAGTTTCGGAGAGCTGACAGGAACTGGTAGAAATATATTTGGTCGAAAAAAATCCCTGGTTGTCGAAGTCTTCTTTGCAGAGAAATGCATTCCATATTGTGCTGCCGTTGCCTCCCATGCATCTAACTGCTCTTGCACCTCCTTCTCGCTATTTCCCCATAACATCAGGTCATCGGCAAAAAGCGCTGCTTTCATTTTATGATCTCCAATTGCATCTGATACTTGCTGTAGGATTTCATCCATAACAATAATAAACAATAAAGGCGAAAGTGCACTTCCCTGTCGCAGCCCATTTTCCAGCTTGAACCATGCAGTACGTTCCCTCCCCACTTTCACACAACTCTCACTTCCCTCATACATTTTTCTGACTTTTCGTGTTATCTCTTCATCTATCCCTTTTGCGTTCAGCACATCCCAGAGCTTGTCCCTACAGATACAGAGAGTACGGGAAGGACTTAATCATGGCCTTTTTGGATATTGAGAAGGCGTAAATAATAAAAATATATCAAAAAGTAAAATTTAGTTTGGAGGGTAGTGAAGTTTTTATAGCGTTAACATTATCATGTAATGTTACGTCCATTTTGTGCAGTTTTCTGTTTAAATGCCTTTTTTTCGTAAAACTATAAAATTTATTTGAATATATTTTTTGCTTGATATCAATATAATATTTTAAATAAAAACTGAATTGTTTGACTGATATTGCTGAATGCAATTTTTGTGGCTATATAGATATAGATGTAGCGGTCCGTCAGACCGCGTCTGGCACAGAGTGTGACAAAAATAAATAAATAAATAAAATTACCTGGGAAGCTACGGGTTACAATGTTCTCTCGGATGTCTACTTTACTGTGGTGTTCATCCATAGTTCGCCAGAAACTCTGTTGTCGAAGTACAAAGCTATTTCTGGAAAAGTGTTTCTCAAAACCATTCTCAGCGAGAAAAAAAAATGTACTTTCAACGACGGCTTGACAGGCATTATAGAAATTATGACCGAGCTCGCACTTGAGAGCGAACCACAAGCGAAATCACAATTTCTGTACAAAAGGGGCCGAAAAGCGTATCGAGCAAGCAGAGACCCGCAGAGCCACAGCGGCCACGAAGAAGCTGCGGGAGGACCTCCCTTGGGGACCTGGAAGGGTTGCAGCTTGGTCCAGGGGTCGCTGACTAGAGGCACGTTTCACTCAACTACAGGAAACGTAACCCAAAACTTTAAACGTGTTTCTCTAGAAACAGAATTTTCCAGATTGGCGGGAAACATAACTTGAGAACGATACATACGATTTTGATCGGAATTTGATGCCTGCATTCTAACTTGAATTCTCTATCGGCGTACGTACCTGTTTTGCGATATTTCTAAAGTCTACTTTCGGTGCACGCTTTTCTCTCGATTTTGTGGGCAAAAAAAGTAACGTTTATTTCGGTCAGCGACGATTTTGTTAGAGCTTAACAAATTTTCAAGTATCCTGTGTGACTTAGAGAAAAATGTCGGAAATGACTTACACAAAATCATTTTGTTACGGGTAAACAGGAAGGCTCCAGAAATTCCCTACGATGGCCAATATTCTGCATGCAAGGAGTCCTTCCATCTGGTGCAGCGGTTAGAGGCTTCGTCCGATATGGACTCAAAAATGATTTCTTAAAGACAACAGTGTAAGAAATAACACTGTATCATCGGATTTAGCAATACTTTTTATTTCACTTGGAAAAAGTTATGAAAATCGCCTTATTTTTCCATGTGTTCAAAGAGAGCTATACCTTTGAACCAAACTATATGTAGATTGTACGAAATCACTGTGAAATTGCGTCTGATACCTTGCAAACAGAAAGCACATTGAAGGTGTCAGAGTGAAAAGAAATGAGAGGAGCGAAACATCCCTGAAGTTAGTCAATCTTTCCATAGAGCAAGCAATAAATCAAATCAAGGAGAAATTTGGAAAGTGAATTGAAGTTCACGGAGAAAAAGTAAAAAATTTAGATGTAAATTGAAGGTGGAGGCAGGGGGAGAGGGAGAAAGGAAAGGAAAGTGACTACTGACGTTATCTGCATACGGACAGCACACAAAAACAGCGGCGACGAGTAAAAATGTGCACCGGACCGGGATTCGAACACAGGATCTCCATCCGGGAAGCAGCGTTACTGCAACTGTGCGGATTCTCTGCACGCCTCACAGCCGTCCCACACTCCCACCGGGTGCCACGTACCCGTAGCCCCTGTCCATTTGCTCCATGCTCTCTTCTCTGTGATTCCCGCAGGTGGTCTGACGTACTTGTGCATCCGCACTGAACAAGGTGGACCCATAGCCCACCATATGACTGTGTTGCGTCTGTTCTTCCTGTGATGTCCATTCCCTTTCCATATTCCACCCCCCCACCTCCTCCTTCAGTTTACATATAATGTACCACAGCTGTGGATTTCGCGTGGTGTCTGTTCTTTCGGACATCTCCACATATATATATATATATATAAGCTTTATGTTTGCCGATGACATTGTGATTTTGACCGAGACTGCAGTTGTCTTTGAAGAATAGTTGAATAGAATGAACAGTGTCTTGAAAAGAGGCTATGAGAGGAACGTCAGCAAAAGAACAAAAAATGCCCAATGGAATTAAATCGAATTAAATGAGGTGAAGGTAAGGAAATTACACTAGGAAATGAAATACTAAAAGTAGTGAACGAGTTTTACTATTTGGGCACCAAAATAAATATATATATTCATATATATATATATATATATATATATATTCATATAAAAAAGCTTTATGTTTGCCGATGACATTGTGATTTTGACCGAGACTGCAGTTGTCTTTGAAGAATAGTTGAATAGAATGAACAGTGTCTTGAAAAGAGGCTATGAGGGGAACGTCAGAAAAAGAACAAAAAACGCCCAATGGAATTTAATCGAATTAAATGAGGTGAAGGTAAGGAAATTACACTAGGAAATGAAATACTAAAAGTAGTGAACGAGTTTTACTATTTGGGCACCAAAATAATTGATGACGGACAAAGCAGAGATGATATAACACGCACACTGGCAATAGCAAGAGAAGTTTGTTAACTTAGAGTTGTGCTCGCGCTTTGGGGTTCCACGGTCCTGTGTTGGGTGGCGCAACTTGGGGCAAAGTCACGCCATATCGTCCGGCAGTTCCAGGGTGCAAGCTGATATTTTGAAGATATTTTGGTATCAGCCACGAGAATCCAAGGACGCCAAGAGTCCTCTAGTGCTAATGTATCAAGACATCAATTAATAATTCGGCCATTACTTTGTATACCATTATTGGGGCCACTATTTATCTTGTTCGTCCTGCATGTTAAAATTCCCTTTTTGGGAGCTGTATTGGCGATCATATGTTTCCATTCATTAATGGCAATGTGATATTCATGTACTACTGAGTGTTTGTATACCGGAAATTGTTCCACCTTGCGGCTCATGCTATTGTAAGTTTAGACCTTGCTTTGTTCTGTAATGGGGTTGAAGCTTTAAGGTCTGTTTTTTAAGATAAAATTCTGTGACAGGTTGTTATCGAAGATTATATGAGTACAATTACAGTTAGCTAATTGGCTTCGTTTTCATTGGTATTTAAGTGCCTTCAATGTTAATTGATTGTTTCGTGACTTACAACACGTAAAAATCTCTGTCCATATTTATTAATATTGCAAAATTGTTTGGTGGCCACTTTGCCAAAGATATTTAATCAATAATTGTTAAACTTGATGGTGGATAAAACTGTGTAATAAAAAGATGAATGAAGGCTTGTAAACCCCTCGTCCAGACCTTCCCGCAATTTCCTCTGGTCACCGTTTCACTTATGTTGCAGTCTTTTCTGCCAATAATCAGAGTTAGTTTTTCAAGAACGACTGTCTTTAAAGTAAAAGCGTCCTCCATCATTTTCAGTAAACTTCTGAATACTTTGCCGTGCCTTACGCCACACGAGGTCACAGATTCCTTATGACAAGCTGCTACATTTGCTGATTTCAAATCGCTTTCGAGAACGTCAGTGCAGCAGCCTCGTGCTCCCCATGTTAAGTTACTGCTATTTCAGGGCAGATCTCACTTTGGATTCTTGTGAGTGAACGGTACACAACTCAGAATTTTCAGGTACTATGCTTATTAAGGAGATTAATTTACAGTGAACAGCGTAGGTAGTATTAAACAATTGAAATGAAAAATGAAATGATCATATAGCATTGTTGGCCGGAAGACCCCATGCGGGGTTGATCGGCCGCGGTATTGCAAGTCCTAAGCTGACGCCACTTCGGCGACTTGCGAGTCAATGATGATGAAAGACACACAACACCCAGTCATCTCGAGGCAGAGAAAATCCCTGACCCCGCCGGGAATCGAACCCGGGACTCTGTGCGCTGGAAGCGAGAACGCTACCGCGAGACCACGAGCTGCGGACATTATTTTCTACAGATTTGACGAGTATTTTATTTCGTAGGCACTTGAATTTATGCAACTTTCATAACGTACTTCACTAATGAGTTACAGTTAAATAGTTTTCATTATGTACACTGTTAGTTTCTTTTGGGATTTAGTTACCTCTGTTTTCATTATTTCACATTCAGCATTTCAATGAGATTAAAATTTTATTTCACGACATTGTTCACACGCTCAAAAGAGGGCAATTCGTGAGTTAGCATTGCTCAGCAGTTGAATACAGTATCTAAAGCACACGCTACTCGAGGAGAAAGTTTCTGAAAAAAGTATATTAAATAAATTCATTTCTTCATAAGATTTTATAGAAAGATCACAAAATGACAGCACTGTCCTTTTATACCTTGTTTACCCGCGACTACTGACATCTGTATATGTGCGTATCTATGTCCCATACCTTTTTTGACCTCAATGTAGTATCATTTACTGAAAACCGCGTTTTTATGTCTTGAACGGTACACTAACTAAGTGATTCACACTGTCAATTAAGAATAAACGCAGAAAAATGGTTGTAGTAGTAGTCAAGGATGGTGTAATACTTAATGCTTTTTGATCCTGGCGGAAGACGTAATGTGATGCAATATGGTTTAATCCCAACTGAGCAAGAAATCTCGCTTAGTGATCATGCAATGGGTGAGTGGGTGACATTTTAACGCGACAAAGAACAGGGAAATATGTTTTATTGTCTCCCATTGGCTAACCCTTATAAGGAAGCTCAGCCAATCGAGGCGTTTGATTGGCGAAATGCTGTGAACAGGAACTTCAGAAACACTGGACACTTGTATGTTCGGGAGGAGGTCACTTTAATTTTGGGGTGTGAGTTAGTTAATTCTGTCTATATAGGTAAGTTTGGAACTTCATTTTGTAAGTAAAGTTTGCAAGTTCGCCTTGGTAAGGTGAGTTGGGTCAGAGACGCTCCTCTGACATGTGCACAGTGCTATGGCGCGTTTTTAATTCATGTGTAAGCTTTGCACTGTGCTTATGACGAAGTGCAGTGGCTCACACTGCATCATGGCAATAAATTATTCTAGCATCTCTGAAAATTACGAAATCATTTCTCGACCCTTATTACAGCTGCGCCGGGTGTAATCAGCGGACCTCGGGAAGCTGAACATATCGGCCTCCTGAACTTGCTTGAGACTGCAAAGGGTTTCTGAATCGTTATGGCCTCTGATGATGTCTCCATCATTGGAAGAAAGATGGGCAGAAAAATTTGCCTAACGCCGATAAAAAACATATCATAAAAAATACAGAGTTCAGAGACGGGAGATATTTAAACGGCTAACCCGGATTAGGCGCCCAATTGTAAGTTGCCTATCTAACGGCTCCCGCGGGAAACAAAAGTACACTCCTGGAAATGGAAAAAAGAACACATTGACACCGGTGTGTCAGACCCACCATACTTGCTCCGGACACTGCGAGAGGGCTGTACAAGCAATGATCACACGCACGGCACAGCGGACAAACCAGGAACCGCGGTGTTGGCCGTCGAATGGCGCTAGCTGCGCAGCATTTGTGCACCGCCGCCGGCAGTGTCAGCCAGTTTGCCGTGGCATACGGAGCTCCATCGCAGTCTTTAACACTGGTAGCATGCCGCGACAGCGTGGACGTGAACCGTATGTGCAGTTGACGGACTTTGAGCGAGGGCGTATAGTGGACATGCGGGAGGCCGGGTGGACGTACCGCCGAATTGCTCAACACGTGGGGCGTGAGGTCTCCACAGTACATCGATGTTGTCGCCAGTGGTCGGCGGAAGGTGCACGTGCCCGTCGACCTGGGACCGGACCGCAGCGACGCACGGATGCACGCCAAGACCGTAGGATCCTACGCAGTGCCGTAGGGGACCGCACCGCCACTTCCCAGCAAATTAGGGACACTGTTGCTCCTGGGGTATCGGCGAGGACCATTCGCAACCGTCTCCATGAAGCTGGGCTACGGTCCCGCACACCGTTAGGCCGTCTTCCGCTCACGCCCCAACATCGTGCAGCCCGCCTCCAGTGGTGTCGCGACAGGCGTGAATGGAGGGACGAATGGAGACGTGTCGTCTTCAGCGATGAGAGTCGCTTCTGCCTCTGTGCCAATGAGGTGAGCGCCACAATCAGGACTGCATACGACCGAGGCACACATGGCCAACACCCGGCATCATGGTGTGGGGAGCGATCTCCTACACTGGCCGTACACCATTGGTGATCGTCGAGGGGACACTGAATAGTGCACGGTACATCCAAACCGTCATCGAACCCATCGTTCTACCATTCCTAGACCGGCAAGGGAACTTGCTGTTCCAACAGGACAATGCACGTCCGCATGTATCCCGTGCCACCCAACGTGCTCTAGAAGGTGTAAGTCAACTACCCTGGCCAGCAAGATCTCCGGATCTGTCCCCCATTGTGCATGTTTGGGACTGGATGAAGCGTCGTCTCACGCGGTCTGCACGTCCAGCACGAACGCTGGTCCAACTGAGGCGCCAGGTGGAAATGGCATGGCAAGCCGTTCCACAGGACTACATCCAGCATCTCTACGATCGTCTCCATGGGAGAATAGCAGCCTGCATTGCTGCGAAAGGTGGATATACACTGTACTAGTGCCGACATTGTGCATGCTCTGTTGCCTGTGTCTATGTGCCTGTGGTTCTGTCAGTGTGATCATGTGATGTATCTGACCCCAGGAATGTGTCAAAGTTTCCCCTTCCTGGGACAATGAATTCACGGTGTTCTTATTTCAATTTCCAGGAGTGTATAATTATCGTGCGAATTTAAAAATGTTAAATGCTGTCACAATCTAGTCACTAAGAGCCGTAATCTTACATTTAGAAACTGTGAACCAGAATGGTTTGAAAAGTCTGATAGATTTCCATGAAGCAATTCAAACATTTTTGTTGCGCCGTCATGTTTTGTAACCCTGATTATTCCAAGAATCGTACAAGGTATTTCAACAATGAAAAGTGTACAGTTCAGGTGACAGAACTGGTCGGTGTGTTGAACTGCTATTGAAAAAGGAGAGAATCGAGTTTCTTGCTGTTATTACACATTTGCATTTGAAAGCTTGGAAAATCAGAATACAGTTGGGTGAAGTTCACCCGGTCTCTACAACATCACTGAAGAGCACACCCTTTTAGATGAAGGAATTCGAGCGTGGTCGGACAACCAGCGCGGCCGAAGTGTGCTACGGCCGTCCAATACAGGTCACCACGAAGGAGAACATTACCAAAATCCATGATCTGGTAATGTAAGACCGCCGAATAAAAATTTGCGTGGTCGCTGAGACTGTAGGGATCTCAACTGAGCTAGTGCATAATATTCTGCATGTAGAATTGGCTACGAAGAAGCTGTGTTCGAGGTGGGCGCCGCCACTGCTCACAGTCAACCAAAAGCGTACCCGGCACGTATCAATACTACGTCTAACGAAGTTTCATTGCAATCCGCAAGAGCTTGTGCACCCATTTGTGCCTGTCGGTGCAACCTGGATCCATCATTACATACCAGAGTCAAAACAATGGTCAAAGGCTGATGTGAGTACACCAGAGAAGGCAACGACCATTTACTAAGATTGGTAAGGTGGTGGCCATTGCTTTTGGGATTCCCAAGGAACAATCCTCGTAGACTGCATGCAAAGAGGCAGAAGACCCTATTTTGCTTTAGTGTTGGAGAAGAAACGAGATGGTGAAAATTGCTCTTTTACGAGGGTAATGCACCATCCCAAACGTCAGCGATATAATAACGAAAGTGCATGAAATGAGCTTCGTATTGGTTTTCTCATCCACCCTATTCTCCAGTCTTATCCCCGAGTGAGTTCTTCCTGTTACCCAATTTGAAACTTTGGCTTGATGCGAAGACTTTTCCATCAAATGACGATGTGATAGTTGCAGTTAACGAGTCATTTTACAGAGTCTGACAGAACCTGTTAAAATTCATGGTGTACCTTCAGCTCTCCCTTATTTTGCACAATTCGCTACTAGTTTCGGTAAAATGACCATTATTAAGCAAACCTGGCAGGAACGTTATAACATAATTTGAACAAAAGTTATGTGTGAGTTTGCCGGCCGGGGTGGCCGTGCGGTTCTAGGCGCTACAGTCTGGAACCGCGCGACCGCTACGGTCGCAGGTTCGAATCCTGACTCGGGCATGGGTGTGTGTGATGTCCTTAGGTTAGTTAGGTTTAAGTAGTTCTAGGGGACTGATGACCTCAGAAGTTAAGTCCCATAGTGCTCAGAGCCATTTGAACAATTTTTATGTGTGAGTTTCCTGTTGTTTGTGCCATCTTAGTTTGATGATGCTCATTTGAGCGAAACTGGTAGCTTATTATGCAAAATAAAGGACAGCTGAAGGTTCACCAAGAATCTTAACAATTATTTGGCGGCTGAATATACCACATGCAAACATACTGGGTAACTATATGAAGTGTCCGCCCCTGATAGCTGAGTGGTCAGCGCGACGGAATGTCATACCTAACGGCCCGGGTTCGATTCCCGGCTGAGTCGGAGATTTTCTCCTCTGAGGGACTGGGTGTTGTATTGTCCTTATCATCATCATTTCATCCGCATCGACACACAAGTCGCCGAAGTGGCTCCAACTCGAAAGACTTGTACCAGGCGAACGGTCTACCCGACGGGAGGCCTTAGCCACACGGCATTGCCACTACATAAAATGAAGTCGTCATGACTTCGGGACGATTTGCGTTATAGGATGTTCTAACTTCACGATTGGCCGCGGAGCATAAGGGGAATTTGTATTCTCATGTATGGTTTGGTTTTGCGACGAAACCCACTTTCATTTGGATGGGTTCGTCAACAAGCAAAATTGGCGAATTTGGGGGGCTGAGAATCCGCATTTCGCGATCGACAACTCTCTACTATGTGGTGGGCAGTGTCCAGTCATGGAATAATCGGTGCGATATTCCTTGATGGCACGGTGACAACCGAGCCGTACCTGAAGATTTTTGAAGACTATTTCATCTGCATTATCCAAAGCGACTCTGATTTCGACAAGATGTGGTTCATGCAAGACGGAGCTCGACCCCATCGAAGCAGGAGAGTGTTTGATATCGTGGAGGAGCACTTTGGAGACCGTATTCTGGCTTTGGGGTACCCAGAAGCCACTGGCATGGACCTCATTTGGTCGCCACATTCTCCGGATCTGAACATATGTGACACCTTTTTGTAGGGCTATATTAAAGACAAGGTGCACAGCAATAACCCCAAAACCATTGCTGAGCTGAAAACAGCTATTCAGGAGGTCTTTGACAACATCGATGTTCGGACACCTCAGAGGGTCATGCAGAATTTCGCTACTCGTCTGCGCCACATCACCGCCAATAATGGCAGGCACATCGAACATGTCGTAACCTAAATCGGAATACCTGCAGTGACGTTTACATGTTGTATAAAATATATGCACTCCGTAGTTTGTGTCTAATTTATTTTTCTTGCAGTTCAATAATAGTCAACATGTACATACATTTGACAGAACCTATTTCGCCGATGGCATAAAAAAAGCAGGAGGACTATGTAGAGAAGTAAGGCGAGTTGTTTACGAAACATTTTTCTTACGTCTTTACGAAACTTATCAACATTTTCAGTATTTCGTACAATTACTGAGCAAATTTAAAATAGTCTGCTCATTAAAAGCTATAATCTTGTACAGGGTTATTACAAATGATTGAAGCGATTTCACAGCTCTACAATAACTTTATTATTTGAGATATTTTCACAATGCTTTGCACACACATACAAAAACTCAAAAAGTTTTTTTAGGCATTCACAAATGTTCGATATGTGCCCCTTTAGTGATTCGGCAGACATCAAGCCGATAATCAAGTTCCTCCCACACTCGGCGCAGCATGTCCCCATCAATGAGTTCGAAAGCATCGTTGATGCGAGCTCGCAGTTCTGGCACGTTTCTTGGTAAAGGAGGTTTAAACACTGAATCTTTCACATAACCCCACAGAAAGAAATCGCATGGGGTTAAGTCGGGAGAGCGTGGAGGCCATGACATGAATTGCCGATCATGATCTCCACCACGACCGATCCATCGGTTTTCCAATCTCCTGTTTAAGAAATGCTGAACATCGTGATGGAAGTGCGGTGGAGCACCATCCTGTTGAAAGATGAAGTCGGCGCTGTCGGTCTCCAGTTGTGGCATGAGCCAATTTTCCAGCATGTCCAGATACACGTGTCCTGTAACGTTTATTTTTCGCAGAAGAAAAAGGGGCCGTAAACTTTAAACCGTGAGATTGCACAAAACACGTTAACTTTTGGTGAATTGCGAATTTGCTGCACGAATGCGAGAGGATTCTCTACCGCCCAGATTCGCAGATTGTGTCTGTTCACTTCACCATTAAGAAAAAATGTTGCTTCATCACTGAAAACAAGTTTCGCACTGAACGCATCCTCTTCCATGAGCTGTTGCAACCGCGCCGAAAATTCAAAGCGTTTGACTTTGTCATCGGGTGTCAGGGCTTGTAGCAATTGTAAACGGTACGGCTTCTGCTTTAGCCTTTTCCGTAAGATTTTCCAAACCGTCGGCTGTGGTACGTTTAGCTCCCTGCTTGCTTTATTCGTCGACTTCCGCGGGCTACGCGTGAAACTTGCCCGCACGCGTTCAACCGTTTATTCGCTCACTGCAGGCCGACCCGTTGATTTCCCCTTAACAGAGGCATCCAGAAGCTTTAAACTGCGCATACCATCGCCGAATGGAGTTAGCAGTTGGTGGATCTTTGTTGAACTTCGTCCTGAAGTGTCGTTGCACTGTTATGACTGACTGACGTGAGTGCATTTCAAGCACGACATACGCTTTCTCGGCTCCTGTCGCCATTTTGTCTCACTGCGCTCTCGAGCGCTCTGGCGGCAGAAACCTGAAGTGCGGCTTCAGCCGAACAAAACTTTGAGTTTTTCTACGTATCTGTAGTGTGTCGTGACCATATTTCAATGAATGGAGCTATAGTGAATTTATGAAATCTCTTCAATCATTTGTAATAGTCGATGCAGTGAGAGAAGTGTGTGCACCTTGAGACATCGTAAAACATGGTGCGCAAATTAGCCAGACTACAATTATTCATTATTTGAGTCGGAATACTTAGCGACTTCCAGCAAATTTTACACGGTATTTCGAGCCTTTCATAACTTACATGCGCGGAGTGGCCGCGCGGTTAGAGGCGCCATGTCACGGACTGCGCGGCCTCTTCCGCCGGACGTTCGAGTCCTCCCTCGGGCATGAGTGTGTGTGTGTTGTTTTTAGCATAACTTAGTTTAAGTAGTGTGTAAGTCTAGGGACCGATGACCTCAGCAGTTTGGTCCCTTAGGAATTCACACACATTTGAACATTTTTTAAAACTTATATTCTAACTTATGTTCGCTTCACATTTAACCCATTAACTCATTTGTGAAGCAACCAGACGTTTGTAGCTATTTTCCACTCTGGAGTTCTATTCTTTAAAAAGTCATATTTGGGGCAGTTCAATGGTCTGTCTCTACTGTTGAGGGATTTTTAAAAACAGAGGTGAAGAGTGTTATACTTTTATGAGTAACACACCGATTTAGCTCTGTAGTGCTGTGTAAGGATATTTCATGTGTTTTTGAATAACACATTTATTCATGGTGATGAATTATCCCAAGATCTAGTTTGCGGAGGTCAACTGAAGCCTTTGCATCAAATCGGACACGCAAATAGCTTATCACTTGGGAAATGGCGAAAATTGCAAGTAGGAAATAATTTTCCGAAGTCCTCTTCGGACACTCGTGTATAAAACGGAGAGAGATTACTTCGGGGGAAGGGGGAACATAAAAAATTGCAGCGTCTAGACTTTGCCTTTAGAAAACACTTCCGATAAGAGCACAATGAACTTCACTGTTGGAGAATGTAATCAATACGTGCTCTGCAGCTTCGGATGTGTCTGAAAAGGTGTCATCGGAGAATTGTCTGGCGCAGTTATAACGGGTATTTGAATTCAAAGACGGTTGAAAAATAGATGCGTACTAATGAGAACCACAGGCAGCTGAAGTGAATGAAGCGAAGTAGCAATCTGCGGCTACGTCTCTGGTTTAATAGCCGTGTTAGATAATTGCTGCGTAAACAAAGAGAGCTTCATCACAGAGTCAGGAGAAGTTAAAACAGCGGCAAAAACAAAAGTTGAACGAAGCGAAAATGAGCGTAAGGAGATCAATGGCTCTGAACGTACAATTTTGCCAACTGATCTCAATGACGACCCTAAGTTGTTTCGGTGTTATGTAAAATCAGTAGGCGCGTCGAAATTGGCTATTCAGTCACTCAGTGACCACATAGGCGCCGAAACGGAGATAAGGCCGAATTAATGAATTTCGTCTTACGAAACTGTTTCACTGCGGAAGTGTTAATACAGCCCCTCCTTTCAGAAGATGTACGAACATCGAAATGGCAGATACTGAGGTAAACGATCGTGGAACAGAAAAACAACTAAATCGCTTAGTAGTGGAGGGAAACAGGACGAGATGAGATACGTATAACAAAGATTGTACGGAAGAAGTAGCTCTCCTTCTAGCAGAAGTTTGTCGTTCGATGGAGGAACAAAGGCTGCCTAGCGTCTGGAGAGAAGCGCAGGTCATTCCCGTTTCCGGTAAGAACCGTAGCACAGATGCACGTAACTGTGTGCCTACGCCGTGGACATGAATCCGTTGTAGAACTACGGAACATGTTTTACGCTCAACAATTATGACTTTTTGGAGGACAAAAAGCTAATGTACCATTCCACAGGTCCCAAGTGGAATGATCGTCATTTTTTAATGAACACTAAGAGTCATTTTACAAATACTAATGCACAGAATTTAAAATATAAAAGTTTATTTATTTATAAGGTAATAAACATGTAATACAACTACTGTAATACCTACAGCTCTGCAGACCACGGCGGTCAGTTTGATGTCGTGTTCCGTTACTACAGGAAGGCACTTTCGACACACTGACGTCTAATGAAAAAAAAAAAAAAAAAAAAAAAAAAAAAAAAAAAAAAACTAGCTTACCCAGTATCGGAGCAGATTTCCGACTGGACTCAAGAGTTTCTTGCAGACACGAAATCGACATATCGCTTTTATCGGAACAGATACAGGCGTAAACGCAATTTCAGGAGTACCCGAAGGAAGTGTGATACGATCGTTACTGTTTACAGTCTATATAAATCATCTAGTTCTTGTAAGAAGCTGTTGTCTTCAAGAAAGTACCGTCAACATAAGACTTTACCCATTCAGAAAATGACCCACGTAATATTGATGAGTGGAGAGCTCTCTGGCAGTTGACTTCGGGCGTAAAAAAATGTAAGCTATTCCACATACATACGAAAACTAATCCAGTACTGTACAACTACACTACTGAACACAAATTGCTGGAACCTGTATCTGCCGCAAAATATCTAGAAGTAACTATCCAGAGGAATCTTAAACAGAATGACCATATACACTGAAGCGTCAAAAAAAAAAAAAAAAAAAAAAAAAAAAAAAACAAACTAGTATAGGCATGCCTATTCAATTACAAAGATATGTAAACAGACAGCATACGGCGCTGCGGTCGGCAACGCCTATGTAAACAACTGTCAGACGCGTGTGTTAGATCCGTAACTGCTGCCACAATGGCAGGTTTTCAAGATTTAAGTGAGTTTGAATGTTGTGTTATAGTCCCCGCACGAGCGGTGGGACACAGCATCTCTGAGGTAGCGATGAAGTATGGATTTCAGGAGTGTACTATGAATACCACGAATCAGGTACGGCCGGAAATGATCTGTATGAATGGGACCGACGACGACTGAAGAGAATCGTTTTACGTGCAACAGATCCGCCAAATTGCTGCAGATATCATCAACAAGTGTCAGTGTGCAAACCATTCAACGAAACATACATCGCCGATATGGGCATTCCGACCGGAAGGCCCACTCGTGTACCCTTGATGACTGCACGACACAAAGCTTTACGGCCTATCTGGGCCCGCCAATATCGACACTGAACTCTTGATGACTGGAAACATGTTGCCTGGTTGGACGAGTCTCGTTCGAAATTGTATCTCCCTCGGGCATATATATATATATATATATATATATATATATATATATATATATATATATATATATATATATACTCCTGGAAATGGAAAAAAGAACACATTGACACCGGTGTGTCAGACCCACCATACTTGCTCCGGACACTGCGAGAGGGCTGTACAAGCAATGATCACACGCACGGCACAGCGGACACACCAGGAACCGCGGTGTTGGCCGTCGAATGGCGCTAGCTGCGCAGCATTTGTGCACTGCCGCCGTCAGTGTCAGCCAGTTTGCCGTGGCATACGGAGCTCCATCGCAGTCTTTAACACTGGTAGCATGCCGCAACAGCGTGGACGTGAACCGTATGTGCAGTTGACGGACTTTGAGCGAGGGCGTATAGTGGCCATGCGGGAGGCCGGGTGGACGTACCGCCGAATTGCTCAACACGTGGGGCGTGAGGTCTCCACAGTACATCGATGTTGTCGCCAGTGGTCGGCGGAAGGTGCACGTGCCCGTCGACCTGGGACCGGACCGCAGCGACGCACGGATGCACGCCAAGACCGTAGGATCCTACGCAGTGCCGTAGGGGACCGCACCGCCACTTCCCACCAAATTAGGGACACTATTGCTCCTGGGGTATCGGCGAGGATCATTCGCAACCGTCTCCATGAAGCTGGGCTACGGTCCCGCACACCGTTAGGCCGTCTTCCGCTCACGCCCCAACATCGTGCAGCCCGCCTCCAGTGGTGTCGCGACAGGCGTGAATGGAGGGACGAATGGAGACGTGTCGTCTTCAGCGATGAGAGTCGCTTCTGCCTTGGTGCCAATGATGGTCGTATGCGTGTTTGGCGCCGTGCAGGTGAGCGCCACAATCAGGACTGCATACGACCGAGGCACACAGGGCCAACACCCGGCATCATGGTGTGGGGAGTGATCTCCTACACTGGCCGTACACCACTGGTGATCGTCGAGGGGACACTGAATAGTGCACGGTACATCCAAACCGTCATCGAACCCATCGTTCTACCATTCCTAGACCGGCAAGGGAACTTGCTGTTCCAACAGGACAATGCACGTCCGCATGTATCCCGTGCCACCCAACGTGCTCTAGAAGGTGTAAGTCAACTACCCTGGCCAGCAAGATCTCCGGATCTGTCCCCCATTGAGCATGTTTGGGACTGGATGAAGCGTCGTCTCTCGCGGTCTGCACGTCCAGCACGAACGCTGGTCCAACTGAGGCGCCAGGTGGAAATGGCATGGCAAGCCATTCCACAGGACTACATCCAGCATCTCTACGATCGTCTCCATGGGAGAATAGCAGCCTGCATTGCTGCGAAAGGTGGATATACACTGTACTAGTGCCGACATTGTGCATGCTCTGTTGCCTGTGTCTATGTGCCTGTGGTTCTGTCAGTGTGATCATGTGATGTATCTGACCCCAGGAATGTGTCAATAAAGTTTCCCCTTCCTGGGACAATGAATTCACGGTGTTCTTATTTCAATTTCCAGGAGTATATATATATATACCAAGCGGAGGGACTTGCACGGGTATGGAGACAAGCTCATGAATCCATGGATCCTGCATGTCAGCAGGGAACTGTTCATGTTGTGTTGGCGGAAGAGCCAACACCATGTGACGAGAGGAGGCCGAAATGCAGGCGTTTTAGCTCAAGCAGGCTAGCGTGAGGAGGGAAGAACTATACTGACGTGAGGTCTGGAATATGACAAGGAATGAGAATGCAGTAAGCGGAGGAAATTAGTTTGATACTTAACTTTAATCCATTAATGATGAATGTCGCTCTTGACGGCAGATGATTCACAATATTATCTGTTCAGGATACATAGTAACTGTATGGCGCCTTGCTAGGTCGTAGCAAATGACGTAGCTGAAGGCTATGCTAAACTCTCGTCTCTGCAAATGAGAGCGTAGGTAGTCAGTGAGCCATCGCTAGCAAAGTCGGCTGTACAACTGGGTCGTGTGCTAGGGAGGTTCTCTAGACTAGACCTGCCGTGTGGCGGCGCTCGGTCTGCAATCACTGATAGTGGCGACACGCGGGTCCGACGTATAGTAACGGATCGTGGCCGATTTAAAGGCTACCACCTAGCAAGTGTGGTGTCTGGCGGTGACACCACAGTTCAAGCTGGCGGAGCCTTGTAATGATGTTAGTGGTGTGGAGTTGGAGTGATACGGTCCCCTGATACGTTTAGAAACGGCTCTGACAGGTGACACGAACGTAAGGGTCCTGTGTGATCGCTTGCAGCCGTTCATGTCCATTGTGTATTCCGACGGAGTTGGGCAATTCCAGCAGGACAATGCGACACCGCACACGTACAGAATGGCTACAGAGTGGCTCCAGGATTACTATTCTTCTTCTGAGTTTAAACACTTCTGATCGGCACCAAACTCCCCTGACATGAATATTATTGAGCATACCTGGGATGCCTTGCAACGTGCTGTTCAGAAGAGATCTCCACCCCCTCGTGATCTTACGGAGTTATGAACATCCCTCCAGCACTACTTCAGACGGTAACCCATGCCATGTCGTGTTGCAGCTAGAGATGGGCAAAACTGTTCTTTTCAGAGATCGGATGAGAACTGTTCACTCCCTGAAATGAATTAGCTCTTTTTCATGACTCACCACTCATTTACAATAGAAAATAAATGGAAGGCACATTGCCCTTTAAACTTGGTTTATTCCAGTACTATACCTGTATTTTGATCTTATTTGATCCTATTTTGAAGTAACACAGACAATGAGTAAGAATTTTGTATTGTTTATTGAAATTTCCATGATATGACAAAGTTTTTGATTATTGATTTATTTTGCACTATCGTGGTTTTTTGGGTGATCGGAAAATGTTGTAACTTGAGATATACATTAACAATATATTTGTCTACAATGTATTAAAATTTCATTAACCTCATACAAATACATCGCAAGCCATATATTTTTAAAGTGAACGTTTCCTTCCGAAGACGCCTAAAATCGCAAAATCCGTACCAGAATAAGAAAAAAAATATAAATTTGACTGTAAAACGAAAGTGCTGCATATAGCCTTACGCAGAATAAAACAAGGAAAATATTGGTGTATCACATTTTGCGATACGTTTATCGGTTCGCTCGTAATTAAAGCGTAAATTCGAGTGTCCATAATAAAAATCCTATAGTAAGAGGAGTCGTCAGGAACCTAATCTGATCAGTTTAAACAAATAAAAATAAAATAAAAACAAATGATGTATACATAACATAATAATGTAATATACGTAGCGGTATTACTACGAAGAATAATATCCAGTAGAGACGAACTCCGATGCAGAGGTGCTGAGTCGAGCAGGTCGAGCCGCGAGCTGTATTACTGCGTGAGCTGAGACCGCAGAGACCAGAGTGACACCTGAGTCGCTTTGCTCAACGCTCTGGCTAGAGTCGAGACGGTGGGGTGAGCGATGAGCGGACGAGTTCCAAGGGTGGGGGGAGCGGTGAACTCACCCGCTCCGAGACAAATCGTCCATTCTCTTGCGAGCAGGTTGTTGCAAGTAGTTCCTATGTTATCCGCTAGGTGGCTCTCTGTCCTGTTGCTCGCATCATCTGCCCAGAGGGCATGACGTGCGACTGAAACGATCGCCGACAGAGTGCGATGCTAAGTTAAGCTGCGTCAGACACTCACTGCACGCGGCAGAGGACGCACAGAGACGGCACGGCATATGTGAAACACAAAATCCAATGGGGCACTGCACAATGCAGGCAGCCAAGGTAGAAGCAGGGCAGAGGCCGGCGCTGGCTGTGTTGTGTGGCGTGCACTGTGCTCTGACCAGCAGAGGCGCTGCTGATATCCTCCACCTGTCTCTCTCTCTCTCTCTCTCTCTCTCTCTCTCTCTCTCTCTCTCTGCCGTGGGAAACGTTTGGAGCTACCGTTCTTTTTTTCTGAATCACTGATTGTTCACTCCTTTTGTTAGATTCAACTCTATGAATTAGTTCAAGAGTGCATCCCCCATCTCTAGTTGCAGCACTTCTGCACGCTCGCGACGGCCGTCCATGATATGAAGCAGGTGTACCAGTTTCTCTGGCTCTTCACTGTATTTGCCTTCACGGTGAACTTCCAGTTCCTGCAGCACCGTCGAATCCTCTGTAGATCCTCGTGCAGTCTTCTGTCGTGATGTCTCCCAGGGCTACGGTTTTGTCTGGTGGTGGCGACTTTGGGCCCCCTTCGGTCTCGGAGGCGCTGACGCGGCTCGGCTGAAGTACGAGGAGCGGCGCGGCGCGACAGTGCGCGCCAGGAAGCGCTGACGAGGCGCCCCTACTGTACAGGGCACAGTGTCCGGGGCCGCCTGGAGAGGACGGTAATCGATGGGAGCGCCACTTGGCCGCCGCTAAACTCTTAACGCGCCGCCGGACCTACCTTCTAGTGCTACTAGATGTAGCCAAAGCCTTCGATTCGGTATGGCATAGAGGGCTACTCTACAAGTTGTACACACAAGGGTTTCCCGGGAGCATAGTTCAGCTGATCAAGAGCTATCTCACGAATAGGACTTTCACCGTCAAAGTAGAAACTGCCACCTCCACCAGAAGGCGTATTCGTGCTGGGGTGCTACAGGGATCGGTCCTGGGGCCCGTATTGTACAGTCTGTACACTGCGGACACTCCAACGGCCCCCCTGGTGCACACCGCACAGTACGCTGACGATACAGCCTTCTACACGAGAAACGCGAATAAGGACCTGGTCATCCGTAGGCTACAAAAGGTTTTAGATGACACAGAAACTTGGGCCCGTCGCTGGCGCATCACCATCAACTCTGAGAAGACGCAGGCAATGCTGATTACCTGCAGGCTCGGAAGGCGCGAACCTCCTCAACGCCCCCCCCCCCCCCTCCACCTTTACCTAAACGGAAACCAACTCCCCTGGCGCAGAACCGCCAAGTATCTTGGCGTAACCTTGGACTCTCGTCTTACGTGGAAACCCCACATAGACGAGGTCCACAGGAAGGTCTGCGCCAGAATGTCCGCCCTATACCCTATCCTGAACACAACCAGCTCCTTTCCCTGCCCAGTAGCAGTAAATGTATATCAGGCCCTGATCCGGCCAGTAATGGAGTATGCATGCCCTGTCTGGGGATACGCGGCGAAGCAGCACCTGGACAAACTCCAGAGGCTGCAGAACCGCGCCCTCAGAAGGGCACTGCGTCTACCCCTTGGATTCCCCACAGACGACCTGCACGCCGCAGCCGAAATCCCACTCCTGAGAGAGCGTTTCCAGGATCTGGCAAGAGCCTTCTATGAGGGTTCTTCCAGATCCGGAAACGCACTCATCCACTCCCTAGGTCGGTATGACATGTCCCGTGATAAGCACAAGCGCCCTATGACGATCTTCGACGACCAAGTCGAAGAGAAAATCCCAACACACAATCCCTAATCCTGTTCCTTCCCCCATAACACCAATCTTCTCGCCTACCCCAGGCAAGTACCAGACACACTCACAACAATCATCACATTATCACAGACACCTTAAAAACTATAGAAAAATCACACACACACGTCCACAGGTGAGTAAAAGCCGAAAGGCCTCAAACTCCCCCTCACACTTCCCCAAAGAGGGGAAAGTAAAAGATGAGAGCAGCAGCGCTGACGAGGCGCCCCTACTGTACAGGGCACAGTGCCCGGGGCCGCCTGGAGAGGACGGTAATCGATGGGAGCGCCACTTGGCCGCCGCTAAACTCTTAACGCGCCGGCGGACCTACCTTCTCCAGCCGGGCACTTTGCGAAGCCCTGAGCGCTCGCCATGCGGGCCAATTACCGGCGCTGCCCCACCACTGCCGGGGGCGCTAGGATCCAGCGCGTAATCAGTGTGGTACGGAACGACCGTCACACAGGGTGGCCCACCGGAAGTAGCACATTTTCGTTTGGGTATTATGAGGTTTAGCGCATATTTACGCCAAAACACTTGGTCAAATAACTTTTGTGACGGCTCCCAAACCCAAGGTTCTCGGCGGTACTTTAGGGGCAGCCACCACAAATTGTATAAAGGGTGGGTAGTGACCAGGATGTAGCAATGTCTGTTGGCCAAAAAATAATTAATGACAAGAATTGCGCCAGCTAGAATGAAGAGATAACTTATCTTTATTTCTGAGGAAACGTGCACCAGCAATACAAGTCCAAGTAATATTCAAGAGTAATCCGTGTACTGAGCTAGTCGAATAGAACATCAAACATCACACTGCAAGGGCTCCGCTATAAACTCCACGAAAGGCTAGCGATAGACAATCGACAATAGACTGTCCGTCTCGGGGCCAGCGCTCCTCCTTATATGCGAAAGGCAGAGGGCGCTGCGGACCCGAGCTCAGCCATGGCGCGACCTCTTCCGTCGGCGGTAACGCCCTGAGACGCCGACGGCCAGCACGGTGGCTCAGCGTGTTCGGTCAGAGGGTTACGTGCCCTCTGTAATAAAAAAAACTGAGTTAATCGATCAACAACGAACTTCAATGGATGTCTTACGACGTCCGCCCCGAGCAGATGCAACGAACAAAATAAAAAAAAAAACGAACAAAATGAGACTACAAAAAAAAAAAAAACGGCCGCGACAGGAACTGTGGCCAGCGATGTCACGGTCAGGGCGCGCGTGCGCGAGTTGGTTGGTTGGTTGGTTGGTTGGTTGGTTGCGTCCGTGGATACAACAGTAACAATGTGACCACGCCTATGTTCAACGTGAAAGTCATCGTGCAGTAACTACTCCCAGAAGACAAGTGGCAGCACTAGCAGTGGAGGGTATATAAAGCACGTCGGGAAGAAGACGAAAACAGTGCAGTCGTTGTCTTAACGCGAAAACGGAGCGATCTACACTACTCGCCATTAAAATTGGTACACCACGAAGCTGACATGTTAGAGACGCGAAATTTAACCGGCAGGAAGAAGATGCTATGATATGCAAATGATTAGCTTTTCAGAGCATTCACACAAGGTTGGCGCCGGTGGCGACACCTCCAACGTCCTGACATGAGGATAGTTTCCAACCCATTTCTCATACACAAGCAGCAGTTGACCGGCGTTGCCTGGTGAAACGTTGTTGTTATGCCTCGTGTAAGGAGGAGAAATTCGTACCATCACGTATCCGACTTTGATAGAGGTCGGATTGTAGCCTATCGCGATTCCGGTTTATCGTTTGCAGGACAACAACCATCTGCACGAACAGTTCGACGACGTTTGCAGCAGCATGGACTATCAGCTCGGAGACCGTGGCTGCGGTTACCCTTGACGCTGCATCAAAGACAGGAGCGCCTGCGATGGTGTACTCGACGACGAACCTGGATGCACGAGAGGCAAAACGTCAATTTTTCGGATGAATCCAGGTTCTGTTTACAGCATCATGATGGTCGCATCCGCGTTTGGTGACATCGCGGTGAACGCACATTGGAAGCGCGTATTCGTCATGGTCATACTGACGTATCACCCGGCGTGATGGTATGGGGTGGCATTGGTTACACGTCTCTGTCACCTCTTGTTCGCATTGACGGCACTTTCAACAGTGGACGTTACATTTCAGATGTGTTACGACCCGTGGCTCCACCCTTCATTCGATCCCTGCGAAACGCTACATTTCAGCAGGATAATGCACGACTGCATGTTGCAGGTCCTTTACGGGCCTTCCTGGATAGAGAAAATGCTCGACTGCTGCCCTGGCCAGCACATCCTCCAGATCTCTCACCAATTGAAAACGTCTGGTCAATGGTGGCCGAGCGACTGGCTCGTCACAATACGCCATTCACTACCCTTGCTGAGCTGTGGTATCGTGTTGAAGCTGCATGGGCAGCTGTACCTGTACATACCATCCAAGCTCTGTTTGACTCAATGCCCAGGCGTACCAAGGCCGTTATTACGCCCAGAGGTGGTTGTTCTGGGTACTGATTTCTCAGGATCTATGCACCCAAATTGCGTGAAAATGTAATCACTTGTCAGTTCTAGTATAATATATTTGTCCAATGAATATCCGTTTATCATGTGCATTTCTTCTTGGTGGAGCAATTTTAATGGCCAGTGGTGTATATGACGTGCAAAACGTCATGATCATTTCGGAAATGCCTAAGTTTGTAAAGTGTTGGCGTGCCGCCGTGGTTAAAGTACACCATGCGTGGAGAAGTGGCACCATCCAAAACCTCCGCCGAGGTTCAAATGGCTCTGAGCACTATGGGACTTAAGATCTAGGGTCATCAGTCGCCTAGAACTTAGAACTACCTAAACCTAACTAACCTAGGGAGATCACACACATCCATGCCCGAGGCAGGATTCGAACCTGCGACCGTAGCAGTCGCGCGGTTCCGGACTGAAGCGGCTATAACCGCTCGGCCACCGCGGCCAGCCCTCCGCCGAGGCGACTGTGGTGCGCCACTCGCCATAGATGAGAGGGCCTAACGACGGCAAACAGACGTGAAACTGCTGATCAAGTGGCCGCCCGGATGAACGAAGAGGCCACCAACGGGTCTCCTCAACGACCGTTGCTGCGTACGGGCCTCAGCAACAGGCGCCTGCTTCGTGCACCCGTCCACATTGCTCTTCATCGGCGACGGAGGCTAGAAAATGCACGCCAATATCGCAAACGCAGGAAAAATGTGAAGAAATCGAAAAAGGAACGACTGTCGGAAGGACTGACTCAGCATATAGGAAAGGCAAACCAACGTGAAACCAAGGGAGTGCAACGGGAGTGGATAGGTGGAAAGCGTTCAACGAACGCCTCCATGAGGGGAAGATTTGTCTGATGACATGGAAGAAGAAACAGGAGTCGATTTAGAAGAGATAGGGGATCCAGTAGTAGAAACAGAATTTAAGAGACCTTTGGGGGACTTAAGATCAAACAAGGCAGAAGGCTCTGAGCACTACGGGACTTAACTTCTGAGGTCATCTGTCGCCTAGAACTTAGAACTACCTAAACCTAACTAACCTAAGGACATCAGACACATCCATGCCCGAGGCAGGATTCGAACCTGCGACCGTAGCGGTCGCGCGGTTCCAAACTGTAGCGCCTAGGCCCGCATCTCGTGGTCGTGCGGTAGCGTTCTCGCTTCCCACGCCCGGGTTCCCGGGTTCGATTCCCGGCGGGGTCAGGGATTTTCTCTGCCTCGTGATGGCTGGGTGTTGTGTGCTGTCCTTAGGTTAGTTAGGTTTAAGTAGTTCTAAGTTCTAGGGGACTGATGACCGTAGCAGTTAAGTCCCATACTGCTCAGAGCCATTTGAACCATTTGTAGCGCCTAGAACCGCTCGGACACCCCGGCCGGCAAAAAACAAGGCGGAAGGGATACATGACATTCCATCAGAATTTCTAAAATCGTTGGGGGGAAATGCCAACAAGATGGCTATTCATTTTGGTGTGTAGAATGTATGAGTCTGGCAACATACCATCCACCTTTCGGAAACTATCAACAACACAATTTTGAAGACTGCTAGAGCCGACAAGTACAATTATTGCACAGTCAACTTAGCAGCTCAATACATCCAATTTGCTGACAAGAGCAATATGCAGAAGAATGGAAAAGACAAATTGGGATGTGTTAGATGGCTATCAGTTTGGCTTTAGCAAAGTAAAGGCATCAGAGAGGGAATTCTGGCGTTGCGGTTGATAATGGACGCAAGAGTAAAGAAAAATCAAGACACGTTCATAGCATTTGGGAAAAAGCGTTGTACAGTGTAAAATGGTCCAAGATGTTCGAAATTCTCAGGAAAGTAGGGGTAAGCTATAGGGAGAGACGGGTAACACACAATATGTACAAGAACCAAGAAGGAACAATAAGAGGGGACAACCACGAACGAAGAGCTCGTATTAAAAAGGGTGTACGACAGGGATGTAGTCTTTCGCCCCTACCGTTCAATCTGTACACTAAAAAAGCAACAATGGAAATAAAAGAAAGGTTCACGAGTCGAATTAAATTTGAAGGTGAAAGGATATGAATGACACGATTCGCTGATGACATTGCTACCATGAATGAAAGTGAAAAAGAATTACAGTATCTACTGAACGGAATGAAGAGTCTAATGAGTAAAGAATATGGATTGAGAGTAAACAGAAGAAGGACGAAAGTAATGGGAAGTAGCAGAAATGAGATGAACGAGAAAGTTAACGTCAGGACTGATGTTAACGAAGTAGACGAAGTTAAGGAATTCTGCTACCTAGGGGAGACATAGCAAGGAGGACATCAAAAGCAGAGTGGCACTGAGAAAAAGGTTATTCCGGGCCAAGAGAATTCTAGAAGTATCATAGTCCTTAATCTGAGGAAGAAATGTCTGACAATGTACGTCTAGACCACAGCGTTGAATGGTAATGAAACATGGACTAGGGAAAACCGAAACACAAAAGAATCGAAGCAATTGAGATGTGGTGCTATAGACGAATGTTGAAAGTTTGGTGGATTGATAAGGTGAGGAATTAGGAGGTTCTCCGCAGAATCGGAAAGGAATATTTAGAAAATACTGACAAGGAGAAGGGGCAGGATGGTAGGACATCTGTTAAGACACGAGGGAATGATTTGCATGGTAAAAGAGAGAGTTTTAGAGAGGAAAAACTGTAGAGCAGGGGTCTCCAAACTACGGCCCGCGGGCCGAAACCGGCCTGCGAGAGCCGGCAAACCGGCCCGCGTTATCTGGCCGGACATCCCTGGTATCCGGCCCGCCAAATAGTTGAGGTGGCACCTATACTGCCAACAGCTGTTTCGAGGCCTATCGCCACCAATACACCGCGACATTGGCTCTGCTACTCGCTACTACATAACTAAAATTATTGTTGCGCCGCTTGAAATAACAATGCGCTGACATACTCTACCTCTGTTACGTCTTGCAGTAATAGTGTTGCTAACAATGATTTTGAGATTTCGTTAACTTTGCTGGACGCTTTCGTGAATAATGTGCAGTGACATACTTTTTTGTCGGTGAAATTCGCCAGAATAAAATACGCCAGAATTTCGGTCAGGTACGTCCACCAATCAAAATTATGTAATTGAATAAAAATCGTAGTTCGTTTCAGTGCTAGCTATTCCCACAACCTTAGATTTTTGCGATTTCATCTTCCCTTTAGCCTTACATTACGGTGATCATGGAGTGCTAGGGTGCTTTAATCCCACTAGGTAGATCTAAAGGTGGCAGGGGTAAAATACAGGGAGCGAAAGGCTATTTACAATTTGTACAGAAAACAGATGGCAGTTATAAGAGTCGAGGGACATGAAAGGGAAGCAGTGGTTGGGAAGGGAGTAAGACAGGATTGTAGCCTCTCCCCGATGTTATTCAATCTGTATATTGAGCAAGCAGTAAAGGAAACAAAAGAAAAATTCGGAGTAGGTATTAAAATCCATGGAGAAGAAATAAAAACTTTGAGGTTCGCCGATGACATTGTTATTCTGTCAGAGACAGCAAAGGACTTGGAAGAGCAGTTGAACGGAATGGATGGTGTCTTGAAGGGAGGATATAAGATGAACATCAACAAAAGCAAAACGAGGATAATGGAATGTAGTCGAATTAAGTCGGGTGATGTCGAGGGTATTAGATTAGGAAATGAGACACTTAAAGTAGTAAAGGAGTTTTGCTATTTGGGGAGCAAAATAACTGATGATGGTCGAAGTAGAGAGGATATAAAATGTAGACTGGCAATGGCGAGGAAAGCGTTTCTGAAGAAGAGAAATTTGTTAACATCGAGTATAGATTTAAGTGTCAGGAAGTCATTTCTGAAAGTATTTGTATGGAGTGTAGCCGTGTATGGAAGTGAAACATGGACGATAAATAGTTTGGACAAGAAGAGAATAGAAGCTTTCGAAATGTGGTGCTACAGAAGAATGCTGAAGATTAGATGGGTAGATCACATAACTAATGAGGAGGTACTGAATAGGATTGGGGAGAAGAGTTTGTGGCACAACTTGACCAGAAGAAGGGATCGTTTTGTAGGACATGTTCTGAGGCATCAAGGGATCACCAATTTAGTATTGGAGGGCAGCGTGGAGGGTAAAAATCGTAGGGGGAGACCAAGAGATGTATACACTAAGCAGATTCAGAAGGATGTAGGTTGCAGTAGGTACTGGGAGATGAAGAAGCTTGCACAGGATAGAGTAGCATGGGAAGCTGCATCAAACCAGTCTCAGGACTGAAGACCACAACAACAACAACAACAACAGGTAGATCTTGGCCCTTATGACTTCGTGGAGGAGTCAATGTGGCCCACGGACTAAAAAGTATGGAGACCCCTGCTGTAGAGGAAGACAGAGATTGGAATACATCCAGCAGATAATTGAGGAAGCAGGTTCTCTGAGATGAAGAGGTTGGCGCAGGAATTCGTGGCGGGCCGCATCAATAAAGTTAGAAGGCTCATGGCTAAAAAAAGAAAAAAAAATGGATGACCGCTGAATGCCGACAGGTGGCCTTTGCAGATGAATAACCTTTTATGCCCCATCGGACACATGAGCTTTGCCTTGTACGGCCCCGGAACAGTCATCGGAATGGTCCAGGCAGAGGCCGGCCGGAGTGGCCGTGCGTTTCTAGGCGCTGCAGTCTGGAACCGCGTGACCGCTACGGTTGCAGGTTCGAATCCTGCCTCGGGCATGGATGTGTGTGTTGTCCTTAGGTTAGTTAGGTTTACGTAGTTCTAAGTTCTAGAGGACTTATGACCTCAGCAGTTGAGTCCCATAGTGCTCAGAGCCATTTGAACCATTTGGTCCAGGCAGGAGGAGGGAGCAGTACGGTCTCTCTCCCTTCGCTATCATAACAATGCTCCCCGATACACACGGACAGCGGAGCTTCACCGAGAATACCGACTGGAGACGCTCCAGGAGGTATTCAAAAAACTCGTCACGCGACTGTACAAGAAATCAAGTCACATGAACAATACTCACATCCCACACTTGGGCAACTACGATCACAACCATAGATGGAAACACAAGCGCCCAAAGACACTCCTTTGGGACTGACCATCTACGGTAACTACGCAAACGACACAATGAGGCGAGCCGCTGCACCTTAGCCTCTGACTAGCTTGCCAGCTGAGCCTCTGCCATGAGAAGTGGCAATCGCAGGGAAGCCACACACGACACACAAACAAACTCCCAACACATATCACACTGCCAGTTCCTTTGAGGACCGTCGAACTGACAAACCTACAACGACATGGCTGTGTTACAGGAGCAGCAGCTGGCCCAGGCCCCAGCAGAAGCTGCGCTCACCTCCTCGACAGGACTGATCATTCCATGACAATCTGGCTTTACTTCTATGGTACTGACGTATGATACCCAACCGCTAACATAACCCTACTTTGCACGATCTGTCGCAGGTAGCAAGAAACCGCTACTGCCCTTACTACCCAACCTGACACTGTCGTAGAGGTTTTTTTCCCTTGGCACTTTTTTCCTTCTGCCCTTAAAACCGCTCTTGTTTCAAGATTGACTCTGTCGAGCTTTTCCGACCACTTCTATCACCCGGATGCGCCCGTATTAATGGGTAACCCTACCCAGACGTACGGATAACATCGCAGTTCCTCGCTCCTGCGATCTCCTCGATTCTAAAAAAATGGCTCTGAGCACTATGGGACTTAACATCTCAGGTCATAAGTCCCCTAGAACTTAGAACTACTTAAACCTAACTAACCTAAGGACATCACACACACCCATGCCCGAGGCAGGATTCGAACCTGCGACCGTAGCAGTCCCGCGGTTCCGGACTGCAGCGCCAGAACCGCTAGACCACCGCGGCCGGCTCCTCGATTCTAAACGTCCGCCGCTCGTGGTCTCGCGGTAGCGTTCTCGCTTCCCGAGCACGGGGTCCCGGGTTCGATTCCCGGCGGGGTCAGGGATTTTCACCTGCCTCGAGATGACTGGGTGTTTGTGTTGTCCTCATCATTTCATCATCATCCAGGAAAGTGGCGAAATTGGACTGAGCAAAGATTGGATAATTGTACGGGCGCTGATAACCACGCAGTTGAGCGCCCCACAAACCAAACATCATCATCATCATCATCGATTCTAAACACTAACAATGCAGAGGTGACAGTAGACCTTCTGAGTTGGTCACCATGCTTGTGCGAGCGTGAAGGGGATCACACCTTTATTAAAAAAAAGCGTCTGCAGCGGTCGGCAAAAGGTGATCACTCACAACGTGACTGGACCGTGTACTCATACATAACTGTCCTAAACAGGGTGCCATTACTACAGAGGCAAACACAGGTTTACTTCTTGAAAGTTACCTTACACAAGTGGCTTCCATAATTGGGGACGCATAGTTTGGGACATTCGCGGTAGTTCCTCGTTCCGTTCTCGGTCACTTTAGTCATTTCTTGGGGAACGGCGTCTCTCTTCTCCAGCACTGCGGCTCTGAACTTGTTAGTATTCTGGAATCTTATTATTGAAATGTCCCTACAGAATAAAATCAGATGCTGAAACATCAGGTTACCTCGCCTGCCACGGGTATTCACCGAATCGTGACAGTAATCGATGTGGACAAAGTTCAAAACCATCGTACAATATGTGTTAGATCAGTATGTGCCAAGCAAGATCGTAAGAGATGGAAAAGAGCCACCGTGCTACAACAACAGAGTTAGAAAACTGCTGCGAAGCAAAGGGAACTTCACAGCAAACATAAACATAGTCAAAGCCTTGCAGACAAACAAAAATTACGCGAAGCGAAATGTAGTGTGAGGAGGGCTGTGTGAGAGGCATTCAATGAATTCGAAAGTAAAGTTCTATGTACTGACCTGGCAGAAAATCCTAAGAAATTTTGTTCTTATGTCAAAGCGGTAGGTCGATCAAAACAAAATGTCCACACACTCTGTGACCAAAATGGTGCTGAAATAGAGGATGACAGACTAAAGGCCGAAATACTAAATGTCATTTTCCAAAGCTGTTTCACAAAGGATGACTGCACTGTAGTTCCTTCTCTAGATTGTCGCACAGTTGACAAAATGGTAGATATCGAAATAGACGACAGAGGGATAGAGAAACAATTAAAATCGCTCAAAACAGGAAAGGCCGCTGGACCTGATGGGATACCAGTTCGATTTTACACCGAGTACGCGAAGGAACTTGCCCCTCTTCTTGCACCGGTGTGCCGTAGGTCTCTAGAAGAGCGTTGCGTTCCAAAGGATTGGAAAAGGGCACAGGTCATCCCCGTTTTCAAGAAGGGACGTCGAACAGATGTGAAGAACTATAGACCTCTATCTCTAACGTCGATCAGTTGCAGAATTTTGGAACACGTGTTATGTTCGAGTATAATGACTTTTCTGGAAACTAGAAATCTACTCTGTAGGAATCAGCATGGGTTTCGAAAAAGACGATCGTGTGAAACCCAGCTCGCGCTATTCGTCCACGAGAGTCAGAGGGCCATAGACACGGGTTCCCAGGTAGATGCCGTGTTTCTTGACTTTCGCAAGGCGTTCGATACACTTCCTCACAGTCGTTTAATGAACAAAGTAAGAGCATATGGACTATCAGACCAATTGTGTGATTGGATTGAAGAGTTTCTAGATAACAGAACGCAGCATGTCATTCTTAATGGAGAGAAGTCTTCCGAAGTAACAGTGATTTCAGGAGTGCCGCAGGGGAGTGTTGTAGGACCGTTGCTATTCACAATATACATAAATGACCTTGTGGATGACATCGGAAGTTCACTGAGGCTTTTTGCGGATGGTGCTGTGGTATATCGAGAGGTTGTAACAATGGAAAATTGTACTGAAATGCAGGAGGATCTGCAGCGAATTGACGCACGGTGCAGGGAATGGAAATTGAATCTCAGTGTAGACAAGCGTAATGTTCTGCGTATACATAGAAAGAAAGATCCTTTATCATTTAGTTACAATATAGCAGGTCAGCAACTGGAAGCAGTTAATTCCATAAATTATCTGGGAGTACGCATTAGGAGTGATTTAAAATGGAATGACCATATAAAATTAATCATCGCTAAAGCAGATGTCAGACTGATATTCATTGGAAGAATCCTAAGGAAATGCAGTCCGAAAAGGAAGTACGTTACACTACACTTGTTCGCCCACTGCTCGAATACTGCTCACCGGTGTGGTATCCGTACCAGATAGGGTTGATAGAAGAGATAGAGAAGATCGAACGGAGAGCAGCGCGCTTCGTTACAGGAACATTTAGTAATCGCGAAAGCATTACGGAAATGATAGATAAACTCCAGTGGAAGACTCTGCAGGAGAGACGCTCAGTAGCTCGGTACGGGCTTTTGTTGAAGTTTCGAGAACATACCTTCACCGAGGAGTCAAGCAGTATATTGCTCCCTCCTACGTATATCTCGCGAAGAGACCATGAGGATAAAATCAGAGAGATTAGAGTCCACAGAGAAGCATACCGAGAGTCCTTCTTTCCACGAACAATACGAGACTGGAATAGAAGGGAGAACCGACAGAGGACCACAAGGTACCCTCCGCCACACACCGTCAGGTGGCTTGCGGAGTACGGATGCAGATGTAGACGTGCAAAGTGGCGCCCCAGTGTTGTCACTGAATTACGAGCGTATGAACTCTAGCCCCAGCTTGCTGAAGCCATACCGTGTTCAGAATCAAATTTTCACTCTGAAGCGCTGATGTGAAACTTCCTGGCAGCTTATTAAAACTATATGCCGGACGGAGACTCCAAGTCGGGAACTTTGCCTTTCGCGGGCAAGTGGTCTACCTACGACCCGTCCCCACAGCTTTATCTCCGCTGGCAGAGCACTTGCCTGCGAAAGGCAAGGTTTCCGAGTTCGAGTCTCGGTCTGGCACACAGTTTCAATCTGCCAGGAAGTTCCATATCGTGTTTATACGGCAATGTCCCTGCACCTTCTAACAACCCTACTACAACAAAGACCAAAGATTAATAATGATTGTGGTGTTGCTCACGCTGCTAAATACTGCATTTTCGGGCAACAACAAAGTTATTATGTGGCAGGTGTCATTAGAGCACAGTTAATCAAGTCATTTCATGTAATAATGAATCAACTAGACACTCATCTTTTGGTGTTTCCCACGCTGGTCTCGTTGTAAAATCATGGCTCAAACGTCGAAAGTCTAGGTGGTGATGATTCGAAGCTCGGATGCAAAGAGGCCTAGGTTTTATTCTGCTATATTCAAACGTTTTATAGATGTGTTTCACAAACGATTCTTGAAAATTACACTTTTGCAGGACAATGGTGACGTAAAAAAATAATCAGCACTCCGAATTTAAGTTACACTTCTTTCTTATTACTTTTGTTGCAGTATCACGTAACACACAAAACATCACATTATAAAACATACTTGAAAATATCTGCCTCACTGTTAAAGTTCACATTTTATAAGCTGACTACAATATGCGTCTTTCCAACATGACGTTCAAGACTTGACCTTCTCAAGATCCGACTCTCTAACTAACTAATAATCGCTTACGCGCTCAAAAATCAGAGTTACAAGTACGTCAAAGATCATAGTGACAAAAGAAAGAATACACACAAGAATAATATAAACATATCGATGAATCAAAGTACTTCTACATTAATGAAATCAAATCTGAATGTTGTCTCAGGAATATGTCAACTACTTTACAGAAACACGGTAGAATATTGCTGGTATCGAGAGTTTCAGGAGAGGTGCCGTAATGGTTACATAATTCAAGTACCATTGCAAACAGTGGCATGAAGAAATTGTTAATCATGGCCGCATACCGCTCGGTATTGACACTCACCGATTGGCTTTTGCCGTCTTAAAAAAAAATGCTTAACCATTCGAATGGACAGTCCAACAGCACAACAGTCGAGATTTGGTAATTCGTCGGCCTCTTCGTGAGTGAGCTGCTAGGCTGTGTCCAGGTGATACCCGGCAGTGCACCCGATGTCACCGAAATTGCGTGCTTCTGGAATATCGTCTCTGTTATGTGACTGAACTTGTGATTTCCAGTCAGAGAGGTCACAGTTCGTACTAACTGACGGAAAGTCATCGAGTAAAACAGAAGTGATTTTTGGCGTTCCCCGAGGTAGTGTTATAGGTCCTTTGCTGTTCCTTATCTATATTAACGATTTTGGAGACAATCTGAGCAGCCGTTTCCGGTTGTTTGCAGATGACGCTGTCGTTTATTGACTAATAAAGTCATCAGAAGACCAAAACAAACTGCAAAACGGTTTAGAAAAGATATCTGAATGGTGCAAAAAGTGGCAGTTTAAATAACGAAAAGTGTGTGGTCATCCAGATGAGTGCTAAAAGGAACGCGTTAAACTTAGGTTACACGATAAATCAGTCTAATCTAGAAGCCGTAAATTCAACTAAATACCTGGGTATTACAATTGCGAACAACTTAAATTGGAAGGAACACATAGAAAATGTTGTGCGGAAGGCTAACCAAAGACTGCGTTTCATTGGCAGGACCCTTAGAAAATGTAACAGATCTACTAAGGAGACTGCCTACACTACACTTGTCCGTCCTCTTTTAGAATACTGCTGCGCGGTGTGGGATCCTTACCAGACAGGACTGACGGAGTACATCGAAAAAGTTCAAAGAAAGGCAGCACGTTTTGTATTATTGCGAAATATGGGAGAGAGTGTCACAGAAACGATACAGGATTTAGGCTGGACATCATTAAAAGAAAGGTGTTTTTCGTTGCGACGAAATCACCTTACGAAATTCCTATCACCAGCTCTCTCCTCCGAATGCCAAAATACACTCCTGGAAATTGAAATAAGAACACCGTGAATTCATTGTCCCAGGAAGGGGAAACTTTATTGACACATTCCTGGGGTCAGATACACCACATGATCACACTGACAGAACCACAGGCACATAGACACAGGTAACAGAGCATGCACAATGTCGGCACTAGTACAGTGTATATCCACCTTTCGCAGCAATGCAGGCTGCTATTCTCCCATGGAGACGATCGTAGAGATGCTGGATGTAGTCCTGTGGAACGGCTTGCCATGCCATTTCCACCTGGCGCCTCAGTTGGACCAGCGTTCGTGCTGGACGTGCAGACCGCGTGAGACGACGCTTCATCCAGTCCCAAACATGCTCAATGGGGGACAGATCCGGAGATCTTGCTGGCCAGGGTAGTTGACTTACACCTTCTAGAGCACGTTGGGTGGCACGGGATACATGCGGACGTGCATTGTCCTGTTGGAACAGCAAGTTCCCTTGCCGGTCTAGGAATGGTAGAACGATGGGTTCGATGACGTTTGGATGTACCGTGCACTATTCAGTGTCCCCTCGACGATCACCAGTGGTGTACGGCCAGTGTAGGAGATCGCTCCCCACACCATGATGCCGGGTGTTGGCCCTGTGTGCCTCGGTCGTATGCAGTCCTGATTGTGGCGCTCACCTGCACGGCGCCAAACACGCATACGACCATCATTGGCACCAAGGCAGAAGCGACTCTCATCGCTGAAGACGACACGTCTCCATTCGTGCCTCCATTCACGCCTGCCGCGACACCACTGGAGGCGGGCTGCACGATGTTGGGGCGTGAGCGGAAGACGGCCTAACGGTGTGCGGGACCGTAGCCCAGCTTCATGGAGACGGTTGCGAATGGTCCTCGCCGATACCCCAGGAGCAACAGTGTCCCTAATTTGCTGGGAAGTGGCGGTGCGGTCCCCTACGGCACTGCGTAGGATCCTACGGTCTTGGCGTGCATCCGTGCGTCGCTGCGGTCCGGTCCCAGGTCGACGGGCACGTGCACCTTCCGCCGACCACTGGCGACAACATCGATGTACTGTGGAGACCTCACGCCCCACGTGTTGAGCAATTCGGCGGTACGTCCACCCGGCCTCCCGCATGCCCACTATACGCCCTCGCTCAAAGTCCGTCAACTGCACATACGGTTCACGTCCACGCTGTCGCGGCATGCTACCAGTGTTAAAGACTGCGATGGAGCTCCGTATGCCACGGCAAACTGGCTGACACTGACGGCGGCGGTGCACAAATGCTGCGCAGCTAGCGCCATTCGACGGCCAACACCGCGGTTCCTGGTGTGTCCGCTGTGCCGTGCGTGTGATCATTGCTTGTACAGCCCTCTCGCAGTGTCCGGAGCAAGTATGGTGGGTCTGACACACCGGTGTCAATGTGTTCTTTTTTCCATTTCCAGGAGTGTATTTTGTTGGCACCGACTTACATATGGAGGAACGATCACCACGAAAAAATAAGGGAAATCAGAACTCATACGGAAAGATAGGTTCGATGAACCCTCTTGCCAGGCACTTGATGTGATGTGCAGAGTATCCATGTAGATGTAGATGTAGAATTTCTGTTTCTCGACGGACCCACTCAGGTGAAAGTTTGCCACGTCAGACCTTACAAGGTTTTTCGGAAATGCGCCGTCTTCGTCAATTATACGCTGTAATGCTGCGCAGAAATTGAGCCTACCCAACTGCAGCTTGCACGGAGGAAATTTTGAATCCTGTTTCACAATCCTCTGCGAAGGCATGCGAGGGATTTGTAATCCTCTGGAACAGGGATGGGCAGATAGCTGTGAAATTCGTTGCAGAGCTGCACGAACTCGTCGAGTACTTGCCGCCGTTCGAATTGTCATTTCGTATCTGTTATACTTCACGTTGCCTTCAGGTGCCCTCTGACATTTGCTTATCCACCTGGGTGTTGTCCTCCCATCTGGAACACGGAAGTGGCGCCCTCTGACACGACGCACTGCGCTTTGGACAGCCACGACGTCCTGTACACGACAGAACTGCCCCGATACGAAGGTTCACTGACCAACGTGACGTACTGAACTGAATAACATTCTATGTGGATCCGGTAAGATGAAGTGATGGCGGGAACGCTCGACATCTTACCAGCATGGCCAACCAAAAAATTATTATTTCTCATGGGCCACCATGTAGGATAACCACAAGTGGAAAGTAACAGTGGAAGACGAAGAACCAACTTCTGCAATTAAAAACGGCATAAGACAGGGATGCAGTCTTCTACCCCTACTCTTCCAATCTCAACATCGAAGATACAGTGACGAAAATAAACGAAAGTTTTGAAGAGTGCGATTAAAATTCGTGCTAAAGGATTCTAACGACAAGGTTTCCTAAAGACACTGCTTTCGTCAGTGAAAGCGGGGAACAAGTGCAGGAACCGTTGAATGGAAGGAACGTTCTAATGAGCACACATTACGGATCGAGAATCAAACGAAGAAAGACGGAAGTAATGAGGAGTAGCGGAAATGCGATTAGCCATAAACTTACCATCAAACTAAGCGACCACAAAATGCGAGGGTAAACCCAAAAGTAAGGTCTCCTACTTTTTTATAAGTACATAGACCTGATTATTTCTACAATGAGCATTTAGCTATTTTTCGACCTAATCATGATTTCTGCCGATGCATTTCTGTAGATGCTGATGCAGTTTTTGTATGCCCATGTCATACCAGCTCCCCGCCATGCTGTTCAGATGTTGTTGCTTAATCTCAGGTGTAAAGTGGTATGCCCAGGTTTCGTCAGCCGCGACAGTTGAGTCCAGAAAGTTGTCCGGTTCGGTTGCAGGGCGGTGAAGAAATGCGCGGGAAGCAGCAACTCGTTACCGCGTGTGGTCCTCAGTCAGCACGCGTGGCTCCCATCTTGCGCACACCTTCCGGTAGTTCAATGTTTCCGTTAAAATTCTGTGAGCGGTGCTTCGGGAAACCTCAGGAACCAACGCGCAGAGATCATCCAGGGTGATCTGCCGATCTTCACTCATGCTCTGCTCAGCCTTCAAGACTGTCTCCTCAGAAACTGACGGTCTCTCGCTCCTTCGTTCGTCGTGAATTTCGGTCCGACCAGCTGCAAACCCTCTACACCACTTACGAACATTTTTGACATCCATGCACGACTCACCATACACTTCCGTCAACTGGCGATGGATTTCAATCGGCGCAGTGCCCTCTGCGTTCAAAAACCGAATAACTGCGCGCAATTTGTAGTTGGCGGTAACATCGAACGGGAGCTTACCGAGCGAGGTGGCGCAGTGGTTAGCACACTGGAGTCGCATCCGGGAGGACGACGGTTCAATCCCGCGTCGGGCCATCCTGATTTAGCTTTTCCGTGATTTCCCTAAATCACTCCAGGCAAATGCCAGGATGGCATTTGCTCGAGTATCATGTCGTTTTTGGAAACTCAGAATCTACTATGTAGGAATCAACATGGATTCCGGAAACAGCGATCGTGTGAGACCCAACTCGCTTTATTTGTTCATGAGACACAGAAAATATTAGATACAGGCTCCCAGGTAGATGCTATTTTTCTTGACTTCCGGAAGGCGTTCGATACAGTTCCGCACTGTCGCCTGATAAACAAAGTAAGAGCCTACGGAATATCAGACCAGCTGTGTGGCTGGATTGAAGAGTTTTTAGCAAACAGAACACAGCATGTTGTTATCAACGGAGAGACGTCTACAGACGTTAAAGTAACCTCTGCCGTGCCACAGGGGAGTGTTATGGGACCATTGCTTTTCACAATATATATAAATGACCTAGTAGATAGTGTCGGAAGTTCCATGCGGCTTTTCGCGGATGATGCTGTAGTATACAGAGAAGTTGCAGCATTAGAAAATTGTAGCGAAATGCAGGAAGATCTGCAGCGGATAGGCACTTGCTGCAGGGAGTGGCAACTGACCCTTAACATAAACAAATGTAATGTATTGCGAATACATAGAAAGAAGGATCCTTTATTGTATGATTATATGATAGCGGAACAAACACTGGTAGCAGTTACTTCTGTAAAATATCTGGGAGTATGCGTGCGTAACGATTTGAAGTGGAATGATCATATAAAATTAATTGTTGCTAAGGCGGGTACCAGGTTGAGATTCATTGGGAGAGTCCTTAGAAAATGTAGTCCATCAACAAAGGAGATGGCTTACAAAACACTCGTTCGACCTATACTTGAGTATTGCTCATCAGTGGGGTGCGTTTCTGGATGAGGTATCGAATATATTGCTTCCCCCTACTTATACCTCCCGAGGAGATCACGAATGTAAAATTAGAGAGATTAGAGCGCGCACAGAGGCTTTCAGACAGTCATTCTTCCCGCGAACCATACGCGACTGGAACAGGAAAGGGAGGTAATGACAGTGGCACGTAAAATGCCCTCCGCCACACACCGTTGGGTGGCTTGCAGAGTATAAATGTAGATGTAGATGTTCCTTTGAAAGGGCACGGCCGACTTCCCTTCCCGTCCTTCCCTAATCCGATGAGACCGATGACCTCGCTGTTTGGCCTCTTACCCCAAAAACAATCCAATCCAACGGGACCTGCATTCTCAACGGCTGCCAAGCCAAGACTGAGCGCCTCAGCGCGGCGTGCGGATGTTTACGCACAGCGCGTGAAGAACTATTCATGACTGTGTGACCAACTGCCACACAGACAGAGTTCTGTACTTATAAAAAAATAGGAGACCTTACTTTTGGGATTACCTTCGTAGATGAAGTGACGGAATTCTGATACCTCGCAAGAACGCACCGCGGACGAAGCGGAGAGGACAGAAAGAGTAGACTTGCACAGACGAAGAAGGCAATCCTGGCCAAAGCAACTCTACTAGCATCGAACATCGGCCTCGACGTGAGGAAGAAATTTCTGAGAATGTACGTCTGGAGCGCAGCGTCGAACTGTGGACTGTGAGCCAGGCTCACTACATGTGGTTGGCCACCTCTGCTTTTTTTCCCTACACACACGGAATGGTGAGTCAACCAGCCCTGGACCGCACTCCCCTGCAGGTCGCGAGTAGCTCCGGCCTGTACCGTACACAGTGCTACAAGGCGGCCCTTGTATACCCTGTATACGGCCCCCTGGCCGGAGGACAGCGGAACGGCGCCTCCCCTTGTTATATAGCGGGCGGAAGGCGGAGGGAAAAGCAAAGACAGAGGTGGTAATACAAAGGGGGTCTGTTGTTGGCACTGCACGGTGCCTCGGTAAGGGGCCCGTCCTCTGCACAGCTTGCACTCTCCATAGCGAGCGCTGCCTGTTCATTCTGTCAGCACCTCCTTAAAGCGCTCTTTCACGATGAAATGTGTACATATTACGAGAAATAGTTATCAAAAATATACGTATCACGTGAAACGACACTTTGTGCGGTACATTTGACAGTTTATTTGGGATATACACTACTACAAACATATTTGTGTCTCTAAACACGTGAGTGACACGTATTCTTCAGTTGCCAGAGGTTGTCGTATTACTGCGTAGTGCCTGTCCGACTGAAGAGTGCAGTTTCCAGCCAGAATGGTGGAGGGGGAGGATGGGGTATGGGAGAGGAGGATGGAGGAGAAGGGGAGGAGGAGGAGGAGGGAGAGGAGGGGAGGAGTGTGGAGCGACAGTAGGGGAGGGAGGGGGAAGAGGAACAGGAGGGGAGGGGGGATGGAGAGTGAAAGAGATTGTGCGTGAGAGAGAGGGTGGGAGGGAGGGAGGGAGGAAGAGAGAGAGAGAGAGAGAGAGAGAGAGAGAGAGAGAGAGAGAGAGAGAGAATGAGGTGGAGGGGGTGAGAGAGGGGGAGGGGAGAGGGGTATAAGAGAGACAGAGAGAGAGAGAAATGAGGTGGAGGGGGTGAGAGAGGGGGAGGGGGGAGGGGGGGAGAGAGAGAGAGAGAGAGAGAGAGAGAGGTGGAGGGGGTGACAGAGGGGGAGAGGGGTATATATATATATATATATATATATATAGAGAGAGAGAGAGAGAGAGAGAGAGAGAGAGAGAGAGAGAGAGTGAGGTGGAGGGGAGTGAGAGATGGGGAGGGTAGGGGGAGAGGTGGAGATAGAGACAGATAGAGGGAGGGAGGGAGGGGGTGAGAGAGAGAGAGAGAGAGAGAGAGAGAGAGAGAGAGAGAGAGAGAGAGAGAGGAGGAGGAGGAGGAGGAGGAGGAGATTAGTGTTCAACGTCCCGTCGACAACGAGGTCATTAGAGACGGAGCGCAAGCTCGGGTGAGGAAAGGATGGGGAAGGAAATCGGCCGTGCCCTTTCAAAGGAACCATCCCGGCATTTGCCTGAAGCGATTTAGGGAAATCACGGAAAACCTAAATCAGGATGGCCGGAGACGGGATTGAACCGTCGTCCTCCCGAATGCGAGAGAGAGAGAGAGAGAGAGAGAGAGAGAGAGAGAGACAGACAGACAGATAGAGGGAGGGAGGGGGAGAGAGGGAGAGAGAGAGAGAGAGAGAGAGAGAGAGAGAGAGAGAGAGAGATTATGTGATGGCATAGTGAGGAGGTTGGAAGGCGGATACCATGCACAGAGGTTTCATTTGAGACATTCTATGACGTTTAATTGAAGACAGACGATAAGAATGATTAGAGATGATTCTATAGAATGAAGAAGCTTTTGGAAAAAGAGATTGAGAATACTTTGCTGCACGCCCTAGCCGAGTAAATATTGTAGTGTAAAGATTTCATTGGTTTTAATAATATCCATATGTTGGTGGTTGTTGTTGTTGTTCTTGTTGTTGTTGTTGTTGTCGTCGTCGTCGTCGTCGTCTTCTGTCAAGAAACTGGTTTGATATCCAGAAACTGGTTTGATACAGCTCTACATTCTACTGTATGGTGTGCCATCATCTTCATCTCTGACTAACAACTGCTTACTACATTAGTCTCTTGGTCTCCCTCTAAGATTTTTACCCACCACCCTTTGCTCCAGTACTAAATTGGTGATCCCTTCTTCTAGTCAAGTTGTGCCACAAATTTCCCTTCTCCGCAGTTATATTCAGCACCACCTCATTAGTTACGTGATCTTCAGCATTCTTCTGTAGCATCCATTTCGAAAGCTTCTATTCTCTTTTCGTCTAAACTATTTTTAGTTCATGTTTCGCTTCCGTACATGGCTACACTCCAGACGAATTCTTTCAGAAAAGACTTCCTGACACTTAAATCTATATTCGATGTTAACAAATTTCTCTTCTTCTGAAATGCTTTCCTTGGCATTGCCAGTCTACATTTTAATCCTCCCTACCTCGGTATCATCATTTATTTTGTTTCCCAAACAGCAAAACTCACTTACTACTTACATGTTGGTATCCAGGATGAATTATCATTCACGGGTTTTGTATTTTAATTAGTTTCCTCCCACCACTGTTACCTGAAAGTATTTTCTTTAAAAAAGCAATATTGTATGTAAATGTAATTTTTGTTGTGTATGACAGTGCTGAGAAAAGATTAGTGCTCACGTGTGTGCGAGTCTTTTCTGTGTCATTAAAAGGATTGGACATAATTTCAAAATACTACCTAACCTTTTATAAATATTCATCAAGCTTATCCCCACTATTACGTGAAAAATAACTATAGTCAAACCTGCACTGCCATGCATTGCGCTATCGCGAGGACAGTGAACCATATTTCTGGAAAAGGAGCAAAAGCTTAATTTACGAAAGGAGCCTAAAATAAAGTCAGGTCAAGCACTCTGTCGCGCAGTGACGTATTTCAGGTAACTGGACTGCACGGCCCAGCACGTCACATTTTGCAGTGTGCAGAGTAGAGTTACGCTTGGTACAGGAACGAAACAATTGTAGGGGCTAAATAAACAATTTGAGGCGAAATTAGGAACTCCATTCATTAGCAAAATTGTCACATGCTCGTACATTCAATAGATGAGCTTTTGTAGCTGGGCACATTTTCGATACGCAACAGTTAGGCATTGTATGTGGTTCTTTTATGAGAAAGCCATTCTGCGTATTATTGGTGACTATTATTGATAATCTATTTCAGCGGGAGAGGTGGCGCAGTGGTTAGGACAATGGGCCCCCCATTCGGCCGATTTCCTTTTCCATCACTGACGCAATCGTAGCTTGCGTTCCGTCTCTAATGACGTCGATGTCGTCGGGACGCTACACACAGTCTTTCTTTCTTACTTATTCTATTCCATTTACGAATAGTCGGATTCAGTTTAGACTAATTGGTATCGCACACGTAGAAAGTAATTTGCACAATCATGTTCACGTTCAAAAGTAGGGTAGCTAAGGCTATTCTTGAGCAGAAGCTGTGATTCCAAGCCGGCCGAAGTGGCCGTGCGGTTCTAGGCGCTGCAGTCTGGAAGCGCGAGACCGCTACGGTCGCAGGTTCGAATCCTGCATCGGGCATGGATGTGTGTGATGTTCTTAGGTTGGTTAGGTTTAACTAGTTCTAAGTTCTAGGGGACTAATGACCTCAGTAGTTGAGTCCCATAGTGCTCAGAGCCATTTGAACCATTTTTTTGTGATTCCAATTTAAAAGTTATGTTTCCAAGTAAAACGTAATAAGAGGCGTGTTTTTTAAGTAAGTACCGTTTTGAAATTTAAAAAAAAGACGTGCTAAGATATCTCAATAATTTTCTACATCTACATACATACTCCGCAATCCACAATACGGTGCGTGGGGGAGTGTACCTCGTACCACAACTAGCATCTTCTCTCCCTGTTCCACTCTCAAACAGAACAAGGGAAAAATGACTGCCTACATGCGTCTGTACGAGCCCTAATCTGTCTTATCTTATCTTTGTGGTCTTTCCGCGAAATGTAAGTTGGCGGCAGTAAAATTGTACTGCAGTCAGCCTCAAATGCTGGTTCCCTAAATTTCCTCAGTAGCGATTCACGAAAAGAACGCCTCCTTTCCTCTAGAGACTCCCACCCGAGTTCCTGAAGCATTTCCGTACCACTCGCGTGATGATCAAACCTACCAGTAACAAATCTAGCAGCCCGCCCCTGAATTGCTTCTATGTCCTCCCTCATTCCGACCTGATAGGGATCCCAAACGCTCGAGCAGTACTCAAGAATAGGTCGTATTAGTGTTTTACAAGCGGTCTCCTTTACAGATGAACCACATATTCCCAAAATTCTACCGATGAACCGAAGACGACTATCCGCCTTCCCCACAACTGCAATTACATACTTGCTTGCTTGCTTGTCCCACTATTTTTACATGAAAGCCTGTACCTTAATCTACGCAGTGACGCCATTACAGTCTCATTGTTCCTTGTTTACGTTGTGTACTGAGTGTTCAAGATGCCTCCGATAATCGTGAGTCCCGCCGACTGTGAAGTACGGGCTGTTATAAGATTTCTTAATGCTAAAGGCCTAAAAGCGATCGATATTCATCGTGAGATCTGTGTAGTTTACGGAGAAAACATTATGAGTGATGGAATGGTAAGAAAGTGGGTGAGAGCATTTAAAGATGGCCTCACAAATGTGCCATGATGAACAACGGAGTGGGCGTCCTTCGGTCGTTAATGAAAGTTTGGTGCAGGAAGTGGACAATAAGGTGAGAGAAAACAGACGCTTTACGGTTTCCTCCTTTCGGGATGACTTTCCTAATGCTTCTCGTAGTGTTTTGTATGGCATTGTGACCGATCACTTGAATTACCGAAAATTGTGCGCACGTTGGGTACCGAAAATGTTGACGGATGGGCACAAAACCAAACGTTTAGACTGTGCATTGACTTTCCTTGAGCAGTACCACAACGACGGACATGATTTCTTAAGCCAAATTGTTACGAGCGATGAAACATGGGTGGCCTACGTCACACCAAAATCAAAGCAAGAGTCCATGGAAGTTGAGCAAGGGCATCGTTTTGCTGCAAGACGATGCCCGTCTGCATGTGGCGAATCAGACCAAAGATCTCATCACAGCTTTTCGATGGGAAACTCTACATCATCCACCGTACAGCCCCGATCTTCCTCCCAGTGACTACCATCTGTTCCTACACTTGAAGAAACATCTGGGCGGTCAGAGTCTTCAAGACGATGACGAAGTCAAAACAGTGGTGATGCAGTGGTTAACAAGTCCGGCGGCAGACTTCTATGAGGAGGGTATTCAAAAAGTGGTACAACATTATGACAAGTGCATCAACGTTGACGGAAATTATGTAGAAAAGACGATTAAGGTACAGGCTTTCGTGTAAAAATAAAATTATTGAGATATCTTAGCACGTGTTTTTTTAGTTTCAAAACGGTACTTGCATGACGTTCATTTAGTTACAGTAGTAGAAACAAAAGAAAAATTCGGAGTAGGTATTAAAACCCATGGAGAAGAAATAAAAACTTTGAGGTTCGCCGATGACATTGTAATTCTGTCAGAGACAGCAAAGGACTTGGAAGAGCAGCTGAACGGAATGGACAATATCTTGAAAGGAAGATATAAGATGAACATCAACAAAAGCGAAACGAAGATAATGGAATGTAGTCGAATGAAGTCGGGTGATGCTGATTGAATTAGATTAGGAAATGAGACACTTAAAGTAGTAAAGGAGTTTTGCTATTTGGGGAGCAAAATAACTGATGATGGTCGAAGTAGAGAGGATATAAAATGTAGACTGGCAATGGCAAGGAAAGCGTTTCTGAAGAAGAGAAATTTGTTAACATCGAGTATAGATTTAAGTGTCAGGAAGTCATTTCTGAAAGTATTTATATGGAGTGTAGCCATGTATGGAAGTGAAACATGGACGATAAATAGTTTGGACAAGAAGAGAATAGAAGCTTTCGAAATGCGGTGTTACAGAAGAATGCTGAAGATTAGATGGGTAGATCACATAACTAATGAGGAGGTGTTGAACAGAATTGGGGATAAGAGGAGTTTGTGGCACAACTTGACAAGAAGAAGGGACCGGTTGGTAGGACATGTTATGAGGCATCAATAGATCACAAATTTAGGATTGGAGGGCAGCGTGGAGGGTAAAAATCGTAGAGGGAGACCAAGAGATGAATACACTAAGCATATTCAGAAGGATGTAGGTTGCAGTAAGTACTGGGAGATGAAGAGGCTTGCACAGGACAGAGTAGCATGGAGAGCTGCATCAAACCAGCCTTAGGACTGAAGACCACAACAACAGTAGAACCGTATTTAGAAAGTTTCAATATGATGTGAAAACGTTCGTGGACGAGGATGTTGTGGGACGTTCAAGCTGTGGCGCATTTGGAATTCATGCCTAAAGGCACCACATCAGATTCTGCAAGATACTGTGGGACCGTCAGAAAACTGGCAGCACGGATCAGAAGAGTTCGTCCACACGTGGAACCCGGTCTCCTTCAGCATGACAAAGCGACACCAGCAACAATCGAGACGCCTTGGGTTCGCTGTCATCGATCGTACTCCGTAGAGTCCCGCCTTGGCGCCATCCGATTTTCATCCGTTTCCAAAACTTACAGAACATTTTCGAGGACTTCACTACGACAATGATGTAGCAGTGAAAGCCGAGGTGTGTTCCTGGCTCCAACAAGGAAGTCGAGCACTCTACAGTGACGGCATCAACAAACTGATCTCTCGTCGGGGGAAATGTGTTCGTCGCTAGGGTGGCAACACTGGCAAGGGAACCTCCCCATCGCAACCCCCTCAGATTTAGTTATAAGTTGGCACAGTGGATAGTCCTTGAAAAACTGAATACAGATCAATCGGGAAAACAGGAAGAAGTTGTGTGGAAATATGAAAAAAATACGCAAAATATACAAACTGAGTAGTCCATGAGGAAGATAAGCAACATCAAGGATAGTGTGAGCTCAGCAGCGCCATGGCCCCGTGGTTAGCGTGAGCAGCTGCGGAACGAGAGGTCCTTGGTTCAAGTCTTCCCTTGAGTGAAAGGTTAAATTTTTTATTTTCAGACAATTATTATCTGTCCGTCCGTCCGTCGGATGCGAGGTAACTGCGCCGTAGTATGGGGACGCTACACCTAAACAAACATCGAAACACACGACGTCAGTCGACTACAGCGCACAAAAGAGAGAGTATTCCTGCAAACGAGCCTCACTGGCTGGCAGTTGACTGTTCGCTACTTTGGACGAGCGTGCATTAAATACGTGAGATGTATTCCGTGGGCAATATGAATCCAGCAAATATAGCTCGCGACTTCAATAACAAGGTCAATGAATATTTTCCGAACTGTAAGTTTGCGGTGCGGTCTCAAAACACAGACACTAAACTTATTACAGTGAACAGAGACGTCAATGAACGAACGGACAGATTATAACTTTGGGAAAATATAGAAAGTTAATTTTTCACACGAGGGAAAACTTGAACCAAGGACCTCTCGTTCCGCAGCTGCTCACGCTAACCATGGGACCATGGCGCACCTGAGCTCACATTGTCCTTGATGTTGCCTATCTTGCACATGGACTACTCAGTTTGTATATTTTGCTCATTTTTTTCATAGTTCCACACAATTTCTTTGTTTTCTCGATTGATCTGTGTTCAGTTTTTCAAGGCCTATTCACTGTGCCAACTTATAACTAAATATGAGGGGGGTTGCGATGCGGAGGTTCCCTTGTGAGAAATAAATACGTAAACATGAAGAATAAGGATGTAGAATGTTAATAAAGTATGTTTTATTTTAAAAGCTTCAGTGATTTTCACATAAAAAATTAGGAACCATTACTTTTCAGCACGACTTCGTAAATGAACCTGTAACGAAATGCGCTGTTGTTCGCATTTCTCCACGCCCTGTACCAGCCCCGGCTGGTAGGGATACGAACCAGACGTGCAGTAATAAAGTACTGTACTGCTCGAACGAAGATTTTGTAAGATACCAGCTGTGTGGATGAACTGCATTTCCTCAAGATTCTTCCGATGAATCTAAGCCTGGCATCTGCCTCATCTGCGATAAGCAACAGCGGCACATATCTGTCGAAACGTATTTGGGTGAATAGCCAAAGAAATACATAGAATAAGATTTTCACTCTGCAGCGGAGTGTGCGCTGATATGAAACTTCCTGGCAGATTAAAACTGTGTGCCGGGCCGAGACTCGAACTCGGGACTTTTGCCTTTCGCGGGCAAGTGCTCTACCAATCCGCAGGAAAGCTTCTGTGAAGTTTGGAAGGTAGGAGACGAGGTACTGGCGGAATTAAAGCTGTGAGGACGGGGCGTGAGTCATGCTTGGGTAGCTCAGTTGGTAGAGTACTTGCCCGCGAAAGGCAAATGTCCCGAGTTCGAGTCTAGGTCCGGCAAACAGTTTTAATCTGCCAGGAAGTTTAAAGAAATACATGTCTTACAAAGAGCCAGTTTAAAAACCGAAATTATTCCAGACCTCACACAACGAAGTCATCACCTACTAATAAAATAAATGTGTCCACGCCCGTAAAAGCGGCAACAGAAGAGAAAAAGACTGTGATTCAGTATACAACGTATCGAAGTTCAGTCCTACACATTTAATGAGATGTGCCATGTTACTCTCGAAAACAACGGACAGTACACGATAGTCCCTTTTTTACCTTCAGTGACTTATTTTGAAAAAGAACTGTACATGTTATTTGTTCACAACTTCACCATTATCTGAAAATAACTGTGCGCCATATCACATACCGTACAAGTCCGTAACTGGCGACATTGGAAGTGCAGGCAGGGAATTCTTACCTGAAACAAAAAGACAACCAACGTTATTACACGCTGTAAGCGCGCGCGCGCGCGCACGCACACACACACACACACACACACACACACTGCTGACAAAAGAGACGCGTTCCATACACAGCGCTACCCAAACACTAACGGAACCTTCCGCGTAAGATGCCACTGGAACCTCATTTACACAGTTAAGATAATCACAGAGATCGGCGTGCAACACATAAGCTTCGCACAAAATCGCGTGAAACCGATTATTTGAAGGCTGTCAAGTACCAGTTGCGGCTGGGTCACCAGAGTCATAAATGCAACAGCATTTTGCAGCGTCATGGCGTAGCGTAGTGGTTAGCGTATTAACGTGGCGTGTTCAAGACCGAAGGTAAGAATATTTTAATATTCTTCTAAATCTAATCAAAATACACTTCTGGAAATTGAAATAAGAACACCGTGAATTCATTGTCCCAGGAAGGGGAAACTTTATTGACACATTCCTGGGGTCAGATACATCACATGATCACACTGACAGAACCACAGGCACATAGACACAGGCAACAGAACATGCACAATGTCGGCACTAGTACAGTGAGACGACGCTTCAACTAGTCCCAAACATGCTCAATGGGGGACAGATCCGGAGATCTTGCTGGCCAGGGTAGTTGACTTACACCTTCTAGAGCACGTTGGGTGGCACGGGATACATGCGGACGTGCATTGTCCTGTTGGAACAGCAAGTTCCCTTGCCGGTCTAGGAATGGTAGAACGATGGGTTCGATGACGGTTTGGATGTACCGTGCACTATTCAGTGTCCCCTCGACGATCACCAGTGGTGTACGGCCAGTGTAGGAGATCGCTTCCCACACCATGATGCCGGGTGTTGGCCCTGTGTGCCTCGGTCGTATGCAGTCCTGATTGTGGCGCTCACCTGCACGGCGCCAAACACGCATACGACCATCATTGGCACCAAGGCAGAAGCGACTCTCATCGCTGAAGACGACACGTCTCCATTCGTCCCTCCATTCACGCCTGTCGCGACACCACTGGAGGCGGGCTGCACGATGTTGGGGCGTGAGCGGAAGACGGCCTAACGGTGTGCGGGACCGTAGCCCAGCTTCATGGAGACGGTTGCGAATGGTCCTCGCCGATACCCCAGGAGCAACAGTGTCCCTAATTTGCTGGGAAGTGGCGGTGCGGTCCCCTACGGCACTGCGTAGTATCCTACGGTCTTGGCGTGCATCCGTGCGTCGCTGCGGTCCGGTCCCAGGTCGACGGGCACGTGCACCTTCCGCCGACCACTGGCGACAACATCGATGTACTGTGGAGACCTCACGCCCCACGTGTTGAGCAATTCGGCGGTACGTCCACCCGGCCTCCCGCATGCCCACTATACGCCCTCGCTCAAAGTCCGTCAGCTGCACATACGGTTCACGTCCACGCTGTCGCGGCATGCTATCAGTGTTAAAGACTGCGATGGAGCTCCGATGCAACGGCAAACTGGCTGACACTGACGGCGGCGGTGCACAAATGCTGCGCAGCTAGCGCCATTCGACGGCCAACACCGCGGTTCCTGGTGTGTCCGCTGTGCCGTGCGTGTGATCATTGCTTGTACAGCCCTCTCGTAGTGTCCGGAGCAAGTATGGTGGGTCTGACACACCGGTGTCAATGTGTTCTTTTTTCCATTTCCAGGAGTGTATTTTGATTAGAATTTTTACTTAATTACCTGTTTAAATGTAATTTTTTTTATTTCTAATACTTTGTCTCTACATTTTGATCATCGATTTCGCTTTGTTCCTACTTTTTTTCGTTTGTAATCTCATTGTCTCGCCTATAATCTGCAGCCAAGTGCCAACCAGGGCTGCTCATCGGTTGGTAATGCGGCGTCACGTGTAGCCAGTGTGAGGATAGTTTCAGGTAGCGAAAGACAGCGAGAAACTACAGTTTCCTTTAAAACTCAGATTTTACTACAGAAAATGGCTGTGCAAACATACTATGCAAGTTTTCAGTCTTGACTTTGCTCGTAGAGATTAGTCTTAAACGCAGTGAACAAATCGGTTGTCACATTACTTCTGCGGCACATAGTCGATTGGCGTTTTGTGGGATACACTGCAAGTCACGAGGGTATACTGATATAACGGTACGAGTTTAAACGCCGGGCTTGAAAACGCGCCATCTGCCGCAGTTCAGTCACTGGTCGCTTAAAATCAGCTGTCAAGAAAGCGTCTCAGATTTCCGTCATACCTCGCGGCCACTTCCAACATTGCTCCGCGTTACACATTAACAGCATCTACCCGCCAGGGTAGCCGAGAGCGCTAACGCGCTGCTTCCTGGACTCGGGTAGGCGCGCCAGCCACGGATCGAATCCGCCCGGCGGATTAACGACGACGGCCGGTGTGCCGGCCAGCCTGGAAGTAGTTTTTAGGTGGTTTTCCACATCCTACTAGGTGAATACCGGGCTGGTCCCAACGTCCCGCCTCAGTTACACGACTCGCAGACATTTGAAACACTCTTTCACGATTTACACTAGATCTCAGATTTCCGTCATACCTCGCGGCCACTTCCAACATTGCTACGCGTTACACATTAACAGCATCTACCCGCCAGGGTAGCCGAGAGCGCTAACGCGCTGCTTCCTGGACTCGGGTGCGCGCGCCAGCCACGGATCGAATCCGCACGGCGGATTAACGACGACGGCCGGTGTGCCGGCCAGCCTGGAAGTAGTTTTTAGGTGGTTTTCCACATCCTACTAGGTGAATACCGGGCTGGTCCCAACGTCCCGCCTCAGTTACACGACTCGCAGACATTTGAAACACTCTTTCACGATTTACACTAGATCTCAGATTTCCGTCATACCTCGCGGCCACTTCCAACATTGCTCCGCGTTACACATTAACAGCATCTACCCGCCAGGGTAGCCGAGAGCGCTAACGCGCTGCTTCCTGGACTCGGGTGGGCGCGCCAGCCACGGATCGAATCCGCCCGGCGGATTAACGACGACGGCCGGTGTGCCGGCCAGCCTGGAAGTAGTTTCTAGGTGGTTTTCCACATCCTACTAGGTGAATACCGGGCTGGTTCCAACGTCCCGCCTCAGTTACACGACTCGCAGACATTTGAAATACATTCACACTCTTTCACGATTTACACTAGACGCAGGCAGCTGGGGTACACTAATTCCGTCCCGGGGGTATGGGGTGGCGGCAGGAAGGGCATCCGGCCACCCCCTCCCATTAACCATGCCAATTCCGTACTTAACCCTGCCGACCCAGCGCACAATGCGGGATAAAGGCGATCACAAAAGAAAAGAAAAGAACACATCAACAGTGTTTGTGAAGTGACCCGCTGTGCTTGTGCATCGCTAAGTCGAGTGGTAGCCAGCAGTGAATGTGGCAACATTGTAGCTGCAAGTGACAGACATCAAGTGTCAAATAATTTTGATCAGAGTACAGGGACTGGTCGACTTAGCGTTATTTATCTTTTGTTTCTCAGTGTCCCATGGAACTTTCTTGTCATGTGGCAAGGTGGCAGCTATCTGAATAACCCACAATTGCGGATTGGCTAAGTTCTAAACTAAGTTACACGGTTAGCTCGTATTTACCATGTTTCTAATCGTCAATATACAGTGAAGAGCCAAATGAATTGGTACACCTGACTAATATCGTGTAGGACACCTAAGAGCACGCAAAAGTGCAGCACCAAGACGTTGCATGGACTCGACTAATGTCTGAAGTAGTGCTGCAGGGATTGATACCATGAACCGTGCAGGGTTGTCCATAAATCCGTAAGAGTACAGGGGGTGGAGATCTCTTCAGAACAGCACATTGCAAGGCATCCCAGATATGCTCAATAGTGTTCATCTCTGGGGAGTCTAGTGGCCAGCGGAAGTATTTAAACTCAGAAGAGTATTCCTGGAAGAACTCTGTAGCAATTCTTGACGTGTGGCTGGTCGCATTGTCCTGCTGGAATGGCTCAAGTCCGTGAGAATACACAATGGACGTGAATGGATGCAGATGGTCAGACAGGATGCTTACGTACGTGTCATCTCTCAGAGTCGTATCTAGACGTACCAGGGGTCCCATATCATTACAACTGCACACACCTCACACCATCACAGAGTCTCCAACAGCTTGAACAGTTCCCTGCTGACATGCAGAATCCATGGATTCATGAGGTTGTCTCCATACCCGTACACGTCCATCCGCTCGAGACAGTTTGAAACGACACTCGTCCGACCAGGCAACATGTTCCCAGTCATGAACAGTCCAACGTCGGTGCTGATGGGTCCAGGCGAGGCGTAAAGCTTTGTGTCATGCAGTCATCAAGGGTACAAGAGTGGGCCTTCGGCTTCGAAAGCCCATATCGATTATGTTTCGCCGGCCGTTGTGGCCGTGCGGTTGTAGGCACTTCAGTCTGGAACCGCGCTGCTGCTACAGTCGCAGGTTCGAATCTTAGCTCGGGCATGGATGTGTGTGCTGTCCTTAATTATGTTTAAGTAGTTCTAAGTCTAGGGGACTTATGACCTCAGATGTTAAGTCCCATAGTGGTCAGAGCCATTTGAACCATTTTTGATGATGGTTCGTTGAATGATTCGCACGCTGACACTTTTTGATGGCCCAGCATTGAAATGTGCAGCAATTTGCTGAAGGGTTGCACTTGTGTCACGTTGAACGATTCTCTTGAGACGTCGTTGGTCCCGAACGTGCAGAGTTTTTTTTTATGCAGCAGCCATGTCGGAAATTTGATGTTTTACCGGATTCGCGATATTCATCGTACACTGGTGAAATGGTCGCACGGGAAAATCACCACTTCATCGCTGTCTCGGAGTTGTTGTGTCGCATCGCTCTAGTGCCGACTATAGCACCACCTACAAGCTCACTTAAATTTTCAAAACCTGCCATTGTAGCAGTAGTAACCATTCTAACAACAGCACTTGTGTTAAATAGGGGTTGCCGACCGCAGCGCAATATTCTGTGTGTTTACGTATCTCTATATATGAATACGCATGGCTGTATCAGTTTCTTTGGCACTTCAGTGTTTTTGATTTATTTTCAGTTCATTGTTTGTTACTGGTCTGTAATTTTTCCCCTGTGTCTTCTTCATTAATTACGCTATTAACCCAGGCAAGAGGAACACGTGCTGCAGCAGGAGAAGAATCTCTCCACGCTTCAGGAATTAGAAGACTAGCACATGACAGGGAAACAGCGACAAACAGTACAACTCGTTTCCATTCAATAAGTAACAAAACTGCGAACAGCTGCAATGTTATTCCCTGTACTCTAAATGAGCAGGCACGTCTGGCAGTGAGGCAATCTGCTTGATATGACCCGGATAAATATCGCTGGAAATTGTTATACGCACGTTTGTATGGGCTGATTCCGACTGCGACTCATTAATGATTGTAGTCACAAGGGCACTAAAGGGTTTTCTTTCCGTGTCTTGAAGCGCAGTTTTACATTTATGGCATGGCGGCTGCACACCGCTAAATCCAGCCTCTGTTAATGGCGCACCGGAAGGCGAGACAGTTTGCCACTTTGCATAGCGGGTGTTCATTGTTTAGTGTCGAGTGTTTGTCTTCGGCCGCACAGATAAGGGACCCCCGGCGTGATGCGCGGGATGCCGGAGTGGCCAGGCGCAGTCTAGCTGCGAGTTGCCGTACACTGCAGAATACGCGACATTGTACACACAGAAGGCAGATAACAGACAACAAGAGCTCCCCTAAGGTTTGTCCTTGCGAGGCTTCTCGCAACCGTGTTGCTATCGGATAACGTCTTCCTGATAACCTCCATTCGCTGTCGGCATTTATCGACGATCGGTCAGAATCGGATTGCTATCACTTTAAACTGGCGTCCTGTCCTGTCAATCGGTCTTACTTCCTCGTTCGTGTTATGATCAGACCTGTAATCCAGGAACTACTCTAAGAAGAGCAAGTGAAGGGAGGAAATCTCTCTCTCTCTCTCTCTCTCTCTCTCTCTCTCTCTCTCTAATATACACTGAAGCGCCAAAGAAACTTCTATAGGCATACGTATTCAAACACAGGGATAGATAAACAGGCAGAACACGGCACTGTGGTCGGCAACACCTATAATACGACAAGCGTCTGGTGCAGTTGTTAGATCAGTTACTGCTGCTCCAATGCCAGGTTATCAAGAACGTTTGAACGTGGTGTTATATAGTCGGCGCTAGAGCGATGGGACACAGCACCTGCGAGGTAGCTATGACATGGGGATTTTCGCATACGACCATTTCGCAACTGTAACGTGAATATCAGAAATTCGGTAAAACATCAAATCTCCGACATCACTGCGAGTGGAAAAATGACCTTGCAAGAACGGGACCAGCGGCGACTGAAGAGAATCGTTCAACGTGATGGAAGTGCAACCCATCCGCAAACTGTTGCAGCTTACACAGCTGGGCCTTCAACAAGTGTCAGCGTGTGAACCATTCAACGAAACATCATGGATATAGGCTGTCGGAACAGAAGGCACACTTGATTACCCTTGATGACTGCACGACAAAGCTTTACACCTCTTCTGGGACCATCAACACTGACATTGGACTGTTGATGACTGTAAACATATTGGCTGTTCGGACGAGTCTCGTTTCAAATTTTATTGAGCGGATGAACGTGTACGGGTATCGAGACAACCTCATGAATCGCCGTCCGTTGTGGCCGAGCAGTTCTAGGCGCTTCAATCTGGAAGTGCGTGACCGCTACGGTCGCAGGTTCGAATCCTGCCTCGGGAATGGATGTACGAGGTGTGGCTAGAAAAAAACCGGACTAGTACTGGTGAAACAATAAAACGAATGCAATAAGGCTGAAAGTCGCGTGGCCTGTCACGTGACTCTCGCTCCGCCTACTGCTCGAGTTTCATCTGCCTCCTGCACTCAGTCTGCCCGTGGCGTCTGTTTTAAGTAGTTGACGTTTTGTCTGTGCGTCGGAAAATGTTGAGTGTACAGAAAGAACAGCGTGTTAACATCAAATTTTGTTTCAAACTAGGAAAATCTGCAAGTGAAACGTTTGTAATGTTACAACAAGTGTACGGCGATGATTGTTTATCGCGAACACAAGTGTTTGAGTGGTTTAAACGATTTAAAGATGGCCGCGAAGACACCAGTGATGACACTCGCACTGGCAGACCATTGTCAGCAAAAACTGATGCAAACATTCGACAAGATCGCTGCTCTGCTTTGATTAACGGCGATCTTGTCGAACAAGTTTACCGATTTTTTCAATGTTTGCATCAGTTTTTGCTGACAATGGTCTGCCAGTGCGAGTGTCATCACTGGTGTCTTCGCGGCCATCTTTAAATCCTTTAAACCACTCAAACACTTGTGTTCGCGATAAACAATCATCGCCGTACACTTGTTGTAACATTACAAACGTTTCACTTGCAGATTTTCCTAGTTTGAAACAAAATTTGATGTTAACACGCTGTTCTTTCCGACGCACAGACAAAACGTCAACTACTTAAAACAGACGCCACGGGCAGACTGAGTGCAGCAGGCAGATGAAACTCGAGCAGTAGGCGGAGCGAGTGTCACGTGACAGGCCACGCGACTTTCAGCCTTATTGCATTCGTTTTATTGTTTCACCAGTACTAGTCCGGTTTTTTTCTAGCCACACCTCGTATGTGATATCCTTAGGTTAGTTCGGTTTAAGAAGTTCTAAGTTCTAAGGGACTGATGACCTCAGATGTTGAGTCCCATAGCGTTCAGAGCCATTTGAACCATTTTGAACGTCATGAATCCAAGAAACCTGCAAGTCGGCAGGGGTCTTTTCAAGCTTGTGGAGGCTGTGTAATTGTGTGGGGCGTGCGCAGTGGGACTGATATGGGACCCCTGACACGTCTAGATACGACTCTGACAGGTGACACGTACGTAAGCATCCTGTCTGATCTCCTGCATCCATTCATGTCCATTGCGCATTCCGACGGCCTTGGGAAATTCCAGCAGGACAGTGCGACACCCCACACGTGCAGAATTGCTATGGAGTGGCTGCAGAAATACTCTTCTGAGATTAAACACTTCCACTGGCCACCAGACACCCCAGACATGAACATTATTGAGCATATCTGGCGTGCTTTGCAACGTGCTGTTTAGAAGGGACCTCCACCCCTCGTACTCTTGCGGATTTATGGACGGCCTTGCAGGATTCATGGTGTCAGTTCCCTCCAGCACTACTTCAGACATTAGCCGAGTCCATGCCACGTCGTGTTGCGGCACTTCTGCGTTCTCGCGGGGGCTCTACACAATATTAGGGGGGTGTACCAGTTTCTTTCGCTCTTCAGTGTATAAAAAAAAAAGTCCTGACTGAAAGACTGGCCGACTCCTCATCACCCAGCGCAAACCGCTAGGGATACAAATGTGAAATTTGCAGAGGGTATTGACCTTACAACGTACGCAACGTTTGAGGTTGGATTTTTGGAAATTCCACCTCTAAGGGGGTTGGATGGGAATGAAAAATTTGTTGAAAGTATGTCGCTAAGAAGGCATTTTTGAAGCGAGAAGTACGAAAATTGGTATTTGGTCTCTTAGTCAGAAATAAAGAAACACGTACTTCAATGTTTTTCTCGACGTTCAGCCTCTAAAAGGGGTGAAATACGGGATGAAAAATTTTATGAAAATACTTCTTTATATTAAAACTTTTTTAACATTAATCTGGCTACAGTGTTCACATGGGTGCAAAACTTGACACACAAGCGAATGCGAAGAGATTAGAAGTGATTTTAGAATCGTGCCAAAAATTAATTTAGTTCTGAACCAGCAAAACTGGCACCAACGATTCATTGAAGAATCTAACTTCGATGTACGAAGCAGCTTCAATCTTATGATTACTTTACAAGTGAGTAAATGTGTTAAATATCTGATTTCAAGCAGGAACGCGAGAAAAAGTTTAGAAAAGGTTTGAAATTTTTGGTAAAGTTTGTTGGAAGTTCCTAAGTGCTCTGATTATGAAACACTGGACAAATATACTCTGGGTAATTTGCGCTCCATTTTAAGCAAGAGCTAGTTTTTGGCGAGTCTTAGTGTTTATGGCGTCATATCCCCCCCCCCCTCCCATGCATTATAGGTCGTACAGTAATATAATTTGTGAGGTACATTCAGTGGTAATACGGACACGGTGTGGAAACTGTGTTGCGAATAGAGCAAGGAACACAAGGGCTATAAACTGAAACGTCATGCCTGATGCGGCAGTTTCACTGAATGAGCAGCAAAAATGTAGCAAGCAACAAACTTTTCGTCTTTCATAGTTGTGTGGGGAACGTCACGCATAACCATCCCGTTAAAGTTTGGAATTTTGTCTACAGTTTGTTGAAAGTCACCAAGTGCTGTCGTTCTTCCATACAGGATGAAAATGGTCTGGGTAATTTGAGAACCGCGATTTACGCTGCGTAAACAGGTACGGGGTGTGTTCAAGAAGTATCGGGAGTTTTCATTTTTTGAAAGTAACTTTATTTATTCGTGTACTTTATTTTTATCTCCTTCAAAGTAGTCCCCATAAGATATTACATACCTATGCCAGCATTTCTTGCAATCCCCGTAACACTTCTAAGCTTCAAGCTTTGGTGTAGCACTTCGTTGTTTTCCGTGATGCGCTTTTAATTACATCTAAACTTGTAATACGACAGTAGTTTAAGGTTATTTTCATTTTTGGAAACAGCAAAAAGTTACACGGGGCTGTATCTGGTGAATATGGGCGCTCGGGCATCGTCGTAGTGTTGTTTTCCGTCAAAAATTCAGGGAAAAGCAATGAGGCGTGAGCAGGCACATCATCGTGGTGCAAAAGCCGTGAATTGTTTCATACCCAAAACATCTGAAAAGATTTCATGGCTTGAGGCCAGTTATCTACCAACATCATCAGCAGCTTCTCTAATTGCGATTCGGCAATAGTTCATAGTCATGTCTTTCACTTTTTCCCCGTTTTCATCCGTTGTTGGTGTGCTGGGACAGCCTTAATGCTCGTCTTCTTCAACATCTTCACGGCCATCTTGGAAAAGTTTACAGCACACGTAAACCCTTGTTCTACTCGTAGCTGACTCGCCAAAACCAATATTCGTCATTTCAAAAGCGTTTTTTACATTTTTATAGCACAATTTAATGCAAATTCTCTGATTCGTTTTTAAAAGAAGTCAACAATCACCACTCGTAAGCAAACACATGAAACCTTCCTGACGAGTGACGACAATATGGCTGCCGGTGTACAGATTCGTTTCAGACATGTTCGCCAACACAACAACGAAAAAAAGGCACGACTCTGCCCAGTTACTTTTCTTAACACACCTGTTATGCACAGATTCTGATTGTAAAACTCGTCTTCTTAGGTTAAACCTTTAGCATAAGATGGCCCTTCGTAGTGAGTAGAATGTGAGCGCATTTCAGATTTATCAATTCGATCAATTATTGTATGAAACACTGAAAAACAGATTTTTGTTATATAATAAATTATGGAATGCAGCAATCACTCGTCCTTTTTAGATTTTATTATGCAAATCCAGATTTCAGCTAGTAGCTAGCCATTCTCAATGTGCTATTTTTTACTCTAAATGCATGTAAGTCACGTCTGATGCCCGAACAACAGGGTCTTACATGCATTGAGAATAAAACATAGCGCATTGAGAATGGATAGCTAGTAGCCGAAATCTGGATTTGCATAATAAAATCTAAAAAGGACGAATGATTGCTGCACTCGTATAAGTCACATACAGTAGGTGAGTGCATCCACTTTCCAAGTGGAAGGTAACCTGATGAAGATTTTTTTGTTACGCCTGGAAGCTTTTGAATAGGCAACCTGCAACTCTCACTGCACACAATAATGCGTGTTACCCGTTTAATGATAAAAATTCTATGAAGAACTGCCTTCTGTTTTTTTCTGCAGTATCCCAGTATCGTATCAGGAAACGGTGAAGTCAGTTTCGTTAAACTAACGGCGTTGCTACGACAGTACAGTGCACATGCAGACGAGTTGAAATGGCAGGGCAGGTCTTATTTCCGCACGGCCATCATTTAGCACGAATAATAGCGCCCTTTCATTCCTGGGTCACGAATGAACGTCGAGAAACAAAGGGACATTCCAAACAAGCCACGGAATTATGAATCGCGGCACCCGCTTTCTCCACCGAGACCATTAAACGGAACGGTATTCACCTTCTTACGTCACGTCGCGCCTCACAAAGGCAGACTCTGTGGGAGGAATGTGGACTGAGGGAGCAAAACTAGAGGGATACGTGGACGATCTCTGTGGGACGGAATGGAAATCAAGAGGAAAAATAGATTCAAGCAACACAGCGACCAACAGTGAGAGCTGACAATTAAGGATTGTAACGTACACTGAAGAGCCGAAGAAACTTGTACACCAGCCTAGTATCGTATAGGGCTAACGCGAGCAAGAGGAAGTGCCGCAGCACAACGTAGCATGGACTCGAATAATGTCTGAAGTAGTGCTGGAGGGAACTGACACCACGAATCCTGCAGCGCTGTCCATAAATCCGTAAGAACACGACGGGGTGGAGATCTCTTCTGAATAGCACGTTGTAATGCATCCCAAATACACTCAATAATTTCATGTCTGGGGAGATTGGTGGCCGGCGGAAGCGTTTAAACTCACAAGTGTGTTCCTGGAGTCACTCTGTAGCAGTTCTGCACGTGTGGGGTGTCGCCCTGTCCTGCTGGAATTGCCCGTCGTAATGCACAATGGACATTGAAAGGTCTCTGTTGGATTCCTTTCATGTTAATTTCTTAAATCTGTTGTCATTTACGGCATAAATTCCTCTTCTAAATTTACTGAGGCGTTTCTGACTATCTGAGAGGAGACTGAGTAGTGGAACGTGTTACTTTTACACACAAACAAGAACGATCTGTCACACTACTACACTTTAAAACACAGTTTATATGTAATTCATGTCACACAGTCTCATACGGAACCTACATCCGCTTTCTTTTATATACTGTATATGATAAGATACTGTTCCCTTCTGTGTGAGAGGATGAATGAGCAAATGTATTTCTAGTTGCATGCTTGAGGGTAGCAGACAAGCCTGTCTGCTAGAGAACAGTAGGACCAACGTCGGAACAGGTAGCTACGCTTTCTAAAAGCAAAGAGGTTTCTATCCTTAGTATGGTCCTGTCTGTCTCTTGTCATGTTGGTATAGGAAGCTGCCCCTCTGGCCACTTCCGTTTGTATTTGTGAGCCACCCTGAGAAAGGGACCAGGTCAGTCTGTCCGTGGCAAGCGTCTGAAGTGGTAAGATCTCCGGCTAAGCGCGTGTCTGCTAAGTCCGTAGGACAATGGATTTCTTAAGTTCAGCCTAACTGAAAATTTAATCACCTTTATTTCAGGTTTAGCTCTAAAATATCTAATGTTATCTTAAATTGCAGCGCAGTATAATTCTCGTGTGAAGTTCAGAATATATTCCGGTAGTTGCTTTGTCACTACTTTGTGAGTAAAGTGGAACCACGTGTTGATCAGTAACTCTAACTAAGTTCATCAATCTTAAATGCGAATGTGCGTGAGATTATAACGTCTCGTCTTGACAATATTTTTCAACATAGCAACTTTTCTTTATGTTCAACCCACGGGGGGTGTACTTTGTGAAACCAGTACCACGTGATTATACAATTGTTTGACCCATCAGGTTAATAGTAAGACGATAGTAACCAGTTCGAGGTTTTTCTTTTGTAAATTGATTTTCGACCTAATTTATTTTAATTATCAAAATTATTGTGGAGTTACACTCTTTGTGTAAACCAAGTTTGCCACGTGAAGCATGTGGTGTAATCACCAAAGTAGCCCTCAGCTATTCTTTTCGCGAAGATTTCACAATGAGTTAATATGAATTTAGTATACCAGTGTGTGGTAATTTCATGACGGACAGGATTGTGCTACGAACGTAACTTCTTTGGGTGAAAGTTGAATCGGTTGGTAGTGGTTAATTTTCTCTTGCATATGTTTCAACGTTCTTTGTGTGTTGTTTTATGAATGCAGTGTTGTATGCAGTCTCCCAATCTTGGCTCCATATTTGATGTGTTCCGTAAGATTACAATCTCACATTTTCACAATCCTAAATAAGGCACCAGTTTAGTTAGGAATCAAGTTTAATATGCTGAAATTTCAATGATCAATGTTAAAATAAATTTCCAAATATAAACTGATTTATTTCTTTTTATTTAAATTATCTTTTATATATATATCACCAGTTGTCGTATGACTATTAAAAGATTATAATTAATGTTAGTCTGGTTGGGAATTTGGTAAGCTACACTGGATACCCGGTGAAACAGTTGCTCAGTAATGCAAGGTTAACTTCCCCAAACAGCTCACAGCTTTTAAACCGCTTTTATTGGCTAGCAGCACCGCTTACACCGCAAAATAAAGCAACAACGTTATAACATGAATGGATGTAGGTGATCAGGCAGGATGCTTATGTACGAGTCACCTGTCAGAGTCTATCTAGACGTATGAGGGGTCCCATATCACTCCAGCAGCACAGGACCCACACAGGGAGCTTCCACCAGCTTCAACAGTCCCCTGCTGACATGCAGGGTCCATGGATTCATGAGGTTGTGTCCATACCCGTACACGTTCATCCGCTCGATACAATTTGAAACGAGACTCGTCCGACCAGGTAACATGTTTGCAGTCATCAATAGTCCAGTGTCGGTGTTGACGGGCCAAGGCGAGGAGTAAAGCTTCGTCTCGTGCGGTCATCAAGGGAACAAAAGTGGTCCTTCGCCTCCGAAAGCCCATATCGATGATGTTTCGTTGAATGGTTGGCACGCTGACCCTTGTTGACAGCCCAGCATTGAAATCTGCAGCAATTTGCGGAAGGGTTCCACTTCTGTCAAGGAGAACGATTCTCTCCAGTCGTCGTTGGCCCCGTTCTTGCAAGATGTTTTTCCTGCCGCAGCGATGTCAGAGATTTGATGTTTTACTGGATTCCTGATATTCACGGTACACTCGTGAAATGGTCGTACAGGAATATCCCCAATTCGTCGCTACCTCGGAGATGCTGTGTCCGATCGCTAGTGCGCCGACGATAACCCAACGTATAAATTCACTTAAATTTTGATAATGTGCCATTATAGCAGCAGTAACCGGTCTAACAATTGCGCCACTCTTATATAGGAGTTGCCGACAGCAGCGGCTTATTCTGCCAGTTTACATATCTCTGTATTTGAATAGGCATGCCTACACCAGTTTCTTTGGCGCTTCAGTGCATGTTGCAGCTATTTATTTCCGCTGTGAAGCGTAAGTTCGATGATGTGGTGGTTGCGCTCCATTCGCGCGCTTCTACGTGGTTAATCACATCATTCATTTACAACCTGCAGTCTGATTTGTTTTAAATACGAAGTACGATTGTTGTTACCGTGCACAGAGAAAGAATTTTGTCGTCAGGTGCTGCATCTTCGCGGTCACGTACTCCCTGCCTTATCGCTGTCCAATATCAATCTCTGCGCCTGGCTTCATCAGAGTAGGATCGAAAACGGTAACACGCACGGAGTGAGCTACAATGGGAATTTTGTTCAAAACATAAATCAGAATTAATCGGACTCATTTCCAGTACCACGGCAGCTCTCCTAATATATCCAGCCACAGAACAATTAACATGCTACGAGGTCTTCTCTTAGATTAAAGCGACCTGTATTACACTGGCATGTAAAGTATGTCACATACATTTAAAGATCAAGATTCGATTCGCAATTTGTTTTGAGTAGGAGAGGAGGTTTTTTTCAAAACTGCTCAACATAAGTGAAAAGATAGTTACCGGCAAGATTCGAACATGGGGCAGCCCATAAAACAAAAACATAGGTATGTATTTAATACATAAAGTTTCATAATACTATGAACTTCCAGTGTGAAACTTCTGTTTTCTTTCTGGCAGACTGGCACTCACAAAACAATTTGTAGCCACTGCCAAAACACTCTAGTTCTTGGTCTTTGCAACAAGAACTGCAACAAATACATTATCTATATAAAAGAAATGTAAATGAAAGCCGGCCGCTGCGACCGAGCCGTTCTAGGTGCTTCAGTCCGGAACCGCGCTAATGCTTCGGTCTCAGGGTCGAATCCTGCCTCGGGAATGGATGTGTGTGATGTCCTTAGGTTAGTTAGGTTTAAGTAGTTCTAAGTTCTAGGGGACTGATGACCTCCGATGGTAAGTCCGATAGTGCTTGGAGCCATCTGAACCCATTTTTTTGTAAATGAAAATTTGTTCAAAATCGTAATCTCCGAAAGTGCTTGACTAGTTTCCTTGAAATTTTGACATCATTGCATTCTAAAACAGGCGTGTTTTAGGTACCTAATTCTTTAATATTTATATCTTTCAATATATGTAATATACAGATGTGTGTGTGTAATGTACAAAGAGGAAACATTGTTACCAAAAATCTGAAAATATACCTTTCTGATTTACTTTGTAGACTTAACTGTAATATTGTTTTACAGACATAAAGGATGATTCTTAAATACGTAAATATCTGTGGAAATATACAATAGCGAAACGTTGTTAGGAAACAGGAAAGTTGTATCTATGGCTTACTGGTTTATGATTAGAATACTGCTACACAATCTGAATCTGCAATAACAATAAACACGGCTCAAGGTGAGACAAATGAGGGAAGAGGAGATGGACAGAGGGCTGTGAGGAAACGGAAACAGAAATCGGGAAGGAAGAGATGGGCAGAGAGAGAGAGAGAGAGAGAGAGAGAGAGAGAGAGAGAGAGAGAGAGAGCAGGAGAAGATGGAGAAAGAAAGGGGGAATAAAGACGAGACGGACAAAGAAAAGTGGGAGCGGGAGATGGACAGAGACAGGAAAGAGGAGGAGGTTAGGACATGCATCCATTTACCATCCATACTAGGAACGGGTGTTGCCTCTTTTCTTTCTTTTACAAATAAGCAGATTGAACCAAAGCAGAGCGTGGTCGGGTAGAGCTAGTCTACAATAAATAACATCGACTGTTACAGATAATACTGCCAGTAAATTAATAACCGAGACCTAGATTCTTTCAGAAAATATAGGTGATAAAAATTTGGAACGAGGTGGACACGAACCTGCTACCCTTCTCTTCACTGATCACGATGGTATCCACAACGTTGCGGTCTCAACACGGCACCATGATCTCCGCATCTGATATACACTATCTTAAGACTGTATCTAGAAATGCCGTTGGTTGGCTGGTTGGTTGATTTGGGGGAGGGGACCAGAAAGCGACGGTTTTGGAAGGATGGGGAAGGAAGTCGGGGGGACCATCCCGGCATTTGCCTGAAGTGAGTTAGGGAAATCACGGAAAACCTAAATCAGGATTTGAACACCCCCCCCCCCCCCCCCCAAATGCGAGTCCAGTGTGCTAACCATTGCACCACCTCGCTAGGTACTTAACTACGACAAACTGTACCGAAACGATGCGCTTTTGATACATCATGATTGTGTCGTAGCAGTGAAATGGTGTCCTTTCGTTGCACACAACTTCTAACACCAAAGACATCAAATGCAGGGTAGCATTTAACTACTGAGCCGTTGTTTCATGCCATTTTATTACAACAAATTGTAGCTAAACTGAGTTTCTCGATTTACTGATGCTTTGAAACAGCTTATATTCATACTGCATACTGTATGATAGAACCCACCCAATACGATGTTTACATCCATACAATGCGGCGGGCTCCTCTGCATGAAGCAAAAATTTGACGTTAAGGAGTCTTCCTTTCGCGCCGCGCAGTGTAGTGGAACGTGCAATTCCACGCTGTGACGTCACCGCCTCTTCGCCCATGTGCGTTTCTACGACTCACGAGAGGACGGCCTCAAGCCGTCGGCACACGGACCGTGCTGTCGAACGTCAACGTTGAGCGTGCCAAGTTCAACGTGCTGCTGAACTCTCAAGAACGATGCGGGGGTTGGGTTGTTTCGGGGAAGACACCAAACAGTGAGGTCATCGGTCTCATCGGATTAGGGAAGGATGGGGAAGGAAGTCGGCCGTGCCCTTTCAAAGGAACCATCCCGGCATTTGTCTGGAACGATTTAGGGAAATCACGGAAAACCTAAATCAGGATGGCCGGACGCGGGATTGAACCGTCGTCCTCCCGAATGCGAGTCCAGAGTGCTAACGACTGCGCCACCTCGCTCGGTCAAGAACGATGCGACTTGTGCATATGTGGGCCCCAATGTGGTATACGCGATCGCAACGCTCTCCAGCGGCAGTTGAGAGATGTTTCTAGTTCGCGGATCACACCCTTAACTTAACGGGCGCGCTTAAAATTCCCACGTAAGCTCTATTAAAACGCACGTTTTTTCCATCGTCCACGAAAAGGACAGTACGATGTCGTATCAATAAAAACACAGGCTTATAGGAGTTCCATTACAAACAGTGCGTTACAAATTTGGAATACTTCTGCGCATAACATAAACATTATTTCATCATTCCCACATTTTAGTAAAACCCTATGGTCAGTCTTACTTGATCACTAAAACAGTGCGTTACAAATTTGGAATACTTCTGCGCATAACAAACATTATTTCATCATTCCCACATTTTAGTAAAACCGCAAGGTCAGTCTTACTTGATCACTCTTCCTACCCAGTAGCAGAATCTTTGCAACATGTGAATTACGAAGCGTAAAAGAAAAAGGAGCAAAATATCGTTATACAAGTAGCGCAAGCTGTCCTGTAGATTAAGCCAATCGAACAAAGTCACCCCTAAAAAAAAGGGTGAACTTATATTTACATAACATGAAATATTATAATATATGCTTATATTAAACTAATAATAAAGTATCAGAACCTAATAAAAGTACGAATGTTAGGAAAAAAATTTCGAGAGAGTCAAGACGCGAACCACGACCTCGTTATAAAACTCTTCTCTGGTCAGTGACTCTACTCATTACTCTAAACCAACATCACACCTTCGTCAACTAATCAGGTTATCTTACCCCTTGCTGAAATCCTTAATCGTAGATATGTTACTAACTGAAATTTAATTATAACAAATTGTACCAAGAAAAATACGTTTTGGGTCGATCTTCAGTGTGTCGCTGCCTTCAAATAGCCTACTCTCACAATACGCAAGTTACAATAATTCTTTTGCCACGAATATCATGTTTCTCATTATTTTATTGGAACGAATCACACAGTTAACAACGGGTTTTTCAGTGATTCTCAATTTGCTGGTGCTCAGAAACGGCATATATACATACAGGCTTGAAATGAATAAAATATGGCGCCTCACAACTCTGTACTGAAGGGAGATGGCGTGCTTGTGACGCAGGTCGCATTGTGCCATCTCATTGGTCAACGCTCAGAATATCTGACATGGCAGATATTGCTCTGCACGTTCGGAAAGACTCCCGAGCGTGCTATTCCACGCTATGACGTCAGAAACTCGGCACGCTCAACGCTCGGGTGCACGGTTCGTATGCCGACGGCCTTAGGAGTATTCGGCGACGTGAAATTCCACACTGTGACGCCAGAAAGCTACCCCGGCTCCACGCCTTACGACAGCTTCCACGTCCCGTGTGCAGAGGCCCTACAAGCCAGTAATGGGCGCACGAGTATCACAGGGTCACAACGTGGAGTGGTGTGGGCCGATGGCCCCAGCCACTGCTATCGCCTGTTCTCTTATCGCTGGCCGATGCGGCTGATAAGCGCAGATTAAATTCCCGAGCCGGCGGCGACAACACGCCCGGTGCGTCACCGGCGTCGGTCCTACACAATCAGCTGAGGTTGCCCAACGCCGCCCACGGCCGAACGTCGCGTCAACACGACGACGCAACGGGCCGTTTCTTCTGCCCACAACAGGCCGTGGCTCCGATGGGAATTTGATGGGAGGAAAATTAACACTCCGTCTTCTTTTTCCTCCAGCGAATGCATTAATCAACATTCATCCAGGATGTTCTAGGCGTTTTTCAAGGGATTCTGTGGATAAGAAATCCATACCGATCTGTGCAAAATACTGAAACGAATTATCGACAAAAGAAGGGAAAACTGGTTGAAGCCAACCTCGAGGAGGAGAAATGTAGGCGCACGCGAGACAATACCGACCCACAGACTCATCTTACACCCAAACCTCCAGATGCCTGTCAGATCGGTGGCAAACGTTGTATATCGTCAGACTACCAACGAACGCTCCAATACAGTTTGTGTCGCGCGCTCTCGTCTGCGAGAACGTGCTTACACAGAAAGTAATAAGTAACACGGACCACAGGTAGAGCATTACTGTGAGCGTCTGTCATGTAGAACTGCCGTGGGGGAAGTCGGTAGCAGAGCGTTTGTTTGTCGTATAAAGAATCGAGCCCTGGTCATACCGGCTTTGGTACTGTGGTACGCGTGAAACTGTTTTATTGAACAACACGCTCCCGACATGTAAAAGGACTGTCGGATGTTTATAGCAATGTTCTGTTAGCAGTCCGCTTTCGATTCGTTTATCTGAAAGTAGAAGATCTATAGAGAACATTCGTAGTTCCACATAATAAACACAAACAATCGAAACAGAAGAATAAACAGTTGCATTATTATTTCTTTCCTTTCTCAGACGTTATGTCTGGTTAAAGATGGAAAGTGACGCGGACCTTGATCAAGCGTGACTTCCTTTTAACTGTACCGTATATGTTATATTGCATTTAGGAACTTTAGGGTAATTGAACATGTATCAATAATTACGGATTTCTGTAGTTGTATATACAGGGTGTTACAAAAAGGTACGGCCAAACTTTCAGGAAACATTCCTCACACACAAAGAAAGAAAATATGTTATGTGGACATGTGTTCGGAAACGCTTACTTTCCATGTTAGAGCTCATTTTATTACGTCTCTTCAAATCATATTAATCATGGAATGGAAACACACAGCAACAGAACGTACCAGCGTCACTTCAAACACTTTGTTACAGGAAATGTTCAAAATGTCCTCCGTTAGCGAGGATACATGCATCCACCCTCCGTCGCATGGAATCCCTGATGCGCTGATGCAGCCCTGGAGAATGGCGTATTGTATCACAGCCGTCCACAATACGAGCACGAAGAGTCTCTACATTTGGTACCGGGGTTGCGTAGACAAGAGCTTTCAAATGCCCCCATAAATGAAAGTCAAGAGGGTTGAGGTCAGGAGAGCGTGGAGGCCATGGAATTGGTCCGCCTCTACCAATCCATCGGTCACCGAATCTGTTGTTGAGAAGCGTACGAACACTTCGACTGAAATGTGCAGGAGCTCCATCGCGTGTGAATCACATGTTGTGTGGTAAAAGCACATGTTCTAGCAGCACAGGTAGAGTATCCCGTATGAAATCATGATAACGTGCTCCATTGAGCGTAGGTGGACGAAACTAAAATGAGGTCTAACATGAGAATTAAGCGTTTCCGGACACATGTCCACATAACATCTTTTCTTTATTCGTGTGTGAGGAATGTTTCCTGAAAGTTTGGCCGTACCTTTTTGTAACACCCTGTATACGTTTGGATGTAGCTATAGTGCGTTGATGTACTAGTGGATGTTGTGTGGTATGACTCCTGTAGTTGATAGTATAATTGGTATAATATCAACTTTATCCTGATGCCACATGTCCTTGACTTCCTCAGCCAGTTGGATGTATTTTTCAATTTTTTCTCCTCTTTTCTTTTGTATGTTTGTTGTATTGGGTAAGCGGACTGGTTCAAATGGCTCTGAGCACTATGGAACTCAACTGCTGTGGTCATAAGTCCCCTAGAACTTAGAACTACTTAAACCTAACTAACCTAAGGACATCACACACATCCATGCCCGAGGCAGGATTCGAACCTGCGACCGTAGCGGTCGTGCGGTTCCAGACTGTAGCGCCTTTAACCGCTCGGCCACTTCGGCCGGCTAAGCGGACTGCATTATTATTATTATTATTATTATTATTATTGATACTTCCACATATGTGATGCAATTGTTTCGTTATTCTTCTCTTCCGATTGCTTATGTTTACTCTATGAAACTACAAATGTGCTCTATAGGTTTGCTACTTTCAAATAAACAAATAATAATAATAATAATAATAATAATATAACACTATTACTACTTCCGTAGATGTGATGCAATTGTTTCTTTTTTCTTCTATTCCCATTGTTTATGTTTACTTTCTACGTACGTGCTCTATAGGTTTGCTAAAGTGTGGGGCAAAAGTCACGAAGGGATTATAATTGCGATTGACTGTTTTATTTACTCTTCCCTTCTCTCTTTTGTTTCATCTTCTGACGGAGGAAGGACGGGAGACTGAGCATGTAAAACGCATTGTGGTGCTTTGCTTTCAAATAGCAATCATAACTAAGCATGACTTAGCGACATTTGGCGCACTCTTTACTTTCAGATAAATGAAATGAAAGTGGTCAGCCAATAGAACTTTGCTATTAACTGCGAACAATGGTTTGTCTGTCCGTAGCTCGTGGTCTTGCGGTAGCGCTCTCGCTTCCCGCGCATGGGGTCCCGGATTCGGTTCCCGGCGGGGTCAGGAATTTTCTTTGCCTCGAAATGACTGGGTGTTTTGTGTCTTTCATCATCATTGACGAGCAAGTCGCCGCAGCGGCGCGTCAGCTAAAAAGGACTTGCAATTTCGGCGGCCGAACACTCCGCACGGGGTCTCCTGGCCAACAATGCTAGTGTTAAGTCTACAGCGCGAATGGCGCACTCTGACTTCGCCGCGTGATTCGTCACATACTGGCAAATCAAAAATGTCTCACACAAAATTTCATCCTGAGTGTATTTCGGACAGTAAATCGACGTTAAAGATTGGCAATCTGGCAACACTTTAATCACGTGTACCGTTACTAATTCTGTCTGCTGAGCGTGCAGTGCTGTGCAGTTGATGCAGTGAAGAGCGGTTTGGGTTAGCAATCAGAAGGTCGACAGTTCGATGCTGGGTCGAGGTTTATTTGTATTTATTTGCTAAAAGTAGTCTGCGTTGTACGGTACCTGGCGTCTTAATCATCATACAGCAACTACAGTAGGTCTTCTACAAAACATTTGCAGTTACATACTACGAACACATAAATGGAATTACAATCGTTTTCATTGGTCAGCGTTTAAAGAAAACTTTTGCAAGTCGTGGACGAGAATTATTTCGCGCCACTGCATCTACTAAATTTCAAACTTGATTTCTGTGTACCCTCCCCCAATGATCCCACTGAAATATTTGCAAAGAACGTTGCTAGCCCTACTGGTGACGTAAGGCTGTGACGAAATGTGATGGACCTGCAAGTTCAAATGGCTCTGAGCACTATGGGACTTAACATCTATGGTCATCAGTCCCCTAGAACTTAGAACTACTTAAACCTAACTAACCTAAGGACATCACACAACACCCAGCCATCACGAGGCAGAGAAAATCCCTGACCCCGCCGGGAATCGAACCCGGGAATCCGGGCGCGGGAAGCGAGAACGCTACCGCACGACCACGAGCTGCGGGCACAGCGACCTGCAAGTGGCAAAAATAATAAAACATTATCTACTGCACAAACAGCACAATACTACTGCTACGTCCAGACAGAGAGATGCTGTCGATGACCTACTGAATGGTTGTTTTGGGATTATTGCTGTACACATTGTCTTTAATATAGCCCTAAAAAAAAAGGAGTCGCATGTGGTCAGATCCGGAGAATATGTCGGCCAATCGAGGCCCATGCCAGTGGCCTCCCTCTGGGTACCCCAGAGCCAGAATGTGGTCCCCCTCCAGGACATCATATGCTCTCCTGCTTTGATGGGGTCAAGCTCCGTCTTGCATGAACCACATCTTGCCGAAATCAGGGTCACTTTGGATCATGGGGATGAAATCATCTTGCAAAACCTTCGCTTACCGTTCGGTAGTCACCGTGCCATCAAGGAATATCGCACCGATTATCACGTGTCTGGACCCTGCACACCACGCAATCTCCCGTTGAGGGTGAAGAGACTTCTGGATCGCGAAATGCGGATTCTCAGTCCCGCAAATGCACCAATTTTGCTTGTTGACTAACCCATCCAAATACAAGCGGGGTTCGTCGCTAAACGAAAGCATACACCGCATACCAATTCCTATCACGCACCGCGGCCAACCGTACAGTTTGGACGTCCTAACACAACCCGTTCAGAAATTATGCCGATTTTGTTTCAGATAATTCAATAATTGTCACCCTGTGTAAAGTTTGGCTGTCGACCCCTCCAGTAAGTGGCGTCATCACAATCAAATCCATCGGCTAACAAAATGTTTTCCCCATTATCTACAGGAGCAGAATTCCAATTTTTGCACTCAGCTGATATGAATTCTACCTGGAATAATGAAATTGAAGGGGAAACTGGTACACATAATAATTTGATGGATCACTACTTGCCTTAAGTACGTATGGTAGAGAAAATTGTAATCAAATAGCAGTTAAGGAGAAAATAATTACGAGGTGTGGCTAGAAAAAAACCGGACTAGTACTGGTGAAACAATAAAACGAATACAATAAGGCTGAAAGTCGCGTGGCCTTTCACGTGACTCTCGCTCCGCCTACTGCTCGAGTTTCATCTGCCTCCTGCACTCAGTCTGCCCGTGGCGTCTGTTTTAAGTAGTTGACGTTTTGTCTGTGCGTCGGAAAATGTTCAGTGTACAGAAAGAACAGCGTGTTAACATCAAATTTTGTTTCAAACTAGGAAAATCTGCAAGTGAAACGTTTGTAATGTTACAACAAGTGTACGGCGATGATTGTTTATCGCGAACACAAGTGTTTGAGTGGTTTAAACGATTTAAAGATGGCCGCGAAGACACCAGTGATGACACTCGCACTGGCAGACCATTGTCAGCAAAAACTGATGCAAACATTGAAAAAATCGGTAAACTTGTTCGACAAGATCGCCGTTTAACAATCAGAGCAGTGTCTGAGTTAACAGGAGTTGACAAGGAAAGTGTTAGGCAGATTCTTCATGAAAGTTTCAACATGAACAAAGTGTGTTCAAAAATGGTTCCAAAGTGTCTCACAATTGAACAGAAGGAACGCCGAAGAATGATTTGTTCTGACATCCTGGAAAACATTGAAAGTGATCCCACCTACTTACAAAATGTTATTACTTGCGATGAATCGTGGTTTTATACTTACGATCCCGAAACTAAACGCCAATCGATGCATTGGAAAACTCCTGGTTCTCCACGACAAAAAAAAGCACGAATGTCAAAATCGAAATTCAAGGCAATGATGATTTTTTTTTTTTTCACATCAAAGGGATTGTGCACATTGATTGGGTACCAGAGGGACAAACAGTGAATCAGCATTACTACATTAGCGTCCTGGCTACCCTACGTGAGCGAGTACGGAGAAAACGGAACGATTTGTGGAGAAAACAGTCATGGATCCTTCACCAAGACAATGCCCCAGCTCACAGTGCGTTGTCAGTGAAGACGTTTTTGGCAAAACACAACATTCCCATCTTAGATCATCCACCCTACTCACCTGATTTGGCCCCCTGTGACTTTTTCTTTTCCCTAAAGTCAAGTCAGCTTTGAAAGGAACTAGATTTGAGACTGTTGAAGCAGTAAAAGAAAAAGCGACGGAAGTAATGTATGGACTTACCGAAAATGATCTGCAGCATTGCTATGAACACTGGAAAATTCGTATGGAGCGGTGTAGAGACCGAGGAGGAGAGTACATTGAAGGAGATAACATGAAATTGTAAATAATTGTAAATAAATGTTTTTTCCAGTATCAGTCCGGTTTTTTTCTAGCCGCACCTCGTATTAGTACTGCTGAATGATGGAGATGGGAGATTCGAGCTAGCTCTGTTTCAGGGTGTTAATTAAAATGTAATCCTTAATCAGTACACAGCAATACTATTTTTACGGAGGAAGAATAATGTCCGTACATGGCTGTTGACGGTTGTATCTAACGTTATTGCTACTTTTACATCTGCAGCTATGTTCCTCCCCGATGTCGCACCAGACATTTACTTGTTATTCTCCGGAATTATACAGTTCTGTTCTGCTGACACTCTGTCGGCCGAGCCAAGCCTGTTTCGTTCTTCCCACCCTGCCTCGCGTTCCCTCCCGCCACCTCTGTCTGGTTTAGTTTCCTCATTCCAGATTCCTCTCAGAAACTCTACTGCTGCCGTGCGCGCCGTGACGTAAGAATGCAGAGAGCGCTGTGTTCAGCGAAAGCGGGCGATACGCTTCCTAATTCCGTTGCTCGTTTGCAAAGGCACCTCGATTCCCGATTTGCATTCACAAAGCCGGAAAGCAAGCGGCGGTATTACTAGTGCTAACCAATGGCTGCGCAGAAATGAGAACGTGGCTCTCGGCTGTACGGTAACCCACGCCGGCCTCTTATCAGCCTGCACATTTGTGGGGGGGGGGGGACTGTTGTGAAATACGACACAGCACGCGCACGCACACGTACACATGTGGCCAGGTGCGTGCTGTGACGAGACTGGTTTCCTCAATACTAGCAGCGAGTGTACACAACAGCCTACGGCCACACTCACATGGGACGAGGCAGCTGACTTTTCATCTCAATAGCGTAATGTCAATTATGACGATGCGAACACCCAGTTCCCGAGCGGTAAAAATCTCTGACGCGGCCGGGAATCGAACCCGAGCCCTTTCGTTTTGGGCTTCGGCGCGCTGACAGCACAGCTACAGAGGCGGACAGGCATCTGACGTGAACGTGGAAGCAGACGGGAAATCTAACCGCATGAGACGTACTGGTTAATTCGCGACTGTTGCGCTTTCGAGTGACACCGGTCGGCACTACCTGCCTTCCTAACCGCACAGTTTGTTTACGAAAATGTACACGCGTAAAATTCATACATTAGCTCCATTAAAACACGTACTCCCTCCCTTGTCCACATGCTAGTTGTGGTGTCACCGCCAGACACCACACTTGCTAGGTGGTAGCTTTAAATCGGCCGCGGTCCATTAGTACATGTCGGACCCGCGTGTCGCCACTGTCAGTGATCGCAGACCGAGCGCCACCACACGGCAGGTCTAGAGAGACGTACTAGGACTCGCCCCAGTTGTACGGACGACTTTGCTAGCGACTACACTGAGGAAGCCTTTCTCTCATTTGCCGAGAGATAGTTAGAATAGCCTTCAGCTAATTCCATGGCTACGACCTAGCAAGGCGCCATTAACCATATCTGGAGAGAGTCTCACTTGTATCATCAATAATGCTGTATACAAATGATGGATTAAAGTTAAGTATTCCAGCAGCTACGTACTTTTCTTTATATCATTCATTACGTATCCTGTTTCAGACCTAACGCCAGCCGGCGTGTGTAAACGCGTGCCTTTCGGTTACCCGTCACTGTGGACTGGCTGTCTTGTCAGTCCACCACACTAGTCATTTTCTTTTATCTGTAATAACTTACAAATAAATTAAAACTTCAATTGTCATGAACACGTTGTAAGACAGAAATGAATGTTTCCTATCCAGTCTGTAAGGACATTAGCTTATACACGATTATTCAGCTGCTCCTACCGATGGGTTTTAAGCAACCCGCAATGCCTTCAAAAAACGCACGTGACATTTTCGTTTTCTCTGGCTTGCTATGCACAAGGTATTACTCCTATGGAAAAACATGAACAGGACCTTTTTGTAGCATATTTAACATAGTTTAATTTTCTACAAGGGTATGTTTTCGCCAGAGGCCACAGTTTTTGAGTTATTAAAAAAAATTGTCTCGAGGTCACTTTTGCACATTTCTCTTGAACAATTCGAAAACTGTGGCCTTTAGCAAAAACGTATCCCAGTACAAAATCTAACTAAATTAAATTTCCTACAAAATGGTTCTGTTCATGTTTTCTGCAGGACTACTTAGTTTGTGTGTAGCCAGTGAGAGAAAATGAAAATATTGTGTGGGGCATTTGAAATTGTTGCGGGTTGAATAACGGCATCAGCAGGGGCACCTAAATCACCCTTTGTAAGTTCATAAAATTGAATAAACTCATTTCTAATACAGAGCGCACTTTTCTTTACACATTTCTATCAACTTGATTAGAAACCTCCACAACATTTTAGGAAGCACGAAAGCGAGGGATAAAAAAGAAGAAGCAAGAATCGAATCATCTATACAGTACTTCGTAAATTGTAAATTGGCGCCTGTACCCAAATCTTTCAGTGCAGAGCAGAAAGAAACATACAGAAGACACTAACAAGAAGAAGGGACAGGGTGATAAGAGGTGGGTTAAGACATAAGGAAATAACTTCCATGGTAATAGAGGCAGCTGTAGAGGGTAAGAGAGAGAGATTGGAATACATCCAACGAATATTTGAGGAAGTAGGTCGCAAGGGCTACTCTGAGATGAAGAAATTGGCACAGAAGAGGTCGGCAAATGGATGACCCAAAATAAATTCTGGGCCGGACACTTGTGATGAAACACTGTAGTTCCACACTGCCTTTTGCTGAACAAAATGCGAGTTTACCGAGCACTGGACCAGACCTGTGAACTGGATTCAGGATTTCCTACCAGACAGAAATCTATGTATGTGAAGGTAGTTTCGAGAGCACACCAACGGATTGTTCTGCTGCTGTTATTGTTTACAGTTCACAAGATAATTCAAGTTACGCACAAACTGAAGGACCTGAAAGAGGAGTCGACATGCAAGAACTCTGAGAGGAAGTTACATTCTTGGAAGAAATCCTGAGACAGTGAAAGCTCTGGAATGGTAGGAACGACTGACCAACAAATAATTCCTCAAGTCAGCGACACGTGTCTCAACAGATGTAAGGTGGTCACGTCATTTTTGATTTCTGTATGCCATTGACGTGCATATGTCAGAGAGAGAGAGAGAGAGAGAGAGAGAGAGAGAGAGAGAGAGAGAGAGAGAGAGAGTGAGTTACGTTACAATCTTTGGTCTGTTTGTGGCACAGTCTTTGCCTTGCGCATTCTGGTACATTTTGAGTTGAAGAGTGGCAGGTCATGGACTTATTTTGTAGTGCTGTGTTGACTTGTGATTGTATCTGTTAGATGAAGGAAGATTTATTGCAAAGGGCAGAAAGCGAAAGGAATACAAATTTTGAATAATGTTATTTTTTTAAAGAGATGTAGTTTGAGGTAAGACTGCAGCACCGCGCACCTACTTGTAGAAATGATTATTGTCAGCTAATTAACTTACTTTACTTGATCACAGTTGAGAGAAAGACCGCCCCACTTCCCTGAGTCATCCACTAACGTATTAACGGATTAAGCTGTTTGGTTTTTGTGGTGTCACCGCCAGACACCACACTTGCTAGGTGGTAGCCTTTAAATCGGCAGCGGTCCGCTAGTATACGTCGGACCCGCGTGTCGCCACTGTCAGTGATTGCAGACAGAGCGCCGCCACACGGCAGGTCTAGAGACACGTCCTAGCACTCGCTCCAGTTGTACAGCCGACTTTGCTAGCGAAGCTACACTGACGAATACGCTCTCATTTGCCGAGACGATAGTTAGCATAGCCTTCAGTTACGTCATTTGCTACGACCTAGCAAGGCGCCATTACCAGTTATATTGAGCTTGCACTTATGTATCTTCAAGAGCGATGTTCTCCAATTGTGGATTAAAGTTAAGTATTCAAAGAGCTTCGTACTTTATTTATTAGACTCAACTCCTTTAACTGTTCCAGACCTCACGCAAATCTGCGTGAGCTTGCACGCGTACATTTCGGCCTCCTCTAGCTACAAGGTGTTGGCTCTTCTGCCAACACATCAGTTTTTATTCTCTGTTAACATCTTACTGTTTTTAAAGCATTGTTCACTTTGTTAAGCCTAGTATTGATTACACCAATTCTAACCTTGAAGATCACGCAAAGTTTCACTCTTCCTTTTTGAAAACATACTTCATTCTAAAATCGTTGTCCTGGAATGTCATTTCATAGGAATAGTTACTCTCCCCACACCGCTATTTATCAATTCGCATTACAACATGTGGCATGCAACTGTTGGAAATTTTTTTAACAAATAGAAATCTAGTTTAGCCGCTGCGTGCTTGCTGTTTTCTGTTGTGCTTTCGAGAAATCTGCAACAATGTTTTCAAGGCGCGAGATAAGTGAAAATTTCCGTTAGGAGAGCTCTACTTCGGTTGCTTATATAAATGCATGTCGTATTCAGGCCAGTTTCAGTTCAGACTAGGTTCTGTACTGTCAAAGGTTAGCATACGAGTTTAAGTTGAACAGTTTGTGGGTAGATAGTTTTGGTAATACGTGGACTTTTGTAGAGTGGAAGATAAATTTGGGCTAAATTTCATACGGAAACAAATGTAGCGGGGAGATTACACAGTATGTAAATTAAAGTAAATGACACCTAATATTCGATCCTGTGCAAAGATAAATTCATCTGAGACAAAACATTGATATACAACCTAGATGAGAGGTTAACTTGTAACGACGATTTTTCATAAAGAAAATAAAAAAATCCGACTGAAAATGACATGTCAGGGTCGTAACAAAAATACAGGGTGCGGAAAAACCGTTTGACCAAACGTGTAGGACAGAAACAGAGCATCAAAGAAATGGCTTTGAGCATACGAACTAGGCTTATTTTCGACGCTACAGGAACTAAACTGAAATCTGTCAGATGGACGTTCAAAAATGGCTCTCAGCAGTATGGGAATTAACATGAGGTCATCAGTCCCCTAGAACTTAGAACAACTTAAACCTAACTAACCTAAGGACATCACACACATCCATTCCCCGAGGCAGGATTCGAACCTGCAACCGTAGCAGTCGCGCGGTTCCGGACTGAAGCGCCTAGAACCGCTCGGCCACCTCGGCCGGCACAGATGGAGGTCTTTACTCAAAATGAAACGTGATTCACAGAAAATACACACATAAACAAAGCGCTTTGTTGACGTACCATACAGCACTACTTTATAAATCAAAACGACCGCATGCCCATGTTTCATGTTTCAATACGTCCTAAAATATCCAGAGTGAATGAAAATTGAGTTCTCTTTTGTACACACACTTGCCAGTAGTTAATTAAAATCAGTACGTTGTTGCCAGTGTTGAAACTGACCACCGTTTTCACTCTGGCACAGCGCTGTAAATACTCAGCTGCGTGCCCCTAGTTCCTCTACTCACATTCCTTCGTTTGATGCTATCTTCCTGCCCTACACTGTTGGTCAAGTTATTTAGCCGCTCCCGGTGTAGAACGGAGGCTTGCATAAGGCGGAATTCTTCTCAAGTTGTTCGACTGATTGTGAGTTTGGGTTCTAGATCAGTCCTTAATGCGAGCAGGGCTCTTTAAGAGCACCCCACACACACACACACACACACACACACACACACACACAACATAAACAGTACGACAACTACTGTGATTGCCGAGGAGACAGACAGGGGTAGCAGAGTGCTGGTTGCCTTTCAACCGCCCGCCTGCCGCAGCTGATAAGACGTGTACGCCTATCCAGCCGGCTCCGCAGCTATCGGCTTGCTCGCCGTGTTTACGGCGGCTATCAAAGGCAGACAGCTGTTCCACTGTGGCCGCCCCCGCGCGAAACACAATAGCCACAGCACGCGACACGCAGGACGCCGCAAGGGCAGGCCCTTATCACCCTGCGCCAGGCACCTCGTATGTACTGTAAGGTGGCAACCACGTGACCTCCGTATCGAATAGCTAGTTAACTCCTTAGGTGAAAAAATCTTCTATCCAGACTAACAATCAACCCCGTGACAGTATGCACCTTCCGGTATCAGTAATCAAAGATAGGCTCACAAGAGGATCGTACGAGACGACTTCTGAACGTGTACCTAACGACGTTCAAACTGTACGGTTGGCCGCGGGGCATGATGGGTATTAGCATGGTTTGGTTTAGCGACGAAGTCCACTTTCATTTGGATGGGTTCGTCAACAACCAAAATTTGCGCACTCGGGGGACTGAGAATCCGCATTTCGCGGTCTTCACCCTCAGTGGGTGACTGTGTGATGCGCAACGTCCAGTGACGCAATAGTTGATGCGATACTCCTTGATGGCACGGTGACTAAGGCTACATGAAGGTTTGCCGGCCGGGGTGACCGAGCGGTTCTAGGCGCTACAGTCTGGAGCCGCATGACCGCTACGGTCGCAGGTTCGAATCCTGCCTCAGGCACGGATGTGTGTTATGTCCTTACGTTAGTTAGGTTTAAGTAGTTCTAAGTTCTAGGGGACTGATGACCTCAGAAGTTAAGCAGGAGAGCTTCTGTGAAGTTTGGAAAGTAGAAGACGAGGTACTGGCGGAATTAAAGCTGTGAGGACGGGGCGTGAGTCGTGCTTGGGTAGCTCAGCTGGTAGAGCACTTGCCCGCGAAAGGCAAAGGTCCCGAGTTCGAGTCTCGGTCGGGCACACAGTTTTAATCTGCCAGGAAGTTTCACCATTTACAAGTGTTTGAGAATAAAGTTTATAGAAAACTCTTTGGTGCATATTATGACAACGAATGACAATGCTGGAAGAGAAGACACAACACAGAACCCACGAGCTATCAGAACAACCAACGATAGTTAACATAATAAATGCTTGAAGACTGCAATGGGCTGCTGATGAGAGTGAAAGAAGACCAAATTGTGTTAAGAATAGTCAGGGAGAAGCCATACGGCAAAAGACCAAGGGCGAGACCCAGGAGTACTTGGCGCAACGAAATTGATTGCATATACGAAAGACTGGGAATAAATAAACTGGCAAGAGGCGGCACGAGACAGGAGTAGCTGTAGGAATCATGTGAGGTCCGCACGGGAGCTTCGAGTCCCTTAGAAGCCTACTACTACACACAATCACTAAACTAAAAAATTATCGTGAAACTGAAATTAAAATATTTTTAAAATGTATACTTTTTTGTAGTAATGTGGATCTCAGCAGCTGCATACAGTCAGTCACACCATTTTGGAATGTGTTGCGTTACTTCCAATGATTTATTTATTTCCCGTAAGTTATCGTAAGGAATTGCTGAAAGGTAGAATGAGACTCCTATAATGAGTTTTTAGAACATTATTCCATTTCAAAATATATTTATTCCGTTGCAGGCAATGGCCATTTTTTGCTCTCACGATAACTATTTATGTACGCAAACAAACAATTGATGTCATACGCTGTCAATCGAAAAAGAAAAAAAAAATTCTGAATGAGTGAAGATGCATGTAGTGTCAGTTGCTGAAGTTCTCGGACGGTGATGCTGGGAGGTGCCTGAGCGCAGTAAGTTGAAAAGTTTCTGAACTTTTCTGACCGCCATGTAGGGATAACCAGTTTTCAGTTATATCGTTTTTTTTTTCAACTCTTGTTTAACTGGACTGTTAAATACCTCAAAAATAACTACTTTCTGAAATGACCGATTTTTTTCTGTTTTGTTCTCTTATTTCTCATAATAAATGTTGAGTTCGGGGAAACATTGAAAAATTTTGCTCAGTTTCAAAGTACAAAGAATCAAAATATTAAATTAAATATGCAAAAATGCTGAAGATTAGATGAGTACATAATGTAACTAATGAGAAGGTACTGACTAAAATTTGGGAGAAGAATTTGTGGCACAACTTGACTAAAAGAAGGGATCAGTTGCTAGGACATGTTCTGAGGCACCCAGGGATGACCAGTTTAGTATTAGAAAGCACTTCGTCTTCAGGCCACAAGTGGCCCATCGGGACCGTCCGACCGCCGTGTCATCCTTACTGAGGATGTGGATAGGAGGGGCGTGTGGTCAGCACACCGCTCTCCCGGTCGTTGTGATGGTTTTCTTTGACCGGAGCCGCTACTATTCGGTCGAGTAGCTCCTCCATTGGCATCACGAGGCTGAGTGCACCCCGAAAAATGGCAACAGCGTATGGCGGCCCGAGTGGTCACCCATCCAAGTGCCGGCCACGCCCGACGGCGCTTAACTTCGGTCACCTGACGGGTACCGGTGTATCCACTGCGTAAAGGCCGTTGCCTCATTAGAAGGAAGCGTAGAGGGTAAAAACCGTAGAGGGAGACGAACAGATGAATATACTAAGCAGATTCGGAGAAATGTAGGTTGCAGTGGTTACTCGGATATGAAGAGGCTTGCACAGGACCGAGTAGCACGGACAACTGCATCAAACCAGTCTTTGGGCCGAAGACCACAAAAACAGCAACATATGCAAACGGAAGAAAACTTCGTCTGTCCACCATTCGCTGCTTTGTTCGAAAAGTGGTTAAGTGATTGACTACTACGAAAAGCCGGCCGGCGTGGCCGAGCGGTTCTAGGCGCTACAGTCTGGAACTGCGCGGCCGCTACGGTCGCAGGTTCGAATCCTGCTTCGGGCATGGATGTGTGTGATGTCCTTAGGTTAGTTAGGTTTAAGCAGTTCTAAGTCTAGAGGACTGATGAACTCAGAAGTTAAGTCCCATAGTGCTCAGAGCCATTTGAACTACGAAAAAATCACCAACATTCTCCGATTGATTCTAATGTTTTGCAACTCTCCTCAAACATCATGTTGTAATCAGGCATCATACCACTATTTGGATATTAGGAATAGTGCTAAAGGGTGAAATCTGAGGTAGAACAACTCTTTTTTTGTGTTAATTTGCCTGTTTTCAAGGACTACAAAAAAAAAAGGTTCAAATGGCTCTGAGCACTATGCAACTTAACTTCTGAGGTCATCAGTCGCCTAGAACTTAGAACTAATTAAACCTAACTAACCAAAGGACATCACACACATCCATGCCCGAGGCAGGATCGACCGTAGCGGTCGCTCGGCTCCAGACTGTAGCGCCAAGGACTACAAACAGATAAAACTGTGTTATGTAGATACTAGCAGCAGGTAAGTTCCTTTGCGTTTTTATTGTAAACTATGAATCAACTATTAAATTTTAAGTTTTCTCCTTATATTACGTTACAAGTTTGTAGAGGCTCCTCGCGTTTTTAATCTTTTAAAGCAAATGGAGCATTGTACATCGCTGATACGGTACTTCGTAAAATACTTCCACAGGCTAGGGATAGCGTCATTCCGTAACACAACTGACGTCAGACGACGACAGACTGCAGCCACCACATATACTGAAGCGCCAAAGTAACTGGTGTAGGCATCCGTATTCAAATACGGAGAGATGTAAACACACAGGATACGGCACTGCTGTCGGCAACGCCAACATACAAGTGACCGGCGCAGTTCTTAGATCGGTTATTGCTGCTACAATGTATAAATAGCCCGTTTATAATGTTTGTATGTTAGCAGCACTATGGGCAGTAATTAATATCGCTGACAGCGATCTGCGCCCTTGCTAAGAGACTCTATGGTTGAACGGACAAACAGTTAACAGTTAGCGGGCGGATGGCTTGGACGTGTGTCCTTCATGGAGTCTCAGTGTTGGTAGGACATGCATTGTAAAATGGCGATGATTGTTGTTGGTAATGGAGTTATCGACGACTATACAATTTTTGGAACTGGATGTCACATGAATGAGGTAAAATCTGCTAAATACGTTGTCTGCTCTTCAACAAAATCTTTCTTTTGCTAACCATAGCCGGCCGCGGTGGTCTAGCGGTTCTGGCGCTGCAGTCCGGAACCGCGGGACTGCTACGGTTGCAGGTTCTAATCCTGCCTCGGGCATGGGTGTGTGTGATGTCCTTAGGTTAGTTAGGTTTAAGTAGTTCTAAGTTCTAGGGGACTTATGACCTCAGCAGTTGAGTCCCATAGTGCTCAGAGCCATTTGAACCATTTGAAGAGCTAACCATAGGTAGGTAGAGCCTACGGTCTAGTAGGTAGAGCCTATAGCAGTTAGAATCTTTTTATTTAGCTGGCTGTAGTTGCTGCTTACTGTAGTTCCTGTTATGAAGATTTTCTGTGAGGTTGGTGACTTATGAAAAAGGCCATTCTTTTGTGTTAATTATGTGAAGTCATGTCATTTTGGAGCAGTCAGATGGTGTTGAGCTTGTGTATTGTGGGTAACTAATAAATAGGTTAAGTTTCAGTTGTAATTTGTCAGGGAAAATTCCGTAGGTTTAATTTCCCTCAGCAGTTTAAGTAAACACAAAAAAGTTTCACCTACTCTGTTATTTCAGTAGACTCAACAAGTTTCAAATGACAGGTTATCAAGAATTAAGTGTGTTTGAACGTGGTGTTACAGCCGGCGCACGAGTGATGGGACACAGCATCTCCGAGGTAGCGGTGAAGTGGGGATTTTTCCGTACGACCATTTCACGAGTGTGCCGTGAACATCAGGAATCCGGTAAAACATCAAATCTCCGATATCGCTGCGGCCGGAAAAAGATCTTACAAGAACAGGAACGACGAAAACTGAAGAGAATCGTTCAACGTCACACAAGTGCAACCCTTCCACAAATTGTTGCAGATTTCAATTGTGGGCCATAAACAAGGTTCAGCGTGCGAACCATTCAACGGAACGTCTTCGATATGGGCTTTCGGAGCCAAAGGCCCACTCGTGTACCCTTGGTGTCTGCACGACACAAAGCTTTATGACACTTGACTGTATATGACGTAACATGTTGCCTGGTCAGACGGCTATTGTTCCAAATGGTATCGAGCGGGTGGACGCGTACGGGTATGGAGACAACCTCATGAATCCATAGACCATGCATGTCAACAGGGGACAAGTTGGTGGAGGCTCTGTAATGGTCTGGGGCGTGTGCTGTTTGAATGATATGGGACCTCTGATACATCTAGATACCACTGAGAGAGGTGACACGTACGCAAGTATCCTATCTGATCAACTGCATCCCTTCATGTCCACTCTGCATTCCGGCGGACTTGGGCAATTCCAGCAGGATAATGCGACACCCCACACGTCCAGAATTGCTTGAGTGGCTTCAGGATCATTTTGAGTTTAAACACTTCCACTGGCCACCAAAGACAGCAGACGTGAACATTGCTGAGCATATCTGACATACCTTGCAACGCGCCGTTCAGAAGAGATCTTCACCCCCTCGCACACTTCGGATTTATGGACAGCCCTGCAGGATTCGTGGTGTCAGTTCCCTGCAGCGCTACATCAGACATTAGTCGAGTCCATGCCACGTCTTGTTGCGGCACTTCTGCGTGCTCGCGGAGGCTCTACACGATTTTAGGCAGGTGTAACAGTTTCTGTGGCTCTTCAGCGTAGAACAGATGCGGCAGGTGTTGCACACTGTACGCACACGCGTACCAACCAGTAAGCCACGCCACACGCTAACAGGTTCACAGAACGCAGCATGTCATTCTCAATGGAGAGAAGTCCGAAGTAAGATTCATTTCAGGTGTGCCGCAAGGGAGTGTTGTAGGACCGTTCCTATTCACAGTATACACAAATAACCTTGTGGATGACATCGGAAGTTCACTGAGGCTTTTTGCAGATGATGCTGCAATATATCGAGAGGTTGTAACAATGGAAAATTGTACTGAAATGCAGGAGGATCTGCAGCGAATTGACACATGGTGCAGGGAATGGCAATTGAATCTCAATGTAGACAAGTGTAATGTGCTGCGAATACATAGAAAGAAAGATCCCTTATCATTTAGCTACAATATAGCAGGTCAGCAACTGGAAGCAGTTAATTCCATAAATTATCTGGGAGTACGCATTAGGAGTGATTTAAAATGGAATGACCACATAAAATTAATCGTCGGTAAAGCAGATACCAGACTGAGATTCATTGGAAGAGTCCTAAGGAAATGCAATCCGAAAAAAAAGGAAATAGGTTACAGTACGCTTGTTCGCCCACTGCTTGAATACTGCTCACCGGTGTGGGATCCGTACCAGATAGGTTTGATAGAAGAGATACAGAAGTTCCAACGAAGAGCAGCGCGCTTCGTCACAGGATCATTTAGTAATCGCGAAAGCGTTACGGAGATGATGGATAAACTCCAGTGGAAGATGGTTCAAATGGCTCTGAGCACTATGGGACTTAACATCTATGGTCATCAGTCCCCTAGAACTTAGAACTACTTCAACCTAACTAACCTAAGGACATCACACACATCCATGCCCGATGCAGGATTCGAACCTGCGACCGTAGCAGTCGCGCGGCTCCGGACTGCGCGCCTAGAACCGCTAGACCACCGCGGCCGGCTCCAGTGGAAGACTCTGCAGGAGAGACGCTCAGTAGCTCGGTACGGGCTTTTGTTGAAGTTTCGAGAACATACCTTCACCCAGGAGTCAAGCAGTATATTGCTCCCTCCTACGTATATCTCGCGAAGAGACCATGAGAATAAAATCAGAGAGATTAGAGCCCACACAGAGGCATACCGATAATCCTTCTTTCCACGAACGATACGAGACTGAAATAGAAGGGAGAACCGATAGAGGTACTCAAGGTACCCTCCGCCACGCACCGTCAGGTGGCTTGCGGAGTATGGATGCAGATGCAGATATACTGTCTCAGCAATGCTGTACCAATTCTTATGCCACGTGTCTGGTGTTCACATCTGTCGGCATTATTCTTAAAGTAGCACGAGAGCTTTTCCCATTTTCTACAATAACGCAATATTTCACAGCATTGCAAATTTTTTACGAATAAAAGCTACTCGTTTCGTTAGAAATGTTTTTTTATAAACGAAAAATTTTAGCTCTGTTGCTGTAGGTATATGATTTTTTTTAGTACTTATTAGTAAAAAAAAAAAAAAGAGAAGAAACACATGTTACAGACGAGACCAAACAAATACCGAATACTACCGGTTAATCAGAACTGAAATACAGGTATCTGTTTTCACCACCCCTACTCAATGCCAGCTATTTGGTAGACAGTAGGGCGTCTGCACAGAGCCGTGTGTGGCAGGCTAGACGGATGCCTGCGCAAGTTGTCGGTGCCTGCCGGTGAAAATGGAGGGTGTGTGTGTGTGTGTGTGAGGGGGGGGGGGGGATCTATAGTGTGGTGGAGCCACCGGCTGCCGCAGCAGATCAAAGCCGCAGAGCGCTGATTAGGCGCGCGGCCCATCACACGAGCTGCACGCGCCGCTAATGCCAGAACCTCACCCGGAAAACCGCTCCGATCGCAAACCCCGCGGCGCGAGCGGAAATAGCGGCCCAACACTTGCCGAGATGAGGCGGGCTGGCAGTCCGGCACGGAATCACTGCAGAGCACTCGCTGAATAACGATTGGCGTTTGTGGCCGAGATTTCTGCGGATGTCGCTCCAGCGTAGCGCCGCACAGTTGTACTGAATACTTCTGTGGTGTCACCGCCAGACACCACACTTGCTAGGTGGTAGCTTTAAATCGGCCGCGGTCCATTAGTACATGTCGGACCCGCGTGTCGCCACTGTCAGTGATCGCAGAGCGAGCGCCACCACACGGCAGGTCTAGAGAGACTGACTAGCACTCGCCCCAGTTGTACGACAATTTTGCTAGCGACTACACTGACGAAGCCTTTCTCTCATTTGCCGAGAGACATTTAGAATAGCCTTCAGCTAAGTCCATGGCTACGACCTAGCAAGGCGCCATTAACCATTTCTAGAGAGAGTCTCACTTGTATCATCAAGAATGCTGTATACAAATGATGGATTAAAGTTAAGTATTCCAGCAGCTACGTACTTTTCTTTATAGCATTCATTACGTATCCTGTTTCAGACCTAACGCCAGCCGGCGTGTGTAAACGCATACCTTTCAGTTACCCGTCACCGTGGACTGGCTGTCTTGTCAGTCCACTACAACTTCTTTCTTTCAATACGTAATAGATTGCCAGTACTTTTCCCACTCTTCAGTAGTACCTAAACTGTAGCCCAATGTAAGTTATTAAAAATGACTGAAGTAAACTCCACCCGAGCAGGCCATGAACGATCAACGGTAGCGACCGGCCGCCGTGTCACTCTGAGCCCTAAAGCCGTCGGCACACGGACCGTGCATCCGAACGTTGAGCTTTGAGCGTGCCGGATTTCTGACGTCATAGCGTGGAAAGCACGCTCGCGGGTCTTTCCGAACGTCCAGAGCAATATCTGGCATGTCAGATATTCTGAGCGTTGACCAATGAGATGGCACAACGCCACCTACGTCACACGCACGCCGTCTCCCTTCAGTACAGAGTTGTGAGGCGCCATATTGGCATTCATTTCAAGCCTATATACAGGGTTATTACAAATGATTGAAACGATTTCACAGCTCTACAATAACTTTATTATTTGAGATATTTTCACAATGCTTTGCACACACATACAAAAACTCAAAAAGTTTTTTTAGGCATTCACAAATGTTCGATATGTGCTCCTTTAGTGATTCGGCAGACATCAAGCCGATAATCAAGTTCCTCCCACACTTCGCGCAGCATCTCCCCATCAATGAGTTCCAATGGCGAATGGCGAATTCTATGGGTTGGGTTGGGTTGTTTTGGGGGAGGAGACTAGATAGCGAGGTCATCGGTCTCATCGGATTAGGGAAGGACGGGGAAGGAAGTCGGCCGTGCCCTTTGAAAGGAACCACCCCGGCATTTGCCTGGAGCGATTTAGGGAAATCACGGAAAACCTAAATCAGGATGGCCGGACGCGGGATTGAACCGTCGTCCTCCCGTATGCGAGTCCAGTGTCTAACCACTGCGCCACCTCGCTCGGTAATGAGTTCGAAAGCATCGTTGATGCGAGCTCGCAGTTCTGGCACGTTTCTCGGTAGAGGAGGTTTAAACACTGAATCTTTCACATAACCCCACAGAAAGAAATCGCATGGGGTTAAGTCGGGAGAGCGTGGAGGCCATGACATGAATTGCTGATCATGATCACCACGACCGATCCATCGGTTTTCCAATCTCCTGTTTAAGAAATGCCGAACATTATGATGGAAGTGCGGTGGAGCACCATCCTGTTGAAAGATGAAGTCGGCGCTGTCGGTCTCCAGTTGTGGCATGAGCCAATTTTCCAGCATGTCCAGATACACGCGTGAAACCTGCCCGCACGCGTTCAACCGTTTCTTCGCTCACTGCAGGCCGACCCGTTGATTTCCCCTTACAGAGGCATCCAGAAGCTTTAAACTGCGCATACCATCGCCGAATGGAGTTAGCAGTTGGTGGATCTCTGTTTAACTTCGTCCTGAAGGGTCGTTGCACTGTTACGACTGACTGATGTGAGTGCATTTCAAGCACGACATTCGCTTTCTCGGCTCCTGTCGCCATTTTGTCTCACTCCGCTCTCGACCGCTCTGGCGACAGAAACCTGAAGTGCGGCATCAGCCGAACAAAACTTTATGAGTTTTTCTACGTATCTGTAGTGTGTCGTGACCATATGTCAATTAACGGAGCTACAGTGAATTTATGAAATCGCTTCAATCATTTGTAATAGCCCTGTATATATTCCGTTTCTGAGCACCAGCAAATTGAGAATCACTCGAAAACCCGTTGTTAACTGTGTGATTCGTTCTAATAAACTAATAAGAAACATAATATTCGTGGCAAAAGAATTATTGTAACTTGCGTATTATGAGAGTAGGCTATTTGAAGTCAGTGACACACTGAAGAACCACCCAAAACGCATTGTACTTGGTACAATTTGTTGTAATTAAATTTCAATTGGTAATATATCTACGATTTAGGTTTTCAGAAAGCCGTAACACAATAAGATACGAATGAGGTGGTGCTGGTTTAGCAGCCGGCGCAGCAGCTCAGCGTGTTCGGTCAGAGGGTTAGCTGCCCTCTGCGATAAAAAACGGAGTTAATCGATCAACAACGAACATAAACGGATGTCCCGAGAAGACGAAGCGAACAAAATGTGATTAAAAAAAAAAAAGCGTAATGAGTAGCGGCACTGGCGTGTATGAAACTGTTTGCTGGGCGGTGGTTCGCGTCTTGACACTTCCAATTTTTTTTTCCAACATTCACGTTTTTATTAGGTTCTGATACATTATTATTAGTTTAATATAACTACACTCCTGGAAATGGAAAAAAGAACACATTGACACCGGTGTGTCAGACCCACCATACTTGCTCCGGACACTGCGAGAGGGCTGTACAAGCAATGATCACACGCACGGCACAGCGGACACACCAGGAACCGCGGTGTTGGCCGTCGAATGGCGCTAGCTGCGCAGCATTTGTGCACCGCCGCCGTCAGTGTCAGCCAGTTTGCCGTGGCATACGGAGCTCCATCGCAGTCTTTAACACTGGTAGCATGCCGCGACAGCGTGGACGTGAACTGTATTGTGCAGTTGAAGGACTTTGAGCGAGGGCGTATAGTGGGCATGCGGGAGGCCGGGTGGACGTACCGCCGAATTGCTCAACACGTGGGGCGTGAGGTCTCCACAGTACATCGATGTTGTCGACAGTGGTCGGCGGAAGGTGCACGTGCCCGTCGACCTGGGACCGGACCGCAGCGACGCACGGATGCACGCCGAGACCGTAGGATCCTACGCAGTGCCGTAGGGGACCGCACCGCCACTTCCCAGCAAATTAGGGACACTGTTGCTCCTGGGGTATCGGCGAGGACGATTCGCAACCGTCTCCATGAAGCTGGGCTACGGTCCCGCACACCGTTAGGCCGTCTTCCGCTCACGCCCCAACATCGTGCAGCCAGCCTCCAGTGGTGTCGCGACAGGCGTGAATGGAGGGACGAATGGAGACGTGTCGTCTTCAGCGATGAGAGTCGCTTCTGCCTTGGTGCCAATGATGGTCGTATGCGTGTTTGGCGCCGTGCAGGTGAGCGCCACTATCAGGACTGCATACGACCGAGGCACACAGGGCCAACACCCGGCATCATGGTGTGGGGAGCGATCTCCTACACTGGCCGTACACCACTGGTGATCGTCGAGGGGACACTGAATAGTGCACGGTACATCCAAACCGTCATCGAACCCATCGTTCTACCATTCCTAGACCGGCAAGGGAACTTGCTGTTCCAACAGGACAATGCACGTCCGCATGTATCCCGTGCCACCCAACGTGCTCTAGAAGGTGTAAGTCAACTACCCTGGCCAGCAAGATCTCCGGATCTGTTCCCCATTGAGCATGTTTGGGACTGGATGAAGCGTCTTCTCACGCGGTCTGCACGTCCAGCACGAACGCTGGTCCAACTGAGGCGCCAGGTGGAAATGGCATGGCAAGCCGTTCCACAGGACTACATCCAGCATCTCTACGATCGTCTCCATGGGAGAATAGCAGCCTGCATTGCTGCGAAAGGTGGATATACACTGTACTAGTGCCGACATTGTGCATGCTCTGTTGCCTGTGTCTATGTGCCTGTGGTTCTGTCAGTGTGATCATGTGATGTATCTGACCCCAGGAATGTGTCAATAAAGTTTCCCCTTCCTGGGACAATGAATACACGGTGTTCTTATTTCAATTTCCAGGAGTGTATATACTGCAATAGTTGATGTTATGTAAATATAAGTTCACCTTTTTTTGAGGAGTGACTTTGTTCGATTGGCTTAATCTACAGGACAGCTTGCGCTACTTGTATAAAGATGTTTTGCTCCTTTTTATTTACGCTTCGTAATTCACATGTTGCAAAGATTCTGCTATTAGGTAGGAACAGTGATCAAGTAAGACTGACCTTGGGGTTTTACTAAAATGTGGGAATGATGAAATAATGTTTATCTTATGCTGAGAAATATTCCAAATTTGTACCGCACTGTTTGTAATTCAACTTTTATAAGCCTGTATCCTTGTCATTGGACATGGTACTTTCCCTTTCGTGGACGATGGAGGAAATGTGCGTTTTTATAGAGGTAACGCGGGAATTTTACGCTCGCTCGTTGAGTAAATACTGTGCTTTACGAACTAGAAACATCCCTCAACTGCCGCTGGAGTGCGTTGCGATCGCGTATACCACGTTGGTCCCACCTACCGTATGCACAAGTCGCATCGTTCCTGAGCTTTCAGCAGCACGTTGAACTTGGCACGCTCATCGTTAACGTTCGACAGCAAGATCCGTGTGCCGACGTCTTAAGGTGTCACCAATTCTTGTGCCAAGTGTTTGGTGTTCATTTCTTGCGGGTTTGGAGGGACATGTATCAGCACATTGCTATCCCAGCCGTATGTCAGTTTACGAGACCGGAGCCGCTATTTCCTCATTTTGGCTCACAAGGGCTGAATGCACCTCAACTGCCCACAACGCCCAGCAAAACATAATGGTCACCCATCCAAGTGCTAGTCCAGACCGACAGCGCTTAACTTCGGTGATCCGACGGGAACCGGTGTTACCACGGCGGCAAGGCCGCTAGCTGTTATTTGAGATCTTGGACTTTACATACGATGGGCGTACAATAAGTAATGCAACAATTTTTCTCTGAAACCAGGTTGGTTTCACTCAGGATTGCAACACACCATATTATTCCCCACCCTTTTCTCTATAAATCCCTATTATGCAGCGTAAACGCCGTTCGATGCAACGGTCATACGCCACCTTACTGGCGGGGTCTGTAAGCCCGCTTCGTACCACTTGTAACGCCGGAAATGCATATCCTCCTATTTCCATCTATTGTACCATAAATTTGTTTTCCTTATTTTTGTTACCTGAATATATGACATTTCTGTGTCTTTACATATTGTAATTGTTTTACTATTTGTATATATATACCGTTTCGTCTGGTGACCGTGTCGAGAAGAAGGCGCGCCAACATCCAGCTTCTGCAACAGCGACGGCCGACAATGAGTGACTGTCGCCACCTCCTCGATCGACGGCTTCAAACCTTCAATCAACCGACAAGGAAGACTGGACGCACGTAAAGTTTTAGAACTGTATGGCAGACCTCAGCTTTTCAAACTGTTCAAATCACAAAATTACAGCAACGTAGCATGAACCTTTGTTGCTCATTGTCCCAATTGCATTACCAAGCAGGGTCCCTTCCTTTTCCGGAATGAACCCGAGTGTCGTTGAAATTCAAACGCCAGCATTAAAGTAACATTATCCTATTTCACTGCTTTAATTTCAAAGTTCGGTTAAGGTATTCATAGCTGGCTACAATATTTAGATTACACAAGCACGAATTAAGAGTGCGAGTTTTGTTACCGTATTTTAGCTTACCTGTGACTGCAGCTCAGCTTGGTACGTACTAAATTTTACTATTGTTAATTGTTCAGAATCATTTAATTCAAGTTCAAAGTTAAATCTCTTCTTTCTAAATTGCGTTGATTCAAGTAGCTTTTGAAATGATTGTTGAGGTAGTCCAAGACTAGCCGTATTTTACTGAATTTCGATGTACTTCAGAAAGAAAGCTCACTATTAACTTCAGTCACTAAATTAACTTTCGATTTTCCTGTTTTATTAATTCTTTTGCTAAATTAAGTTAGAGTGTAGCGAAATTTATTACTTCTGACAAACTTTCAGTTTTCACACTACACGTGTCAACGTTCAATTGCCACGCTTCTAGTGCTAATTATATGTGTAATAACCTTTCTTTTTCAGTTACTATAGTAATTGTCCTTAGGACTGGCGACCGTAATTTCCCCAGAATCTCAAATATCTAATTACCGCTAGTTAATTGTTAACGTAACGGCCGCACATTTACTTTCTTTATTAACTTTACCCCTTTTCAAAACTAATTTCCACCAGTTTCATTTGCATTTTTCCTTTCATTTAGATGTAACCCTTTACTCCCTCTTTACCGACAGTTTAACTTCGGTGACGATTGCTTTTCCCAAATTTCCATTAGGTACACGCGGTTTAATTTTTCACTGTCATTAAGGTCGATAAGTGAGGGGGAGGTTACACACTCTATTCGTCGACGTTACAGCCAAAGCCTTGCTGCGTCAATAAACTACCCACAATCCACGCACTGCTTCACGCGGAGTGCACCAATCACTGGGCCATACAGATGAAAGTAGGTAGATGTGATATTCGGGCTGCAGGGTGGATGAGGGAGAACAGTCCAATAAAGTTTTATGAGCTCCTCGCGGATGCGCTGTCGTGTTTAAGGCTTTCCGTTGTGATGGAGAAGTTCATTTTGTGACAACGAGTATCTGTAGCCGGTTCTTCAATTTCCTGACGGTTGCGCAACACACTTTTAGAGTTGATCGTTGCACTAATAGGGAGGATATGAAACGTAACAGTTCTCTAGAGTTCAATGCCCATGTTAAAAGATAGAGCTTTGCGTTGTGATGGAGAAGTTCGTTTGCGTTTTGTGACGACTACTATCTGAAATCTACTCTTCAATTTCCTGACGATTGCACAACACACTTTAGACTTGATCGTTGCACCACGAGGGACGGTATGAGACATAATAATTCCCCAGGGTCCCACAAGACCGTTACCATGACTTTAACGGCTGCAGGTGCGAAGACATGGTGTGGCGTCACTCCACGGATTGCCTTTTGTTCCCACTTCGAAGTGATGAACCCATGTCTCTTCGCCTGTGACGATGTTCGACAAGAAATTGTCACGAGGAACCTTGTAACGTGCAAGCAATTCCGCGCAGACGGTTCTTCGCTGATCTTTACGGTGTTCTGTTAGGCGGCGAGGAATCCAGCGGACAGGCACCTGTGAGTACCGCAACAGGTGGACGAGTGTTTCAGCACTGCCAATCCTGAAGCGAAGCGTTTGTGTGTGATATGTTGATCACCTCGAGTGAGAGTGTCCGCACGCTCCGACGTTGCGGGAGTCACAGCTGTGTCCGGCCGGCCAGCACGTGGCAGGTGGAACAGGTTTGCGCGACATTGTTGCGATGATGACAGACGCCTCGCCCGACGACTCGCCTTGCTTTTGTTCACTGCTAGGTCTCCGTAGACATTCCGCAAGGGCCTGTGAATACCTGCGACGCTCTGGCTTTCCGTCAAAAGAATCTCAGTGACAGCTGTCTGCTTGGAAAGCACCTCCGTTACAGACGCCATTTTGAAGGCACCGCTACGTATGGGAACTTCGTGAAACCATAGGGGCTGAAGCGGGAATATTCCACGATGTCTCGCAACGAATTCCTCTCTTGTTCAACCGAAATTGGTCGATAAAAAAATGTGTTGCGTTACTTATTAAACGTCCTCGTATAAAAACTTCGCACGCCCCTATCTCCGCTCTGTTAAGGTTAGAAACCAATATCAGTGACACGTGACGGGGACCGAGAAGCCAACTTTCTGTCGTTCGTACTGGGCTAAGTGAAATCGTTATTTACAGTTTTTGTCATCTATGTGGAGCTATATGGAGCTATAGTTAGGAGCTATATGGAGCACTGAATTCAACAATTGAACGTCTTAGTGTGGCGTAATTACACATGTAGCGTGTAAGGTGTCAGGCAAATCCAACACATTCCATGAAAACCCTGACATGATAGCAAATCCGGCAGTATGTCACATAGCTGCGAATGAATCCTGACAAAAGTAATACGATCAACGAGTGAGCAAATGGAATACCACAGACTAACACAAGAACGCCTAAATGCATGTCATACCTTCCCACCGTGAAACAGACGCAGTTCCGAGGGGAGAAACGAGAAGCCGAGAGCAGAGCCGTGTAGGCTAGGAGGCCCTACGATAGGGGACACCCACATCGCCCGCCGACCGCCAAGACCTCCCCCCAGCCCATGTTAAAAGATAGAGCCCTCCAGAAGAACAGCATAGATCTTACGATAACACTAAAAGGGCCACACCAGCTGCAAGTTTTAGCGTGAGACTATATGCGTCTCTGTTACATAGCAAACATTAAAAACATTGCCTCACCATGAAGAGTATAACGTTTTTCATTGGATAGACAGAATTTTTGTAGGCAGAGCTTAAGGTAAACATTGAGACCCTGATTGGTCAGTTGAAAACACAGCCAGAAAGCTTTTCTTAAACCGACTTCGGTAAAGTGTAGTAAGGAGAAGTTAGAAAGAGTTGCTTCCGAGACGGCGAGGTGTGTGGAGCTGCGCCGCCCGCCGCCCCCTAACGCTGCCTACCCATTGACAAGGTAATGAACGCACGCGATGCCGCATAAGAGTCATAAGGCTTCACTCAGAACTGCAGTAGTCTCATCTGTTATCTTTTTACGTAATACTTGTGTCGATCGTCAATTAAACTTCGTGGTATTCACATTTGCTATCACAAGTTAAAATCTGAAATGCAATGATTTTTCTGTTATATAATTATTCCACTGTAATCAGCCACTGTAATTTACGACAAATAAGTAATTAAAGATAATTGAGGGTCACTGTATACCATTTTGATAGTTTTCTCTTTTATGAAACTTAACTTAAGCCTAGATTATAGATGTGATATAGCATAGGTCATCCTTCGATCCATTATAGAACTTGGAAACCCATTCAGGGAATATTCGTTCACATTTTTGTTGAACGCAGTTGGTTTTTATCATCCTATATTAAAATATTTCCTTTTATCAATAGTGCAATTTATAAACAATATTTTGTGAGTAGAAAAAAATTCCAAAGGTAAACTTAACTACTTTCTCGACGTTATTTTACCAGCTAACTAAAAATAGGAAAGCCTTGAACCCCTTCCACTAAATTTAGTTAGTATTAAGATTCTTTTACAGGGAGTGCAGTGGAGCTGACGCTGAAATCATTAAGTATTTGATTGTATCATCGCTAGTCTCACTGAACTCTTCTGAACCCTACATGTCATGTGTGGTCTGGCTTCTCCTTACCAGCAACATGTCCCAAGTTCAAACTAGTCAATTCCCTAAAAAAAACACGCTCAGAGCGTCGTTGCGCGAAAGTGGTAGGGAGACACGACTTAGAACAGACAGACACCACGCAGAATGTTAGAAGCGGTAGACTGAACGTAATTTCTTCCAATAGTAAAGCGACAGTTATCGTGTTTACATTCGGGCAGGTGAAAGGGTGACGAAGGTTTGAAACATTGTATCTTTTTTTACGAATTGTTCGTTGCGTTTGGTCTGGGCGGACGTCACAAGACGTCCGTTCAAGTTGATCGTTGATTCCTTCACTCAGTTTTTGTATTACAGAGGGCGAGCAGTCCTCTGACCGAACACGCTGAGCTACCGTGCCGGCACCATTCAGCTACTGGGGGCGGGCGGAGGACCAGTGGTGATGCCAAGGGGACACCACCTGCTGACAGAAGGCAACACAGAGGTCATCGGAGGGAATGGAAGGACTAGTGCGCCGACATAACAGGGCTGCAGCCTTGGCAGCAGCGTCAGCGGCCTCGTTTCCCGTCAGACCGACGTGGCCAGGAATCCACACAAACAGCGCTGTGGCTCCGTCAAGAGTGAGCAAGTGACAGCTGAGTTGCACTAAGGGATGGACGGTGTACAGCGCAAATAGGCTTTGAAGGGGACTGAGAGAGTCGGAGCAAGTGATGCAATTGAAAACCCTGTGTCGCCGGAGGCACTGCGTGGTCTGATACAGGGTGAAGAAAACGGTTCAAATGGCTCTGAGCACTACGGGACTTAACTTCTGAGGTCATCAGTCCCCTAGAACTTAGAACTACACTCCTGGAAATGGAAATAAGAACACATTGACACCGGTGTGTCAGACCCACCATACTTGCTCCGGACACGGCGAGAGGGCTGTACAAGCAATGATCACACGCACGGCACAGCGGACACACCAGGAACCGCGGTGTTGGCCGTCGAATGGCGCTAGCTGCGCAGCATTTGTGCACCGCCGCCGTCAGTGTCAGCCAGTTTGCCGTGGCATACGGAGCTCCATCGCAGTCTTTAACACTGGTAGCATGCCGCGACAGCGTGGACGTGAACCGTATGTGCAGTTGACGGACTTTGAGCGAGGGCGTATAGTGGGCATGCGGGAGGCCGGGTGGACGTACCGCCGAATTGCTCAACACGTGGGGCGTGAGGTCTCCACAGTACATCGATGTTGTCGCCAGTGGTCGGCGGAAGGTGCACGTGTCCGTCGACCTGGGACCGGACCGCAGCGACGCACGGATGCACGCCAAGAGCGTGGGATCCTACGCAGTGCCGTAGGGGACCGCACCGCCACTTCCCAGCAAATTAGGGACACTGTTGCTCCTGGGGTATCGGCGAGGACCATTCGCAACCGTCTCCATGAAGCTGGGCTACGGTCCCGCACACCGTTAGGCCGTCTTCCGCTCACGCCCCAACATCGTGCAGCCCGCCTCCAGTGGTGTAGCGACAGGCGTGAATGGAGGGACGAATGGAGACGTGTCGTCTTCAGCGATGAGAGTCGCTTCTGCCTTGGTGCCAATGATGGTCGTATGCGTGTTTGGCGCCGTGCAGGTGAGCGCCACAATCAGGACTGCGTACGACCGAGGCACACAGGGCCAACACCCGGCATCATGGTGTGGGGAGCGATCTCCTACACTGGCCGTACACCACTGGTGATCGTCGAGGGGACACTGAATAGTGCACGGTACATCCAAACCGTCATCGAACCCATCGTTATACCATTCCTAGACCGGCAAGGGAACTTGCTGTTCCAACAGGACAATGCACGTCCGCATGTATCCCGTGCCACCCAACGTGCTCTAGAAGGGGTAAGTCAACTACCCTGGCCAGCAAGATCTCCGGATCTGTCCCCCATTGAGCATGTTTGGGACTGGATGAAGCGTCGTCTCACGCGGTCTGCACGTCCAGCACGAACGCTGGTCCAACTGAGGCGCCAGGTGGAAATGGCATGGCAAGCCGTTCCACAGGACTACATCCAGCATCTCTACGATCGTCTCCATGGGAGAATAGCAGCCTGCATTGCTGCGAAAGGTGGATATACACATTGTGCATGCTCTGTTGCCTGTGTCTATGTGCCTGTGGTTCTGTCAGTGTGATCATGTGATGTATCTGACCCCAGGAATGTGTCAATAAAGTTTCCCCTTCCTGGGACAATGAATTCACGGTGTTCTTATTTCAATTTCCAGGAGTGTACTTAACCCTAACCAACCTAAGGACATCACACACATCCATGCCCGAGGCAGGATTCGAACCTGCGACAGCAGCGGTCGCGCGGTTCCAGACTGAAACGCCTAGAACCGCTCGGCCACCCCGGCCGGCCAGGGTGAAGAGCCCTGCCGTAAATACTGATCTGTGTTACGGGAGCCGACATCGAAAAACGTCGGTGCGAATGACGAAGACACATCCTGACACCACGGTCAGACAGAGAATAATCAGTGTACACAAAGGTACTGTCGAGGAGTTCCGAGGGAAGCTCGCCAAAAAGAAGGCGACAGAGCGAGGCTGGAGTAGTGTCGTTAGGAAGCGAATGAAGGCCGAGGTGAACGCGGGTCACCGCACGAAGCCAGGGTGGTGAAGGGTTCACTCCCATCGGGAAAGTGACGAGTAGCGTGAAGTTAAGCTGCCAAAGCAACAGCCGAAAGCGAACTCCAGGAGGTAACAGAGAAGAGGGACGCGCCCCATACTGGCGATCAAAGGAGTCGTCGAAGAAGGAGGCATACGATGGTGTAGCGTTCATCTTGGGGGGAGGGGGGAGCAAAAAGAAAAAAAAAGAATTGTTATTTTATATATATATTTTTTTTGAAAAATGTCGAAAAAGTGAATATTTTGATGGGGCCACTTGGCAACAGAATCAGGGATTGATTACACTATTATAATAACATACGTTGAGCATTAAATACCTGAAGAAGAGAAACATTAGAATTTCTGTGCATTTTTATATTCGCGATGTACTCATACCCGGAACAGCACTAAGGGACCAGAAGATTTATAGACTTTAAAAGAGATGCAACACCACACAATGAAAAAAAAAATTGATTCACAAATAATAGGAAAACGATAATGTTCCTTCCGCCCCATGCTGCTTTCGGCACATCAGCGTGATGAACTTTTCATATTAAATTACAATAGATGACCATTGGGTTAAATACTTTATACATAACAGTCGAAATGTCCTCTTGATGCTGTCTGTTCATAATCAATTACAAGAAACTACATGTTTTCTGATTGGAAAAAATAACAATTAGCATATTCACTCAATATTTTCACATAAAATACAGGGTGTTAAAAAAAAGGTACGGCCAAACTTTCAGGAAACATTCCTCACACACACACATAAAGAAAACATGTTATGTGGACATGTGTCCGGAAACGCTTAATTTCCATGTTAGTGCTCATTTTAGTTTCGTCAGTATGTACTGCACTTCCTCGATTCACCGCCAGTTGTCCCAATTGAAGGAAGGTAATGTTGACTTCGGTGCTTGTGTTGACATGCGACACATTGCTCTACGGTACTAGCATCAAGCACATCAGTACGTAGCATCAACAGGTTAGTGTTTATCACGAACGTGATTTTGCAGTCAGTGCAATGTTTACAAATGCGGAGTTGGCAGATGCCCCTTTGATGTATGGATTAGCACGGGGCAATAGCCGTGGTGCGGTACGTTTCTATCGAGACAGATTTCCAGAACGAAGGTGCCCCGACAGGAAGACGTTCGAAGCAATTGATCGGCGTCTTAGGGAGCACGGAACATTCCAGCCTATGACGCTCGACTGGGGAAGACCTAGAACGACGAGGACACCTGCAATGGACGAGGCAATCCCTTCGTGCAGTTGACGATAACCCTAATGTCAGCGTCAGAGAAGTTGCTGCTGTACAAGGTAACGTTGACCACGTCCCTGTATGGAGAGTGCTACGGGAGAACCAGTTGTTTCCGTACCATGTACAGCGTGTGCAGGCACTATCAGCAGCTGATTGGCCTCCACGGGTACACTTCTGCGAATGGTTCATCCAACAATGTGTTAATCCTCATTTCAGTGCAAATGTTCTCCTTACGGATGAGGCTTCATTCCAACATGATCAAAAATTTTCACAATCAAGATGTGTGGGCTGACGAGAATCCGCAACGCAGTTGCGCAATCACGTCAACACAGATTTTCTGTGTACGTTTGGGCAGGCATTGTTGGTGATGTCTCGATTGGGCCCCATGTTCTTCCACCTGCGCTCAATGGAGCACGTTATCATGATTGCATACGGGATACTCTACCTGTGCTGCTAGAACATGTGCCTTTACAAGTACGACACAACATGTGGTTCATGCACGATGGAGCTCCTGCACATTTCAGTCGAAGTGTTCGTACGCATCTCAACAACAGATTCGGTGACCGATGGATTGGTAGAGGCGGACCAATTCCGTGGCCTCCACGCTCTCCTGACCTCAACCCTCTCGACTTTCATTTATGGGGGCATTTGAAAGCTCTTGTCTACGTAATCCCGTTACCAAATGTAGAGACTCTTCGTGCTCGTATTGTGGACGGCCGTGATACAATACGCCATTCTCCAGGGCTGCATCAGCGCATCAGGGATTCCATGCGACGGAGGGTGGATGCATGTATCCTCACTAACGGAGGACATTTTGAACATTTCCTGTAACAAAGTATTTGAAGTCACGCTGGTACGTTCTGTTGCTGTGTGTTTGCATTCCATGATTAATGTGATTTGAAGAGAAGTAATAAAATGAGCTCTAACATGGAAAGTAAGCGTTTCCGGACACATGTCCGCATAACATATTTTCTTTCTTTGTGTGTGAGGAATGTCTCCTGAAAGTTTGGCCGTACCTTTTTGTAACACCCTGTATAAAATACAGTTGCGGAACGCAGCAAGTCCGCGTCCGCCTTTGATGGAATACAAACAGTAAAAGGTGAGGCGCCAATTGCCTCATTTGTCTTGGAACAACAGAATTCTTTTTTTTAAATGTCATTAATCGATACATGTACATAGAGATTTACAGGCACCGCGCAAGAACGGCAAAGAAAAAGAATAATAGATTCTGTCGCTGCTATGCGATGGTTCATTTCTATTACTTTACAATTGTTCGATAACTTTAGGCCATCAGGCGTTTACTATTGAGCGTATATTAATGTTTGTGAGGCGAAAATTGCTAATATTACAATGGGTAGACAAACGGCATACCTATCTGCTGAGGAGAAAGTCACGGCGGTAGGACAGCGGTGGTTTCGGCAGCAGCTGCATACAGACTCTCAGTCGGGCTGGTGTAAAAGGCGCCATTGGCCAAACGGATGCCACGATGGTGGATAGTGTTCAGACAACGTAGGAGGGGCGGACGTGCAGATGCATAAACGAAACATCCGCAGTCTGGTTTCGAACGGACGAGGGACCGGTAAAACAGTTCTCAACCAGTGTATAATCGCCAACTACTCTGCAGGAATCAGCATGGGTTTCGAAAAACACGGTCGTGTGAAACCCAGCTCGCGCTATTCGTCCACGAGACTCGGAGGGCCATAGACACGGGTTCCCAGGTAGATGCCGTGTTTCTTGACTTCCGCAAGGCTTTCGATACAGTTCCCCACAGTCGTTTAATGAACGAAGTAAGAGTATATGGACTATCGGACCAATTGTGTGATTGGATTGAAGAGTTCCTAGATAACAGAACGCAGCATGTCATTCTCAATGGAGAGAAGTCTTCCGGATTAAGAGCGAGATTTCAGGTGTGCCGCAGGGGAGTGTCGTAGGACCGTTGCTATTCACAATATACATAAATGACCTTGTGGATGACATTGGAAGTTCACTGAGGCTTTTTGCGGTATGATGCTGTGGTACATCGAGAGGTTGTAACATTGGAAAATTGTACTGAAATGCAGGAGGATCTGCAGCGAATTGACGCATGGTGCAGGGAATGGGAACTGAATCTCAATGTAGACAAGTGTAATGTGCTGCGAATACATTGAAAGAAAGGTCCGTTATCATTTAGCTACAATATAGCAGGTCCGCAGCTGGAAGCAGTTAATTCTATAAATTATCTGGGAGTACGCATTAGGAGTGATTTAAAATGGAATGATGATATAAAGTTGATCGTCGGTAAAGCAGATGCCAGACTGAGATTCATTGGAAGAATCCTAAGGAAATGCAATGCGAAAACGAAGGAAGTAGGTTACAGTACGGTTGTTCGCCCACTGCTTGAATACTGCTCAGCAGTGTGGGATTCGTACCAGATAGGGTCGATAGAAGGGATAGAGAAGATCCAACGGAGAGCAGTGCGCTTCGTTACAGGATCATTTAGTAATTCCGAAAGTGTTACAGAGATGATAGATTCCAGTGGAAGATTCTGCAAGAGAGACGCTCAGTAGCTCGGTACGGGCTTTTGTTGAAGTTTCGAGAACATACCTTCACCGAGGAGTCAAGCAGTATATTGCTCCCTCCTACGTATATCTCGCGAAGAGACCTTGAGAATAAAATCAGAGAGATTACAGCCCAGACATAGGAACACAGACACACACAATACTAGAATGGAATAGAAGGGAGAACCGATAGAGGTACTCAAGGTACCCTCCGCCACACACCGTCACGTGGCTTGCCGAGTATGGATGCAGATGCAGATGTAGAACTCTCGTCGTGTCTAGCGCGGAAGGCACCGGGGAGCCGCAGGGGTGCTGGAAGGAACCGGTGGCGTTTGCTGCGATGTGAATCTCTGCAGCGGACGCCAGCGGGAGGTAATTGCTGTGGGATCTCGCCGCCCCCTCCCCCGCCACCGCCGCCTCCGCCAAGGTGACCGGATACCTCGCAACGGAAACTCGACGGCACACAGCGCCTTCGCGTTACACAACGCATTCCTCCGGGTTTGCGCAACGGCTGCCAAACAGTTTCTCCTCAGTCCACGGCCGCGTCACTCTCGTCACAACAGTGGAACAGCTGTCCGGGTGGACAAAGTGACTCACAGGCAGCGGTGGCCCTCACTGCTACATACACTCTACAGCGGTGGTCCCAACCTGGGGCTAACTATCTCCTGAGGGGTAAAACGAAATTTTCTGAGGAGTCAAAACTAAACGAAACGATTCTGTTTCAGTCACGAAACTAAATTATTTTCAAAAGACCATTACTTTTATCACTCTAATTTTGATTATACACCGAAGCGCCAAAGAAACTAGTATAGGCATGCGTATTCAACTACAGAGACAAGTAAACAGGCAGAATAGGGCGCAACTGTTGAAACGTCCCCTTAGAACAATTTATACATGACTGTGCTTAAACTGACACACAATATGTTTTAGCGCAACGCAATCTGACTTTCAAAAATCCCTACAAAGGAATGGCCCTGACTAACATTTACCTATACCTTTCACAAATCACTTACCTCACAAAAATCTTCATTACTCGAAGTACTGCAATACAGCGAGCGCCACTACTGCCAGCTTAATAGTGTTGAAAAATCATAATATACATAGCAGGTCATAATATCCAGTATAACAAATTTCAAAACTCCGCCATCTCTCTCCTCACATCCACCACTGCTGGCGGCTCACCTCCAATTGCGCAACGCTACGCGCTGTTCACATCCAGCTGCCCAACACTACAATGGCAGACAACAATGCAAACTAGCCACAGACTGCACACAGCACAGCCAGTGATTTTCATACAGAGAGCGCTACGTGGCGGCGGCGTTACCAATATAAGAACCTAAACAGCCTACTTACATGCTCCCCACAAAAAATTTTACAAATTGTTTTGGGCAATGGGCAATACATATTTGTTAAAATTTTTCATAATCGTAATTACAATAACAAAGAAATCAAATGCACACACTTATTGATACAATGTTGGTCAAAAGGTAAAATTTTCTCACAGTCTATAAAGACAGTTCTGCTCTTTCATCACAGTAAAACTGCCGTTTCTTTTCTCAAAGTCTGAACAGTAAAAGACAGCTATGTAAGTAGGCTGTTTAGCTTCTTATATTGGTAACACCGCCGCCGCCACGTAGCGCGCTCTGTATGAAAATCACTGGCTGTGCTGTGTGCAGTCTGTGGCTAGTTTGCATTGTTGTCTGCCATTGTAGTGTTGGGCAGCTGGATGTGAACAGCGCGTAGCGTTGCGCAGTTGGAGGTGAGCCGCAAGCAATGGTGGATGTGAGGAGAGAGATGGCGGAGTTTTGAAATTTGTTATACTGGATATTATGAACTGCTATGTATATTATGATTTTTCAACACTATTAAGCTGGCAGTAGTGGCGCTCGCTGTATTGCAGTACTTCGAGTAATGAAGATTTTTGTGAGGTAAGTGATTTGTGAAAGGTATAGGTTAATGTTAGTCAGGGCCATTCCTTTGTAGGGATTTCTGAAAGATTGCTTTGCGCTAAAAAATATTGTGTGTCAGTTTAAGCACAGTCATGTATAAATTGTTCTAAGGGGACGTTTCACTGTCGCCAAATGCCATGTAAGACAACAAGTTCAAAATGGCTCTGAGCACTATGGAACTTAACTTCTGAGGTCATTAGTCCCCTAGAACTTAGAACTAGTTAAACTTAACTAACCCAAGGACATCACACACATCCAAGTCCGAGGCAGGATTCGAACCTGCGACGGTAGCGGTCACATGGTTCCAGACAGTCGCGCCTAGAACCGCTCGGCCTCGGTTGCTGCTGCTGGCAGGTTATCGAGATTTAACTCAGTATGAACGTGGTGTTATAGTCGGCGCACGAGCGATAGGGCACAGCATCTCCGAGGTAGCGATAAAGTGATAAGTTTCCCCTATGACCACCTCACGAGTGTGAGGAATCCCGTAGAACATCAAAACTCCAACATCGGTGCGGCCGGAAAAAGATCCTCCAAGAACGGGACCAACAACGACTGAACAGAATCGCTCAACGTGACAGAAGTGCAACCCTTCCGCAAATTGCTGGAAATTTCAATGCTGAGCCATCAACCGTGCGAAACATTCGACGAAACATCATCAATATGGGCTTTCGGAGCCGAAGTTCCACCCTTGTGCCCTTGATGATCGCATGACACAGAGTTTTAAGCCTCAGCTGGGCCCGTCAACACCGACGCTGGACTGTTGACGACTGGAAACATGTTGCTTGGTCGGACGAGTCTCGTTTCAAATTGTATCGAGCGATGGACGTGCAGGGGTATGGAGACAAAATCATGAATCCTTGCACCCTGGATGTCAGCTGGGGACTGTTCAAGCTGGTGGAGACTCTGTAATGGTGTAAAGCGTGTGCAGTTGGAGTGATACGGGACCTTTGATACGTCTAGATACGACTCTAACTGGTGGGACGTACGTAAACATACTACCTAATCAGCTGCATCCGTTCATGTCCATTGTGCATTCCGACGGACTTTGGCAATTCCAGCAGGACAAAGTGACAGTCCACACGTCCATAATTGCTACAGAGTGGCTTCAGGAACACACTTCTGAGTTTAAACACTTCCGGTGGCCACCAAACTCCCCAGACAGGAATAAAAGAAATGTTAAATGTGTGTGAAATCTTATGGGACTTAATTGCTAAGGTCATCAGTCCGTAAGCTTACACACTACGTAACCTAAATTATCCTAAGGACAAACATACACACCCATGCCCGAGGGAGGACTCGAACCTCCGCCGGGACCAGCCGTACAGTCCATGACTGCAGCGCCTGAGACCGCTGGGGTAATCCCGCGCGTCTCCAGACAGGAACATTATTGGGCATATCTGGGATGACTTACAACGTTTATTCAGAAGAGATCTCCACCCTCTCGTACTCTTACGAATTTATGGACAGCCCTGCAGGATTCATGGTGTAAATTCCCTCCAGCACTGCTTCAGACATTAGTCCAATCCATGACACTTCGTGCTACGGCCCTTCTGCGTGCTAGCTGGGGCCCTACACGATATTAGGCAGGTCTACTAGTTTCTTTGAGTCTTCAGTGTAGTTTGTTATGAATACTTTGCTGTTTATTCCCAATATGTTGCAATGTTCGAGTGTGGGGATAGGGAGGAACATAATTGTGGTATCGTACACACACTGCGATGCCACAGCAACGCCGGCGACGCGAATGGATAACACAAGCGTTAGCAAGGGATTGCCTGCATTCCACAACAACCAATGGGAGGCCCTCGAGAAGACCACGCCTCCCTCTCAGCATGGCAGCTCCCTCACACTGACGTCAATATAGTGTGGAGCCAGGAGGGGCTTAGCCACAGTGCTAGACGTCAGTACGATAGTGACAGTCGAAGTTTCAGATGAACTACTGTTGCAAATGTCAAACACTCTACTCTCAAGAGTACAGTTCCTCACTTAGTGCGTCAAGTGACGCCTGCATAGACAACGACAGTCGTAAATGATCCTGTACTCCTGTAGCAGAGAACTGTGTCGACGTTAAGTAAATTTTTTTATCCATTTATGTAATAAGATAAACAAATGTTTCATATCTTCTAGTTTGATAAGCCCTTCTCACAGATCTATCAAAAAACCCACAGTTATGGCCAGACAGTCGTAGTTCCGAATGTTCACGACACTAGCAGGACAGCTTAAATTGCTGCGAGTGAAACAAGCAGCAATCATATTTCTAGTGTTGGTTGTCGGATATACCATGCTATTTATTTCCAAATACGTCACACAGCACAGATTAATTTGCTGTGACTGCAACGAGCATTAATTAAATGCATATTCTTGTCACAAATATTTAGCTGCAGTCGAATCGTTGACAACACTTTCGTAAATTCAGCGGTCGAGATTAGGATAGCACAACGCAGCGAGTGATAAGGAACTATGTGCAAAACAAAAAATGGACATTGAGATTATTGTGTCCGACTGTAATTTGCACCATAATGCCCATATTACACGTCTCGCTAAATGATAATTTAAAGACGAGATACACAATTGCTACAGTATTCGCGAAGACAGCTTGTGCTACAAATTATAAATAGTTTTCGGTCAAGCTATACAATACGTCAATATAAACAAGAAGCAGAAGCCAGCAACACGACCACTCACGTACTGCAAATATGGACGATGTTTTATTTCGCTCTCCTTTTTCACAAAAATAGCTGCAGTGACAATACATAGTATTTCATCAATCATTTACCGACAAACTGTTACCTCAGTGCTTCCGTTATGCCCGTCACAGCGTCCACGAACAAGCACCTCCAGATCGCACACAAACTCATCCGAAACGAGGCAATACTATTGGTTCCCTCTACCATGAAATGCTATTGGTTATTCGAGGTTTCGGCCGAGCTGTTCCTGACGATAAGTTCTGCTTCACCTCCCCCCCCCCCCCCCCAAAAAAAAAAAAAAAATTAAGGGGCTCCGGAAAGGCTCAAAAATCATGAAAAGTTCAATTTTTACTTTTTAGCGTTTTCTGAATCTGCAGACTATTACCTTTTAATAGATATATAATTTATTCAATTCCGAAGACTACAACTATTTTTAAATTTTTTTTGAAATGTGTTCTACATGGGCGTGACCCACTGTGGCGCTGTTAAAATGCTGTCAAATGGTATTATTATTAACGTCCATGTTCATCAGGTACATTTTAGTGATGTGAGATAAAGTATGTGTTGTGGCTAACGTGTGATGGTTCAATATATATCGCTGGTGTGATTGTCGATTGTTTCATGTTTATTTACTCTGTCGTTATCTCGAAAATATTCGTAATTAATTCTGTTTCTTGAGTCTCTGTTTTGTTGAAGTATAATAATGAGTAAAAGTAAAGTTATTAGAAATCCTCTGAAGGCTTTTAAGAAAAGGAGAAATGTTGGAAAGCCAAAGGTATGTGTTATTACTGTAAATAATAACATTCTAACATGGTACGAGCGATGCTTGCTTTAGACAAGGAACGCCTTCGGGCTGCAGACAGGGCTGTAAAGAGTCTAGAAATACAAGCAAGAGTAAACAGGAGGAGGAACAAGAGGAAGCTGGAGGAGGAGTTTGCAGAGGATGAAGATAATCCATCCTATGGACCTGGAATGCACTAAAAAGTTAATCCAATCTTTGTCGCTCGATTCCCAAAACTTTTATTTTCTCATACTAATTACATGTTTTCTAAGGATCTTCCAAACATATTTGTTTCAAACTTTCAGTAAATGTTACACAGTACCTTCTGCATAATTTAACACAGCCTTTTTCCAAAAAAAACTGTATATTTCTGAATATATAAATAAAAAACTGCAAAAAAATGTTGTGAATTTTCATTACAATTGAAAAAAAATCATCTTTAATAACTGAACTAGAATTTTGTAAAATCCCTGTGTTAAGTTGTAGCCCATATTCCAATAAATAATCTGTAAAAAGTTCAACTTCCTACCTCAAATACTTTGTGAGAAAAGATGTAATTTATAAGCGTTATTTTAACATTGCAAGTGTAGGGCGTTCCGGAGCCCCTTAAGCCTTCCGCCCAATTCCACTGACGTCACGGAGAACCTGCGTTAGCAGTCCCATCTGCCTCACTACGGTGGGTTAGCCCCGTGTGTGTTCCCACAGACAGCCCCAAGGAAATTCCCAGCGTCAATTTCCGACAAAAGTCACAGAGAAAATTTCCTCGCGCCTTGCCTGGGAATGCCCTCCAAGTGCCATTGTTGCTCGCTAATGGAAGCCCATAGCTTACACCTAACACGCCAGAATTTGCTGAACAACGGAAACAGTAACAGTAACTCCATCTGGAATAGTTCATAACCGACGCAAGCAAAACTCGCCTTGAACTGTTGTGTGCGCAGACCAAGTGCGCGTCCAGAAAATCTGATGGCCTCCCAAGGGATTAAACCGTAGTTAGCAGCAGCGTTGCGAAAAAAAAGGGAAAAAAAAAGAAGTCTTGTTATCCTCTGCACCTTCGTTTCTAACCGTGTCACCTCGCTGTGAGAAAACGTGTCGGCTTCTCTTATGAAACTACTTTGACGTCGCGGGAGATGCAATGTTACGACCTGAACATCAAGTATGTACTTATTTTATCCGTGTTGGATCTCGTGAACTCCGCGGCCGTTAATGATAGTTGGTGAATGTCGCAAGCAGCGACTTTTTGAATGTTTATTTTATCGCCATAACCGGTTTTTGTTTCATTCACAAAAATATGCTGAAGTGCTTGCACTATATTGCATTTGTAGACTTAGAGAAAGCATACTCTCTTTCAAATTCTAAAGGTGGCAGGAGTCAAATACAGGGACGAAAGGCTGTTTACAATTTGTACAGAAACCAGATGGAAGTGATAAGAGTCGAGGGACATGATAGGGAAGCAGTGGTTGCGAATGGAGTGAGACAGGATTGTAGCCTATCCCCGATGTTATTCAATCTGTATATTGAGCAAGCAGTAAAAGAAACAAAAGAAAAATTCGGGGTAGGAATTAAAATCCATGGAGAAGAAATAAAAACTTTGAGGTTCGCCGATGACATTGTAATTCTGTCAGAGACAGCAAAGGACCTGGAAGAGCAGTTGAACGGAATTGACAGTGTCTTTAAAGGAGGATGTAAGATGAACATCAACAAAAGCAAAACGAGGATAATGGAATGTAGTCGAATTAAATCGGGTGATGCTGAGGGTATTAGATTAGGAAATGAGACGCTTAAAGTAGTAGATGAGTTTTGCTATTTGGGGAGAAAAATAACTGATGATGGTCGAAGTAGAGAGGATATAAAATGTAGACTAGCAATGGCAAGGAAGCGTTTCTGAAGAAGAGAAATTTGTTAACATCTAGTACAGACTTAAGTGTCAGGAAGTCGTTTCTGAGAGTTTTTATATGGAGTGTAGCCATGTATGGAACATGGACAATAAACAGTGTAGACAAAAGAGAATAGAAGCTTTTGAAATGTGCTGATACAGAAGAATGGTGAAGATTAGATGGGTAGATCACGTAACTAAATAGAACTGGGGAGATGAGAAATTCGTGATACAACCTGAATAAAAGAAGAAATCGGTTGGTAGGACACATTCTGAGGCATCAAGGGACCACCAGTTTAGTACTGGAGGGAAGTGTGGAGGTAAAAATTGTAGAGGGAGACCAAGAGACGAATACACTAAGCAGATTCAGAAGGATGTAGGTTGCAGTAGGTACTGGGAGATGAAGAGGCTTGCACAAGATAGAGTCGCATGGAGAACTGCATCAAAGCAGTCTCTGGACTCAAGATTATCTGTATGCACTGTGAATGTACATTACACATTTATTTGACATCATCCGAAATGCCACTTTCGACTCTCATATTGATTTGGAAACGTGTCTGGGACCGAAACTAGTCATCGAATGAAAAATGAAACATTTGCGACCTGGACTGGTTTTTCGATCTATTGATGAACTGAAGTTTCTGACCCAAGTTCGTAAATTTCTTTTAGTTCGGTTTTCTTTTTATTCTCAGTATCCATGCACACCACTAAATACACCTGCAAAATTATTTGACTGTGTGACACAGTCGGGAGGTATGACGTCAGAAGCATTGAGATGCGGTAAAAACTGGCTTTTCTTAACACAGAACGCAAATTACACACACTGTACTCATCCATTGTATCGTCATGAGAAAAGTTACAGACTCGGAATATAATTTCACACCTTTCCTGTTCTAAATGCTGTTCTATACACGGTAGTTCGAGTCCTTAAGGACTCTCAAGTGTGGTGTAGGGCGTTATTATGGAAAGAGAATCGGTTTCGTGCACGATCAGAGGCACGAGAGCTACTGATGACGCAATACAATCGATTCAACTGACGTCAAAGACATAGCATTTAAACGCGTTATGCAACGATGGCTATAATGGAGTGGAAAATTCCTTACCTCTGGCGATAAATGGCAGTCTTGTGAAACGCCAGCACTTAAGAAGTACTCTTCCAAAACGAGTTCCTGTTGCTGCTTCTCTTTCCAGCGATCTAGTCAATGGCAATAACACTACGTCGTGACACTGGAAATAGACGTACGAGGCACAAAATGAGAAAGTTATGGTAGATCTTGGAGTCCTGTGGACGCTCAGGTCATCAGGGACGGACTGTTGCGCCAACTGCACAGAGACGGGCTGATGAAGCGTGCGTGGGTTTGACGAAGGAGTCACCACAGTATTTCGCTAGACGTAATTAGTGGGAGGCCAATGGTCGTAAATCCGTTGTGACTCTCATCAGGGTACAATGTTGAAGGGCAGATACAGGTCTATATGGTTTGCGAACAAGCGCTTTCTTAGAGGCGAGCGAGTTTTGAGTCATCAGTGGACAGGTCTTTATCCGCACGCGCGACTGAGAGAGTTGGGAAGAGAGAGAGAAGGCGCTAGACGCCTCGAGCGGTGTGCTTCCGGCGGCGGAGCCAGACTGTCGGTTCCATTTTTGGGCGATATTTCGACGACTTGTGACGCTACAACGCAGTCCTTGCTATGAATTTTTTCGCTTACTTAACACATGAAACAGTTTGTATACGATGTATTGTCTAGTGTAAATATGTACTGTAAATACTATGTTTAAATTATGTAATACAGGCTGATTCAAAAAGAATACCACAACTTTAGGAATTTAAAACTCTGCAACGACAAAAGGCAGAGCTAAGCACTATCTGTCGGCGAGTTAAGGGAGCTATAAAGTTTCATTTAGTTGTACATTTGTTCGCTCGAGGCGCTGTTGACTAGGCGTCAGCGTCAGTTGATGCTAAGATGGCGACCGCTCAACAGAAAGCTTTTTGTGTTATTGAGTACGGCAGAAGTGAATCGACGACAGTTGTTCAGCGTGCATTTCGAACGAAGTATGGTGTTAAACCTCCTGATAGGTGGTGTATTAAACGTTGGTATAAACAGTTTACAGAGAATGGGTGTTTGTGCAAAGGGAAAAGTTCTGGACGGCCGAGAACGAGTGATGAAAATGTAGCACGCATCCAGCAAGCATTTGTTCGCAGCCCAGGAAAATCGACTCGCAGAGCTAGCAGAGAGCTGCAAAATTCCACAACAACTGTATGGAGACTCCTACGAAAAAGGTTAGTTATGAAACCTTATCGTCTGAATTTGGTTCGAGCACTGCCTGCAGCTGATAAGATTAAAAGAATCGATTTCTGTGATTTTATCCTTGCTCAAATGGAAACAGATGAATCTTTCGTTTCAAAGATTGTGTTTAGTGATGAAGCAACTATCCACACTAACGGTAAAGTCAACCGTCACAATGTCTGTATACGGGGCACTGAGAATCCGCGGGAAACAACTCAGTATGAACGTGACTCACCTAAGGTGAACGTTTTCTGTGCCATTTCAGCCAATAAAGTGTTTGGTCCCTTTTTCTTCGAAGGTGCTACTGTAACTGGACTACAGTATCTGGAGATGTTAGAGAATTGGCTGTTCCCTCAGCTTGAACAAGAAGCACAACAATTCATATTTCAGCAGGCTGGAGCGCCACCACATTCGCACTTATCTGTCCGTAACTACCTGAACGTCAACTACCCGAGGCGATGGATCGGCCGCCAGACAGCCCTTGACAGAGCACTTCATCACTGGCCTCCAAGAAGCCCTGATCTTACCCCCTGCGATTTTTTCTTATGGGGGTATGTTAAGGATATGGTGTTTCGGCCACCTCTCCCAGCCACCATTGATGATTTGAAACGAGAAATAACAGCAGCTATCCAAACTGTTACGCCTGATATGCTACAGAGTGTGTGGAACGAGTTGGAGTATCGGGTTGATATTGCTCGAGTGTCTGGAGGGGGCCATATTGAACATCTCTGAACTTGTTTTTGAGTGAAAAAAAAAAACCTTTTTAAATACTCTTTGTAATGATGTATAACAGAAGGTTATATTATGTTTCTTTCATTAAATACACATTTTTAAAGTTGTGGTATTCTTTTTGAATCACCCTGTATTTAACACTGGCAAGTCAGGGCATATTTAGTTAACGTTGAAGTCAGAGAGATTGTTTTGTCGTGCCGCTGGGCGCGGGAGCGCGCCAGCGGGTAGTAGTAGCAGTGACGCCGTGCTCGCAGTAAGGCGTACAGTCGAGTGCTGCTGGTCCTAGCTGTGTTACATCTAACGGCTAGCGTGTGGATCTAAGTGCAGCGGGAAAGTAATGGTCGGCATATCTGGAAGCATGGCCGGGCAAGTTATTATGGATTAATGGGCATAGTGCTGAAGAAACGAGGACTTAAATGTGAAGCGCACTGTGGGCCCAAGTCGCAACAGAAAAAGCCCGCTGCCACATTGTGTCGCTGCCGTGGACTTCCGTCGATCCACCGACAACGAGGGAAGTAAGATCTACGTAATTTTCGTAGGATACAATTTTAGGAGGCTTGCCAGTGACTGTGCTTTTCTCTGAAGTTGAACAATTAATAACAAGCACTTTATAATCGAAGTGTTGCAGTTACATTCCACCCGACAATAACACGAAGTAGGTTCCTTCTAATCCTTACCTTGTTGAACCGAGTGTGTCACGCCATTATCAAGAGAAAATATGTTAATTATCAAATTATTTGCATAGACGGTGAAGAGTAAATTTCAGACTGGTTACCTTAGTTAATTGTTGCACTTAATAAGCTTACGCCAACCGTAGTAACTTAATAATAGACTGAAGTAATAAATTTGATTATTAACATTTATTTCAATGCATATGCAGCTGAAGTTAATTCAAGGATATTTCATGAAACTATAAAGCTTATTCCACCTGACAATCCCCCAATTAATGAATTATTATCATTCAAAACATAGTTAATCAATTATTGGCAATATATTTCGTTATCAGTAGGTACTGTGCAAAGTACCTAATTTTAAAGACAGAATGGATTATGAGCAAAATAAGTGTAGTTAGATTGTTATGTCCGCAGCTCGTGGCCGTGCGGTAGCGTTCTCGCTTCCCACGCCCGGGTTCCCGGGTTCGATTCCCGGCGGGGTCAGGGATTTTCTCTGCCTCGTGATGACTGGGTGTTGTGTGACGTCCTTAGGTTAGTTAGGTTTAAGTAGTTCTAAGTTCTAGGGGACTGATGACCATAGATGTTAAGTCCCATAGCGCTCAGAGCCATAGATTGTTATGACATTGTTTTATATGACTACTGAGCCTGACACAGCACTGACCTAAAAGTTCCCGTTCCACCTGCTGCGCTACAAACAGGTAAACTTTATTTTTGACACAATTATTCACGTACTTAACAGTACTGTCGCTCATCAGTTGAGCTGGCGACCGATTTTTTAATTGCTTTTACAACTAAATCATTTCTTTCGGCAAAATTTATTTCCAAATTATTTTCATTATTTCATTTACCGATCGTTATTGAATGTGTAATTTCATTCAATAACTATCAAGTTATAACGTCTCCTGTTTCCCGCGGAATAATCATTATTTACTTCGGATTCGGATGCCTTATCCCGAGGCGGGTCAAAATTCATAATTCACGGTCATTGTCAACTTGTAATTTCGCAAATCCCGGGAAGCAGGGGGGGGGGGGGTGTTATAACTGACCAGAGTAGTCTTGTTCAGGCGCCGTGCGGTTGGTGTGCTGTTATTTGTACTCGCCGTCTGGGCACTGGAAACACGCAAGTATTGTTGATTCCGCGCTGCTCTCTACGCATGGGCTAAGCGCATTGCGCTGCTGTGTCCTTTGAGACTCGTTTATTTTTCGGTACCCACAGAGTTACTGCGCGAAATCCGCATGTTCCCACCATTTTCGAGTTGTCACGGGTGAAATGGCGGACGAAGGGAAAAAACGTCTACCACAAAGCTCTGCGGTAAGTCAATCCCCAACATAGCACTGAACGGTGAATGTATGGAGGAGGCGTCGACGTCGAGAAAATATTATGGTATTTGGAGGAGAAATTTGGTGACAATTTTTTTGAGAAGATTCAGCCGCAACGAAAAACGCCTTTTTTTAATGGTGTCCGTCCCAAATACTGTATCATTTCAGTGACACTCTCTCCCTTACTTCGCGATAATACGAAACGAGTTGCTCTTCTTTGAACTTTCACGATTTACTCTGTCAATCCTGTCTGGTAAGGATCCCACACCGCGCAGCAGTATTCTAAGAGAGGACGAACAAGCGTAGTGTAGGCAGTCTCCTTAGTAGATCTGTTACATTTTCAAAGTGTCCAGCCAATAAAACGCAGTCTTCGGTTTGCCTTCACCACAACATTTTCTGTGTTTTCTTTGCAATTTAAATCGTAATTGTAGTACCTATGTATTTAGTCGAATTCAAGGCCTTTAGATTTGACTCATTTACTCGAAGTTTAATGACTTCCTTTTAGCACTCGCGTGGATGACCTCACACTTTTCATTATTTAGGGTCAGTTGCCAATTTTTGCACCATTCAGGTATCTTTTCTAAATCGTTTTGCAATTTTATCTTCTGATGACTTTACTAGTCGATAAACGACAGCATCATTTGCAAACAACCTAAGACGGTTGTTCAAATTGTCTGCTAAATCATTTATATAGATAACGAACAGCAGAGGGCCTATAACAGTACCTTGCGCAACGCCAGAAATCACTTCTGTCTAATCCGATGACCCTCCGTCAGTTACTACGAACTGTGACCTCTCTGACAGGAAATCACGAATCCTGTCACACAGCTGAGACGATTTTCCGCAAGAAAGCAATTTCGCTACAAGCCGCTTGTGTGGTGCAGTGTCAAAAGCCTTCCGGAAATCTAGCAATACGGAATCAATTTGAAATTCCTTGTCAATAGCACTCCTTATGACCCATTCATCACTGTAGTCAGTTCACACTTGAGGTGATGTAAAGAGTGATGCAACTCGACAGTGTATGATTGGAAACGAGTCATCTGAAGCGATGATTGTGTGATGTCCTTAGGTTAGTTAGGTTTAAGTAGTTCTAAGTTCTAGGGGACTGATGACCATAGATGTTAAGTCCCATAGTGCTCAGAGCCATTTGAACCATTTTGGAGCGATGATTCACGCTGTACCCTGTGGCAATCCGATGGAAAGATTTGGGTTTCGCGAATGCCTCGAAAATGTTACCTGCAGCCATTGGACTACAGGTGAGGTGGTGTTACGGTACCGATGTGTTTCTCATGTGTACGGTGTGGTCTCCTTTTTGCGCTTACGAATACTTGTTACAGCACTGTGTACTGGTTACAGTAGAGCAACAGCTTGGAAACGATGAATGTATCAATACGATCAGGAAACACATCGAAAAACATCTTTGAGGCAACGGTTCGTGAACAATAACATTACACAAATCGACTGACCTGCCGAGAGTCGCAACTAGAACCAAATGGAACACCTCTGAGATGAGTTAGAACGTTGACTTTGCTGAAGACCTCAGCATCCAACATGAATATCTGCTGTGGTTGCGAGTCAGAATGGGCTGCCACTCCTCCAATGATTTGTTAACAGTAACATTCCAGACATGGACTGACCTGCCCAAAGTCCCAACCAGAACCAAATGGAAGATCTCTGGGATGAGTTGGAATGATGACTTTGCTCAAGACCCCAGCGTCCAACATGAATACCTGCTGTCATTGCGAGTCTTGAGGAAGAATGGCTGCCATTCCTCCAAAGGTTTGTGAACAGTAACATTCCCAAAATGGACTGACCTGCCCAGAGTCCCAACAGAACCAAATGGAAGATCTATGGGATGAGTTGGAACATTGACTTTGCTCAAGACCCCAGCATCCAACATGAATACCTGCTGGCGTTGCGAGTCTTGAGGAAGAATGGGCTGCCATTCCTCCAATGGTTTGTGACCAGTAATATTTCAGAAATGGAGTAACCTGCCCAGAGTCCCAACCAGAACCAAATGGAAGATCTCTGGGATGAGTTGGAACATTGACTTTGCTCAAGACCACAGCGTCCAACATGAATACCTGCTGAGGTTGCGAGTCTTGAGAAAGGATGGGCTGACATTCATCTGCGGACATTGAGACACCTCTTTATGCCCCAGTTGCGATGAAGCAGTCATAAAGGCGAAGCGTCGGCGAACTCCATATTGATGTCCACTCATAGGAGGCCCAATACTTTCGATCAGATAGTGGATATCGTCGAAACTGGTTCGAATGAGCCAGCAAATGGAAGCGTAACGAAGTACACAAGATAGAAGAATACATGCCACTTTTTGTTCTTGCGAAAAGAACTCCCTCGTGAGGTCGTAGTGTCGGACGCAACCTCTACTGTGCCGGGAGTTCGCCCGTGCCATCGCGGGTGATTTCGGCCGTGCTGAAGTGTTTACGCGTAATTGGGGCCTCGCTGCCTCTAAACAGACCCACTCATTAATTATTCAGGCGGCCCACGGCAGCACAAACACAAATGGGACAGCGGCGGCTGCGGCGGTGGCAGCAGGACACACACATTCGCGTAATGGAGCGCCGCACCCCTGAAAGCTTTACACGTCCTACTTCCGCACGTGACACAAGCGACGTCAGTTATTTTATGACGACGATTATGATGACGGTGATGATGCTGCAGAGGAAAGAGTAGACAGGTGCAAAGGCTACATCGAGAGTCTCTATGAGGTAAATGACTTATCTGATGACGTATTAGAAGAAGAAACAGGAGGCGAAAAAGAAGAGATGGGGGATCTTGCAGTTTACAAGAGCTTTGGAAGACTTAGGATATAATACGGCTGAATGGATAGGCAACATTCCCATGGAGTATCTAAAGTCATTGGGGGAAGTGGCAACAAAACCATTATTCACGTTAGTGCGAAGAATGTATGAGACTGGCGACATTCCGTTAGACTTCCAGAAAGAACATCTTCCACCAGTGCCGAAGATACCACGCACATATATGTGCGAAACCTATCGCACAATCACCTTGACAGCTCAGATCACGCATCCAACTTGCTGGCAAAAATATTATACCGAAAAATGGAAAAGAAAATTGAGAATCTGCGAGTAAAGATAAAGCCACCAGAGAATCAGTTCTGACGTTATGGTTGATGATGGAAGCAAAAAATGGTTCAGATGGCTCTAAGCATTATGGGACTTAACATCTGAGGTCATCAGTTCCTTAGAACTACTTAAACCTAACTAACCTAAGGACATGACACACATCCATGCCCGCGGCAGGATTCGAACCTGCGACCGTAGCAGCAACCCGGTTCCGGACTGCAGCCCCTAGAACCGCTCGGCCACAGCGGCCGGCAATGGAAGCAAGACAGAACAAACATTAAGACACGTGCATGGGATTTGTCGACTTGAAAAAAGGGTACGACAATGTAAAATGCTGCAAGATCTTCGAAATTTTGCGACAAACAGGAGTAAGCTATTGCGAAAGACGGGTAATATACAGTCTACATCTACATGGATACTCGGCAAATCACATTTAAGTGCCTAGCAGAGGGTTCATCGAACCACCTTCGCAATTCTCTGTTGCTCCAATCTCGTATTGCGCGGAAAGTACGAACACCTCTATCTTTCCGTACGAGCTCTGATTTCCCTTATTTTATCGTAGTGTTCGTTTCTCCATATGTAGGTCGGCGTCAACAAAATATTTTCGCTTTCGGATGAGAAAGTTGGTGATTGCAGTTCCGTAAGAAGATTTCGTCGCAACGAAAATCGTCTTTGTTTTAATGATGTCCACCCCAAATCCTGTATCATTTCAATGACACGGTCTCCCATATTTCGCGGCAATACAACATGTACAAGAAACAAGAAGGAATAATAAGAGCCGGCCGGGGTGGCCGAGCGGTTCTAGGTGCTACAGTCTGGAATCGTGCGACCGCTACGGTCGCAGGTTCGAATCCTGCCTCGGGCATGGGTGTGTGTGATGTCCTTAGGTTAGTTAGGTTTAAGTAGTTCTAAGTTCTAGGGGACTGATGACCTCAGAAGTTAAGTCCCATAATGCTCCGAGCCATTTCAACCATTTGAATAATAAGAGTGGAGGACCTAGAACGAAGTGCTCGGAATAAATGGTTCAAATGGCTCTGAGCACTATGGGACTCAACTTCTGAGGTCATCAGTCCCCTAGAACTTAGAACTAGTTAAACCTAACTAACCTAAGGACATCACACAGATCCATGCCCGAGGCAGGATTCGAACCTGCGACCGTAGCGGTCGTGCGGTTCCAGACTGTAGCGCCTTTAACCGCTCGGCCACTCCGGCCGGCTGCTCGGAATAAAAAGTGTGTAAGACAGGGATATAGTATTTCTCCCTGATGCTCAAGCTATACATCGAAGAAGCAATGACGCAAATAGGAGAAAGGTTCAAGAGTTGGATCAAAATTCAAAACGAAAGGATATCAACGATACAATTCACTGATCACACTGCTATCTTCAGTGAAAGTGAAGAAGAATTACAGAACCTGTTCAATGGAATGAACAGTCTAATGTGTACAAAAATCTAATATTATCATACGTCTTAATCTGACGAAGAAATTTCCAAGAATGTACGTTTGCAGCACAGTATTGTATGGTAGTGAAATATGGACTGTGGGACAACCTGAACAGAAGGTAATCGAAGCCTTTTGGATGCGGCGCTACAGGAGACTGCTGAAAATTGGGTGGACAGGTAAGGTAAGAAACGAGGAGGTCCGCCACAGAACCGGCGAGGAAAGGAGCTTGATAAACTGTCCACTAATATGAAGAGTTGAATAAAGAAGGAACAGGAAATAAACCGATTAGTATCGAAGATTGGGAGAAGGATTTATTGGCACCGCGCTCCCAGGAAAGGATCTCGTTTTTAGAAAGGTACCTGAAGCTATTTCGATTGGCGTCAGGCACGTAGCAAACACTGCTAAAGATTGCGATATAAATGAACACCAGAGGGATACGTCATACGGGGGCACATGCCCAACTGTTGCTCCTGCGACAGCAAAATCGACAGCCTCAACATACTTTCGGTCTGGAGTGAAAAACCATGCAGAATATCAATCTGAAGAACCAAGAGGCCTGACTTTTCCGCAACTTCAGAGGCGTGTACTATTTAAACAATGGTAATTACAGAACGTTTAAATAGAAAATGAAATGAAAAAGTGAGAAAAAAAAGGCAGAGCAAAAATCTGGTCAAACAGATTATTAGTATCAAACATAAGTATTGTAATATTACACGTGTCGTATTACCATATCCCTTCCATTCCTTTCTCTATTATCTAAAAGAAATAAATGAAAATACGATTTGTGCGTTTTTCTTGCTCTCTTGCAATTACGTAATTTTCAATTACAATAACATGGCTTATACGAGGCTTATTAGATTTGAATAGCACACAGTTAAACGAAAAAGACACCTAAATAAATCCGAGCATTTGCTGTCGCTTCGTTCAATGCTTTATAGCTGTCTGTCTCATTTTCGTCGCCGTCTTCTTCTGCATCTTTCCTGTCCTACAAACGATAGTGAAAGAAATCTTTCTGGTCCTTAGAGTTGTTGATCAGTAAACCACGCGGTACTATTAGTTTGGGGACTCCCTCTGTAAAAAAGAAAGAAAGTCATACACAGTTACCGCTCAGCGGAAATCGTTGCTTCAGTTGACCAACGCCTCTCTCTGCTGCAGCTCGTTCTCTGGTGTGGACCAAACCGAGTCGTCGCTGATCAGGGATGTCTTCCGACTATTTTCATATGAAACCCGAGGTCCTCTGCTGCTCATTGCATGGAAACTGCGCCGGCCGGGGTGGCCGAGCAGTTCTAGGGGCTACAGTGTGGAAGTGCGCGACCGCTACGGTCGCAGGTTCGAATCCTGCCTCGGGTATGGGTGTATGTGATGTCCTTAGGTTAGTTAGGTTTAAGTAGTTCTGAGTTCTAGGGGACTGATGACCTCAGAAGTTAAGTCCCATAGTGCTCAGAGCCATTTGAATCATTTTTTGCAAAAGTGGACGGTATGTGGTGTGTGTGTGTGTGTGTGTGTGTGTGTGTGTGTGTGTGTGTGTGTGTGTGTAACAAACCTGTTCCATTCACTCGCGGTGTATGTTGTTGAGAACAGTAAGGCCAACTTTATTCTTGGTCCTCAAGCTTGGGTTCAGTAATATTCGGCTCGAGTTCGTTTTTCCAGAAGTTGGCCAATATTGCACTACGTTTTGGTAACCGATATTACAAGTTGTTTTCACTACTGTGAAGATTTTTTCATGGAGAAAAGGTAATTTGGGATACAAACCGAATAAAACATTACTCTGCAACGAGCGACCGGAAACGTCGGTCCCGTTACAGCGAAAAACTCAAACAATACCGCATAAACCAACGCCAAAATTTTGTCGCTGGAGTTAGGGTTCTCCTTGGAGAATGTGATGGCGAACCGTCGTATTGAAACCAAACCACCTCAGCAACTGATGGCAACATCTCCAGTGAACATCAGGTGACCTGAACCATTCAAAATGGGTGGTACCAGATGAGACCATCTCCTCTTTGCCTTTATTACCTGACTCGTGGCTAAATGTTAATAGAGAATCTCTGCTTATGACTGGAGTGAGCGTGCCATACGGATTTTTGACGCTCTAGATATGGCTGTTGGGAGATTTCATGTGTCTTCCACGGTGCAAGCAGACCTCGTCCACAACAGTGGAAAAACTTAGTACATTCGGGATTGCATTGCTTTCGTCGGGCAGTCCACTGACAGAAATGAACTGTGGGTTCGAAACCGTTTGCCCTATCCCTTGCGATCATGGTTTATCAATTCTCCCTCCCTTATCATAGTTCTTAACCTCATTCGTCCATATTAATTTGGTATGGACATCAAAAACCACTGTACTGATTTCGTAACCCTACCATCACTATCAACCAGCTTCAAGTCGCCTGCCAACTTTTAATCCTGAAATGGAGACATGAACTTTCAAATTCCCAAATTTTTCTTTTGTATTGAGCCCACAGTATGCCTGAGTTCGAAGAACGAGGTGTTTATTTTTTCGTACAAGTTTCTGCTGCAATATTGCTTTATTTACCCATAGTGATTTCAAAATTACACGAAAAGCTCGTTTCGGCGATTTTGTTGCTATCAAGCGTACCTGTGCAGATGACATAATAGGTATAGTGTACCATACGCAGACATAAAAACTATCAGAGACGTAAGCAACAACATTATACTTCTTAGACCATCTGTACAGATATGACTGATAACAGCAAAACCGCCGACACGAGTTCGTTGTGTGACTTTTGAAACACTACGGGTAAAAAAAGCAATAGCGCAGCAGAAACGTGCACCAAAAATTAAAAAAAGACACTGTTCCCAGCTTTTCTAGCAGCTTCTATGCTGTCTGAAATGTTTACCCTTTGTTTAAGGTCACGGTATGCTTGCGTGATGCACGCACTCCCACTTCCTTAAAAGTGAACTGGGAGGGGAGAAGGGAGAAACGAAACTCCAAATATTAAACCAACGTGTTCTGTAAATATTATCCTCTGTAGGAAAACGTCGTTCATGTGAGATGCAAGTATGAGAAAATCGTAAATCACAATTCGCCGAAGTCGTCGTCGCAGAAGTCACACACGATTATCCTCATTGCACATTGCATGTTAGAGACATGGTACTAAGTATTTCATCATTGCTTCTTTTTTTTACTTGAGTGGTGAAAGTGAATTTTCTTAAATGGAAAACTTCGTTAGTCCCGGTGTAAATGTACAAATTGAAATACCGTGTCGTCATTGAGTACTTTGTTCTATGCGATAAGATGTAATCAAGACTAATGTATATTAGGAACACTTCGACAACGGTGGCTATCGATCACTTCATTTATAAAAATCGTACGTCAACAAATTTCTGTGTAACTGATATCCTTTCACTCGATATGAATACAATAATTCTGAAGTTAAATAACAAGAAACGTAACTGTGTAAATTCTACAAAGTTATTTAGAGTAATATTTACGCGAAAATATGTAGGAAGTCAATTTAAATACTTCCGTTGCCAGAAATGTAAATGATTAGATTCGTTGCCTACAACCTTTGACCTGACATCTACCTCAAGAAGAATAGAAATGATGTATAGTCTTAGATGTTTCTGCAGCCTTAGTGAATATTTCGAATTTTCTAGCGCGTGGCAACAGATTCAAATTCAAATGGCTCTGAGCACTATGGGACTTAACATCTGTGGTCATCAGTCCCCTAGAACTTAGAACTACTTAAACCTAACTAACCTAAGGACATCACACACATCCATGCCCGAGGCAGCATTCGAACCTGCGGCCGTAGCATCAGTGCGGTTCCGGACTGAAGCGCCTAGAACCGCTCGGTCACAACGGCCGGCTAACTTTGGTGTGGAGCCACAGTCATATAACGCTTGCTGAAAGATATAACCGACATTTCACTGTATAACAGGTTTTATTCCCAGTGTAGATTTTGGCCTTACGCCATTTTGAAGCGTTACAAGTATCAAAAATTTTTAGACTTAAGTAGTGTACATGTTGTTGTACCGCTACTGCGCAGCTCCGGACGTCGTATCAAATATACTTACGGTATACTCAACGAATTTGACGGAAAGAGTGTAAGATCTTACCGCCTAGCTTTCCTGATATTTACGGCCGGCAAGTGCGTGAACAGATCATTTATTTGGCGGAGCGAACACAGGAAAAAATCATGATAATATATGGGACCTGAATCTGTACTTTCGTAAAATAGTTCTCTGAACTCTGATTCTTTAACAGCGCGCCTTGTTAATACAGAATTGCGTGACGCGCTTTTACAATTTGTTAAAATTAATGTCTACGTGGAGCGGTCATACTGACAAAAAAAAAAAAAAAAAAAAAAAAAAAAAAAAAAAAAAAAAAAAAAAAAAAAAAAAAAAAAACCTTAATCTCAGGGATTGTATTTCGTGTTATCACATTAAAATATTGCTGCAGGATATATTTACTGTAGTGAAATTTAATTAAGGGAAACCTTGTAATGAAAGACAGTATTTCCCTTTTTTAAACGTAATAATCTTCGTCTTGGCTGAGAAGCGGCCAATGTCTGAACTTAACTGAATGTTGTTAAATTTTACCTTAATGCCACTTAAATTAATGTATTCACTTTCTTTTCGTTAATAATTAAGGTGCGAGTCGTTTAGAGCGTCCGTTGATGACGGAACGCACAGAAATTATTCATAAGCAAGATGTCTGCCGAGAATGGTCGATTGTTCAGCCGTTCTTGTTAATTATCGAGCATGCTGAAAACCTTACAAATAATATTTTTTCTTCTGCATGATGCTCACTAGGTATATGAAAGAAAAAATGCACGTTCAGCATAAATTATCGTATATTGTTTAAAATACACAACTTACAACGCGAAATGACCGTCGTAGCGTGCGTTAGCTTCGAGACTAGAGCAGAGAGTAATAACGCTGGTCTTTCTTAGTTCCTTTTGCCAGCGAGTAAAGCAACAATTAATTACCACAAAGAACCTATACAGTTATCTTATAGAGTCTGTTTGTACCATAATTATTTCGTTTCATCACAAATTACAAGTATAAAGCCCCATTGCACGCTCATTTTCAGTGTTTCATTTTACCTTACTTTGTGTCTGACTTCTTGTCATAGGATTTAATATTTTGTGTCGTGAATCGGTGCACTGCAGTCAAAATTAATGTCTTCAGTTATATAAACCAATTTTGTCAAAAGTAAATGCGAGAACATTTGTCTAACAGGCTAAATTACTTGTAATTAGCATGATTTGTTTACTTGATATGGTTGTGGAATAAAATAGATGCCAAAATCACAGTGTAGCGAATTTTTAAAACCGTGCTTTGGTCATCTATTTTATTCCACAACCATATCAAGTGAATACGTTACGCTAATTGCCAGTAAATTAGCCTATTACACAAATGTACTCGCATTTACTTCTGACAAAATTGGTTTATACAACAGGAATACATATTTCGACGGTGACAGACTGTCGCCGTGTTTTTTTAATTGTCTGTCTATTGTTTTTCTGCTTCCTGTGTGTTTTATTAGCTTCATCGACCCCGTGTTTTATGTTTTACGCTCCAGAATTTTCTGCCATTTTTACCTTTAAGTCAACGTTTTTATCGCCAACTGTTATTATTTTTTATTATCTTCATCTTTTTAAAACAAATTCTGTAGGCTGAAGAGCGGCGTAATAAGCTGCTGCCAGCCCGCCCCCTTTAGGGGGAATCGAAACCCAATAAAGGAAAAAAAAAAAATTCGACGGTGACTTCTACTCAAATCTGATGACTGTTGATACTTCAAATGAAACAATGGAAAATCCATGATGGAATGTAACAATATTATCAAAAGGAAAGTTGCCACTCGCCATGTAGCGGAGACGCTGAGTCGCAGATAGGCACACCAAAAAGACTGTCACAAATAAAGCTTTCGGCCAGCAAGGCCTTCGTCAAAAATATGCGACACGCACACTTGAAGCCACTGTTGCCAGAGACTGTAGTGTGTATATACAGGGTGGTCCACTGATCGTGACCGGGCCAAATAGCCCACGAAATAGTCAAACGAAAAAACTACAAAGAACGAAACTTGTCTAGCTTGAAGGGGGAAACCAGATGGCGCTGTGGTTGGCCTGCTAGATGGCGCTGCCACATGTCAAACGGATATCAACGACATTTTTTTTTAAATAGGAACCCCCATTTTTATTACATATTCGTGTAGTACGTAAAGAAATGTGAATGTTTTAGTTGAACCACTTTTTCGCTTTGTGATAGTCACAAACGTATATGGCCATCTATTAATTGGGGGCCAATTATCCTTCCTCCCATAATGCCGCACCATACATTAACTCGCCAAGGTCGCTGATGTTCCACTAGTCAAAGCCATCGTGAATTTTCCGTTGCTCAATAGTGCCGGTTTAAGCTACCGCTGTTGACGTTTCACATGTGGCTGAACACTTCCTGTTTCCTTAAATAACGTAACTATCAGGCGAACGGTCCGGACACTTGGATGATGTCGTAAAGGATACCGAGCAGCATACATAGCACACGCCCGTTGGGCATTTTGATCACAATAGCCATACATCAACACGATATCGACCTTTTCCACAATTGGTAAACGATCCATTTTAACACGGGTAATGTGTCAAGAAGCAAATACCGTCTGCACTGGCGGAATGTTACGTGATACCACGTACTTATACGTTTGTGACTATTACAGCGCCATCTATCACAAAGCGAAAAAAGTGGTCCAACTAAAGCATTCATATTTCTTTACGTACTCCACGAATATGTAATAAAAAAAGGGTTCCTATTTAAAAAGACGCAGTAGATATCCGTTTGATCTATGGCAGCGCCATCTAGCGGGCCAATGATGGCGCCATCTGGTTTCCCCCTTCAAGCTAGACAAGTTTCGTTCTTTGTAGTTTTTCCGTTTGATGCTTATTTCGTGAGATATTTGGCCCGGTCACTATCAATGGACCACCCTGTATATATCTGTTTTTGACGAAGGCCTTACTTAATTGTGACTTTTTGTTGTGCCAATCTGCGACTCAGCGTCTCCACTACATGGTGGGTGACAACTTTCCTTTTCATAAGGCTTTTGATACTTGTAACACTTGAAAGTAGTCATAGGCTAAAGTCAGGATTGCGGAATAAAACCTGTTGTACAGTCAAACTGCGGTTATATCGCTCAAAAAACTTTCCTTCCGGGCAGTGTTAAGTGCCATTTGAAACCTTCCTCTCTATAGAGAGTTCCTTGACATCCTGGCGTAATGTTGTATAGGTATTTTGAGGTGTACCCACACTTGAAGATGAGGAGAATACGTCGAAATATGGTGGTCGCATCAAGGGTACACCAATTTAGTATTGGAGGGCAGCGTGGAGGGTAAAAATCGTAGGGGGAGACCAAGAGATGAATACACTAAGCAGATTCAGAAGGATGTAGTTTGCAGTAGGTACTGGGAGATGAAGAAGCTTGCACAGGATAGAGTAGCATGGAGAGCTGCATCAAACCAGTCTCAGGACTGAAGACCACAACAACAACATGGTGGACGAAGCCGACCTCGGAGAAGATCAGTTTGGATTGCGTAGAAATGTTGGGACACATGAGGCAATATTGATCCTACGACTTATCTTAGAAAATAGATTAAGGAAAGGTAAACCTAAGTTTCTAGCATTTCTAGACTTAGAGAAAGCTTTCGACAATGTTGACTGGAAAACTCTCTTTCAAATTCTAAAGGTGGCAGGGGTAAAATACAGGGAGCGAAAGGCTATTTAGAATTTGTACAGAAACCAGATGGCAGTTATAAGAGCCGGGGGCATGAAAGGGAAGCAGTGGTTGAGAAGGGAGAAAGACAGGGTTGTAGCCTACTCCCCGATGTTATTCAATGTGCATATTGAGCAAGCAGTAAAGGAAACAAAAGAAAAATTCGGAGTAGGTATTAAAATCCATTGAGAAGAAATAAAAACTTTGAGGTTCGCCGATGACATTGTAATTCTGTCAGAGAAAGCAAAGGACTTGGAAGAGCAGTTGAACGGAATGGACACTGTCTTGAAAGGAGGATATAAGATGAACATCAACGGAAGCAAAACGAGGATAATGGAATGTAGTCGAATTAAGTCGGGGGATGCTGAGGGAATTAGATTAGGAAATGAGACACTTAAAGTAGTAAAGGAGTTTTGCTATTTGGGGAGCAAAATAACTGATGATGGCGAAGTAGAGAGGATATAAAATGTAGACTGGCAATGGCAAGGAAAGCGTTTCTGAAAAAGAGAAATCTGTTAACATCGAGTATAGATTTGAGTGTCAGGAAGTCGTTTCTGAAAGTATTTGTATGGAGTGTAGCCATGTATGGAAGTGAGACATGGACGATAAACAGTTTGGACAAGAAGATTATAGAAACTTTCGAAGTGTGGTGCTACATAAGAATGCTGAAGATTAGGTGGGTAGATGACATAACTAATGAGGAGGTATTGAATAGAATTGGGGTGAAGAGAAGTTTGTGGCACAACGTGACTAGAAGAAGGGATTGGTTGGTAGGACATGCTCTGAGGCATCAAGGGATCACCAATTTAGTATTGGAGGGCAGCGTGGAGGGTAAAAATCGTAGATGGAGACCAAGAGATGAATACACTAAGCAGATTCAGAAGGATGTAGGCTGCAGTAGGTACTGGGAGATGAAGCAGCTTGCACAGGATAGAGTAGCTTGGAGAGCTGCATCAAACCAGTCTCAGGACTGAAGACCATAACAACAACGTGGTGGCACAGAGTTAGCGACAGCTACAACTTCTTCCTAAATGGTGTGGAACGACTATACGACTGGTCACGTCAGCTGGTCCTGAGGTAACGTGAAGCCGTGTGAGAGTCGCAGAGTATGAGGGGTCGCTTGGGCCTTTGGGCAGCCTTTCCCAGCAGCACGCGGGAAGGCGAGCGGCAGAGAGTGGAGGGGGCCAGAATTAGCCCCAAAGCAGGACGGAGCAGACCCTGCAGGCGGCTGGCGTGCCGTAAAGCGCGGCTAGAGGGCCGTAAAGCGAGTTAGGCGGAGATAAGCCGGCCGGAGTGCACTCCAAGTGTGGCAGCGGCGACGGTAAGCGGCCCGCCGGGTTCGCCTCCCACGTGTTTCCCAACAACTGAACTCGCCGCCACATGTTACGTGACAGTACGGAGGAAAGGAAACGTCGCCTCTTCGTCTGCCCTAACTTTCTGACGTCGCTGTGAAGCACGTACTTAACAAACATAATGCAAAGCTTTTCTCGATAATCAGGCCGGCAGTGAAATACTCTGAAGAGCCAAAGAAACTGCTGCACCTGCCTATTATGGGGTAGGGCCCCCGCGAGCATGCAGAAGTGCCGCATCTCGACGTGGCGTGGACTCGACTAATGTCTGATACACAGGGTGAAAAGTATTTAAACCGACAAACTCTGCGAGGTTGTAGGGGACATCAAAACAAATAATTTTCCCTAATGTCATTTTTTCCTATGAGGACTATTTAAACCGGTAGAGGAAAATTTCTCTGGCGGCAAATTAATTAAACCAACCAACACTTTTCCGTTTTTTTATGACCAAGAGACAACATGTTGTGTCTAGACAAGACAGTCTAGACACAGGGCGAGGAAGCCGAAAGGGCACGCGCTTAATGCACGCAGGCTTGCTTAGGTCTGAAACAGGATACGTAATGAATGCTATAAAGAAAAGTACGTAGCTGCTGGAATACTTAACTTTAATTCATCATTTGTATACAGCATTCTTGATGTTACAAGTGAGACTCTCTCTAGAAATGGTTAATGGCGCCTTGCTAGGTCGTAGCCATGGACTTAGCTGAAGGCTATTCTGTCTCTCGGCAAATGAGAGAAAGGCTTCGTCAGTGTAGTCGCTAGCAAAGTCGTACAACTGGGGCGAGTGCTAGTACGTCTCTCTCTAGACCTGCCGTGTGGTGGCGCTCGGTCTGCGATCACTGACAGTGGCGACACGCGGGTCCGACATGTACTAATCGACCGCGGCCGATTTAAAGCTACCACCTAGCAAGTGTGGTGTCTGGCGGTGACACCACACAACACATTAACACAATCCAGTTTCAATTACAGTAGATTTTCAAAAATGCTCCAATTGACACGTAAACTAAGGTTACACCGTCGCATCATGTTCTGTCTGACACTGACAAAAATCCCGGGACTATCCTGAATTGTTCCTGCTGCTGCTACTACTATCCGGGCAACCAGATCCTCTTCTGATACAACAGAGGTTGCGTAAAACAAGGTTGCGCATCTCTCCCCACACAAAAAAGTCCAGAGCGGACAAATGGCTCTGAACACTATGCGACTTAACTTCTGAGGTCATCAGTCGCCTAGAACCAATTAGAACCAATTAGAACCAATTAAACCTAACTAACCTAAGGACATCACACACATCCATGCCCGAGGTAGGATTCGAACCTGCCACCTAGCGGTCACGAGGTTCCAGACTGAAGCGCCTAGAACCGCACGGGCACACCGGTCGGCCCAGAGGGGACATATCTGGGGATCGAGCAGGCCACGGTACAGGACCACCTCTGCCAATCCACGTTTCTGGGAACTGTCGGTCCAGGAATCGATGCTCACGACGACTGAAATGTGCCGGCGCCCCGTCATGTTGGAACCACATGCGTTGTCTTGCAGGGAGCGGGACGTTCTGCCTGATTACAGATCTCTGTATTTGAATATGCATGCCTGTACCAGTTTATTTGGCGCTTCAGTGTATAACATCTGGTTTGACTTTATCTGGTGACAAGGGAACCTCCCCATCGCACCCCCCCTCAGATTTAGTTATAAGTTGGCACAGTGGATAGGCCTCGAAAAGCTGAACACAGATCAATCGAGAAAACAGGAAGAAGTTGTCTGGAACTATGAAAAAAATAAACAAAATATACAAACTGAGTAGTCCATGCGCAAGAAGGGCAACAGCAAGGACAGTGGGAGAGGAGCGCCGTGGTCCCGTGGTTAGAGTGAGCAGCTGCGGCCCGAGACGTCCTTGGTTCAAATCTTCCATCGAGCGAAAAGTTTATTTTTTTGTTTTCAGACAATTATCAAAGTTCAGGCACTCACACATAATCAACTTCGCTCTCCAAAATTCCAGGACATGTTCACATTTGCTTGGAGATATGCAGGATTTGACGATCTACACACGGAAAAATTTGAAAACTTTAAAAACATATGTATTGACAGAGCACAGGAAAAACTGTGCGACCGTGAAACTGTTGCATTCATTTGTTGCAGTTTATGTCACAAACTCTTATGTTTTCATCACTTTTTTGGGAGTGATTATCACATCCACAAGAAAACCTAAATCGGGCAAGGTAGAAGAATCTTTTTACCCATTCGTCAAGTGTACAAGTTAGGCGGGTCGACAACATATTCCTTCATGCGACGCACATGCCGTCATCAGTGTCGTATAGAATATATCACACGTTGTTTCCTGTGGAGGAATCGGTTGACCTATGACCTTGCGATCAAATGTTTTCGGTTCCCATTGGAGAGGTACGTCCTTTCGTCTACTAGTCGCACGGTTCTGCGGTGCGATCGCAAAACACATACACTAAACTTATTACAGAGAAAAGACGCGTCAATGAACGAACGGACAGATCACAACTTTGCGAAAACAAAGAAAATAAATTCTTCACTCGAGAGAAGACTTGAACCAAGGACATCTCGTTCCGTACCTGTTCACGCTAACCACGGGACCACGGCGCTCCTGAGCTCACATTGTCCTTGATGTTGCCTATCTTCCGCATGGACTACTCAGTTTGTATATTTTGCTTATTTTTTTTCGTAGTTCCGCACAACTACTTCCAGTTTTCTCGATTGATCTGTGTTCAGTTTCTCAAGGCCTATCCACCGTACCAAGTTATAACTAAATCTGGGGGGGGGGGGGGGGGGGTGCGATGGGGAGGTTCCCTTGTGAGTATGATATTGCAGTGCCTGAGTTATTCTGATTACGATGCAAAGTTCCTTTGGAGATGCATGCATGCGGGAATATTCATATTGCATGCACGAGCTGAGGTCGTTGACGCATGCTGACGACAAATCGAACTTTGGCTTTGGCCGCGAGTCGTGCACGTATCGGCCGGAACCCCGAATGAGATATCCCGGCCAATAAATGCCATAGGGTCATTTCATTTCATTTCATTTCATTTCATTTCATTTCTTTACGCCGGCACGGTAGCTCAGCGTGTTCGGTCAGAGGGCTGCGTGCTCTCTGTAATAAAAAAACTGAGTCAAGGCATCGACGATCAACTTGAACGGATGTCTTGTGACGTCCGCACAATCCAAACGCAACGAACTACATCGAAAAAAAGAAAAAAATGTTTAGGCGACCGCTCGCGATAAGCGGGAAATACGTGTCGAGTCCCGGTCCGGCAGAAATTTTCACTGTCGACATTCCATTCTACAGCTGATGGCTGTCCTTATTCGCAATTGCTGAGGGTTCTCGTTATATTTCACGTGAAATTCCAAAATATCTATTTCACGTCGATTCTGGTTTGTTTTATAGTGTGGAGTGATATTTTGATATAATGTTGTGGACTGACAAGACAGCCAGTCCACAGTGACGGGTAACCGAAAGGCACGCGTTTACACACGCCGGCTGGCGTTAGGTCTGAAACAGGATACGTAATGAATGCTATAAAGGAAAGTACGTAGCTGCTGGAATACTTAACTTTAATCCATCATTTGTATACAGCATTCTTGATGATACAAGTGAGACTCTCTCTAGAAATGGTTAATGGCGCCTTGCTAGGTCGTAGCCATGGACTTAGCTGAAGGCTATTCTAACTATCTCTCGGCAAATGAGAGAAAGGCTTCGTCAGTGTAGTCGCTAGCAAAGTCATCCGTACAACTCGGGCGAGTGCTAGTACGTCTCTCTAGACCTGCCGTGTGGTGGCGCTCGGTCTGCAATTACTGACAGTGGCGACACGCGGGTCCGGCATGTACTAATGGACCGCGGCCGATTTAAAGCTACCACCTAGCAAGTGTGGTGTCTGGCGGTGACACCACATATAATATCCACAATATTATAAGAAAATATTACGGAGTTATGCTACATCAAAATATGTTGTATCTACTGTATTATATCAAAATATTACGGAGTTATGTTATATGAAAATATCACGCCACACTGTAAGAGACGGCACAAAATGGACGTGATTTCGATACTTTAGAATTTCACTTGAAATCTAACGAGAACAGTTCAAAAATGGTTCAAATGCCTCTGAGCACTATGGGACTTAACTGCTGTGGCCGTCAGTCCCCTAGAACTTAGAACTACTTAAACCTAACTAAACATCACAGACATCCATGCCCGAGGCAGGATTCGAACCTGCGACCGTAGACGAGAACAGACGCCAGATAAGGTCACAGTAAATGTTGTATACGTGTCAGGGGACAATGCAGATATAATTGAAAATGGAAATTTTCCGAAACGTAGTAGTAATCAATAAACGGTTTAAGCAGTGATGCAGGAAACTAACTTACAATATAATGCAAAGCGTTGTGCTGAATGGTTCAACAGTAACAGAGTATTTCACTGATATTGCTGCACACAAATGAAAGTATGAACCTCTACGGATTTCACGCCACTGACGATGCCCTAATATATTTAGGCCAAACATGCCTAGCAAAACATACCTTACCATTATTCAGGTGGAAGGAGACGGTTCATAAACTAAAAATAATTAATGTATTTTACCACAAGGGGTACATTACTACTTTTGTTTCCAGTCTTCCAAACTATTCGAAGTTCGAGATGAAGTTCGTAAAATTTAACTTCAAGCAATTTTTCTGTTTTCGGCTTGTTCTCCGATCTGAAGAGCCTTGCTTAATCAAAAGTTAAAATTAGTTTCATTATTTTTGACTTTAAGACAACCACAACTGATCGCTTTCTCCTTTTCTGTCAGTCTCAAATGTAGTTAGTGGTATATTCATGAAACTAATCACGTGCCCGCATGTATACTCCATGTGACCGTATCCTACATCATAAAAAGTATTCGGTAACACTAATATGACAGAATGTGTCCGCTCTTCGCCTTTACGGCAGCTTGAACTCTGCTGGCAACACTTTCACTGAGGTGTGTGTGGAGTAATGGCGGCCCATTCTCCCTCACCACCCGAAACCACAGGAGATCGCGGTTTTTGTACGCTCAGGTCCGCAGCGAAGTCGACATTCTAACTCAACCCCTAGGTGGTCCACGGGGCCAGGCCAATTTAGGAATGTCGCTGTCCACACAACACTGTAACACAAGCGTGCGTTATAACGGGGTGGATTGTCGTGCCGATACAGTCATCTTCTCCGAACTGCTCCTCCACTGCACGCAATATACAATTCAGTAAAATGTGTTCATTCGTGTGGCCATATAGTCCGTAGTTGCTTTACACTTCTTGAGGGTATTTTTCTTTCGCAGCTACAAAAAATGCGTGATATCTCTCACCAGAGGCGTTTCGCTTTATTGAGGTTAAGCATCATCAGTGGTCTGTAATTAAGTTATTTTCGTTTTGATTCGCTTTAAGATCGAAAAACAGTTCGTTAACAATATGTACTTACAGTGATTTTCGCTTAACTACTCGCTTACATCGGGAAATGCCATTTCCATCTGCTAGCACGTCGTTGATGTTTTTCTACTTTAGACACTGATAGCTGTGGTCTAATTTTTCGTTATTCTGCATCTCTGTGCATTTCTTATGTTTTTCACAGCACACTTTCTCGCACACCACTGTTTTCTGTTTGTTTCTATATTTCTAAATATACGTTGTGATTTGTGTTTTGTATTGTTGCCAACATATCATTGACATGTTTGTCTTTGACCTATGATGACGTACAATCTTTTTTAATATTGTGTGTAATTCTATTTAATTATGTTGCTGTGTATTCATATACTGTGTAAGAGTAGGGAAGGAATAGTGATGGAGTTTTTTTTGGATGGCTTAAAAGGCCGTCGCACTGAACGGAGATTAGTTGAAAAATAAGGTTTTTGTAGCCAAAAAAGTGACGAATATGTGGTTCATTAGGATCCTGAATAAAGCTAATCTGCTTTCAGAAAAAAATTACTTATTGAGTGTCTCTAGTAGGAAATCGGAATCAACCTCGCCATCAGCATCTGTTGTTTTCAAGATGCGTGTGAATAAAACGATATACCTAAAAACAGTACTTACTTCCTGAAAAAAACCGTCTGTTTCCACAAAAAAAGACAGTTTCAGTCCTTAGTCACGAGAGCCACGCGTATATCCATCGGGGATACACTGTGGGGGGAAAAATTACTCTGGAAGGACGGCGAGATTTATGGGGCTCGCTTCGGCTGAGTTACGAGACACGTCGCGCGCCCTTTCTGCCCAGGAGTCCTCGATCAGGGAGAGAGCAGCCCAGTTATGCAAGACGAGAGTAAGTACCCGCCAGTTTAGCGGGGCCTCTCCTGTAAACCTGCCCCCCCCCCCACTGGAAAAGCCCTCGTCTTTGCGGGAAGTTCCGTAGCATCCATAAATACAGGCGTACGCGGGAGTGCACGGGTAAGAAAACAATTGCGTTTCCTTATGTAACCCCTCTGCCAGATATAAAAAGCAGGAAAGATGGAAAAAATTTCTAGGGAAGCACCTGCCTCTGCAATCGAGGTTCACCGGACCACGCTCTTGCATTGACGCTCGATTCAGAGGCAGCCGGTTCGAGGCGCGGAGTTTAACGTCCCCATCCGGACGAGTGATCACCAAGAGTTTCGCACGTTCAAAATGGTTCAAATGCCTCTGAGCACTATAGGAGTTAACTTCTAAGGTCATCAGTCCCCTAGAACTTAGAACTACTTAAACCTAACTAACCTAAGGACATTACACACATCCATGCCCGAGGCAGGATTCGAACCTGCGACCGTAGCGGTTCCAGACTGTAGCACCTAGAACCGCTCGGTCACCCCGGCCGACGAATAATAGCAGAGGATCTGTAACACCTCCTCGGGGAATGGCCAGCACATCACTTCTGTTTCACTACACGAGTTCCAGCCAGTAAGCACGAACAGGGAATTTTACGACAGGAAATCACTAATCCAATCGCACGCCTCAGGTGATACTCCACATGCATGCAAACTGATTACGAGGGTATGCTGAGAAGTAATTACCCCGAATTTATGTTAATTAAAACAAACGTTACTAACATTCAACGTCTTTATTCTTCATTTCTACATATTAATATATAGGGCTCCGCATTGTAGCTTGTAACGTGTAACCTACAGGGTGACAATTACTGAACTATATGAAAAAACCGTAAATTAGCTGCAATCTATGGCGTGCGCACACTTTATTCAGCATGTAAACGTCACTACAGATAATCGGGTTTTGGTTATGACCGATGTGCCTGCCATCATTGGCGATGATGCAAACGAAGAGCGAAATTCTGCATGACCCGCTGAAGTGTCTAAACATCGATGCTGTTGATGACCTCCTGAATGGCTGTTTTTGGGCTCAGCAATGGTTATGGAGTTATTGGTGCACACCTTGTCTTTAATATAGCCCCACAAAAAGGAGTCGCATTTGTTCAGATCCGGAGAACCAGTCGCCTCTGGGACGCCAGTGCCACACTGGGGTCCCCAAAGTGCTCCTCCGGGACATCAGACACTCTCCTGCTTCGATGGGCCGGCCGTTGTGGCCGAGCGGTTCTAGGCGCTTCAGTCCGGAACCGCGCTGCTGCTACCGTCGCACGTTCGAATCCTGTCTGGGGCATGGATGTGTGTGATGTCCTTAGGTTTAAGTAGTTCTAAGTCTAGGGGACTGATGACCTCAGATGTTAAGTGCCATAGTGCTCAGAGCCATTTGAACCATTTTTTTGCTGCGGGCCTATGGGGTATCGTCTCAGTTGTGGGACTGGATTCGTTATTTACTGGCAGGAAGGTCGCAGTTCGTAGTAATAGACGGCAAATCATCGAGTAAAACTGAAGTGATATCAGGTGTTCCCCAGGGAAGCGTCCTGGGACCTCTGCTCTTCCTGATCTATATAAATGACGTGGGTGACAATCTGAGCAGTTCTCTTAGGTTGTTCGCAGATGATGCTGTAATTTACCGTAATTTACCGTCTAGTAAGGTCATCCGAAGACCAGTAGCAGTTGCAAAGATTTTTAGAAAAGATTGCTGTATGGTGTGGCAGGTGGCAGTTGATGCTAAATAACGAAAAGTGTGAGGTGATCCACACGAGTTCCAAAAGAAATCCGTTGGAATTCGATTACTCGATAAATAGTTCAATTCTCAAGGCTGTCAATTCGACTAAGTACCTGGGTGTTGAAATTACGAACAACTTCAGTTGGAAAGACCACATAGATAATATTGTGGGGAAGGCGAGCCAAAGGTTGCGTTTCATTGGCAGGACACTCAGAAGATGCAACAAGTCCACTGAAGAGACAGCTTACACTACACTCGTTCGTCCTCTGTTAGAATATTGCTGCGCGGTGTGGGATCCTTACCAGGTGGGATTGACGGAAGACTTCGAAAGGGTGCAAAAAAAGGGCAGCTCGTTTTGTATTATCACGTAATAGGGGAGAGAGTGTGGCAGATATGATACGCGAGTTGGGATGGAAGTCAATAAAGCAAAGACGTTTTTTGTCGCGGCGAGATCTATTTACGAAATTTCAGTCACCAACTTTCTCTTCCGAATGCGAAGATATTTTGTTCGGCCCAACCTACATAGGGAGGAATGATCATCAAAATAAAATAAAAGAAATCAGAGCTCGAACAGAAAGGTTTAGGTGTTCGTTTTTCCCGCGCGCTGTTCGGGAGTGGAATGGTAGAGAGAGAGTATGATTGTGGTTCGATGAACCCTCTGCCAAGCACTTAAATGTGAATTGCAGAGTAATCATGTAGATGTAGATGTAGATGCTTCGATGGGGTCGAGCTCCGTCTTGCATGAACCACATCTTGGAGAAATCAGCGTCACTTTGGATAACGGGGATGAAATCACCTTCCAAAACTCTCACGTACCGTTCGGTAGTCACCGTGCTATCGAGGAATATCGCACCGATTATTCCGTGACTGGACACTGCACACCACAAAGTCACCCGTTGAGGGTGAAGAGACTTCTCTGTCGGATTTTGTCCCCCAAATGCGTCAATTTTGCTTAGTGACGATCCCATCCAAATGGAAGTGGGGATTCGTCTCTAAGCCAAACCATACAAGTTCCCATCATGCCCCGCGGCCAAGCATGCAGTTCGAATGTCCTAACGCAAACCGTTCAGAAGTTATGACGATTGCATTTCATGTAGTTGAATAACAGTGACCCTGTAACTACAGGTACGTCTGTGCGTGAGAAATAGCGTGCTGTTTCCTTCGAATCCGAAGACTTCGGACCCTCTCCTTCAACCTAACAATGCCAGACCTCATGCCAGTGCTGCGATATCTGCAACATTCCGACACCTCGGGTTCACCGTCATCGATCTTCTTCCGTACACTCACGACTTGGCCCCATCCGATTATTTTTTGCTTCCAACACCTTGGAAGACTTCGCTTTATACTGATGAAGCGATGCAAGCAGAGCTGATGTCGTGGCTCTGTCAACAAAGTAAAACATTCTACAGCCACGGTATCAACAAACTGGTCTCTCGTTGGGAGAACTGTGTTCGTCGCCACGGTGACTAAATTGAGGAATCAGTATGTAGACATGAAGAACAAAGATGTAGACTGTTAGAAATGTTTTTCTTTAAAAAGTTTTAAGAGATTAAATATAAAAATTCGGACTCGTTACTTTTCAGCAGGTCCCTGTAGATGACATTTGTGAGAAACGGTGTATCGGGGTATCCCGTAGACCTGCATGGATGTCTGGGGGGACGTTTGTAGTTCATAGTGGGATACAACGACCATTGGTGTACATCTGGCTACATACAAGCAGCACTATACGGTGCATGGTGGGGGATACGCTGTACCATTACTAGTGATTTCTTCTGCTGTTCCACTCGCAAACAGAGTGAGGGAGAAACGATTATCTACATGGTTCCGCAAGAGCAGTGGTTTCTCTCGTCTTTGCGGCTCTTACTAGAGGTATGTGTTAGTGGCACTAGAATCGTTTTGCATTTTGTCCCAAATGCCGCTTGTCTTAAACTTCTTCAATGGTATTTCGCGGAAAGGACATTTTCTCTCGAGGGAGATCCATTTGAATTGATGCAGCATTTCCATAACAGCCACGTGTTCATCGAACCTCCTTTTTTGAGTCATCAGTCTTCTGACTGGTTTGATGCGGCCCGCCACGAATTCCTCTCCTGTGAAAACCTCTTCATCTCAGAGTAGCACTTGCAACCTACGTCCCCAGTTATTTGCTGGATGTATTCCAGTCTCTGTCTTCCTCTACCGTTTTTGCCCTGTACAGCTCCCCCTAGTACCAGTAGACTGCCTGATGTCTTAACAGATGTCCTATCATCCTGTCTCTTCCCCTTCTCAGTGCTTTCCACATATTCCTTTCCTCTGCGATTCTGCGCAGAATCTCCCCAGTCCACCTAATTTTCAACATTCGTCTGTAGCACCACATCTCAAATGCTTCAATTCTCTTCTGTTCCGTTTTTCCCACAGTCCATCTTTCACTACCTTACAATGCTGTGCTCCAAACGCACATTTTCAGAAATTTCTTCCTCAAATTAAGGACTATGTTCGATACTTCTTCTCTGGGCGAGGAATGCCCTTTCTGCCAGTGCTAGTCTGCTTTTGATTTCCTACTTCCTATGTTCGTCATCGTTTATTTTACTGCCTAGGCAGCAGAATTCCTTAACTTCATCTACTTCGTCACCATCAGTCATGACGTTAAGTTTCTCACTGTTTTCATTTCTGCCACTTCCCATTACTTTCGTCTTTCTTCGGTTCACTCTCAGTCCATATTATGTACCCATTAGACTGTTGCTTCGGTTTAGCATATCCTGTAATTCTTCTTCACTTTCACTCAGGAGAGCAATGCCATCACCAAACCGTGTCACTGATGTCCTTTCGCCTTGAATTTTGATCCCACACTTGAACTTTTCTTTTATTTCCATCACTGCTTCTTCAAGGTACAGATTGAACAGTGGGGGGGGGGGGGGGGGGGCACATCGCTTTGTCACCCCCTTTTTAATCCGAGCACTTCGTTCTTGTCCGTCCACATTTATTATTCCCTATTGGCTCTTACACGTATTGTATATTACCAGTCTCTACCTATATCTTAACGCAGTTTTCTCAGAGTCTCGAACATCTGGCACCATTTTACATTGTCGAACCCCACAGGTAAAAAAAAAATCTGGCAGCAGGCATCCGAATGGTACCGCTGTCTCCCTTTGATCCGACCTAATCTGCATCCCAAAAACTGGAGGAGTACTCGAGAACGGGTTTTTCAACTGTTCTGTAGGTGGTCTCCTTCGCAGATGAGCTACACCTTCCTGTACATTTTGCGATAAACCCGAAGTTGACCATTCGCCTTCCCTACAGTCATCGTTATGTCCTCGTCGCAACCTTATGGCCAGATATTTAATCGACGTGCGTCAAGCAACACACTACTAATACTAACACTACACAATACTTTTTCCCTAGATTAGATCTTATAATAACAGTGACGATTTACGGGGGAAGTAAACAGAAGACATGAAGTTTCTGTTTCAGAGGGCGTTAGGCTTTGGTAGTCCTTGCGCCAATTTTAGCCATAATGCTGCTGTGTGTAATGGTCAGCATTCCTGCTTTGTAAGCAACGGAGACCCGGGTTCAAGTCCCAGCCGTGGCACAAATTTTAATTCATTTATTCAGTATCAGTTATTGTCATTTGGATTAGTTTATACACTCCTGGAAATGGAAAAAAAAACACATTGACACCGGTGTGTCAGACCCACCATACTTGCTCCGGACACTGCGAGAGGGCTGTACAAGCAATGATCACACGCACGGCACAGCGGACACACCAGGAACCGCGGTGTTGGCCGTCGAATGGCGCTAGCTGCGCAGCATTTGTGCACCGCCGCCGTCAGTGTCAGCCAGTTTGCCGTGGCATACGGAGCTCCATCGCAGTCTTTAACACTGGTAGCATGCCGCGACAGCGTGGACGTGAACCGTATGTGCAGTTGACGGACTTTGAGCGAGGGCGTATAGTGGGCATGCGGGAGGCCGGGTGGACGTACCGCCGAATTGCTCAACACGTGGGGCGTGAGGTCTGCACAGTACATCTATGTTGTCGCCAGTGGTCGGCGGAAGGTGCACGTGCCCGTCGACCTGGGACCGGACCGCAGCGACGCACGGATGCACGCCAAGACCGTAGGATCCTACGCAGTGCCGTAGGGGACCGCACCGCCACTTCCCTGCAATTAGGGACACTGTTGCTCCTGGGGTATCGGCGAGGACCATTCGCAACCGTCTCCATGAAGCTGGGCTACGGTCCCGCACACCGTTAGGCCGTCTTCCGCTCACGCCCCAACATCGTGCAGCCCGCCTCCAGTGGTGTCGCGACAGGCGTGAATGGAGGGACGAATGGAGACGTGTCGTCTTCAGCGATGAGAGTCGCTTCTTCCTTGCTGCCAATGATGGTCGTATGCGTGTTTGGCGCCGTGCAGGTGAGCGCCACAATCAGGACTGCATACGACCGAGGCACACAGGGCCAACACCCGGCATCATGGTGTGGGGAGCGATCTCCTACACTGGCCGTACACCACTGGTGATCGTCGAGGGGACACTGAATAGTGCACGGTACAACCAAACCGTCATCGAACCCATCGTTCTACCATTCCTAGACCGGCAAGGGAACTTGCTGTTCCAACAGGACAATGCACGTCCGCATGTACCCCGTGCCACCCAACGTGCTCTAGAAGGTGTAAGTCAACTACCCTGGCCAGCAAGATCTCCGGATCTGTCCGCCATTGAGCATGTTTGGGACTGGACGAAGCGTCGTCTCACGCGGTCTGCACGTCCAGCACGAACGCTGGTCCAACTGAGGCGCCAGGTGGAAATGGCATGGCAAGCCGTTCCACAGGACTACATCCAGCATCTCTACGATCGTCTCCATGGGAGAATAGCAGCCTGCATTGCTGCGAAAGGTGGATATACACTGTACTAGTGCCGACATTGTGCATGCTCTGTTGCCTGTGTCTATGTGCCTGTGGGCCTGTCAGTGTGATCATGTGATGTATCTGACCCCAGGAATGTGTCAATAAAGTTTCCCCTTCCTGGGACAATGAATTCAGGGTGTTCTTATTTCAATTTCCAGGAGTGTATAACCGCCAGCAGGTCCTGCTTGCGCCGCGCGTCGTTACAGGAAGCGCCCCTGCCTGCCTGTCGGTTCCCGGTGAGTGGAAGAGGGTGCCTCGCACACCTGGTCTCCTCCGACCAGTGCAGCGACACGCGCCGGCGGCTGTCTTCTCCGGCCGGCCGAGCCTCGGCAGCAGTTGCCCTTATCTTATCGCCGGCTGCGCTTTACGGCACGCCTGCCATGACGTACGCTGCCGAGTTTGCATCTCTTCCTCGAAGTGTGACCGCAATAGCCATTCGCAAAGTAGCGCTCCGTTTCTGAGCGTTCTACTACTACAGTTACTCTCCTGTGACGCTAAAAAAAAGGAGTATTCCACGGGAAAGGTGCCTCGTTGGTACGGCGTCGAAGCGTGTGCTTCTGTGTCTGCTGGTCAGTCTTAACTGTGCCGAACTGCAGGATACCGAAATACAACCTCGCCACTCGAAACATTAGCTTTTTTATCAGCTGCGTTAGTCAGAGGAAGTTCAGGAGTGAAGTGGCATATACCAGTGTTGATTATTACACTTTTATTAGAGAAACTTAAACGAACGTGTAGCCCTCCTAGCTTGCCACTGCCTCTAATGTACAGGGTGTTTCAAAACTTGGCGGCAAAACTTAGGGAAACGATTTCTCGTATGACAAGATAAAAAACAAGTATAGTAAACATCCATACTTTAAGAGCTACGATCACTAGTTCACCTTCACTACTGTGGAACGTCTTTCCTCTTGAAAAACTGCTCATAACTCTTAAGGTACGCGCTTTAGAGTCCATTTTTCCTTTTCGTTATACACTGAAGCGCCAAAGAAACTGGTATAGGCATGCTTATTCCAATACAGAGATATGTAAACAGGCAGAAGGTCCGCAGCTCGTGGTCGTGCGGTAGCGTTCTCGCTTCCCACGCCCGGGTTCCCGGGTTCGATTCCCGGCGGGGTCAGTGATTTTCTCTGCCTCGTGATCACTGGGTGTTGTGTGATGTCCTTAGGTTAGTTATGTTTAAGTAGTTCTAAGTTCTAGCGGACTGATGACCATGGATGTTAAGTCCCATAGTGCTCAGAGCCATTTGAACCATTTGAACAGGCGGAAGACGGCGCTGCAGTCGGCAAAGCCTATATGAGACAACAAGTGTGTGACACAGTTCTTAGATCGGTTACTGCCGCTACAGTGGCAGCTTATCAAGATTTAAGTGAGTCTGAACGCGGTGTTACAGTCGGCGCACGAGCGATGTGGCACAGCATCTCAGTTCCGATACGCGGCAGTGCAATACCCAGCCTTCAAAATGGCGTCTATATCGGAGGTGCGTTCCAAGCACGGAGCTGTCACTGAGGCCGGCCGCTGTGGCCGAGCGGTTCTAGACGCTTCAGTCTGGAACCGCGCGACCGCTACGGTCGCAGGTTCGAATCCTGCCTCGGGCATGGATGTGTGTGATGTCCTTAGGTTAGTTAGGATTAAGTAGTTCTAGGTTCTAGGGGACTGCTGACCTCAGATGTTAAGTCCCATAGTGCTTAGAACCATTTGAGCTGTCACCGAGTTTCTTTTGCCGGGAAGCTATAGCATCGATGATGCAGTACTGCACATTAAAATTGCTACACCAAGAAGAAATGCAGATGATAAACGGATATTCATTGGACAAGTATATTATACGACATTTTCACGCAATTTCGGTGCATAGTTACTGAGAAATCAGTACCCAGAACAACCACCTCTGGCCGTAATAATGGCCTTGATACGTCTGGGCATTGAGTCAGACAGAGCTTGGATGGCGTGTACAGGTACAGCTGACCATGCAGGTAAAATACGATACCAGAGTTCATCAAGAGTAGTGACGAGCCATTTACTCGGCCACCATTGACCATACCTTTTCAATTGGTGAGAGATCTTTATCTGTATCCAGGAAGGCCCGTACAGGACCTGCAACATGCGGTCGTGCGTTACCCTGCTGAAATGTAGGGTTTGGCAGGGATCGAATGAAGAGTAGAACCACGAGTCGTAACACATATGAAATGTAATGTCCACTGTCGAAAGTGCCGTCAATGCGAACAAGAGGTGACCGAGACGTGTAACCAATGGCACCCCATACCATCACGCCGGGTGATACGCCAGTTTGGCGATGACGAATACACGCTTCCAATGTGCGTTTACCGCGACGACGCCAAACACGGATGCGACCATCATGATGCTGTAAACAGAACCTGGATTCATCCGAAAAAATGACGTTTTGCCATTCGTGCACCCAGGTTCGTCGTCGAGTACACCATCACATGCGCTCCTGTCTGTGATTCAGCGTCAGGGGAAATCGCAGCCACGGTCTCCGAGCTGATAGTCCATGCTGCTGCAAACGTCGTTTAACTGTTCGTGCAGATGGTTGTTGTCTTGCAAACTTCGCCATCTGTTGACTCAGGGATCGAGACGTGGCTGCACGATCCGTTACAGTCATGCGCATAAGATGCCTGTCACCTCGACTGCTAGTGATACGAGGCCGTTGGGATCCAGCACGGCGTTCCGTATTACCCTCCTGAACCCACCGATAGCAATTCTGCTAACAGTCATTGGATCTCGCCAACACGAGCAGCAATGTCGCGATCCGATAAATCGCAATCGCGATAGGTTGCAATCCCACCTTTATCAAAGTCGGAAACGTGATGGTACGCATTTCCCCTCCTTAGACGAGGGATCACAACAACGTTTCACCAGGCAACGCCGGTCAAGTGCTGTTTGTGTATGAGAAATCGGTTGGAAACTTTCCTCATGTCAGCACGTTGTAGGTATCGCCACCGGCGCCAATCTTGTGTGAATGCTCTGAAAAGCTAATCATTTGCATATCACAGCGTTTTCTTCCTGTCGGTTAAAAGTCGCGTCTGTAGCACATCATCTTCGTGGTGTAGCAGTTTTAATGGCCAGTAGTGTATTCATAGGCGCTTGCAGAATGTCTACAGATAACTGGCAGTGAACAACAGCTCACTGAGTCGTTGAGCGAGATGTCTGGCTCCGACCGAAGGTCGTGCAGACCTGCCCGGCCTCACGTGTAACGACCGGCCGCCAGGCAACTGTGACTCCTGGAGTGCTGGAGCGTGCGGACCCTCTCACTGGAGGTGATCGGCGGACCGCACTCTGAACACCTCGCTCGTCAGCCGGACGACTCTGTTGGTAGCGCTGACACATTCGTCCACCAGTTGGGATACTCAGAGGAGTCTGGCCGCTGACTTCCTCAGTCTAACAGACCGTAAGGGGTAGTGAAGAATAATCTGAACTACTCGCGGGTTACGACGCTGACTGAGACAATTTTTTGTCAAACATCGTCACAGGCGTTGAGACATGGGTTGATCATTTTGAACCGGAAACAAAATGACAGTCCAAGGAGTGGCGTGACACCACATCTCCTCAGAGTAATATGTTCAAAGCCGCACCCGCCACCGGTAAAGTCATGGCGGCGGTTTTCCTGGACGCTGAAGGTGCTATTCTGTTCGGTGTTCTCCCTCATGCTGCAACGATCAACTGTCAAGTTGTAAGTAGGCTGTTTAGGTTTTTATGTTGGTAACGCCACGTAGCGCTCTGTATGAAAATCACATGTGACGTAGCATATGAAAGTTGCTAGATTTGGACGGGTTACTCCTGTAACTGAAATATCGGATCTGAAGATGGTTCTGAATGAACCGAAACCGGTCATATGAATAATAAAAAAAAAAATTGCAATCAAGACGGATTTTAAGTAACACTACGAACTGTGACCTTTCTGACAGGAAATCACGAATTCAGTCGCACAACTGAGGCGATACTCCGTAGGCACGCAGTTTGGTTAGAAGACGCTTGTGAGGAACGGTGTCGAAAGCCTTCTGGAAATCTAAAAATATGGAATCAATTTGACATCCCCTGTCGATAGCACTTATTACTTCATGAGTATAAAGAGCTAGTTGTGTTTCACAAGAACGATATTTTCTGAATCTGTGCTGACTATGTGTCAATTAATCGTTTTCTTTCAGGTACTTCATAATGTTCGAATACAGTATATGTTCCAAAACCCTACTGCAAATCGACGTTAGTGATCCTGAATAAAACCAACCTCCTTCCAGAAAAAAAGTACTGTAGGCCTATTGGATTACTTACTGAATGCCCCTCGTACATAATGTGCGTATAGGTTTGGATGCCATCTCGTTTCAGGAATTGGGTATCAGCTCAAATCCTGGTCGTCTTTCTTTTGTGGTACAGGGGAGCACTGAAACCACACACACACACACACACACACACACACACACACACGCTCACGAGTGAGAAAGTGTGTGTGTGTGTGTGGATGTGTGTGTGTGTGTGTGTGTGTGTGTGTGTGTGTGTGTGCGTCGCTTGCGATCAAATCCGTTCACGGAAATATCTTTCTCTAATTAAACATTGATAAATTAAAAAAAGTCAGCAGTATATCGTTGATGAAACATTGCACATCAGTTGACTGGTAACAGTAATGGTGCGGCGGTGATGGTGGTGACTGTGCGTATCGGAATGGTACTCTCTCGGAACAAACGTTTATGGGTTTTGCAAGGCACTCCCATCTCGTTCCTTAATTTGCGAAGTCCATTGTATCCGAAGCTTCGTTCCTGTGTAGACGGCACGTTTGTTGTTGGATACTCGCAGGAATAAGATTGCGCGGAGGCTTTTGCAGAATAAGGCGGCCGGAGGGGAAAATAGGCTCCTAACAAAAGAGAGCCGGCACTAAGGGGACGGTTTGGAGGTGGGGGAGGGGGGAGAGAACGAGAATAGCAGCGTCAGGTGGGGCGGGGGGAGGGGGGTGGTCGATAAGTGTGTTATTGTGGCCGCGGTGGGCGCCTCATTGTAGGGCGGCCCAGACTGGCCTGCTTACGTCACCAGCGCGGGAAAGCCGTCGATACGGCGAGCTCTGGTCCTGCATAATTCGCGCAGGGAGGGCCAGATTGAGACTGAGGCGGAGGGCTCCACAGGCCGGCGTCCGGGCACGACAGCCAGTCCCACGTCACGCACTTGTTCTGCTGCACGTGCTGGGCTAGCTGAGGGGGGCCCCCGCAAGAAGGAGCGGTCCGGCCACGCACCACACAGCTAGCGAGCTGAATGAGATTTTCGCTCTGCAGCGGAGTGTGCGCTGATATGAAACTTCCTGGCAGATTAAAACTGTGTGCCCGACCGAGACTCGAACTCGGGACCTTTGCCTTTCGCGGGCAAGTGCTCTACCATCTGAGCTACCGAAGCACGACTCACGCCCGGTACTCACAGCTTTACTTCTGCCAGTATCTCGTCTCCTACATTCCAAACTTTACAGAAGCTCTCCTGCGAAAATTGCCCGCGAAAGACAAAGGTCCTGAGTTCGAGTCTCGGTCTGGCACACAGTTTTAATCTGCCAGGAAGTTTCATATCAGCGCACACTCCGCTGCAGAGTGAAAATCTTATTCTGGAAACATCCGCCAGGCTGTGGCTAAGCCATGTCTCCGCTATATCCTTTCTTTCAGGAGTGCTAGTTCTGCAAGGTTCGCAGGAGAGCTTCTGTAAAGTTTGGAAGGTAGGAGACGAGATACTCTGACGCTTATGATTGGCTACCTTTTTACCTACGCAACGCTGCAGCAATACGAACTCACGCGTTTGTGGGATTGCTTGAAGAAAATTAATTAAGAAAATGCTGTAAATATTATTATGAAATTTTGTTGAACAATCTACATATTGTTACATTAATCTACAATAAGATAATTAATATTCATATGTTTATGCGCTTTTGCTATAGAACGAATTTGAATGAGACCACCTTTGTATGTAACCCCACGTTTTTTATTGTATTTATTTCTAAAGTTCATTTGTTTGCGTACATCTTATTTTTATGATATGGCTTAACAATTGCAAGTCAGTTTCACAATACAGTACGATTTTCAAGTAAGGTAATACAGCGATTCTCCTCAGTCATGTTCCGCCTCCCAAATCCAAGTCGTTTAATTTAAACAAATTCTAAATCTGACTCAGTCAAACATATTGTATTCTGGCTTTTGCAACCGTAGTTGGTTTAGTAGTGCAGAGGACAGAACAACGCTAACATCAAAGGCGACACGAATAAGAGGTAAGATATTTATTTCACACATTTTATGGATTTTCGCACAGGGACAAATGGTTCAAATGGCTCTGAGCACTATGGGAGTTCACTACTGAGGTCATCAGTCCCCTAGAACTTAGAACTACTTAAACCTAACTAACCTAAGGACATCACACACATCCGTGCCCGAGGCAGGATTCGAACCTGCGACCGTAGCGGTCACGCGGTTCCAAACTGACGCGCTTAGAACCGCACGGCCACACCGGCCGGCGCACAGGGACACTTTGGTGCTTATTCAGATTTACAGGGTCGCAGTAAGAACTGAATGTACTTACTTCTAATTTGACGTTATCGAGCACAGGTTTTAATTGGTTTAGGTTTACTGGTATTGCTTTCCTGCTAGTAGATGGATTGGTTAAAAAAGGGCCAGGTAAATAAATATACAGGGACACATAATGAGGTACGCAGTCAGCAAATCACTTAATATAACTGTCCTTTGTTAGTCATAAACATCACACCTACTGAAGAGACAAACGTTACAACTCCACAACTCAAAAAACAGTGCACATAAGCGACAGAAAAGCGCCTACAAGTAATACATAATAATTAAGTTTAGCAGATTCCCTCAGTCATCTGACGATTACGAATGGGTATCTTTTTTACCTACGCAGCACTGCAGTACGAACTCACGCGTTTCGTAGGATTCCGCAACTTAAATTCGTTGCGGTCCTGTTCAATCAAAACAGAGAAAAACTATCTGACTTTAAATATACATTTCCAGCTGGATTTAAATCTATGGCTAGATGTGGAGTAGCAAACAACTAGTGTGGCATCGAAAACGTGAACATTCATTACTGTAGTAGAGTCAACAGCAGAAAACAAGGAAGTTTACCACAAAGTAAAGGACGGGGAATTGTGATTTACTCTTAAAACAACCTTCTTACAGTCGAAAACTTGAATTTTACGATTGCTTGTCACTTATTACGCACGAACTGCTCAAAATATTTCATCACAATTGCCAGTAAATATCTAGTGGATAATTCAGCTCCAGTTCTGAAAATCCGTCGACTATCATTAACAAACGTTTCCTGGGTGGTAGCTTGAATAAACAGTAGACAGTTTTTGAGACAAAAAGTGTGACTGGGGCAACATATATCTTGTAGCCTGTGTAATAACACTTTAACGACATATTTTTCTTCCTCATTGTTTTGTGATGGCAATAACCCATATCAAATACATGTTAATTAGAATGTAGCGTCTCTTTATTCAAATAACTAATGGTCAGTATATCACAGAAGAGTGGAAACAGGAGTGTAGCGAGCTTATGGCTTATTACTTAACTAACTGTAGCATATAGTACCTGTGTAGTTACTGTCATTTTTGTTGCATAACAGACGGTAATATTTGCTACGCAATTATTTGTAGAATTATTGTAATTACGCAAGAATGAACTCTGTGCCCGCTTGGTGCTACTGGGACAGGTGCTTGCAGATTGACGAGTGTTGCCGTTAAGATGTTGGAAGGTTTTGGTTGCATTCTATGCTTGCCCTTGAGGGAAACGTGAGGCGGTATAGCAGGTCAGGTGTCCCTAATCGCACGTCGGTGCATATCGTATGCTGTGAAGTAGGTGGAGCTTAATCAGAATTGTTGCTCGTAAATAGCAACGCGCCGCCATGCTATCTTAGTCAGCGCCAGATCAAGTGCGCGACACACTAACTCCATTCAAAGCAAGTGGACAGCGTAACACGTCATACTACTTACAAGGGAACCTCCCCATCGCAACCCCGTCAGATTCCTAGTTATAAGCTGGCACAGTGGATAGGCCTTGAAAACCTGAACACAGATCAATCGAGAAAAGAGGAAGAAGTTGTGTGGAACTATGAAAAAAATAAGCAAAATATACAAACTGAGTAGTCCATGCGCAAGATAGGCAACATCAAGGATAGTGTGAGCTCAGGAGCGCCGTGTTCCAGTGGTTAGCGTTGAGCAGCTGCGGAACGAGAGATCCTCGGTTCAAGTCTTCCCTAATTTTTTGTGTATTTGGTGTATTTGGACCGCAAGTTCAGCAACAGGTGAATAGGGTGCTTGCACAAACGCCGAATGTCATTGTGAATTGCAGTGCGTCAGGAAAAATGAAAAAAAAAAGACTAGTGAAAGACTTTAATGGACGTGTGATTGCTCGTTACGCGGACAAAGATTTTGCCTTACTCCTTGACAGCTATACAGGACAGAAGGATCAGGCATTGTACAGTTTTAGTGTGGGAATAGACGTGATTACCATTCCTCCAGGTTGTACACCTCTTGTGCAACCGTTACATGTGTTTGGTTTTCGGCAAGTGAAATACTTTGTGCAAAGATTCTATGATTTTGCTAAGCTGCACAGGTACACAGAGCAGTATTGTTTACGTGATCGTGTGTCAATTATCAAAGTTCAGGCACTCACACATAATCAACTTCGCTCTCCAAAATTCCAGGACATGTTCAGATTAGCTTGGACATATGCAGGATTTGACGGTCTACACACGGAAAAATTTGAAAACGTTAAAAACATATGTTTTGACAGAGCACAGGGAAAACTGTGCGACTGTGAAACTGTCACATTCGTTTGTTGCAGTTTATGTGACAAACTCTTATGTTTTCATCACTTTTTTGGGAATGATTATCACATCCACAAGAAAACCTAAATCGCGCAAGGTAGAAGAATCTTTTTACCCATTCGCCAAGTGTACAAGTTTGGTGAATCGACAACATATTCCTGTCATGTGACGCACATGCCGTCACCAGTGTCGTATAGAATGTATCAGACGTGTTTTCATGTGGAGGAATCGGTTGACCCATTACCATGCGATCAAATGTTTTCGGTTCCCATTGGAGAGGCACGTCCTTTCGTCTACTAATCGCACGGTTTTGCGGTGCGGTCGCAAAACACAGACACTAAACTTATTACAGTGAACAGAGACGGCAATGAACGAACGGACAGATCATAACTTTGCGAAAATAAAGAAGGTATTTACTTGGGTCGACAGAAGCGTCCGATCCCACGCGTCGGCTTTGACCCGTGACGTAAGGGTGTTGTGTGTGACGTCATGACGGCGCGGAGTTTGGTTTGTGAGTGTGGCGTGCTTGTAGATGTCGTCGTGTTGTGATTTGTTGTGGTTTCTGGTGGTATGTTCAGGGTTTTCGTTTGTGTGGTGTAATGGGCTCAGTTTGCTTTTGCTCATTATCCAGAATTGTTCGAGTGTCGGCTGTGTTTTGTAGTGGAATTCGTTTCAGTGAGTTAACGATTTTGTGTGAAGGTTAATTTAGTGTTGTTCGCTGTACATCGTGTGGTAATTTTAGTAAAATTAATCGGTTGTTGTTTTTGTTCAGGAATGGATATCACGGATAAAATTAACAGTGCGCAGGTCAAGGGAAGTGTTCGATCCCAATGTGTGGCTGTGTGTGTTGATATTGGTATCGGGAGATGTTTTTGAGCTATATAGGTCAAGGGAAGTGTCAGATTCCAGATGATATTGTGTTTAGTGGCATTTGGGGAGTTTTGTGATGTCGCTTTTTTTCGTCGTTTCGTGTGGTTTTGTATGGGGGTGGGTGTCTAAATTTGTTTATATTTAGTTTGCCCTCACCCAAAAACACCCCATTTCCCGCGCTTGTCCCGTTAGCGTCATTAGGCTTTTTGTGGAAAGTGTGTGTGTTTGTTTCTCGATGTATTTTCGTCCTCATAATGTGTACGTACCGACTTTATATGCGCCATATTGGAATCGTGGTTTATGATCGTTTCAGCCATATTTGTGGCGTCATGGGTCAAAGCAGACGCGCGGGATCGGACGCCTCCGTATTTCCGTATACTTTTCACGCGAGGGAATACTTGAACCAAGGTCCTCTCGTTCCGCAGCTGCTCACGCTAACCACGGCGCTCCTGAGCTTACACTGTCCTTGATGTTGCCTGTCTTCCGCATGGACTACTCAGTTTAACTAAATCTGAGGGGGGCGCGATGGGAAGTTCCCCTGTAAGCGTCTAAAAAGGAAGAGGGGGGGGGGGGGGGGAATCGAGTGGTCCTACTCAACAGACAGCCCGACAAGAGAAGTTGGTCGGTCGGTTGGACATATCGCCTAACTCGTGCAGTTTGTCTGTCAGTCGGTCGGTCGGTTGGTTGGTGTGTAGGGCCCTTAACCTTTTACCCGTCTGTTCTCTACAGCGAAGTAAATGGTGTTTTGGTTTACTGAAGTTGAAAGTAATGTATGCAGTTGCCGTCACATTTCCAACATTACGAGTAAGGTAAGATCTGAATTTTGACAACATGACGAGTTACAGGGCTTTGAGAGGCTGGGCCAGGCAGCGTACTCACCAGTACTTCTTGATGAGCCTCATGGCGGCCGTCTGCTACTGCCGGTGGTCCGCGTGTCTTCTCTCTCGTCCCCTGCTGGCTCGGCCCGCCGCTGTCACGCACCCACGCAGCTGCGTCGCGCACCTGTCCCTGTCACACGCATCACGCACACGGCGCCGCCACACACACACGCACTTTGCGACACACGCAGTCGGCCGCCGGCGCCGACATCCACTAGTCCGTGTCCGCCTCGACACACACACAAACACGCGCAGAAAGCACAGCCGGAGCGCTCCCCAGCTCTAGCTGCTGGAGGGAGGGGCAGTGTTTGCGTGCGCTGGCGACTCTAACCAGTTTGTTGTGGCAAACAGGTCGCGAGTACTGTGCCCTCGAAGCGCCCACCGGGATTTGAGCCGTCGATGATTCGCTAGCTATCTCTCTCAGCCGAGAGACGAATCACAACCGACAGTCAATGAAGCCTGCCAGGATAAAACAACACAATTAGTCCCATAAGGACACTACTAAAATATAATCACATAAATTAAGGATTTCTAGAATGCTGGGTTGATAACGAGATAGCAACTTTTGTTAAGCAGTTTGATGTAGTTCCAAGATTCACTTCATTGATTTAATTGTTGACTACTTCTTTCCACCACCACCACCACCACCACCCCCTCCTCATCCCTCCCTAACACCCCGCGTCACTTTGTTTTTCCTGTTGTGTGATTCCACTGCTTGCCTATTTGGCTTTAACCTTTCATATATTTTACGTACCTGAAATCCCTACTTTACAGGGGGGCTTAAGTAGATACCTCATGTTGTCATACGCAGTTAAGGGCGTGTAACATCATAGATTAAGGGTCGACCTGCGACAGCAATCGCACAACTTGCGTACGGGCCGCTAGACGCCGCAGCGAGCGCTAAGAGTGCATTGCGGTCGCAGGTGCGCGTGTTGCGTGCGGGCCGCGAGGTGCCGCCACGAGCGCAACCGTATATAATAAGGGCCGACGGAGTTCGGCCGGCTCTCATTTTGTTGGCATCTCATTTTGGCGTATTCTCTTATTTGCTTAGTTGCTTAGCTCTTATTCGTTTACGGCTCATGTTATTGTGCTCTCTTTCAGCCATTCTGATTGTTTTGATTTACTCCCAGTTGAGAAGTGTTCATTTTGGCATTTCACTTTTGCATATTTCTCATTTTGCTAATCATATGCTCCTTAGCCTTTTACAGTTAAATTGATTAACATAGTCTCATGGACTATTTGTTCATTTCAGCCTGTTCATATTTTGATGTTCTTTAAATACTGTAATAATTATCGATCGGAAGCATTTCTTCCCTTAAACTTGTGTAAAGTATTCTCGATGTAGGATTTGTTCTGTGACACAGGTTAAGGTTTTGAATATAAATTATTTACGAAACTGTGCTTTAAAAGGAATTTTTTTTTCAGTTTGTACTACATCAGACGACAATTTTGTGATATGAGGGAGAAATTTTAGGGGCGAACCCACGGATATAGTCTTAAGTGATCCCCTTTAAAAATAAAAATTTGTGTGACACTGAAAGACGTGACACTGTAGGCACCGAAAATTTATATATATATATATATATATATATATATATATATATAATTATACGTCACAGGCCCTACGATTTGATACATTCGTAGAGACAACTTAGCATTTTAATTTCTGTTTTAGCTATGAAGTTTCATTAAAATGGCCTTTATAGATACATATTCTGTTTGGTTTGCTTCTGGTTCAGTGTTTCACGATTATGAAGTAACTCGAAAGGTCGTGATGTGTTTTCAGGCTTACACTACAATGTTTATTATTCTGATGATGTGTTATGATTCACAACGGACGTTGTTTCATGTCGCTATAGCATACGATTTTTGTCCGTATACGCTGAATGTGGCGCTGCTGTTTACTGGTCATTGCATTTAAATATCCTACTGATTTGAAATTTTAAAGAGCTTGTAAATGACCTGCTGTTTCTGGAAAATTAAAAAAAAAAGTTGAAATGTGGTAGCTGACTTGTCCTTTTATTGTACCAATTTTTTTGTCCTTCATTGGAAATTGTAAAAAGAGAAATTCTGTGCAGCCTGATAGGGCGCTTTATACCTGAGGTCGGTAGCTGAAAGTGGTCTATCTGTTGTACGTTCGTCCTGGCAATGCTCATAGAATATCTTGACTTTGATGGACGTTTATGTACAGTACTAACATGGTTTGCATGCTATTACCGAAAATGCTGTTTTGCCTGACTGATTCATATATGGCCTTGCTTACGATGTAAATATAATAACTGAATTTAGTTCACTGACATAAAATGCACAGATGTCATGAGCGCGAAACGAATACGAATGTAATAGAATGAAAGAATATCGGCGAAGTGGCCTCAGAAATGGTGACTTTGCGATGTAGTGAATATGTCGAGAACAATGAAATATGTGCCGTGCTAAGACCCGATACAGTAGTTCAGTTGACGTTGGTACACCCCTTACGGCGTGTAACAACCCCCCCCCCCCCCACACCTTCTCACGAGTGGTACTGTATATCCTATTCTCAAATATTTTGTTGGAGGACGTAAGCACATCTTGTACATTGCTGTTATACGTTGCTTCAAAACAAAGAGATTCCCTGTTGCTAATTTTTTTTTGTATATTTTTGCCACGTTTCGAGCTTAGCTCAGTTGAGCACCGACGTGTGACGCTATAATAAGCGAAAAGGCTTTTTGTTTGATGTTCTCTGGATGGTCTAAGCCCGAAACGTGTCAAATATGACATTTTTTATCAATAAGAGATCTGGTGTTTTTGATCGACACAATACAGCAATGTATAAGAAGTGTTCACAAAATACATTGCACTTGCAGGCCTACTACGTGTATTTAAGTCGCAACTTAAGTTATCTGGTAGAAGCGTTCCGTAATCAAAGATGGAAACGTGAGTGACAATGGAAATTTAAGTCTGACCTTGGGGCGTATTTGGAAAGCCTAATGGTTTCTTAATACATGACGAGACAACAGTGCTAAATGTGACTCAAATCCCGGCCCAAATATCTCGGCATCCTTTGTATGTAGAGGAGTCACAGAAGATCGTCTTCGTTTGAATGTAACTTTTTATTAACATCTCAGAAAGAAGCAAAAAAATTCAAAGTGTCCTTAGAGACACCGCCGAGATGGCTTTTTACACGGAAATAAGTTTAAAATATTCCCTCGAGGGCTTTATTCTGTGCTTTGTTTGTTGCAACAGCAAGAGCAAATATTTAATAAATTCTGCCGACGCTGTTCGATGTGTAGGAGAGGCATACCAACTTTGAGAGAAGCTTTCTTTATATCCTCGTTTAAAATCTACAGGTCGTCATCAGAGATGAAAAAAATAATTACAATTAAAAACTGAAGAATCATTTGAAGTTGTGAAAAAGGAAAAAATTAAATCTTAAACAAGGAAGAAATTTAATTTTAAAGGAGGAAAATTTTTAAGTTCAAACAAAAACAAAAGAATGCAAATCGGTTTAAGGGAAAGGAGAAGGACTTAAGAGAATTGTGAATCACAGAAAATATGCTCATAGGTAAAACTGCAAATGCAAGCCAGATGAACGCTCTAAATCTCCGAAGAAAGGAAAGCAAAATCACAAAGCGTGAATCAATACTGGGCTCACAGAAAGCACAGAGCATAAAAAACTGATTTATCGTGTCCGAAAATCGGGTGAAGAAGAAGAAGAAGAAGAAGAAGAAGAAGAAGAAGAAGAAAACGAATGAAAATTTTCTTTTATAACGTTTGAAGAATTTTCAGTACTCGAGAGTACAGTAGTTTAATTTTTCAAGAGGACAAAAATCAACTCGAAGCGAATATTTTAGTATGAAAAAGGTAAACATCTCGCTTTTAAGTTTCGTTTTCAAAAATAAAGAAGTTTTGTTTGTAGACGACAAAAAATTATCTCCTGTGGAAAGAATCCAAAGTCACTAACGGCTACAAAGGACGGTAAATAGCCTGAGCCGCTTATGTAAAAATCAAATAAATAAAAATTAAAAAAAAATGGAGGCGACTTCCAGCAGTAAGCCGGAGGCTGCCGGAGTCTGGCACAGGTTCTCGTTTGTCAGGGCACATTTATTACCTCGCTGGTTCAGCACTTCTGAACCCACTCACTAAAATCGTTCACCGAGCGAGGTGGCGCAGTGGTTAGCACATGTGGACTCGCATTCGGGAGGACGACGCTTCAATCCCGCGTCCGGCCATCCTGATTCAGGTTTTCCGTGATTTACGTAAATCGCTCCAGGCAAATGCCGGGATGGTTGCTTTGAAAGGGCACGGCCGACTTCCTTCCCCCTCCTTCCCTAATCCGATGAGACCGATGACCTCACTGTTTGGTCTCTTCCCCCAAACAACCCAACCAAACCCAAAATCGTTCGATGCCGCGCTGTATTTCGTGCAAGTCGTCCTCATCGATCTCATCCTTTGCACAGCTGAGACCGTTATTCGGCGGACAGGCATTTTCATACCTGGAACTACGCGTGCACTCCTCGCTCAATTTTTGTGACTGCAGATGTCACTTGTCATTCACTCTAGGAGCTCTGGCGTATTAAATGTACGAGGCGAATCAAAACTGTGGGCCGTGTCGGGACTGGAACCCATGACCAGGGATTCTGATGACCACGAGCTGTGAATCCAATCGCCAAAGCACGCCTGAGGGACCGACTGCCGCCTCGTCTTCCAAACTCTGCAGCCACCAGCGAACGGACATGCAGGGGGCGGCTGTTAGCTCACCTGCTGCCTCGTCATCGTTGTCGCGAACGAAAGAGGGATAGCAGCCCGAGATGGAGCTCTGACTGCGTCCGCGAGGCGTTCCCTGGGGCCACAACTGCCCACGACAGACAGTGGTGTGTGTTCGAAACCCGGTCCAGCTTATAGTTTTAACATATTGTATGAAGGCCGTAATTTTCTCAAACGAAGGCGATGTCTTTCCACCAAGGCTGTCAATTTAAACTGTTTTAGGCTCTTCCTTGTCAAGTCACACACACACACACACACACACACACACACACACACACACACACACACACAATTTGGGCTTGTGCAGCCATTTTTGAGTATAAACAAACTAGATCCTTGTGGTGTCACCGCCAGACACCACACTTGCTAGGTGGTAGCTTTAAATCGGCCGCGGTCCATTAGTACATGTCGGACCCGCGTGTCGCCACTGTCAGTAATTGCAGACCGAGCGCCACCACACGGTAGGTCTAGAGAGACGTACTAGGACTCACCCCAGTTGTACGGACGACTTGCTAGCGACTACACTGACGATGCCTTTCTCTCATTTGCCGAGAGATAGTTAGAATAGCCTTCAGCTAAGTCCATGGCTACGACCTAGCAAGGCGCCATTAACCATTTCTAGAGAGAGTCTCACTTGTATCATCAAGAACGCTGTATACAAATGATGGATTAAACTTAAGTATTCCAGCACTACGTACTTTTCTTTACAGCATTCATTACGTATCCTGTTTCAGACCTAACGCCAGCCGGCGTGTGTAAACGCGTCCCTTTCGGTTACCCGTCACTGTGGACTGGCTGTCTTGTCAGTCCACTACAGTTTGGCGACGAGGATGGGATCAAACTGTAGTGGACTGACAAGACAGCCAGTCCACAGTGACGGGTAACCGAAAGGCACGCGTTTACACACGCCGGCTGGCGTTAGGTCTGAAACAGGATACGTAATGAATGCTGTAAAGAAAAGTACGTAGCTGCTGGAATACTTAAGTTTAATCCATCATTTGTATACAGCGTTCTTGATGATACAAGTGAGACTCTCTCTAGAAATGGTTAATGGCGCCTTGCTAGGTCGTAGCCATGGACTTAGCTGAAGGCTATTCTAACTATCTCTCGGCAAATGAGAGAAAGGCGTCGTCAGTGTAGTCGCTAGCAAAGTCGTCGTACAACTGGGACGAGTCCTAGTACGTCTCTCAAGACCTGCCGTGTGGTGGCGCTCGGTCTGCAATTACTGACAGTGGCGACACGCGGGTCCGACATGTACTAATGGACCGCGGCCGATTTAAAGCTACCACCTAGCAAGTGTGGTGTCTGGCGGTGACACCACAATCCTAATAAAACTGAAAAGGACATAAAGGAGTTACAAACACTGGCTACTAGCGGACATTGACTGAAATCAATGGGCAAAGCTGAAAATTTGTGCCGTACCGGGATTCGAACCCGAGTCTCCAGCTTACTAGGCAGATGCTCTGACCACTGAGCCACCAGGACACAGAGATGAAACTTCCTGGAAGATTAAAACTGTGTGCACGACTGGGACTCGAGCTCGGGACCTTTGCCTTTCATGGGCAAGTGCTCTACCGTCTGAGCTACCCAAGCACGACTCACGCCCCGGCCTCACAGCTTCAGTTCTGCCAGTATCTCGTGTCCTACCTTCCAAATTTCACGGGAGCTCTCCTGCAGAACTTTCAGAACTAGCACTCCTGGAAGGAATGAAATTGCGGAGACATGGCTTAGCCACAGCCTGGCGGATACAGGTATTTCCAGTCCCCGAGTGTGTGACACAGACGTCGAACGCATCCGCCACAGTTTCACAAGGAGTCCGCAGAAATCAGTTAGCCGTGCAGCTCGACAGCTCAACAGCCCCCGATGTCCGTCTGACGCGTGTTGCGTCGACGTTTACACAGAAACAAAACAAAATTCCACTATTGCAAGCTCTTCGTAAAGGTGTCAAACAACGACGTGTATTTCTGTATTTCGTTCTTGGCAAGATGGAGGGTGACAGTTTCTTCCACACGTAGTGTTTAGTGAGGAGATAACACTCCATTTAAATGGAAAGGTGAACCGTTATAATGTGAGAATATGGGGTACGGAAAATACACATGAAGCTGTACAATACCTGTGGTGTCACCGCCAGACACCACGCTTGCTAGGTGGTAGCTTTTAAATCGGCCGCGGTCCATTAGTACATGTCGGACCCGCGTGTCGCCACTGTCAGTAATTGCAGACCGAGCGCCACCACACGGCAGGTCTTGAGAGACGTACTAGGACTCGTCCCAGTTGTACGACGACTTTGCTAGCGACTACACTGACGACGCCTTTCTCTCATTTGCCGAGAGATAGTTAGAATAGCCTTCAGCTAAGTCCATGGCTACGACCTAGCAAGGCGCCATTAACCATTTCTAGAGAGAGTCTCACTTGTATCATCAAGAACGCTGTATACAAATGATGGATTAAACTTAAGTATTCCCGCAGCTACGTACATTTCTTTATAGCATTAATTACGTATCCTGTTTCAGACCTAACGCCAGCCGGCGTGTGTAAACGCGTGCCTTTCGGTTACCCGTCACTGTGGACTGGCTGTCTTGTCAGTCCACTACAATACCAGAGGTTCAAAATGGTTCAAATGGTTCTGAGCACTATGGAACTTAACATCTGAGGTCATTAGTCCCCTAGAACTACTTAAACCTAACTAACCTAAGGACATCACAGCGGTCGCACGGTTCCGGGCTGAAGCGCCTACAACAGCTCGGCCACAGCGGCCGGCCCAATATGAGAGGGACTCTCCGAAATTTAATTTTTTTTTTTTTTTTGTGGAAGTTCACGGGAAAAGGTGTACAGTCCATTTTTCTTTGCCCAGAACACTGTTACAGGAAGCACATATCTCGATATGTTTGAGAACTTTGTTTTCCCACACTTGGGGACTGATTCGAACGACTTCCTTTACCAACAGGATGGGCAACCACCACACCGGCATCTGGAAGTGCGGGAATTTTTAAATCATTGGATTAGCGAACGATGCATCGGTCGCAGTGATGTCACCTGACCTGACTGTACGTGATCGTTTCTTGTGGGGGTTTATAAAAGACTCTGTTTATGTGCCTCCCTTATCAACAACAATGAATGATTTTGGTAAACATTTTTGGAAAGCAGTGATCAATTAATTGTTATATTTTGACTAAAGTTCAGTCTTGATCTCGGTATAATCGCTATATACCAAACGCCAAAGACTTTCACATCTTTGATGTAACCGGCACTATAATAGTACTAAGGTTGCCCATAGAGGGCACAACTATTACACATCGTAGTTCAATGTTTTTATCCAAAATATAAATAAGCTGTAGACATACTAACTATATTTTAATCAGACATTTAAATGAATCAGTTTTATGTTATTAGTGTATTTCCTACTTTTATACTTTGACGGTGGCGTCATATTATGAACGCTGATTGGCAGTTGTGAAGTAGTGTGACAGGAAGTAGGCGGAGCCTCTGCATATTTAAGCTCGTGCTCAGCACTCAAACCATCAGTTGACTGCGTAGCAGCGAGGAGAGCTCCGCCTACCATCCTAAGGGAGCCATGGGTATAATTAATTTTATCTTATCTTGTTAAATTTTGACATAATTAGACAATTTCATTTTATTAAAAGATTGGTATCTAGTATTTCTTAAAATTTATCCACAGGTCTGATGATGGTTCTGTAGAAAGAACCGAAACCGGTTACCTATATCATTAAAACATACATGAGTGATCAAGACTGAACTTTAGTCAAAATATAACAATGAATGAACTAAGACACCGCATAACAGCAGTTATGGCAGTAGCAGCTCGAGACACGGTCGCTGCAGTGTGGGAACAATCTGAATACCGCACTGACATATGCCGTGCATCTCAACTGGGGCATATTGCACATCTATGAGCAGATATTAAAAATAACTTTTCGAGTTTCCCGTTCATCAAAAAGCAAAATTCAGTGTCTGTGTTTATTAGTTTCAGAAATGTAGACGTGCCAAATCGGACGATTCTTTTTGATACACCCTGTACTTTCTTGCCCTCGTTGTGAAATAATTGGACAGTGGCACGCTTTAATTTTACTGAGTTGTTAGCAACCTGCTTCCGCGCAGCGGTGTGGCGCGACCTATTGTGTTGGATGTGCAGTGCTGCTGGTTTTGAAAAACGTTATTCTTCCTTCTGTAGTCGTAAAATAACAACTTCATTTGTATGCTGTTAATTTAAAGCATATTCTGGCTCATTTAATTCAGAACTGTGCCTGCTCGTAAACTGTTTGAGAACAGAGATGTTAACAGTTAGTGTAGATTTTTAAAATTTTAGATCGGAGCCGTTAATTTTACTCGGCGGCTTTGTTTTTAAAGCTTCATTTGTCGTACATATATTTTTTAAGCTCGTGCTAATTTCTGCAAGTTTGAGAAATCTGTGTGCTTTGTAAAGTATAAGTGATTTTAATTATTAATCCAATGGAGGAAAGAGCAGAAGTGGATCGTGAAATCCGTCGTTTTATTACAGAACATGTAGATTTCAGCTATTAGGCAGTCATGTGCAGTCCGAAAAATTACAAAAAAAATGAGCATGATAAAGAAACAAAAGATAGACAACAACGCATCGTCAGTGCAAACATAAGCACTACATAGTCAAATACGATATAACAACAGGTGACATTAGTCCAAAGTGTGACGAAACAAAAAGTATTGGTTGTTTCAGAGTCCAACATGAATGGAAGCCGTTGCTTACATGATTGAACAGGAAGAAAATGTAACTTTAAGACGTGTGGTGCCCTCTGTTGCGACATTAGTGAACAAGTAAATAATAGTGAAGCTGTACAATTTTCAACTGGTTCAAAAAAATGGTTCAAATGGCTCTGAGCACTATGGGACTCAACATCTTAGGTCATAAGTCCCCTAGAACTTAGAACTACTTAAACCTAACTAACCTAAGGACATCACACACACCCATGCCCGAGGCAGGATTCGAACCTGCGACCGTAGCAGTCCCGCGGTTCCGGACTGCAGCGCCAGAACCGCACGGCCACCGCGGCCGGCAAAATTTTCAACTAAAAAAATAAAACCAAAAGTAATGGTTGACCAAAGAAAACATATTACATGTGTGAATCCATAAATACAACCTACTCAGTAACAGAAAGTACAGAATAGTATGTATTGCTACATTACAAACCAGTAGAAGGAGATACTTTTATAGCTCCATGTAACAGCGGAATGTACAATATTAAAATAATGTACCAAACTAATTAAAATATAAAGAAATGAAAAAAGTACAATAAACGATGGCGTGCCCTCTGTGGGCATATACTAGAGTCACACAAGTCGCAAGAATACAGTAGGGCCATCTCCGGGGTTACAGTACAAACGTGTGGAATAAAACAGCAGTAAAACGACGAAAGGCAGGTAGCTAGATACTGGTGTATAAAAAATGAACAAATAAGTCAAATAAAGGAATGTATCAGAGTTATGGGCAATAAAATATGTAGGGCACTGCACGTCCATGGAGTTACATTTCCTTCCTGTTCAACCATCTTAGCAACGGCTTCCGTTCATGTTAGACTCCTACATCAACCAGTATTGTTTACTTCGTGACATTTTAAACGTATGTCACCTGTTGCTATACGGTATGTAAGTGTGGTGCTGATGTTTGCACTTACGATACGTTGTTGACTATCTTCCATTTATTCACCATTCTCCTATTTTTAACTTTCAGTACTGAACATGGCTATTTAATCGCTGAAATTTAGATCTGTTGTAATAAAACGATGGATTTAGCCCATTTACAGACTTCCAGCATGTTGGAATAGCTGTGGGTCAACGTCTGATTTGAAAATGGGTCTGCCGGCTGCAGTGGCCGGGTGGTTCTAGGCGCTTCAGGCTGGAACCGCGCGACCGCTAGGGTCGCAGGTTCGAATCCTGCCTCTGGCGTGGATGTGTGTGATGTCCTTAGGTTAGTTAGGTGTAAGTAGTTCAAAGTCCTAGGGGACTGATGGCCTCAGAAGTTAAGTCTCATAGTGCTCAGAGCCATTTGAACCATTTCAAAATGGGTCTCGGCTGAAACTAGTCATTGAGTGAATAAAAAAAGAAGAATTTGCATCTTCGGACTGGTTTTTCGTTCATTTGTTGTTTAAAAGTCACATACAGTCCCGAGCTCGGGTGGATTTTTTTAAAGGTTTTTTGTTTTAAAACAGTGGTTTATTGAAATATTTAATGTCTGGTATTTTTTTTACGTTGTATGTGTTTCAGAAATTCCTGTCCACACTACTGCAAAGTGTTGTGTGAAGGTGATTTCGGGGGACCGATGTTGGCATTCAGTGAGGGCCTGTAGCCGGTTACTTCCGCAACAAGAATGGTTTGTTGAATGCAGTGACGTAACCATTTAATTTTTTAACTGTGTTATGTAACAATTTTTTAAATTCAAAGCTGCCCCTGGATGGTCGGTTTAAGCACGTTACACCACCGAGCCTGAGCGTTTATTTTTGATTACTCCTGTGTTTCTACTTGTTTGTTAGCTCTTTACATTACGTAATTTTCTTGCAGTTGTGATTAGCTGAAGTACGCAAGCAATTTGAGAAGAGTAATGTAATCAAACAACAATGTAAGGTGATTGTAAACCAGGGGTCTACAACCTTTTAGCTCATCTGGGCCACACAGAGGAAGACCAATATTTTGCGGCGGCACGTAACATGCTCCACATCAGCAATACCCAAAACTGAAAATGTTCAATTTATCATAACTTTACACAAAAGGAATATATATATATATATATATATATATATATATATATATATATATATATATATATATATATATATATATATATACCGATTCTGTTATAGTTTATAGTTGCCCACTTGCTGGGCCTCACTGATACTTGCTTTGAGCCACATGCGGCCCGCGAGCAGCGGGTTGAGAACCCCTGTTCTAAGGTTTGAGGAAAATCGATCACAGCTCAGAATGTACAGACACAACGAACGTTATTGCACGGATGCGGACGTTGGACACTTATTGAACAACACAGAAAGCGCAGAGACTGAAGAGCAGAGAAACACCAACGTGACAACTTCACGAAGTGTGCCATCACTAAAATATTCCCCTGACGGGTATTCGAAGACGGGACCTCCCGAAACCCCGTCTCTCTAACTGTGCGGCGTGGAAGGAAAGCCAGAGACAACGTTATATACTGAGGTGATAAAAGTCGTCGGAAATTTCCTAGTATTATGTCGGATTTCCTTTCGCAAGTGGACGTGGTATCGACTCACCAAGTCGTTAGAAGTCCCCAGCAAAAATATTAAGCCACGAAGCCTCTATAGCCGTCCGTAATTGCGAAAGCGTTAATACTCCATTAGTAGTGTAGCGCTTGACACAGTCACGTCGATTAAATATTTGGGCGTAACATTGCAGAGCGACATGAAGTTGGACAAGCGTCTAATGACAGTTGTGGGGAAGGCGGATAGTCGTCTTCGGTTCATTGGTAGAATTTTGGGAAGATGTGGTTCATCTGTAAAGGAGACCGCTTATAAAACACTAATACGTCCTATTCTTGAGTACTGCTCGAGCGTTTGGGATCCCTATGAGGTCGGATTGAGGGAGGACATAGAAGCAATTCAGAGGCGGGCTGCTAGATTTGTTACTGGTAGGTTTGATCATCACGCGAGTGTTACGGAAATGCTTCAGCAACTCGGGTGGGAGTCTCTAGAGGATAGGAGGCGTTCTTTTCGTGAATCGCTACTGAGGAAATTTAGGGAACCAGCATTTGAGGCTGACTGCAGTACAATTTTACTGCCGCCAACTTACATTTCGCGGAAAGACCACAAAGATAAGATAAGAGAGATTAGGGCTCGTACAGACGCATGTAGGCAGTCATTTTTCCCTCGTTCTGTTTGAGAGTGGAACAGGGAGAGAAGATGCTAGTTGTGCTACGAGGTACCCTCCGTCACGCACCGTATGGTGGAGTGCGGAGTATGTATGTAGATGTAGAGGTGTTGCCGGTGCACGACGCTATGTACGAACTAGGCTCCCGATTATGTCCTATAACAGTCAGACGGAATGTCGGGCGATCTGAGTTGCCAAATCATTCATTCGAATTGTCGACAGCGTTCTTCAAAACAACCGTGAACAATTGTGGGGCAGTGACATCGGTACTGTCATTCATAAAAATTCCTTCGTTATTTGGCAACATGAAGTCCACGTATGGCTGCAAATGGTCTCAAAGTAGCCGATCGTAATCATTTCCAGTCAATGATGGGTACAGTTGGACAGAGGAATCAGTCAATTCCATGCGAACACAGTCCACAACCATTACGGATCCACCACCAGAGACCGAGCGAGGTGGCGCAGTGGTTAGCACACTGGACTCGCATTCGGGAGGACGACGGTTCAATCCCGCGTCCGGCCATCCTGATTTAGGTTTTCCGTGATTTCCCTAAATCACTCCAGGCAAATGCCGGGATGGTTCCTCTGAAAGGGCACGGCCGACTTCCTTCCCAATCCTTCCCTAACCGATGAGACCGATGACCACGCTGTCTGGTCTCCTTCCCCAAAAACCAACCATCCACCACCAGCTCGGACAGTGCCGTGTTGACGACTTGGCTCCATGGCTTCGCGGGGTGTGCACCACACTCGAACCCCACCATCAGCTCTTACCAACTGAAATCGGGACTCATCCGACTAGGCGACGGTTTTCCAGTCGTCTGGGGTCCAAACGATACGGTCACTGGCCCAGGAAAGGCGCTGCAGGCAGTATCGCGCTATGAGCAAAGGCACTCGCGTCGGTCGTCGAGCTCCCATAGCCCATTAACGCCAAAATTTTCCACACTGTTGTAAAGGATACTTAAAAATGAACAGTGACAACCACAAGAAACTTCTTCTTCTATGAGGTTACCGGTTTCGGTCAGTTTTACACCACCTTGAGACCTCACACCGTGATGGTAGACGGTGGCTGCGAACGGAGGAGGCGCTACGACTCCACGAACGCTAACTACTCCGTTCACAGCCACCACCCACGATCATAGTGTGAGGTCTGAAGATGGTCTAAAATAAATCGAATCCGGTAACCTCACTAAAAAAAAAAAAAAAAGAAGTTTCTTGGGGGTTGTGACTGTTTATGTTCATTTCTAAGTAATACAAAAAGAATGGCTTAATATTTTTGCTGGGGTCTTCTAACGACTTGGTGAGTCGATACCACGTCCAGTTGCGAAAGGAAATCCGACATAATATTAGGAAATTTCCGGCGACTTTTATCACCTCAGTATATAACGTTCTCTCTGGCTTTCCTTCCACGCCGCACTGTTAGAGAGACGGGGTTTCGGGAGGTCCCGTCTTCGAATACCCGTCAGGGGAATATTTTAGTGATGGCACACTTCGTGAAGTTGTCACGTTGGTGTTTCTCTGCTCTACAGCCTCTGCGCTTTCTGTGTTGTTCAATAAGTGTCCAACGTCCGCATCCGTGCAATAACGTTCGTTGTGTCTGTACATTCTGAGCTGTGATCGATTTGCCTCAAACTTAAGAACAGGGTTTCCCAACCCGCTGCTCGCATGTGGCTCAAAGCAAGTATCAGTGAGGCCCAGCAAGTGGGCAACTACTGTTTATGTTCATTTCTAAGTAATACAAAAAGAAGCTGCTCTCTGAGAGAAATGTTCTCAAAAATCACCAAGCGCACAGGTTCGTCGTACTTCCTACATTGATTTCTGGAGTTGCTTGTCTGTTAGCACTGACAGACGACGCTGCTCTCGGTCGCTAAGTGAAGGTTCGGAATATTGAATTCTCTAACGATTTCCGAAATGGAATGTCCAAAGCGTCAAAGTGTGTTAATTCCCGTCGTGTGGCCATGATCACGACGGACAGCTTTTCAAATGAATCACCTGAGTACAAATTCCACCCTGTGTACGCGATACCGACGCCGTCTGTGTGCGTGGGTATCGCGCAGCGCACCGCACTGAGTGCCCAGCGGGGCAGCTGCCACGGAGTGTCGCGTCGCCGGGAGGCGAGCAGCGGCGTGTTGCGGGATGCGGCGTGTCGGCTTCCCAGTCCTGGGAACGGCCGCGCGGCCGCGGCGCGCACGCTCCACTGAGCGTGAAGCCTGCGGCTGGTTGCCTGCGCGCTGCTTACGCGCCCGACACCTCAGCCTTCAGTTCAGCCTCACCCTTATCCCGCGCCTGGCAGGGTCGCCAGTAGCCGCGGCAGGTTGTGACACTTCCTCGGAGCGACACTTACACGGAAATGGAATGCGCCGATATTTCCACGGAGCTCGAGGCGCTTCGGGCAGTAGAGCGTCGGAACGGGCTGTTTCAGAATTAGGATGCACCGAGCTGTCAGCCGCTACCACTTCCTGCTGTAACGAATAGAACACGCAAGTGTCATAACCCGTTCTCAGTGGAAGGGGAATCGTAATAAGCGAACAAATGTCTCGGCGTTTTCGTAGATCTAGACCGCTTCTGAGAAAACTATGGCCAGGGACACGCAGAGTACCTCGAAAACTTAAAGTGCGTAAATACACTGAACCGCTAAAGAAACTGGTATAGGAAAGCGTCTTCAAAGATATGTAAACAGACAGAGTACGGCGCTGCGGTCGGAAACGCATATACGAGGTGCATTCAAGTTCTAAGGCCTCAGATTTTTTTCTAATTAACTACTCACCCGAAATCGATGAAACTGGCATAACTTCTCGACGTAATCGCCCTGCAGACGTACACATTTTTCACAACGCTGACGCCATGACTCCATGGCAGCGGCGAAGGCTTCTTTAAGAGTCTGTTTTGACCACTGGAAAGTCGCTGAGGCAATAGCAGCATGGCTGGTGAATGTGCGGCCACGGAGAGTGTCTTTCATTGTTGGAAAAAGCCAAAAGTCACTAGGAGCGAGGTCAGGTGAGTAGGGAATCACTTCAAAGTTGTTATCACGAAGAAACTGTTGCGTAACGTTAGCTCGATGTGCGGGTGCGTTGTCTTGGTGAAACAGCACACGCGCAGTCCTTCGCGGACGTTTTTGTTGCAGTGCAGGAAGGAATTTGTTCTTCAAAACATTTTCGTAGGATGCACCTGTTACCGTAGTGCCCTTTGGAACGCAATGGGTAAGGATTACGCCCTCGCTGTCCCAGAATATGGACACCATCATTTTTTCAGCACTGGCGGTTACCCGAAATTTTTTTGGTGGCGGTGAATCTGTGTGCTTCCATTGAGCTGACTGGCGCTTTGTTTCTGGATTGAAAAATGGCATCCATGTCTCATCCATTGTCACAACCGACGAAAAGAAAGTCCCATTCATGCTGTCGTTGCGCGTCAACATTGCTCGGCAACATGCCACACGGGCAGCCGTGTGGTCGTCCGTCAGCATTCGTGGCACCCACCTGGATGACACTTTTCGCATTTTCAGGTCGTCATACAGGATTGTGTGCACAGAACCCACAGAAATGCCAACTCTGTAGGCGATCTGTTCAACAGTCATTCGGCGATCCCCCAAAGCAATTCTTTCCACTTTCTCGATCATGTCGTCAGACCGGCTTGTGCGAGTCCGAGTTTGTTTCGGTTTGTTGTCACACGAAGTTCTGCCTTCATTAAACTGTCGCACCCACGAACGCACTTTCGACACATCCATAACTCCATCACCACATGTCTCCTTCAACTGTCGATGAATTTCAATTGGTTTCACACCACGCAAATTCAGAAAACGAATGATTGCACGCTGTTCAAGTAAGGAAAACGTCGCCATTTTAAGTATTTAAAACAGTTCTCATTCTCGCCGCTAGCGGTAAAATTCCATCTGCCGTACGGTGCTGCCATCTCTGTGACGTATTGACAATGAACGCGGCCTCATTTTAAAACAATGCGCATATTTCTATCTCTTTCCAGTCCGGAGAAAAAAAAACGGAGGCCTTAGAACTTGAATGCACCTCGAACAACTCAACTCGTGTGTGGCGCAGTTGTTAGATCTGTTACTGCAGCTACAATGGGAGGTTTTCAAGATTTAAGTGAGCGTCAATGTGGTGTTACAGTCGGCGCAAGAGCGATCAGACACAGCATCTCCGGGGTACCGATGAAGTGGGGATTTTTCGGTACACCATTTCATAAGTGTACTGTGAATATCAGGAATCCGGTAAAAAATCAAAATTCCGACATCGCTGCGGCCGGAAAAAGATCCTGCAAGATCGAGACCAACGACGACAGAAGAGAATCGTTCAATGTGACAGAAGTCCAACCCTTCGGCAAACTGCTGCATATTTCAGCGCTGGCCCATCAACAAGTGTCAGCGTGCGAGCAATTCAATGAAACATCATCGATACAGGCTTCCGGAGCCGAAGGCCCACTAGTATACCGTTGATGACTCCACGACACAAAGCTTTACGCCTCGCCTGGGCACGTCAACACCGACAATGGACTGTTGATGACTGGAAACGTGTTGTCTGGTCGGACGAGTCTCGTTACAAACTGAATCAAGCGGATGGACATGTACGGGTATGGAGACAACCTCATGAATCCTTGGACCCTGGATGTCGGCAGGGGACTCTTCAAGATGATGGTGGCTCTGTAATGGTGAGGGCATCTGCAGTTGGAGTGATACCTCTAGATACGACTGTGGCAAGTGACACGTACGTAAGCATCCTATTTGATCACCTGCATCCATTCATGTCCATTGCGCATTCCGACGTACTTGGGAAATTCCAGCAGGACGATGCGACACAACATACGTCCTGAACCGTTAAAGAGTGGCTTCAGGAACACTCTCCTGAGTTTGAACCATTCCGCTGGCCACCAAACTCCCCAGACATAAACATTAATGAGCATATCTGGGATGCCTTGCAACATGCTGTTCAGAAAAGATCTCCACCCCTCGTACTCTTACTGATTTGTGGACAGCCCTGCAAGATTTATGGTGTCAATTCCCTCCAGCATTACTTGACACTAGACGAGTTCGTGCCACGTCGCTTTGCGGCACGTCTGCGTGCTCGCGGTGGCCCTACACGATATAAGGCAGGTGTACCAGTTTCTTTGGCTCTTTAGTGTATAATGTCTGTGTATCCCCTAACTTGACAAGACACATTGGTGTAATAACTTTCTACCGACGTGGGTACATAATGTAAAAAAAATAAATAATTAAAATAAATAAATTAAAATAATCGGATTTCGAAAATAAGTAGCCACGACGCTAGCCACTGCACGGCCATTTCGGTTGAGATTAGCGCGCGCTAGAAGGCATCTACCGGGTGATCAAAAAGTCAGTATAAATTTGAAAACTTAATTAATCACGGAATAATGTAGATAGAGAGGTACAAATTGACACACATGCTCGGAATGACATGGGGTTTTATTAGAACCAAAAAAATACATAAGGAAATGCTCAATATGTCTACCATCATTTCTCAACAATAGCTGTAGTCGAGGAATAATATTGTGAACAGCACTGTAAAGCATGTCCGGAGTTATGGTGAGGCATTGGCGTCGGATGTTGTCTTTCAGCATCCCTAGAGATGTCGGTGGATCACGATACACTTGCAACTTCAGGTAACCCCAAAGCCAATAATCGCACGGACTGAGGTCTGGGGACCTGGAAGGCCAAGCATGACGGAAGTGGCGGCTGTGCACACGTTCATCACCAAACGACGCGCGCAAGAGATCTTTCACGCGTCTAGCAATATGGGGTGGAGCGCCATCCTGCATAAACATCGTATGTTCCAGCAGGTGTTTATCAGCCAGGCTGGGGATCATGCGATTCTGTAACATATCGGCGTACCTCTCATCCGTCACAGTAGCAGTTTTGCTGTCGAGCGCCATCTGTAGGACATTTTGTGATTTTTTTTTGTTCTAGTATAACCCAATGCCATTCCAAGCATGTGTGTCAATTTTTACCTCTCTATCTACATTATTCCGTGGTTTATTAAGTTTTCAAATTTATACCAACTTTTTGATCACCCTGTATATTACATCGAAAACTTTGACCGTCGTTTTCTCCGAAGCGGTGGAGTGTCTACGGACGAAACCGAGACACGTGTTCATTTATTTTCACTCCGTATTCATATAATGAGAGTTTCCGAAAGTAATAATTTATGCGAAACTGGCTCCTCATGTGTAGATGTTCGTATGTAACCGCCCTCTGGAGATGCTCTGGTATAGTTTTGTTTGAGCTCTCATCATATATTAAACTTGTTCAGATGTAACCGCCCTCTGGAGATAGTCTGGAACAGTTTTGTTTGAGCTTTGATCATACGAGTTAAAACTAATTCCTAGTAACGTGGATGATAGGCCACAGCACACTGTGCTATGCCACTAGACGGGAAACAAATTCCCAGGGCGCCTCTACGCGCTCGTTGCTACCTGAAGAGCCCCAGACTCCGCCCAAATGTCCCTCCGTGTGTGTGCCACTCCGTGCAAGTGTTCCAACCCCGGCGCCCTTGCCTGTCTCGCCAGTGAACCACGAGAGATGGCACTGACAGGGAGCGATTCCGAACTGGAAATAAATGGGAGAGGACTAGCAGGTCCGCTATTCGCGTGACAAATAAGTGAAACCTCCCGAAAACTGTGGTAGCAATCAGTACTGGGTTTCGTGTTGTCCACTGCCCCAGATAAAACATTGCATCTTTTTTTTTTTTTTAATTTCTGCCGTCACTCATCCATCACTGATGAAATCTGGACGGGCTGTTGTAGAACAAACGTTGTTCTTTCCAGTCAAATGTACCAGTGGGCTCGAATTAGGTCCGAGGGGCTACCACGATTTATTTATTTGTTCAAATGTGTGTGAAATCTTATGGGACTTTACTGCTAAAGTCAACAGTCCCTAAGCTTACACACTACTTAACCTAAATTATCCTAAGGACAAACACACACACCCATGCCCGAGGGAGGACTCGAACCTCCGCCGGGACCAGCCGCACAGTCCATGACTGCAGCGCCTTAGACCGCTCCGCTATTTATTTATTTGCACTCCCTGTATCACAGACGGGGACCTCCTGTTCTAAAACATTTTCGTTTCACTTTTATTTCGATTCAAGGAGTAGAGCGGACTGTTTTTTTTCCTTTTTTCTTTTAAATCCAATCCATAACAGGGCCGTTCTTTTTTTCAACCACTTAAGCAGTGAGCTGCTAACTTAACAGGAATGAATGAGAATGCCTTATCACTTTCTCTACTTACTTGACAACCAAGTGAAACCTACTGAAAACGGTGGTCGTAACTGGAAGACTGGAGCTGCTTAATGTACACTGACGGGGGAAAAAAATCGCAACACCGGGAAGGAGTTCTGCGACATAAACGAAAGTTGGTAAGCGTGCTTTTATACATCTGAATGACGGCGGCTATTCAAATTTCACGCCAGAGGGGCACTAGCCTAAAGACATCACACACATCCATGCCCGACGCAGGAATCGAACCTGCGACCGTAGCAGTCGCGCGGTTCCAGACTGTGTAGCGCCTAGAACCGCTCGGCCACTCCAGCCGGCTTCGTTTTTTTTTTTTTCAGTGTATTTGTAAAACAATGTCTTTCACGTCCCACAAAAAATTTAAAGTAGGAACTCTAAACCCACTATTCAAATATTTGCTTACAAATGAAAATTCAAGTGTATTGTCGCATTTATTTGTCATACCACTGCAAAGATGAGTGAAATAGTTATTAGAGTCACTGGGGTTGAGAAAAAGCTCAAATTGCTTTACCTAAACGTAGCCCCAGGACCCGATTGAATCACTGTCAGATTCCGTAGCGAATTTTCGGCTGAGTTAGCCCTTTTTTAATTGTAGTCTATCTTACTGTCGCCAGCAGTTGCAAGAAAGCACAGGTCACACCCGCCTACAAGCAGGGTAGCAAAAATGATCGGCAAAACTGTCCAATATCTTTTACATGCATTTGTTGTGGAATCGTATAACATATTCCGAGCTCAAACGTAATGAGGCATCTAAAACAGAATGCCGGTTGGCATGGATTCCGCAAACATCAATCATATGAAGCCCAACTCGCACTTTTCTCACACGATATCTTGAAAGTCGTGATTACAGGCAGTCAAGTAGATGCAGTCCACCTCCGTGGCGTAGCGACAGCGTAACAGCCAACCACCCAGGGGGTTTAATAAATTACAGCTGCAAAATACTAAGGCGAATTCTTTACAGGCGAATGGAAAAACTGGTAGAAGGGGACCTCGGGGAAGATCAGTTTGTATTCCGTAGAAATGTTGGAACACGTGAGGCAATACTGACCCTACGACTTATCTTAGAAGCTAGATTAAGGAAAGGCAAACATACGTTTTTAGTATTTGTAGACCACGAGTCAGCTTTTGACAATGTTGACTGGAATACGCTCTTCCAAATTCTGAAGGTGGCAGTGGTGAAATACAGGGAGCGAAGGGCTATTTACAATTAGTACAAAAACCAGGTAGCAGTTATAAGAGGCGAGGGGCATGAAAGAGAAGCAGTGGTTGGGAAGGGAGTGAGACGGGGTTGTAGACTCTCCCCGATGCTATTCAATCTGTTTATTGAGCAAGCAGTAAAGGAAACTGGTCGAAGGAGAGAGGATATAAAATGTAGACTGGCAATGGCAAGGAAAGCGTTTCTGAAGAAGAGAAATTTGTTAACATCGAGTAGTGATTTAAGTGTCAGGAAGTCGTTTCTGAAAGTATTTGTATGGAGTGTAGCCATGTATGGAAGTGAAACATGGACGATAAATAGTTTCGTGCCACAGGAGAATGCTGAAGATTAGATGGGTAGATCACATAACTAATGAGGAGGTATTGAATAGAATTGGAGACAAGGGAAGTTTGTGGCACAACTTGACTAGAAGAAGGAATCGGTTGGTAGGACATGTTCTGAGGTATATAGGGATCACCACTTTAGTATTGGAGGGCAGCGTGGAGGGTAAAAATCGTAGAGGGAGACCAAGAGATGAATACACTAGGCAGATTCAGAAGGATGTAGACTGCAGTAGGTACTGGGACATGAAGAAGCTTGCACAGGATGATTAGCATGGAGAGCTGCATCAAACCAGTCTCAGGACTGAAGACCACAACAACAGCAATGGCCTTTTCAATATGATTTTCTTACACTCCCTCTGCCCTCGTCTCTCTCTCTCTCTCTCTCTCTCTCTCTCCCTCTCTCTCTCTCCAAAATTTAGCCTTGTTGGACTCCCTTCGCAATTTCTTATCGATCACTAAAATTTTGTGTCCCTCTAACATCGTTTGAATTACTCAGCAGAACGTTTCGCACCGTGTGTTTTTATATTATTTACATGTTACGTAGGTAATGTGAACGAATGTTTTATCGAAATGATGTGGAAGGAACTGAAAGTTCTTTCTTATACTTTAAGTGTGGATCCAAAATTGAACCTTGTGGGAGTCCGTTCACGATTTTTTAGCCGTTCACTAAAATTTTGTCTCCGGGTAATATAGTTTAAATTATTGAGCACAGCTTCCTGATTGTGTGTGTGTGTGTGTGTGTGTGTGTGTGTGTGAGAGAGAGAGAGAGAGAGAGAGAGAGAGAGAGAGAGAGACCTGCTTACATTTCATTTTTCGCTGCGCATAATGCGGGTGACCCCGTTTCGCCGTTCTCGGAGTTTTATTTACGACGGGCGCAGGGCAGAGGAGCGAGCAAGCGGCGAAATCTGGTCCGTATCACTTTATTGCCTCCGCAGTAGCGGGCAGGAATTCTCGACTCTCTCTTCGGTCCCTTCCCGTCCCTTCCTGTGCCTACACTGCTCCCCCTCGCTACCTGCGCAGACTTTCTGCAGGTGCGCCTTTGTGTGCGTCTGAGACGCGCGGCAGGGGTATTTTACACTGGGGTAAATACCATCCCGCCCCCCCCCCCCAATCCCCCTGCTATGCCCTGACCGGCTGAGTCTCTATACAGCCCTCAGCGCGTCCGCGTGTAGAAAGGCCTCGCTCTGAATTATACAGGCGTGCGCGTGCAGTGAAGGAGGAGGGGCGGTTGAATCCACCCACTGCTCTTCCAGGCAGTACAGCAGCTCAGGTTGGGCACTCCATGCCGGCATTCGCCGTGGAGACGCAGATCACAGAGCACTGCTGCTCGTTATATCACGCGCGAGTCTCCTCCAACATAATAAAACCGCAGAAGCCGACTTCCTTAACGTAACTGGAGAGTCGTCTCTAGTTTGTCTTTTCGACGGCCTCCCCCCCCCCCCCCCCCTCCCCGTGTAGAAAATAAAATAAAAAGAAAATCGTCAGCAGTACATGGGAGAAGGAAAATTCATAACAAGGAGCTCGTCGCAGCGCAGGCGTAATTGCGTGGTAGCAGAGACAAGCAACACTTTTGTTCCGGAATCGACAACATGTTTCTCACTGTCCTGTTTATCTCATAATCGCGATTTCGGCGTGAGTGGTGGCTGAACGGAATGCATAAGATGAACACCAACAAAAGCAAAACAGGGATAATGGAATGTCGTCGAAGTAAACCAGGTGATGCTGAGAGAATTAGAACAGGAAACGAGACACAACAGCAGTAGGTGAGTTTTGTTACTTGGGCAGCAAAATAACTGATGATGTCGGAAGTAGAGAGGATATAAAATGCAGAATGGCAATGACAATTACGAATTACAAGGAACTTAAATTGGGATGAACAGCTAGAAAATGTTGCGGGGAAGGCTAACCAAAGACTGCGTTTTATTGGGAGGCCACTTAGAAAATGTAATACAGCTACTGAAGAGACTGCCTACACTATACTTGTCTGTCCTCTTTTAGAATATTCCTACACGGTTTGGGATCCTTACCAGGTAGGATTGACGGAGTACATCGAGAAAGTTCAAAGAAGGGCAGCACGTTTTGTATTATCGCGAAATAGGGGAGAGAGTGTCACTGAAATGATACAGGATTTAGGGTGGACACCATTAAAACAAAAGCGTTTTTATTGGCAGCGGAATCTTCTCACGAAATTTCAATCACCAACAACTTTCCCCTCCGAATGCGAAAATATTTTGTTGGCGTCGACGTACATAGGGAGAAATGATCATCATAATAAAATAAGGGAAATGAGGGCTAGCACAGGATGAGATCGGTGTTCGTTTTTTCCGCGTACTTTACGAGATTGGAATAATAGAGAATTATTGTGAAGGTGATTCGATGAACCCTCTGCCAGGCATTCGAATGTGATTTGCAGAGTATCCATGTAGATAGATGGAGAAAAGAAAAGCGTTTCTGAAGAAGAGAAATGTGTTAACATCGAATACAGAATAAGTGTCAGAAAGGCTTTTCTGAAAGTATTTGTGTGGAATGTAGCCGTGTATGGAAGTGAAACATGGCCGATGAACAGTGTAGACAAAAAGAGAATAGAAGATTTTCAAATGTGATGCTACGAAAGAATACTGAATATCAGACGAGTAGATCATGTAACTAACGACGAGGTACTGAACAGAAAAGGGGAGGAAAGAAATTTGTGCCATAGCCTGATTACACGAAGGTATTGGTTCATAGGACACATTCTGAGACATTAAACGATCATCGAGGTAGTACCAGAAGGAAGTGTGGGGGGTAAAAACCGGAGATGGAGACCAAAAGATCAATAAGTAAGCAGATTTAGAAGGAGGTAGATTACTGTAGTTATTCGGAGATGAAGAGGCTTGCACAAGATACAGTATCACGAAAAGCTGCATCAAACCAGTCTTCGGACTGAAGACCACCACGACAACAACTACAACCACCATTTTCAAGCGATAATTGTAACGAGATACAGGTTGCTGAAAACGGAATCACAGCGATTCGGCTCTACCCAAGTAGAGCTATAATAAGAAAAGTGTATCCGAAAAAGTGAAAGTTGTTAACATCGGATACTTAAGTGTTGGTACGACGGATTAAGAGGGATGTAAGACAGAGATGTAGCCTTTTTCCCATATTGTTCAATCCGTACAGCGAAAACGCAATGACGGAAAAAAAGAAAGGTTCAGAAGTGGAAATAAAATTCAAGGTGAAGGAATACCAATGATAGGATTCGCTGATGGCATTGCTATCTTGAGTGAAAGTGAAGAAGAATTACATGATATGCTAAATGGAATTAACAATCTAATGAGTACAGAATATGGATTGAGAGTAAATCGAAGAAAGACGAAAGTAACGAGAAGTAGTAGAAATGAGAACAGCGAAAAACGTAACATCAGGATTGATGGTCACGAAATAGATGAACTTAAGGAATTCTGCTACCTATGCAGCGCAATAACCAATGACGGACGGAGCAAGAAGGACATTAAAAGCAGGGTAGCACTGGCAAAACGGTCATTCCTGGCCAAGAGAAGTCTACTAATATCAAATATCGGCCTTAACGTGCGGAAGGAATTTCTGAGAATGTACGTCTGGAGAACAGTGAAACACGGACTGTGGGAAAACCGCAATAAAAGAGAATCGAAGCATTTGAGATTCGGTGCTACAGACGAATGTCGAAAATTAGGTGGACTGATAATGTAAGGAATGAGGAGGTTCTGCGGAAGATCGGAGTGGAAAGGAGTATGTGGAAATCACGGACAAGGAGAAGGGACAGGATAATATGACACGAGTTAAGACATGAGGGAATGATTTCCATGATACTAGAGGGAGCTGAAGACGGAAAAAACTGTAGAGGAAGACAGATATTGGAATACATCCAGCAGATAACTGAGGACGTAGGTTGCGAGTGCTACTCTGACATGACGAGTTTGGCACAAGAGAGGAATTCGTGACGGGCTGCATCAAACCAGTCAGAAGACTGATGAAAAAAAAAAAAAAAAAAAAAGGCTTTTCTGAATGCATTGTCGAAGTATAGCCCTGATCGGAAGTGTGACATAAGTAATACGCAGTTCAGACAAGAAGATAAAAAGAAGCTTTTGAATTGTGGTGCTACAGAAAGATTGCTGATGAACAGATGGACACGTCAATTAGCTAAGGAACAGGTAGTTTTAGCCGTGCACTGAAGTAGTAGAACAAATATTGTCTGTTTAACATCCACTCGTAATTCCGGTCATTTCTCCAATCGGTTTCTCCAGTGTTTTGAGCGATCGGCAACGAACGCACCGGTCGGAGCACCAGACGCAGCCGGTCGCTGGAGAACAGCGGTTCCTTGCGAATACCTGGCTGCTGCGAATTAGCCGGGTATCGAACCGAGGGCTTAATTAAATCTCGCGTGCGCCACACCCGTTTCTGCCGGCGGATTTATTTCCGCGCACTGAAACTAATTCTGTGTTCTGGCAATCGGCGCTAATTAAACTGCGGCCCGCGGATGTTATCAGTGCACGGGTCTCTTACACAGGAGGTCGGTATCAGGGAAACCGCGTTAACAGGCACGGCGCAGAAAGATGCCACACTCCTCCAGTCGACCTCGGCACTTATCGCCAAACAGCGAACCCCCTTATATCGGCATTTGTGAGGAACGCTCGTGCGGAGATGGAATGTTGTTGACATTTCTGCGAAACCCGAGGCACTTCAGGTAGTGGACCTCAGAACAGGCTGTTCCAGAAGTAGGGCAACACCCACTGCCTGCTGCGTCACGCCAATCTCGTAAGTTATTTGGAAGAAACAAACAATATTCGCCAGAGGTTTATGCCTTCCTACCGAACAAAAGCGAGAGACATAAGGTCTTTAAAAAAAAGAGAAAAAGAAAACGGACGTCTCTCAGGAAACTGTTATCGTCCAAATTGCTGTAAGTTTATGTAAGTCTGTAATCCGCTGGGCACACCATAAGATCCTGAAGAATATTTCAGCAGAGGGGTCGAAACTTCGATCATGTCCACCATAAACCTATTCAGGTGGATCAGTGGATTACATTACATTTTCATTGCTTGATGTAGCCACGAAACAACACCAAATGCTTTCGGCAACACAGAAAATGATCTGACAGTCTCAACATATAAAAGGGAATGCCCTCACTGACTGACTCACCAATCATCGCCCACCCCAGAAGGCTAAAAGGCCAGAAACCTGACATTTGGCGAGGGTGTTGACCTTGCACTATAGGCATCGTTTAAGAACGGATTTTTTTTAAACTCCATCCCTATGGGGTTGAAATAGAGGATGAACGTATTGGTCAAATTTTGAAACTATAACTACGAAAACTATTATTTGGTTTCTCGGTAAAAATTTATAAAGACGTGTTTCTGCATGTTTGGAAATTAAAACCCTATGGGGTGAAATAGTTCGTGAATTTAAAAAAAAAATCACTATTAAAATACTACTAAAGCATTTTTAAAGCTACATCTATGAAAACTGGTACTTTGACGTTTAGGTTTCAAATGTGTTTTTGGGAATTCAGTCAGTAAGGTGGTGAACAAGGGATGAAAGTTTTTATGGAAATCTTTCATTGCGAAAGAGTTTTCGAAGCTAAATCAATGAAAATTTGTATTTGGCGTCACGGTTGGAAATAAAAAACAACATGTTTTAAGTGGTTTTGGAAATTCAGACCCTAAGGTGGTAAAGTAGCCGACGAAATCTTCAACTTTTTTAGTCCTGTCTTCCCCAGTTGCGTGTAATATTACGGTATATAAGTAAAAATTATCAATATAGCCGACGAAAATTTTTATGAAAATATTTTGTTACATTAAAATATTTATAAAGCTAAAACTATGATAAATGTTATTTCACTTCTAGAGAAGCTTTTGTGAAAATACCATCACAAGAACTCAAAAGTAAGGATTAACAGAAACCTCCGACTGCAGCTACCAGAGTTGCTTTTTTGTCAGAAACACATTCGGAGAAGACCATGCATCTATGACCTTAATTGGCGTGAAAAGTTTAGAAGGTGTTGCAATTTATGAACGACATAAAAATTTGATCAAAGAAAAACAAAACAAAAAAAAAAAACTGTGCAGATCATAGAGTCTATGCGAGTGAAGCAGCGTTTGTTAAGCAAGTATTTTATAAATTTAAGTCATTCTATTGTAAGTCACTTAAAATGTGCATCTTTGATTTCCTTCCACATCCCTAGTGATCAATAGTATATAATTTGATAATCTGAAAAAAAGACATTGCGAAACCATGCAGTTAATCTGCATAACAGTTTCACAGGAAGTCAATCTGACGTCATTCAAAGTGCAGTAGCTTGCGAAAAGTATGAAAAATACCTGTATATCGTAGGCAAATTCAGTATAAAAACTAGGTGTAGGAAAGAAAGTAATTAGAGAAGAACAGAAGGGAGAACAATTTTCACGCATCTAAGGGTCACCAAACCAATGCATCAAGAAATAATTATCTTGAGATTCGCAATGTACGCTGGTAATGTGAGCTCTTTGGCTTACAATGCTCTTTATTTCTACCTCTGTACAATCTCTGGACTGTTTGTGTTGTCGATTTGTGTTTGTGCGCCACCGAATGATGGAAATGAAGGTTTATAGCCAACCTCTCGGTTCTTTCCGCTAAACATCTTCTGAGTAGCTTTATGGCTATTATTATTTGAAATTTATAATTTCAGTACGATATTGTGGTAACAAGTGCAAATTATACTTTATATGCAGCGAAATGAATTTCAAAATAGACACTTGGCTACATCCAGCAAACAAAAACGTAATGTAATCCACTGCTCCACCCGAAGTTAAGAGTGTGAGTTCTCGAAATGCATCGCGGGAGAAAATAAAAAGGTGAATGACACAGATAACTGTTTTAATTCACCTCTTATTATTATAATTATTCTCGGTTCCCAAATAACAGGCCAACATGGACGGTATTGCATCATTACACCCACAAAGCTAAACACTCGCCAATGTTAATTCCTTACTCATGTTTTCAGGGTTACGCCCTGGACAAAATACAATTTCTTCTTTCACCCCGTTTACCCAAATACGTTCCGCTGATGATGGATCATCATCGGTGATTTTATTTTTATTTTGCTACACAATACATCAACATACAGGGTGTTTAAAAAATGACCGGTATATTTGAAACGGCAATAAAAACTAAACGAGCAGCGATAGAAATACACCGTTTGTTGCAATATGCTTGGGACAACAGTACATTTTCAGGCGGACAAACTTTCGAAATTACAGTAGTTACAATTTTCAACAACAGATGGCGCTGCAAGTGATGTGAAAGATATAGAAGACAACGCAGTCTGTGGGTGCGCCATTCTGTACGTCGTCTTTCTGCTGTAAGCGTGTGCTGTTCACAACGTGCAAGTGTGCTGTAGACAACATGGTTTATTCCTTAGAACAGAGGATTTTTCTGGTGTTGGAATTCCACCGCCTAGAACACAGTGTTGTTGCAACAAGACGAAGTTTTCAACGGAGGTTTAATGTAACCAAAGGACCGAAAAGCGATACAATAAAGGATCTGTTTGAAAAATTTCAACGGCCTGGGAACGTGACTGAAGAACGTGCTGGAAAGGTAGGGCGAACGCGTACGGCAACCACAGAGGGCAACGCGCAGCTAGTGCAGCAGGTGATCCGACAGCGGCCTCGGGTTTCCGTTCGCCGTGTTGCAACTGCGGTCCAAATGACGCCAACGTCCACGTATCGTCTCATGCGCCAGAGTTTACACCTCTATCCGTACAAAATTCAAACGCGGCAACCCCTCAGCGCCGCTACCATTGCTGCACGAGAGACATTCGCTAACGATATAGTGCAAAGGATTGATGACGGCGATATGCATGTGGGCAGCATTTGGTTTACTGACGAAGCTTATTTTTACCTGGACGGCTTCGTCAATAAACAGAACTGGCGCATATGGGGAACCGAAAAGCCCCATGTTGCAGTCCCATCGTCCCTGCATCCTCAAAAAGTACTGGTCTGGGCCGCCATTTCTTCCAAAGGAATCATTGGCCCATTTTTCAGATCCGAAACGATCACTGCATCACGCTATCTGGACATTCTTCGTGAATTTGTGGCGGTACAAACTGCCCTAGACGACACTGCGAACACCTCGTGGTTTATGCAAGATGGTGCCCGGCCACATCGCACGGCCGACGTCTTTAATTTCCTGAATGAATATTTCGATGATCGTGTGATTGCTTTGGGCTATCCGAAACATACAGGAGGCGGCGTGGATTGGCCTCCCTATTCGCCACACATGAACCCCTGTGACTTCTTTCTGTGGGGACACTTGAAAGACCAGGTGTACCGCCAGAATCCAGAAACAATTGAACAGCTGAAGCAGTACATCTCATCTGCATGTGAAGCCATTCCGCCAGACACGTTGTCAAAGGTTTCGGGTAATTTCATTCAGAGACTACGCCATATTATTGCTACGCATGGTGGATATGTGGAAAATATCGTGCTATAGAGTTTCCCAGCCCGCAGCGTCATCTGTTGTTGAAAATTGTAACTACTGTAATTTCGAAAGTTTGTCTGCCTGAAACTGTACTGTTGTCCCAAGCATATTGCAACAAACGGTGTATTTCTATCGCTGCTCGTTTAGTTTTTATTGCCGTTTCAAATATACCGGTCATTTTTGAAACACCCAGAAAACTCTACGCAAGCCACAGTGCGGTGTGTGGCGGAGGGTACAATGTGACACTACCAGTCATTTCCTTTCCTGTTCCACTCGAAAATAGAGCGAACGAAAACGACTGTCTATATGCCTCCGTATCAGCCCTAATTTCTCGTATCTTATCTTCGCGGTCCTCATGCGAAACAAATGCTGGCGACAGTAAAATCATTTTGCAATTAGCTTCAAATGGCTATTCTCTAAATTTTCTCAATAGTGTTTCTCGAAAAGAACGACGCCTTTCCTGCAGTGATTCCATTTGACTTCCTGAAGCATGTCCGCAACGCTTACATGTTTTACGAACCTACCGGTAACAAATCTAGCAGCTCACCTCTGAACTGCTTCGATGTATTCCTTCAATCCGACCTGGTACGGATCCCAAACACTCGAACAGTACTCAAGAATAGGTCGCACCACAGTCCTATATGCGGTCTCCTTTATAGGTGGAACCACTCTTTCCAAAAATTCTCCCAGTTAATCGAATTCGATTATTCGCCTTTCCTACCACAGTTGTCAAATGCTCGTTCCAGCTCATATGGCTTTGCAACGTTATGCCCAGATATTTAAACGACTTGGTTGTTCTTCCGGATTAATTTTTATTTTCACACATTTAGAGGTAGCTGCCATTCATCACACCAACGGGAAATTTTGTCTAAGTCACCCTGTATCTTCATACAGTCACTCATCTTCTACACCTTAACCTGTACCATGGCATCATCAGTAAACAATTTGCAGATTGTTGCCCACCCTGTCCGCCAATCATTTACGTAAATAGAGAACAGCAGGGGGCGTATCACATTTCCTTAGGGCACTCCTGACAATACCCTTGTCTCTGATGAACATTCGCCTTTGAGGACAACATACTCGGTTCTATTTCGTAAGACGTCTTCTGAGTCACTCACACATCTCGGAACCTATTCCACATGCCCGTACCTTCGTTAACAGCCTGCAACGGGGCACGGTGTCAAATGTTTTCAGGGGATCTAGAGATATGGAATCTGCCTGTTGCCTTTCATCCATAGTTCTCAGTATATCATGTCAGGAAAGGAAAAGCTGAGTTTCGCACGAGCGATGCTTTCTAAAACCGTGTTGATTCGTGGGCATAAACTTCTCAGTCCCGCGAAAGTTTGTTATATTCGAACTGAGAAATGTTCAAGGATTTTGGAGCCTGTAAGTCTGCGGGCGCGTTCTTTTGCCCTTCTTATATACTGGAGTCACCTGCGCTTATTTCCAGTCACTTGGGACTTTGTGCTGGGCGAGAAATTCACGCTAGGTAAGGGGCCAATACCGTAGAGTACTCTTTGTAGCACGGAACTGGGATTCCATCCTGACCTGGTGATTTATTTGCTTTCAAATCACTCAGTTGTTTCACTACGCCAGGGACGCTTATTGCTATGTCGTCCACACTGGAGTCTGTCCGATGGTCAGATGACGGAAGGTCTGTACGGTTCTCCTACGTCAAGGATTTCTTGAACGTGAAATTTAAAATTTCGGCTGCCCTTAATTGCCGCACCAGACTGGTCAACAAGAGACTAAGTGGAAGCCTTAGACCCGCTTAGCGATTTTAAATAGGATATATGTAATACTGGATAAAAATGCATGCAAGTTGAGGTCCATGCCAATAACATTCACAAAACTATTCCAACAAGAACTTAGAAAAGTTCTGTTGTTTTCTGTTTACATAGTTTGTCACCTACAACTACTTTTTATTTTGTCTGCATTGCTGTCGATTACATGGAGCGAAAATTTGGTTCTAAGACGGAACTATTGGTGTTAGGACTACTTTGTCACTAATTCTTAGCATTTGCTACTACCATCTACTTGTTATTAACTATTTATCTTCTGTTGAAACGATTTCCTAGCTCTAGTGACCTAAATACTAAGCTATAAGAATCTTCTTCATAGATTACTTCTAAAAAAATGGTTCAAATGGCTCTGAGCACTATGGTACTTTCACACACATCCATGCCCGAGGCAGGATTCGAACCTGCGACCGTAGCAGTCCCGCGGTTCCGGACTGCAGCGCCTAGAACCACACGGCAACCTAGATTACTTCTGTTTTACAGTAAGATAAACAGAAACCAATGATGATGGTGTAACATCACCGAAACATGTGTGCTCAAAACAAAATCCTGGGCGTAGAACAATACTTTTGCCGCGAGGTTCTAGACGCTACAGTCTGGAACTGCGCGACCGCTAAGGTCGCAGGTTCGAATCCTGCCTCGGGCATGGATGTGTGTGATGTCCTTAGGTTAGTTAGGTTTAACTAGTTCTAAGTTCTAGGGGACTGATGACCTCAGTTGTTACGTCCCATAGTGCTCAGAGCCATTTGAATAATACTTTATGCAAACACGGAGGAAAATAATGTTACACTGTTTGAAGTACTGCAACAGCCTAAAAGATTTTTTTTTAGTGATTTGATTGCAGCGATACTGGTTTCGGGGCGGAGCCCATTGTCAGATGTCAGCGTTGACTTCTTTGGAAGTATTATATTTGTCCCTTCCTCTAATGGGCTCCTTTACGTAGCTTTGCCTTTTTTCGATCAATATGCATTGTAAAAGAAAACAGTACCTCTGTTTTGTAATATGTCAAGACGGGCTTTCCAGGGAGACACAAATGTAAAACTTACAAAGAAGTGAACGCTAATATCTGGCAATGGTGCCAAGATCGAAACTAGTAATGCTACAATAAAATCATTCAAAAAAACTTGTCGCTGGTTGAAGAATTTTTTACAGTATAATTTACGAAAACAGCTGCAGTGTTCTACGACCTAAATTGAGAAAACAGTGTTTTCCTGAACTCTACATGGCAATTCTGCAAATCAGATTTAAGTGCCTGGCAGAGGATTCATCCAACCTCCTTCACAATAATTTTCTATTATTCTAATCTCGCAAAGCGCGTGGAAAAAAGGAACACCTATATGTTTCTGTGCGAGCTCTGATATCTACATCTACACGGATATTCTGCAAATCACATTTAAGTACCAGCCTAAAGAAAAATCACCGCAAAAGATATAAAGTAAACAGTTTTTGATGTTTCTGAGCAACAGTCCTACAATAATTTTTAAATAAACACACCGCCATTTGACTGTATTGTTGTTTATTTAATTACGACCCAGGTTTCGGCCTTTTATGCCATTTTGAAGTAATTGCCTGGTTCAAATGGCTCTGAGCACTATGGGACTTAATATCTGAGGTCATCAGTCCCCTAGAACTTGGAACTACTTAAACCTAACTAACCTAAGGACATCACACACATCGATGCCCTAGGCAGGATTCGAACCTGCGACCGTAGCGGTCGCGCGTTTCCAGACTGAAGCGCCTAGAACTGCTCGGCCACACCGGCCGGCGAAGTAATTAACATATACTGCAGGACATCAGGCTCAAAATTGGCCATAAATTATGAAAAAATTTCTCTCCGCACGAAATGCCAGACGTAAAATCACCATCGTGTAAAAAGGTCAGTAAATAATTGTGGGAGCTCGTCATATTCAGTAAAACGCCATTTTGAAAATGGCGTAAAAGGCCAAAACTTGAGTCGTAATTAAATAAACAACAATAGAGTAAAATGGCGGTGTGTTCATTTAAGAACGTAATACACTACTTCCTTCTCCACTTTGTTGACGCGAAAAGATAGCTTAACAGGGATAAGTATGCCGAAACTCTGTTTGAAATACTGACCCACCATCGAGGACAGCAACAGGCTCAACACGAAAGTGACAGGAAACTTTGCTGTCGAGTCCCAGAAGAATCACACGGCAACATGCGTTGACTGACTCTTTACGCACTACTGATTCCGCACAGCAGAAGTGATTTCACGGATCGGTTGGTGGTACATAATGTTAACAGTAGTTCCACACGAAGTCACAGAACTTGAGCGATGGCGTATCTTCTGCCAGGTTCCCAGATACGCAGAACTAGAGCAGGGCTGTCTAAAGGCGATCGACGACGGCTGCTGCTCCAGAGCGTTCGACTTACGCAGTCGACGTTGCAGCTGAGTGACGTCACTGCTGCTGGCCAGAGTCTGCTGGAGAGAGTTCCGTGTCCAGCCGAGGTCGGGCCGCGACTGCCGGAGAGGAGCAGAAAGCGGCTGACACACATCTGGCTGGCTGGCGGTTATCTTAACGAGCGCGACGTCTCGCAGGTATGATAAGGCATCAGCGGGTGGGGGAACGTGGGGCCGAGAGGTACATTACGCTACGCAAACTGGTGGAACTCGGCCTGTAGCTATAGAACAGAGCACACGTCACACCCGTGTACAGTAAACGCAGCAGGAGTGACACGCAAAACAACCGTCCAACGCCAGTGACGTCCACATGTTAACATTTACCGAGCATTCCATTAGTACTTGGACGAATGTAGACATACGCTGAAGAGCCTAATATCGTGTAGGGCCCCCGCGATCAAGTAGAAGTGCTGCGACACGTCCGCAGCTCGTGGTCGTGCGGTAGCGAAATGGTTCAAATGGCTCTGAGCACTATGGGACTCAACTGCTGTGGTCATAAGTCCCCTAGAGCTTAGAACTACTTAAACCTAACTAACCTAAGGACAGCAAACAATACCCAGCCATCACGAGGCAGAGAAAATCCCTGACCCCGTCGGGAATCGAACCCGGGAACCCGGGCGTGGGAAGCGAGAACGCTACCGCACGACCACGACCGGGTTCGATTCCCGGCGGGGTCAGAGATTTTCTCTGCCTCGTGATGATTGGGTGTTGTGTGATGTCCTTAGGTTAGTTAGGTTTAAGTAGTTCTAAGTTCTAGGGGACTGATGACCTCAGATGTTAAGTCCCATAGTGCTCAGAGCCATTTGAACCATTTTTTTTGCTGCGACACGACGCAGCATGGACTCAACTACACTCTGCTGTAGTGCTGAAGGAAACTGACTCCCTGAACCCTGCAGGGATGTCCATTAATCCGTTAAGAGTACGAGAGGCTGGAGATCTCTTCCGAACAGCACGTTCCAAGGCGTCCCAGACATGCTCAATAATGTTCATGTCTGGGGAGTTTGGCGGACAGCGGAAGTGTTTAAACTCAGAAGAGTCTTCCTGGAGCCACGTTGTAGCAATTCTGGACGTGTGGGGTGTCGCACTGTCCTGCTGGAATTGTCCAAGACCATCGGAATGCACAATGGACATGGATGGATGCACGTCATCGGACAGGATTCTTACGTACGTGTCACCTCTCAGAATCGCAGCCTCATGTGTCACGGGTCCCATATCACTCCTGTTGCACATGCCCTACATCATTACAGAGCCTCCGCCATCTTGAACAGTCCCCTGCTGACATGCAAGAGTCCATGGATTCATGAGGTTCTCTCCATACTCTAAGGCGCTGCAGTCATGGACTGCGCGGCTGGTCCCGGCGGAGGTTCGAGTCCTCCCTCGGGCATGGGTGTGTGTGTTTGTCCTTAGCATAATTTAGGTCAAGTAGTGTGTAAGCTTAGGGACTGATGACCTTAGCACTTAAGTCCCATAAGATTTGACGCACATTTGAACATTTTTTTCTTTCCATAGCTGTACACGTCCATCGGCTCGACACAATTTGAAACGAGACTCGTCCGACCAGGCAACATGTTTCCAGTCATCTACAGTTCAATATCGATGTTGACGGACCCAGGCGAGGCGTAAAGTTTTGTGTCGTGCAGTCATCAAGGGTACACGAGGGGGGCCTTCGGCTCCGAAAGTCCATATCGATGATATTTCCTTGAATAGATCGCACGCTGATACTTGTCGATGGCGCGGCACTGAAATCTGCAGCAATTTGCAGAATGGGTTACACTTATATCATGTTCAAGGAGTTCGTCGCGTTCTTGATGGATCTTTTTCCGGCCGCAGCGACGTCGGAGATAAGATGTTTTACCGGATTCCTGATATTCACGGTACCCTCGTGAAATGGTCTTACGGGAAAATCCCCACTTCGTCGCTACCTCGGAGGTGCTGTGTCCCATCGCTCGTCATCAGACTATAAGACCACGATCAAACTCACTTAAATCTTCGCAACCTGTCATTGTAGCAGCAATCTAATAACTGCGTCAGGCACGTCTTGTCTTATACAAGTATTGCTGACCGCAGCGACGTATTCTGCCTTTTTACATATCTTTGTATTTGAATGCGCATGCCTATGCCAGTTTCTTTGGCGCTTCAGTGTAGGAACTTAAACACACAGCACTGATCTTCCGCAAAAATTTGTATTTTATACTTCGTTATGAACCGCTTTCGGCTTCCTAGGTCACGCTAAGACAATTTGAGGTACAACCTGAGGCACAACGGTACGCCGCGGACTTCTTCTGCCCTCATGTGTTACCTCTGATGCGACAGTTACGGGGTGCCATTTTCCAACAGTACAACGCGTGCAGACGTGGCACGAGCCTCTGGGAACTGTCTACATAATGCTGAGCTACTCCTGCACCTGTCTCTATGAACTGTCTCCTTCATGTTGAGGTACTCCCGTGCCCAGCAAAATGCAAAGATTTGTCCTCATTGCGTCAAACGTGAGAACAGCTCAAACGTGAATTCCGCCCGATGCCACTATCCAGGATATAAACGACCAGCTAAACAACAAATGTTCAAAGGTGTGTGAAATCTTACGGGACTTAACTGCTAAGGTCATCAGTCCCTAAGCTTACACACTGCTTAACGTAAATTATCCTAAGGACAAAGACACACACCCATGCCCGAGGGAGGACTCGAACCTCCGCAGGGACCAGCCGCACAGTCCATGACTGCAGCGCCTCAGACCGCGCGGCTAATCCCGCGCGGCGCTAAACAACAGTTGTAGGACAGCTACCCTCGGGAGGTGGTACACCGACCTTATATGACATCCTTCCCGAGCGAACCACTGCATGCATCCTTGCCACAGGGGTTGTCCGTCATACGAATAACTGGGCTCACATTGCTACGTTCTTTGTAAATTTGACTCGAATAACGTCTCAAGTCTTGAAGTTTCAATGCGTGGATAAAAGTCTTCGGTCAAGATCGCTAAAATTCGTTTACTGATTACTGGAGTCAACTCACTGTCGACCGCTCTTCAGACCTAAAATACAGTAAAAGAGGTAAACAATACCGTAACACATTTTATGTTTATTCCTCCGTTCTGTGATAGATACCAATAAAAATATTACTTGATTCAGCGTGTATAAGCCACCAGACATTACACTTCGTAGTAATATATTGAGCTGAATCGCTCTTGTTGTCATGTAAGCATTGAAAATTTTATATATCGTGACAAAAATAAAGTAGATCTGGTAAATGGCGTAAACCTGTAATCTTACATGACGTAGGTCGTAATAGTTACCGTTAGCCATGTATTTCTCCTATGCTACCACACTTGTGTTCAAGTAGAAGGTGACTGACAGTGGAATCTATCACGTAGGCCATGTATGAAAGTAAATATGCAAGAAGAACAAGGAAGTCGCTATATTACGGCTATCCAAAAAGTCACCACATATGATTTCGCATTGCATTAACGTTACGTACGTGGCCAGTTCTCTGACAGCCGTAATACAGCTATTTCCTTGTTCCTCTAGCGTATTTACATGCCTACAAGGACTATGTGATAGTTTCCACCGTCAATCACCTTGCATATAAACAGAAGTGACGGAGTATGAGCACTGGTGACATTCATGGCTAACCGTAATCACTACGACCTTCTTCAGGTATCATTAGGGCCTTACAACACTTACCAAATCCACTTTGCATGTTTTTATTTTTGTCACGATCTATAAAATTTTCAGTTGTACATGACAACAAGAGCGATTCAGCTCAACAGATTGTGATAATGTGTCATGCCACGTGGCTCACACACGCTGAATTAAGTAATATTTTCACTGGGATGTATCATAGAATGGAAGTTTAAATGTAAAATGTGTGGTGGCCGAGCGGTTCTAGGCGCTACAGTCTGGAAGCGCGCGACCGCTACGGTCGCAGGTTCGAATCCTGCCTCGGGCATGGATGTGTGTGATGTCCTTAGGTTAGTTAGGTTTAAGTAGTTCTAAGTTCTAGCAGACTGATGACCTCAGATGTTAAGTCGCATAGTGCTCAGAGCCATTTGAACCATTTTTATGAAATGTATTATGTTGTTGTTCCCCCATTTATGCAATTTTCTATATATTAGAGCCGAAGATGTCTCGTCAGTGAGCTGAAACTAGTTGTTCTGGTCTTCAGACCACTGGTTTGATGCATCTCTCCACGCTTCTCTATCCTGTGCAAGCCTCTTCATCTCCGAGTAACTACTGCAACCCACTGAAACTGCTTACTATATTCATCTCTTTATCAGAGTCAGTAGCGCCTCGCGTATTCCAACATTTCTCTGGAATCCAAACTGATCTTCTCCGAGGTCGGCTTCTACCAGTTTTTTCCATTCTACTGTCAAGGATTCGTGTTGGTATTTTGCAGCCGTGACTAATTACACTGATAGTTCGGTAATTTTCACATCTGTCAGCACCAGCTTTCTTTGGAATTGGGATTATTATATTCTTCTTGCAGTCTGAGGGTATTTCGCCTGTCTCATACATCTTGTTCGCCAGATGGAGGAGTTTTGTCATGGCTGGTGTGGTGTCACCGCCAGACACCACACTTGCTAGGTGGTAGCTTTTAAATCGGCCGCGGTCCGCTAGTATACGACGGACCCGCGTGTCGCCACTGTCAGTAATTGCAGACCGAGCGCCACCACACGGCAGGTCTAGAGAGACGTACTAGCACTCGCCCAGTTGTACAGCCGACGTTGCTAGCCATGGTTCACTGAGAATTACGCTCTCATTTGCCGAGACGATAGTTAGCATAGCCTTCAGCTACATTTGCTACGACCTAGCAAGGCGCCATTACCAGTATAGATAATGAGATTCTATTAACGTATCATCAAGAGCGATGTTCTACAAATGTGGATTAAAGTTAAGTATTCCAGAAGCTACGTACTTTTCTTTATAGCATTCATTACGTATCCTGTTTCAGACCTCACGCCAGCCTGCGTGAGATTAAGCGCGTGCCTTTGGGCTTCCTCTCATTGTGTCTAGGCTGTCTTGTCTAGACACAACAGCTGGCTCTTCCAAGGCCATCAGTTTGCATATGAAGCTGTCATTTACCGTCTTGTAAAGTCATCAGTTGATCAAAGCGACTTGCAAAATGATATAGATAAGATATATGTATGGTGCCAAAAGTGGCAATTGACCCTGAATAAGGAAAGCTGTGAACTTATTCACATGAGTACTAAAAGAAATCAGGTTAAGTTCGATTACACGATAAGTCACACAAATCTGAAGGCTGTAAATTCAACTAAATTCTTAGGGATTACAATTACAAATAACCTAAACTGGAAAGATCACATAGATAATATTATGGGTAGAGAAAACCAAAGACTGCGATTCATTGGCAGGACACTTAGAAGGCGCAACAGGTTTACCAAAGAGAGTGCTTACATCACGCTTGTCCACCCTATCTTGGGAGTATTGCTGTGCGGTATGGGATCCGCATCAGGTGGGACTGACGGATGACATCGAAAAAGTACAAAGAAGGGCAGCTCGTTTTGTATTATTGCGAAATAGGGGAGGTAGTACCACAGACATCATACGTGAATTGGAGTGGCAATCATTAAAACAAAGGCGTTTTTCGTTGCGACGGGATCTTCTCATGAAACTTCAATCACCAGTTTTCTCCTCCGATTGCGAAAACATTCTGTTGGCACCCATCTACATAGGGAAAAATGATCATCACGATAAAATAGAGAAAACAGGGCTCGCTTTGAAAAATTTAAGTGCTCGTTTTCCCCGCCTGCCTTTCGAGAGTGGAACGGTTGAGAGACAGCTTGAAGGTGCTTCTCTGAACCCTATTCCAGGCACTTTATTGTGAATAGCAGAGTAATCACGTAGATGTAGATGCTCTAACGGAACGTTATCTACTGCCAGGGCATTGTTTCTACTTAAGTCCTTCAGTTCTTTTGTCAAATTCTTCTAGCAGTATCGTATCTCCCCTCCATCTTTATGTACATCCCCTTCCATTTTCATAATACTGCCCTCAAACACAACTACCTTTCTGCTTTCTCTTCTTTGCTGAAACTAGTAGACTAATGAATAAAGGAACTTTAGCCTCGCGGTTCTAGGTCTACGGTCTACGGTCGCAGGTTCGAATCCTGCCTCGGGCATGGATGTGTGTGATGTCCTTAGGTTAGTTAAGTTTAAGTAGTTCTAAGTTCTAGGGGACTGATGACCACAGCTGTTAAGTCCCATAGTGCTCAGAGCCATTTGAACCATTTGAACTTTAGCACTCCTGACCTAGGACACATTTTAACATAACAGATCGCCTATCTTCCGCTTTGACAAGGTCAGATAACATCGTGAAACATCATCTCGTCTCTTCCTTCCCTTCTCGATGCTTCATCTCCTTTTTCAGACCGTCTGTGTTACAGGTAGCACCGCGTGTCGCGGTAGAACAGATGGCAGGTGGGTCGCACAGCATACGGCAACAGGTAAGGGAGTAGAGAGGTGTGTAGGCGTTACGACAGTGAGGAGGAGGGGTGGGAAATTGCCAAGTGGGTGTCCGGCGCGCCCGCGTCAGAACGCGTCCAATTTCCTGGCCGGGCGATTCGCCAACGCCTCGCCGCCCGTTGACGGTGACGCTATCGGCGCGTCACACCGCGCCACGGCCACAAATGGGAGGAAGCCGCTTCGCCATTCCGCCGGGATCCGCCGCTTCCTGCCGCTTCTGCAGCGACCAGCCCAAGTCTGCACAGGTAGCAGCGGCGTAGCTCAGGGTGCTATGTACACTACTGGCCATTAAAATTGCTACACCAAGAAGAAATGCAGATGATAAACGGGTATTCATTGGACAAATATATTATACTAGAACTGACATGTGATTACATTTTCACGCAATTTCGGTGCATAGATCCTGAGAAATCAGTACCAACTACGGCCACCTCTGGCCGTAATAACGGCCTTGAAACGCCTGGGCATTGAGTCAAACAGAGCTTGGATGTCGTGTACAGGTACAGCTGCCCATAAAGCTTCAATACGATACCACAGTTCACCAACAGTAGTGACTGGCGTATTGTGACGAGCCAGTTACTCGGCCACCATTGACCATACCTTTTCAATTGGTGATAGATCTTTATCAGTATCCAGGAAGGCCCGTACAGGACCTGCAACATGCGGTCGTGCATTGTCCTGCTGAAATGTAGGGTTTTGCAGGGATCGAATGAAGGGTAGAGCCACAGGTCCTAACATGTCTGAAACCTAACGTCCACCGTTCAAAGTGCCGTCTATGCGATTAAGAGATGAGCGAGAAGTTTAACCAATGGCACCCCATACCATCACGCCGGGTGATACGCCAGTATGGCGATGACGAATACATGTTTCCAATGTGCGTTCACCGCGATGTCAACAAACACGGATGCGACCATCATGAAGCTGTAAACAGAACATGGATTCATCCGAAAAAATGACGTTTTGCCATTCGTGGACCCAGGTTCGTCGTTCAGTTCAACATCGGAGGCGCTCGTGTCCGTGATGCAGCGTCAAGGGTAACCGCAGCCACGGTCTCCGAGCTGATAGTCCATGCTGCTGCAAACGTCGTCGAACTGTTCGTGCAGATGGTTGTCGTCTAACAAACGTCCCCATATGTGGACTCGGGGATCGAGACGTGGCTGCACGATCCGTTACAGCCATGCGGATAAGATGCCTGTCATCTCGACTGCTAGTGATACGAGGCCGTTGGGATCCAGCACGGCGTTCCGTATTACCCTCCTGAACCCATCGATTGCATATTCTGCTAACAGTCGTTGGATCTCGACCAACGCGAGCAGCAATGTCGCGATACCATAAACCGCAATTGCGATAGGCTACAATCCGACCTTTATCAAAGTCGGAAACGTGATGGTACGCATTTCTCCTCCTTACACGAGGCATCACAACGACGAGTCACCAGGCAACGCCGGTCAACTGCTGTTTGTGTATGAGAAATCGGTTGGAAATTTTCCTCATGTCAGCATGTTGTAGGTGTCGCCACCGGCGCCAACCTTGTGCGAGTGCTCTGAAAAGCTTATCAGTTCCATATCACAGCATCTTCTTCCTGTCGGTTAAATTTCGCGTCTGTAGCACGTCATCTTCGTGGTGTAGCAATTTTAATGGCCAGTAGTGTATATGCACTGTATATGACATTAAATACTGATTTTATTTACTAATATAATGTGTAGCCATGTAGGAGCATTTAAATATCTTGGAAGTACGGTCACAGAGTGCATGAAATGTCACCAGGGAGTGAAAACCCGCATTGCTACATTGAAGGAGACATTCAATAGAAGTATATTTTGATGTGGCAGACTAGATAGAAGATCCGAGGAGAAGACTCGTCAAGTGCAGAAGCATGTTCACTGACACGAGGGTATATAAAAAGTGCAGATGCATTTGAGGTGCGGATGTGGAAGAGAAAGGCTAAGCTACATGGAAAAAGTGGGTCGCATAAGAGTGTTCGGGAGGGTCGATGAGAGAATAAATCTGCTGCGGGTTATAAGAGAAACGAAGAACTGAATGAGACATTCGTTGAGACAGGAGTATTTGTTAACAGAGGTTTTGGAAGGTCCTTTTGTGGGAGGAGATTGAGCGGAAGGCCGGCCGAAGTGCCCGCGCGGTTCTGGCGCTGCAGTCTGGAACCGCGAGACCGCTACGGTCGCAGGTTCGAATCCTGCCTCGGGCATGGATGTGTGTGATGTCCTTAGGTTAGCTAGGTTTAAGTAGTTCTAAGTTCTAGGGGACTAATGACCTCAGCAGTTGAGTCCCATAGTGCTCAGAGCCATTTGAACCATTTTTTTGAGCGGAAGGAAGAGGTACAACACGATAGATGACATCAAGGGAAGCGGAAATTACGCAGATCTGAAGAGGATAGCAGAAGGCAGGAAATCTGGCTTTCGGCGCTACAGTAATTACGGCGATAATGATGGTGCTGCTAGGATGGTTGAATAGTGTCTCACAAAATTTCAAATAAAGGAAGGGGGGAAAAAACTGTAATGTTTAGTCCTCTCCGTAACAGTGATCGGTTTGAAAATGGCATTACGACCAAAACTGCTCAACAGGGCACATTTCTCCGTAAAGCAAATTATTCTATCTATCTATCTATCTATCTATCTATCTATATCCGAATCCCGCTCCAGCTACTGCCGGGTCTGGGTGCTGACGAGTCCTCTCCATTTGGCTCGGTCCTCCCACCACTTTTCTTCCTCCACTTGCTGCCAGGTCACACCTCTCCTTTCAACAGATATTCTCACTCCCATTTCCACCGTGTTCTTGGGCGCCCTCTAGGTCGTTTCCCATCCATCTTTAGTTCTTCCATAATTTTGGGGAGTCTCTGCTCATGCATCCTCTTAACATGCCCATACCATCTTAATCTCTTTCTTTCAATTTCTTCTCTCATACTTTCTTGTTTGAGGTCCTTTCTAATCTCTACATTCCTTACTCTGTCCATTCTTGTTTTTCCCTTAACTGCTCTGAGAAATTTCATTTCCCCTGCTTGCAGTCTGCTCCAGTCCCTTTCTTTCATTGTCCATGTTTCTCCACCATAGGTGACAATAGGGAAGTAATAATTCTTATACATCAGGAGTTTTGCTTTTTCTGAAACTTCATTATTCCAAATCAGATGTTTTATTGTTTGGTAGAAATTGCCTCCCTTCTGTAACCTCCTATTAATTTCGTTAGTTATTCTTCCAAAAGCAAATTATTGTCGTTCTAAAAATGAATTTTTCTCCATAAAATATAAGTATCTAGTAAAAGTTACTTAGTCCGTCCATTGCAATTTTCGTAATTTTTTGTACGACGCATATTATTCCAAAATACCTATTATCTAGTATAGGTTTTCTCGATTTAACTTGCAGCTTTAGTATTTATAATGAGAAATGTGTTTAATGCGACCAAGTGCGTTAAATATGGCCCTAACGTGGACAAGAGGTTACTCTACATACCGATTTGTTAGCACAGCCTTTGTCTGGAAATCCACAATCGTTGGTTCCGCTAACTCGCATTCGAATTATCACCGCAAAACCTAACCTAGACCTCCGGCTCTGTTACAGATCGCTCTGTCACCACAGCCAAGATTTCAAGGTGGCAAGAGCAGCATCGCATTCTAGCCAACGTAGCCGCAACTCGTGTGTTGCTAAACGATGGAATGAAATAGCACAATAAGAGCAAATACAAAAAAATTGTAGGACGAGTGAAGTTTACATAGAAGACATTTCCACGAGCTTTCTTCTAGCACCTGTAGAACTCAAGGTCAGACTACTTAGGACAGTGTACTCGCAATGAGTAGACTCAGCGTTTAGTTCTGGTCACCCACCGTGATTAAGTATTCTCTAAATAACTTCAACAAGGTCAAAGGTCTCTAATGCCTTCTACGCTGTATTCAAATCTTACGTTCTTCAGTTTAAAATTATTTATGAAGTTTTTGATGATCATCAGTTTGGCTTTAGGAAAGATAAAGGCAGCAGAGAGGAGTTCCGACAATGCTGTTGACAATTGAAGCGGGACTGAAGAAACATCAAGACACATCCATAGTATTTGTTGACCGGGAAAAAACTTTAAACAACGTAAAATGGTGCAAGATTTTTGAAATTCTGACAAAAATAAGGGTAAGCTCTAGGGAAAGACGGGTAATGTACAATTTGCACAACAATCAGGAGGGAATAATAAACTTGGGAGACCAAGAAAGAAGTGTTCGGATTAAAAATAGGTAAGACACGGATGTGTTCAACCTATACATCGAAGAAACTGTGACTGAAATATAAGAAAGGTTCAAGAGTGGGATTGAACTTCATTGTGAAAGGATAACAATGATATTCACTGATGCCATTGCTATCGTCAGTGAAAAAGAATTACAGAACCTGAAGAACGGAATGACAGTCTAACGAGTACAGAATATGGGCTGAGAGCAAATCGAAGGAAGACGAAAGTAATAAGAAGTAGCAGAAAACAAAACAGCAAGAAACTTATCAGAATTGGAGATGACGAAGTAGACGAAGTTAGGAAATTCTCCTACCTAGGCAGCAAAATAACCCATGATGGGCCAGCCGGTGTGGCCGAGCGGTTCTAGGCGCTTCAGTCTGGAACCGCGCGAACGCTACGGTCGCAGGTTCGAATCCTGCTTCGGGCATGGATGTGTGTGATGTCCTTAGGTTAGTTAGGTTTAAGTAGTTCTAAGTTCTAGGGGACTGATGACCTCAGATGTTGAGTCCCATAGTGCTCAGAGCCATTTTTTTGAACCCATGATGGGCACAGTAGGAAGGACATAATAAGCTGACTAGTACTGACTAAAGGGCACTCCTGGCTAAGAGAAGTCTACTAGTACCAAACATAGGCCTTAATCTGAGGAATAAATTTCTGAGAATGTACGTCTGCAGTACAGCGTTGTATGGTAGTTAAATATGGGCTGTGCGATAACCGGAGTAGAAGAGAACCGAAGCATTTGAGATGTGGTGCTACAGGTGGAATAATAAGGTGATGCATGAGGGGGTTCTCCGCAAAGGACGAGATGACAGTACATCTGTTAAGACGTTGGGGAATAACTTCCATGGTACTCGAGGGAGCTGTAGTGGGCAAAAACTGTAGAGGAAGACGCAGACTGGAATACATCCAGCAAATAATTGATGACTTAGGGTGCACGGGCTATTACGGGACGGAAACCTTGGCACAGGAGAGGAATTTGTGGCGGGCCGCGTGAAATTAGTCAGAAGACTGCTGGAAAAACAAAAAAAACAAAAATGAAGAGGTTATACAGAAATAAGGGTGGGGGGTGGGGGTGCATGTGACAGTAATAAAGGAAAATATAACCTCAAAAATGGTACTGAACTGTCGACCCGTAGAGAAAAGATCTTTAGGCTTGTAGAGGAACATGAGAACGTAGCAGAGAAAAGACGAACAGCTGAGGGAAGTAGAAGAGAAAGAAGAAGACATTCATCGGTGGACGTGGTCTTGTTATTCCGTGACCAGCACCGTGACTGGCGAGCCATTGTCTGGCACTATATGCAGGGTGCAAATTTAAAGTTGACAAACCAGAATAACTCGAAAAGTAAGCTTCACACACAAAAATGTGTAGAATCCAAAGTTGATTATTTTCGAGGGGGACATCTGCTGGTGCTAAAATTAGCCCGCCACCCAAGCCCCCTGGGGCTGGAACCCCCATTTTTTATTGCAGAATCAGATTCTACATAAAAAACTACGATTATTTTGTCTTAAACATTTGCTTTGATTCTTAGTGCCGCGCGGGATTAGCTGAGCGGTCTTAGGCGCTGCAGTCATGGACTGTGCGGCTGGTCTCGGCGGAGGTTCGAGTCCTCCCTCGGGCATGTGTGTGTGTGTGTGTGTGTGTGTGTGCGCGCGCGCTTATGATAATTTAGGTTAAGTAGTGTGTAAGCTTAGGGACTGATGACCTTAGCAGTTAAGTCCCATAAGGTTTCACACACATTTGAACATTTTTTTTTTTTTGATTCTTGATAGTTGGCACTGTAATTCAAGAAAATTAATGCTCTCATTTTTGCGTGGAAAATGGTTACGGACAAATCAAAAATACTTATTTACTTTGTAAAGTTCGATTCGCTAAAACTAAAACTTTCCCTCTCTCCCCATAGGGTGAAGTTGGAGATACAGGAACTAGAGTTTTACAAACGTTGCCAATACTGTATTAATTTTTTCCACAGATTCGGATAAGTTTTGTTTGTTTCGTTGTCATCAGGCTACACAACTTTTAAATATAAAACAAATCATCTGACTAGCTAACTAACTAACTAAACATCCTACTTTTTATTTATCCGTAACAATTTTTCACGCAAAAATGAGAACATAGATTTTCTTGAATTACAGCGTCAACTACTAAGAATCAAAACAAATGTTTAAGACAAAATAATCGTAGTTTTTATGTAGGATCTAATTCTGCAATAAAAAATGGGGGTTCCCATTTAAAATTTTAAAGTTGCCTCTCGCTCCACCCCCTGGGGCGGGGGTGGTCGGCTAATTTTAGCACCAGCAGATGTCCCCCTCGAAGAAGAATTGGATGTGAATGGGAGAGGAAGGTGGAAGAAAGACAGACCTCTTGCTAGTTTTTTACTTTCCCCGTCAATTTATAGCGATAAAACGAATATGCCCCCCCCATGAACCATGGACCTTGCCGTTGGTGGGGAGGCTTGCGTGCCTCAGCGATACAGATAGCCGTACCGTAGGTACAACCACAACGGAGGGGTATCTGTTGAGAGGCCAGACAAACGTGTGGTTCCTGAAGAGGGGCAGCAGCCTTTTCAGTAGTTGCAAGGGCAACAGTCTGGATGATTGACTGATCTGGCCTTGTAACAATAACCAAAACGGCCTTGCTGTGCTGGTACTGCGAACGGCTGAAAGCAAGGGGAAACTACGGCCGTAATTTTTCCCGAGGGCATGCAGCTTTACTGTATGATTAAATGATGATGGCGTCCTCTTGGGTAAAATATTCCGGAGGTAAAATAGTCCCCCATTCGGATCTCCGGGCGGGGATTACTCAAGAGGATGTCGTTATCAGGAGAAAGAAAACTGGCGTTCTACGGATCGGAGCGTGGAATGTCAGATCCCTTAATCGGGCAGGTAGGTTAGAAAATTTAAAAAGGGAAATGGATAGGTTAAAGTTAGATATAGTGGGAATTAGTGAAGTTCGGTGGCAGGAGGAACAAGACTTCTGGTCAGGTGACTACAGGGTTATAAACACAAAGTCAAATAGGGGTAATGCAGGAGTAGGTTTAATAATGAATAGGAAAATAGGAATGCGGGTAAGCCACTACAAACAGCATAGTGAACGCATTATTGTGGCCAAGATAGATACGAAGCCCACACCTACTACAGTAGGACAAGTTTATATGCCAACTAGCTCTGCAGATGACGAAGAGATTGAAGAAATGTATGATGAAATAAAAGAAATTATTCAGATAGTGAAGGGAGACGAAAATTTAATAGTCATGGGTGACTGGAATTCGAGTGTAGGAAAAGGGAGAGAAGGAAACGTAGTAGGTGAATATGGATTGGGGGAGAGAAATGAAAGAGGAAGCCGCCTGGTAGAATTGTTCACAGAGCAGAACTTAATCATAGCTAACACTTGGTTTAAGAATCATGATAGAAGATTGTATACATGGAAGAACCCTGGAGATACTAAAAGGTATCAGATAGATTATATAATGGTAAGACAGAGCTTTAGGAACCAGGTTTTAAATTGTAAGACATTTCCTGGGGCAGATGTGAACTCTGACCACAATCTATTGGTTATGACCTGTAGATTAAAACTGAAGAAACTGCAAAAAGGTGGGAATTTAAGGAGATGGGACCTGGATAAACTGAAAGAACCAGAGGTTGTACAGAGTTTTAGGGAGAGCATAAGGGAACAATTGACAAGAATGGGGGAAAGAAATACAGTAGAAGAAGAATGGGTAGCTCTGAGGGATGAAGTAGTAAAGGCAGCAGAGGATCAAGTAGGTAAAAAGAAGAGGGTTAGTAGAAATCCTTGGGTAACAGAAGAAATATTGAATTTAATTGATGAAAGGAGAAAATATAAAAATGCAGTAAATGAAGCAGGCAGAAAGGAATACAAACGTCTCAAAAATGAGATCGACAGGAAGTGCAAAATGGCTAAGCAGACATGGCTAGAGGACAAATGTAAGGATGTAGAGGCTTATCTCACTAGGGGTAAGATAGATACTGCCTACAGGAAAATTAAAGAGACCTTTGGAGATAAGAGAACCACATGTATGAACATCAAGAGCTCAGATGGAAACCCAGTTCTAAGCAAAGAAGGGAAAGCAGAAAGGTGGAAGGAGTATATAGAGGGTCTATACAAGAGCGATGCACTTGAGGACAATATTATGGAAATGGAAGAGGGTGTAGATGAAGATGAAATGGGAGATACGATACTGCGTGAAGAGTTTGACAGAGCACTGAAAGACCTGAGTCGAAACAAGGCCCCCGGAGTAGACAACATTCCATTGGAACTACTGACGGCCTTGGGAGAGCCAGTCCTGACAAAACTCTACCACCTGGTGAGCAAGATGTATGAAACAGGCGAAATACCCTCAGACTTCAAGAAGAATATAATGATTCCAATCCCAAAGAAAGCAGGTGTTGACAGATGTGAAAATTACCGAACAATCAGTTTAATAAGCCACAGCTGCAAAGTACTAACACGAATTCTTTACAGACGAATGGAAAAACTAGTAGAAGCCGACCTCGGGGAAGATCAGTTTGGATTCCGTAGAAATACTGGAACACGTGAGGCAATACTGACCTTACGACTTATCTTAGAAGAAAGATTAAGGAAAGGCAAACCTACGTTTCTAGCATTTGTAGACTTAGAGAAAGCTTTTGATAATGTTGACTGGAATACTCTCTTTCAAATTCTAAAGGTGGCAGGGGTAAAATACAGGGAGTGAAAGGCTATTTACAACTTGTACAGAAACCAGATGGCAGTGATAAGAGTTGAGGGACATGAAAGGGAAGCAGTGGTTGGGAAGGGAGTAAGACAGGGTTGTAGCCTCTCCCCGATGTTATTCAATATCTATATTGAGCAAGCAGTAAAGGAAACAAAAGAAAAATTTGGAGTAGGTATTAAAATCCATGGAGAAGAAATAAAAACGTTGAGGTTCGCCGATGACATTGTAATTCTGTCAGAGACAGCAAAGAACTTGGAAGAGCAGTTGAACGGAATGGATGGTGTCTTGAAGGGAGGATATAAGATGAACTTCAACAAAAGCAAAACGAGGATAATGGAATGTAGTCGAATTAAGACTGGTGATGCTGAGGGTATTAGATTAGGAAATGAGACACTTAAAGTAGTAAAGGAGTTTTGCTATTTGGGGAGCAAAATAACTGATGATGGACGAAGTAGAGAGGATATAAAATGTAGACTGGCAATGGCAAGGAAAGCGTATCTGAAGAAGAGAAATTTGTTAACATCGAGTATAGATTTAAGTGTCAGGAAGTCATTTCTGAAAGTATTTGTATGGAGTGTAGCCATGTATGGAAGTGAAACATTGACGGTAAATAGTTTGGACAACTTTCGAAATGTGGTGCTACAGAAGAATGCTGAAGATTAGATGGGTAGATCACATAACTAATGAGGAAGTATTGAATAGGATTGGGGAGAAGTTTGTGGCACAACTTGACCAGAAGAAGGAATCGGTTGGTAGGACATGTTCTGAGGCATCAAGGGATCACCAATTTAGTATTGGAGGGCAGCGTGGAGGGTAAAAATCATAGGGGAGACCAAGAGATGAATACACTAAGCAGATTCAGAAGGATGTAGGTTGCAGTAGGTACTGGGAGATGAAGAAGCTTGCACAGGATAGAGTAGCATAGAGAGCTGCATCAAACCAGTCTCAAGACTGAAGACCACAACAACAACAACAAAACGAATATTGCAATAGACTAATTTGGGTCCGCCCTATCGAAAGGGCACGTAAAATTCCCTTTTAAAAATAATTTTGTTTGTATCGGGAATCAAATCGACGCTTTCGGTCGACACTGGTGGTCGCATGAAACACATGGTGAGCAGTATTTCCTTGGGGTTACACGTTGCAAAAACGAAGGTGCAAATATATGCCGAAACGAGGCACTCCCTTGAATACCCTGTGCTGGTTTATGCATATCCGGGGCATGACAAGTCATCAGAATGAAGAAACATGCACGGATGGTATGGTACGAGTGGCTAGGGATCATTTGCAGTGAACCGGGACAGAAGGGATATTTTTTGTAACTTTTTCGCTGTACTTGAGGACAATAACATGGAAATGAAAGAGGATGAAGATGAAATGGGAGATATGATACTGCGTGAAGAGTTTGACAGAGCACTGAAAGACCTGAGTTGAAACAAGGCCCAGGGAGTAGATAACATTCCATTGGAACTACTGACAGTCTTGGGAGAGCCAGTCCTGACAAAACTCTACCATCTGGTGAGCAAGATATTTGAGAGAGGCGAAATACCCTCAGACTTCAAGAAGAATATAATAATTCCAATCCCAAAGAAAGCAGGTGCTGACAGATGTGAAAATTACCGAACAATCAGTTTAATAAGCCACACCTGCAAAATACTAACGCGAATTATTTACAGACGAATGGAAAAACTAGTAGAAGCCGACCTCGGCGACGATCAGTTCGGATTTAGTACAAATATTGGAACACGTGAGGCAATATTGATCCTACGACGTATCTTAGAAGAAAGAGTAAGGAAAGGCAAACCTACATTTCTAGCATTTGTAGACTTAGAGAAAGCTTTTGACAGTGGTGACTAGAATATTCTCTTTCAAATTCTGAAGGTGGCAGGGGTAAAATACAGGGAGCGAAAGGCTATTTACAATTTGTACAGAAACCAGATGGCAGTTATAACAGTCGAGGGGCATGAAAGGGAAGCAGTGGTTGGGAAGGGAGTGAGACAGGGTTGTAGCATATCCCCGATGTTATTCAATCTGTATATTGAGCAAGCAGTAAAGGAAACAAAAGGAAAATTAGGAGTAGGTATTAAAATCCATGGAGAAGAAATAAAAACTTTGAGGTTCGCCGATGACATTGTAATTCTGTCAGGGACATCAAAGGACTTGGAAGAGCAGTTGAACGGAATGGACAGTGTCTTGAAAGGAGGATATAAGATGAACATCAACAAAAGCAAAACGAGGATAATGGAATGTAGTCGAATTAAGTCAAGTGATGCTGAGGGAATTAGATTAGTAAATGAGACACTTAAAGTAGTAAAGGAGTTTTGCTATTTGAGAAGCAAAATAACTGATGATTGTCGAAGTAGAGAGGATATAAAATGTTGACTGCCAATGGCAAGGAAAGCGTTTCTGGAGAAGAGAAATTTGTTCAAATGGCTCTGAGCACTATGGGACTCAACTTCTGAGGTCATTAGTCCCCTAGAACTTAGAACTAGTTAAACCTAACTAACCTAAGGACATCATACACATCCATGCCCGAGGCAGGATTCGAACCTGCGACCGTAGCGGTCTCGCTGTTCCAGACTGCAGCGCCTAGAACCGCACGGCCACTTCGGCCGGCAGAAATTTGTTAACATCGAGTATTGATTTAAGTGTCAGGAAGTCGTCTCTGAAAGTATTTGTATGGAGTGTAACCATGTATGGAAGTGAAAGATGGACGATAAATATTTTGGACAAGAAGAGAACAGAAGCTTTCGAAATGTGGTGCTACAGAAGAATGCTGAAGATGAGTTGGGTAGATCACATATCTAATGAGGAGGTATTGAATAGAATTGGGGAGAAGAGGAATTTGTGGCGGAACTTGACTAGAAGAAGGGATCGGTTGGTAGGATATATTCTGAGGCATCCAGGGATCACAAATTTAATACTGGAGGGCAGCGTGGAGGGTAAAAATCGTAGAGGGAGACCAAGAGATGAGTACACTAAGCAGATTCAGAAGGATGTAGGTTGCTGTAGGTACTGGGAGATGAAGAAGCTTGCACAGGATAGAGTAGCATGGAAAACTGCATCAAACCAGTCTCAGGACTGAAGACCACAACAAAAACAGCTTGAAGCCCTCCTCAAAATGAATGTCCCGCCCTGCAATAGAGTGTGCGCTTGTGAAACTTCCTAGCGATCAGAAGTGTGTGCCGTAACAGGATTCGAACCCACAACCACGCATTCCCACGAGCTGCATTACCTCAGCACCGACTCTCGTGACTATTATACTTGAGTCTGCTGGTGCGTCACTCTAGTTTCCTGTACGCTACTGCAATGTCAGCGTTCCCCGCAGGAAAGGAAAAAGCGAAACCCAGGTTGGCACACATTTTAACCGATTAGCAAATTTTAAACAACTCTGTTTGGAGTCAGGCACAGTAGCATTTCGAACCCCTCTGATTCTCCCCAATATGGATGCATCTTACTTAATTTGCGATGATACTTTATCGTTTACGTGAATGTTTCACCAGTTAACTATCTTTTTGAACTGTTTCTACCACCCATGAAGTTTCGGTGAATCATTTTGTTCGGTTTCCTTCTGGCCCATTGGTGTCCCTGTGCATGTGATCGGCTCTACTGCACAAGAAAGTCGCTAACCAACAGAAATGCACTGAACCTATCTGACTTGACCAAGTGGAACATGTTAAACACATAAAATAAAAAGGAAAACTGCAGATATTCGCCTGCAGAAAACGAAAAATTTTGAGACATCCATGCAGAGAAGCTAATGCACTTGAAGCAGGACTCACGGGGTATGAATTGCCATTGTGAATGAATACAATACCTGTTCCAATGTTTTTGGATAATAATAATTTCTACGGCCCACATTATTACGAGGAGTCAATATTCGTTTGCTTATACAGAACAAAATATTTCAACACGGTTGTAACATTATTAGTGGGCTCTGGCTCTGAGCACTATGGGACTCAACTGCTGAGGTCATTAGTCCCCTAGAACTTAGAACTAGTTAAACCTAACCAACCTAAGGACATCACAAACATCCATGCCCGAGGCAGGATTCGAACCTGCGACCGTAGCGGTCTTGCGGTTCCAGACTGCAGCGCCTTTAACCGCACGGCCACTTCGGCCGGCATTATTAGTGGGCAATTGTTTGTTTATTTTGGAAACATACCGAAGAACATTTGTGAAACGATACATGTTCAGTATGGAATTAACAGTCACATGAGGCACGAAATGTGACGAAGTACGAACACGATAAACCGGGGCAATTAATTTCGCGAAAACAGTTTCGTTATCCCCACGGTAGAGAGCTGTATTTTAGCAAGTTTTAAAAAAAAGCAATGAGAACTTGTAAGCGTGCCATACCTGCCTGGAGCCAACGGTTTTTGGGCGGCTTTTCAATACACGACGTTTACGATCCGAGCGACCGTTCTTTCCGTGAGTCACGTCGCAAGAGGAGGCAAGAAGTGATTGGCGTTGAATTTTTTAGACGAAACGTCGACAGTAGCAAAGTAGTGGAAATTGAATGAGGAGGGGCAGAAAATCGACTCGGGAATTCACAGCGAAAAATGGCAATAAGGAGTTGTTACGAAAGCTGCGTTCTAACTCAGAAGCATCTCAAGTGTTACAGTTTAACGACCGCGTGTGAATGATAACAATCATTGTCATCTGTGATTTCTCATGCGCGATTCATTAATTTTCATGAGGAATTTCCCGTGAATGACACCAACCGGCGGAGGTGAAGCAGGAGTGGGTTGACGACATTAGTGTTTGGCGTCCCGTCGACAGCTGTGTCATCAGCGAGGGAGCACAAGCTCGGATTGGGGAAGGACGGAGGAGGACAGCGGCCGTGCACTTTCGAGGGAACCATCCCGGCATTTGCCTTAAGTGGTTTACGGGAATGCTAAATGAGGATGGCCGGACGCGGGTTCGAAACGTCGTCCTCCCGAATGACAGTGCGCTGACCACTGCTCTACGCCGTTCGGCAATCCAACCAGAGTGTAAATACTATACTGCAAACGCAGTGACGAATGCGAGGCCAAACTGGAACTTGGTAGAGTTGAAACAGGTGTCTCATAAACAGTGGTTCTAATATTACAATTGTCGGTCAAGAGAATTATTGAATATAAACCATGAGCATCCATTTACGTATAAAATTTCAACTAAAAATAATCATTTTTTGCAAAAACAGACATAATGTCTTATGGGATAACAGCAATCAGTGATTTTATAATGTTACTTAAAATCCGTCTTGATTGCAAAATTTTTTTTATTATTCATATGACCGGTTTCGGTTCATTCAGAACCATCTTCAGATCTGATATTTCAGTTACAGGAGTAACCCGTCCAAATCCAGCAACTTTCACATGCTACGTCACATCAAGTGGAAAGTTACTGGATTTGGACGGGTTACTCCTATAACTGAAATATCAGATCTGAAGATGGTTCTGAATGAACCGAAACCGGTCATATGAATAATAAAAAAAAAAATTTGCAATCAAGACGGATTTTAAGTAACATTATAAAAATAATCAAGCTGTGTTACAATGGAAACAGCGGGTCATGGACCGGATCCAGACACACGGTCGCCGTTATTGCATTGATTGCCTGTATGTTTCTTACCCCTAACTAGATAACTGCCTGTTGCTTTTAGTTATGCAGGGTGTATCAAGAAGAATCATCCGATTTGGCACGTCTATATTTCCTAAAGTAATAAACCTATAAATGAATTTTGTTTTTTGATGAACGGGAAATTGAAAAAGATTTTTGTCATACGTTTTCATAAGTGTTCAATATCCCCCCTTTGAGATCCACGGGATATGTCGATGTGGTATTCAGATTGTTCCCACACTGCAGCCAGCATGTCTTGAGCTAGAGCTTCCACAGCTGTTGTTATGCGATGTCTCACTCCATTCACTGTTGTTGGTAATGGAGGGACGTAAACAGAGTCTCTTATGAACCCCACACAAGAAATAATCACATACAGTCAGGTCAGGTGATCTTGGAGGCCAACAATGTAAGGCTGAATCAATACATCCAGAACGAGCGACCCATCGTAGAGAATACCTTTGATTGAAAAATTACCGCCCATTCAGATGCCAGTGTGGTGGTGCCCCCCATCGTGTTAGTTTGCTCTTTCCAACAGTATGTTGTTCACGCACATATCCCATATTTAAATCGGATGATTCTTCTTGATACACTCTGTATTTGCCACCGTGAATAACCATGACTTTATCTTGGAATTCTTCCATTTGGTCTGTGGTTGTGTAGAAAGCAACCATTTAGCAATTGTGAGTCCGCCTTGACGCAAAACACTCTGTTATTTGTTTACTTATTTATTCCCCAAATTATTTTCGGCGACGAACACAGTCGCAGATGACATGGTGTACGCTGGGAAAAAAGCGGCAACAGTGAAAGCACGTAACAAAGACGATGTATGGGCAAAGGTAGTATGAAAGTATCCAAAGACAACTATATTTCAAAAAACGAACATGAAAAATGTAATGTTTTTTTTATAACTACGCTATTTTTTTGCATGTTTTAGATTTAAAGACCCACGGATGATGGCGGTATTTGTCGCCGGAACTAGTTGGGGGAAGAAATAAGTAAACAAATAACAATGTCTTTTGCATCAAGGCGGACCCACAATTCCCGTGTTGTTGTGAATAACCATCGAAGTATAGCAAGAGGGGACGAGTTGACGGTTACACACTCACGATGTTGCAACTGTGGTGAAATGTATTTCGACTGACGCTAGCAAAGATCGTGAAAGAAATCGGGTGCTATTAATTGCAAGAGGGATAAAAATTGACATGGTACTGTATATATACGTGCAAATAACTGGCACTAGACTCTGAATTTACTCGTAACAACATAAATGTGTACTAACCGTCATAACCGAACACTTCTTTGCATTCCTGACAGAAAACTGTACTGAAGATGCCAACTGCGAACTGCAGAAATCCGCCGATGTGTGACCTCACACGTGCTAGCTGATCCACGTGGCGTCGCCGAAGGAGGAGGCACTACGTCACCGCCGCCACCTTAACAGGATCAGACGGTGCGAACCGGCAATCCGCGAAGCCAACAAAAACACTCACAGCAGCCACACACACACACACACACACACACACACACACACTTGTGCACAGTTTATAGCGCCGCCGTTTCCGCGTCGCGGCCAGGACTGAGGTTCAGCGACTTTTTTTAATCTACGAATTTGGTTGTAGAAATCCTCGAATTCCAGGTGTTCACGCGTTGTCGAAGAATTTTCGACAATGTCGAGATTCTGAGATTGGTCTCAGCGACTGTTTGACTCGAGATGATTTCTTGACGTAGCAGGCTGTCGTAGACGAAATTTCTATCGCTTTTCTTTGCGTGGAGAATTGTTACTGGTCCAGCCTTCTATTGTGCCAGGTAAAATCACCGGCCGGATCGTTGTAATTCGGAGATGCGACTAGTAACAGCTGCGAGAGATGCAGTCGGTTCCGGTATAAGAGGCTGCCACGGCGCGCGTAGGCAGCTGGTCGGAGCTTAGCACTTCGCACGACACTTCGCCGCGCGCGACACTACAATAGCGGGACGCCACCGATGCTGCGGTGATGGCACCGGCCGACGGACTGAGGTTGGTCGCGGGCTGGCGGCGCAAGGAACGACGGGCGGCAGGGTGGGGGGTAGTGGCGCGAGAGGGGGGGGAGGAGGGCAACGCACTGCGCGGCACGGCCAGGGCCGCCGGAGGGGGAAGGGGGTGCGTGGTGGGGGCACGGCCGGCGCCCGCCCCCACTCCACCTGCCGCGCCACCTGACAGGGAGGGAGAGGGGGTGGACAGGTGGCCGTTACGATTCTCCCGCGCAAGGTACGAACTGGAAGCTCAGCCGAGCTCCGCTGAATGGGGGCGACCGTGCGGCACTCACTCTCCAGGGAGTGGACGCGAGCCAGCAAGCAGTGGAAGACGCCACAGTTTCCGTCGACGAGGTCGACCACACAGACTGTGTTTTGAAATTTTTACGTAAATTCCTTAAGCTGCAACGAGTGACATTTTCTTAAAATACTTACTTTTTTGCTAAACAGGTTTCCGAACCTTTTTCCAATCTAATCTTGAGATGGTGCACAGGAGGTTACACGATTATTTCGAAGCGTAAAGCTCATTTTACACTAGCGACTTCTCTGGTCAAAATCGACTACGGTAAGTGTGAGCGAGATCCGTGCCTGCGTGTAAATTAGCAATCGAACAATGACGTCAATGATCTACAGACTGTGCCGAGAGTAAAGGCGAGGCCAGACGACGTTGGGATCACATATTTACCTCGAACTTTCTACACCTTTAGTTGTTGTTGTTGTGGTCTTCAGTCCAGAGACTCGTTTGATGCAGCTCTCCATGCTTCTCTATCCTGTACAAGGTTCTTCATCTCCCTATACCTACTGCAGCCTACATCCTTCTGAATCTGCTTAGTGTTATAATCTCTTGGTCTCCCTCTACGATTTTTACCCTTCACGCTGCCCTCCAATACTAAATTGGTGATCCCTTGATTCCTCAGAATATGCCCTACCAACCGATCCCTTCTTCTAGTCAAGTTGTGCCACAAATTTCTCTTCTCTGCTATTCAATAACTCCTCATTAGTTATGTGATCTACCCATCTAGTCTTCAGCATTCTTCTGTAGCACCACATTTCGAAAGCTTCTGCATTTCGAAAGCTTCTGCACTCTTCTTGTCCAAACTATTTATCGTCCATGTTTCACTTCCATACATGGCTACAATCCGTACAAATACTTTCAGAAACGACTTCCTGACACTTAAATCTATACTTGATGTTAACAAATTTCTCTTCTCCAGAAACGCTTTCCTTGCCATTGCCAGTCTACATTTTATATCCTCTCTACTTCGACCATCATCAGTTATTTCGATCCCGAAATAGCAAAACTCCTTTACTACTTTAAGTGTCTCATTTCCTAATCTAATTCCCTCAGCATCACCAGATTTAATTCGACTACATTCCATTATCCTCGTTTTGCTTTTGTTGATGTTCATCTTATATCCTCCTTTCAAGACACTGTCCATTCCGTTCAGCTGCACTCCCAGGTCGTTTGCTGCCTCTGACAGAATTGAAATGTCATCGGCGAACCTCAAAGTTTTTATTTCTTGTCCATGGATTTTAATTCCTACTCCGAATTTTTCTTTAGTTTCCTTTACTGCTTGCTCAATATACAGATTGAATAACATCGGGGATATGCTACAACCCTGTCTCACTTCCCTCCCAACCACTGCTTCCTTTCATGCCCCTCGACTCTTATAACTGCCATCTAGTTTCTGCACAAATTGTAAATAGCCTTTCGCTCCCTGTATTTTACCCCTGCCACCTTCAGAATTTGAAAGACAGTATTCCAGTCGGCTTTGACCAATGACGTCATACATTAGTCATAGATAGTAATATCTTCACTTCGAGACATAGATAGTAAAACAGTTCTGTGTTCCGGAGAAGCGCTATCACTGTACATTAAAATAATTATTCGTAATGATATTGAGGTAATTTGGAGTATTAATTTGTTATTGTAGAACAATTTTTAGTGTCTTATCTTCGTTTATAGGAATGGATTTGTCTGTTTGTGGGTATGTAATTTTCGTTACTGTCTGTCTAGGCGAGCTTCTGTTATTCCTCAATATTTCCGTGTGGTAAGTTTACTTTTCCATTTGCTTCTTTCACTGTATTTCACTATTTTGACATATTTCACTGTTTTATTCCGCCATTATGAGTATTTTTGTGTTGTGAAGTGCGTAATAGAAATTTCTCAGCTGTCGATCTTCTTTAGTTTCCCAGCACTAGTATCAGCACGACATTTTCGAATGTGTACTTGCTATATTACAGGTGAAACCCCCGACAAAAATAAAGTTTGTACCCCGTCCTTCACTTCGCCTTTACACTGACGACACAACTAAACTTTGTATCTTGTCCTCCACTTCTCCTTCACACTGACACTATATATGTCAATTGGCGAGCAAGATACAAATGTTGCGTATAGCTATGTAGCTCAAGTAACGAATGGGATAATATTAGCGTCCAAGGCAAACAAGAAAACTGTACCCCTTAGTGAAATGTGGGATACAAATTGTGCATGTGTCGTCTTCTTGTCTCCGTATAGTTCAATTGAGGTACAGGTTGCAAATGTAACTTACGTCTATTTCCACCTTTTCGTTACCAGTGTACATATATAGAGGTCAACGGAAGTCTGTTATACATATATTACATACGTAGGTCCTTCTGTCGTCAGTAGTACTGATATGTACCTAAGAAAAGGCTGTTAGTAATAGCGGAGACGAAATAAGCAACACATCTACAATTTGTATCCCGTGTTTCACTTAGGGTTTCTGAAACGGAGAATACATCGTTCAAGTGAAGAACAGGACAGTAATGCTAGTGAAAACGAAGAAATCGACTTTTAATTTGTATCCGGTGTTTCATTTACGGTTTAGTGAAGCAGGGGATACATAGTTCAAGTGAACAACAGGACAGCAATGCTAGTTGAAACTAAGAAATCGACGTACGCTGAACTTGTATCCGGTACTGCACTTAAGCAATACAGTTCGAAATAGTTTCGAGACACAACTGACATGCATGTAACGTGATGTATTCTTTGCTAGTAATATATTTCACTCATTTCTTTCCATTGTATTTTGCGGAGAAATACTAAGATACAAACACGCGGTATCATTAACGTGAGAATACTACTGGCCCTTATATACGTGAAGTACAGTTTTTCTCTCTTGCATTCCTTTGTTTCTGACCATTATTCTCAGCTCTTTCATCTTTTTAATACATGCTCTTTGGCCAATTCTGACGTCATTGGTCAAAGCCGACGGGTAGTATCCCCTGCTAAACTAGACCCGACGTTGTTTTCGTGGTCCAAATGTCAACCCGTGAGATATCTTTCCCAGTACACAATAATCTATGATGCCTGCTTCACTGGGCTAGGACGCCGTTTCTACGGCAACTACCGATGCACGTTAGTAACATCGTTCCGCTATTATTACAGAAATGTTGGTGTGGTTCCGCCATAGTACAGCTATTTTCATGGCGCTGACATCAGAAGAGAGCAAAATTAACCGTATTTCTATGGTATCACATAACCGTAACATACAACGTATCTCCCCCTAGCACAATCTTTGACAGCACCACTAACGTCCACAGCGGAACAGAACGCCATTTCCATGGTAACCCTCGATTATCCATGTAAACGCTGGGTCAACGACAACCTTTGGTGCAGATTTATAGTTCTGAGTTTAGAAGGCAGCATACTCTAAGCCTATTTTATACCAATGAACCATTTTAATAGTATAATTTATATTCATTGACGAATAATAAACAATAATTGACATTACTGTGTATTCCAACTGTAACTGTTCCTTCATATATATTAATGTATCTAATCATGATGGGTAGATCACATAACTAATGAGGAGGTATTGAATAGAATTGGGAAGAAGAGGAGTTTGTGGTACAACTTGACTAGAAGAAGGGATCGGTTGGTAGGACATGTTCTGAGGCATCAAGGGATCACCAATTTAGTACTGGAGGGCAGCGTGGAGGGTAAAAATCGTAGATGGAGACCAAGAGGTGAATACACTAAGCAGATTCAGAAGGATGTAGGCTGCAGTAGGTACTGGGAGATGAAGAAGCTTGCACAGGATAGAGTAGGATGGAGAGCTGCATCAAACCAGTCTCAGCACTGAAGACCACAACAACAACAAATCATGAACGTGTTTTCTGATTGGCTACTTATGATGTCATACTCAGAACGGTGGATGTGACCAGCCCTATTAATACCCGTTCCCTCCATGCACAGTTAGCAGTTACACGAGCGTCGAGGGTCGACGGAATTCGTATGTTCAAATGTGCGTGAAATCTTATGGGACTTAACTGCTAAGGTCATCAGTCCCTAAGCTTACACACTACTTAACCTAAATTATCCTAGGGACAAACACACACACGCATGCCCGAGGGAGGACTCGAGCCTTCGTCGGGACTAGCAGCACAGTCCATGACTGCAGCGCCTCAGACCGCTCGGCTAATCCCGCGCGACTCGACGGAATTTATCTAGCAGTATCCATCCAGCACTCTGGGTATAATTTATTGCTATTTATCTTATTTTTATATATTTTTATATATGCTTTTTACAACGTCTATACTACTTTGGCAATATATCTTTACAGAGTCTGAAGATGACACTTTCATAGAGTCGAAACCGGTCACTCACTCCAATAAAAAATATTTTAACAAGATTGAGATCAAGACTGTTTTAAATTTTAACATTCTGGTAAGGTACCGGGACTTCTTTGCACTTCAGCGCTTCGAGTTGCAGACATAGAGGCAGGCCCCATTGGGCAGTTAACCTGCCCAGCGATGAGACGTTGAATATCACAGAATTTACACCTGCACTACAAAAATGAAGCCAACCGCGGTGGCCGAGCGGTTCTAGGCGCTTCAGTCCGAACCGCGCGACTGCTACGAACGTAGGTTCGAATCCTGCCTCGGGCATGGATGTGTTTGATGTCCTTCGGTTGGTTAGGTTTAAGTAGTTCTAAGTTCTAGGGGACTGATGACCTCAGAAGTTGTCCCATAGTGCTCAGAGCCATTTGAACCATTTTTGAACAAAAATGAAGGTGACCGCATGTAGTGGGATTCCAACCGTTGCCTCTTTGCAAGGCACGAACGCTAACCACTTGACGATTTCATTTTGTTCGTTACATTTGCTCGGGACGGACGTCCCATGACATCCGTGCAAGTTCACCATTTATCCATTCAATCAGATTATTTTAGTACAGAGAGCAGCCAATCCCCTGACCGAACACGTTGAGCTACCGTTCCAGAAAAATTTAAGCGACGGTGGGGTTCGAACAGGGTAAAATTTAAGCAGTGGTGGGTTTTGAACGCGGAACCGAGAACGTTAACCACATCGACATCTCACAACCGACACCTTTTGCACAAATAGATGGTTGACATAACAGACCCGTAAAACTATTCTTGAGATTTTCTCGGAGTTGTCAGACTAGTATACCGTAATACTTGCACATTATGTTATCTGAGTGATCTACTGAAGGTGTACGAAATTTGACGTCAGTGATCGCAACGTCGTGGTCTCAGTTTGTGAATATTCTGCACACTGCGCTTTCGCAGAGACAAGGGACTAATGGCGGCGTCTGCTAACTTTATCTGTTAAGGTGTGTTACTTGCTACTTATATACCCCGTTGTCAACTCCAGGTTACTGTGTTCAAGTTCCGACATTTTATAGCGATCTCGAACAAGAGAGAAACGACATCCTTCCTTACAGCAGCAATGACAACAACTCGTCTACGTTGTGTCACAACTACTCTATGAATTACTCCTTTTTTTCCTTTCATATTTTTCTGTTTCGGGGACTTTTTCCTGTGAAATAAAGGTTTTAAATAATTATACTAACATTTTTCTTATGAAATGTTGAAATGTTATACTGTTTTTCAGTTGTAAGATTGAATGAGTATGAAATGTACGCTAGTTTTACGTACACACGCTGGCCTAGTCAGAGTTAGACGTTGTCGTCAAACATTCAATTTGAATCCAGAATGAGATTTTCACTCTGCAGCGGAGTGTGCGCTGATATGAAACTTCCTGGCAGATTAAAACTGTGTGCCCGACCGAGACTCGAAATCGGGACCTTTGCCTTTCGCGGGCAAGCGCTCTACCATCTGAGCTACCGAAGCACGACTCACGCCCGGTACTCACAGCTTTACTTCTGCCAGTATCTCGTCTCCTACCTTCCAAACTTTACAGAAGCTCTCCTGTGAACCTTGCAGAACTAGCACTCCTGAAAGAAAGGATATAGCGGAGACATGACTTAGGCACAGCCTGGGGGATGTTTCCAGAATGAGATTTTCACTCTGCAGCGGAGTGTGCGCTGATATGAAACTTCCTTTCTTACAGGAGTGCTAGTTCTGCAAGGTTCGCAGGAGAGCTTCTGTAAAGTTTGGAAGGTAGGAGACGAGATACTGGCAGAAGTAAAGCTGTGAGTACCGGGCGTGAGTCGTGTTTCGGTAGCTCAGATGGTAGAGCGATTGCCCGCGAAAGGCAAAGGTCCCGAGTTCGAGTCTCGGTCGGGCACACAGTTTTAATCTGCCAGGAAGTTTCATTCAATTTGAATGTTGTGAAGTTAGAATCGCATTATCACTGGACGTGCGTGCGAGCGCGTTGGCATTACAGTGTAGAACCGTGTTGAGGCGTGAATAGTCGAGTCGTGTCGAGTCTACAGACAACGCTGCAGAGAGTAGCTACACGGCGTGTGTGTGTCGAGACGAGGTCGTAAGGCAGCGATGCCAGAGCACATAATGACTCGGCGGAAGTTTGGTGTGGCCGCATTAAGCGGGTACAGTACAATCACTGCAAGCGGATACCAGTTAACACGAAGAGTAATGTGGGTTCAAGGTTATTTATCGCGGAGCTGCAAGGAGAAGATACTGTGCGATACACTGACAACGAACAGTGTTTTACATGCACTAGCGACGACACGGTGTAAAATCGAACCATTTATTGGTTTAGACTTGTAAACGACTAGCCAGCGTCATAAGTAATTTTGAGACAAAATAATAGCGTGCTATTTCAAAGTGTCGATTATCGGTTATAGCTAAGACAATGTACCAATGTGTGATCCATCTTATCCCTTACAACTAACTCAAGAAAATCCTAATGACTGAGAAGCAATTGTAATGTCTTTCTACAAAAAAATTGAGTTAAATGAAATAACTAAGCAGTGGGTAACATTTTACTGTGCTGAAAGAAGTTACAATAATTGAAGTTTCATTTGTTTCCAAGACAGTAATTAACCAAAGTGCATATGTCTATCAAAGTGAACAGTAATTCCAAAAGCAGTGCTTAAAATTCGGTAAAAGATTTTTTAGGTTTATTTTTGCAGTGATAAAAAAAGTTTTCAATTTATGCAACTGCACTCAGTCAGAATTGTCCGTCAAGTCTTGAGCATCAATGGTAGTAATTGTACAAAGTGATTTTCAGTAACTGTTAATGAATAATAGCGAAAGTTGAAGGTATTTGAGATCAACAAATCAGTAAAATCATTCTCGAATTTTTATGCACTTTTTGCAGTTGAAAATCAGTTTTTCAGATTACGTAACTGGGAATTACAAGAAAGTGATTATTGAACATGGATCTAATCACCACGATGTTTTCCAGATTACCTGACTGCATTTGCTAGTAGATAACTGTAAATGCCTTTTGCGGAAAACTAACGACATTAAGCTTTACAGTGAGTGACGTCACGAGTTTTCCATTTCACGTAAACATTCACGGCTAATGAAATTTTGTTGTCCTCTATTCATTACTGAAATCTTTGCATTCTTCACTATTTAATCCAGACGTATTTGACCACTGAGAAGTTGTGCAACATAATTTTTCATAATTTCGTGCTATATCAACAAACGTCTCAAAATCCGCAGAACGAACGACTTCCAGTTTCTTCCGACAGCGCTAGCACTTGTGGAACTCCAAGCAGTAGGTCTCCAAACACACACACACACACACACACACGCACTAATGTGAAGTATGTCAAAATTAAACACGTACCATTTCGCTCCGCCCCCATAGGTCTATCCTTTTGCTTACCTGTAAAGAAAAAGAAATAACGCAAATTAAATTTTTGATGGTTCAGTATATTGTTATTTCTATTAAATAAGACGGAAATATAAAGAGCGTTACAAAAAGGTACGGCCAAACTTCCAGGAAACATTCCTCACACACAAAGAAAGAAAATATGTTATGTGGACATGTGTCCGGAAACGCTTACTTTCCATGTTAGAGCTCATTTTATTACTTCTCTTCAAATCACATTAATCATGGAATAGAAACACGCAGCAACAGAACGTACCAGCGTGACTTCAAACACTTTGTTACAGGAAATGTTCAAAATGTCCTCCGTTAGCGAGGATACATGCATCCACCCTCCGTCACATGGAATCCCTGATGCGCCGATGCAGCCCTGGAGAATGGCGTATTGTATCACAGCCGTCCACAATACGAGCACGAAGAGTCTCTACATTTGGTACCGGGGTTGCGTAGACAAGAGCTTTCAAATGCCCCCATAAATGAAAGTCAAGAGCGTAGAGGTCAGGAGAGCGTGGAGGCCATAGAATTGGTCCGCCTCTACCAATCCATCGGTCACCGAATCTGTTGTTGAGAAGCGTACGAACACTTCGACTGAAATGTGCAGGAGCTCCATCGTGCATGAACCACATGTTGTGTCGTACTTGTAAAGGCACATGTTCTAGCAGCACGGGTACAGTATCCCGTATGAAATCATGCTAACGTGTCCATTGAGCGCAGGTGGAAGAACATGGGGCCCAATCAAGACATCACCAATAATGCCTGCCCAAACGTTCACAGAAAATCTGTGTTGATGACGTGATTACACAATTGCGTGCGGATTCTCGTCAGCCCACACATGTCGATTGTGAAAATTTACAATTTGATCACGTTGGAATGAAGCCTCATCCGTAAAGAGAACATTTGCACTGAAATGAGGATTGACACATTGTCGGATGAACTATTCGCAGAAGTGTACCCGTGGAGGCCAGTCAGCAGCTGATAGTGACTGCACATGCTGTACACGGTACGGAAACAACTGGTTCTCCCGTAGCACGCTGCATACAGTGACGTGGTCAACGTTACCTTGTACAGCAGCAACTTCTCTGACGCTGACATTAGGGTTATCGTCAACTGCACGAAGAATTGCCTCGTCAATTGCAGGTGTCCTCGTCGTTCTAGGTCTTCCCCAGTCGCGAGTCATAGGCTGGAATGTTCCGTGCTCCCTAAGATGCCGATCAATTGCTTCGAACGTCTTCCTGTCGGGGCACCTTCGTTCTGGAAATCTGTCTCGATACAAACGTACCGCACCACGGCTATTGCCCCGTGCTAATCCATACATCAAATGGGCATCTGCCAACTCCGCATTTGTAAGCATTGCACTGACTGCAAAACCACGTTGGTGATGAACACTAACCTGTTGATGCTACGTACTGATGTGCTTGATGCTAGTACTGTCTAGCAATGATTCGCATGTCAACACAAGCACCGAAGTCAACATTACATTCCTTCAATTGGGCCAACTGGCGATGAATCGAGGAAGTACAGTACATACTGACGAAACTAAAATGAGGTCTAACATGGAAATTAAGCGTTTCCGGGCACATGTTCACATAATATCTTTTCTTTATTTGTGTGTTAGGAATGTTTCCTGAAAGTTCGGCCGTACCTTTTTGTAACACCCTGTATAAGAAGTGGACACCCTTTCTGCTCAGGAGTTTTGACTCAGGTGTATCATCATAGATTAGTGCACATTCCATCTTCAAATGTCGAGATAATCCAAAATCATTTATACAATTTAAGAAGCCAATAAGCGAACTCACTGGTATCAATAAGCAGCCCTCTTCAGTGCTAAGTTAGCTGATTTTTTTTTATTAATAAGGTGCAGCATTTTCTTTTAAACGGACAGCGAAATACAGATTCACACACACTGAAGAGCCGAAGAAACGGGCACACCTCCCTAATATCGTTTAGGCCCCCGCGAGGAAGCAGATGTGCCGCAACACGACGTGGCATGGACTCGACTAATGTCTGAAGTAGTTCTGGAGGGAGCTGACACCATGAACGCTCAAGGGCTGTCCATAAATCCTAAGAGTACGACGGAGTCGAGATCTACAGGGTGTCCAATAAAGAATTACCCGATTTTACGTAGAATTATTTATTAGGAAGAAGGGCTTGACAACAGATGCTTCAAGTGGCTCTCAGCACTATGGGACTTAACTTCTGAGGTCATCAGTCCCCTAGAACTTAGAACTACTTATCGAACCTAAGGACATCACACACATCCATGCCCGAGGCAGGATTCGAACCTGCGACCGTAGCGGTCGCGCGGTTCCAGACTGCTGCGCCTAGAACCGCTCGAGCACCCCGGCCAGCCGGGCTTGACATCAACAAATCGCATACTAAATTACTCAGAAAAGACAGAAGTTTACAAAAATCCATCATAAATGTGCAATATGTTCTCCATTTGCTGCACGGACGACATCTAGCCGATAGCCGAATTCATCCCAAACTGAGCGTAAGGTGTCTTCTGTCACTGAAGTTACAGCAGCTGATATTCTGGTTTTTAGTTCATCAATGTCACGAGATGAGGGAGGAACGTGAAGACATTGTTTAATGTATCCCCACAGGAAGAAATCACATGGTGTTTTTTCAAGGGGCCTAGGATGTCAACAGTGTAAAGGCTGTCTCGCGCTCCTGTACGCCCTATCCAACGTTGAGGCACGTTGGCATTGAGGAAACTACGCACGTTGTTGTGCTTTTCTGAAACTCTAGACCATGCCGATTACATCTAGCGCTGTTTCAGTTACCTAGTGACATTTGTCTCAATATTACACCCTGTATTTTGAACAGCTCGTTGCAAAGCATCCCAGATGTGCTCAATAATGTTCATGTCTGGGGAGTATAGTGACCAGAGGAAGTGTTCAAACTCTACAAATGTTTGCAGAATGAATGCAATCCACACATGTCTCGTATCGGGTCAAAATCAAATCATGTATGCCTCTTACCAAATCAAATCAGTTTGATTTTTATTATGCTTATCCATTACGGATATTTTAGAACCGTGACTGTATATTAATGTAAATAAGTTATATACAACTGCAACCAGTCACTTTTTCAATAAGAATGCTTTATTACATTAACCGGTTTTCGAACCCTTTCAGGTTCATCTTCAGATGATTTCGGGAGGATCCGGGAAGTTACATCATTACTGGTAGTAGCATAATGCTGGGTGCTGGTTCTATGGCAGAAAGATGGGTCACACTTTAATGTATCGTTATGACTATACCTTACCTGTCGATATGGATGTAAATTTAGTTTTTACTTACTGTGACAGTATAGGCGGCTTTTTTCGTATCTGTCTGCCTCCATTTTGGTGTCCTGAACACTTTCACACGAACTATATTAGTTCACACTTTAACAGTGACACTTTACCAGCATCCAGCATGCGCTTTACAACTGTTGCTTATAACAAAGATCTTGACAGAGAGATATGGCATAAGCCTACTTTGTACAGAGATGTGATTTGTTGTTCTTTACATGTGTTAAAGTCGATAAAAGGGCAAGTTTTTTATCAGAATGGCGATAACATGAGAGCACTAGATGAAATAATAATAAATTACTACAAGAACAAATGTCAGGTGATCTGATATGTTATTTCTACTTGTATGTTACAGGCAGTTTTTTTTAATAATATATATATATATATATATATAGCAATTATCATGTTTGGCATTAACATGAATCCCAAGGAATCAATAATACAGAGTTATTGTATCTGCAGTGAGGTGCTGCTGTCTGTATGACTAGGACCTGTATATTTAAATTAATAACAAATCTTCAGATGAACTGTTGGCTTATTTCTGTTGTTACGTTAACGTGATCTGGAGTATTATCAAGAGCACATTCTGTTTATTTTAGCTAAAGGTATATGTATAAGATTTAAAGTGATTGTAATGGATTAAAGCTGTTTGAATGGCTGTACATTTAATAATTTAAAAATCATGAACAAAAATTCTTTAACTGTTGACTTACTTTTATTCTAACATTAGAGTGTTCTGGGATATTGGTAAAGGCAGCTTGTGTTTGTTCCAGCTAGAATTAATATGTATAAAGTACTGATTTATGTTACCAATGGAGGGCTTTAACATTTAGAGATATGGTACATGTCTTATTCTGTGGTAGTATACTACATTGACACCGGTATGGTTAGGACGTAAGGAGAGGGGGGGGGGGTCATTGGGAGGGGGCGGGGGTTGGGGAGCCGGTGTAGGGTTCGTTGGGTGGTTAGTTGTTTTGAACTAGTAGATCTTCTAAGTTCTGAAGGAAAAATTTGTTTCTCAGTTCAGTTTGATCATTGAGTAGGTAGTCAGGTGCTGTATTTGTGTAGATAAGTATTTCAATTTCTTCAAGAAGGTCAAGTATTGTACCTTTGTTGGCAAAATGTAGTATTCGGAGATTCTGTTCTATGTTGTTTGCAGAATGATTGTGTTGGGCAAGATGTGAGGCAAAGCTGGATTTGCTCAGGTTGTTAAGACGGAGTGCATCCATGTGTTCTTTAAATCTTGTTGTGAAGCTTTGACTTGGTAAGAGGCATGTGTGTATTGTGGCATTCAATCTGCAAACATTTATAAACCGTATGTTGTCACTTCGATGTTTTTTATTAAAACCAGGCTCTGCCAGTGCAGTCTCAGTAGGCTAGGCTTGGAAATAAACCTTTCACGTTAGAAACTAGTCGCCTAATATACATATTGCAGCTGTTCGCAGAATCATTAAAAAACGCTTTAAGGATTGTCAATGCGTCTTCCTGTAACTTGGAGTTTCTCTGATTTTCCATTCATGGTCAGTTTACAAAATGTTTGTGGGTCATAGTAATATTTCGCCTGCTCTTCTTGTTGGATTGTATACTCTAGGAGATTTAGCAATAAAGCAACTACTACTACTACGACTACTAATACTACGTGACCAGGCCCAGAGGACCGCACGCTGCTACAAGTTTCCTCCTCCACTGTATTCTGTCCGTTGCTCCTATCCGCCATCCATCCACATCTATTGACGCTTGATTTGAATCTTCGTGCAGTCCATCCCTCCAACGCTTCTTGGGTCTCCCTGGCGGTCTCTTCCCTGTAGGTGTGAAATCCAGGAGCTTCCGAGGCCGTCTGTGATCCTCCATCCGGGCCACATGGCCGACCCACTGCTTTCGTTTGGCTTTGACATTTCCTGCTATGTTGGGCTGCTGGTATAGTTCCTCAAGCTCTTGGTTCTATCTGATCCTCCATTCCCCTGTATCTGCATCCAGAACCGGGCCGAAGATCTTTCGAAGCACTTTTCTCTCAAAAACGAGGAGCTTATGGAAGTCCTGTTTCCGGATACTCCATGCCTCACAGCCATAAATAACAACAAGCGGGATCAGGGTTTTGTACAGTCGAATCTTGAACTGTCTGGAGAGATATTTGGACCGAAGCAGTTGTGCTAGGCTGTGGTAACATCGGTTTCCTGCTTGTATTCTGGCATTGTTCTCCGCTTCACATGACGAGTTCTCAGTGAAAGTGCCACTAGGTATTTGAATTCATGCACTCTCTTGTAGGACTGGTCTCCCACCTGCAGTGATTTTGACCACGCGTCATAACGAGGTACTCTTTCTTGGCTTCGTTTATGTTTAGCCCAAATTTTCTGGCAGCCTCCTTTAGTGCTTTGTCCATTTGCTCCAACTCCTCTTCCGACCTAGAGAGTAAACAGATGTCGTCTGCATAGGCTAAGTATGTCAGTCTCTTTCCTTCGATTTCAATCCCTTCGTTCTCTTGGAAGGTTTCGCGTACGGTCTTCTCGAGGGCAAAGTTCAAAAGAATAGGGGACAACCCACTCCTTGCTTGAGACCTGTCACAATTTCAAATTCCTAAGTTACACGATTTCCCATCTTTACCTTTGCACGTGTTTCGCTCAGACAGGAATCTTTGAGAAACGTCATGACTGGCCGCCAAGACCTGCCAATAAACTTTCATTATCGGACTGCCAGTTTCGGCCCACAGACCATCATCGGGTTCATAAAAGCATGTAAAATGGCTCTGAGCACTATGGGACTTAACATCTACGGTTATCAGTCCCCTAGAACTTAGAACTACTTAAACCTAACTAACCTAAGGACATCACACAACACCCAGTCATCACGAGGCAGAGAAAATCCCTGACCCCGCCGGGAATCGAACCCGGGAACCCGGGCGCGGGAAGCGAGAACGCTACCGCACGACCACGAGCTGCGAACTAAAAACATGTACATCACAATAGTAAGCGATACAGAAATAGTGGTGTCAGATAATAAAATCTCTGAATTCGTCACTGTTGTCACATACTAACACGAATTACATATTCAGTCATAAAATGCGCCAAACAATGCACTCATTCACGCTGTATCAACAGTCAGCATTAACGCTGCGACCGGAGGCATGCTACGTTATCTGCTGGATCATTTACACAGGGTGTCGCAGGAGGACTGGTCAGTATTCAGGTATATGACAGCAGCCATCATTCGTAGCAAAAAAGTCAAGTAAACGTGGGCTCTTAAATGCATACCTTAAAAGCTATGAGCACTTGTTCAGTGTTCGAATATAATGACTTTTCTGGAGACTAGAAATCTACTGTGTAGGAATCAACATGGGTTTCGAAAAAGACGATCGTGTGAAACCCAGCTCGCGCTATTCGTCCACGAAACTCAGAAGGCCATAGACACGGTTTTCCAGGTAGATGCCGTGTTTCTTGACTTCCGCAAGGCGTTCGATACGGTTCCCCACATTCGTTTAATGAACAAGGTAAGAGCATATCGACTATCAGACTAATTGTGTGATTGGATTGAAGAGTTCATAGATAACATAACGCAGCATGTCATTTTCAATGGAGAGAAGTCTTCCGAAGTAAGAGTGATTTCAGGTGTGCCGCAGGGGAGTGTCGTAGGACCGTTGCTATTCACGACATACATAAATGACCTTGTGGATGACATCGGAAGTTCACTGAGGATTTTTTCGGATGATGCTGCGGTATATCGAGAGGTTGTAACATTGGAAAATTGTACTGAAATGCAGGAGGATCTGCAGCGAGTTGGCGCATGGTGCAGGGAATGGCAATTGAATCTCAGTGTAGACAAGTGTAATGTGCTGCGAATACGTAGAAAGAAAGATCCTTTATCATTTAGCTACAATATAGCAGGTCAGCAACTGGAAGCAGTTAATTCTATAAATTATCTGGGAGTACGCATTAGGAGTGATTTAAACTGAAATGACCATATAAAGTTGATCGTCGGTAAAGCAGATGCCAGACTGAGATTCATTGGAAGAATCATAAGGAAAAGCAATGCGAAAACAAAGGAAGTAGGTTACAGTACGCTTCTTCGCCCACTCCTTGAATACTGCTCAGCAGTGTGGGATCCGTACCAGATAGGGTTGATAGAAGAGATAGAGAAGATCCAACGGAGAGCAGCGCGCTTCGTTACAGGATCATTTAGTAATCGCGAAAGCGTTACGGAGACGATAGATGGACTCCAGTGGAAGACTCTGCAGGAGAGTCGTTCAGTAGCTCGGTACGGGCTTTTATTGAAGTTTCGAGAACATACCTTCACCGAAGAGTCAAGCAGTATATTGCTCCCAACAACGCATATGTCGCGAAGAGACCATGAGGATAAAATCAGAGAGATTAGAGCCCAAACAGAGGCATACTAACAATCCTTCTTTCCACGAACAATACGAGACTGGAATAGAACGGAGAACCGATAGAGGTACTTAAGGTACCCTCCGCCAACACCGTTAGGTGGCTTGCGGAGTATGGATGTAGATGTGGAAGATATGTATTTCGCAGAAGCGAAGATGAGCAAGTGCTGACAGCACCTTAGAGCGGAGTCTGGGTGCAAAAACTCGCACGAAGTCAGCGGAAGGAAGCGCTCGCTGAATTGCAGCGTGTTACCAGCAGCCCAGCTATTACAGTGAATGTGCATAAGGAGTTAAGAAGAATAGGGTACGGTGGTCGGGTAGCTTCTCATGAGACACGCATCACTGTAGCCAATGGTAATCGCTGCTTCAGACGTCTGGACGGAGGATCACTGGAATCGAGTGACGAATCACTTTGGAAAGGCGGTATCACGGTCTGGGATTTAGTTACTGCCTGGAGAAGGCTCCTACCGCCATATGTAGTGCCAATACTGAAGAACGCACGTGGTGTTGCGGTACGCGGGTGTTTTTCGTGATTAGTGTGTGGTCCCCTGATTGCGCTTAAGAAAGCGCTAAATGCGGAAGGATGTGGGCACATTTCAGAGCACCGTGTACTGCTTACAGTGGAGGAACAGTCCGGAGACGATGACTGTACCAGGCTGACAAAGCACCCTGTCATAAAGCGGCAGCTGTGAGGCAGTGTCTCGTGGCCAGTAACATTCCTGAAATGTACTGCACTGCCCACAGCCCTGTTCTCAACCCAATACAACACATTTGGGATGAAACAGAAAATCGATTTCGCTCCAGACCGCCCTTGGTTTCGGCTCTCGATGAAGAATGTTCTGCCATTCCTCCAGATACATTCGGCACATCTCGAAGTGTCTCCAGCAGACTGCATATCGACATCAAGAAGAGGAGCATTTCTGATACTAATGTCCGCTGTTTGGTATCCACGTACTTTTGATGCGGCAGTGTATTACTTCCCTGTAGAGATGGGCAAACTGAAACACGTAACTGTTTCGAAACAAATGAAACAGTACAATGTAATGTTTCGATACTCTGTTTCGAAACAGTGAAACGGTTTGTGTTTTGTAATTTAATAAACCTACACATTTTATCATCTTGAATGTCTACTGTATAAGTATGTCCATATAAACACAAATGAGGTGCGAGAGAGCTAATCATATCGCAGAAAGTATGAAACTATCACTTAGGCGTCTTGGCAGTTTCGTATTTCATGCAGCAAATGCGCTGCTTTCGTCTCGTGTGACTTTCATACTTTTCAATTGGCTGAGGACAGCCATAGCTGAAGACAGAAGAACCACCACGAACGGAACTGGAGGTGGGACCAAACTGCAGAAACAACGGATATGCTACTGGGATTCCCACATTCCGTTAGTATGGGTAATATACCCATCCTGCTAATTTCCATGCACACAAAGGGAATCGTTGTGGATAATAGGCACAGTGAGTGTAGACTCAGAAATAATGCCAAATAATTCGAATAAATAACAAAATATAACAGCAAAAAAATTGTCTTTCAAGGTGTTTCGAACCGTTACTATAAATTCATCATGCTTCCTAGCCCTTTCCGTTCACCATTACACTATCAGTGATAGGTCAAACAGATTGCTTGCAATTATACCTACATCAAATTTGTATATATGTCTAATTGTCACTCTACGCCTTTTTTTATTCAAAATGTTGTAGGCTTACTTGCGTTTCTTAATATGATTACTGTACATGAACAGAGAAGCGTATGTTATCAAAAAGTGTAATTTAACTGAATGATTTTCACATATTTATTATTTTGAATGTGAATAGTATGCGTTGTTTTATTGTTTGGTTAGTGTTTATAAAGCAGATGTTATGTCATTTCGGAAGAGGACAGTCATCTAGAAACGAAGCTTTATTTTCGGATATCTTAAGCTTCATGCTATTGCTTGTCAAAAAGATTTCGACACTCTTGAAAGTGTTTCACGAAGTGGTATGTTGTGTTTCAGTACCTGTGCCGAGCCCGAATCTCGTCCGACACAGCGGAATGAAACATCACTGTTTCGATACAATTAGTCCGTTCCAAGCACAGGTGGACTGAAACAGCCTTATTTTGAAACAACGACACAGTTTCTGTGTCTGGCTCGAGATCGAATCTGGTCCGGTTATCCGAGACAGGGGCGGAATGAAACACCAATGTTTCGAAACAGTGAACCACAGCCGTTCCGAAACACTGAAACAGTTCCACGTATCGATACACTGTATCGAAACATAGAAACAGTGGCCAAGTCTACTTCCCTGATACGTACCGGATGCCTATACGACGGTTGGAACTTAAATAGTGTCAACTATTGATTCACAACCGATACAAAAGAGTTACACGTTTGCACCTGTTAGTGTCCTTCAAAGAAGTCACCAGTGTTGTGTAGAACCCGTTGCCATCGATGTGAAAGGCGTAGTATTTCGTTAGCAGAGTCTGTTCTGTTGATTGCGAATGGAGTGGTCTACTGCCTGTCGAATCTCTGGAACAGTGCTGAAGCGAATGCCACGAAGTGGTTCATTCACATTCGGAATAAAATCAAAGTCACAAGGACTCAAGTCAGGGCAGTATGGTGGATGGTACAGTACTTCCCAGTCCCATCGACCCAACAGAACAGCCACAGCTTGCGCTGTATGCGCCCGCACATTGTCGTGCAAAATGATGGGTGGGTTGCGCAGAAAGTGTCGACGCTTCTTTCGCAAAGCTGGCCGCAGGTGGTGCTCCAGAAGACCTTGATGACGCTGTCGTGCTGTACGACCTCTGGCACATTCAATCTTGATTCATCTCCGTTGTTCCTGTTTCGAAAACGTAGTGACACCGTTACGTTAGACCGCTCGCTCACAAGTGACTGTGTTTTAGACTTGGCCACTGTTTCTATGTTTCGATACAGTGTATCGATACGTGGAACTGTTTCAGTGTTTCGGAACGGCTGTGGTTCACTGTTTCGAAACAGTGGTGTTTCATTCCGCCCCTGTCTCGGATATCCGGACCAGATTCGATCTCGAGCCAGACACAGAAACTGTATCGTTGTTTCAAAATAAGGCTGTTTCAGTCCACCTGTGCTTGGAACGGACTGATTGTATCGAAACAGTGATGTTTCATTCCGCTCTGTGTCGGACGATATTCGGCCTCGGCACAGGTACTGAAACACAACATAACACTTCGTGAAACACTTTCAAGAGTGTCGAAATCGTTTTGACAAGCAATAGCATGAAGCTTAAGATATCCGAAAATAAAGCTTCGTTTCTAGATGACTGTCCTATTCCGAAATGGCGTAACATTTGCTTTATAAACATTAACCAAACAATAAAACAACGCATACTATTCACATTCAAAATAATAAATATGTGAAAATCATTCAGTTAAATTACACTTTTTTATATAACATACGTTTCTCTGTTCAAGTACAGTAATCATATTAAGAAACGCAAGTAAGCTTAGAACATTTTGAATAAAAAAAGGCGTAGAGTGACAGTTATTATACATATACATAAATTTAATGTAGGTATAATTGCAAGCAATCTGTTTGACATATCACTGATAGTGTAATGGTGAACGGGGAGGGCTGGTAAGCATGGTGAATTTATAGTAACGGTTCGAAACACTTTGAAAGACAAAATTTTTCTGTTATATTTTGTTATTTATTCGAATTATTTGGCATTATTTGTGAGTCTATCGTCACTGTGTCTATTATCCACAATGATTCCCTTTGTGTGCATGGGAATTAGCAGGATGGGTATATTCCCATACTAACGGAATGTGGGAATCCCAGTACCATATCCGTTGTTTCTGCAATTCGCTCCCACCTCCAGTTCCGTTCGTGGTGGTTCTTCTGTCTTCAGCTATGGCTGTCCTCAGCCAATTGAAAAGTATGAAAGTCACACGACACGAAAGCAGCGCATTTGCTGCATGAAATACGAATCTGCCAAGACGCCCAAGTGATAGTTTCATACTTTCTGCGATATGATTAGCGCTCTCGCACCTCATTTGTGTTTATATGGACATACCTATACAGTAGACATTCAAGATGATAAAATGTCTAGGTTTATTAGATTACAAAACACAAACTGTTTCACTGTTTCGAAACAGCGTATCGAAACATTACATTGTACTGCTTCATTTGTTTCGAAACAGTTACGTGTTTCAGTTTGCCCATCTCTACTGTGTTTCCCTCGATTGTGCGCACGCCTGTGACGTGGGACGGGCGAGTCCATTTGCTCGGAGGTAAGGTAGGTATGTCAGCAACGTGTGCTATCAGCGACAATAGTAGAGTCCATTGCATAGTGTCTCCACAGCACTGTTGCCGCTATTGAAGTCCCAACCCTCATACTTAAACATTCCCTACTTACCAAGGCATAAAACGTAAACTATAGTCTAGGAGACGAGTCTTTGGTATTGACAGCTCGGTAGCGTCTTTCCGTTGCCTAGCGACCGCAGGCAGGCAGCCAATGACGGCCTGACTTTGAGCGGGTAGCAAGGGCCACGTTGCCGCTCTGAAACCCGGTCGCGCGCGCCAATGAAACTTATCAGTGTCTCGCGTGCAGGCGGTGCGGTCGTTCGTCGTTTGTCTGAAGTTGAATTCGCAGTTTATTTCGTTTTTGTTGTTTTTAGTGTTTCTTTGTTTATGTTTAGTTGTAAACAATGTCTAGTGCGGCGGGTAGTACCAGTGAAACGGAGGAAGAAAAGTGTGCTACATACCCAGGCCCGTGAATTCGTGTGCTCTGTGAGGGATTACTTTGAGAAAGAAAAGGACAAAGGTGGGCCCTTAATTCCTGTTGTTCAGGTTGTGAAGATAACTGGAGCAGCATTGAAAATAAGTAAGAACACTGTTGTAAAGATAGGGAAAGAACAGTATAGTGTAGATTGTGACGAGAGTGGCACAACAAAGCTGCACACACCAGGAAAGAAGCAACCGAGAAGTAAGCAGGTGACAGCTTTGGACGATTTTCAGAAAGACGCTATTCGTCGTCATATATACAGCTATTGTAAGAGAAGGGAACATCCCACTCTATCTAAATTACTGGTGTCGCTTCAGAAAGACGATCTTTTTAAAGGGAGCAAATTTTCATTGCGTACAGTGTTGAAAGACATAGGCTTCAGCTATTCACTGTTTAACGGACGCAAAATATTAATGGAAAGGACAGATGTAGTTGCATGGCGGCGCAGATTTCTGCGCAGGATCATGGGTGTGGAATTCGAAAGTATAGTGTGGTTAGATGAAACTTGGGTCAATACCAACCATTCTTTACGTAGAGGCTGGAATGATGGAACGCCCGAGGGGACAATGGCAGTGCCTGTTGGCAAAGGAGGGCGTATTATTGTCTTACATGCAGGAACATCGAAAGGTTTTGTGCCAAACTGCTTGAAAATGTTTCGGTCAAAAAAGACGGGAGATTACCATGAAGAAATGAACAGTGTAGTATTTCAAGAATGGTTCGAGACATCGCTTACGACGAATCTGACAAGTCCATCAGTGATTGTTATGGACAATGCGCCTTATCATTCCGTTGTTCACGATAAGGCACCAACCTTGGCAACAAAAAAAGACGATATCATTCAGTGGTTGAAACGGCGAAAAGTAGATTTCAGAGAAGATTTAAGGAAGGCGGAACGGCTCGAAATTGTGGCACAAAAGAAACCCCAATTTCCAACATATGTAATTGACGAGATTGCTAAAAGGCACGGGCATGAAATCGTTCGGCTTCCTCCATACCACTGTCACTTCAATGCAATTGAAGGAGTGTGGGCGCAGATAAAAAATTACATTGCTGCAAACAATAAAAAATTCACGATCTCTGAAGTGGAAACTCTCCTTCCAGCAGCTATCAATAAAGTGACAAGCGAGACGTGGGCTAAAATTGTAAACAGCACTGCAAGTGCCATCAGAGAGGCGGCCAAATCTGAAGGGGTTGTGGAAGAATGCATCAAATGGTTCAAATGGCTCTGAGCACTATGGGACTCAACTGCTGTGGTCATAAGTCCCCTAGAACTTAGAACTACTTAAACCTAACTAACCTAAGGACAGCACACAACACCCAGCCATCACGAGGCAGAGAAAATCCCTGACCCCGCCGGGAATCGAACCCGGGAACCCGGGCGTGGGAAGCGAGAACGCTACCGCACGACCACGAGATGCGGGCGAAGAATGCATCGAAAATTTAATTATACATCTGGGAGAGAGCAGTGATAGTTCGAGTAGTGCTGAGGAAGACAATGACAAATGAGATTCTGACAGTGATGTGAGTGGTGTTTTTCCATTACAGTAGCTACAACGTATTCAGGAATGTAAGGAGGGAGTTTGCTATCGATCTACAACCAGATCAACATATTGTGAGTACTTTCTTCAGATTATAACTCTTAATACACTGACCAATTATTCTGTAGCTTGTAGTAGAACAAATTAATAATGCTAATACTTAACAATGGAAACCAAAACTGCTAATGTTCAACAACTTGCGAAAATACACTCCTGGAAATTGAAATAAGAACATCGTGAATTCATTGTCCCAGGAAGGGGAAACTTTATTGACACATTCCTGGGGTCAGATACATCACATGATCACACTGACAGAACCACAGGCACATAGACACAGGCAACAGAGCATGCACAATGTCAGCACTAGTACAGTGTATATCCACCTTTCGCAGCAATGCAGGCTGCTATTCTCCCATGGAGACGATCGTAGAGATGCTGGATGTAGTCCTGTGGAACGGCTTGCCATGCCATTTCCACCTGGCGCCTCAGTTGGACCAGCGTTCGTGCTGGACGTGCAGACCGCGTGAGACGACGCTTCATCCAGTCCCAAACATGCTCAATGGGGAACAGATCCGGAGATCTTGCTGGCCAGGGTAGTTGACTTACACCTTCTAGAGCACGTTGGGTGGCACGGGATACATGCGGACGTGCATTGTCCTGTTGGAACAGCAAGTTCCCTTGCCGCTCTAGGAATGGTAGAACGATGGGTTCGATGACGGTTTGGATGTACCGTGCACTATTCAGTGTCCCCTCGACGATCACCAGTGGTGTACGGCCAGTGTAGGAGATCGCTCCCCACACCATGATGCCGGGTGTTGGCCCTGTGTGCCTCGGTCGTATGCAGTCCTGATTGTGGCGCTCACCTGCACGGCGCCAAACACGCATACGACCATCATTGGCACCAAGGCAGAAGCGACTCTCATCGCTGAAGACGACACGTCTCCATTCGTCCCTCCATTCACGCCTGTCGCGACGCCACTGGAGGCGGGCTGCACGATGTTGGGGCGTGAGCGGAAGACGGCCTAACGGTGTGCGGGACCGTAGCCCAGCTTCATGGAGACGGTTGCGAATGGCCCTCGCCGATACCCCAGGAGCAACAGTGTCCCTAATGTGCTGGGAAGTGGCGGTGCGGTCCCCTACGGCACTGCATAGGATCCTACGGCCTTGGCGTGCATCCGTGCGTCGCTGCGGTCCGGTCCCAGGTCGACGGGCACGTGCACCTTCCGCCGACCACTGGCGACAACATCGATGTACTGTGGAGACCTCACGCCCCACGTGTTGAGCAATTCGGCGGTACGTCCACCCGGCCTCCCGCATGCCCACTATACGCCCTCGCTCAAAGTCCGTCAACTGCACACACGGTTCACGTCCACGCTGTCGCGGCATGCTACCAGTGTTAAAGACTGCGATGGAGCTCCGTATGCCACGGCAAACTGGCTGACACTGACGGCGGCGGTGTACAAATCCTGCGCAGCTAGCGCCATTCGACGGCCAACACCGCGGTTCCTGGTGTGTCCGCTGTGCCGTGCGTGTGATCATTGCTTGTACAGCCCTCTCGCAGTGTCCGGAGCAAGTATGGTGGGTCTGACACACCGGTGTCAATGTGTTCTTTTTTCCATTTCCAGGAGTGTAGTTTTCATTTCAGTTGTGAAGTTGAACAAATAACTTTATTATGTTTCAGCATCTTAGATACTTGTACTAAATAGCTCTTATCAGTTTTCGAGTTAATATATTTCAAGCATCAACTTTAAATAAATTCACGCGTACCAATACGACTTGTATTTTGTCTCGCTTTTATTTCTGCTGCTAGAGAATGCGTGTAGCAGACAGGGCGCCGCGTGCTGTGAGCCACGTTCGGCAACAGCGCCGTCTGCCCGCCGGAACTGTCAGTACCAATCACTCGTCTCACGGACTATAATTACTGTACGGTTACCAAACTCGGTACCGTTAATGTCCACAGTTTCGGGTGCACGATTTCCATGCGTCACAGCGCCACCGTCCAGTTCCAACTGTGGCCGGCAGGTGCCGTGATCAGTCACCGTGACTCACTGTCTCAGACACCTGACCTGTCGCAGTGCACTTGTTGACCTGTCAACATGAGCTTGGACAAAAGGAGCACGCCATTACTGGTGAAGCTCTGTTATCAAGACAACAGTAATGCCGCAGCTGCAGTTCGAGAATATCGCTGGCTGTAATATTACGGAAAGGTCCTCTTTCTCCACCTGCTGTGCGGAGCATGATGAACAAGTTCGAATCAACTGGAGAGTTGGACATCTCCGGGAAGAGACCGACGACCGGTTGCACCACAGGTGATTGATGAAATCGCTGTTGCTATGGCAGACAACGCTGCGTGCAATTCCAGATCGTCAGTCAATGCGCGTGCTGTGTCACGACAGTTGAACATCCTGCAGTCCACTGTAGGGAAGGTGCTTCGAACCATTCCCAAGTGGTATCCGTACAACAACCGTGTCGTACAGCAGCTTGCACCACAGAACGCACTACGACGTGTTGACTTCGCTGTCCACTTTCCTTCAAGGATTGAAGTTGACGAGGCTCGGCCTGGACCATCCTATCGACAGACGAAGCTCACTTTTCTCCCACTGGTGAGGTCAAATGAAATGCCGTGTGGCTAGGGCCTCCCGTCGGGTATACCAGTCGCCTGGTGCAAGACTTTTGAGCCGGCCGGAGTGGCCTAGCGGTTCTAGGCGCTACAGTCTGGAACCGCGCGACCGCTACGGTCGCAGGTTCGGATCCAGCCTCGGGCATGGATGTGTGTGATGTTCCTAGGTTAGTTAGGTTTAAGTAGTTCTAGGGGACTAATGACCTCAGTCCCATAGAGCTCAGAGACATTTGAACCAAGACTTTTGAGTTTACGCCACTTTGGCGACTTGTGCGTCGATGGGGATGTTATGATGACGATGAAGACAACACAACACCCAGTCCCTGAGGGGAGAAAATCTCCATCCCAGCCGGGAATCGAACCCGGGCCCATTTACAAGGCATTCCATAGCGCTGACCACTCAGCTATCGGGGCGGACACGGTTGTGGTGAACACACAGAACTGCCGAGTGTGGGGATCTTCACCTCCAGTCACTGTGCATGAAGTTCCTCTGTATGGTGAACTTGTCACCATATGGTGTGACTTCACGGCTACGTTCATCATTGGCCCGTTCTTTTCTGAACAGGTTTGCACTCAAGGACCAAAGATGCGCAATGTGACTGGCCGGCGTTGCTACGACATGCTTCGCCAGCATGTCATACCCGCACTACAGGAGAGAGACTCATTGAACTCAACAGTTTTCATGCAAGATGGAGCCACTCTGCATATCGCTGATGAAGTTCGCCTGCTTCTCCGAAACACATTTGGAAACAATCGAATTATCAGCCGATCGTTTCCAAATGCCTTGCCAGCATGATCACCTGATCTCATTCCCAGTGATTTCTGGCTATGGGGCTACCTGAAGGACAGGGTTTACTAGAGGAACGTTCACACACGAGCCGAAGTGAAGCGCAACATATCAAGAGAGGTAACCAGCATACCTACGGACATGCCTCGTTCTGCTGTGTGGAATCCAATCCTGCGCTTTCAGACTCTTCTGGACACTGCTGGGCACCATATTGAACCCCTTTTGTAGCAGTACGTGTACCGGTATGTAATGCTATGATGTACTGTAGCAGCAGATTTAACGTGTTTTGACTGAATTGATTCTGCATAATTTCTGCTCCCCTTTTTCTCGACATTACTGCTACCAAGTTTGGTCCTTGTACGGTAGTTAGTTTCTGTGTTATAACGTGTTAAATAGCGAAAGTTAGCCACGCGGTACATATCGCCTAGAGGCCATCAAAGTAAAACGAGAGAGATTCCAACCCACATGGACGGTTACGAAGAAGCGTTCTGCCCGCGGACGATTTGCGACTGGAACAGGAAACGAGTGGGGAGTGATAGTCGTGTAGAAAACGCCCTCCACGACACACCAAACGGTGGCTCACGGATTAATTATGCGTATGCAGATGTAGGTGGATCCGCAGTTTACGTCCGTTCTCTGCATCGCGTCGTGGGTCAGAGCAGACGGGTGCTATTTCCGGGTATCGGCGTTTGGGAAGCTCTGAACGCGTTCGTCAGAGGACGACGGGGGATGGGCCCGCTGCGTGGGTGGTCTGCAGTTGGCAGACAGCGGACCACATCTCGCGCCCACCTTCCCAGTCGTCGCCGTAAAGAGGGGGAAAAAAAAGAAACACCGACGGCAGACCGCCACACACTGCGACGCCTTAACCGGCATCGGATAGCGTCACTCTTCCCGATTCTCTCTGGTCGCGATCGCGTGAGAGATTCTGAGCTCGTGCGTGTCTTGCGCCTCGGCTCAAAGCGGTACAGGACTGGGCTCTCTCAGATCGTTACAAGGAAACAGACATTGGTGACCGTAAAGTCGTTTCAGCGAAGGTCACTATTGTTCATAGAGCCAGTATAGTATTTTTCCTTTACTTTCGTGTTTAAATGAAACATTTCTTTTTAGAACACATATACACTGAAACGCCAAAGAAACTGAAACACCTTCCTAATATCGTGTAGGGCTCCCGTGAGCACGCGGAAGTGGCGCAACACGACGTGGCATGGACTCCACTAACATCTGAAGTAGTGAAGTTAACTGAAAAAATCTTCTGGGTTATTAGGCCGCGTCATGTTTCTTCTAAAATGTTCGACGTTTCGACCCCTCTGCTGGGATTTCCCTCAGGATCTTTTGGTGTCCACTACTGTCTGAGACGAGTGTCGCGTCCACTTATGAAGGGGGAGTTTTCTGGCGTTCGTGCTGGAGAAGTGGTAGCACTGTAAGTAGGCTGTTTATGTTTTCTTATTGGCAACGTTACGTAGCGCTCTCTATGAAAATCACTGGCTGTGCTGTGTGCAGTCTGTGGCTAGTTTGCATTGTTGTCTGCCATTGTAGTGTTGGCCAGCGGCAGCTGGATGTGAACAGCGCGTAGCGTTGCGCAGTTGGAGGTGAGCCGCCAGCAGTGGTGGATGTGGGAAATGAGATGGCGGATTTTTGAGTACAGAATGGATATTATGAACTGCTATGTATATTATGCTTTTTCAACACTATTAAGGTAAATACATTGTTTGTTCTCTATTAAAATCTTTCATTTGCTAACTATGCCTATCAGTAGTTAGTGCCTTCCGTAGTTTGAATCTTTTATTTAGCTGGCAGTAGTGGCGCTCGCTGTATTGCAGTAGTTCGAGTAATGAAGATTTTTGTGAGGTAAGTGATTTGTGAAAGGTATAGGTTAATGTTAGTCAGGGCCATTCTTTTGTATGGATTTTTGAAAGTCAGATTGCGTTGCGCTAAAAATAATGTGTGTCAGTTTAAGCACAGTCTTCTATAATTTTTGTAAGGGGATGTTTCAACACTGGTTAAAATTCATATGGCTACCATTGGTGGCCCATAGTCATAAGCTAATACTCCCACTCTAAAGTAGTGCTGGAGGGAACTGACTCCATGAATCCTGCAGGGAAGTTCATAAATCCGTAAGTGTACGAGAGGATGGAGATCTCTTCTGAACAGCGCGTTGCAAGGAATCCGAGATATGCTCAATAATGTTCATGTCTGGGGAGTTTGGTGGCCGGCGGGCGTGTTTAATCTCAGAACAGTGTTCCTGGAGCAACTCTATTGCCCAAGTCCGTCGGAATGCACAGTGGACATGAATGGATGTAGGTCATCAGACAGGATGCTACCGTACGTTTCACAGGTCACAGTCGTATCTAGACGTAACCGGGGTCCCATATCACTCCAACTGCAAAACACCCGACACCATTACAGAGCCGCCATCTGTTTGAACAGTCCCCTGCTGACATGCAGGGTCCATGGATCCATGAGGTTGTCTCCGTACCCGTACACGTCCATCCACTCGATACAATCTGAAGTGAGACTCGTCCGACCGACCAGGCAACATGTTTCCAGGCATCAACAGTCCAATGTCGGTGTTGACGGGCCCAGGCGAGGCGTAAAGCTTTATCTAGTGCAGTCATCAAGGGTACACTAGTCGGCCTGAAAACCCATATAGATGAAATTTCGTTGAATGGATCACACGCTGGCACTTGTTGATGGCTCAGCATTGAAATCTGCAGCAATTTGCGGAAGGGTTGCACTTCTGTCACGTTGAACGATTCTCTTCAGTCGTCGTTGGTCCCGTTCGTGCAGGATGTTTTTCCGGGCGCAGCGATGTCGGACATTTGATGTTCTGCCGGATTCCTGATATTCACAGTACACTCGTGAAATGGTCGTACGGAAAAATCCCCACGTCATCGCTACCTCGGAGATGCTGTGTCCCATCGCCCGTGCGCCGACTGTAACGCGACGTTCAAACTCACTTAAATGTTGATAACCTGCCACTGTAGTAGCAGTAACCGATCTACCAACTGCTCCAGACATTTGTCTTATACAAGCATTACCGACTGCAACGCCGTGTTCTGCCTGTTTATGTATCTCTGTATTCGAATACGCACCCCTATACAAGTTTCTCTGGCGCCTCACTGTATAATATTTCGTGCAAATTTCCAATTAATCGACAATGTTACTCTGCAATAAAGTTGATCTTTCCATCGAGATCTTCCAAAATCGAACAAAATGTATCCATTAAGGAAAGCAGATAAAATTCGCATGTTACATTCCTAAGAGCCATTCTCCACTCTTTCCACATACGCAAGTTAAAGCGTCGACAAGTGTGGCTTAGATTGAAAGCAATAGTTGTGGCAGCAATTGAGAATTTTATGCCGACTAAATACGTAAGAGACGTGAGAGTTGTCCCCATGTTACACAAGGGCAGGTGAGAACACAGCTACAGAAGGCAACGAAAAATGCATGCCAGGTTTAAAAGATGCAAAATCTCCAAGAATGAAGACGGTTCGTACAAGTTCGAAATATAGTGTGGACTTCAGTCATACAAATATCGGTGTGTAACACGTTGAAGGGACATGAAATGGTCGCACTGGCGCAGTCACGAATAAGGTAGGTGGTAGACTCCGGGTTATTGGTAGAATACTGGGGAAGTGTTATCATCCTGAAAAGGAGATTGCCTGCAAATCACTCGTGCGGCCAACATCGTGGGAGTGTGAGGAATTCGTACCAAATACGACTAACAGGGGGTACTGAACGTAAACAGAGAAGAGCAGCACGAACGGTCACAGGTTTGTTTGACCCGAGGCAGAGCATCAGAGGAATGCTGAAGAAACTGAACTGAAAGACTCTTGAAGACAGACGGAAACTGCACTCCTGGAAATGGAAAAAAGAACACATTGACACCGGTGTGTCAGACCCACCATACCTGCTCCGGACACTGCGAGAGGGCTGTACAAGCAATGATCACACGCAGGGCACAGCGGACACACCAGGAACCGCGGTGTTGGCCGTCGAATGGCGCTAGCTGCGCAGCATTTGTGCACCGCCGCCGTCAGTGTCAGCCAGTTTGCCGTGGCATACGGAGCTCCATCTCAGTCTTTAACACTGGTAGCATGCCGCGACAGCGTGGACGTGAACCGTATGTGCAGTTGACGGACTTTGAGCGAGGGCGTATAGTGGGCATGCGGGAGGCCGGGTGGACGTACCGCCGAATTGCTTAACACGTGGGGCATGAGGTCTCCACAGTACATCGATGTTGTCGCCAGTGGTCGGCGGAAGGTGCACGTGCCCGTCGACCTGGGACCGGACCGCAGCGACGCACGGATGCACGCCAAGACCGTAGGATCCTACGCAGTGCCGTAGGGGACCGCACCGCCACTTCCCAGCAAATTAGGGACACTGTTGCTCCTGGGGTATCGGTGATGACCATTCGCAACCGTCTCCATGAAGCTGGGCTACGGTCCCGCACACCGTTAGGCCGTCTTCCGCTCACGCCCCAACATCGTGCAGCCCGCCTCCAGTGGTGTCGCGACAGGCGTGAATGGAGGGACGAATGGAGACGTGTCGTCTTCAGCGAGAGAGTCGCTTCTGCCTTGGTGCCAATGATGGTCGTATGCGTGTTTGGCGCCGTGCAGGTGAGCGCCACAATCAGGACTGCATACGACCGAGGCACACAGGGCCAACACCCGGCATCATGGTGTGGGGAGCGATCTCCTACACTGGCCGTACACCACTGGTGATCGTCGAGGGGACACTGAATAGTGCACGGTACATCCAAACCGTCATCGAACCCATCGTTCTACCATTCCTAGGCCGGCAAGGGAACTTGCTGTTCCAACAGGACAATGCACGTCCGCATGTATCCCGTGCCACCCAACGTGCTCTAGAAGGTGTAAGTCAACTACCCTGGCCAGCAAGATCTCCGGATCTGTCCCCCATTGAGCATGTTTGGGACTGGATGAAGCGTCGTCTCACGCGGTCTGCACGTCCAGCACGAACGCTGGTCCAACTGAGGCGCCAGGTGGAAATGGCATGGCAAGCCGTTCCACAGGACTACATCCAGCATCTCTACGATCGTCTCCATGGGAGAATAGCAGCCTGCATTGCTGCGAAAGGTGGATATACACTGTACTAGTGCCGACATTGTGCATGCTCTGTTGCCTGTGTCTATGTGCCTGTGGTTCAGTCAGTGTGATCATGTGATGTATCTGACCCCAGGAATGTGTCAATAAAGTTTCCCCTTCCTGGGACAATGAATTCACGGTGTTCTTATTTCAATTTCCAGGAGTGTATTCCGAGAAATTCTACGAACAAAGTTTCAAAAGATGACTTTAAATCATAACTCTAGGAACACACTACAATCCCCTATGTATCGCTCACATTGGGGACTGTGAAGACGAGGTCAGATTAATTACGGGAGACTCAGAGACATTCTCCCTGTGCTCCACACGTGAACGAAACGGGAGAAAGCGCTATCAACTGGTACAGTGGGACGTACCCTCTGCCGTGCACTTCTCGGTGGGTGGCAGATTACAGCTGTAGATACAGACTGAATTTCCCTACTACTCTACCAGTGAAACGGAGTCTGACACCTGCTTTTTACCTACGACTGAATGTACGTGATCTGCACATTTCACTCCCCTACAGAGTGTTAAACACATCTATTTGTCCGAGTGGGACGATTCCCACTGTGACTCTCATATTATCTTCGTAGGATACTAAGATTTTTTCGTTTTATGAAGTCCAAAATGTTAGGTTCCTGAACTTTTAAAGAGGGTTTCCAGTCTTTACATCAGTCTGTCTTACCAAATTCCGGCTGAATGTTGTACAGCTACTTTCAGACAGTACCTCATTGTAGATAACTTCAACATCTGCGCTAATTCTGAAGTAGTTATTAATATTCTCTGAAGGGTCCTTGATACAGAATACGAACAGAGAGAGTAGCAACATGACTGCCTAGGAGCACACCCGAGGTTACTTTTATATCTGTCGGTGTATCTCCGTCCAAGGTAATTCGCTTCCTGCTCCCTACAGAAAAGAAATACTCAATTCAGTGATAAATTTCGCCTGATTCTGTATTTGATGGTGTTTTCGATAATAACCATAGGTGCTGTACTTAGTCAACTGGTCTTATGAACCCAGGATATACTGCACCCACCTACTAGCGTTGGTTGACGCTTTTCAGAATGTCACATGTGAGTAGTGCGATTTGGGTTTCACATAACCGATTTTTTTCAGAATTCATGCCGATGGGGATGGAGGAGGTTATTCTTTTCGAAATACTTCATAACATTTGACCTCGGAATATGTTCTAAGATCGAAAAAAACGCATTTCAACGACATAGGACGGTACTTTCGTGGATAACTTCTTTTATCCTTGTTCTAGCCGGGTTGAAATGTGTATATATTAGGAGAACTAGTTAAGAAAGATGTACACGTCATGTGAAATAACTGCTTGTTTGGTGTACTTGACAATTGGTTTTAAATGTTTGCCATTATGAGCATCTTTGCAAGTATTAACACACGTGTTCTTTGGGTACTGGAGGTTGTTTTGTTATTGAATGCATCTCGGAGAGCGAAGGAGTCGGAAGCAGTTGTCGTCGAGAGAGAGAGAGAGAGAGAGAGAGAGAGAGAGAGAGAGAGAGAGAGAGGACCGCACAGAGGATGGAATTTTAGTTGAGATGCTCCCTAGCGTGTGACTCAGATTGAGTTTGAAGTATTAAGTGGAGATGATTTTATAGAGTCGTCGATACTTCTGGGAAAAAGGTGACCTGTACTGAGTTTATTTTGCTGCAAGCGCTAGCCGAGTAATTACTGTAGTGCAAAGAGCTCATCGAGCTTAATTCTGTTTGCGTGTTGGTATCCACAGTGAATTATCAGTCGTCTATTCCGAGTTCTACTTCGTTTCCTCCGACAATTGTTCATCAAGAGTACTTCATTTAAAAAAAGCAAAGAGTAAATTTTAGGAGTTTTAGGTAGTCTTTGTGAAACTAATTTCTGTGATATATGACAGAGGCTGAGAAAAATTATTGTCCACGCTAGTTCGAGTTTCTTTTCTGTCCATTAAAAAGGATTCAGCATATGTGCAGAATCTTTCCTTTTGTTTTTTACATATGTTTCACAAAGCTTATTCTCACACACTAAGTGGAAGATAGATTTGGGATAAGTTGCCTTGTCACGCCCTGCACTGTTGCGTGGACGATGAACTGTGTTTTAGAAAATGAATCAACGTTTAATTTACGAAAGTAAAATAGAATAACAAAATGCAGTTCGACAAGCAGTGATTCACTACAGCTAACCCAGTTCAATTCTTCACTTTCTTGCAATGTGCAGACAAAATGGAGCCGAGTTACAAGTTGCACAGGTAAGAAAAAACTGTAGTGCCTAAAAAAGGCTTTGAGGAAAAATGAGGAACAATATTTATTTGCAAAATTTTCTTGTAATTCAGTACATGCGTTTTACTAACATAGCACAGTTTCAGTACGTGGCAGTTACCCAATGTGTGCGACTGATTGATAAGAAAGTAATGCAGAATATTACTGATGACTCTTCTCTATTATTCGGTTACAAATAGTCAGATGCAGTTTAGAGTAATTGGTATCACACCCATAGAATGTTAATTTACACAGATATATTCGTGTTTAAAAGTATGGTAGCTAAGGCGTTCTAGATCAGAATCTGTAACAGGAATTTAAAAGTTGTACAGGTTCCAAGTAAAACGTAATTATTGTATCGTCCATTCAGTTACAATAGCACAAATCTCGTATGAAGAAAGTTACAGCGTGTGTACTGTGCTTTCTCCCAGCTGTTGGGCAAAAGTTCTAGTTCGATGTATCTGCGCCGTATCGTGGTTAAAAGAGGGGCTGATTCAGCCACAAAACTGGGCCCTTGCGGTCTCTTCAGTATTGACAATGGCAAATGTTTCTCAGAGTTCGTAGACTAAAAGTGGGCGACAATTATTGAACTACACTCCTGGAAATTGAAATAAGAACACCGTGAATTCATTGTCCCAGGAAGGGGAAACTTTATTGACACATTCCTGGGGTCAGATACATCACATGATCACACTGACAGAACCACAGGCACATAGACACAGGCAACAGAGCATGCACAATGTCGGCACTAGTACAGTGTATATCCACCTTTCGCAGCAATGCAGGCTGCTATTCTCCCATGGAGACGATCGTAGAGATGCTGGATGTAGTCCTGTGGAACGGCTTGCCATGCCATTTCCACCTGGCGCCTCAGTTGGACCAGCGTTCGTGCTGGACGTGCAGACCGCGTGAGACGACGCTTCATCCAGTCCCAAACATGCTCAATGGGGGACAGATCCGGAGATCTTGCTGGCCAGGGTAGTTGACTTACACCTTCTAGAGCACGTTGGGTGGCACGGGATACATGCGGACGTGCATTGTCCTGTTGGAACAGCAAGTTCCTTTGCCGGTCTAGGAATGGTAGAACGATGGGTTCGATGACGGTTTGGATGTACCGTGCACTATTCAGTGTCCCCTCGACGATCACCAGTGGTGTACGGCCAGTGTAGGAGATCGCTCCCCACACCATGATGCCGGGTGTTGGCCCTGTGTGCCTCGGTCGTATGCAGTCCTGATTGTGGCGCTCACCTGCACGGCGCCAAACACGCATACGACCATCATTGGCACCAAGGGAGAAGCGACTCTCATCGCTGAAGACGACACGTCTCCATTCGTCCCTCCATTCACGCCTGTCGCGACACCACTGGAGGCGGGCTGCACGATGTTGGGGCGTGAGCGAAAGACGGCCTAACGGTGTGCGGGACCGTAGCCCAGCTTCATGGAGACGGTTGCGAATGGTCCTCGCCGATACCCCAGGAGCAACAGTGTCCCTAATTTGCTGGGAAGTGGCGGTGCGGTCCCCTACGGCACTGCGTAGGATCCTACGGTCTTGGCGTGCATCCGTGCGTCGCTGCGGTCCGGTCCCAGGTCGACGGGCACGTGCACCTTCCGCCGACCACTGGCGACAACATCGATGTACTGTGGAGACCTCACGCCCCACGTGTTGAGCAATTCGGCGGTACGTCCACCCGGCCTCCCGCATGCCCACTATACGCCCTCGCTCAAAGTCCGTCAACTGCACATACGGTTCACGTCCACGCTGTCGCGGCATGCTACCAGTGTTAAAGACTGCGATGGAGCTCCGTATGCCACGGCAAACTGGCTGACACTGACGGCGGCGGTGCACAAATGCTGCGCAGCTAGCGCCATTCGACGGCCAACACCGCGGTTCCTGGTGTGTCCGCTGTGTCGTGCGTGTGATCATTTCTTGTACAGCCCTCTCGCAGTGTCCGGAGCAAGTATGGTGGGTCTGACACACCGGTGTCAATGTGTTCCTTTTTCCATTTCCAGGAGTGTATATGAAAAGAGACGTAAATTAGTTACGAACTGCTGTGTGCACACACTTTATTCAACATGTAGATGTCACTAGAGATATTGTGATTTACGTTATGACATGTTAGATTTGCCTGCCATCGTTGGCGATGATGTGGCGCTGACGAATAGCGAAATTATGCGTGACCCGCTGAAGTGCATTAACATTGATGCTGTCGATGACTTCCAGAAAGGCTGTTTTCAGCTTAGCAATGGTTTTGGAGTTATTGCCGTACACCTTGACTTTAACACAGCCGCACAAGAAGGAATCTCACGTTTTCAGATCCGGAGAATATGGTGGCCAATCGAGGCCTAGACCAGTAGCCAGAATGCGGTCCCCAACGTGCTCCTCCGGGGCATAAAGCACTTCGTGCTTCGATGGGGTCGAACTCTGTCTTGCATGAAATCTTGTCGATATCAGGGTGACTTTGGATAATGGGGACGAAATTATCTCCCAAAACCTTCACGTAACCGTTCGGTAGTCGTGGTGCCGTCAAGGAATATCGCACCGATTATTCCGTGACTGGAGGTTGCACACCACACAGTCACACGTTGGGGGTGAAGAGACTTCTCGATCGCGAAATGCGGATTATCGGTCCACCAAATGCGCCAGTTTTGCTTATTGATGTATCCATCCAAATGAAAGTGGGCTTCGTCGCTAAACCATACCATATTCACATACTACACTACTGCCCATTAAAATTGCTACAACAAGAACAAGTGCAGATGATAAACGGGTATTCATTGGACAAATATATTATACTAGAACTGACATGTGATTACATTTTTTCGCAATTTGGGTGCATAGATCCTGAAAAATCAGTACCCAGAACAACCACCTCTGGCCGTAATAACAGCCTTGATACGCTTGGGCATTGAGGCAAACACAGCTTGGACGGTGTGTACAGGATCAGCTGCCCGTGCAGCTTCAACACGATACCACAGTTCATCAAGAGTAGTGACTGGCGTATTGTGACGAGCCAGTTGCTTAGCCACCACTGAGCAGACGTTTTCAATTGGTAAGAGATCTGGAGAATGTGTTGGCCAGGGCAGCAGATGAACATTTTCTGTATCCAGAAAGTCCCGTACAGGACCTGCAATGTGCTGTCATGCATTATCCTGCTGAAATGTAGGGTTTCGCAGAGATCGAATGAAGGGTAGAGCCACGGATCGTAGCACATCTGAAATGTAACGTCCACTGTTCAAAGTGCCGTCAATGCGAACAAGAGGTGACCGAGACGTGTAACCAATGGCACCCCATACCATCACGCCGGGTGATACGCCAGTATGGCGATGACGAATACACGCTTCCAATGTGCGTTTACCGCGATGTCGCCAAACACGGATGCGACCATCATGATGCTGTAAACAGAACCAGGATTCATCCGAAAAAATGACGTTTTGCCATTCGTGCACCCAGGTTCGTCGTGGAGTACACCATCGCAGGCGCTCCTGACTGTGATGCAGCGTCAAGGGTAACCGCAGCCACTGTCTCCGAGCTGATAGACCATGCTGCTGCAAACGTCGTCGAAATGTTCGTGTAGATGGTTGTTGTCTTGCAAACGTCCCTATCTGTTGACTCATGGATCGAGACGTGGCTGCACGATCCGTTACAGCCATGCGGATAAGATGCCTGTCATCTCGACTGCTAGTAATACGAGGCCGTTGGGATCCAGCACGGCGTTCTGTATTACCCTCCTTAACACACCGATTCCATATTCTGCTAACATTCATTGGATCTCGACCAACGCGAGCAACAACGTCGCGATACGATAAACCGCAATCGCGATAGGCTACAATCCGACCTTTATCAAAGTTGGAAACGTGATGGTACGTATTTCTCCTCCTTACGCGAGGCATCACAACAACGTTTCACCAGGCGAACCCGGTCAGTTGCTGTTTTGTGTATGAAAAATCGGTTGGAAACTTTGCTCATGTCAGCACGTCGTAGGTGTCGCCACCGGCGCCAACCTTGTGTGAAATGCTCTGAAAAGCTTGTCATTTGCATATCACAGGATCTTCTTCCTGTCGGTTAAATTTCGCGTCTGTAGCACGTAATCTTGGTGGTGTAGCAGATTCAATGGCCAGTAGTGTAATTCCCATGATGCATTAGTCGGTGCAGTACTCCTGCCTTTTCCTGCGTGTCGCTGCGGGTGACGTATCCTACGAGACGTCTCTGATAAAGAAACGACGGCACTTCGTGCGATGCGGCCCTCCTCTTTGTGAACTGGGAACGCCTTGCTGAGGTCTTAGTCCAGGTGGCGAGCTCCCGAGTCGGCGCGAGGTTGCGAGTTCCCTGCAGCAGGGCGTCAGCTGTCAGCTGCAGCTGCAGCTGCTGTAACGCAAGGTTCCAAACAGACGGCACGTGCTACGCCCACCCGCGGGAAGAACACGGCACTTAAAGCACACTCGGAGGAAGGCGTGCGCCACAGAGCGGAGCACACGCGACCTGTTGCCGGGGCGTGTGTTGTGCGGCAGGCTGCGACCTGCGACACGCGTCACAGCCGGCGGCAGTCATCCTCCTGTGCCAGCTGGCCTCTGCCCTCCAGATGACGGCAATGACAGACTCCGGCAACAGCTGCCCGGGGCACTGCTGGGCAGGTGGAGCGACACTTGCTGCACGCCCACAGCAAACATCGTCATCATCATTTAAGACTGATTATGCCTTTCAGCGTTCAGTCTGGAGCATAGCCCCCCTTATACAGTTCCTCCATGATCCCCTATTCACTGCTAACTTTGGTGCCTCTTCTGATGTTAAACCTATTACTTCAAAATCATTCTTAACCGAATCCAGGTACCTTCTCCTCGGTCTGCCCCGACTCCTCCTACCCTCTACTGCTGAATCCATGAGTCTCTTGGGTAACCTTGCTTCTCCCATGCGTGTAACATGACCCCACCATCTAAGCCTGTTCGCCCTGACTGCTACATCTATAGAGTTCATTCCCAGTTTTTCTTTGATTTCCTCATTGTGAACACCCTCCTGCCATTGTTCCCATCTACTAGTACCTGCAATCATCCTAGCTACTTTCATATCTTGTTGATAAGGTAACCTGAATCCACCCAGCTTTCGCTCCCATACAACAAAGTTGGTCGGAAGATTGAACGGTGCACAGATAACTTAGTCTTGGTACTGACTTTCTTCTTGCAGAAGAGAGTAGATCGTAGCTGAGCGCTCACTGCATTAGCTTTGCTACACCTCGCTTCCAGTTCTTTCACTATGTTGCCATCCTGTGAGAATATGCATCCTAAGTACTTGAAACCGTCCACCGGTTCTAACTTTGTTCGTCCTATTTGGCACTCAATCCGTTTATATCTCTTTCCCACTGACATTACTTTCGTTTTGGAGATGCTAATCTTCATACCATAGTCCTTACATTTCTGATCTAGCTCTGAAATATTACTTTGCAAACTTTCAATCAAATCTGCCATCACAACTAAGTCATCCGCATATGCAAGACTGCTTATTTTGTGTTCACATATCTTAATCTCACCCAGCCAGTCTATTGTTTTCAACATATGATCCAAAAATAATACGAACAACAGTGGACACAGGTTGCAGCCTTGTCTTATCCCTGAAACAACTCTGAACCATGAACTCAATTTACTGTCAACTCTAACTGCTGCCTGACTATCCATGTAAAGACCTTTAATTGCTTGCAAAAGTTTGCCTCCTATTCCATAATCTTGTAGGACAGACAATAACTTCCTCCTAGGAACCCGGTCATATGCCTTTTCTAGATCTATAAAGCATAGATACAATTCCCTGTTCCACTCATAACACTTCTCCATTATTTGCCGTAAGCTAAAGATCTGGTCCTGACAACCTCTAAGAGGCCTAAACCCACACTGGTTCCAATTGGTCCTCAACTAATACTCGCACTTTCCTTTCAACAATACCTGAGAAGATTTTACCCACAACGCTGATTAAAGAGACACAGCAAACAGCAAACGACCCAACATTTTACCCGCACAAGTACACTGGGCGGAAATGGAAAGCGTTACACCGCCAAGTAGAGGACAGAAGTGAGCTCTGCGTACTCGCTGTACACTCGCCAGCGGCTCCTGTGACGTCATCTCCAAACTCTCCGTCTCCGTAAGCTCGGACACTCGACTCGCAAGTCTGTGGCCGCCGCCGGTTTGACCGAAAAACTCGTTCCTCCAGTCAGTCGCCGGGTACGAGGGGACCACACCACCGCAGGAAGGAGAGCGAGTACACGAGTTCGCAGGTGCCGGCGCAACGGAGAACTCGCCGCATTCTCCCTACTTACGCAACCGTCGAGCGCGACGGGTATTGCGTACCAATTCAACGACTGATCACTTAGTAGTAGATATTGTTTCGTTTACGCATACACTCATGCTCATAAATTAAGGATAACTGCAGAATGCGGTCCCACACAACGTGGCACTACTCAAAACTGGCCCTAATACACTACTAGCCATTAAAATTGCTACACCACGAAGATGGCGTGCTACAGACGCGAAATTTAACCGACAGGAAGAAGATGCTGTGATATGCAAATGAGTAGCTTTTCAGAGCATTCACGCTGGCCGAAGTGGCCGTGCGGTTAAAGGCGCTGCAGTCTGGAACCGCAAGGCCACTACGGTCGCAGGTTCGAATCCTGCCTCGGGCATCGATGTTTGTGATGTCCTTAGGTTAGTTAGGTTTAACTAGTTCTAAGTTCTAGGGGACTAATGACCTCAGAAGTTGAGTCCCATAGTGCTCAGAGCCATTTGAACCATCAGAGCATTCACACAACGTTGGCGACACCTACAACGTGCTGACATGAGGAAAGTTTCAAATCGATATCTCATACACAAACAGCAGCTGACCGGCGTTGCCTCGTGAAACGTTGTTGTGATGCCTCGTGTAAGGAGGAGAAATGCGTACCATCAAGTTTCCGACTTTGATAAAGGTCGGATTGTAGCCTATCGCGATTGCGGTTTATCGTATCGCGACATGGCTGCTCGCGTTGGTCGAGATGCAATGAATGTTAGCAGAATATGGAATCAGTGGGTTAAGGAGGGTAATACGGAACGCCGTGCTGGATCCCGACGGCCTCGTATCACTAGCAGTCGAGATGACAGGCATCTTATCCGCATAGCTGTAACGGTTCGTGCAGCCACGTCTCGATCCATGAGTCAACAGATGGGGACGTTTGCAAGACAACAACCATCTGCACGAGCAGTTCGACGACGTTTGCAGCAGCATGGACTATCAGCTTGGAGACCCTGGCTGCGGTTACCCTTGACGCTGCATCACAGACGGGAGCGCCTGCGATGGTGTACTCGACGACGAACCTCGGTGCACGAATAGCAAAACGTCATTTTTTCGGATAAATCCAGGTTCTGTTTACAGCATAATGATGGTCGCATCGGTGTTTGGCGACATCGCAGTGAATGCCCATTGGAAGCGTGTATTCGTCATCGCCTTACTGCCGTATCATCCGGCGTGATGGTATGGGGTGCCATTGGTTATACGACTCGGTCATCCATCAGGAGGAAGGTGGGACCCACTGCACCCCCGGAAAGGCGGACATACTGGTGCAGAATGACGTCCCGATACACCTGACCTGTTACAGTTCCTCTGTCAAAGACACGCAGGGGTGTACGTGCACCAATCATAATCCGGCCCCACACCATCAAACCACGACCTCCCTATAGGTCCCTTTCAAGGACATTAAGGGTTGGTATCTGGTTCCTGGTTCAGGCCAGATGAAAACCCGTCGAGAATCACTTTTCAACCTATACCTGGACTCGCCCGTGAACATAACCTGGAACCACTGTTCCAATGACCATGTACTGTGTTCTTGACACCGGGTTCTCCTGTGACCATGGGTGAGTGGAATGCGCCTTGCAGGTCTCCGGGCGAATAAACCGTGTCTGTTCAGTCGTCTGTAGACTGTGTGTCTGGAGATAACTGTTCCAGTGGCTACGGTACACTATGTACGTCCAATACTGTAGCGCCTGGACACGTTTCCTGTCTGCTGGAGTCGTTGCCATCTTGAGATCACGCTTTGTGGCACACGGAGGGCCTGTGCTACGACCTGCTGTGTTTGACCAGCCTCCAGTCGCCCTAGTGTTCTGCCCCTCATAACGTCATCAATATGTGTTCTTTGAACCATTGTCAACACACAGTCACCATTAGCACGTCTGAAAACGTCTGCACACTTACTCGCTGCACCAACATACCTCTGCGTATGTGGACTGCTGCCAGCGCCACCGTGCGACGACTGCAGGTCAAATGCACCGCATGGTCATATCCCGAGGTGATTTAAACCCGCCCACCAGAGCGTTGTTTCACCATGTACCAGCATTATCCTTAATTTATGAGCATGAGTGTATTTATGAAGATATACGGGTTGAGTCACTATTGTCACCAAGAATAGCTCCGAAAGTATGATAGGAGCTGAAAAGTTTGTGGGACAAAAGTTGCATCGGACAACGGGGCCCATAATATGACATTGGTTTTTTGTTGCTAGGTGAGGTCGCATCAGAGATATGAAGGTCAACTTTGTTTTTTTTTTAATGGAATGCTACAGTTTCGTACTTACTTTCTGATAGCGGCTAACGAGACGAATCTAATGATGGGATGAGAAGTTCCGCCTTATGCAATACACCTTATTTCTTTTGTTTCACCCATACATGTTTCAGCACTTTTGTGCTATCATCAGTGGGTTCTATTTATTTTTAACTGTAAATTTGTTGTTAACATATTAATATTTTCGTCGTTTACAACATTATGTAAAAGTTGCATTTATAACTTAATTGGCGAAAAGTAACATACCTTACATTATATTATTGTCCTCTTGTTTTGGTAGCTGTTATGCTACACAATATACAACATGTCATCTGCAAACAGCAAAACGTAATTTATTTTCTATTTGTTATGTATTTACGAACGGAAATAAGACTGTATCACGTTTTCTTTCTGTAACTTACAGTTTTGAAGTTGTGGTAGGTTTTCCTGTTTTGTTGGCGAAGTAAATGGGCTTACTTCTTTGCCTGTGTTCGTGTGGCAATGCAGTTTCTCAATTATTCAAAACGTAGGCGGAGTTTTCGCTGCCATTACGTGTTGTTGTGGTTGTGTGGCGTTCATTTGTTTCGTAGCGTGTTCTGTTGGCTGAGGCGCGCGAGTTTGAGTTGTATTTGGTGTCAGTTGTGTGTGGTTTATGTGGGTTTGTCTGTGTGTGATGAGTACTGGGGCAGAGAGGGTGTGTGTGTGTGTGTGTGTGTGTGTGAGAGAGAGAGAGAGAGAGAGAGAGAGAGAGAGAGAGAGAGAGAGAAAGAAAGAAAGAAAGAAAAGAGAGAGGATTTATGTGTGTGTGTGTGTGTGTGTGTGTTTTACATGTACAGTTCTTCTATTGTGGTGAAGAGAGTTTTGTTGCACAGTGATGTGTATTCATTGAGTACTTTCTTTCCTTGGGCTATTGATTTTTGGATGTAGCAAGCACGGAGACAACAAGAAGAACTGCACCACAAGATGAATCTAATGATGTGTAACAGTAAGGTCTTCGAAGGCCACAAAGGTGGCATGAACGTCCATTTACAGAAGGCGTTCAAAGTGATGACCATTGGTATCAATGCAGCGCTGCAATCTTCTTGAGTGGCACTTCTTATCACGTCGGCACTTATCGAAGCACATGCTCTGACAATTCTCTCTCACATATCTTCAGGTGTAGCTGGAACGTCTTTATAAATAATGTCTTTAACGAATCCCCACAAGAACAAATCCGGAGGCGTCAAGTCTGGCGAAGTAGCCGGCCACGACACGTCTCCTCCACGTCCAATCCAGCGATTCGGGGACTGCCTCTGCAACTCATTTCTGGCCGTCAGCGAAAAATGTGCCGGACACCCATCGTGCTGATACCACATTCTGTTCCTTTTTCCTAAAGGTATTTCTTCTAATAACAGACCTAATGTTTCTTGCAGGAATGTGGTGTATTTCATACCATTAAGATTTCCTTCGATGAAATAGGGGCCTACAATTTTGGCCTCCAGAATCCCACACCACACATTCACCAACCAATGTTTTTGATGTGCGACTTGCCGCAGTCAACATGGATTTTCAGTTGCCCAATAATGCATGTTATGCAAATTAACATTTCCATGGTTCGTGAATGTAGCCTCGTCAGTAAATAAAATCAAATTATAAATGTCTCATCCCTCTGAATCTGAAGTTGAGCCCATCGGTAGAATTCAGTTAATTCTTGGTGGAGACTGATATGGTAACGATGATACTTACGGCGATGCAGAACAAGAACAACACTATTCTGGCTCATTCCAGATTCCCTTGCGATTCGACGCGAACTAACACAAGGATCTAGAGCCACAGTGGCAAGAGTACCAATTTCCGTTTCCTTGTTAGCAACTTTCCTTTGCCGGATATGTTTCCGATGCTTTAAAGATCCACGTGTTCTCACTTTATCACACGCACATTTAAATGTACGACGTGTAGGGTGAGTACGTTGAGGATGTCTTTCAGCGAGAGAGAATCGTCAGAGCATGTACTTCTATAAGTGTCGAAGCGATAATGAATACCACTCAATCCATGACATGGAGATTGCAGCACTGTGTTGATACCGATGGTCATCACTTCGAACACCTTCTGTAAGTGAATGTTCATGCCACCTTCTTGACCTTCGTTGACCTTCAAAGACCTTAGTGTTACACATTATTGGACTCTTCTCGATAGCCGCTATGATAAATAAGTACCAAACTGTAACATCCCATTAAAAAAAAAAAACAAAGTTGACCATATTTCTGACGCGACCCCACCTAGCAACAAAAAACCAACGTCATATTATGGACCCCGTTGTCCCATGCAACATTTGTCCCACAAATTTTTAGCTTCTGTCATACAGGGTGTTTCAAAAATGACCGGTATATTTGAAACGGCAATAAAAACTAAACGAGCAGCGATAGAAATACACCGTTTGTTGCAATATGCTTGGGACAACAGTACATTTTCAGGTGGACAAACTTTCGAAATTACAGTAGTTACAATTTTCAACAACAGATGGCGCTGCAAGTGATGTGAAAGATATAGAAGACAACGCAGTCTGTGGGTGCGCCATTCTGTACGTCGTCTTTCTGCTGTAAGCGTGTGCTGTTCACAACGTGCAAGTGTGCTGTAGACAACATGGTTTATTCCTTAGAACAGAGGATTTTTCTGGTGTTGGAATTCCACCGCCTAGAACACAGTGTTGTTGCAACAAGACGAAGTTTTCAACGGAGGTTTAATGTAACCAAAGGACCGAAAAGCGATACAATAAAGGATCTGTTTGAAAAATTTCAACGGACTGGGAACGTGACGGATGAACGTGCTGGAAAGGTAGGGCGACCACGTACGGCAACCACAGAGGGCAACGCGCAGCTAGTGCAGCAGGTGATCCGACAGCGGCCTCGGGTTTCCGTTCGCCGTGCTGCAGCTGCGGTCCAAATGACGCCAACGTCCACGTATCGTCTCATGCGCCAGAGTTTACACCTCTATCCGTACAAAATTCAAACGCGGCAACCCCTCAGCGCCGCTACCATTGCTGCACGAGAGACATTCGCTAACGATATAGTGCACAGGATCGATGACGGCGATATGCAGGTGGGCAGCATTTGGTTTACTGACGAAGCTTATTTTTACCTGGACGGCTTCGTCAATAAACAGAACTGGCGCATATGGGGAACCGAAAAGCCCCATGTTGCAGTCCCATCGTCCCTGCATCCTCAAAAAGTACTGGTCTGGGCCGCCATTTCTTCCAAAGGAATCAGTGGCCCATTTTTCAGATCCGAAACGATTACTGCATCACGCTATCTGGACATTCTTCGTGAATTTGTGGCGGTACAAACTGCCTTAGACGACACTGCGAACACCTCGTGGTTTATGCAAGATGGTGCCCGGCCACATCGCACGGCCGACGTCTTTAATTTCCTGAATGAATATTTCGACGATCGTGTGATTGCTTTGGGCTATCCGAAACATACAGGAGGCGGCGTGGATTGGCCTCCCTATTCGCCAGACATGAACCCCTGTGACTTCTTTCTGTGGGGACACTTGAAAGACCAGGTGTACCGCCAGAATCGAGAAACAATTGAACAGCTGAAGCAGTACATCTCATCTGCATGTGAAGCCATTCCGCGAGACACGTTGTCAAAGGTTTCGGGTAACTTCATTCAGAGACTACGCCATATTATTGCTACGCATGGTGGATATGTGGAAAATATCGTACTATAGAGTTTCCCAGACCGCAGCGCCATCTGTTGTTGAAAATTGTAACTACTGTAATTTCGAAAGTTTGTCTGCCTGAAAATGTACTGTTGTCCCAAGCATATTGCAACAAACGGTGTATTTCTATCGCTGCTCGTTTAGTTTTTATTGCCGTTTCAAATATACCGGTCATTTTTGAAACACCCTGTATGTATATGTGAATGTACACTATGTGATCAAAAGTATCCGTACACCCCCAAAAACATACGTCTTTCATATTAGGTGCATTGTGCTGCCACCTACTGCCAGGTACTCCGTATCAGCGACTTCAGTAGTCATTAGACATCGTGAGAGAGCAGAATGGGGCGCTCCGCGGAACTCGCGGACTTCGAACGTGGTCAGGTGATTGGGTGTCATTTGCGTCATACGTCTGTTCGCGAGATTTCCATACTCCTAAACATTCCTAGGCCCACTGTTTCCGAAGTGATAGTGAAGTGGAAACGTGAAGGGACACGTACAGCACAAAAGCGTACAAGCCGACCTCGTCTGTTGAGTGACAGAGACCGCCGACAGATGAAGGGGGTGATAATGTGTTATTGGCAGACATCTATCCAGGCCATCACACAGGAATTTCAAACTGCATCAGGATTCACTGCAAGTACTATGACAGTTAGGCGGGAGGTGAGAAATCTTGCATTCCATGGTCGAGCGGCTGCTGATAACCCACACATCACGCCGGTAAATGCCAAACGACGCCTCGTTAGGTGTAAGGAGCGTAACCATTGGACGATTGAACAGTGGAAAAACGTCGTGTGGAGTGACGAATGACGGTACACAATGTGGCGATCCGACGGCAGGGTGTGGGTACGGCGAATGCCCGGTGAACGACATCTGCCAGCGTGTGTAGTGCCAACAGTAAAATTCTGGAGCGGTGGTTTTACGGTGTGGTCGTGCTTTTCATGAAGGGGCTTGCATCCCTTCTTGTTTTCCGTGGCATTATCACAGCACAGGCCTACATTGATGTTTTAAGCACCTTCTTGCTTCCCACTGTTAAAGAGCAATTCGGGGATGGCGACTGCATCTTTCAACACGATCGAGCACCTGTGTCGGAGTGGTTACACGACAATAACATCCCTGTAATGGACTGGCCTGCACAGAGTCCTGGCCTGAATCCTTTAGGACGTTTTGGAACGCCGACTTCGCGCCAGGCCTCACCGATCGACATCGATACTTCTCCTTAGTGCAGCACTCCGTGAAAAATGGGCTGCCATTCCCTAAGAAACCTTCCACCACCTGATTGAACGTATGCCTGCGAGAGTGGGAGCTGTCATCAAGGCTAAGCGTGGGCCAACACCGTACTGAAACTTCCTGGCAGATTAAAACTGTGTGCCCGACCGAGACTCGAACTCGGGACCTTTGCCTTTCGCGGGCAAGTGCTCTACCAACTGAGCTACCGAAGCACGACTCACGCCCGGTACTCACAGCTTTACTTCTGCCAGTACCTCGTCTCCTACCTTCCAAACTTTACAGAAGCTCTCCTGCGAACCTTGCAGAACTAGCACTCCTGAAAGAAACGATATTGCGGAGACATGGCTTAGCCACAGCCTGGGGGATGTTTCCAGAATGAGATTTTCACTCTGCAGCGGAATGTGCGCTGATATGAAACTTCCTGGCAGATTAAAACTGTGTGCCCGACCGAGACTCGAACTCGGGACCTTTGCCTTTCGCGGCCAAGTGCTCTACCAACTGAGCTATCGAAGCACGACTCACGCCCGGTACTCGCAGCTTTACTTCTGCCAGTACCTCGTCTCCTACCTTCCAAACTTTACAGAAGCTCTCCTGCGAACCTTGCAGAACTAGCACTCCTGAAAGAAACGATATTGCGGAGACATGGCTTAGCCACAGCCTGGGGGATGTTTCCAGAATGAGATTTTCACTCTGCAGCGGAGTGTGCGCTGATATGAAACTTCCTGGCAGATTAAAACTGTGTGCCCGACCGAGACTCGAACTCGGGACCTTTGCCTTTCGCGGGCAAGTGCTCTACCAACTGAGCTACCGAAGCACGACTCACGCCCGGTACTCACAGCTTTAGGAGACGAGGTACTGGCAGAAGTAAAGCTGTGAGTACCGGGCGTGAGTCGTGCTTCGGTAGCTCAGTTGGTAGAGCACTTGCCCGCGAAAGGCAAAGGTCCCGAGTTCGAGTCTCGGTCGGGCACACAGTTTTAATCTGTCAGGAAGTTTCATATCAGCGCACACTCCGCTGCAGAGTGAAAATCTCATTCTGGCAACACCGTACTGAATTGCGGCATCACCGATGGAGGGCGCCACGAAGTTGTAAGGTGTCCGGATACCTCTGATCACATAGTCTATACATGAGTCCCTCTGTGTGTGTACACACTGTCCAGCCACGTGAATACGACCACCTGTAGAGAGCCTGAATAACCACCTTGTGCTGCGCGGACCTGCGAGACTTACAGGAAGAGAGTGTGTGAGGTCCTGGAAGATAGCGACAGGGATGTGGAGCTGTGCAGACTCCAGGTCCGTGTCCAGCTGCACTAGGACCAGCCGCGCAGTCCGAGGCACCTTGTCACGGTCCGTGCGGCTCCTCCGTCGGAGGTTCGAGTTCCCCCTGGGGCATGGTTGTGTGTGTGTGTGTTGTCCATAGCCTAAGTTGGTTTAAGTTAGATTCAGTAGTGTGTAGGCTTAGGTACCTCAGTAGTTTGGTCCCGTAAGACATTACCACAAATTTCCAATTTTTTTCGGTTGATGATCGATGACGCGCGCAGCCCGATCGATGTGGACTCACAGAAAGTCGATTGGGTTTAAATCTGGAGTGTTTGGTGGCCAGGCGAGTGCTGTAAACTCATCGTGGTGTTCTTCCAACCATGCACTTACAGTTCAAGCTGCGTGGCACGTTGCATTGTCTTGTTGGTAGATGCCATAGTGCTGCTTTGCACAATATGGTGATATATACAAGTTACGTAAGTGCTGGGTATATTTAGGAATATGCGAAATATACAATCCTGCAACTTCGCAACAAAATCGCGCGGAATTTTCGACGTAAGTACCATAACCACTTAACCTCACATATTTATTTACGCTGTATTTCACCGTTTGGAGGTTAGTTATTTTCACATAGGGCGCTTCTAACACTGTTATCTACCGTAGGGCAACAACACAGCTAAAATACTTCGCCGCAGTGGAATAATAAAAATCGGGAACGGACGATAATGTAAAGTGTATTTTGAAAATCATGTGAACAGCTGTCTGATGATGAACTTGCCAGTTCGAAACCGGGAACGGCACTATTTACCTAAATAAGTAGCAGTGTTAATAGTGGCTGGTTGCTGTTTTCTGCTTTGTAAGAATTAACCTACATTAATTGTACACAGCCACTATCTCACCATGTGAGTTTTAGACAAAATAGCAAAAACAAACTCCATGTAGGGATGGACATGGTCCCCAGGGATACATACGTATTAGTGTTCATCCATTGCGCCTTCTGTAGTGGACTGACAAGACAGCCAGTCCACAGTGACGGGTAACCGAAAGGCACGTGTTTACACACGCCGGCTGGCGTTAGGTCTGAAACAGGATACGTAATGAATGCTATAAAGAAAATTACGTGGCTGCTGGAATACTTAACTTTAATCCATCATTTGTATACAGCGTTCTTGAAGATACAAGTGGGACTCTCTCTAGAAATGGTTAATGGCGCCTTGCTATGTCGTAGCCATGGACTTAGCTGAAGGCTATTCTAACTATCTCTCGGCAAATGAGAGAAAGGCTTCGTCAGTGTAGTCGCTAGCAAAGTCGTCCGTACAACTGGGGCGAGTGCCAGTAAGTCTCCCAAGACCTGCCGTGTGGTGGCGCTCGGTCTGCGATCACTGACAGTGGCGACACGCGGGTGCGACATGTACTAATGGACCGCGGCCGATTTAAAGCTACCACCTAGCAAGTGTGGTGTCTGGCGGTGACACCACACCTTCCAGAATGGCGAGATCACGCAGAGAATTGCTTCTGGCCTGGACCCTTCCGACGATTGCTGTAGGGCGTTTGCTTTTCAGACGCTACTCACGCCAAGGGTCATCTGTCCAACGGAACATTAAAGGGATTCGTTTGGAAAGACTGCCTACCGCGACTCGGCGCACGTCGAGTTGCGGTGCTGGTGGAACAAATTCCATCCTTCGTTGCCGATGAACGGCAGTCAACGTGGGTGCGTCAACCAGCCACCTGCTGTGGAGCGCAACGAGCGCTCAAGTGTCGTTGTGCAGACATCCCTGGTACTCCCTTGGTACACCTTGGTAGTCAGTTTCTCAACAGTTAGTTGCACTTCTGTTCGCCCGCACGCACCTCCGCAAAAGTCGCTCACTCCTGTCATCAATGGGCCCCTGGTGCACCCACTTGCCCCGGCGCCGGTTCTGGACGGTGCCACTTTGCCATGCACGGCATACTTCGACCGCAGTGACACACGGAAAGCTTACAAACTTAATCGTTTCGGAAATGCTTCCACCCTTGGCCCAAAAGGCAGCCCGCATCTCGTGGTCGTGCGGTAGCGTTCTCGCTTCCCACGCCCGGGTTCCCGGGTTCGATTCCCGGCGGGGTCAGAGATTTTCTCTGCCTCGTGATGGCTGGGTGTTGCGTGATGTCCTTAGGTTAGTTAGGTTTAAGTAGTTCTAAGTTCTAGGGGACTGATGACCTAAGATGTTAAGTCCCATAGTGCTCAGAGCCATTTGAACCATTTTTTTGAACCCAAAAGGCAATGATCATGCCTTTTTGGACGTCAGATAAATTGCTGAGATTCCACATTACCACAACGGCCGCTAACCACTGTACTGTTCCCCGCATTTCCGTCTCCCTCCCCCCCCCCTTCCCCCCCTCCCCCACCCCTCCACCCGCCCGCCGACACGAAATTTGTGTCACGAAATTTTAACCCTGGATAGCTGATGCCAGTAACAACCAAATTTACTAATGTTGATTAGGTCGACAACGCACCATTTTTAAACTACGGAAACTTGACGCCACGTGCTCCAGTTGGCCGTGGGATTGCCCTGTTGCCGTTCGTCGGTTGACGGGCAGCGCTATGGTTGTCGGTTCTCACATACTAACGTCCCTCGCCCCGTCACTGCCTCGACGTGATACGCACACGTGTCGAATAGGTCTTGCTGTTTGTCTCCACCTCACGTCAGAGGCATTCATACGTAAGCTTCGCTTCGGAGCACACAAACACGTCACCTGCGATTTAGTCATACAGTAAGCATGGCGGCACAGTATTGGGTTGTGTGGGGAAAGAGACCAAACAGCGAGGTCATCGGTCTCATCCAGTTAGGGAAGGACGGGGAAGGAAGTCGGCCGTGCCCTTTCCAAAGGAGCCAACCCGGCATTTGCCTGGAGCGATTTAGAAAAATCACGGAGAACCTAAATCAGGATGGCCGGACGCGGGGATTGAACCGTCGTCCTCCCGAATGCGTGCAATGTGCTAACCACTGCGCCACCGAGCTGGGTTACACAGCATTCGTTTGAGGAAGAGCGAGATACGGTTTTTGTTTATGGACTAGCCGACGGTAATGCGTATTAAGCTCGACGGTTGTCTGAGGAACGGTACCCGGCAAGACGCCACCACCCTCATGCGGATTGTCCGCCGCTCGTGGTCTCGCGGTAGCGTTCTCGCTTCCCGAGCACGGGGTCCCGGGTTCGATTCCCGGCGGGGTCAGGGATTTTCACCTGCCTCGAGATGACTGGGTGTTTGTGTTGTCCTCATCATTTCATCATCATCCAGGAAAGTGGCGAAATTGGACTGAGCAAAGGTTGGGAAATTGTACGGGCGCTGATAACCACGCAGTTGAGCGCCCCACAAACCAAACATCATCATCATCACACCCTCACGCGGAAACTTTTCCGGCAGTTCACCGGCGACTTGGCGAAACAGGCTCGTTAGCGGGATAACACGGTGACGCTGGAAGACCTCGAACACGACGGGATGCTGCATTTAAAGAGACTGTTCTCGAGCGCTAGGAAGCGCCTACGACAAGTACTAGAGCGGTTGGACACGACGTGGGGGTCACTCGTCGACTAGTCTGGGAGGTTCTGAGGGATGACGGCCAGCATCATTTAATTTCCCCCCTGTCCAAGACCTAATCCTGTGGCGGATTATGAGCAAAGGCTAGGGTTTTGCCGGTGGTCTCTGCTGCTTGTTGCACGAGATCCCGACTTCCCCGCCATTGTGTTGTTCACCGACGAGTGCACCTTCCATCAGGATGGCCCTTACAACTATCGAAACGTTCATTACTGGGCAAAGGGAAAATCCTCACGTCACGCAGGTCCACGGACACCAGGAACGATTTTCGCTCAACATTGGGGCAGACATTGTGTAAGTAGGCTGTTTAGATTTTTATATGGGTAATGCCACGTAGCGCTCTGTATGAAAATCACTGGCTGTGCTGTGTGCAGCCTGTGGTCAGTTTGCATTGTTGTCAGCCATTGTAGTGTTAGGCAGCGGCAGCTGGATGTGAACAGCGCGTAGCGTTGCACAGTTAGAGGTGAGCCGCCAGCAGTGGTGGATGTGAGAAGAGAGATGGCGGAGTTTTGAAATTACATATATTATGACTTGTGATGATATTAAGGTAAATACATTGTTTGTTCGCTATTGATATCTTTCATTTGCTAACTATCTCTATGAGTAGTTAGTGCCTTCCGTAGTTTGAATCTTTTATTTAGCTGGCAGTAGTGGCGCTCGCTGTATTGCAGTAGTTCGAGTAACGAAGATTTTTGTGAGGTAAGTGATTTCTGAAAGGTATAGTTTAATGTTACTCAGGGCCATTCTTTTGCAGGGATTTATTAGGGTGTGCCTTTCCGGAAGCACAGGTAGAAAAAAAAGAAAAAAGGCAGGCCTTTATCCTCGCCATTAACATTCCTTTAGAGAAGATATTGCAAATGCGACACCCTCATTACTTCCATTAACCTTGCTATTGACATTCCTTTGTAGAAAGCATCGCAAATATTACACGCTCATTACCTGAAAACATACGATTACTCATACTTTGTGCTAATTACTGAAATGCTTATGAATTGATGGGAAATATTCGTACATTATCTGTATTGTTATGTTTTTAATGATGTATTTTGTACCTTTGTAATTGTATTCTTACGTCATAAAATTGTAATTGACACCAGTTCATCATATTATTAACTTGTAAGCATTCATTTCACTGCACACTTTTCTGTTGGTCATACTATATGGACACTATGTGAGAAGTTGGGACTGTTAGTGTTTGCACGTGTGTTACTAATTCAGCAAGGGACTGGATAACAGCATTGCTGGTTCTAAGGACAATTCCAAAAACTTTGTGAGTGCACAAGTGGTGGTTATGGACTTGCTCTATTATCCGCAAGACTCTTCAATGGTGATTGTGCACCTGCACAGTCGCAGCAGATGGCTGCTGGCCGTCTCTACAAGGCCTACAGTGGGTCTGCATCTCTGGTGGCCCACCAATACCACAATCTCTACCAGGACTACAGTGGGTCTGCTCTGTGATGACCTACCTACCAATATTCGTCAGAACTTCGAATGACTCTGCTGTGGGTTTGCTCTGTTGTGGCCCATTACCTGTCAGCATGTCAAGAGTCAGCACTGTCTTTCTGTTGGAAGGACAACACTACTTCTTCAAGACTGCATGGACATCCACTACTTCCGTGTGCATTGTCTTTTATTGCTCAGACTTTGATAAAAGAAACGGCAGTTTTACTGTGGTGAATGATCAGGACTGTCTTTATGGGCTGTGAGAAAATTTTAGCTGTTGACCAACATTGTATTAATAAGTGTGTGCATTTGATATCTTTGTGATTGTAATTATGAAAATTTTTTTCAAATCTGTATTGGCCAGTGCCCAACACCATTTGTAAAATTTTTTGTAGGGAGCATGGGGGCTATGTAAGTAGGCTGTTTAGATTTTTATATGGGTAATGCCACGTAGCGCTCTGTATGAAAATCACTGGCTGTGCTGTGTGCAGCCTGTGGTCAGTTTGCATTGTTGTCAGCCATTGTAGTGTTAGGCAGCGGCAGCTGGATGTGAACAGCGCGTAGCGTTGCACAGTTAGAGGTGAGCCGCCAGCAGTGGTGGATGTGAGAAGAGAGATGGCGGAGTTTTGAAATTACATATATTATGACTTGTGATGATATTAAGGTAAATACATTGTTTGTTCTCTATTGATATCTTTCATTTGCTAACTATCTCTATGAGTAGTTAGTGCCTTCCGTAGTTTGAATCTTTTATTTAGCTGGCAGTAGTGGCGCTCGCTGTATTGCAGTAGTTCGAGTAACGAAGATTTTTGTGAGGTAAGTGATTTCTGAAAGGTATAGTTTAATGTTACTCAGGGCCATTCTTTTGCAGGGATCTTTGATAGTCAGATTGCGTTGCGCTAAAAATATTGTGTGTCAGTTTAAGCACAGTTTTGTATAAATTGTTCAAAGGGGACGTTTCAATTGTGGGTGACCATCTGATTGGGCCGGTCCGTCTACCTCCTCGGGGTAAATTAGCTTCACTTTTTGCAACAAACTCTGCCCGGCCTGCTGTTTCCGTGCACACACGGCTACGTATGTGGATGCAGGCAACGTGTTTCTAGTCATCAATAGTCCAATGTCGGTGTTGATGGGCCCAGGCGATGCGAAAGACTTTGTGTCGTGCAATCATCATGGGTACATGAGCGAACCTTCGGCTCCGAAAGCCCTTATCGATGATGTTTCGTTGAATGGGTCGCACACTCACACTTGTTGATGGCCCAGCATTGGAATCTGCAGAAGTTTGCAGAAGGGTTACACTTCGGTCACGTTGAACGATTGTCTTCAGTCGTCGTTGGTCTCGTTCTTGCAAGAGCTTTTTCCGGCAGCAGCGATGTTGGAGATTTGAAGTTTTACCACAATCCTGATATTCACGGTACAATCGTGAAATGGTCGTACGGAAAACTCCCCACTTCACCGCTATCCCTGAGATGCTGTGACCCATCGCTCGTTCGGTGACTATAATACCACGTTCAACCTCATTTAAATCTTAATAACCCGCCATGTAGCAGCAGTAACCGATCTAACAACTCCGCCAGACACTTCTTGTCTTATATAGACGTTGCCGACCGCAGTGCCGTATTCTGCCTGTTTACATCTCTCTGTATTTGAGCACGAATGCCTATACCAGTTTCTTAGACCCTTCAGTGCAGTTCATGGTAGCAGTTATTTACAGTGTTCAAAGCGACAGTCGGCGAAGAGTGCAAGTTGTTAGTGGGAAATTGTGACATGCTTATTTCTTCTTTTTCTGTAGTGAGCATACATAAGTTTTGTAGTATCGCGAAATAGGGGAGAGAGAGTCACTGAAGTGATAAAGGATTTGGGGTGGACATCCTTAAAGCAAAATCGTTTTTCGATGCGGCGGAATATTCTCACGAATTTCCGATCACCAACATTCTCCTCCGAACGCGAAAATATTTTGTTGACACCGACCTGCATAGGGAGAAACGATCACCATGATAAAATTAGGAAAAACCAGAGCTCGTACGGAAAGATATAGGTGTTCGTTCATTCCGCACGCTATACGAGAGTGGAATAACAGAGAATTGTGAAGGTGGTTCGATAAACCCTCTGCCAGGCATTTAAGTGGGATTTTACTGAGTATCCATGTAGATGCAGACAAAGATGAGGTCAGTGACACTGGAAGTAAGTACATCCGAAGCTGATGAAAGGCAAACTTGTGATCTTATTACTGCTTTTTGAAATCAGTGGATGCGAGCTAACATCCCAAAGATGTTCGGGCTCACATGCGGCTCCTCTTCGACGAAAGGCTCAAACTCGTCTAGGGATTGAACCGCATCTGTCGCATTACGCGCCCTAAATTACACGCTTGTGACCCTTTGGTTACATTGTCTGGCTGAATGCAAGTATGCGAAATACAAAGTTAATATAACATATAATAACAGTAATAATAATATCGGGAACTAAATGATGTAGGCCACACAGCTGCTATTTGGTTAGAATAACGTTTATTCAGAAAGCAAACTAATAGCGAAAGTAGTCGTATTTAGTGTTACTGTTACACTCGAGCGTATATCCATTTGACACAGTTCGATCATTTACAATCTCATCGCGAAATACTAGTTCACTACTCCACCTCGTTAACTACGCGAAAAGTTTGAGTTGACACCATGCGCGCGGCTGCTCACCGCTCAGAGACGTAAGTCCCGCGATACCACACAACTCGAAATTTTCTACGTAGTTTCACTTCCTACCTGCCTAAAGACCGACCGTCCGCTTTCGCGTCTCCATTTGCACAGTCTGCCCGTCCTTGGCCGCGTTTCTCGCGTGCCGAATATCCTCGCTCAACTGACTAGGGCAGTTCCCTTTCCTGAGGCTACAGCTCTTTATACGTTATTTTACATTTTAAAATATTTCAAATCTTGACCACTTTCACGTTCTAATTAAAGTAATATAATATCCATTGCATAATAAACGCTAAATTTTCTTACATAAAACCAGTACAATGACACTATTGGACATTAAAATTGCTACAACACGAAGATGACGTGCTGCAGACGCGAAATTTATCCGACAGGAAGAAGATGCTGTGATATGCAAATGATTAGATTTTCAGAGCATTCACACAAGGTTGGCGCCGGTGACGACACCTACAACGTGCTGACATGAGGAAAGTTTACAACCGATTTCTCATACAAAAACAGCAGTTGACCGGCGTTGCCTGGTGAAACGTTGTTGTGATGCCTCGCGTAAGGAGGAGAAATGCGTACCATCACGTTTCCGACTTTGATAAAGGTCGGATTGTAGCCTATCGCGATTGCGGTTTGTCGTATGGCGACATTGCTGCTCGCGTTGGCCGAGATCCAATGACTGTTAGCAGAATAAGGGATCGGTGGGCTCACGAGAGTAATATGGAACGCCGTCCTGGATCTCAACGGCCTCGTATCACTAGCAGTCGAGATGACAGGCATCTTATCCGCATGGCTGTAACGGATCGTGCAGCCATGTCTCGATCCCTGAGTCAACAGATGGGGACGTTTGCAAGACAACAACCATCTGCACGAACAGTTGGACGACGTTCGCAGCAGCATGGACTATCAGCTCGGAGACCGTGGTTGCGGTTACCCTTGACGCTGCATCACAGACAGGAGCGCCTGCGATGGTGTACTCATTGACGAACCTGGGTGCACGAAAGGCAAAACGTCATTTTTTTCGGATGAATCCAGGTTCTGTTTACAGCATCATGATGGTCGCATCCGTGTTTGGCAACATCGCGGTGAACACACATTGGAAGCGTGTATTCGTAATCGCCTTACTGGCGTAGCACCCAGCGTTATTGTGTGGGGTGCCATTGGTTACACGTCTCGGTCACCTCCTGTTCGCATTGACGCCACTTTGAACAGTGGACGTTACATTTCAGATGTGTTACGACCCGTGGCTCTACCCTTCATTCGATCCCTGCGAAACCCTACATTTCAACAGGATAGTGCACGACCGCATGTTGCAGGTCCTGTACGGGCCTTTCTGGATGCAGTAAATGTTCGACTGCTGCCCAGGCCATCACATTCTCCAGATCTCTCACGAATTGAAAACGTCTGGTCAATGGTGGCCGACCAACTGGCTCGTCACAATGCGCCAGTCAGTAGTCTTGATGAACTGTGGTATCGTGTTGAAGCTGCATGGGCAGCTGTACCTGTACACGCCATCCAAGCTCTGTTTGACTCAATGCCCAGGGGTATCAAGGACGTTATTACGGCCAGAGGTGGTTGTTCTGGGTACTGATTTCTCAGGATCTATGCACACAAATTGCGTGAAAATGTAATCACATGTGATTTCTAGTATATTTGTCCAATGAATACTCGTTTATCATCTGCATTTGTTGTTGGTGTAGCAGTTTTAATGGCCAATAGTGTACCTTCTTAACTTTGAATTTCACGGCCAGTAGCCTTGCACCAATGTGCTTCCTGATAAATAAATAAAGAACAATAGTAACTATTATGTACTAAACTATACAACAAAAATTCTACTACCTAATGATTCAATAAGGTGTCATGCTGTCATTGTTCAATGTGTTTTGTGTGGAGGAAATGGTCATCTGATGCTTAACTGTAAATACTGATAATGTAAATTTACCATGTCTTTTAAACAAATAAAGTTACAGAGTTGATATTTACAACGTTTGTCATTTTAATGATGCGCTTCTATATGAAATGTCGATCGTTAAGATCGACAAAATCGTTCAGATTTTAGCATTCAGAGCTTTGTTACAAAGTTTGTTAATTTCAATTTAACAGTCAATCCGGAACTCTTATAGATATGATGAATATTCAAGTTTTATTGGTATCGCCATGAAAATTTATGGGGGATGGCAGATTAAAGTTATTGTGACTTGATTCCCTGCATTACTAAGGAATCCAATAGTTTTCATAAATGTTTCCCTTTATGGCCGATCTTAGGTCCGCCAAGATTAACACTGCTACGTCTCCTCGGCCACAAAAGGCTTCTACTGGGTTTCCCTAAGACGTGGGTTCTCGTCGGTCTCACTCGCACACTACAGCGCTTAGGCCTCACGAGACAATAGACGCCTGTGAGTTTCCCCATCTCGTGGTCAATCTGTTCCCCTTGTGGCATACGGTCCTGGACGATAGGCTTCGTTTCACAATTCCTCTTAAGTATATGACTCTTTCGGTCATATACTTAAACGAGAGCGAAATGCTCGTTAACTCACATGGAGCAGTATGTAGTTCTGATATAGGTTTATTACGTTTTTAGGCCCATGTTTGGTTGTAATTTATGTCTGTATTTTGTTTTAGGTGACATGAGTTCACGGCACTTCCGACATGTCGTACTGTGTCTAGCAAACATGCGAAATTGAATTCAGATTCATTACATGAAATGAAAGGTGGTTGAAAACTGTATGTCTCAGTGACTCCAAAGTGAAGCCACCTCCCAGAAACAACTTATGGTTTACTTTTTGCCAATTACTTCTTGTATTCGTTGCTTACTATGATAAAGCTTAATTTTGTGAAAAATTTCAAAATTATGTTCCGACGAGAAACCACCTCCTTAAAAGAAACGTACATACTGAAACGTTCAGTCAAACAAATGTTGAAACGCTGGTAAAATTAATTGACAGAGTAATTCGCCGTGTTAGGGGTTTTATTGCAATTGCTGAGACTGGCACAATCGGTTTCGTACCATGCAGGTACATCCTCAGATATATTTCTGTGTAAAACTTTTTTATAGAAAACTTTATAAGAGCAGTACTAGTAACTTGCTAAGTTCAGAATTCTTAACACTAAAAAATTAAAATCATGGCATGCGAAATAATAACAGCAGATATAAGCCGCTATTGTAAAATTCGTTACAAGGTCTAATGTCCCACGTTAAGTGAATGACTTAATGCGTGTTCAAAGCTGCAATGAGCAGCACTAACTGTAACTGAAGCAACCACCAAAGGTATTCAAATTTAATGAAGCCAATTATTACTGATAATTAACGTTCGGAGAGCGCCAGGTGTTTCTAAAATAAAAGTAATACGAAAGTAATGGTCAGGAAAGTCCAGCACGGGCTATAAGTAGACCCAAAAAAACGAATAATTAAAGAATAATGTTGGACTCACATGTGGTAACGTGAAGCGGTCTCCGCTACTGTACATCCGAATTTTGAGATGCCAGCGGTGAGTCCATCTTTGTCTAGCGTTCCCATTTTAACAACTTAGTAAGTTAGTTTCACGGCTGTTCTAAAGTTTAGTCTAAAATCATTTTTACGCAGAAATACATCTGAGGATATTCCTGCATAGTACGAAACTACACGTACCAGTCTGTGAGCGACTTCAACAGAACAGCTAATGCGGGAAGTTGTCCTCTCAGTCAGTTTCACCAGCACTGCAATACGTCCATACTTGTTTTATTCGTTTGCGTGTTCCTTTCGGCATGTATAATTATTTTGAAACTTCCTGGAAGGTTAAAACTGTGTGCAGGACCGAGAGAGGAAACCGGGACCTTTAGCTTTAGCGGGCAAGTGCTCTATCGACATTTTTTATCTCATTTTGTTCTGTATTGTTCGTTGAATTTGTTCGTGGTGGACGTCCGATGACAGCCGTTCAGGTTCTTCGTTGATCCCTTCACTTAGTTTTTTTTATTACAGAGGGTGGCTAACCCCCTGACCGAACAGTTGACTGAGCTAACCCAAGAACGACTCACGACCCGTCCTCACAACTTCACTTCTGCCAGTATCTCATTTCGTACCTTCCAAACTTCAAGCTCTCCTGCGAACCTTTCAGAACTAGCACTCCTGGAAGGAACGATATTGCGGAGACATGGTTTAGCCACAGAATGCGGGATGTTTCTAAAATTGAAATTTTCAGTCTGCTGCGCAGTGTGCGCTGATATGAAACACCCTGGCAGATTAAAACCTTGTGCCGCCACGAGAGTCGAACTCGGGAGTAGAGCTGTGAGGACGGGCAGCTCAGTCGGTAGAGGACTTGCCCGCGAAAGGCAAAGGTCCCGAGTTCGAGTCACCGCCCGGCACACAGTCTTAATCTGTAAGGAAGTTTCATATCAGCGCACACTCCGCTGCAGAGTGAAAATTTCATTTCGTATAACTATTTTCGCGATGGATGCCCTACTTGTAAACCTGCTCGTTAAAACGAACGATTAATTACTTTTTATCAGTTTCTCCTTATATTCGTTGCTTACTATGATAATAAAATTTAATTTTGTCAAAAACTCTGAACTAATATTTTCATATTGTTGGGGCTCAGAGGGTTGAGGTGAGCGTTTTGGAGTCCATGTTTGCTAGACTCTTTTGCTTCGAATGGTCGTTCGTGTCTTATCGCCGAATACTGACATTTTCTCCTAGGATACTCTGTATTACCTGGCGAAAACCAACCTGAAAAATTTAAAAAAAAGGAACTACAGCCGTGTTATCTCACAGGACAAGTATGTACCATTTTCTTCTAGACGTGAACTGTCAGCCTGTGTTGTTATTGTTGTGGTCTTCAGTGCCGAGACTGGTTAGATGCAGCTCTCCATGCTACTCTATCCTGTGCAAGCTTCTTCATCTCCCAGTACCTACTGCAACCTACATCCCTCTGAATCTGCTTATTGTACTCATATTTTGGTCTCCCTCTAAGATTTTTACCCTCCACGCTTCCCTCCAGTACTAAATTTGTGATCCCTTGGTGCCTCACAACATGTCTCACCAACCGATCCCTTCTTCTAGTCAAGTTGTGCCACAAAGTTCTCTTCTCCCCAATTCCATTCAGTAGCTCATTAATTACGCGATGTACCCACAGTTCTTTTCACAACCTCCTCATTAGTTACATGATCTACCCATCCAATCTTCAGCATTCTTCTGTAGCACCACATTTCGAAAGTTTCTATTCTCTTTTTGTCTAAACTGCTTATTGTCCATGTTTGACTTACACACGCTCCATACAAATACTTTGAAAAAAGACTTCCTGACACTTAAATCTATACTCGATGTTAACAAATTTCTCTTCTTCAGAAACTTTTTCCTTGCAATTTCCAGTCTACATTTCATATCCTCTCTACTTCGACCATCATCAGTTATTTTGGTTCCCAAATAGCAAAACTCTTCTACTGCTTTAAGTGTCTCATTTTCGAATCTAATTCCCTCAGCATCACCTGATTCCATTATCATCGTTTTGCTTTTGTTGATGTTTGTTTTATCTCCTCCTCTCAAGACACTGTCCATTCCGTTCAGCTGCTCTTCCAGGTCCTTTGCTGTCTCTGACAGAATTACAGTGTCATCGGCAAACCTCAAAGTTTTTAATTCTTTTCCGAGGATTTTAATTCCTACTCCAAATGTTTTTTATATTTCATTCACTGTTTGCTCATTATACAGATTGAATAACATCGGGGATGGGCTACAACCCTGTCTCACTCGCATCTCCATCACTGCCTTCCTTTCATGCCTCTCGACTCTTATAACTGCCATCCGGTTTCTGTACAAGTTGTAGATAGCCCTACACTCTCTGTATGTTACTGTTGTGACGTTGAGAATTTAAAAGTGAGTGTTCCAGGCAACATTATCAAAAGCTTTCTCTAAGTCTACCAATGTTAGAAACGTAGGTTTGACTTTCCTTAACCTATATTCTAAGATGAGTCAACATTTGTACGGAATCCAAACTGATATATATAAGGTGGTCCATTGATAGTAACCGGGCCAAATATTTCATGAAATAAGCATCAAATAAAAAAACTACAAAGAACGAAACTCGTCTAACTTGAAGGGGGAGACCAGATGGCGCTGCCATAGGTCAAACGGATATCAACTGCCTATTTTCAAATAGGAACCCCCACTTTTTATTACATATTCGTGTAGTACGTAAAGAAACATGAATGTTTTAGTTGGACCACTTTTTTCGCTTTGTGATAGTTGGCGCTGTAATAGTTACAAACGTGATCCTTTACCTGTGTTAAAATGGACCGTTTAACAATTGCGGAAAAGGTCGATATCATGTTGATTTATAGCTGTTGTGATCAAAATGCCCAACGGGCGTGTGCTATGTATGCTGCTCGGTATCCTGGACGACATCATCCAAGTGTCCGGATCGTTCGCCGGATAGTTACGTTATTTAATACGCACTATTGGGTAACGGAAAATCCACGATGGCTGCGACAAGTGGAACATCAGCGACCTTGGCGGGTTAATGTATTGTGCGGCAGTTGGCCCACATTTTATCGATGGCAATCTAAATGGTGCAATGTATGCTGATTTCCTACGTAATGTGCTGCCGATGTTACTACAAGATGTTTCACTGCATGACAGAATGGCGATGTACTTCCAACATGATGGATGTCCGGCACATAGCTCGCGTGCGGTTGAAGCGGTATTGAATAGCATATTTCACGACAGGTGGATTGGTCGTTGAAGCACCATACCATGGCCCGCACGTTCACTGGATCTGACGTCCTATGATTTGTTTCTGTAGGGAAAGTTGAAGGATATTTGGTATCGTGATCCACCGACATCGCCTGACAATATGCGTCAGCCCGTTGTCAAGGCGAACTACTCGCTGTTGAGAGGAATGTCGTTACACATACTGCCAAATGAATTGAGGTTGACGGACATAATTTAGAGCATTTGTTGCATTACTGTGGTATTTACAGGTAATCACGCTGTAACTGCATGCGTTCTGAGAAATGATAAGTTCACAAAGGTACACGTATCACATTGGAACAACCGAAATAAAATGCTCAAACGTACCTTCGATCTGTATTTTAATTTAAAAACCCTACCTGTTACCAACTGTTCGTCTAAAACTGAGAGCCACTTGTTTGTGACTATTACAGGGCCACCTGTCACAAGGCGAAAAAAGTGGTCCAACTAAAACTTTCATATTTTTTTACGTGCTACACGAATATGTAATAAAAATGGTGGTTACTATTAAAAAAACGCAATTGATATCCGTTTGACGTATGGCAGCGCCATCTAGTGGGCCAACCATAGCGACATCTGGTTTCCCCCTGCACGCTAGACGAGTTTCGTTCTTTGTATTTTTTTCGTTTGACGCTCATTTCGTAAGATATTTGTCCCGGTCACGATCAACGGCCCACCCTGTATATAGGGTGTTACAAAAAGGTACGGCCAAACTTTCAGGAAACATTCCTGACACACAAATAAAGAAAATATGTTATGTGGACATGTGTCCGGAAACGCTTACTTTCCATGTTAGAGCTCATTTTATTACTTCTCTTCAAATCACATTAATCATGGAATGGAAACACACAGCAACAGAACGTACCAGCGTGACTTCAAACACTTTGTTACAGGAAATGTTCAAAATGTCCTCCGTTAGCGAGGATACATGCATCCACCCTCCGTCGCATGGAATCCCTGATGCGCTGATGCAGCCCTGGAGAATGGCGTATTGTATCACAGCCGTCCACAATACGAGCACGAAGCGTCTCTACATTTGGTACCGGGGTTGCGTAGACAAGAGCTTCCAAATGCCCTCATAAATGAAAGTCAAGAGGGTTGAGGTCAGGAGAGCGTGGAGACCATGGAATTGGTCCGCCTTTACCAATCCATCGGTCACCGAATCTGTTGTTGAGAAGCGTACGAACACTTCGACTGAAATGTGCAGGAGCTCCATCGTGAATGAACCACATGTTGTGTCGTACTTGTAAAGGCACATGTTCTAGCAGCACAGGTACAGTATCCCGTATGAAATCATGATAACGTGCTCCATGGAGCGTAGATGGAAGAACATGGGGCCCAATCAAGACGTCATCAACAATGCCTGCCCAAACGTTCACAGAAAATCTGTGTTGATGACGTGATTGCACAATTGCGTGCGGATTCTCGTCAGCCCACACATGTTGATTCTGAAATTTACAATTTGATCACGTTGGAATGAAGCCTCATCCGTAAAGAGAACATTTCCACTGAAATGAGGATTGACACATTGTTGGATGAACCATTCGCAGAAGTGTACTCGTGGAGGCCAATCAGCTGCTGATAGTGCCTGCACTCGCTGTACATGTTACGGAAACAACTGGTTCTCCCGTAGCACTCTCCACACAGTGCCGTGGTCAACGTTACCTTATACAGCAGCAATTTCTCTGACGCTGACATTAGGGTTATCGTCAACTGCACGAAGAATTGCCTCGTCCATTGCAGGTGTCCTCGTCGTTCTAGGTCTTCCCCAGTCGCGAGTCATAGGCTGGAATGTTCCGTGCTCCCTAAGACGCCGATCAATTGCTTCGAACGTCTTCCTGTTGGGACACCTTCGTTCTGGAAATCTGTCTCGATACAAACGTATCGCGCCACGGCTATTGCCCCGTGCTAATCCATACATCAAATGGGCATTTGCCAACTTCGCATTTGCAAACATTGCACTGACTGCAAAACCACGTTCGTGATGAACACTAACCTGTTGATGCTACGTACTGATGTGCTTGGTGCTAGTACTGTAGAGCAATGAGTCGCATGTCAACACAAGCACCGAAGTCAACATTACCTTCCTTCAATTGGGCCAACTGGCGGTGAATCGAGGAAGTACAGTACATACCGACGAAACTAAAATGAGCACTAACATGGAAATTAAGCGTTTCCGGACACATGTCCACATAACATCTTTTCTTTATTTGTGTGTGAGGAATGTTTCCTGAAAGTTTGGCCGTACCTTTTTGTAACACCCTGTATACGTATGTAAGCGTCCGCGTGTGTGTTACGTGTTACAGTAGACAGCCCGTACATGTCGCAGTCGCGTGTACGGTAGCACACGAGTCGTAGCTGCCGGCCACAGCGAGACGGTGACGTCACGTCTGCCCGTCAGCACGGTGACGTGAAAGGGCACGATCGATCGGGGGCGAAATATCGACGCACCGGCTATAAACGTCCCGTGGACGGCGCAGGCCGCCTGCCAGCCAGCCCTTGCGTACGCGCACAGCTGGCCTTCCTGGAACGGAAGTGGGCGTGTCCCCGCCACGCGACCGCTCCAGCCGTCCAGAGCCACGTTACGTGACGTCACGACAGCGGCCAGCCCGCTTAGCTGGCACGGCACCGGCGCCGGAGGGTAAAGCCGTCGGCACACGGACCGTGCATCCGAACGTTGAGCGTTGAGTGTGCCGACTTTCTGACGTCATAGTGTGGGATAGCATGTTCGGGAGTCTTTCCGAACGTGCAGAGCAATATCTGGCATGTCAGACATTCTGAGCGTGCGTCTGAGCGTTGACCAATGAGATGGCATAACGCCACCTACGTCACATGCAGGCCATCTCCCTTCAGCACAAAGTTGTGAGGCGCCATATTAGTATTTATTTCAAGCCTATACGAATACAGGGTGTTACAAAAAGGTGCGGCCAAACTTTCAGGAAACATTCCTCACACACAAATAAACAAAAGATGTTATGTGGACATGTGTCCGGAAACGCTTAATTTCCATGTTAGAGCTCATTTTAGTTTCGTCAGTATGTACTCCAACGTGATCAAATTATAAATTTTCACAATCAACATGTGTGGGCTGACGAGAATCCGCACGCAATTGTGCAATCACGTCATCAACACAGATCTTCTGTGAACGTTTGGGCAGGCATTGTTGATGACGTCTTGATTGGGCCCCATGTTCTTCCACCTACGCTCCATGGAGCACGTTATCGTGATTTCATACGGGATACTCTACCTGTGCTGCTAGAACATGTGCCTTTACAAGTACGACAGAACATGTGGTTCATGCACGATGGAGCGTCTGCACATTTCAATCGAAGTGTTCGTACGCTATTCGGTGACCGATGGATTGGTAGAGGCGGACCAATTCCATGACCTCCACGCTCTCCTGACCTCAACCCTCTTGACTTTCATTTATGGGGGCATTTGAAAGCTCTTGTCTACGCAACCCCGGTACCAAATGTAGAGACCCTTCGTGCTCGTATTGTGGACGGCTGCGATACAATACGCCAATCTCCAGGGCTGCATCAGCGCATCAGGGATTCCATGCGACGGAGGGTGGATGCATGTATCCTCGCTTACGGAGGACATTTTCAACATTTCCTGTAACAAAGTGTTTGAAGTCACGCTGGTACGTTCTGTTGCTGTGTGTTTCCATTCCATGATTAATGTGATTTGAAGAGAAGTAATAAAATGTGCTCTAACATGGAAATTAAGCGTTTCCGGACACATGTCCACATAACATATTTTTATTCTTTGTGTGTGAGGAATGTTTCCCGAAAGTTTGGCCGTACCTCTTTGTAACACCCTGTATACGCCGTTTCTGAGCACCAACAAATTGAGAATCACTGGAAAACCCCTTGTTAACTGTGTGATCTGTTGCAATAAAATAATTAGAAACATCATATTCGTGGCAAAAGAGTTATTGTAACTTGCGTATTATGAGTGTATGCTATCTGATTGCAGCAATACACTGGGGATGTACACAAAACGCATTGTTCTTGGTAAAAGTTGTTATAATTAAATTTCATATAGTAACATAGCTAGATTAAAGCTTTCTCCGAGTGCTAAAATTCGTAAGAACCTAGGATTGGCAAGAAAGTTCATGATGTTGGTTTAGCTAGCCGTCACGGTAGCTCTGCGTGTTCGGTGAGAGAGCTGGCTGGCCTCTGTAATAAAAAGCTGAGTGGAAGGATCAACAAAACGAACTTGACCGGATGTCATGTGACGTCCGCAACGACCAAACACATCGATAAAAGAACGAACAAAAAAGCGGCCTGCACGGAAGCTCAGCGTGTTCGGTCAGAGGTTCAAAAATGGCTCTGAGCACTATGGGACTTAACATCTGTGGTCATCAGTCCCCTAGCTCTTAGAACTACTTAACCCTAACTAACCTAAGGGCATCACACACATCCATGCCCGAGGCAGGAGTCGAACCTGCGACCGTAGCGGTCACGCGGTTCCAGACTGAAGCGCCTAGAACCGCACGGTAACTCAGCGTGTTCGGTCAGAGGGTTAGCTGCCCTCTGTAATAAAAAAACTGAGTTAATGGATCAACGACGAACTGAAATGGGTGTCTTGCGACGTCCACCCCGAGCAGATACAACGAACCAAAGCGAACAAAATGAGATAAAAAAAAAAACCTTGAACGTCCGCAACGACCAAACACAACGAAAAAAAAAAAAAACCGGGGTGAGTAGCGTCACTAAATCGTGAAATTTTTTTGTCTGGGCAGTGGTTCGCGACTCGCCGGTACATAATTTTTTTCCCTAACATTTGCGTTTTTATTAGGTTCTCTTAGTTTATTATTAGTTTAATATAAGTATATACTAGACTGGCAATGGCAAGGAAAGCATTTCTGAAGAAGAGAAATTTGTTAACATCGAGTATAGATTTAAGTGTCAGGAAGTCATTTCTGAAAGTATTTGTATGGAGTGTAGCCATGTATGGAAGTGAAACATGGACGGTAAATAGTTTGGACAAGAAGAGAATAGAAGCTTTTGAAATGTGGTGCTACAGAAGAATGCTGAAGATTAGATGGGTAGATCACGTAACTAATGAGGAAGTATTGAATAGGATTGGGGAGAAGAGAAGTTTGTGGCACAACTTGACCAGAAGAAGGGATCGGTTGGTAGGACATGTTCTGAGGCATCAAGGGATCACCAATTTAGTATTGGAGGGCAGTGTGGAAGGTAAAAATCGTAGGGGGAGACCAAGAGATGAATACACTAAGCAGGTTCAGAAGGATGTAGGCTGCGGTAGGTACTGGGAGATGAAGAAGCTTGCACAGGATAGAGTAGCATGGAGAGCTGCATCAAACCAGTCTCAGGACTGAAGACCACAACAACAACAACGTAAGTATATACTATAATTTTTGATGTTATGTAAATATAAGTTCACCTTTCTATGGGTGTTCGATGGGCTCGATCTACAGGACAGCTTGCGCTACTCGTGTAAAGCTATTTTGCTCCTTTTTCTTTTACGCTTCGTAATTCACATGTTGCAAATATTCTGCTACTGGATAGGACCAATGATCAAGTAAGACTGACCTCCGGGTTTCACTAAAATGTGGGAATGATGAAATAATGTTTATCTTATGTGAAGAAGTATTGCAAATTTGTATCGCACTGTTTGTAATGGAACTTTTATAAGCCTGTATCCTTATCATTGGACATGGTACTTTCCTTTTCGTGGGCAATGGAGGATAGGTGCGTTTTAATAGGGCTAACGTGGTAATTTTATGCGCGCCTGTTTAGTGAAGTGCGATTTACGACCTAGAAACTTCCTGCAACTGGCGCCGGAGAGCGTTGCGATAGCGTGTACCACGTTGGGTCCCACGTACCGTATGCACAAGTCGCATCGTTTCTGAGCGTTCAGCAGCACGTTGAACTTGGCACGCTGAACGTTGACGTTCGAGAGCACGGTCCGTGTGCCGACGGCTTAAGCCCGCCTCCCTGAACGAATCGTGGCCGTGACCAAGAGGATCATTCCGTAAGCAGTGCCTCCCATTCACTTTCCTGTGAACCACAACATGTACAGGATGCACAGTAACGCAGGATTGTGGAACGTGTACTGTGTTTCGACATTATGAAACACTTGTCGCGTGTTGGCTTCTGCCTCCGGTTGTTCGAGCAATATTTGTTTATCTATTTCCCTGACGTTTGGCCTGCACGAGTGACTGGTGTTCCCATCGACAAGAAGATAGAAGAAGTGGACAGTGTTAAATTCTTGGGATTACAGCTTGATAATAAATTCAACTGGGAGGCGCACACCACAGAACTGCTGAAACGTCTTAACAAATCTCTGTTTGCAATGCGAATTTTGTCAGACATAGGGGATATAAAAATGAAAAAGCTGGCATACTATGCTTACTTTCATTCCATAATGTCATATGGGATTATTTTTTGGGGTAATTAATCAAGCCAAGCTAAAGTTTTCCGGGCACAAAAACGTGCAGTAAGAGTTATATGTGGTGTGAACTCAAGAACATCCTGCAGAAGCCTGTTTAGGGAACTAGGGATACTAACTACAGCTTCCCAATATATTTATTCCTTAATGAAATTTGTCATTAAAAATATATCACTTTTTCAAACCAACAGCTCAATTCATGGAATCAATACTAGAAATAAGAATAATCTTCACAAGGATTTAAAGTCACTTAGTCTTGTACAAAAAGGTGTGCATTATTCAGGAACACACATTTTCAATAACTTGACAGCAGCCATAAAAAGCTTAACAACCAATGAAATTCAGCTTAAGAGAAGCCTAAAGGATTTACTGGTGGCCAACTCCTTCTACTCCATTGATGAATTTCTTAGTAAAACCAACTGATTTGTATATAAGTACAACATAACTTCTGCACAATTTCAGTGCATTAATGTGTTCATTGAAAATGTGTGTGTTTGTTTGGGTGTGTGTGTGTGTGTGTGTGTGTGTAAGTATAATCTAACTTCTGCACCATTTCAGTGCAGTAATGTGTTCATTGTAAATAAGTATTACAGTAGTTGTATTACATGTTTATTACCTTATAAATAATTAAAAAACTTTTTTAATTTAAATTCAGTGCATTAGTATTTGTAAAATGACTTAGTGTTCATTAAAAATGACAATCATTCCACTTGGGACCTGTGGAATGGTACATTAGCTTATTTGTTTTAGTTGTAAATATTTGTCATGTATTGTTGTTTTTCTGACATGTTCCACATCATGGAGGACCTCCTCACTACGGATCAATTGGAATGAAAGTAAATCTAATCTAATCATGTGGCAGGGAGTTGGAGTCGACGTATGCAGCCTGCGGTGGGAACTGCAGGGGGTGGCCAAAGATGCGGAAACACCGAGGACACAGTACAGGGTGTTTCTAAATGAATATCGGGGTTTTAACGCTTTATAATATTTATTATATTAAACTTGCAGTTATAAATGCTATGTCAACTCAAGCTGTTTTACCAAGAACCTCGTAAATGTTCAATGTGAGCACCATTTGTCACACGGCACACATCAAGTCTATGGCCGAGTTCTTCCCAAACGTTGATAAGTGTGTCTTCAGCGATTGTAGCAACAGCTGCTTCAATCCGGTTTCTTAATTCAGGGAGGTCTGCTGGTAGCGGAGGCACGAACACTCGATCCTTGATGAAGCCCCAAAGGAGGCCGTGCAAAGCAAGCCCTGTCATTGGGCCCCTTGCCGCCTATCCAGCGCTTGGGTACAGACTCGATGTGTGCCGTGTGACAAATGGTGCTCAGATTGAACATTTACGAGGTTCTTGGTAAAACTGTTTGAGTTGCTCTTTCATTTCACGTATCATTTATAACTGCAAGTTAAATATAATAAATATTACAAAGTGTTAAAACCCCGATATGCATTTAGAAACACCCTGTACATCAATGGTGGCGCGTAGGCATACATTCTGAGTGTTCACATATTTTTAAATTCAGATAAATATGAGAGTGCGAAATTAATAGCATCTGCTGTAAAACCATTATGGTAATAATGATATGCGCAACATGTCTAAAAAAAGGAAGAATTGTTTTTGTAGAATTTTGTAGTTTTGTACATAATTAAGTACAGCTTATCGCAAGAACGAAATAATGTTTAAGTTTTCGCTACTCTCCGTTTCGCATTTCTGTGTAAGCGGGAGGTTTCGTAATTTTCTATTTTTACGGACAAATGTACAAGATTTCTAAATTATATATTAGCTAACGAATTAACTTCTGCGCTGAAACTCAGGCACTCTTACGTTCCACCACACGAAAATCTACGTTAATTATACACTGCTTTGTTAAATGTTCGCTTGTAGTCACGCTTGGAGCCGGCCGCGGTGGCCGTGCGGTTCTAGGCGCTCCAGTCTGGAGCCACGCTGCTGCTACGGTCGCAGGTTCGAATCCTGCCTCGGGCATGGATGTGTGTGGTGTCCTTAGGTTAGTTAGGTTTAAGTAGTTCTAAGTTGTAGGGGACTGATGACCACAGCAGTTGAGTCCCATAGTGCTCAGAGCCATTTGAACCATTTTTTTGTAGTCACGCTTGTTTGATTTCGTCACTTTCTCAGACAACCGATCTGGTCTGGAATGGCCTAGTTTCTTGGAGCTGTATTTAACTAGTAAATTTCTTTTCTGTTGCCGGTAATAAAAGTCCAACGGCGTTCACGTTGACACTCCACAGGAAAGCCGATTCGTATACAGTAGAAAACCAACTCCAAACACAAACTGCCGTTTCCAGAAATAATAAATTTAGTACTATGTAGCAAAAAGGTCACGTGACTGGAGTACAAACGCGGTGCTAAGAGAAACTGGGGCCGAAAGGACGCCGTTTTCGACGCGCTCCCTCCCCCGCCAAATTTATCTGCCCACGCCATGCAGCATCTTACGTTAAATGTTGAAACTTGTCAGGATATAAAATCTTTCACGTTTGAGTACAGGAGAGTGTTTGGTGTCCTGGAGAGGCACTTTGGGGACCGCATTCCGGGTCTGGGGTACCCAGAGGCCACTGGCATGGGCCTCGATTGGCCGCCTTATTGTCCGGATCTGAACACATGCGACTCCTTTTATGGGGTTGTATGAAAGACAAGGTGTACAGCTGAAAACAGCCATTCAGGTGGTCATCGGCATCACTGACATTCCAACACTTTAGCGGGTCATGCAGAATTTCGCTATTCGACTGCGACACATCATCACCAATGATGGCAGGCATATCGAACATGTCATAACCTAAATCCGAATATCTGTAGTGACGTTCACATGTTGAATAAAAAGTGTGCACGTCGCACTTTGTGACTAATTTACCTTTCTTCATATAGTTCAATAATTGTCACCCTGTATTATGTCATATGGGATCATATTTTGGGGAAAATCTTCACACCCAGCGAAAGTTTATAGAGTGCAAAAGTATGTAATAAAACTCATTTGTGGTGTAAATTCAAGAACATGATTTAGAAACCTATTCAAGAAACTTTGTATTCTAACCACTGCTTCTCAGTCCGCAGCTCGTGGTCGTGCGGTAGCGTTCTCGCTTCCCGCGCCCGGGTTCCCGGGTTCGATTCCCGGCGGGGTCAGGGATTTTCTCTGCCTCGTGATGACTGGGTGTTGTGTGATGTCCTTAGGTTAGTTAGGTTTAAGTAGTTCTAAGTTCTAGGGGACTGATGACCATAGATGTTAAGTCCCGTAGTGCTCAGAGCCATTTGAACTATTTGAACCACTGCTTCTCGATATATTTATTCCTTAATGAAGTTTATTGCCACTAATATGTCTCTATTTCCACGGTATAGCTCTATACATAGTATCAACGCTAGGAATAAGAATAATCTACATAAACACTTAAAATCGTTTACCTTGGTCAAAGAGGGGGTCGAGTTTTCAGGAACACACATTTTCAAATTGCCAGCAACCATTAAATTCTTGTAAGAAATTTTCACTCTACAGCGGAGTGTGTGCTGATGTGAAACTTCCTGGCAGATTAAAACTGTGTGCCGGACAGAGACTCGAACTCGGGAGTTTGGAAGGTAGGAGACGAGGTACTGGCAGAAGTAAAGTTGTGAGGACGGGGCGTGAGTCGTGCTTGGGTAGCTCAGTTGGTAGAGCACTTGCCCGCGAAAGGCAAAGGTTCCGAGTTCGAGTCTCGGTCCGGCACACAGTTTTCATCTGCCAGGAAGTTTCATTAAATTCTTGAACAGAACACAGTTTAAACAGAGTTTGACTTTTCGATAGGGAACTCCTTCTCCTCTATAGACTAATATCTTTACAGGGACTGTTAGACCAGCTTAAGTAAAAACGTTTATTAGATTTCAGTTTTGACACCACTGGCCGCAAGTCAAGATTTGGTTTTTTTTTGTATGGTAAATTTATTAACAGTGCGTAACTATGTTTCATTCTGACAGCATAATAATTCTGTAGATATTAGCAGTTCTAGTTTACTGTAATGTATTCACATATCTTGACAGTATCCCGACAAATGATCAGTGCAATGAGTATTACATTCAAACGTTCTATGTTTTTCAAGTTATACTTTCTGACATGTCCCACACCAATGAAAATCATCTCATTTTTGGCTCTACGGAACGCGAACTGTATCTATTCTAATCTCGTCTTTGTGGAAGTGCGCACGTCTTTGTGCAGAGAGCTTCTACTTTGTTCGGGCCCAACCATTCCTTTCTTTTTCTTATGTCGGCATAAAGACACCATTCCTCGTCACCAGAATAGGAATGGTCATTATTATTCTCGAGCCAATTGGTGACGAGCATACAGAGATGCGCATATTGTAAGGAGGCTGTTTAGGTTTTCATGTTGGTAACGCCACGTAGCGCTCTGTATGAAAATCAGTGACTGTGCTGTGTGCAGTGTGTGGCTGGTTGGACTCATTGTTGGAATATTCCCTTGTGTAATGTTGGGCAGTGGGATGTGAACAACGCGTAGCGTTGTGCAGTTGGAGGTGAGCCGCCAACAGTGGTGGATGTGGAGAGAGAGATGGCAGAGTTTTGAGAAGTTGCTATAAGCGGACGACCTGGACGTGTGTCCGCCAGAAAAAGGAAATTTGTAAAGACGGATATTATATGATGACTTTTGAACACTATAAAGGCAAATACGTTGTTTGTTCTCTATCAAAATCTTTCATTTGCTAACTATGCCTATCAGTAGTTAGTGCGTTCAGTAGTTAGAATCTTTTATTTAGCTGGCAGTAGTGGCGTTCGCTGTATTGCAGTAATTCGAGTAACGAAGATTTTGGTGAGGTAAGTGATTCATGAAAGGTATAGGTTATTGTTAGTCAGGGCCATTCTTTTGTAGGGGTTATTGAAAGTCATTTTGCGTTGCGCTAAAATATTGTGTGTCAGTTTAGTGATGATCAGAATAAGTAGAGAGAGAAATGTCTGCGGACGTTCAGTTTTGCTCAGCTGTTTGAAAATGAAATAACGTAAGAGGTTTATCAGCACAGTCATTCATAATTTTTCTAAGGGGACGTTACAATATGGCCACCCGCTGATTTTTGTGATTCGGCTCAGAGCACGCGGTACTCATACACCCGATTTTGGAACCTTCCCGAATGCATGCATATGTCACACAATGGTGGAATTGGAACCTTCCTGAATGCATGATTTGTCACACAATGGTGGAATGATTACAGTTCATTGCATGCACCAGTTCTCAAAGACAATGGCGTGGAACATTGTGGATTAATGCGTTTAAACGATCTTCATCAAAACCTGAAGGGCTTCCTGAACGTGGAGAGTCATTTATGTCAAAACGATCCTCCTTAAAATGAGAAAAGCTCATTTTTGGCGCGCTCTGTGGAATGACATTACACCCAGGCACCCGCAAATGTTTCTGGTTACCCCCACTGCTGTCAGCTCTCCACAGAATTCAAACAGACGAATACGTCGCACAGGTTCCGATTTCGCCACTTGGCACTCCCATTTTCTTGCGTCCACATCTCCATTCACTATCTCCCAATGATAAAATGACAGCATGTAAACTGAAATAGCAACAGCGAATTCCAAATACAAATGACAATCGATAAATAAAACCATAGCAACCGGAATACCAACTCGAAAAACAATAACGCTGCGCACTTATGCACCAAACTAATCCTGAGCTATACTGAGCAAAAATATGTAATCGCAACTGTCATGCTCGTAATTATTTACAAGCGAAAAGTAAAAGGAAATGAACTTGTACGTGCAAGAGAGCCCATTCAGGATTAAAAAGTAAGCGAGAAATGTGTAAGCCAGGTTCTGTTCTATTTGCGCTGTTTACCATTTGTGAGTGCCGCAACACTGAATTCTCTTCTTTTTTTTTTCCTCCTGACAACTTTGTCTTTTTTATGACCATTCCTGACCAAATGAAACACACCGAGAGCACGAAGAGGCGTCACAGGAACAGAAATGTACCATTAAAATTCCTACACCAAGAAGAAATGCAGATGATAAACGGGTGTCCATTGGACAAATACATTATACTAGAACTCACATGTGATTACATTTTCACACAATTTCGGTGCATAGATCCTGAGAAATTAGTACCCACAACAACCACCTCTGGCCGTAATAACGGCCTTGATACGTCTGGGTATTAAGTCAAACAGAGATTGGATGGCGTCTACAGGTTTGGCTGCCCATCCAGCTTCAACACGATACCACAGTTCATCAAGAGTAGTGACTGGCGTATTGTGACGAGCCAGTTGCTCGGCCACCATTGACCAGACGTTTTCAATTGGTGAGAGGTCTGGAGAATGTGATGGCCAGGGCAGCAGTCGAACATTTTCTGTATTCCAAAAGGCCCGTACAAGACCTGCAACATGAGGTCGTCCATTATCCTGCTGAAATGTAGGTTTTCGCAGGATCGAATGAAGGGTGGAGCCACGGGTCATAACACATCTGACATGTAACGTCCACTGTTCAAAGTGCCGTCAATACGAACAAGAGGTGACCGAGACGTGTAACCAATGGCACCTCATTCCATCACGCCGGGTGATACGCCAGTATGGCGACGACGAATACATGCTTCCAATGTGCGTTCACCGCGATGTCGCCAAACACGAATGGGACCATCATGATGCTGTAAACAGAACCTGGATTCATCCGCAAAAATGATGTTTTGCCATTCGTGCACCCAGCTTCGTCGTTGAGTACGCCATCGCAGGCGCTCCTGTCTGTGATGCAGCGTGACGCAGCTACGGTCTCCGAGCTGATAGTCCATGCTGCTGCAAACGTCGTCGAACTGTTCGTGCAGATGGTTGTTGTCTTGCGAACGTCCCCCCATCTGTTGACTCAGGGATCGAGACGTGGCTGCACGATCCGTTACAGCCATGCGGATAAGATGCCTGTCATCTCGACTGCTAGTGATACGAGGCCGTCGGGATCCAGCACGGCTTTCCGTATTACCCTCCTGAACCCACGGATTCCATATTCTGCTAACAGTCATTGGATCTCGGCCAACGCGAGGAGCAATGTCGCCATACGACAAACCGCAATCGCGATAGGCTACAATCCGACCTTTATCAAAGTCGGAAACGTGATGGTACGCATTTATCGTCTTTACAGGAGGCATCACAACAACTTTTGACCAGGCGACGCCGGTTTGTGTATGAGAAATCGGTTGGAAACTTTCCTCATCTCAGCACGTTGTAGGTGTCGCCACCGGCGCCAACCTTGTGTGAATGCTCTGAAAAGCTAATCATTTGCATATCACAGGATCTTCTTGCTGGCGGTTAAATTTCGCGTCTGTAGCACGTCGTCTTCGTGGTGTAGCAATTTTAATGGCCAGTATTGTATGTACGTAATCGTAATGCTAATGGTGTCCCTTCGAAATGCGTAGGCCCGATCAAGGAAGTAGTGAAATAAAGAACCGTATCTGACACAGCAGAAATGTCTTCATGTATTATGTTAGAGGCGGCACAGTACCTCTTGACATTTTTACAGCTGTTAGCTACAGAGAATGCGCCGTCGCTGGGTGGTGTGCGTGTGCCGCCAGTACCTATCTGGCTGTCCATGGAGTCACTACAGCGCTCGAGATGACCTGCTGGAAGTGCTGGCAGCTCTGTCCCTGGGAAACACTCGCGGCGCGCTTTTTACTCCGTCGCCTGTCACAGGCTCCAGACCTAAAGTGCCGTCCAATAGTGTCCGGTACGTGCAGGAGTCATTATCCATATTCAATAATCGGCTAACGACATCCTAAAATGGAACCAGAATTATGTCAAAGACAATAAATTATCGACAATCGTTTATCGATACTGTAGACACCCACGCTATCTCTTGTAATTCCTCGCAGTCGGTTAGTTTCGTTCACTGGTAACGCTGACGTGACTAAATTAACGGAACGAGCTGCAGAATTTTTAGGTACTTTTGCACTACGCAACCTATACTAGCCATACTAATACACAAAGGGGAAACGTTGTTTCCAAAAAATCTCGAAAAATGTTAACCGATTTACATCAAAATTTTGCACGATATTCTAGTAAATATTCTGATGCAAATAGGCTGTATATTTTTCAAACAACAATGTACGGGTTTTCTGTAAAAGCTATTGTGAGATAGAAAATACTATGTTGCGCTATGAAAATGTGCGGTTTAGTTCTATTTCTAGCAGTTAGCTTTAACTGCGACAGCAGGCATTTAAACCATTAGACGAATTGTTTCTCCAATATGTAGGCTGTAAGTGGTATAAGTGCATACATTTTTATACGTGGTACCTTAACACAGGGAGTTGGTTGTTTTTTATCCTCGTCGAACATTATTCCCACAAACAAAAAATGGTTCAAATGGCTCTGAGCACTGTGGGACTTAACTTCTGAGGTTATCAGTCCCCTAGAACGTAGAACTACCTAAACCTAACTAACCTAAGGACATCACTCACATCCATGCCCGAGGCAGGATTCGAACCTGCGACCGTAGCGGTCACATGGTTCCAGACTGTAGCGCCTAGAACCGCTCGGCCACCCCGGCCGGCCCACAAACACGTCACATACATTACAACAACATCATGTTTCTGCACTTGCAGAGATCGCGACAGATTTACCCATACATTTTAAACGACTTCAATTCCCAGTCAAGGTTTCCTTTGCAATAGCGATAAAAACGCTCAGGGTCAGACATTCAAATACGTCGAAATTGCTTTACGATCAGATTGTTTTTCGCATGAAATGATAATTAAATCAAGACCCTAAGCTGTCGACTGGTGTTGATATACATCAACGGGGACAGTTGAAAATGTGTGCCCCGACCGGGAGTCGAAATCGGGGTCTCCTACTTACATGGCAGACGCTCCATCCATCTGAGCCACCTAGGGCACACAGCACACGTCCGAAAGAACAGATACCATCTTCATATAGTTAAGGCTAACCGGCCGTTGGCCTCCTTCTTCTGAGCTTGATGCACACTGTAACACCTCCGATTTTATCCCGACCTGATCTGATCGAATAGCAGTCCAATATTTATTATTAACACGACGGTGAACCTAATGGGGCTGGTAATCGCAACTGTCTGCTACGGAAGTTGTTACTTTCCAGTTCGTTCTGCTCAATACTATAATACTGAATGTCTGGTAATAAGGAACACCAACACAGTTTTACTAATTACGAACTTCTATTCTTCTCAAAAAACAAAAAGGAGACAGCCACTGCCTTCGTCATACATACCTAATTATAGCTAATCTCAGCACAGGCTTTCTTCATTTTCCATTATCGTCACACGCTAATCCATCACTGCATCCAACACTGCAATCCAAGGTTAGGCCGACGCGGTAGACGCGAAACCAAATATTGGCACTAGTAACTAGAGATGGGGGATCCGCTCTTGAACTAATTCATAGAGTTGAATCTTTCAAAGGAGTGAACAATCAGTGATTCAGAAAAAAAGCACGGTAGCTCCAAACGTTTCCCATGGCAGAGAGAGAGAGAGAGAGAGAGAGAGAGAGAGACGGAGCATATCAGCAGCGCCTCTGCTGGTCAGAGCACAGTGCACGCCACACAACACAGCCAGCGCCGGCCTCTGCCCTGCTTCTGCCTTGGCTGCCTGCATTGTGCAGTGCCCCATTGGATTTTGTGTTTCACATATGCCGTGCCGTCTCTGTGCATCGTCTGCCGCACGCAGTGTCTGGCTCAGCTTAACTTCGCATTGCACTCTGTCGGCGATCGTTTCAGTCGCACGTCCTGCCCTCTGGGCAGTTGATGCGAGCAACAGGACAGAGAGCCACCTATATAGCGGATAACATAGGAACTACTTGCAACAACCTGCTCGCAAGGGAACGGAGGATTTGTCTCGGAGCGGGTGAGTTCACCACGCCCCCACCCTCGGAACTCGCCCGCTCAATGCTCACCCCACCGTCTCGACTCTAGCCAGAGCGTTGAGCAAAGCGACTCAGGTGTCACTCACGCAGTAATACAGCTCGCGGCTCGACCTGCTCGACTCAGTGCCTCTGCATCGGAGTTCGTCCCTGCTGGATATTGTTCTTCGTAGTAATACCACTATATATATTACATTATTATGTTATGTATACATCAGTTGTTTTTATTTTATTTTTATTTGTTTAAACTGATTAGATTAGGTTCCTGATGACTTCTCTTACTATAGGATTTTTATTATGGACACTCGAATTTACGCTTTAATTACGAGCGAACCGATAAACGTATCGCAAAATGTGATACACCAATATTTTCCTTGTTTTATTCTGCGTAAGGCTATATGCAGCACTTTCGTTTTACAGTCAAATTTATATATTTTTTTTCTTATTCTGGTACGGATTTTGCGATTTTTGGCGTCTTCGGAAGGAAACGTTCACTTTAAAAATATATGGCTTGCGATGTATTTGTATGAGGTTAATGAAATTTTAATACATTATAGCCAAATATATTGTTAATGTAAATCTCAAGTTACAACATTTTCCGATCACCCAAAAAACCACGATAGTGCAAAATAAATCAGTAATCAAAAACTTTGTCATATCGTGGAAATTTCAATAAACAATACAAAATTCTTACTCATTATCTGTGTTACTTCAAAATAGGATCAAATAAGATCAAAATACAGGTATAGTACTGGAATAAACCAAGTTTAAAGGGCAATGTGCCTTCCATTTATTTTCTATTGTAAATGAGTGGTGAGTCATGAAAAAGAGCTAATTCATTTCAGGGAGTGAACAGTTCTGATCCAATCTCTGAAAAGAACAGTTTTGCCCATCTCTACTAGTAACGTCACTGATCACTTTCATAATGATACTTCTTCACTTTACCGGTATTAATCTATTACTTAGGGGTCTAACCACGGCGATGGCAACACCCTTCTCCGTTAAAGACCCTATATTTCAACAATGGCCTCCACACACACACACCATTCCGCCAACCACTCTGGCGCATCTCGACACTCGCTCTCGCTACACGTCACAATCGATTGTTCGCCCTTTCGACCCGTGCCGAGTGCAAAGTTATAGTAAGGGCCCACGGACCCCTTACAACACGCATTGCCCGAACTCTTACGGGACCCGGTAGGATTGTCTGCCGCGAGTAATGACTGTAGTGGGCAGGGGCACTACGAATGTGGTGTGCGGATAAGATAAATCCTCCGTGCCCTCAGTGGCTCACATGGACAGAGCGTCTGCCATGTAGACAGGAGTTCCCGGTTTCGAGTTTCGGTAGGGGCACACATTTTCAGCTGTCCCCGTTGATGTATATCAACGCCTGTCGACAGCTTAGGGTCTTGATTTAATTATCATTTCATTCTAAGAGAGCTGCATGGTCACCGACGGTATCTGTTATTTTGGACATGTCCGAAAGAACAGATACCATCTTCGTATATTTTTTTAGCGTGGTTAATTGTATGTTCACCTTTCAAGAACGGGTAGTTCAGAAAACCAAACAGCATTCAGAAACGAAAAAGGTCATATATTCTGAAGTTTTGTAGCTGCACCGTTCGTACAAACTGAATAACTAAAGCATAGTAGCCCTTTTCACTCATATTGTATATGATTTATAATGCTCCAAGAAAAAAAATAAAGACGTGCCACGAACGAATTCCCGGAATGGGACGAAAATGTACAGACAAGGAAATGATTACAATTTCAGTAAAATTTTATGAATTAATCAAGAGAATTAGCTTCACAAATTGAGCAAGTCAATAATGCGTTTGTCTAACTCTGGCCCTTACGCAAGGAGTTATTCGGCTTGGCACTAATTGATTGTTGGGGTGTCCCCCTGATGGATATCGTGCCAAACTGTGTCCAATTGGTGCGTTATATCGTCAAAATCGCAAAGCTCCGGAGTTTCGACATTTGTGGGAGATCCGGTGATATAGCTGGCCAAGCACGGAGACAAGCAGCCGCGTGCGGGCGGGCGTTATCTTGCTGAAATGTAAGGCCGGGATGGCTCGCCATGAACGGCAACAAAGCGGGGTGTACAGTATCGTCGACGTACCAATATGCTGTAACGGTGCCGCGGATGATAACCAAAATGGCTCCGAGCACTACGGGACTTAACATCTGAGGTCAACAGTTCCCTAGAACTCAGGACTACTTAAACCTAACTAACCTAAGGACATCACACACAGCCACGCTCGAGGCAGGATTCGAACCTGCAACCGTAGCGGTTGCGTGGTTCCGGACTGAAGCGCCTAGAACCGATCGGTCACAGCGGCCGAAAGGGATCCTGTTGTAAAAAGAAATGGGACCCCAGCCCATCACGAGTGGCTGATGGGCAGTGGAGCTGCTGACAGCGAGGCAGATGCCCCACTGCTGTCTGGGGCGCCTCCAGACACGTCTTCGCTGCTCACTGGACGTTAATTCGAGGTGGGTCTCACCACTGAAGTCAATTCTACTCCAGTCAATGACATTCCAGTCCGATTCCTCTCCTGAAATCACAAGTCTTTTTATTTTTAACGGGCCTTGGATTTTCCCTAAGACCAGTGCTTCTACATTGTTGATTTGTCGATGAGGCCTTCTCTATTCGTAGCACGACAGTCTGGGGCATATACAGGGTGTTTCAAAAATGACCGGTATATTTGAAACGGCAATAAAAACTAGACGAGCAGCGATAGAAATACACCGTTTGTTGCAATATGCTTGGGACAACAGTACATTTTCAGGCAGACAAACTTTCGAAATTACAGTAGATACAATTTTCAACAACAGATGGCGCTGCGGTCTGGGAAACTCTATAGTACGATATTTTCCACATATCCACCATGCGTAGCAATAATATGGCGTAGTGTCTGAATGAAGTTACCCGAAACCTTTGACAACGTGTCTGGCGGAATGGCTTCACATGCAGATGAGATGTACTGCTTCAGCTGTTCAATTGTTTCTCGATTCTGGCGGTACACCTGGTCTTTCAAGTGTCCCCACAGAAAGAAGTCACAGGGGTTCATGTGTGGCGAATAGGGAGGCCAATTCACGCCGCCTCCTGTATGTTTCGGATAGCCCAAAGCAATCACACGATCGTCGAAATATTCATTCAGGAAATTAAAGACGTTGGCCGTGCGATGTGGCCGGGCACCATCTTGCATAAACCACGAGGTGTTCGCAGTGTCGTCTAAGGCAGTTTGTGTCGCCACAAATTCACGAAGAATGTCCAGATAGCGCGATGCAGTAATCGTTTCGGATCTGAAAAATAGGCCAATGATTCCTTTGGAAGAAATGGCGGCCCAGACCAGTACTTTTTGAGGATGCAGGGACGATGGGACTGCAACATGGGTCTTTTCGGTTCCCCATATGCGCCAGTTCTGTTTATTGACGAAGCCGTCCAGGTAAAAATGAGCTTCGTCAGTAAACCAAATGCTGCCCACATGCATATCGCCGTCATCAATCCTGTGCACTATATCGTTAGCGAATGTCTCTCGTGCAGCAACGGTAGCGGCGCTGAGGGGTTGCCACGTTTGAATTTTGTATGGATAGAGGTGTAAACTCTGGCGCACGAGACGATACGTGGACGTTGGCGTCATTTGGACCGCAGCTGCAACACGGCGAACGGAAACCCGAGGCCGCTGTCGGATCACCTGCTGCACTAGCTGCACGTTGCCCTCTGTGGTTGCCGTACGCGGTCGCCCTACCTTTCCAGCACGTTCATCCGTCACGTTCCCAGTCCATTGAAATTTTTCAAACAGATCCTTTATTGTATCACTTTTCGGTCCTTTGGTTACATTAAACCTCCGTTGAAAACTTCGTCTTGTTGCAACAACACTGTGTTCTAGGCGGTGGAATTTCAACACCAGAAAAATCCTCTGTTCTAAGGAATAAACCATGTTGTCTACAGCACACTTGCACGTTGTGAACAGCACACGCTTACAGCAGAAAGACGACGTACAGAATGGCGCACCCACAGACTGCGTTGTCTTCTATATCTTTCACATCACTTGCAGCGGCATCTGTTGTTGAAAATTCTAACTACTGTAATTTCGAAAGTTTGTCCGCCTGAAAATGTACTGTTGTCCCAAGCAAATTGCAACAAACGGTGTAGTTCTATCGCTGCTCGTTTAGTTTTTATTGCCGTTTCAAATATACCGGTCATTTTTGAAACACCCTGTAGGTTCCCTGGTAGTACTACTGTGCGTCAATGTCGATCTTGACGTTAACTGACACTGAGTTCTTCTTTCTCAGAGGTGTTTGCCTCCATCCGTTTGATTTACCCTCCTCCTGTCTCTAGTATCCCACGTGGTATTTCGGTACTTGCAATAAATTCAGTTTTCTGGAAGGAGATCTGGAGTCCCACCTGTGCGGCGTGTGTCTTCAGTGGGGGGGGGGGGGGGGTCTAGCGAATCATAAAGACTTACGATCTTCCAGAATGAGATTTTCACTCTGCAGCGGAGTGTGCGCTGATATGAAACTCCCTGGCAGATTGAAACTGTGTGCCGGACCGAGACTCGAACTCGGGACCTTTGCCTTTCGCGGGCAAGTGCTCTACCAACTGAGCTAACCTAGCACGACTCACGCCCCGTCCTCACAGCTTTACTTCTGCCAGTACCTCGTCTCCTACCTTCCAAACTTTACAGAAGTTCTCCCGCGAACCTTGCAGAACTAGCACTCCTGAAAGAAAGGATACTGCGGAGACATGGCTTAGCCACAGCCTGCGGGATGTTTCCAGAATGAGATTTTCACTCTGCAGCGGGTATTCGTGCTAGGGTTGCTCAGTTGGTAGAGCACTTGCCCGCGAAAGGCAAAGGTCCGGAGTTCGAGTCTCGGTCCGGCACACAGTTTTAATCAAATGGCTCTGAGCACCATGGGACTCAACATCTTAGGTCATAAGTCCCCTAGAACTTAGAACTACTTAAACCTAACTAACCTAAGGACATCACACACACCCATGCCCGGGGCAGGATTCGAACCTGCGACCGTAGCAGTCCCGCGGCTCCGGACTGCAGCGCCAGATCCGCTAGACCACCGCGGCCGGCCACAGTTTTAATCTGCCAGTTACAATCTTATCCGCAAAGGCTAGGCAGTCACCTGTCAAATTCGTGTAATAATATCGTTAATATCTCCATTAACTTTTTTTCAAGTACTACTGCAATTATGCTTTACCCTAGGTAATAATGATTTGAATCATTTGCATGTGAATGTTTTATTCAGTTGCAAAAGACGAACTCTTTTCTTGTGTATATGGTAATTCATAATAGATTTTGTTATAATAATAGGCAATGACCGTCTTCCTTTTGACAAGTAGTCACATTAATGTGAACATGACTTTTTTTTTTCATCTTCGCATTTGCAACAGATTCTGGTATTATTATTCACGCAATACAGGTAAGTTCTGCAGTATTCGCTGATATTCATGTACCGGGTGGTTATAATTAAACTGCCCCTATTTAATACGCCATAACACGGAAACTAATTACCGTACCAGCATTAATGTCAAGGACATGGGGAAGAGAAATAGTGCAGAAACAATTCACCTGAAGCACTTTTTGTGTGTTGCTACGGTACATCATACCATTACACGCCAGTGCGATTACTGCTACAGAAGGGGCTCCATATGGCGCCCATTAGTGTCCAGAAAAGTCTGAAAGCGCAGGATTGCACTCTGCACAGCAGAACGCAGCCTGTGCATAGGTATGCTGGCTACCTCTCTTGATATGCTGCGCTTCAGATTGGCACATGTGTGAATGTTCCTGTGGTAAACCCTGTCCTTCAGGAAGCCCCAAAACGCGAAATCACAGCCGGGAGTGAGATCAGCTGATCGTGCCGGCCAAGCATCTGGAAACTATCGGCTGGTAATTCGATCGTTTCCAAATGTGTTTTCGAGAAGTGGATGAACTTCACGAGCGGTGTGCGGTGTGGCCCCATCTTGCATGAAAACTGCTGAGTTCAATACGTCTCTCTCCTGTAGAACGGGTATGGCATGATTCCATATCACAGTGACGCTGGCCAGTCATACTGTACGTCTTTGATCCTTGAGCTCCAACCTGTTCAAAAAATGATGGGCCAATGATGAATGTAGCAGTGAAGTTACACTGGATGATGACACGTTCACCATACTGTAAGTAGGCTGTTTATGTTTTCTTATTGGCAACGTTACGTAGCGTTCTGTATGAAAATCACTGGCTGTGCTGTGTGCAGTCTGTGGCTAGTTTGCATTGTTGTCTGTCATTGTAGTGTTGGGCAGCGGCAGCTGTATGTGAACAGCGCGTAGCGTTGCGCAGTTGGAGGTGAGCCGCCAGCAGTGGTGGATGTGGGGAGAGAGATGGCGGAGTTTTGATAATTTGTAATACTGGATATTATGAACTACTATATATATTATGACTGTTAAGGTAAATACATTGTTTGTTCTCTATTATCATCTTTCAATTGCTAACTATGCCTATCAGTAGTTACTGCCTTCTGTAGTTTGAATCTTTTATTTAGCTGGCAATAGTGGCGCTCGCTGCATTGCAGTAGTTCGAGTAACGAAGATTTTTGTGAAGTAAGTGATTTGTGAAAGGTATAGTTTAATGTTTGTCTGGGCCATTCTTTTGTAGGGATTTTTGATAGTCAGATTGCGTTGCGCTAAAATTATTGAGTGTCAGTTTAAGCACAGTCGTGTATAAATTGTTCTAAGGGGACGTTTCAATACAAAGTAGCTTAATACGCTATGATTAGAGCTGAAGATCGCCACAGTTGTCAATTCTGTGTGTTCACCTCACCAGTCAGAGGAAAAATGAGCTTTGTCTGTCCATAATATGCTCCAGCGTCGGCTCTCGCCAACTTCAATCCTTGCGAGAAAGACCAGAGCGAAGTCAACACGTCGTTGTACGTCCTGTGGTGCAAGCTGCTGTACGATACGGTTCTTGTGCGGATACCACTTTAGAATAGTTGGAAGCATCTTCCGTACAGTGGACCAAAGACACAGCACGCGCTGCGCCTGGCGATCGGGAATTGCGCGCAGCGTCGTCTGCTGTAGCAGACCACCTGTGGTGCAACCGGCCGCAGGCCTCTTCGCGGAGCGACGCCCAGTTCTCCGGTTGATTCGCACTTCTTCATCTGCTCCGCACGGCAAAGTGGCTCTGAGCACTACGGGACTTAACTTCTGAGGTCATCAGTGCCCTAGAACTTAGAACTACTTGAACCTAACTAACGTAAGGACATCACACACATCCATGCCCGAGGCAGGATTCGAACCTACGACCGTAGCGGTCACTCGGCTCCAGACCGTAGCGCCTAGAACCGCTCGGCCACTCCGGCCGGCTTTCCGTGTTATATCGTGGTAAATAGTGCAAGGGGATGTACTGGCCCCAGTGCTCTTCAATTGTGCTCTTGAAAAAGTTGTTAGAGAAAGGAGAAAAGCAAGTGCACCAGCACACAGACTGGGGCCAAGACGTAACGGCATAGAATTAGACTGTTTAGCATTTGCTGATGACATGGCACTGATCGCACACGACATTACCGATACACAGAAACAGCTAGAATTATTACAAGAGCAGGCAGAAAAAATAGGATGACAAATTTCATTTGAAAAAACATAATTTATGTCTGACATCAAAGTTACACCTTCTGATCTCAAAATTGATAATAACTACATCTCTCGAGTTAAAGAATTTAAATATTTAGGTCAATGGATTGCAGAAAATTGTAATGAAAAGAAATCAGTCAGATCAAGAGTCCAGAAAATGGAGACGGCGTTTCAGTTAACAAGAAACATTTACAACAAAAAAATGGTTGAAATGGCTCTGAGCACTATCGGACTTAACTTCTGAGGTCTTCAGTCCCCTAGAACTTAGAACTACTTAAACCTAACTAACCTAAGGACATCACACACATCCATGCCCGGGGCAGGATTCGAACCTGCGACCGTAACGGTCACGCGGTTCCAGACTGTAGCGCCTAGAACCGCTCGGCCACCCCGGCCGGCCATTTACAACAGAAAGAGTCTCTCGTGGAACTGCAAAAGACGACACTACACAACAGTAATTAAACCCGAAGCTCTCTACGCATCTGAGAGACTAAATCTTCAACACAGATCACTAAAAGAGGAATTAGAAGTGAAAGAATGTAAAACAATGAGGAAAATCCTAGGACCAAGAACTAAAGATGGTGTGCATTATCCAAAACCCAATGCAGAAATATATAAAAATATCTCCAAAATAACAGACACAGTGCGCATGAGAAGAATCCAGTTCATGGGGCATTTAGAAAGAATGGAGTCAAACAGGTTAACGCACAAAATCCATACATTTTTAAAGAGCAAAACTACAAGACCGAACTGGTACAGACGGAAGAAGACCTGAGAGAATTAGGGTTTCCAAATGTACATGACGGAAATGAAATCAGAAAAATCACAAACACAGGGGGTTTTGAGGAAGGAGAGAGAAAAATGGACCGACATACGTGGTCTACGCAACGAAAGCTAGCTCGTTCGTTGTTTATGAAGAAAATGGAAGTCCAACAAATGTTGATTACGCGTGGTCCTAAGTGATCCATCCGCGAAGAAGAAGAAGTGCAAGTTTAATTTTAACCACCCGGTATACGAGCACACTCCCCCAGGAATGAGTTTCTTCGATTTTGTAACTTGAGTCCGATTAAAAAATTACTTCCCGTGAAACAAGCAGCAGTGTCATTTGCATTGTGGCTTGTCACAAGTATTTCCGTATTTTTTCGGAGCGTGTTGTTTTAGCAGTAACCTAATGGGACAGCTTAAATGTTGAAAGAGCTTCTTGCAGGAGAAGTCGCCAGATGGCCCCGTTACAGACTCTTCCCTTGCTCGTGACGTAACGGACGTTAGCCAATCAGCAACCAGTTCTCTGGCAGCCGCGAGTCGTTACCGGACGACCGGAATCCCGAGGCAGTAGAGATGGGTCGAACTCGTTCATTCCCGTGAACTACTTCATTCCTTTCACTCTTTGCCGTGAAGCGTTCAAATGAAGTAGTTCATTCATGAAGTACGGAAACCAGGCGAAGTTGCCCAGTTCGCCGCTCAGCCGCGGCTACGCTCGCTTCGCCTCGCTCGTGCAATAAAGCTTCGTAATACTTCATAATTTTACCAACAGATGGCCGAACTATGCAGTAACGTACAGGCAATGTTTTACGCTCTTACAGCGTCTGAGTTAAATAGAGCATGGTCGAAGGGGACAAAGGAAGGATAAACAGAGAAGCCTGTCACATATAAAGAAGGTATTACATTTAATCTTCTCGACATTTTCTCGTGAAGCGCCCAAAAACGTCTATCTGCCAAATGAAACATTATTTGTTGTATTCATGGACTGAAAACTAGGGCTACCAACGAAATGCAGTCCAATTTTATGTTCCTTTTAAAATTTAATCCAAAATAGAAAGCGAATGTTTACCACTGTCTCAAAGTCTATATACCTACGTTTCAGAAGTTTTCCTGTAGATTTTATTTTTGTTGAGAATAACAACCCTCCAGATTCAAAACGTAAACTGTCACTTGGAGTCATTGGTACGATTTCAGATAAAATCCCTCTTTCAGTGTTATTAACGAACCTTTTATTTTCATGTTGGCTGTGCGTGCTCACACAGCCAGCCTCTTCTTTTGTATCTTTAATATTGCAGAAGCGCTGCCAACGGTAGGCTACCCGTAGACGCGAAGTATAACTGCACAAATAGTCACGGGTAATGATGTCAGCACTGCAGGAAGCAACTGACGCTGCCTTCCCCTCACCCCCACCAACCCCACGTAAACCTATCGTTCCCCACAAACACCTCGCGATTCGGCGACAGGCAGTAGAGGGAGGACTGAAGTGAAGGGAGGACGAGTGACGTAGCGCCGATGTAGTGGGAGAGGAAGAGAGTGAGTGAACTAGTGTGGTGTGTGGTTTCTGTGAAGAGTTTGAAGTACCAGTTCATTGAAATTGAGTGGTTAGTTCACACTTCACTAGAGTGAAGCGTTCATTCACGAGCTCCCCATCACTACGACGAAGGTAGGCGCAGGGCGCGATGCAGGGAGGCGAAGCACCTGCCACAGCGGGCTGCTCTGCCCAACTTTTCAACAGTAAACAGAATCGGCGCCATTGTTTCGGAATGAATATCTGCTCCCTGGCCACGCGCAGTTTTTTTTATTTTTTATTTTTCCGCTCCCCACCCTCGCCTCTTACCGGTTAATTACGGCGCCGAGAATGCTGCTTCCTGGGACACGCGCTCTTTTATATGCGAACGCTGAGCGCCGGGTGTATTCAGGCGCGGTGGCACCACAATGCACGTTCATTGACTAATGCCACGGCCGGGTAACGCAGCCCTGGCGGCGGGGACAATGTGGACATCCGCGTCTGGGGTCAGAGGACAGCGCCGGGCGCTGCCTGCTGGCGGGATGAGGGTGGGAGGGAGGGAGGGAGGGAGGGGGGAGGGAGGGAGGGTGGGAGGGTGGCAGGGAGGGAGGGAGGGGACAGCACCTAGCTGCGCACACCTCCCGGAATGGGCGCTCGTCACTAGCGCCCGCGGACACGCTGCGTTTCGGCAGCAGGGTGATGTCTCCTCATGAGCTGCGCAGACAATGCTCAGTTCACCTAGCACTTGCTACCTATGCGCATTTATCGCGTATCCCTCGCCCGGCGCCAGGTCCCAAGCGACTGGGGGAAAAAAATGAGAGGTGGCTCCGTTCTACGGGGCGATTCGGCTGCCCCTACCGTTGTCATTTAGCGCAACCCGTGATGTTATATCTGGCCTTCAAAAACCAGGCGCGAGATTTTCCTATTCTTTCGCTCGCTACGCGAAACTAATACAGAAAAAAAATGAATAGGACCTTTTTTCTAGGAAATTTAATGTTAAGTTTTGCACCGCGATACCTCGGGGAAGATCAGTTTGGATTCCGTAGAAATGTTGGAATATGTGAGGCAATACTGACCCTACGACTTGTCTTGGAAGAAAGATTAAGGAAAGGCAAACTTACGTTTCTAGCATTTGTAGACTTAGAGGATCTGTATATTGAGCAAGCAGTAAAGGAAACAAAAGAAAAGTTCGGAGTAGGTATTAAAATCCATGGAGAAGAAATAACAACTTTGAGGTTCGCCGAAGACATTGTAATACTGTCAGACATAGCAAAGGACTTAGAAGAGCAGTTGAACGGAATGGACAGTGTATTGAGGGTATAAGATGAACATTAACAGAAGCAAAACGAGGATAACGGAATGTAGTCGAATTAAATCGGGTGATGCTGAGGGAATTAGATTAGGAAATGAGACACTTAAAGTAGTAAATGAGTTTTGCTATTTGAGGAGCAAAATAACTGATGATGGTCGAAGTAGAGAGGATATAAAATGTAGACTGGCAATGGCAAGGAAAGCGTTTCTGAAGAAGAGAAATTTATTAACATCGAGTATTGATTTAAGTGTCAGGAAGTCGTTTCTGAAAGTATTTCTATGGAGTGTAGCCATGTATGGAAGTGAAACATTTAAGATAAATAGTTTAGACAAGAAGAGAATAGAATCTTTCGAAATGTCTTTCGAAATGTGGTGCTGCAGAAGAATGCTGAAGATTAGATGGGTAGATCACATAACTAATGAGGAGGTATTGGATAGAATTGGAGAGAAGAGGAGTTTGTGGCACAGCTTGACTAGAAAAAGGGATCGGTTGGTAGAACATGTTCTGAGGCATCAAGGGATCACCAATTTAGTACTGGAGGGCAGCGTCGAGGGTAAAAATCGTAGAGGGAGACCAAGAAACGAATACACTAAGCAGATTCAGAAGGATGTAAGCTGCAGTAGGTACTGGGAGAAGAAGAAGCTGGCACAGGATAGAGTAGCATGGAGAGCTGCATCAAACCAGTCTCAGGACTGCTGACCACCACCACAACAACAACAACAACAACATACCTTTTCGCTGGAGGATACTGACTTCGAGTTATTCCAGAAAAACTGGCCAAGTGGTACTAGCACTCGGGCGCTGAGAATTTCTCGAAAGGTATTTATTTATTGATTTACTTAACCTGGCAAGATTAGGGCCATCAGGCCCTCCCCTACATCTAACCAGGCATTCTACTTATTTTACATTCATATGTTTTAGTAGGTATGTTAAACTACACCTAGTACAAAAAGTGAAATAAACAATTACAAAGGCACACTTGGAAAAATACATACATATAGAGTTTATATCCGTGGATGATAAGTACTGTTATAATTAGACATTATGAAAGAGACAGATTTTACATAGGAGTGCTAGCAGCAGGGAGTATGAGGGAGACTGATGGTGAAGGGAGGAGAAGAATAGAGACATGATGAAACATAATTAAGGAAATATAAAGGAAAAGAAGATTGCGTGGTTAATAGAGGTAGATAAAGAGGAAGAAGAGAAAGGAGCAAGATAGGAGAAACTAGCTTTGCTATTTGACAGAGGAGAGGATTAGCCTTGTACATTAATTTTGTGGAAAACATTATGAGGATGATAGTAGGAAATGCTTCAACTTCTTCTTACAAACAGCAGTGGATTGAATTTAGCGCAAGGTAAGGGGCAGTTTGTTCCAGAGGCGGACAGCGGCAACTCAGAAGGTGTTTGCCAAAGGTTTTTGTTTTGTGTGTGGGCACAGTTAGGATACCAAATAAGAGTGACCTCGTGTTTCGATTACGTTGACATGAAAGGTGTTTAATCTCAGAAGCAAGATACTGGGGTGCTTGCGCGACGAGGAGTCGGTGAAGTAGACATAGAGTGCGGTAGTCACGCAATGGGTCCCAGAATTTCCAAGACCGTATCAGAATATAGTTCCTCATACTAACCAGCATACACAAAAAGAAGCGAGCAGGGGATTTCAGTTTATATGTGCAGGGAGAGAACATTTACTACGACATTTTTACTTATTCACTAAAACATGACTACTACTTACATGTTATGTTTGAATACAGTAATGTTCTATTATGCTTTTGACGGACGATGAATGCAATATATGAAACTTCCTGGCAGATTAAAACTGTGTGCCGGACCGAGACTCGAACTCGGGACCTTTGCCTTTCGCGGCAAAGTGCTTTACTATCTGAGCTACCTAAGCACGACTCACGACCCGTCCTCGCAGCTTCAATTCCCCTAGTACTTCGCCTGCTACTTTCCAAACTCCACAGAAGCTCTCCTGAAGACCTTGCAGAATTAGCAGTCCTGGAAGAAAGGACATTGCGGAGACATGGCTTAGCCACAGTATGGGGGGATGCTTCCAAAAAAGTTTCACTCTGCATCGGAGTGTGCGCTGATATTAAACTTCCCGGCAGATTAAAACTGTGTGCTGGACCGACACTCGAAGTTGGGACGTTTGGCTTTCGCGGGCAAGTGCTCATTCTGGGAAACATCCCCGAGATTGTGGCTAAGCCACATCTCTGCAATATCCTTTCTTCCAGGAGTGCTAGTTCTGCAAGGTCTGGAGGAGAGCTTCTTTGAAGTTTGGAATGTGGGTGACGAGGTACTGGCAGAATTAAAGCTGTGGGGACAGGTCGTGAGTCGTGCTCGGGTAGCTCAGATGGCAGAGAACTTGCGAGCGAAGTTTCATATCAGGGCACACTCCGATGCAGAGCGAAAATTTCATTCTGGAATGCAATATACAGCAAAAGATATTTTTTAACTGTTATTATTACAATTTAACAAGTTTCAGAGTTTTTACTTTACTTGTATTGTCGAAGCTTGCGTCTTACCGAATTTCACGGTTCTAGGTCAACAGGCATACCCAACAGGTACTGACGGGTGAGTTTGCGAGTATCAAAATATCTCACGTAAATGGCCATATCTCTTCACTGCATTGATTTAGAAGCTTAAATATTTTTACAGTGACGAGGGAGGATAGATCTTAGTATGTGACATAACTCTGAACTCGATAGGCCAAGCTATTTTAGAGAAAAAGGGGTCTTAAAAGACGGACAGAAAAACAGCAAATGACAAAATGATTTTTTTTTCCTGTACTTGTCTTGGGAAATCTTTCTTCTTGCCAAATTTCATGATTCTATGTCACCAGGGAGCACCTCATAAGTTTTGATCAGTGAGTTTTCCGGTATTAAAATACACAAATCAAAAAAAGTTTTGGCTCACCCCGTTTCACAGAACTCCTGAAGATAGGCGCTGACTGTCGATATTGTATCACAGACACAGTCCCTTTGACTGTTCAGAGATGTCACTAAACCCTGAAAGGTGGCTACACTGAGCCACAGCGCCAAAGATCGCGCCAGAGAGTATTGTTCTGCCGCCTCCACTGGCAGTGATTATTGAGACGTAGCGGCAAGCAGTTCTTGCCGAGAAGTTGTGGTGGACACTGCTTGTAGCTGAAGTTGGAGTGAGATGGGGTAGTAGTGAGTGTTTGTTCCATGTTTTATGCAGCTATTTGATGGGAGAGATAGCAGATGTTATTCTAATGGAGACATTGTAATGATCAGAGTGCATTTCGTCAAGATAAATTAAGGTAACAAACTACTTTTATTTTTCTCTCTCATTATTTCAGTGACCTAAATAGTGCATCATTACAGGTTCAGTCAACAAAGCATCTGGCTTGTGTTCTTGTATTAGAGTGTAATTTTGGTTTTCTTGCACAATTATAGTATTTCTAATTTTCTTTTATCACGTCAGTATAATTGGTATTTCAAATTCTTGTCTTGTTGAAGAAGAACCGTGCCAGATGTGCGTTGAGTCATACTACCACATACAGAACAGCTACACTTGTGCTTTGTTGGTTTCGTAGGTTTTATAGTTGCTGGGGACTTAATTAATTAATTGTATTAACTGAAATTTTCATTTCATTCTTTGTGGTTGTTCTATGCAGTCAGATTGCGTACTAATACTAGTCAGTTTACGAAACAGCGTAATCGGACATACAGCGACAGAAAATTAAAAAGTATTTGCATTGCATTCTTATATCTTTATTTTAATTAAGCCCCCATGCAACCCGCCCAAAGATGAAACAGCGCCTATTAGACGGAGGGAGTCCGACAGCCGATCAGTTCCAGTCATTCCACCAGGAAGGAGGTACACGGCTCGTGTTGTCTGTAGTTCAACAATGCCTAGACGGTCAATACCGCGTTTCGATCGCGTCCACATTATTAGTTTGTGGTAGGTAGGGCTCTCAACAAAAGTGTCCAGGCGTCCCGGAGTGAACCAAAGCAATGTTGTTCGGACAGGGAGGAGATACAGAGAGACAGGAACTGTCGATGACATGCCTCACTCAGGCCACCCACGGGCTACTACTGCAGTGGATGACTGCTACCTACGGATTATGGCTTGGAAGAGCCCTCACAGCAACGCCACCATGTTGAATAATGGTTTTTGTACACCCACAGGACGTCGTGTTACGACTCAAACTGTGCGCAATAGGCTGCACGACGCGCAACTTCACTCCCGACGTCCACGGCGAGGTCCATCTTTGCAACCACGACACCATGCAGTGCGGTACAGATGGGCCCAACAACATGCCGAATGGACCGCTCAGAATTGGCATCACGTTCTCTTCACTGATGAGTGTCACGTATGCTTTCAACCAGACAATCGTCGGAGACGTGTTTGGAGGTACCCCGGTCAGGCTGAACGCCTTAGACACACTGTCCAGCGAGTGCAGCAAGGTGGAGGTTCCCTACTGTTTTGGGGTGGCATTATGTGGGGCCGACGTACGCCGCTGGTGGTTATGGAAGGCACCGTAACGGCTGTAGGAGACGTGAATGCCATCCTCCGACCGATAGTGCAACCATATTGGCAGCATATCGGCGAGGCATTCATCTTCATGGACGTCAATTCGCGCCCCCATCGTGCACACCTTGTGAATGACTTCCTTCAGGATAACGACATCGCTCGACTAGATTGGCCAGCATCTTCTCCAGAAATGAACCCTATCGAACATGTCTGGGATAGATTGAAAAGGGCTGTTTATGGACGACGTGAGCCACCAATCACTGTGAGGGATCTACGCTGAGTCGCTGTTGAGGAGTGGGACAATGTGGACCAACCTTGCCTTGATGAGCTTGTGAATAGTATGCCACGACGAATAGAGGCATGCATTAATGCAAGAGGACGCGCTAGGGGATATAAGAGGTACCGGTATGTACAGCATTCTGGACCACCACCTCTGAAGGTCTCGTAGTATGGTGGTACAACATGCAATATGTGGTTTTCATGAGCAATAAAAAGGACGGAAATGACGCTTATGTTGATCTCTATTTCATTACTCTGTACAGGTTCCGAAACTCGGAACCGAGGTGATGGAAAACTTTTTTGATGTATGAATGTCACATAAATGGCCGTATCTTTTATCTGGCTTAAAAGCTTACAATTTTTATACTTCAAAGGGACCACAGGCCTTAATACGTGACGTAAATTTGAATTTGAAAGGTTTGTCCGTTCCTGACAGAAAGGGTTCTTCACAGAGTCACACAAACAGCCAGACAGTCAGATGGACAACAAAGTGACCCTACGTGCGTTTAGTTTATACACACTGAGGCACGGAACTCTGAAAACGTACAGAAGTGACACTCAAACGCCTCTCCGCCCACACGCTCAGCCCTCATCGATCAGAATTTCTAGGACGCTGTTCGTAGCATTTCCTCCTACCAACATGCAAAAATTTCCGATTACACGAACCATTCCCAATATTCGACCTTCTTTTGTCTTTATTGATTGGGTTATCACGACACCAGCATATATACTTGAATATAACTGAGCCCGTGCGGGGAATAACCGAAGGATGACTTTTGCAAATGTTACGCTAAAATGTGAGTTTTTCGAAAATCAGCGTACGCAAACACAATTAATTTTTATTTTTATGTTTTCCCATACATGTTTCGACACCTATATATTATCTTCTGTGGATCAAATTTTTATTTCTGTAAAGTTCATTATCAAATTTTTAATAATTTATCTATTCTAGGCCTCAGAATTACAATATGTGCAATTTGCTTTGTTTTGTTTAGACACTCACCTTAAAATTACATCGCTAAATGAATTGCATTATTATATATCGGTTACTGTGCCGTTTTTCGTCGTTTTTCTGAAGGAAAGCCGGCCGCGGTGGTCTAGCGGTTCTGGCGGTGCAGTCCGGAACCGCGGGATTGCTACGGTCGCAGGTTCGAATCCTGCCTCGGGCATGGGTGTGTGTGATGTCCTTAGGTTAGTTAGGTTTAAGTAGTTCTAAGTTCTAGGGGACTTATGACCTAAGATGTTGAGTCCCATAGTGCTCAGAGCCATTTGAACCATTTTTTTCTGAAGGAAATTATTGTGTATTTGCGAAGAACTGTTTCGTGGGCAGAGGATTTGTGCGATTCTGTACTTACATTTTTCGTCCCGTTGTGTGTCTCGTTGACGTCTCGATTAACTGCTACACAGTGCACTGTTTTTCACAAAATTTTCGCTCCCTGGTTCACCTCACAGGTACTTTCACAAAATGTGGCGAAACGTGATCTGAGCAGACTCTTCTGACTCCATACTCTCTGAGATGTGATATTTATTGTCGCGGCTCACTTGTTTATAATTATTATAAATTTGATAACTTTACAGAAATATAAATTTGACCTACAGAAGATGACACATAGGTGTCGAAACGTGTCTGGGTAAATATAAAAATAAAAATTAATTGTGTTTGCATAAGGCTGATTTTCAACACAACCCAATTTTTAAATCGCACACACGGATAAATATCAAGAGGAGCTTCAGAAGTAGTAAGAGTTACGCTAAAATGAATTACGTTGACAATTCGATCCAAACTTAACCCTTACAAGCACATTAGTTCCGTAGTCATTAGCCCTGACGAATATAACGATGCAATTTTTCATTTCACACTGTTAAAATTCACAGAACTGTTTGGTACAAGTTACACAAACGTCAATTTTTACAATTCGTAAGTCGTCGACTAAGCCGGTGGCGTAATAAGGCCAGTCAATGAAGACCAAAAACGGTTTAACGTGGGAAATAATTTGTGCAGTCGAATATTTTTGTGCAATGGTAGATATGAGGGAGTGCCATGAAAAAAATACTACAGATTCTGACCGGTGGGGGCCGAGTGCTTACTCAATATACAGATTGAATAACATCGGGGATAAGCTACAACCCTGTCTCATCCCATTCCCAACCACTGCTTCACTTTCATGCCTCTCGACTCTTATAACTGCCATATGGTTTCTGTACAAATTGTAGATAGCCTTTCGCTCCCTATATTTTACCCCTGCCACCTTTAGAATTTGAAAGAGAGTATTCCAGTCAACGTTGTCAAAAACTTTCTCCAAGTCTACAAATGCTAGAAACGTAGGTTTGCCTTTCCTTAATCTTTCTTCTAAGACAAGTCGTAGGGTCAGTATTGCCTCACGTGTTCCAACATTTGTACGGAATCCAAACTGATCTTCCCCGAGGTCGGCTTCTACCAGTTTTTCCATTCGTCTATAAAGAATTCGCGTTAGTGTTTTGCAGCTGTGACTTATTAAACACGTTTGACGTCCACAGATGTGAAGGTGGAATCGCAATTCCCACAAGAGCCGCGTATCTTACAGCAGGCTTTGTTACATAGCAGAGCATCGTTCGCCAGCAAGACGGCCTACGATGTCTGTGTACACGGTGGGCGGTTGCGGCTGGCTGGCAAGAAATCAACGATGCGCGGAGGCGGGAAGTGACTGCCGGCGGTTGTTCCGGCTGCGGCGGCCAGTCAAGAATTCGTCGCCGGCCGCTGTTACGGGCGGATGGCGACCCATCGCGCGCTGCTTTGTTTCCTAACGAGCGCGAGGCTTCCCAGAAACCCGCCGGCGCAGATAACGGGCCGAAGTGTCTATCCAGAAACGTGGGCGGAGTCGACATTCCTGTCTGCTGTGTGTCGCCACAGGCGGGCTCGTAGAGGAACGCGCTCACGCGGACAGTGGTATTTCCACAGCCGCGTATGAGTTATTATTTTAAAAAAAGGAAGCTTTCTCTGTTTTGTATGGCGCTCTTTAGTGGTGCTGAAAAATAAATTTTGATAAGAGGAAATTTACTGAAGTGCCGTTACTTAAAAGAAGCAGCCAAGTAAAAATAAATAAATAAATAAAATAAATTTCAATGCGAACATTTTAGGTTAGGCTTTACCGCGACTGTTATTGAAGTGAAATGAACCAACTAGTTCACTGTTACCAGTCACTGTTTATTTTTCTCCATATTTGTTTAGAAATAATGACAGTTTGTTTGTGTGGCCATCCTCCGCAGCAAGCACATAAATACTTCCAGAATGAGATTTTCACTCTGCAGCGGAGTGTGCGCTGATATGAAACTTCCTGGCAGATTAAAACTGTGTGCCGGACCGAGACTCGAACTCGGGACCTTTGCCTTTCGCGGGCAAGTGCTCTACCAACTGAGCTACCCAAGCACGACTCACGCCCCGTCCTCACAGCTTTACTTCCGCCAGTACCTCGTCTCCTACCTTCCAAACTTAACAGAAGCTCTCCTGCGAAACTCGCAGAACTAGCACTCCTGAAAGAAAAGACATTGCGGAGTCATGGCTTAGCCACAGCCTGGGGGATGTTTCCAGAATGAGATTTTCACTCTGCAGCGGAGTGTGCGCTGATATTAAACTTCCTGGCAGATTAAAACTGTGTGCCCGCGAAAGGCAAAGGTCCCGAGTTCGAGTCTCGGTCCGGCACACAGTTTTAATGTGCCAGGAAGTTTCATATAAATACTTGTTTCGCAAATCAAACTGCCTTTTGCTGCTGCTAGTTACTTTATTTATCCCATACGCGTTTCGCCTTCTCCTGTTCTAAGGCATCATCTGTGGGATCTATAACGATACAGTTTTGTTCACTTCGCGAAGTGAACCGTTTGATAATCTATAACTAACAAAACTGTGTCGTTGTAGATCCCACTGATGATGCCTTAGAACAGGAGAAAGCGAAACGCGTATGGGATGAATAAAATAACTAGCAGCAGCAAAAGGCAGTTTGATTTGCAAAACAAGTAATAATGACAGTATACATCTGATCTGTTACGACAGTGAAAGAAGCATATGACTACTGGAGACAGTGCCACAAGTTCCTCCAAAAAATATAACACACACACACACACACACACACACACACACACACACACACACACGTCATACTACCGAATTCGAATCCACCTGATGATGGATCTTTAAACCTTCGAAACGCATCTCGGGGATAAATACTGACTGGTAACAGTATACATGTTGGTTCATTTAAGTGTAAATTATCACTCGACACAGAGAAATTTACCGCTTAGAGAGAGGAAGTTAATAATTCAAGATTTTGTCTAACCTGCTTTGATACCGCGGAGTGGACTGACAGCGCACGTCCTTTGTTAGACGTATGCCGATCATTGATATTACGCGTTATGCCCCGAAGTGTTGCCTGGAAACTACATTTACAGATTGGCTTAAGAGACCTCAGGGACGCACGAGTGGTCGCTACAAGTCCGAACATCAGTGATGTTCGGCAGCGGTCAGCAGACGATATGTCGGCAGGCTTGTAGTTCCCCTAGCCGAAACATGGAAGAGTTGGCGGGCAACGTTAATGTTGTTAAAATTAAACATTGGTTAACAGTAAAAATTATACATATATTTACCATACTTTTACATAAATAAATACTTTACACACCTCTAAAATATCTTTCAAGTACAACTGCTTGTTACACAATCATTCGAGAGAGCGATGATTAATACAGAAGGGTGTCAGGATATATATAACTGTTGTGATGAAGGTTTAAGCGCTGAACGGCCCAGTTTAGTGAAGCACTGCGAAATGGACGTTAAACGTTTCTTTTTATATGTAAATAAATGTAAGCCTCAAAACTAAAATAATGTATGTAAACCTACGTAAGAAAGACTGTATTTTTGTGTTAATTCCGTGTACTGTTTTAAATTGTCTTATAATGTAAAATCGTCATTAATTCTTAAATGCGAGAGAGCACGTTGAAGTTAAAATTAGCGAAGGAGCGCAATTGTATTTTTTAATTGACAAATAATGCATAGACGTAGTGCAAACGGCGCCAACAATCAAATTTTATGCGGTAGCCTCCAGGAAATGAGCGCAGGGAAGTCTCTCGAACATTTATCCACGAAAGAGGCTTCATATATCCCAGACGCCGCTCGTATTTATATACAAGAAGCCAACTGAAGGCAACTCTGCTGTCATTTTCCCTCAGTCTGTTTCTGTTCTAGAAGCCTTTTTCGTTTTTCGTTTTATATACCACCTGAAGTACACACACATATATTCGACACCTCAAAACAAACACCTCCAAATGTTTAAACATTTATTTGGTAATAATCTTGTTGCGATGTCTATTCTTTGCACTTTGCGGTTATGTCTTCTCTTCTGCTATTGCGAACCTTTACAAATGTGGCAGTATAAATGGGATGTGTGTTACGACAGCAAAAGGAACCTGTGACCACTGGAGATACTCTAGTTTACTTATTTAATGTTTACCATTAGATATCAGTTTAATTTTTTGTCAAAAGTAATCCTAAACCATATTCTGAAATAGTGTGTTGTTTCTCTACCAGGCAGTGCCACAAGTTCCTCCAAAAAATCGTAACATAACACACACACAAATGTAATACTAACTAATGTAAATCCACCCGATGATGGAGGTTTAAACCTTCGAAACGCGTCGTGGAAATAAATAAAACGGTGACTGGTAACAGTGAACTTGTTGTTTCATTTAATGTCAGTAACAGTCACGGTAAAGCCTAACGTAAAAAGTTCGCATTTAAAGCCCATGACAGCTGTGGTGTATGTGAACATGTGCAGACCACATTCTTGTACTGCGCCACCCTTTAGATGTCACTAGCGCCAGCTTTGTTCCTTAGTAGGATATATACTGTATGAACAAGCTCTAATACGTAGGTGAAAAGCAACGTCTGCCAATGTAGCTCGCTCTCGTAATACTAAAATTAGTTGTCCTGACAATATCTTGCCTATACTCAACGACGAAGTCTGTGCGACTTGAAAAAATCGTCTGCACGACTTCACGTAAGATGTGATATTCAACTTTTCACGCTATAAATTACACTACCGCTTTAGGGTATATTGATAAATTTTACTTATGGACCGTCTGACAGCAACTAAATAAAACACAATTTTAGCGCCATACGCGTTTCGCCTTTATTTTCTGCAAGCCATCATCAGTGGCAGGTTGCGTGGACAATTTCTTACATATTGCGCTCCTGTTGCATTTTTGGTGCTGTTCTTCTTCTTATGAACGCCAATTTGCGGTTTTTTTCCACATTCCACAGCACTATGCACTGAACGCTTGTTTTAATGCAATGTTTTGGTTTCTGTTCAGAAATTTATCACTATTTATCAAATTTATCAATATGTATATAAAATTTATCAATATACCGTAATATTACACGCAACTGAGGAAGACAGGACCACAAAAGTTGAAGATGTACACTACCGCTTGCTACGACCACTAGGTACGAAAGAATGGACACAATAGCACTTTCGTGGTGTAATTGCATCACTGATAGCTATCTGGATACTGAACACTCTACAAAGCATTCAACTATCAGGGTTCACTAGGCTAGAAAGATAAACTACCACAAAAGCTAGTATCAAAATAATAACCAGAAACATACTATATGCGAGAGTCTACGGAGAGCAGGAATCAAATATTTACTTTACCGGTAACAGCAACGTATATTAGATAACACGTTTACAAGGCAAAGCAATAGTTTCATGCTGTTTATGTCTCGTTGTCAATCAACGATAACCTCTATAAGTGGCGCCTTGCTACAACAATATCCTTGACTCTATCCATAGAATAAATATCTCTGGAGTGAGCATTCCGTTCTGCACATGTTGTCAACATTAAACCAGGATTGTCAGATGTTTTCGGGACTTCGTTGAGCGTGTGTGCCCTCCCCAGAGTTTGAAGATTATAATATCAAGAGTTTTTGTTATGTTTTCACCGTTTGTTGATAGTGTAATAGCGATGGAGAATTACGGTTGCTGCTACAGATGCAAAGAAAAATATGTGAAAGGAATAGTAACTTTTCATGGGTACTATGTTTAAAAATTTCGAGACGCATTATAATTAAGGCTTGACTCTGTAGACCTATTTTTCTACGATTTTATGACTAATAGATATTACGGCTCGTACAAAAGCTTACAAACAATCGCTTCCTCTCGTAAATTTGCTAGTGGAACAGCAAATACTATCCTCCATGCATTTATCAGTGACTTGTCGATTAAGTATATCGATTTGAAAGACGGGAGACAGATAAATTCAATAGAGTGGGAGTCTGTAATTCTATCTATAACCGAATCCCGCTCCAGCTACTGCCGGGTCTGGGTGTTGACCAGTCCTCTCCATTTGGCTCGGTCCTCCCACCATTTTTCTTCCTCCACTTGCTGCCAGGTCACACCTCTTCTTTCTACAGATATTCTCACTCCCATTTTCCACCGTGTTCTTGGGCGCCCTCAAGGTCTTTTCCCATCCATCTTCAGTTCTTCCATAATTTTGGGGAGTCTGCCCATGCATCCTCTTAACATGCCCATACCATCTTAATCTCTTTCTTTCAATTTCTTCTCTCATACTTTCTTGTTTAAGGTCCTTTCTAATCTCTACATTCCTGTGTCTGTAATTGTATTCGTATAATGTGTGTTCAAATGGTTCAAATGGCTCTGAGCACTATGGGACTTAACATCTGTGGTCATCAGTCCCCTAGAACATAGAACTACTTAAAGCTAACTAACCTAAGGATATCACACACATCCATGCCCGAGGCAGGATTCGAACCTGCGACCGTAGCGGTCACGCGGTTCCCGACTGAAGCGCCTAGAACCGCACGGCCACACCGGCCGGCTATAATATGTGTGTCCAAACCTTTCTGTGTACTATAAAGTTACAGTAGGAGACCATGTAAAGTGTGTCTAGGACATGGAGAATGATTATGTGTGGTTTATTTTTTTCGTTTCCCAAAGGGTGCACAACGAGTAAAGATGTGGCTCCAGAAAATAAGGAGGAGTAGTTTTGTCCTCACAAAATATTCCAAAGTATGTTCGAAACACTTTGAAGAGGAATGTTTAGACAGAGAAAAATTTGGACGTGTGTGGCTGAAGGTAGATGCTGTACCAACTATTTTCAATTTTCCACAGTACCTACTACCAATTTCTGCGTTCAGCTTAAATACATTTTCTGCACAAATCAAATAAAAAACACAATAGTGTAGCTAATCAAAGTACACATTCATCTTCTTTGGTGTATTTTGCCTTCAATTTATTTTCTTCACCATTTGATTAAGAGGCGTAAAATATTAGTAAACATGTCCCCAAACTCTTTCATTTGTGCCATTTTCCACTTCCCTTAATGATGTTATATGGGTTGACTGTTAAATGACCAACTATATTCGATTTACAGTACATTTATTACAGAATGAGATTTTCACTCTGCAACGGAGTGTGCGCTGATATGAAACTTCCTGGCAGATTAAAACTGTGTGGTGGACCGAGACTCGAACTCGGGACCTTTGCCTTTCGCGGGCAAGTGCTCTTCCATCTGAGCTACCGAAGCACGACTCACGCCCGGTCCTCACAGCTTTGCTTCTGCCAGTATCTCGTCTCCTACCTTCCAAACTTTACAGAAGCTCTCCCGCACACTCCGCTGCAGAGTGAAAATCTCATTCTGGAAACATCCCCCAGGCTGTGGCTAAGCCATGTGTCCGCAGTATCCTTTCTTCCAGGAGTGCTAGTTCTGCAAGTTTCGCAGGAGAGCTTCTGTAAAGTTTGGAAGGTAGGAGACGAGATACTGGCAGAAGTAAAGCTGTGAGGACCGGGAGTGAGTCGTGCTTCGGTAGCTCAGATGGTAGATCACTTGCCCGCGAAAGGCAAAGTTCCCGAGTTCGAGTATCGGTCGGGCACACAGTTTTAATCTGCCAGGAAGTTTCAATACATTTATTCTCCGATCGCCTTTTTTCCCCCTTCTTACTCAGTCTACTATTTATTTAATAAACTGGGAGTAAGTACGTAAAATGCGTTAAATAAACACTTCAAAGTGTCACCAGTAAGGAAAATTGTGCTTTAGGTCGCAAAAACGAGAAAATAAATACGCAGAAATAGCAGGAAAAAAGGACGAATTAGCAGGGATATAATCGCTAGTGCGTGGTTAATTCGTTGTTTTTTGGACACTTGCAAAAGTACTAGCGTACTGTCAAGTCGTTTTGCAAGACTATCACTGCAAAAATGTACGTCAGGCTCTGTAATACTATAAAGTGCCGTATCATACCGAAAACTACCAAAAATCGAGTGCATCTGAACTGTGACACCTATCGCAAAGAAGCAGAATGCAGTGTCACTTGCCCTTAAAAGTTACGTAGCTGGTTTATTCCCGATATCAAATGGATACTGTTAAAAAGCATGCGCAACATATGTAAATAATCCACGACACGTACGAAAAGAATCCGTGTGTACTAGGGATGTAGTGACATTCGAAATAAACAGGGTGTTATACGGACAAACACACGACGGCCCGAGAACACGTGACCAGGCCGGCAATGTATATTGACAACACGAAATCTGTTCTGCGCATGTGAATGTTCACTCCAGAGATATTTACTCTATGACTCTATCGAAATTTTATCATAATACTTTCGTTAATCTCAGTCTTTGAGAATTAAATAGACTAACTTTTCATTTACAATTAATCACTTTTCCACAGCATGCGAAGTTACTTTCCCTGTATAAAGATTAATCATCTTTATTTTCGTTACAATTCTTTCACTGAAAAATACTATTCCTTTTCTCTAATTTCTTTGAACTTTGCTTTTACCAGTATTCCAGTCTTTTGCTTTATTGGCCTTTGGATTTACTTTATTCGGAAAAGATATATTCCAGATATTAGTCTGCTAAGCCTTTGATTATTTTTTCTTGAAATAATATGGTGATGAAGGACAAGTCGGGCACTGACTTTTCTAGTTTAAAACCGTTTTCTATATTTCCTGCAATCAAATGATTTACAGGTACAAGTCAGCATTTTATTCTACGAGTGCTGGTTATCTCTTCAAAACCGCACTATGTGAAAATGTAATTAAAAAAATAAACCAAAAACTCTGAGTGTCACCGCCACTTTTCAGCTGTATGAACTTCAATTAATCAGAAAAAGCTCAACCACTGCAGGAGTTGACTTTCGCGACCCACTAATATTTAACACTCGAAACACAGCACTCGATGATCTCTTTCAGAGAGAAGTAGCGTGTTCTCTTTTAATTGGTTCTTGATTCATCGTTTATGGACAAAGAGAAAAGCTATCGGATTGTAGATGAACTTCTGATTGTTTCTCAGTAAATAACTATGGCTTGGGGACGACAATTCTCTCTACATATTCAGTGCATCCAACTAGATTTCCGTAATTTACTACATTGCGACGCTCACGCCGAAGTCCTAACCCGAATGCCGTTAAGTCACTACCCCTTAGTGCTTGCGTGCACCTATACAACCACAATAATACAATGCAACCGTGCTATCCCTTAGTGCTTGCTTTAATCCTCAATCACAAAACAACTAAACGACTTCGCACGAACACGTCTCTTATACACCATGCAGCGGAAAATTTCACAAAAATAATGAAATAAACAGCACAACGCACCATTAATCACATCTGGGAGAAACTGATGTCACACTTCAATAAATCGGAGCTTTGCCTATACCTGATGAGTCTACACTGTACCAAAAATCGGCGAAATAGTCATTTACTACGTTGTAAGCCGATAATCTTCTCAAAATACCTTTCTAAAGACTTAAAAACTGCTTCGAACACGTTTTTCTATCCCCATTACAGACTAGTTTATGTATCGTGCGTGTGAGTCGATCTCATCACACTCTTGAGATGATATCTCTCGAGGCTCACTGCTTGCTGCATCGTAGTTGCTATCTTTGCCGCACGCCGCGATTCAGCAATCGGCTGGTCGCTGCAAACTCGCCGACATGACAGGACACAGCTTTTCTCGGCCACGAAGTGTCACATATCAACAACGTTCTTACAGAGAAATTTAAGAAAAGTATATGAACAATCTCTCCATTCTTCTAGCACATAAAATTCGATAACAAGTTGAGGCGATATAAACAAGGGATGTGCTTTTTTCGGGCTGTGGATGGTTTGGCGCATCACAACCTGCATCCATTCGTGCTCGATGTCCTTCTCGTCGGCGGTGGCATGTTTCAGCAGGATAACTGTCCAAGCATGTCACAATTGTTCTACAGTGGTTTGATGATTGCAACAATGAAGCCGCGTTGATGTCTCGTGTGGTGAGACATGGATATTCAACACATTATCCCACACTCATGATTTCACAGTACTTCAACCACTTCCCATAGACACTCACGGAATTAGTACACGAATAGCCGAGCAACTTCGCCGTTTCCGAAATGTTGATTCCCAGGCGCATGGGCGACAAGTATCTGCCCTTCGCCAAAGTCGCTTGTGTTAGCGTATTTCCCCCATATGCGGCTCTCACCACCTCTGGAATGAATCCCCATTTGTGTCTGCTCTGCTTATGTATTTACCCCACCGCGTCACGTCACCACGCAGGCATTCAATCTCGGGAGTGGTAAATGGTCGTAATGTTGTTCGTTCCTCACGACATGTCGAGCGAGTTGTGATGAATTCCGTGTGGGCAGATATTGGGAAGGCGTTGCGTACCATACTGCAATACCACACGGGAAACCTCCATTAAAATAGCAGCTTACCACAACATGTTGTACATATAACTGCACTGTTTTGCAGGTCCCCCCTACACGCCTTATATACCCTCACTGAGAGTATTGCCACCTGTGGCCTGGGAGTAGTTACTGCACGTCGACGTGTTCTGTCGGAACACACAAAACACTCACTCACACACACACACACACACACACACACACGTGTGTGTGTGTGTGTGTGTGTGTGTGTGTGTGTGTGTGTGTGTGTGTGTGTGGGTGGGTGTGTGGGTGTATCATCTAATACTAATCTGAAAGGCTGGAAAAAAACGGGGCGATGATGACGAAAAGTGAAAAATGCTACTGGTCTATAACAACAGAAGCAAAAACAATTCAATGGATTGGAAATAACAGCCAACCAGTGTTGCAAAATAGAAGTTTACAAAACCTTGACAGTGGTTTGATCAGTTTTAACGTACTGTACCTATTAACAGATATTACACTGTGTGCAGAAAGGATATGATGTACTGAAGAGACAAAGAAACTGGTTGTTGTTGTTGTTGTCTTCAGTCCTGAGACTGGTTTGATGCAGCTCTCCATGCTACTCTATCCTGTGCAAGCTTCTTCATCTCCCAGTACCTACTGCAACCTACATCCTTCTGAATCTGCTTAGTGTATTCATCTCTTGGTCTCCCCCTACGATTTTTACCCTCCACGCTGCCTTCCAATACTAAATTGGTGATCCCTTGATGCCTCAGAACATGTCCTACCAACCGATCCCTTCTTCTGGTCAAGTTGTGCCACAAACTTCTCTTCTCCCCAATCCTATTCAATACTTCCTCATTAGTTATGTGATCTACCCATCTAATCTTCAGCATTCTTCTGTAGCACCACATTTCGAAAGCTTCTATTCTCTTCTTGTCCAAACTATTTACCGTCCATGTTTCACTTCCATACATGGCTACATTCCATACAAATACTTTCAGAAATGACTTCCTGACACTTAAATCTATACTCGATGTTAACAAATTTCTCTTCTTCAGAAACGCTTTCCTTGCCATTGCCAGTCTACAATTTATATCCTCTCTACCTCGACCATCATCAGTTATTTTGCTCCCCAAATAGCAAAATTCCTTTACTACTTTAAGTGTCTCATTTCCTAATCTAATTCCCTCAGCATCACCCGACTTAATTCGACTACATTCCATTATCCTTGTTTTGCTTTTGTTGATGTTCATCTTATATCCTCCTTTCAAGACACTGTTCATTCCATTCAACTGTTCTTCCAAGTCCTTTGCTGTCTCTGACAGAATTACAATGTCATCGGCGAACCTCAAAGTTTTTATTTCTTCTCCATGGATTTTAATACCTACTCCGTATTTTTCTTTTGTTTCCTTTACTGCTTGCTCAATATACAGATTGAATAACATCGGGGAGAGGCTACAACCCTGTCTTACTCCCTTCCCAACCACTGCTTCCCTTTCATGTCTTTCGACTCTTATAACTGCCATCTGGTTTCTGTACAAATTGTAAATAGACTTTCGCTCCCTGTATTTTACCCCTGCCACCTTTAGAATTTGAAAGAGAGTATTCCAGTCAACGTTGTCAAAAGCTTTCTCTAAGTCTACGAATGCTAGAAACGTAGGTTTGTCTTTCCTTAATCTTTCTTCTAAGATAAGTCGTAAGGACAGTATTGCCTCACGTGTTCCAGTGTTTCTACGGAATCCAAACTGATCTTCCCCAGAAACTGGAACATGTGCCTAAATATCGTGCAGGGCCCCCGCGAGCGTACAGAAGTGGCGCAACACGACGTGGCATGGATTCTACTAATGTCTGAAGTAGTGCTGGAGGGAACTGACACCACGAATCCTGCCTGCACGGCTGTCCATAAATCAGTAAGACTACGAGGTGGTGGAGACCTTTTTTAACAGCACGTTTGCAAGGCATCCCTGATATGCACAATAATGGTCATATCTGGGGAGTTTGGTGACCAGTGGAAGTGTTTAAACTCACAAGAGTGATCCTGGAGCCACTCTGTAGCTATTATAGACGTTCGGGACGTCGCATTGTCCTGCTGGAATTGCTCAAGTCCGTCGGAATGCACAATGAACACGAACGGATGCAGGTGATCAGACAGGATGCTTATCTGTCACCTGTCAGAGTCGTATCTAGACATACACTCCTGGAAATGGAAAAAAGAACACATTGACACCGGTGTGTCAGACCCACCATACTTGCTCCGGACACTGCGAGAGGGCTGTACAAGCAATGATCACACGCACGGCACAGCGGACACACCAGGAACCGCGGTGTTGGCCGTCGAATGGCGCTAGCTGCGCAGCATTTGTGCACCGCCGCCGTCAGTGTCAGCCAGTTTGCCGTGGCATACGGAGCTCCATCGCAGTCTTTAACACTGGTAGCATGCCGCGACAGCGTGGACGTGAACCGTATGTGCAGTTGACGGACTTTGAGCGAGGGCGTATAGTGGGCATGCGGGAGGCCGGGTGGACGTACCGCCGAATTGCTCAACACGTGGGGCGTGAGGTCTCCACAGTACATCGATGTTGTCGCCAGTGGTCGGCGGAAGGTGCACGTGCCCGTCGACCTGGGACCGGACCGCAGCGACGCACGGATGCACGCCAAGACCGTAGGATCCTACGCAGTGCCGTAGGGGACCACACCGCCACTTTAGGACACTGTTGCTCCTGGGGTATCGGCGAGGACCATTCGCAACCGTCTCCATGAAGCTGGGCTACGGTCCCGCACACCGTTAGGCCGTCTTCCGCTCACGCCCCAACATCGTGCAGCCCGCCTCCAGTGGTGTCGCGACAGGCGTGAATGGAGGGACGAATGGAGACGTGTCGTCTTCAGCGATGAGAGTCGCTTCTGCCTTGGTGCCAATGATGGTCGAATGCGTGTTTGGCGCCGTGCAGGTGAGCGCCACAATCAGGACTGCATACGACTGAGGCACACAGGGCCAACACCCGGCATCATGGTGTGGGGAGCGATCTCCTACACTGGCCGTACACCACTGGTGATCGTCGAGGGGACACTGAATAGTGCACGGTACATCCAAACCGTCATCGAACCCATCGTTCTACCATTCCTAGACCGGCAAGGGAACTTGCTGTTCCAACAGGACAATGCACGTCCGCATGTATCCCGTGCCACCCAACGTGCTCTAGAAGGTGTAAGTCAACTACCCTGGCCAGCAAGATCTCCGGATCTGTCCCCCATTGAGCATGTTTGGGACTGGATGAAGCGTCGTCTCACGCGGTCTGCACGTCCAGCACGAACGCTGGTCCAACTGAGGCGCCAGGTGGAAATGGCATGGCAAGCCGTTCCACAGGACTACATCCAGCACCTCTACGATCGTCTCCATGGGAGAATAGCAGCCTGCATTGCTGCGAAAGGTGGATATACACTGTACTAGTGCCGACATTGTGCATGCTCTGTTGCCTGTGTCTATGTGCCTGTGGTTCTGTCAGTGTGATCATGTGATGTATCTGACCCCAGGAATGTGTCAATAAGGTTTCCCCTTCCTGGGACAATGAATTCACGGTGTTCTTATTTCAATTTCCAGGAGTGTATTAGTGATCCCATATCACTCCGACTGCACACGCCCCACACCACTGCAGAGCCGCCACCAGCTTGAACAGTCCTCTGCTGATACGCAGGGTCCATGGATTCAGGAGGTTGTCTCCATACCCGTACACGTCCATCCGTTCGGTACAATTTGAGACGAGACTCATTCCACCAGGCAACATGTTACCAGTCCTCAACAGTCCAATGTCGGTGTTGACGGGCCCAGGCGAGGCGTAAAGCTTGTGTCGTGCAGTCATCAAGAGTACACGAATGGGTCTTCGGCTCCGAAAGCCCCAATCGATGATGTTCGTTGAATGGTTCGCACGCTGACACTTCTTGACGGCCCATCATTGAAATCTGCAGCACTTCTCTCACGTTAAAGGATTCTTTTCAGTCGTCGTTGGTCCCGTTGTCGCAGGATGTTTTTATGGTTTACCAGATTTCTGATATTCACGGTACACTCGCGCAATGCTAGTACGGGCAAATCCCCACTTCATCGCTACCTCGGAGATGTTGTGTCCCATCGCTTGTGCGCTAACTGCAACACCACCTTCAAACTCATTTAAATCTTGATAACCTGTCATTGTAGCAGCAGTAACCGATCTAACAACTGCGCCAGACACGTGTTCTGCCAGTTTACATGTATCTGTATTTGAATGCGCATGCCTATTCCAGTTTCTTTGTCGGTTCTGCGTAGAATATTTGGTGGGGGTGGGGGGGAAGTTGGGGGGAGGGGAGAGTGCGGGTCAAGTCATACGGCTTACAAAAGGATCCCGCAGGGTCAGGTAAACAGAGGTATCTCTTTACAATAATGTGCAAAAATGCACGAATAGCACTTGTACGTGAATATGCAGCCGTAATAAGCTTAAGCGTAAAAATCAAAAACGCGTCAAGGACATATTGTGAGTTATAAGAGGCTAAATATTTGATGTATTAAGTTGATCTCCGACATAAAGGAATACCGTAAAAGGACACACCGCGATGGAGAAACAGCAAATATTTTAAAAATAAACGCAAATTAGGAAAGAGAATGGTGGAATGGGGGAGCGGGTAGATCATAAATTGTGAAGCAACACCCTAACGGAAGTGGTCGTACTGACGAAACATAGTATATAAACAATTATAATAAAAGTGTAGGGTGTTACGAAACACCCAGTAAAGTAATGAATAAACGACGCCTCTCTAAGCAGCCTATATTTACCTAGAAATCACGATGTTATAGGCAGAATAAAATACAGTAAAAATATAAAGGCAGGGGGAATGGGTCTAAGGGAGGTGGTTCATTACTAAAATGTTGAACAACAGCTTAACTGTGGGTGACGAAGTTTTACAACGTAAAATAACTAATTAAAAGGCGTATTATTGTGGAACATCGAATTCTGAGGGAAACAAACAGCACCGAGCGGCCAGAAGAAGACACTAAAAAGCCTTCCAGCAAATGTCTAGTTGTAAGCTTGAGCAGATCATTTAAAATGGATTTGGCTCTGAGCACTATGGGACTTAACTTCTTCGGTCATCAGTCATTTAAAATGGAGCCATTGTCTGTAAGTGTATGAGAATTTCGCTCTTACCATATATCCAATCTATACCCTTTTACTTCTTTGTGTAAGATTATGTTACCCTCTAAATCCTTCGGAGTATGACCAGCAATAATGGTCGTTCTGCAAATGATGGAATTGTTACGTTACTGCCTAGTACATGTTATTCATATCCCACACTGATTGCTGTACCTGTTCTTCCAGTGTGGTGACTTGGACAATAGCTACAGATCATTCCCTGAATGCCTGAACCTGAGATTACACCCTCAGAATTTTCGATAGTATTGTAATGGTTCTTTATTTACGTGGCCATTACGGCACTCCAACCCCAGTTCTCGATATCAGTAATATCGCACTACATTTCTGCGAAGTAACAGACATATTTTTGTGACAATATTCACATTTGGTTTTATTAATGTATATTTACTCCGATGTATCGATATATTACAGTGATATGGTTCTTGTGTGTATTCATTTCTGTAAGACTCATAATCTTTGACTTACTTGTAACCGTTTTGGCGCGAATGCACACAGAGCAGTCTTTGTTTCACTTTGCAGAAGTTAAGTTGTTATTTCGCTTTGTAAAAGAACAGTCAAGTCTTGTGTTTGGTTAAAGTGGAAACTAAATATATGAAGATTGATACAAAACTGTTTTCTTGATGATGTGACAATTAAGAAGAAGTATATGTGAATTTACAAGAAGTTTAATAAAAATGTGGATCGTGAACACCAAGTCAAAAATTGTTTCTACCATACCATTGTTCTTATCTGGAATTGTTTGATCATTAAGAATTTCCTGAAAAATGCATTTGTTAGGTCTTCAAAAATTGCTAAAATACAGATCTGGTCCTTCTAGCAGTCAAAGTGGAATCACCCTAGAATCAACAAGATGAGCCATTACAACTTCGACGAAATCTACGTGGGCATCCATTCAAGATAAGTGCCAAAATTAATGACTTTTTTACAGTGACTTCATTATTTCCATTATGACGATACCATCCACAGTCAATATCTTTGTTATTGCCCGATAAGCGAACATATGCTGCGTGACAACATTATTAATCTGATTTCTAACCTACTTTGCAAGTGGTGGTATAGTTAGAGTATGCACAAGATGTTTCTTTGGGTTGTTCTTACTAGAATATGTTACCTTGCATTCATATTTATTCACCAACGGGACACAATGCCTCAAAAGGAATAGAAATGAATTAATTATTGTCCCCTCGACTGTATACAGATCTTTACCTTGTACAGTAGAAAATTTTTTTGCAGTTTTGTTTCTGAGGATACCATCTACTACGTCTTGCTTATATCCATTGATAGTAGCAATGAATTTTATTGCATTAATTTCATTCCGTAGGTTACTAGGAGAAATGGGCGTCCTTATGGCACGAAGATAGTAAACATATATAGAACATGACCCTGATACTGCTGAAGGAAAACAGCAAGTGACTGTCGAATTATGTCTCAGATGCAACAACATGTTAACGTGTTAAAGTTTCGACATAATATGGATTTTAATATTCCAGAGCGAAAGAATGCCGTTTCAAACAGCAGCAGTGACAACACTTCATCGACCTCGGCAGCCATCTGCCTGAAGTGAAAAATATGCCCTGCTGCAGAGAGAGCAAACCTCCTCTTACAACCAGCTATACGCAAATTTCTCAATTGTCAGGTAACGTGCGAAACGTTGATCATCGCGAGAGCGTTATCAAATTAAAACACACACACACACACACACACACACACACACACACACACCTACGAAATATTTCAAAATGAAGCACATACCATGTCGCTCTGCCTCCGTATTCCATCGGTAACACTTACCTGTAACAAAAAAGGCAATAATTCACTTTAGATTTCTATTGCTTCCGCACTGTATTACATCTGTAAAATAAGACTGAAGTATATAGGCTAATTAAAAAACAATGAAGATACACTACTGGCCATTAAAATTGCTACACCAAGAAGAAATGCAGATGATAAACGGGTATTCATTGGACAATTATATTTTACTGTACAGGTACAGCTGCCCATGCAGCTTCGACACGATACCACAGTTCATCAAGAGTAGTGATTGGCGTATTGTGACGAGCCAGTTGCTCGGCCAGAATTGACCAGACGTTTTCAATTGGTGAGAGGTCTGGAGAATGTGCTGGCCAGGGCAGCAGTCGAACATTTTCTGTATCCAGAAAGGCCCGTACAGGACCTGTAAGATGCGGTCGTGCATTATCCTGCTGAAATGTAGGGTTTCGCAGGGATCGAATGAAGAGTAGAGCCACGGGTCGTAACACTTCCACTGTTCAAAGTGCCGTCAATGCGAACAAAAGGTGACCGAGACGTGTAACCAATGGCACCCAATACCATCACGCCGGGTGATACGCCAGTATGGCGATGACGAATACACGCTTCCAATGTGCGTTCACCGCTATGTCGCCAAACACGGAGAATACACTGTTTCTCATACACTGTTTGTGTATGAGAAATCGGTTGGAAACTTTCCTCATGTCAGCACGTTGTAGGTGTCGCCAACCTTGTGTGAATGCTCTGAAAAGCTAATCATTTGTTTATCACAGCATCTTCTTCCTGTCGGTTAAATTTCGCGTCTGTAGCACGTCATCTTCGTGGTGCAGCAATTTTATTTCAGTTGTTCATTACAGGCAAACTGTGTAAGATGGAACACATTGCGCATGTCACTAGATAGAGGAAGATTCAAATTTTATGTTCGCAGATACACTGTAGCATGGATTCAACATTAGCATGAGGCGTTGTTCGAGAAACATCTAAACGGTAGTACAATTCATTATACAAGCGAATCAACAAGTCCCTGTTTATTGAATCGACAGCTTCAACAATTAGATTTCTCAGATCTAAAAGAGTAGCTGCCATACGTGGGACAAAGTCTCTGTCTTTCATTTTCACTCACGGAATAAAATCCCAAGGTACGACGTCAGGTGACCTGAGAGGCCAGAACCAGTGAACACATCATCATGACGTGCTCCCACTATTATTTACTGACTTTTTTTGCAAGATGATGATTTTACGTCTGGCACTTCATGAGGAGCGAATACTTTTCTTAATTTATGGCCAGTTTAGAGCTTGATGTCCTGAAATATAAGTTAATGATATAAACTCGATCACTTTAAAATGACATAAAATGCCGAAACTTGGATCGTAATTAAATAAACAACAATATTGCCAAACGGCGGTTTGTTCATTTAAAAATTATTGTACGACTGTTGTTCAGCAACATCAAAAACTGTCCAATGAACAAGATCTTCCAGTCCATCGTTGAGGGATGGTGTTGTCAAGGTAACGCCGCACCTCAGGGTGACAGTGAAGCGGGGCGCCGTCTTTAATAAGAATCAAATCATTGGAATCTGCGAGAAGTTGAGGAAATAAACAATTTTGCAGCATGTGCAGGTATACCATCCCTGTCACAGTTCATCATCATCATTTAAGACTGATTATGCCTTTCAGCGTTCAGTCCGGAGCATAGCCCCCCTTATACAGTTCCTCCATGATCCCCTATTCAGTGCTAACATTGGTGCCTCTTCCGATGTTAAACCTATTACTTCAAAATCATTCTTAACCGAATCCAGGTACCTTCTCCTCGGTCTGCCCCGACTCCTCCTACCTTCTACTGTTGAATCCATGAGTCTCTTGGGTAACCTTGCTTCTCCCATGCGTGTAACATGACCCCACCATCTAAGCCTGTTCGCCCTGACTGCTACATCTATAGAGTTCATTCCCAATTTTTCTTTGATTTCCTCATTGTGGACACCCTCCTGCCATTGTTCCCATCTACTAGTACCTGCAATCATCCTAGCTACTTTCATATCCGTAACCTCAACCTTGTTGATAAGGTAACCTGAATCCACCCAGCTTTCGCTCCCATACAACAAAGTTGGTCGAAGGATTGAACGGTGCACAGATAACTTAGTCTTGGTACTGACTTCCTTCTTGCAGAAGAGAGTAGATTGTAGCTGAGCGCTCACTGCATTAGCTTTGCTACACCTCGCTTCCAGTTCTTTCACTATGTTGCCATCCTGTGAGAATATGCATCCTAAGTACTTGAAACCGTCCACCTGTTCTAACTTTGTTCCTCCTATTTGGCACTCAATCCGCTTATATTTCTTTCCCACTGACATTACTTTCGTTTTGGAGATGCTAATCTTCATACCATAGTCCTTACATTTCTGATCTAGCTCTGAAATATTACTTTGCAAACTTTCAATCGAATCTACCATCACAACTAAGTCATCCGCATATGCAAAACTGCTTATTTTGTGTTCACGTATCTTAATCTCACCCAGCCAGTCTATTGTTTTCAACATATGATCCATAAATAATATGAACAATAGTGGAGACAGGTTGCAGCCTTGTCTTACCCCTGAAACTACTCTGATCCATGAACTCAATTTACCGTCAACTCTAACTGCTGCCTGACTATCCATGTAAAGACCTTTAATTGCTTGCAAAAGTTTACCTTCTATTCCATAATCTTGTAGGACAGACAATAACTTCCTCCTAGGAACCCGGTCATATGCCTTTTCTAGATCTATAAAGCATAGATACAATTCTCTGTTCCACTCATAACACTTCTCCATTATTTGCCGTAAGCTAAAAATCTGGTCCTGACAACCTCTAAGAGGCCTAAACCCACACTGATTTTCATCCAATTGGTCCTCAACTAATACTCGCACTTTCCTTTCAACAATACCTGAGAAGATTTTACCCACAACGCTGATTAAAGAGATACCTCTGTAGTTGTTACAATATTTTTTTATGTTTCCATGTTTAAAGATTGGTGTGATTACTGCTTTTGTCCAGTCTGATGGAACCTGTCCGGACTCCCAGGCCATTTCAATTATCCTGTGTAGCCATTTAAGACCTGACATTCCACTGTATTTGATGAGTTCCGACTTAATTTCATCCACCCCAGCCGCTTTATTGCACTGCAATCTATTGACCATTTTTTCCACTTCCTCAAATGTGATCCTATTTCCATCATCATTCCTATCCCATTCTACCTCGAAATCTGAAACATTATTGATCGCATTTTCACCTACATTGAGCAACTCTTCAAAATATTCCCTCCATCTGCCCAAGGCATCCACAGGATTCACCAGCAGTTTTCCTGACCTGTCCAAAATACATGTCATTTCCTTCTTACCTCCCTTTCGAAGACTGCTAATTACACTCCAGAATGATTTTCCAGCAGCTTGACCCATAGTCTCCAACCTGTTTCCAAAGTCTTCCCACGATTTCTTCTTGGATGCTGCAATTATCTGTTTGGCTTTGTTTCTTTCTTCAGCATAACTTTCTCTGTCTACCTGGGTTCTGGTATGTAGCCATTTTTGATACATCTTCTTTTTCCTTTTAGAGGCTGCCTTGACTGTATCATTCCACCAAGCTGTTTGCTTCATCCTACTTTTACACACTACTGTTCCAAGACATTCTTTAGCCACTTCTAGTACTGTGTCCCTGTACCTTGTCCATTCCTTTTCCAATGACTGTAATTGACTATCTTCAACTAAGTGGTACCTTTCTGAGATCGCTGTTATGTACTTGTGCCTGATTTCCTTATCCTGAAGTTTCTCCACTCTTATCCTCCTACATATGGACCTGACCTCCTGCACTTTCGGCCTCACAATCCCAATTTCACTTCAGATTAAATAATGATCAGTGTCATCAAAGAATCCCCTGAATACACGTGTGTCCCTCACAGCCTTCCTGAATTCCTGATCTGTTATTATATAGTCAATGACAGATCTGGTTCCCCTGCCGTCCCAAGTATACCGGTGAATGTTCTTATGTTTAAAAAAGGAGTTTGTGATTACTAAGCCCATACTGGCACAGAAATCCAAGAGTTGTTTCCCGTTCCTGTTGGCCTCCATATCCTCTCCAAATTTACCCATAACCTTTTCATACCCTTCTGTTCGATTTCCAATCCTGGCGTTAAAATCACCCATGAGCAGAACATTGTCCTTGTCCTTTACTCTAACAACTATATCACTGAGTGCTTCATAAAAACTATCCATCTTATCTTGAAATGCGAATATACTGACACAATCCTAATTTTCTTGCTAGACACTGTCAAATCTATCCACATCAGTCGTTCGTTTACATACCTTATTGCAACTACGCTGGGTTCTATTTCTTTCCTGATGTAAAGCCCTACACCCCATTGTGCTATTCCTGCTTTGACTCCTGACAGGTAGACCTTGTATTCTCCCACTTCCTCTTCTTTCTCACCCCTTACTCGAATGTCACTAACAGCTAAAACGTCCAGCCCCATCTTACTTGCAGCCTCTGCCAGCTCTACCTTCTTCCCAGAGTAGCCCCCATTGATATTAATAGCTCCCCATCTCATTACCATTTGTTTGCCAAGTCGTATCTTAGGAGTCCCTGGTTTGTCAGTTAGAGGTGGGACTCCGTCACCTCCAAAGATCCGAGGCATTTTGCTCTGATTGTTGCCAGCATCATATTTAAAGTACCAGGGAAGCAGGTTGCTAGTCTTACTTGCCCCGAGTCCCATTGGGTTTTACCCCTAACGGCTGAGGGACTAACCGGTGGATTTGGTAGTCTTTGCCGTATGAGCACAAAGGTGACCACGACTCAGAATATGTCCGAGATGCCCAGCCTTATTCCAAAGTAACTGATATCCCGACTGTCGGGACCACTTACTTGGCCACTCATACGTTGCCCGTGGTTCATGAACTAGGACATGACTACAGGAACCCACACCATTTTTCTCCAGAAAAATGAAAGGTCCGTAGACTTTGTGAACAGAAACGGCACAAAACACACGCTCGGTTTCGGTGAGTCTCTTTCATGTTCGACGACGACGCCATGGTTTTGTGACTCCCAAATTCTTATATTATAGTGGATTACTGCAGCCGATAGTTGGAACGCAGATTCGTCCGAAAAGATGAGTCGTTCGGAAAAAAAGTGTTCTCTGCCGTATCCTGCAGAACTGAAACGCAAAATTCGTACCTTCTTTTATGGTCGCCGGGATGGAATTGCTGCAGTAACTGCAACTTGTAAGGCTTCACGTGCAGGCGTTGTTTCAGAACACGCACACATCGTTGTTTGCGGACGTTTGAAGTTCCTTGCCTGCCCGGCTTGTGGATTTCCGGGGGGGGGGTCCGTGTGAACGCATTTTGAATTGAATTTTATTTGTTACTGTAGGATTACGTGGTTTACAGTGGATGTGCATGTAACAAAGGACATGTCAAAAAAACAAAAACGTCCAGTATCACATACTTCCTGACTATTGTAACACCACTGATTATAATTAACAATATTTACAAATTTAAAGTGATCAGTAATCAACACTGTAAAATTCATTTTCCACCAGATAGTCTTTTAGCTTCTTTGAAAACTTAGTGTCATCTACGTTGTCACGCAGTTGTTTAGCGACAATTCTTAGTAATTTCACACCTGAGTACAGGGGTCCTTTTTCAAGCATTGTCAGTCGGTGGGGTATGCTTCGTATGTCATTCTTCCTCCGTGTGTTGTGTACACTAGCATTTGTGGACTATCTTTTGTGACATATAGCATAGTTTTATGTATGTGATGCCTAGTCTTTTGAAGGAGTTTCTGCATGTTTCAGAAGTCTTTCTTCTTAATATGATTCTGCCTTTTTTTTTTTTTGTAATTTGAATGTTTGAGTTTCCCCACACTACCACTCCATACTGCAGGTATGGCTCGAATAGTCCATGGTATGCTTTGCACAGAAGCTCTGTTTGTTTCCATAATGTGCTAGCTGCCTCATTATAAATATGACGGAGCTGAGTTTCTTACAGACAGAATTAATATGTCGTTTCCACTTGAGCTTGTTATCCACAGTAATACCTAAGAATCTAGTGGATTCTACTTCTTCTGGTTTCGTTTCATCCACCTCTAAATCCATGTGTACAGCCTTCTCTTTATTTCTGAACACTGCATGCATAATGTCTTTCAGGTTTATTACAAGTCCATTTTCCAGGAGACATTGAGCTGTGGTGTTTGCAGATATGCGCTTTTCTCCCAAGCTGTGCCACAGTTTGGTCGTTGTTCACTGTTGTCGTGTCACCTGCATACTGTATTTTCTTCTCTTTCTCTTCAACACCCGTGTCATTAACAAACAGAATACGCTCCACATTTTTATCAGCCGTACGAGGCGGACCAGTGTTCTTTCCTTTGCGTGTGCAACCAACTTCCAATAGTTTTATGAGCCACTGACGAATCTGCTTGTGCAGAGGCGACTTCTTGCTGAACAGACGGCGGAACGCAAGTTACACCAGAACAACTGGCTGACTCCGTGCAAATTTCAACACACAAAATGGTTTCTCTCGTGACGTAGTCGCCATGATGCTACTAACAAACAACAGCGCAAGTATGTCGAAACTTTGAACCTCCCTCTGTCCAGCTTTGTACGCGATGTGTTTCTATCTTCTACAGTTTGTTTGTAATAAACAACTGAAAAACTGTTCTTTCTTTTTGAAACACCCTGCATAAGAAGCTGTCCTGCAGTTTTGACTGAATGTGTGTGAGGTCCGATTACGGCACATTCCATTTTCAGGTACCGAGATAATGGAAAGTGATTTATATAATTTAAGAAACCGATAAGGCAAATCATTCATATCGATAACAGCCCTCTTAAGTGTCAAATTATCTGATAGTGTCCCTTAATAAACTGTACCATACTGTTTTACACAACCAGCGAACTGATTTTTAAGTGCATTTACTGTTAGTTCTGGACACGCGTGTGATGCAGCAGATACAAAAACTAACAAAACTCTCAAACCACTGCCTTTCACAGTAAGCATCTTCTGATTTTTATTATTATTGTAGTGGACTGACAGGACAGCCAGTCCACAGAGACGGGTAACCGAAAGGCACGCGTTTACACACGCAGGCTTGCTTTAGGTCTGAAACAGGATACGTAATGAATGCTATAAAGAAAAGTACGCAGCTGCTGGAATACTTAACTTTAATCCATCATTTGTATACAGCATTCTTGATGATACAAGTGAGACTCTCTCTAGATATGGTTCATGGCGCCTTGCTAGGTCGTAGCCATGGACTTAGCTGAAGGCTATTCTAACTATCTCTCGGCTGATGAGAGAAAGGCTTCGTCAGTGTAGTCGCTAGCAAAGTCGTCCGTACAACTGGGGCGAGTGCTAGTCAGTCTCTCTAGACCTGCCGTGTGGTGGCGCTCGGTCTGCGATCACTGACAGTGACGACACGCGGGTGCGATATGTACTAATGGACCGCGGCCGATTTAAAGCTACCACCTAGCAAGTGTGGTGTCTGGCGGTGACACCACAATTATTATTATTATTATTATTATTACACATTTCAACCTCAGCTCACACACCTCTACATCTACAGTGAAGCGCCAAAGAAATTGGTATTCAAATACAGAGATATGTAAACAGGCAGAACACGGCGCTGCGGTCGCCTGTATAAGACAAGTGACTGGCGCAGTTGTTAGATCGGTTACTGCTGCTACAATGGCAGGTTATCAAGATGTGAGTGAGTTCAAACGTGGTGTTATAGTCGGCGCACGAGCGATAGCGCACAGCATCACCGAGGTAGCGAAGAAATGGGGATTTTTCCGTACGCTCATTTCACGAGAGTACCGTGAATATTAGGAATCCGGTAAAACATCAAATCTCCGACATGGCTCCTGGCGGAAAGAGATCCTGCAAGAACGGGACAAACGACGTCTGAAGAGAACCGTTCAACGTGACTAAAGTGCAACCCTTCCGCAGACTTCAATGCTGGGCCATCAACAAGTGTCAGCACGCGAACCTTTCAGTGGAACATATCGATATAGGCTTTCGGAGCCGAAGGCCTACTCGTGTACCCTTGATGACTGCACGATGCAAAACTTTACGCCTTGCCGGGACAAGTCAGTACCGGGTTCTCTTGACTGGCCCCGTCAACATCAACATTGGACTGTTGATGACTGAATACATGTTGTCTCTTTTTAAATTGTATCAAGAGGATGGAGACAACGCCATGAATCCATGGACCCTTGCCGGCCGCGGTGGTCGTGCGGTTCTAGGCGCTCCAGTCCGGAGCCGCGCTGCTGCTACGGTCGCAGGTTCGAATCCTGCCTCGGGCATGGATGTGTGTGATGTCCTTAGGTTAGTTAGGTTTAATTAGTTCTAAGTTCTAGGGGACTGATGACCACAGCAGTTGAGTCCCATAGAGCTCAGAGCCATTTGAACCATTTTGAACCATGGACCCTTCTCAACCTGGTAGAGGCTCTGTAATGGAGTGGGCGTGTGCAATTGGAGTGATATGCGACACGTGATTCGTCTATATTCGACTCTGAGAGGATCCACGTAAGCATCCTGTCTGATCACCTGCATCCATTTTGTCCATTGTGCATTCCGATGGACTTGGGCAATTCCAGCAGGGCAATGCGATACCCCACACGTCCAGGAACACTCTACTGAGTTTAATCACTTCCGCTGACCATCAACCTCCTCAAACATTATTGAGCATATCTGTGACGCCTTCAGAAGAGATCGCCATCCCCTCGTATTCTTTCGGATTTATGGACAGCCTTGCAGGATTCATGGTGTCAGTTCCCTCCAGCACTACTTCAGACGTAGTCGAATCCATGCCACGTCGTGTTGCGGCACTTCTGCGTGCTCGCGGGGCCCTATATGATATTACGCAGGTGTATTAGTTACTTTGGCTCTTCAGCGTAGTTGAATTGACAGCCTTTAGATTTCTGCGATTCATTGTGTACCCGGAATTTAGCGGATTCCTTGTAGTAGGGGAAATGACGGTTATGCCAATCGTACAGACAACGCCTGTCACTTGATATCGTGGCAGAACATTCGCTCTGAAGTGTTATGGTTGGTGGTGCCAGGTACGGAAGAACAGTGGGAATTAACACAACTCTGTTTCTTTCAGTTTGACGGATGAACAATGATTTACAATTTTCACAAGAACTATTGTAGACTCCTGGGTTCGAAAATTCTGGGATGTTCTTGTGAAAACTGTACGAAATTTTATGCAGAACAAAAAGGAAGGCACATCAAAGAACTGGGAATATACACGCATATCAAAAGTTTCACGAACGACTTATTGAACGAACAAACTGACCTACTTAGAAAATTTTACTGAAAGGATAAACGTACGAAATTAGCTACACAATATCTATGCAACAAACACACCATCCCATGACTTCTGAAGATAAAAAAAGTCTGTAAATATACAGAATCTAATGACCCCAATTGCCAAATATCTGTAAAATAATTATTATCTCGAAAATTTCATGTTAGGACAGCTATGAGATTATAACAACATTATTTCGTAATAGACAGCTCACAGTTCGTCCCTGGACGCCATGTGATCGCCAACTCCACAAAATGATCTATAAAAATACGTTCTTGATCGTAAGCAAGATTGAAATAAGATTCATTATTTACAACAACAAGAGGTGCACTTGAAAATGGCAGTGTAAGCCAAAACAGGAAAGCTTGTTGTGCAGAAATGTCTACACCGGTGTACAAAATTAAAGCAACAAACGGGTATTTTGCAATGTTGCGTTTATTTTGCCACAAAACAGTATAAACAGGTGATAGGAAAGTAGAAATAACGTAAAAAAAACAGAATCTAAACAACTGAAATGTGGAGAGCAGTAGATGAAAATTTTCTTCGTTTTTCTCAACAGATTTGTGCACACATACCGACAATTGGTTAATGTGCTCAGTAAGGGGTGTGCCCACCTCTGGCAGAAATACAGGCCTGACAACGACGTAGCATGCTGAGAATATTGTAAGTAGGCTGTTTGGGTTTTTATGTTGGTAACACCACGCAACGCTCTTTATGAAAATCACTGACGGTGCTGTGTGCAGTGTGTGGGTGGTTGGACTCATTGTTGGATTATTCGCTTGTGTAGTGTTGGGCAGTTGGATGGGAACAGCCCGTAGCATTGGGCAATTGGAGGTGAGCCGCCAGCAGTGGTGGATGTGGAGGGAGAGATGCCAGACTTTTGAGATGTTACTATAAGAGGACGATCTGGACGTGTGTCCGCCAGAAAAAGGAAATTTGTAAAGATGGAGGTCATGTTCTCTATCAAAATCTTTCATTTGCTAACTATGCCTATCAGTAATTAGTGCCTTCAGTAGTTAGAATCTTTTATTATCTGGTAGTATTGGCGCTCGCTGTATTGTAGTAGTTCAAGTAACGAAGATTTTTGTAAGTGATTCATGAAAGGTAGTCAGGGCCATTCTTTTGTAGGGATTATTGAAAGTCAGACTGCGCTGCGCTAAAAATATTGTGTGTCAGTTTAGTGATGATCAGATTAAGTATAGAATACGTTCAGTTTTGCTCAGCTATTTGAAAATCAAATAACGGAAGAGTTTTTCATGCACCCTCATTTTTAATTTTTCTAAGGGGATGTTTCAGTATCTTCATGAATCTCACGTTGAGGCAACAACGCCCATTCTTCTTGCAGAGCTGCTCGCAAGTCTTGGGGACTGGTTGGTGGATGCTGACGTGATGCACGCCGTCTCCCTTGCGCATCCCAGACATGCTCTATCGGATGCGTGCAATATCTTCCGTTTCCAAGATAACATCAACCACTTGTTCTCCATGACGTCGAGTACTATCGTGTATCAGTACGACGTCTGGGCGGACAGCACCTCGCAACAACCGTACATGAGGTTCCAAGACCTCATCACGGCAGTTAAACCTTTCCGATTCACCCGTACAATTTCATGAAGAGATCTTCGAGTGGTCAACATAATCCCTGCCTGCACCATTAGCGATCCTCCTCGATATAGGTCCCTTTACACAATGTCCGGGTCTCCAAGTCGCGTCCCACGTTCCCTTCAGATGCGAATCCGTCGAGGATCACTCACGAGACCATATCGGGTCTCATCTGTGGAAAGAAGATTGGCCCACTCTTCGACTATCCAGGTGGCATGTTGCCGAATCCACTCTACACGTTCCCTTCTGTGAAGGCGCGTTAGAGGCACAGCAGGTCTCGGACAATAACTGCCTCGATACAACTGGTCCAGTGGGTGCTGCGAGCTCAGATGCCATTTGGTACGCAGTATTAAAGCGGTAGCGTCGTGCCTTTGTGGCCAAATAACGGTCCTCTTTTCACACACGGCTGGCCTTGCCCCGGTCTCCTCGATACAGCTTCGGTCTCTATAAGCTGTCGCTACATCCGAGAAACAACAGAACGATTCACGTTAAGCCATCGGGCCACATGAGTTTGCCACTGTCCTGCTTCCATTCTTCCTTCCTCTACTGTAGGAAGTCTGGTAGGCGTCTTCCCTGTGTCATACTGCGCCGTCTATGACTGAGTACACAGCCATTGTGGATGTGGGACTACCCGACAAACACTAGTCCGTTTCATAGATGCCCTGACGTCATAGTTGGCGTAGTTTTCCGTTGACCAAAATATCATCATCTACATCTACATCTACATCCATACTCCGCAAGCCACCTGACGGTGTGTGGCGGAGGATACCTTGAGTACCTCTATCGGTTCTACCTTCTATTCCAGTCTCGTATTGTTCGTGGAAAGAAGGATTGTCGGTATGCCTCTGTGTGGGCTCTAATCTCTCTGATTTTATCCTCATGGTCTCTTCGCGAGATATACGTAGGAGGGAGCAATATACTGCCTGACTCCTTGGTGAAGGTATGTTCTCGAAACTTTGACAAAATCCCCTACCGAGCTACTGAGCGTCTCTCCTGCAGAGTCTTCCACTGGAGTTTTATCTATCATCTCCGTAACGCTTTCGCGATTACTAAATGATCCTGTAACGAAGCGCGCTGCTCTCCGTTGGATCTTCTCTATATCTTCTATCAACCCTATCTGGTACGGATCCCACACTGCTGAGCAGCATTCAAGCAGTGGGCGAACAAGCGTACTGTAACCTACTTCCTTTGTTTTCGGATTGCATTTCCTTAGGATTCTTCCAATGAATCTCAGTCTGGCATCTGCTTTACCGACGATCAACATTATATGATCATTCCATTTTAAATCACTCCTAATGCGTACTCCCAGATAATTTATGGTATTAACTGCTTCCAGTTGCTGACCTGCTATTTTGTAGCTAAATGATAAAGGATCTATCTTTCTGTGTATTCGCAGCACATTACTCTTGTCTACATTGAAATTCAATTGCCATTCCCTGCACCATGCGTCAATTCGCTGCAGATCCTGCTGCATTTCAGTACAATTTTCCATTGTTACAACCTCTAGATACACCACAGCATCATCTGCAAAAAGCCTCAGTGAAATTCCGATGTCATCCACCAGGTCATTTATGTATATTGTGAATAGCAACGGTCCTATGACACTCCCCTGCGGCACACCTGAAATCACTCTTACTTCGGAAGACTTCTCTCCATTGAGAATGACATGCTGCGTCCTGTTATCTAGGAACTCCTCAATCCAATCACACAATTGGTCTGACAGTCCATATGCTCTTACTTTGTTCATTAAACGATTGTCGGGAACTGTATCGAACGCCTTGCGGAAGTCAAGAAACACGGCATCTACCTGTGAACCCGTGTCTATGGCCCTCTGAGTCTCGTGGACGAATAGCGCGAGCTGGGTTTCACATGACCGTCTTTTTCGAATCCCATGCTGATTCCTACAGAGTAGATTTCTAGTCTCCAGAAAAGTCATTATACTCGAACACAATACGTGTTCCAAAATTCTACAACTGATCGACGTTAGAACACGACAGTACGGACGTCTGTTGACAGTATGGTGAAATAAATACAGGACTAAGTAAGAATGGTTTGTTGCCCTAATTTTGGCAACCATCTACATCTACATACATACTTCGCAATCCACCATACGGTGCGTGGCGGAGGGTACCTCGTACCACAACTAGCATCTTCTCTCCCTGTTCCACTCCCAAACAGAACGTTATATACCTCTGTACGAGTCCTCTCTCATCTTATCCTTGTGGTCTTTCCGCGAAATGTAAGTTGGCGGCAGTAAAATTGTACTGCAGTCAGCCTCAAACGCTGGTTCTCTAAATTTCCTCAGTAGCGATTCACGAAAAGAACGCCTCCTTTCCTCCAGAGACTCCCACCCGAGTTCCTGAAGCATTTCCGTAACACTCGCGTGATGATCAAACCTACCAGTAACAAATCTAGCAGCCCGCCACTGAATTGCTTCTATGTCCTCCCTCAATCCGACCTCATAGGGATCCCAAACGCTCGAGCAGTACTCAAGAATAGGTCGTATTAGAGTTTTATAAGCGGTCTCCTTTACAGATGAACCACATCTTCCCAAAATTCTAACAATGAACCGAAGACGATTATCCGCCTTCCCCACAACTGCCATTGCATGCTTGTCCCACTTCATATCGCTCTGCAATGTTACGCCCAAATATTTAATCGACGTGACTGTGTCAACCGCTACACTACTAATGGAGTATTCAAACATTACGCGATTCTTTTTCCTATTCATCTGCATTAATTTACATTTATCTATATTTAGAGTTAGCTGCCACTTTTACACCAATCACAAACCTTGTCCAAGTCATCTTGTATCCTCCTACAGTCACTCAACGACGACACCTTCCCGTACACCACAGCATCATCAGCAAACAGCCGCACATTGCTATCCACCCTATCCAAAAGATCATTTATGTAGATAGAAAACAACAGCGGACCAACCACACTTCCCTGGGGCACTCCAGATGATACCCTCACCTCCGATGAACACTCACAATCGAGGACAATGTACTGGGTTCTATTACTTAAGAAGTCTTCGAGCCGCTCACATACTTGGGAAACAATCCCATATGCTCGTACCTTAGTTAGGAGTCTGCAATGGGGCACCGAGTCAAACGCTTTCCAGAAGTCAAGGAATACGGCACCCGTCTGATAGCCTTCATCCATGGTTCGCAAGATATCATGTGAAAAAAGGGCGAGTTGCGTTTCGTAGGAGGCTTTCTAAAGCCGTGCTGAAACCAGTGTAGATACAAGCAAATAAATTTTATATTGCAGCTACTGGAATTTACTTCTTGCGAAACGTGTCTAAATCGTTTTTAACTGTTTTAGATATTTTACTGACTTTGCTAGACGGTAAATGACAGCATCTCTGTAAACAACGTAAGAGGGCTGCTCAGATTGTCCCCTAAGTGGTTTATGTAGACTAGGGACAGCAGAGCGGCTGTAACACTTGCTAACACTGCAGGCGGGATTTTGAGGCGTGCGGCAGGTGTCTGGGTGATGGAGTGCCGTGGAGAGGAGAACAGAGGGCAGCACATTCATCACGGCCTACTCTTAGGCCCTGCGCGTAATTTCTGTAATGGTCGCGCGTCCCTCCAGACGATGCATCATACTCCAGCGCCGCACGTCACGTCACAGCCCAGCCAGTGTCACAAAGAGGCGAGGTGTCACTCTGGGGGTCAACTTCCGTGTCCGGCGGCAGTTTAAAACACTGTCCACCGCTCGGCTCCACGGCGGAGCGCACGAAACCAGTCTCGAGTTGCGAACTTCAACGTGAAGAGATGGAGAGACAGTACAATAGAAAGTGTACGAGCGCGGAGACGACGGTGTTTCATAAAGTTTTTGATAACATTATCAGCGATCTTATATTAATGTTGTTGTTGTGATCTTCAGTCCTGAGACTGGTTTGATGCAGCTCTCCATGCTACTCTATCCTGTGCAAGCTTCTTCATCTCCCAGTACCTACTGCAGCCTGCATCTTTCTGCGTCTGCTTAGTGTACTCATCTCTTGGTCTCCTTCTACGATTTTTACCCTCCACGCTGCCCTCCAATACTAAATTTGTGATCCCTTGATGCCTCAGAACATGTCCTACCAACCGGTCCCTTCTTATAATCAAGTTGTGCCACAAACTCCTCTTCTTCCCAATTCTATTCAATACCTCCTCATTAGTTATGTGATCTACCCATCTAATCTTCAGCATTCTTCTGTAGCACCACATTTCGAAAGCTTCTATTCTCTTCTTGTCTAAACTATTTATCGTCCATGTTTCAGTTCAATACATGGCTACACTCCATACAAATACTTTCAGAAACGACATTTAAATCAATACTCGATGTTAACAAATTCCTCTTCTTGAGAAACGCTTTCCTTGCCATTGCCAGTCTACATTTTATATCCTCTCTACTTTGACCATCATCAGTTATTTTGCTCCCCAAATAGCAAAACTCCTTTACTACTTTACGTGTCTCATTTCCTAATCTAATTCCCTCGGCATCACCCGATTGAATTCGACTACTTTCTATTATCCTCGTTTTGCTTTTGTTGATGTTCATCTTATACCCTCCTTTCAAGACACTGTCCATTCCGTTCAACTGCTCTTCCAAGTCCTTTGCTGTCTCTGACAGAATTACCGAGCGAGGTGCGCAGTGGTTAGACACTGGACTCGCATTCGGGAGGACGACGGTTCAATCCCACGTCCGGCCATCCTGATTTGGGTTTTCCGTGATTTCCCTAAATCGCTCCAGGCAAATGTCGGGATGGTTCCTTTCAAAGGGCACGGCCGACTTTCTTCCCCATCCTTCCCTAATCCGATGAGACCGATGACCTCGCTGTCTGGTCTCCTTCCCCAAAAACAACCAACCATCTGACAGAATTACAATGTCATCGGCGAACCTCAAAGCTTTTGTTTCTTCTCCATGGATTATAATTCCTACTCGGAATATTTCTTTTGTTTCCTTTACTGCTTACTCAATATACAGATTGAATAACATCGGGGATAAGCTACAACCCTGTCTCATCCCATTCCCAACCACTGCTTCACTTTCATGCCTCTCGACTCTTATAACTGCCATATGGTTTCTGTACAAATTGTAAATAGCCTTTCGCTCCCTATATTTTACCCCTGCCACCTTCAGAATTCGAAAGAGATTATTCCAGTCAACAGTGTCAAAAGCTTTCTCTAGGTCTACAAATGATAGAAACGTAGGTCTGCCTTTCCTTAATCTTTCTTCTAAGATAAGTCGTATGGTCAGTATTGCCTCACGTGTTCCAACATTTCTACGGAATCCAAACTGATCTTCCCCGAGGTCCCCTTCTACCAGTTTTTCCATTCGCCTGTAAAGAATTCGCCTTAGTATTTTGCAGCTGTGATTTATTAAACTGATAGTTCGGTAATTTTCACATCTGTCAACACCTGCTTTCTTTGGGATTGGAATTATATTAATATGATAATTAAAAAACAGTCTTGATCGCAAATTTCTTTTACTCGGAGTGACCGGTTTCGATCCTTGAGGATCATCTTCAGACTCCAGAACGGCAGGTGGACTTCCATGGAGCAAGCTGCGCCGACCCACGACGCTGAAGTGACTGCTCAGTTCTGGAGTCTGAAGATGATCATTAAGGATTGAAACCGGTCACTCCGATTAAAATAAATTTGCGATCAAGACTGTTTTTTAATTATCAGATGGTGTTTCAGTTGAACAGGCCCGTTTCAGACACCAAAGAAACTGTACAGCACAAATAACTCATCTAAAGAGGCACAAATAAGACAGGTTTTAGAGGGTAAAGGTCACTGCAGTTACGTTTATAGACCTTTCATCACTGATTGTGTTCCGTCGGTTCTTGGTAGAATATTTCCTACATTATGAATGAAAACACACACACATACACACATCACTGGTGTAATACTCTACAATGATTATTATTCATTTCACAAACAGGTATTCGACTTTTACGCCATCATCAGGTACGAAGGCAAATGTATGGGGCACTGAAATTTTTGTAGGATTTTAAACCGTTGCATGTAAATTCTATCTCCGTTTCCAAATACGAAACTGTTAATGTTAGATTTAGGAATAGAACGAGAGGAGTTATTTGAGTGAGAACACGGTATAGGATTAGTTAAATAAGATGAAGTAAAATGTGACACATAATACTAATGGACTAAATTACAAGCAGTTGTTCTTACAAGAAAATAAATTGAACAGTAAGTTTTGGTGACATGTTACACGGGAATGTCTGAACAAAATAGCCCTGTCTTTAGCAGGACGTAAATTACAAACAGATAGGATATACTAGTGAGATTAGGAACCTAGGTGAAGCAGCTGTGACTATGGAAAGAAATCAGAATAGGATATTCACTCTGCAGCGGAGTGTGCGCTGATATGAAACTTCCTGGCAGATTAAAACTGTGTGCCGGACCGAGACTCCAACTCGGGACCTTTGCCTTTTCGCGGGCAAGTGCTCTACCATCTGAGCTACCCAAACACGACTCACGCCCCGTTCTCACAGCTTTACTTCTGCTAGTACCTCGTCTCCTACCCTCCAAACTTTACAGGAGCTTTTCTGCGACATAAGTATTTTGTGTAATGTTTTTATGTGTGTTGTGTCTGTCTTGCACTGTACTGTAACGTCCTTTTTTAGGTAATGAGATGCTGTGACTTTCCATAATGCAGGAAACTACACATAAAGTGTGAAATTTGACGAATAAAATCAATTATGGTTTGGGTGTATGATGTCTATGGAGAATGGAGGAGGCACAGAACTTTCTAACAATAAAAAGACGACAACAATACAAGCAGAGCAACATACAAAATAACACTGTAAATGTTTCATGATAATGAGAAATCCTCGAACGCGTAGTGCTAAGGACGGAAAAACTCGTTAAGTGGTGCAGTGTTTCATTTTTTAAATAACGAACGACACAAAAACATGGATTATGGAGAATGGAGGAGGCACAGAACTTTCTAACAATAAAAAGACGACAACAATACAAGCAGAGCAACATACAAAATAACACTGTAAATGTTTCATGATAATGAGAAATCCTCGAACGCGTAGTGCTAAGGACGGAAAAACTCGTTAAGTGGTGCAGTGTTTCATTTTTTAAATAACGAACGACACAAAAACATGGATTAGGGTGGGTGAAATTAAATCAACGACTCTGCTTCTGACTTGTGGTCGGAACTTCTTGGAAGTGTTACGAGATGTTAAGTGAAGAAGCTCTGCATTATTCCTGACATTTGTCTCTCTCCTCATCAACATCCTATTTTCTTTTACGTGTTTCGATTACACACGTATGAATACAAATTTGATAAGCTTGTTTCGTTGATTTTACTAACACAAATTTTGTTGCTGATCGACAATACGTTGCAGATAATTACTACAAATGTTAAGAAACTACAATGCAGTGAATGTCCAGACATTACAAATGCTGGAAATTATCTGATTTGAAGAAAAACTGTCGCTGGTTTAGTTGGTAGGGAGTGGTACAATGTGTCCAGTGGCTACGAATCAGGTACGCAGCATAATTTGAGTAATATACTGAAAAGTGGAGATACAGGGTAAATTAATTCTAGTTTTGTAAGAAAATTTTGTATTGAACCAGAGACGGCCAAATGTAGTAGCGTCGCTTCTCAACAGCAAACTTTCATTTGCAAGAACTATGATGTTTGCTAACTGTAAAAGGAATCTCAACAGAAGTTGGAAATAATTAAGACAAAGAAAGTTGTTTTGTTACTAGTGCAATGTTCGTATTCAAAAGTGGTGATTGAGACAATGTACAGCACTCACATCCAATGATTTCGTAAAGCTAATTGCTAATGTATAATCAGTTTATTGAGTGTGTTAATTCTGAGCATTATTACTTTTCAAAGAATCAAAATACAAGTTTTAGTGGCATATTATTACTTACTCAATATCAGTTCCCATGTTATTTTTGATTAACCATTTTTTTTCAAGAACTTATTCTCTCAGTCATATTCAATTTAATTAAAATGTATGCTAAGCAACAGCCTCGCACACCAGCTGTTTGCTAACTGTTTAAAGTACTAAAGTGCGCGTCATTTATGTTGGCGGCCGAGTTTAGCTTCGTTCTGCGCATCTGACGTCACAAAACACAGTCAGCCAATGCACAGAGAACGACGTTGCCAGATCTTGACTGCAGAGCAGAGCAAGGACGAGTGTCTTCAGTTTTAGAAACGTTCAGTCATAAATAAAGTAACAGAACAAAAGCAATGTCTTGATAGCAGACTTTTTTTATGGAAAGTTTGGAAAAAGCATTCTTTATACCAATTGCTTCATATTATATTAATTAATTAAACAAAACAAGCAATAAGACTCCTAATTCAGGCGATAGCAAGGAAAGGTGTTTGTATCAATCTCATGAACCGCTTTTTTGCAATAAAGAACAGCGGTAATTGTTTATTTCCTATTGTACTTCGACGAAGTGTGAGTAATTCATAGTCATACCAACAGTGTTTGTCAGTATTTTGCGTCACCTGTTAATGAGTCCTCATGGAGTTACTCAGTATGACGAGCTGCATTAGCGTAACGGTTAAATCGTTGGGTTAGTAAGGGGAAGGCGAAGAGTTCAAACCTTGCGCTGTTTTTAATTTTTTCTTTATTTAAAAACAATATCGAAGTGTCTTACTTCACGGATTTTATTCGTTTGAATGCAATTTTTTTAAATTTCTAGTGCTTTGCCTCTTCGTAAACCCTTTCACTGCTGCAGACACGTGCTGCCCGCATTCCGCGCTGTGCGCGATTTTGTCATCACTGCACTGCTCGCCTGTGCAGACACATGATGTTCCGACTGCTTTGACACACTTATCATTCGATTTCACAAGAACTATTTGGCCCAAAAATTAGATTTTTACACATCTCTTTGACTGATACCTTCCCCCCATAAATGACTTAATTTTGTTTCGATGTTCAACCCAGTTATTGTGCAGCATTAACTGTAGTAAACCATTGCACGAAATTTTGAAGTGTTTGCAGAGGAAAAGTCCATAGAGTATACTTTCCGTATGGTCGATCTTAGTTGGCACAATGTTGAGAATGAAATGTGGACAAGATACCTAAATTTCACATAAAATTTATTGTATAACAATATCTCATTTAATTTAAGTACCACATAGGTGTCGTATGTAATATTGAGAAATATTCCGTCTTTCGCGACTGTAATAAAAGTTTTATTTAACCCGGGCGCGTTTCGATTTATTTTAAAGCACTTCAATCAATGAAAGGTATGGCACATACACAATGGTACTCATATTCTCTTTCTTGTTTTTGTTCCACAGTCGCAGTTTTACCAATGGTATTGAAATATATTCCACTTCTGCAACTGTAATAAGCGACTTATTTAGACCAGACGCGTTTCTCTCTTTTGAAGCATCTTCAGTGGACAGTTTTTTGTCTCCTCCATTTCCAAGTCACCTTTCGTAGTTTTGTGCTGCGGTAACACAATATTCAACGTTTGTGTCGGCTGATCAGTGTTTTAGCAAATAAATGCTGTTTGTGTGTGCCACACACAAAAATTATATTTGACATAGCTCAGAGCACTTCACTGATAGACGGTATATTCAAGTCCTAATGTTTTTGTAAGTCCACAGTTTTGTTTAATGTATTTTGTCTACTCCCTTTTGATTGATTGAAGTGCTTTAAAATAAAGCCAAACGTGCCCAGTGTAAATAAAACTTTTGTTACAGTCGCGAAAGACGGAACATTTCTCAATATTACATACGACACCTATCTGGTACTTGAATTAAATGAGATATTATTATACAGTAAATTTTAAATGAAATTTAGGTATCTTGTCCACATTTCATTCTCAACATTGTGGCAACTAAAATCGACCATACGGAAAGTATACTCTAAGGACTTTTACCTCTGCAAACTCTTCAAAATTTCGTGCAATGGTTTACTATATTTAATGCTGCATAATAACTGCTTTGAACATCGAAACAAAATTAAGTCAAATGGGGAGAAGGTATCAGTCAAGAAGATGTGTAAAAATCTAATTTTTGGGCCAAATAGTTTTTGTGGAATCGAATGATAAGAGTGTCAAAGCAGTCGGAATACTATGTGTCTGCACAGGCGAGCAGTGCAGTGACAAAATTGCGCACAGCGCGGGATGCGGGGAGCACGTCTCTGTAGCAGCGAAAGGGTTAATGCGGCCGTGGTGGCTTTACTTCATGAACTGCGCGCTCCCCCCTAAACGTAAGCTTGCGAACTATGCTATACTATGGCGCTGCTTCTCTTGGCGCGTACAACTGGCAACGCAGCAATCTCCCGCGTCTGGGCGGGCATGCGCGAGCTGCCAAGATAAAAGAATTGAACTATAACAGAGAGCAGTGCGAAGAGCGGTACCACTGCGCGGATGAAGGTACGGTAAGAAATTTTATTATTTCATGGTAACATTCATTAAGCACAGGGACCATTATTTTCAAAATGATCAAGTTTTGTTTTATTACCAGGGCCAATTTCAAATCATTAGTGTTGCATCAGTTTTGAGTTTTTGTGTAACGTAAATTCATGCAGTTTAGGCTTGCTTTAAGTTATTGACAGTTTACACTCTCGCAGCTAAATTAAATTTACATTCTCGCAGTACAGGGCAATGCGCATAAGTGACGAGATGAAATACACAGTCGCATGTCATTCCCAATCTAACAGTTGTGTTTAAGACTACTGCCAGTTACGTAATTTCAATCATATTTCATACATACATATTTTAATGTCTGTAACACTGTGGCATGGGTATTTCTAACTAAGCTGTATTTCTACCTAATCCGCCTCCCCTTTAAAGTGAGACAACTAAATGTGTGCGTGCTATTTATAGCAAAGAGTATAATGTGTGATCCACAATTATCGGCTCTTGTGATCCGATACTTGTATGTGAGAGCGAAAATTTATTTAATCTGCAAGTAAAGTTAACAGACGATAGTGAGATCCTTTTGCTTTTTAAACTCCTTCATTTATATATGCAACAAATCTCTGCAGAAAAGTCCAAGGTAACAAAATTACATAAGGATGTATTAAATTTTGATAAGGTTGATACGTATCGTTCCCTAATACGTATCGTTCCCTAATACTCGAGAATGTTACGAGACCGAAGCTATCCGCAAGCGCGCGCTGATCTCCTTGAAGTAATGTTATTAAACGCTTTAAAGTCAGCCAGAAGAATTTCCTTTGGTCAGTCGAACCATCCACTGGCCGCCATTCGAACACAACCGCGGGAACTGGGTTAATGTCCCACGTGGGATGCATTCTTGTGGTTCCAACGGTTGCAACCGTCTCTCAATCGTAATATCTGACATGCTAGACGTTGTTCCGACGTTCGTAAAGACTCCCCGAGGTGCCTTTGCCACGCTATGACGTCAGACACGCGGCGCGCTGAACCCTGCGTGTGCCACAGTGCGTTACGCAGGCGGCGATGCGTGGCAGCAGCGGCGGTTCCGCCCTCGCACAACGCAACGTCCTCACAACTCCTACACCTGCCGAGTACGCGCGAGCAGAAAGCAAATTTGAACTGACTCCCTAGCACCGGAATTGAAGTTAGCCGTGCGCTAAGGCCGGCGAACCGACAAAGAAGCGTGTCTAAGAATATTTGCCTTACGTCGCGCATACTGAAATGAGTACAGCGTTTCGTGTCCTGTCTCCATGACACGTCTTGTCACTCAAACATACATAAAACACATATTTTCGCGCCATGCTGCATCGGGCGAATAGCATTCAATTACAAAGTCCGGAGGTGAACAAATGATTCAGAATTTTGCGGCAGGTAGCTCAAAATAGCCCCCATCCAGATACTGGGAGGTTATAATTAAACGTTCCCTATTTAGCACGTTATAACACGAAAACTAATTACCATACGAGTACCACACTTGGTAGCGTTAATGTCCAGAGTAGAGTTGTGGCGATTCGTGAATGAGTCGTTCATTTGAACGACTCTAAATAAAGAATCGTAAGAATCGAATCGTGATACGGACGAATCGTCGTTCAAAAGAATCGTAAGAACGATTGCGTGTTTCCGAGTCGTGACGATTCCAAGTTCCAACGATTCATCGATTCTTAGTACGCTATTTTTCGAAGGCAACTTCAGAGTCGTGCATTTAGATTATGACCGCCTGATGGCAGTCAAGTGGAGGATGCGTGTGAACAAAGGAAGCTCGGAACGAACAAACGAAGTTCGTGGGCCGTAATATTACTCGTGAAAACCAAGCTGACACTTGGGCCGTAATATTACTCGTGAAAACCAAGCTGACAGTTGGCGGTGGCTGACGGGAACGAGCGTAAAGGCATTTCCCATTTACTATCGCTACCACATCAGCCACCTCGCCGACCTCAGCTTAGTTTGCGCGAGTAATACACAAACTAGTGATGACAGAAACGATATACAGCGAGTACACAGCTCCCAATACAGACGATTAAAATCAAGATATCCAAGTATGATGAATAAATACGTACCTCTTATTTGTTGCAGATGCAACGCAAAACACACACACCTTCTATACCCACGATTATGTATTATAATTCGCGTATCTCGAAAACGGCCCTAACGATTTGGATGAAATTTTGTATTTAGACTCGTTTTTGCTTTTTGAGTTCACCTACATAGTTCCATTCGTAAAAACGCAATTTTATATTATAAAAACGCTATTTCACATGTTTTTATAACGCCATCTCGTAAAACTGTGTTAGTACGTAATGAATGTTGTTAAGGTTTTGGTTTTTATGTTTATCTGTCTTTATGTTTTTTATGTGAGTTTTCGAATGTTATCGTGTTCAGATTCATATTAAATTTTATTGAAGTAACGTCGCTGTATACGATTGAATCCTACTGTTTAGAAGTATGTCGTCTTCTCACGTAAACAGTACTGACAGCGGCAAGTTCTCAGACAAATTAAAAGCAAAATACCTATGCTTTGTATTTAGAAGAAATGAAAGTTAAGCTAAATTTGCTGTGTGTGAGGGCTGTCAGCTGCGTTATGAATTACAAGGATGATGTGGACTTGGAAAGACATCTTGGCATAGAAAAACATAGGATGATATGAGCCAAACCACGTCTGCCTCACTGCTAGATTTTGTTACTATAAAACAGACGTCTGTAGTTTGATACGTTCAAGCCACACAACCAAACTGGCATACCACGTAATTTTGCACTACCTTTCGCACAAATCGACTCCTCTTTCCTGTCATACTGAAATAAAACAATAGATACAATCAAATCAAACGTGACCTTTCATCAATTAAGGCATTACACGTATAAATCGAGAAACACACTTGTAACGTCATATCCATGTTTACTCATAAATAAACTACTTCTGGCATATCTTATCATCACACAGTCCGATTCTAACCCCCATTGACAATTTCAGACATGTCCTGCCATCTATGGGTAAGATGTAGAACTTTTTGCATTCCGTAAGAATCGTGCCATCGCAGACTAGATGAATCGTGAACGAATCGTAGGAATCGATTCGCAATGTGAGATTGAATCGTAGGAATCGAATCGGGAAAAAGAATCGTGTTGCCCAACTCTAGTCCAGAGTGATTTCCACGCGTCACAGCTCCACCGTCCAGTTCCAACTATGGCCGCCAGGTGCCGTGATCAGTCATCGTGATTCACTGTCTCACACACCTGACCAGTCGCAGTGCACTTGTTGACGCCGGAGGATGTTAAGTTCACCGGACTTGGATACGATGTGACGTCATTATGACGTATACACGCTACATCGAAAACGATAGAAACCGTATATCGACTATTCGACTTTTGTGAACTTTCGAGAGGTTGTGACAGGGTAGCGCTGTGCCCTGCGCCATTCGTTTAGATGTGTCTTGCGTTCCTTGCGTTTAAATCGTGTATTGTACTGTGTTTGTGTCCTGTGCGTTGTTTTTCGTTTGCTCGTCTCTAATTATGTGTTCAGCATTCGAGAGACTAATGAGAGAAAAGCTGAAAGAGTTCAGCATCGGTGACGACGGGCAATTGCGTGGTTATTGTGAATCTCAAGCAGAAAGTGATGTACTTCTGACCCAGCTGAAGTGCGTCGGTTATTCGTACTCGGTGAGAAGAAGCACTCAGCAGCCAAAATCTTTAGATGCGTCAAGACGCTAACCTTTCATTAAGATTACATTGAGAAATCCACTTCCCCTCGTATTTCATCTCCGGTCGACGATTTTTCTTCAACAATGCCTCATATTTTTCTTTTTAAGTTCGAAATTCAATCATTCTACACACCAGTCATTACTGGACACTAAGGTACCTGTCTCTGCGGTCCGAGTGTAAAATTACTTGGAATTATGGTTGATAAAAGACTATCTTGGGATGGACAGATAAATTACTTAGCTAACAAACTTGCACGAGTTCTCTTTCAGCTATATAAATTAAGAAAAAAAGTCAGCAAGAGTATGCTGCTACAATCTAATATGTACTGACAAGACTAATTGTATGAAACCATACTAAAATATTGATAATAAATAAATATTATTTTCGGCGTAAGCGTTCAATACAACAATCACACAATCTAATCTGGTCAGGACATAAGAAGACTTCACTTTTCTACGAAACGTGTTGTCCGTGGTGTTTTCAAGGCCACGGTCAGGAATATTTCTATTAATATCCAGCTCTTTTACTTTTATTTTGGCGAAATACATATACGCTGCCACACTGAGCTGTTATCAGAATCGCACGTGTCATAACAAAACCACTAGCAGACGACAGTTTAGAATCTCGAACGTTCGTAAAAGTCGACAGGTGTGTTAATCGACTAAAGTGTATATACGTCATAATGACGTCACATCATATCCAGGATGGGTGAACTTAGCATCCTCCGTTGACGCCTCAACATGAGCTTGGACAAAAGGAGCAGCGCATTGTTGGTGAAGCTCTACAAGCTCTATTATCAAAACAACAGTAATACTGCAGCCGCACTTCGGGAATAGCGCCGGGTGAAAGGATTACGGAAGGGTCCTCTTTTTCCACCTGTTGCGCAGAGCTTGATGAAGAAGTTCGAATGAACTGGAGAACTGGACGTCGCTCCAGGAAGAGGCCGACGACCGGTTGCACCACAGGTGGTTGATGAAATCGCTGTTGCTATGGCAGATAGCTGGTGATTTCAATGCATCGATTGGTGAAGGTAACAAAGGATTATGGAATGGCAAGTTCGGGCTACGAAAAATGAATGCTAGAGGAGAAAGGTTGCTAGATTTCTGTGAACAGTATGAGATGATAGTCACCTACACGTGTTTTGAAACGCCCAAGAGAAGAAGATATACATGGAAAAGGCCAACAGATGGCAGAAGATATCGGATAGATTATAACCTAGTCAAGAAGAAATTTATGACTCAAAGTCTGGCCACTCATACCCTGGATATGATATAGACAGTGACCACGTTCTACCGATAGCAGACTATAGTAGCAGATTTAAGAAATATAAAAGAACTAACCAACACAGATGGTTTGAAGAAAAACTTAAGGAAAAGCAAGTAGCTGCGGACATGAAAGAATTGACCGATAACCTGATAGGTAACAGGGAAGAATGGGAAGGATTCAGAGAGACCATTGAAGTAGCTGCTACAGAACTAGTAGGATTAAACTAGAACCGAGGAAACCATGGATGACCAAGGAAAGACTAGGCCTTATTGAAGAACAAAACAGGCTGAGGAAAAAAGGTTTGTTTTGGGGAAGGAGACCAGATAGCAAGGTCATCGGTCTCGAGGAAAAAAGATTTCGGTAAGTACAAAAGAGTAAAAAATGCAATTACACAGAAATGTAGATTTGAAAAAGAAAAGTGGATACTCGAGAAACAAAAGGAAATCCAACAGGATCTAAGTGGGGGTCAAATTGATAGAGCCTACTCTAAAATTAAATCAATGCAGGTAAAGCCAATAACAAAAACAAATATGGTCAAGAACAAAAAACGGTGACTTACTTTTCGAATTAGAGGATGTATGTGAAAGACTGTATATTGAGGAACTATATGAAGGAGAAGATATTGCTAATGAGGGGGAAATTCTGGAAGAAGAGAGCAGTGTGGATATCGACATGACAGGGCCACCTATATCTGAAGAGGAATTAAACAGTGCCTTGAATGATCTAAGTAATGGCAAAGCGACAGGCACAGATAACATCCCAGCAGAAATACTGAAGGAAATTGGAGAATCAACAAAAGAGTAATTATATACACTTATTAAAGAGTACTATGAAGATGGAAAAGAACCACCTAACAGCAAAACAGTAATAATTCCCCCTAAGAAAAGGAAATGCTCTGGACTGTGAGAACTATAGAACTATCTCCTTAGTATTTCATACTTCCAAAATAATGAAAATAATGTTAAACATAATTAAAAAAAGAATAAAAAAGAAAATTGAGGCAAACCTAGGAGAAGACGAATTTGGTTTCAGACCCGGAAAAGGAACTAGACAGGCAATATTAGCTCTGAGGATGGTACTAGAAAGGCGAATTGGAGTTAATAGGAAAACCTACTTGATCTTTATATATTTATAATTTGTATAGAAACCAGATGGCAGTTAAAAGAGTCGAGGGACACAAAAGGGAAGCAGTGGTTGGGAAGGGACTGCGACAGGGTTGTAGCCTCTCCCCGATGTTATTCAATCTGTATATTGAGCAAGCAGTAAAGGAAACAAAAATTCGGAGTAGGTATTAAAATCCATGGAGAACAAATAAAAAATTTGAGGTTCGCCGATGACATTCCAATTCTGTCAGAGACAGCAAAGGACTTGGAAGAGCAGTTGAACGGAATGGACAGTGTCTTGAAAGGAGGATATAAGACAAACATCAACAAAAGCAAAACGAGGATAATGGAATGTAGTCGAATTAAGTCGGGTGATGCTGAGGGAATTAGATTAGGAAATGAGACACGTAAAGTAGTAAAGGAGTTTTGCTATTTGGGGAGCAAAATAACTGATGATGGTCGAAGTAGAGAGGATATAAAATGTAGACTGGCAATGGCAAGGAAAGCGTTTCTGAAGAAGAGAAATTTGTTAACATCAAGTACAGATCTAAATGTTAGGAAGTCGTTTCTGAAAGTATTTGTATGGAGTGTAGGCATGTATAGAAGTGAAACGTGGACGATAAATAGTTTAGACAAGAAGAGAATAGAAGCTTTCGAAATGTGGTGCTACAGAAGAATGCTGAAGATTAGATGGGTAGACAACATAACTAATGAGGAAGTTTTGAATAGGATTGGGGAGAAGGGGCGTTCTTGGCACAACTTGGCTAGAAGAAAGAATCGGTTGATAGGACATGTTCTGAGGCATCAAGGGATCACCAATCTAGTACTGGAGGGCACCGTGGAGGGCAAAAATCGTAGAGGGAGACCAAGAGATGAATACACTAAGCAGATTCAGAAGGATGTAAGCTGCAGTAGGTACTGGGGGATGAAGAAGCTTGCATAGGATAGAGTAGCATGGAGAGCTGCATCAAACCAGTCTCAGGACTGAAGACCACAACAACAACAACAACAACAACAACAACACTAATCGGAAATTGTTATTCCGAACAGTGAAGGAAATAAATCTTGATTGGAGGGACAGAAGATTGATCTGGAACCTGTATAAAAGGCAGGCAGCAAAGATAGAAGTGAATGTTGCGAAGAAGAAAACAAAAATGAGGAGGGGAGTAAGGCAAGAATGCTCATTATTACCATATTTGTTGAACTCACTTATTGAAAAAACCGTTGAAAAACTGAAAAGAATAACCAAAGGAATTAAAATTAACGGGGAATGAATACACAGCATCCGTTTTGCAGATGATATAGTAGTACCTGCTGACTCAGTAAAGGAAATGGAGTTTATGTTGCTAAAATTTGCCCAAATTCAAAGAGAATTTAATCTAAAAATAAATAAGAAGAAAACAACAACTATGTTAGTAGGGAAGACAAAAGAAAGTGGTAAAGGTAATATTAAACTAGAAGATGATGATCTAGAGGAGGTTGAGAACTTCTGTTATTTGGGGAGCACAATCACTGACGGCAATAAATGTATCACAGATATGAAGAGAAGAGTAGCCTTGGCAAAGCAAGCTTTCCAAAATAAAAGGAATTTGCTAACAGACAAAACGTTTGTCTGTAGTGTCCTGAGATACGGATATGAAACGTGGACTCTGGGAAAGGCAGAGAAAAAAGGACTGGAAGCAATGGAAATGTGGATATGAAGAAGAATGACGAAAAAAAGTATGGTAGATAGAAAAAGTAATGAACAGGTCTTAAGAGGAGTGAATGAGAACAGGACGCTGCTAAATTATATAGGAAGAAGAAAATCAAAAATGATATGGCACGTAATGAGACACAACGAGTTCCTAAAGAATGTGTTTGAAGGAAAAGTTTTAGGGAACAGGCCAAGAGCAATGTATTTTAATGACACCAAAGAAGATATGGGGATAAAATCATACGAAGAATTGAAGAGGATGACAATGGAGAGAGGGACGTGGCTAAATCGACAAGTCATAGCCTTTAGTTTATAATGATTGTGGTGTCACCGCCAGACACGACACTTGCTAGGTGGTAGCTTTAAATCGGCCGCGGTCCATTAGTACATGTCGGACCCGCGTGTCGCCACTGTCAGTGATCGCAGACCGAGCGCCACCACACGGCAGGTCTAGAGAGACGTACTAGCACTCGCCCCAGTTGTACGGACGACTTTGCTAGCGACTACACTGACGAAGCCTTTCTCTCATTTGCCGAGAGATAGAATAGCCTTCAGCTAAGCCCATGGCTACGACCTAGCAAGGCGCCATTAACCATTTCTAGAGAGAGTCTCACTTGTATCATCAAGAATGCTGTATACAAATGATGGATTAAAGTTAAGTATTCCAGCAGCTACGTTCTTTTCTTTATAGCATTCATTACGTATCCTGTTTCAGACTTAATGACAGCCGGCGTGAGTGGACGCGTGCATTTCGGTTACCCGTCACTGTGGACTGGCTGTCTTGTCAGTCCACTACAATAATGATGATGATGATGATGATGGCAGACAACGCTGCGCGCAATTCCCGATCGTCAGGCAGAACAAGTGCTGTGTCACGACAGTAGAACATCCCGTGGCCCACTGTACGGAAAGTCCTGCGAGCCATTCTCAAATGGCATCCGTACAAGATCCATATCGTGCAGCAGTTTGCACCACAGCACGCACAACGACGTGTTGACTTCGCTCTCCACTTTCTCACAAGGATTGAATTTGACGAGAGCTGGCCCTTGACCATCCTATGGACAGACGAAACTCACTTTTCTCTGACGGTTGAGGGGAAGACACAAAATTGCCAAGTGTGGGGTCTTCACCTCCAATCACTGTGTACGAATTTCCTTTATTGTGAACCTGTCACCGTATGGTGTGGCTTCACGGCTACGCTCATCATAGTCCCTTTCTTTTCTGAACAGGTTGGCGCTCAAGGTCCAAAGACGTGCAGTGTGACTGGCCAGCGTTATTGCGATATGTTACTCTAGCATGTTACACCCGCCCTCCAGGAGAGAGACGCACTGAACTCAACGGTTTTCACGCGACATGCGGCCCCACCGCACATCGCTCGCGAAGTTCACCTGCTTCTCTGAAACACATAATGAGCCCCTTTGGTAGCAGTAACGGTAACGGTAACGGTATGTGAGGGTACGATATCCCGTAGCAGCACATGAAAAGTGTTTCAATCGAATTGATAATGCATTATTTCCCTATGTCCTTCACATTAATGTTACCAAGTTTGGTACGTGTACGATAGTTAGTTTCGGTGTTGTTGTTGTTGTGGTCTTCAGTGCTGAGACTGGTTTCATGCAGCTCTCCATGTTACTCTATCCTGTGCAAGCTTCTTCATCTGCCAGTACCTACTGCAACCTACATCCTTCTGAAACTGCTTAGTGTATTCATCTCTTGGTCTCCACCTACGATTTTTACCCTCCACGCTGCCCTCCAATACTAAATTGGTCATCCCTTGATGCCTCAGAACATGTCCCACCAACCGATCCCTTCTTCTGGTCAAGTTGTGCCACAAACTTCTTCCCAATCCTATTCATTACATCCTCATTAGTTATGTGATCTACCCATCTAATCTTCAGCATTCTTCTGTAGCACCACATTTCGAAAGCTTCTATTCTCTTCTTGTCCAAAGTATTTATCGTCTATGTTTCACTTCCATACATGGCTACACTCCATACAAATACTTTCAGAAATGACTTCCTGACACTTAAATCTATACTCGATGTTAACAGATTTCTCTTCTTCAGAACGCTTTCCTTGCCATTGCCAGTCTACATTTTATATCCTCTCTACTTCGACCATCATCAGTTATTTTGCTCCCCAAATAGCGAAACTCATTTACTACTTTAAGTGTCTCATTTCCTAATCTAATACCCTCAACATCACCCGACTTCATTCGGCTACATTCCATTATCCTCGTTTTGCTTTTGTTGGTGTTCATCTTATATCCTCCCTTCAAGACACCATCCATAACGTTCAACTGTTCTTCCAAGTCCTTTGCTGTCTCTGACAGAATTACAATGTCATTGGCGAACCTCAACGTTTTTATTTGTTTTCCATGGATTTTAATACCTACTCCGAATTTTTCTTTTGTTTCCTTTACTGCTTGCTCAATATACAGATTGAATAACATCGGGGAGAGGCTACAACCCTGTCTTACTCCCTTCCCAACCACTGCTTCCCTTTCATGTCCCTCGACTCTTACAACTGCCATCTGGTTTCTGTACAAATTGTAAATAGCCTTTCGCTCACTGTATTTTACCCCTGCCACCTTTAGAATATGAAAGAGAGTATTCCAGTCAACATTGTCAAAAGCTTTCTCTAAGTCTACAAATGCTAGAAACGTAGGTTTGCCTTTCCTTAATCTTTCTTCTAAGATAAGTCGCAAGGTCAGTATAGTCTCACGTGTTCCAGTATTTCTACGGAATCCAAACTGATCTTCCCCGAGGTCGGCTTCTACTAGTTTTTCCATTCGTCTGTAAAGAATTCGTGTTAGTATTTTGCAGCTGTGGCTTATTAAACTGATTGTTCGGTAATTTTCACATCTGTCAACACCTGCTTTCTTTGGGATTAAAATTATTATATTCTTCTTGAAGTCTGAGGCTATTTCGCCTGTTTCATACATCTTGCTCACCAGATGGTAGAGTTTTCTCAGGACTGGCTCTCCCAAGACCGTCAGTAGTTCCAATGGAATGTTGTCTAATCCGGGGGCCTAGTTTCGACTCAGGTCTTTCAGTGCTCTGTCAAACTCTTTACGCAGTATCGTATCTCCCATTTCATCTTCATCTACAGCCTCTTCCATTTCCATAATATTGTCCTCAAGTACATCGCCCTTGTATACACCCTCTATATACTCCTTCCACCTTTCTGCTTTCCCTTCTTTACTTAGAACTGGGTTTCCATCCGAGTTTCGGTGTTATGACGTGTTAAATAGCCAGAGTTTATTTGTAACCATCCGGTATAATAGATGGAACGGCCGCTGATAAAGATAAGTAGAGCGCAAACCCTCAAGGAAATAAGCTTCCTTAAGATGAAATAACGAGAGAAACTCAATATCCCTTGATACCATGTATTGGTAAAATCTCAGACAGAAACGAGGGGTTGTTTAAGAAAATAAAAACAAATATCTGCTTCCGTACTGAGTACACATTTAATAAAATGGCTCTGAGCACTATGGGACTTACCTTCTGAGGTCATCAGTCCCCTAGAACTTAGAATTACTCAAACCTAACTAACCTAAGGACATCACACAGATCCGAGGCAGGATTCGAACCTGCGACCGTAGCGGTCGCGCGGTTCCATACTGTAGCACCAACAACCGCTCGGTCACCGCGGCCGGCCACACATTTAATAGTCTGATGCAACAGACAGTAGCAAAGTGCACCTCTTGCCAGAGGTTACGACCTATAGTTCTAATTGCAACGGGTATTCCGTATAGATCGGACGGTACGTAATTTGAATACGAGACTGAAAGGGTGCACTAGCTTGAGCGACAGCAGGAGTCCCACAGTGGCGACACGTTTGAAATGGACAGCTTACACAGTGTCATAGACCAGTAGAGCGCTGCAGTTTTTAGGTACAACCAAGAAAGAAAGAGTTTCGTGTGCACTCCAGGAGACAGAAGCATACACGCGTGCTAAAAGAAAGCGAGCGAGTATGTTGCACGAACTGACGTTAGTATGCAGCGAAAGGTTTACAGAATGTTGACGGTGTGTACATCTACATCTACATGACTACTCTGAAATTCACATTTAAGTGCTTGGCAGAGGGTTCATCGAACCACAATCATACTATCTCTCTACCATTCCACTCCCGAACAGCGCGCGGGAAAAACGAACACCTAAACCTTTCTGTTCGAGCTCTGATTTCTCTTATTTTATTTTGGTGATCATTCCTAGCTATGTAGTTTGGGCTCAACAAAATATTTTCGCATTCGGAAGAGAAAGATGCTGACTGAAATTTCGTAAATAGATCTCGCCGAGACGAAAAACGCCTTTGCTTTGATAATATGAAATCCAGCTATGTATATCTGTGAGAGGGAAGTGGCCACGTATTTTGCTATTCGATGTGTACTGTGAAAGCTTAGAAAATCGAAAAGTTTGTCAAAATTTTAAAATTTCATTGTATGAAAATGTTTTTAAGTTTTGACTTCAATTTTAGGTAGAGACTTACTATATGAAGTGATGTAAGTCTGAACGTGAGTGTATCTGCAGAGTCAAAGACATGTAATATAATGATAGTCTTAAACTCGCCGACAAAAGATCTGTCTCCAGGTATCGAAGTCAGCGACATCACTGACTGACTCATCATCGAATGGACCCAAACGCTGAGAACAGAAACTTGAAATTCGGAGAGGGTGTTGATGATCTGCTGTAGGCCACACATAGGTAGGGAGTTTTCTAAATTCCACCCACGAACGGGTGGAGTAGGAGATGAAGGGTTTTTGAAAATATGTCGCTATTAAGGCAATTTTGAAGCTGGACCTACGAAAATTGGTGTTTCGTTTCTCGGTCAGATGCCTTTTTGAGAATTTTTGAAAAATTAACATTTATGGGGGTGAAATGGTGGCTGAATTTTTTTTTTTTTTTTGAAAACTTGTTGTTAAACAACTACAGAGACCGAGCGAGGTGGCGCAGTGGTTAGCACACTGGACTCGCATTCGGGAGGACGACGGTTCAATCCCGCGTCCGGCCATCCTGATTTAGGTTTTCCGTGCTTTCCCTAAATCGCTCCAGGCAAATGCCGGGATGATTCATTTGAAAAGGCACGGCAGACTTCCTTCCCTAATCCGATGAGACCGATGACCTCGCTGTTTGGTCTCTTCAAAAAAAAAAACTACGGAAGTATTTTTACTGCTACATCTATGAAAATTAGTATTTGGTTTCTCGGTTACATATTAAAAAAAAATGTGTGGTTCAATGTCTTCGCAAATTCAACACCTATCTGGCGAAATAGGGGATGGTATGTTTTATGATATTTTTTGTTATGAATTCATTATTGAAGCTAAATCAACGAAAATTTAAATTTGGCCTCCTGGTTAGATGTAAAAAATGAATGTTTTATTGTTTTCGTAAATTCAACCTCTATGGGAATCAAACAGAGGACCAAAGTTTTTATGGAAATACTTCATTATGAAAGCGTTTTTAAAGCTAGATCTATGAAAATTGGTATTTGGCTTTTCGGTCAGAAATGAAAAAATCCGTGTTTCACTGTTTTTGGAAACTGAGCCGCTAAAGGAGCGAAGTCAGGCCACACTGGTTCACCGACTAATCACCGCGCGGGCCAGACTGCTGAGGGGAGAAGCCTGGATTTTGAAGGCGTGCTGATCTTACACTGCAGGCGTCGTCTAACAAGGGGTTTTCCGAAATTCCACTCCTAAGGGTGGTAAAATAGGGATGAAAGACTTTTTTGAAAATATATCGCTATTAAGGCAATTTTGAAGTTAGAACTACGAAAACTCGTATTAGGTTTCTCAGTGAAATATAAAAAGTACGCGATTCAGAATTTTTTGAAATTCAGCCACACAGGGAATAAAACAGTGGGTGACAAGTGGTTGATTATTATTGGAAAACTAAAGCATTATGAAACCAATGTATATGAAAATTTTTATTTGACTTATGGCTTAGAAATTAAAAATCAAAAATTAAAAAATACGTGTTTCATTGTTTTTGGAAACTCATCCCTTAAAGGGGGAAATAGGGGATAAAATCTGTAACAAATATTTCGTTATATTAAAAAAAATTTAAAGCAAAATCTATGAAAATCGGTGTTTTACATCTAGGTTAGATATAAAGAAAAATGTGTTAGGGGATGAAAGTTTCTACGGGAATATCACCACAAGAACACAACAGGCGTTATTAACAAAAACCTACCAGAATAGCTTTTTGGCCAGAACTACATCGACAAAAAACAAAGCACCTATAGCTTTAACTGCCGAGAAACGTTTACAAGGTCTTGGACTTTGTGAACAAAATAAAAATCCGATTAATGAAAAATAAAAAAAAAAAATGTACACAGCATACAGTCTACGCGAGGGGAACAGCAGGAGCCAAGCTAGTACTACTATGTGAAGACAAGTCGTTCTTTAATGTGGTTATCAACAATATCCGAAAGTTCCTTACCGATGTGCTTCTAATTTCTATATGGTACTCTGACTTATATGCGGTACATAAAGAGGAAAAAGAGAAACATCGTTAGCAAAATTTTTAAACAATACTTTAGTACATTCAGATGGACATTATATATCTATATACATATAGTTGTATGCAGAAATCTCGGAAAAGTTCTTGACTTGAAATTTCTGCACGATACTCTAATGAACATTTATATGGACATAGGTTATACATTTTTTAAAAACATCAATAAACAATCTTGTGGTAAAAGCGACTGTGAAAAAGAAAATGCTGTGCTATGGTGTGCTGTGAGGAGGTAGGGTTTTTGTTTGTTTGTCATAGTTAGTTTTATCTACACTAGCAGGGGGTTTAAACCTTCAGACAAACTGTTTCTGCTCAATGTATTCTTTCGCCTAATATAAAACGTTAAACAGATTGTACACGCAACAATGTTGTGTTTTGCGTACCACGTTCTTTGCCTCTTCAGTGTATATTTACCGACAAGATACAAACATAAGCCAGTCCACAAACCCACAAAAACTTCCAGTTTGTAATTTGTGTTTGCTTTCAGACATGAATGGCAGTCATCTTAAGACTTCTGGCCACTGGAAAACGTTCCAGTCCAGTCGCTCGCCTTTGTAATAACAATTGCAGCAAATACGCTGTTTATAAAAAATACCAATTACTTTAGAGATAATGCATCTATTATATGAGTACGAAAGACCCGGAATCTTTAAGGAAAAGAACGTGAAAACAAATAGGAAGGAGATGGGCGCGAGCCTGCTACTTTTCCCTTAACACTTCAAAAGCTCACGACGCTATAGACTGGAAATGTCAGTATGTAAATTATGCGAAAAACAAGGACTTTGATAGATTATCAGAGTGTCGTAGCATTGAAACAGTGTACAGCGTGTATCAAGAAAAATCATCCGATTTAAAAAAAAATCGTAACTGTTATGTTATGTGAGATATGTGGGTGAAGAACGTACTGTTGGGGAGAACAAACATTCGAGTTTTACATGTTTGCCCCTAGGTAGCAGCACTGTCTGTCTGACACACACGTCGAACGCATTCGCCATAGTCGGCGGAAATCAGTTACATGCCCCCGTTTTCTGTCTGGCGTGTGTTGCGTCGACGTTTACACATGAAACCATACAAAACACAGCTACTGCAAGGTATTCGTGAAGGCGAATACACACCAACGTGCGGAGTTCCGTAATTTCACTCTTGGCAGGATGGAGGATGACAATTTTCTTCCACGCTTTGTGTTTAGTGACGAGGCAACAGTACGTTTACATGGAAAGGTGAACCATCATAATGTGAGAATATGGCGTACGGAACAACCACACGAAGTTGTGCAACATGAGAGCGACTCTCTCCAAAATTTAATGTGTTTTGTGCAGAATCACGGGAAAAGGTGTACGGTTCATATTTCTCTGCCGAGAAAGCACATGTCTCGATATGCTTCAGAACTTTTCTTTTCCCCCAGTTGGAGACTGATTCAACGACTTCATTCATGAACAAGATGGGGATCTCGAAGTGCGGGGATCGGCCGCACTGGACCAAATGATTCAGCCTTAACATTGCTGGCCTCCAAGGTCACCGGACCTGGCTGTACGTGATTTTATTCTTGTGGGGGGGGGTTCATAAATGATTCTGTTTATATGCCTGCATTGCCAACAACAGTGAATGAACGGACCATCGCACAACCGCAGCTGCGGAAGCTGTAACGCAAGACATACAGGGTGTTTCAAAAATGACCGGTATATTTGAAACGGTAATAAAAACTAAACGAGCAGCGATAGAAATACACCGTTTGTTGCAATATGCTTGGGACAACAGTACATTTTCAGGCAGACAAACTTTCGAAATTACAGTAGTTACAATTGTCAACAACAGATGGCGCTGCGGTCTGGGAAACTCTATAGTACGATATTTTCCACATATCCACCATGCGTAGCAATAATATGGCGTAGTCTCTGAATGAAATTACCCGAAACCTTTGACAACGTGTCTGGCGGAATGGCTTCACATGCAGAGGAGATGTACTGCTTCAGCTGTTCAATTGTTTCTGGATTCAGGCGGTACACCTGGTCTTTCAAGTGTCCCCACAGAAAGAAGTCACAGGGGTTCACGTCTGGCGAATAGGGAGGCCAATCCACGCCGCCTCCTGTATGTTTCGGATAGCCCAAAGCAATCAGACGATCATCGAAATATTCATTCAGGAAATTAAAGACGTGGGCCGTGCGATGTGGCCGGGCACCATCTTGCATAAACCACGAGGTGTTCGCAGTGTCGTCTAAGGCAGTTTGTACCGCCACAAATTCACGAAGAATGTCCAGATAGCGTGATGCAGTAATCGTTTCGGATCTGAAAAATGGGCCAATGATTCCTTTGGAAGAAATGGCGTCCCAGACCAGTACTTTTTGAGGATGCAGGGACGATGGGACTGCAACATGGGGCTTTTCGGTTCCCCATATGCGCCAGTTCTGTTTATTGACGAAGCCGTCCAGGTAAAAATAAGCTTCGTCAGTAAACCAAATGCTGCCCACATGCATATCGCCGTCATCAATCCTGTGCACTATATCGTTAGCGAATGTCTCTCGTGCAGCAATGGTAGCGGCGCTGAGGGGTTGCCGCGTTTGAATTTTGTATGGATAGAGGTGTAAACTCTGGCGCATGAGACGATACGTGGACGTTGGCGTCATTTGGACCGCAGCTGCAACACGGCGAACGGAAACCCGAGGCCGCTGTCGGATCACCTGCTGCACTAGCCCTCTGTGGTTGCCGTACGCGGTCGCCCTACCTTTCCAGCGCGTTCATCCGTCACGTTCCCAGTCCGTTGAAATTTTTCAAACAGATCCTTTATTGTATCGCTTTTCGGTCCTTTGGTCACATTAAACCTCCGTTGAAAACTTCGTCTTGTTGCAACAACACTGTGTTCTAGGCGGTGGAATTCCAACACCAGAAAAATCCTCTGTTCTAAGGAATAAACCATGTTGTCCACAGCACACTTGCACGTTGTGAACAGCACACGCTTACAGCAGAAAGACGACGTACAGAATGGCGCACCCACAGACTGCGTTGTCTTCTATATCTTTCACATCACTTGCAGCGCCATCTGTTGTTGAAAATTGTAACTACTGTAATTTCGAAAGTTTGTCCGCCTGAAAATGTACTGTTGTCCCAAGCATATTGCAACAAACGGTGTATTTCTATCGCTGCTCGTTTAGTTTTTATTGCCGTTTCAAATATACCGGTCATTTTTGAAACACGCTGTATTTGCTGCAATGTGGGAACAATTGTAATACCGCAATGACATATGCTGTGCATCTCAAGGGAGGCGTATTGAAAACGTATGAAAAGGTATGAAAAAAGACTTTCTGAGTTTCCCATTCATCAAAAAACAAAATTCATTGTATATGTTTATTAGTTTCAGAAATATAGACGTGCCGAATCCGATGATTCCTTTTGATACATCCTGCATTTTTATTTTTGTAATATGTACTTAACATTCTGTACAACTGTGAGGGACGGGAAAAACCCACCGCGGTTCAACAACAAAGTTAGGAAACTACTGCGAAAGCAAAGAGAGCTTCACTGCAAATTTAAACGCAGCCAAAACCTCTCAGACAAACAGAAGCTAAACGATGTCAAAGTCAGCATAAGGAGGGCTATGCGTGAAGCGTTCAGTGAATTCGAAAGTAAAATTCTATGTACCGACTTGACAGAAAATCCTAGGAAGTTCTGGTCTTACGTTAAATAAATAAGTGGACCGAAACAGCATATCCAGACACTCTGGGATGATAATGGCATTGAAACTGAGGATTACACGCGTAAAGCTGAAATACTAAACACCTTTTTCCAAAGCTGTTTCACAGAGGAAGACCGCACTGCAGTTCCTTCTCTGAATCCTCGCACGAACGAAAAAATGGCTGACATCGAAATAACTGCCCAGGGAATAGAAAAGCAACTGAGATCACTCAACAGAGGAAAGTCCACTGGACCTGACGGGATACCAATTCGATTCTACACAGAGTACGCGAAAGAACTTGCCCCCCTTCTAACAGCCGTGTACCGCAAGTCCCTAGAGGAACGGAAGGTTCCCAATGATTGGAGAAGAGCACAGGTAGTCCCAGTCTTCAAGAAAGGTCGTCGAGCAGATGCGCAAAACTATAGGCCTATTTCTCTGACGTCGATCTGTTGTAGAATTTAAGAACATGTTTTTTGCTCGAGTATCATGTCGTTTTTGGAAACCCAGAATCTACTCTGTAGGAATCAACATGAATTCCGGAAACAGCGATCGTGTGAGACCCAACTCGCTTTATTTGTTCATGAGACCCAGAAAATATTAGATACAGGCTCCCAGGTAGATGCCATTTTTCTTGACTTCCGGAAGGCGTTCGATACAGTTCCGCACTGCCGCCTGATAAACAAAGTAAGAGCCTACGGAATATCAGACCAGCTGTGTGGCTGGATTGAAGAGTTTTTAGCAAACAGAACACGGCATGTTGTTCTCAATGGAGAGACGTCTACAGACGTTAAAGTAACCTCTGGCGTGCCACAGGGGAGTGTTATGGGACCATTGCTTTTCACAATATATATAAATGACCTAGTAGATAGTGTGGGAAGTTTCATGCGGCTTTTCGCGGATGATGCTGTAGTATACAGAGAAGTTGCAGCATTAGAAAATTGCAGCGAAATGCAGGAATATTTGCAGTTGATAGGCACTTGGTGCAGGGAGTGGCAACTGACCCTTAACATAGACAAATGTAACGTATTGCGAATAAATAGAAAGAAGGATCCTTTATTGTATGATTATATGATAGCAGAACAAACACTGGTAGCAGTTACTTCTGTAAAATATCTGGGTGTATGCGTACGGAACGATTTGAAGTGGAATGATAATATAAAAGTAATTGTTGGTAAGACGGGTACCAGGTTGAGATTCATTGGGAGAGTCCTTAGAAAATGTAGTCCATCAACAAAGGAGGTGGCTTACAAAACAGTCGTTCGACCTATACTCATCAGTGGGGGATCCGTACCAGGTCGGGTTGACGGAGGAGATAGAGAAGATACAAAGAAGAGCGGCGCGTTTCGTCACAGAGTTATTTGGTAAGCGTGTTAGCGTCACGGAGATGTTTAGCAAACTCAAGTGGGAGACTCTACATGAGAGGCGCTCTGCATCGCGGTGTAGCTTGCTCGCCAGGTTTCGAGAGGGTGCGTTTCTGGATGAGGTATCGAATATATTGCTTCCCCCTACTTATACCTCCCGAGGAGATCACGAATGTAAAATTAGAGAGATTCGAGCGCGCACGGAGGCTTTCCGGCAGTCGTTCTTCCCGCGACCCATACGCGACTGGAACAGGAAAGGGAGGTAATGACAGTGGCACGTAAAGTGCCCTCCGCCACACACCGTTGGGTGGCTTGCGGAGTAAAATGTAGATGATGCAGATGAATTGTAACGTCTGTTTTTGAGATATGTATAGTCGTGTAATTAAGATGCATAGAACCGCAAAACTGCCAAAAATTGTACGATTGTCGCTATTTTGTTTAAGGGGCTCCGGAAAGGCTCAAAATCATGAAAAGTTCAATTTGTACTTTTTTGCGTTTTCTGAATCTGCAGACTATTACCTTTTAATAGATATATAATTTATTCAATTCCGAAGACTACAACTATTTTTAAATTTTTTTTGAAATGTGTTCTACATGGGCGTGACCCACTGTGGCGCTGTTAAACTGCTGTCAAATGGTGTTATTATTAACGTCCGTGTTCATCAGGTACATTTTAGTGATGTGAGATAAAGTATGTGTTGTGGCTAACCTATTTTCAGAGACTTAACAGCACCTGAACTGTTGAAAAAATGTATTCACGGAAAAACTAAAAACCCCAATGAAAGTGTAAATAGTGTTATATGGTCGAGAATCCCCAAGACTGTATGTGTTGGAATAGAAACACTTCACTTTGGTGTGTATGATGCTGTTGCGACTTTCAATGATGGCAACATTGTAAGGTGCAAGGTATTTAGAAATATGCCAATGAAGATCTAACATGGTACGAGCGATGCTTGCTTTAGACAAGGAACGCCTTCGGGCTGCAGACAGGGCTGTAAAGAGTCTAGAAATACAAGCAAGAGTAAACAGGAGGAGGAACAAGAGGAAGCTGGAGGAGGAGTTTGCAGAGGATGAAGATAATCCATCCTATGGACCTGGAATGCACTAAAAAGTTAATCCAATCTTTGTCGCTCGATTCCCAAAACTTTTATTTTCTCATATTAATTACATGTTTTCTAATGATCTTCCAAACATATTTGTTTCAAACTTTCAGTGAATGTTACACAGTACCTTCTGCATAATTTAACACAGCCTTTTTCCAAAACACTGTATATTTTTTAATATATAAATAAAAATTGCAAATAAATGTTGTGAATTTTCATTACAATTGAAAAAAAAATCATCTTTAATAACTGAACTAAAATTTTGTAAAATCCCTGTGTTAAGTTGTAGCCCATATTCCAATAAATGATCTGTAAAAAGTTCAATTTCCTACCTCAAATACTTTGTGAGGAAAGATGTAATTTATAAGCGTTATTTTAACATTGCAAGTATAGGGCGTTCCGGAGCCCCTTAAGCGGCCCACCGACAGCAACCTCACGCTACATTTCTCTGCAGAGCCGGGCGCCTTGTTGCCAACACGAGTGCCTGCCGCCGGACGTGGGCGCCGGAGCGGGAACGCTCTGCCCGGCACGCACTCGCCGCGCGCTCCGCCGCCCCTACGCACACGCGTTTCCCGGAAGGCGTGCCCCGCCGCCGTCACGGCCGCAGCCAGGCGCCTGCGCCTCTGTAGCCGCCCTCAGGCAGACTCCCCCCTGCCACTGCCGGACGTTCCCACAGTCGCCGACACTTCCCCCCTGTCCCGTCTACAGACAGAGAACTGATAACGCCGCGATGACGTTCCCTCCTCTTCAGTTACTAGCGTCGGTGTATTTCTGGACGTGAGTGAGCCGGTGCGTTTCTGGCGCCAGACGATATAGATTCTTAAGCCCGGTCCACACGCAACGATCTGTCTGCGCAGACATCGGCGCAGATGTCTGTACATGCAAAAGATCGCTGCAAATGTGGTGTGTTCACAGGACACAAACTCCAATCTGCTACTCGCCCGCCATCTGTCGGTGTAGAAGAGAAATATCAGTGGCAAGCGACTACGCTCCCCGTAAACGTCAAAAATGTAATTCAGTTATCCTGAAATACAGAAATGGAAGAAGTTCTGTTGTGGTCTGTGTTCGCAAATTGTGTTGCAAAAAACATTCAGACCAACCGCAGGAAACAGAGAAAGCGGTCAAAATGGTGTAGACAGTGGCTGCTAAAGCGAAAGCAGTTTTCTCACGTAAATTTACTGCAACAGGTGCAGAGCGAACCTAAGCCAAGCAGATCAAAATACCATAACGTTGGCTGGTATAATTGATCTACTCCTACACCAGATCTTCTAGATTTCTGAACTTTGGATAGCTCTTTCCGGTAAACAGTTCGCAACGAATTTTTTTTTTATTACTGTTTCTCTGTTTGCCGAGGCGTCAACTGCCCGCAATTTTTCAATTAGAGCATTGTATGCTGCTGTCTTTTAGTCTCGGTCACTATATTCTTTTCTTTTAATCTTCCACAAACATGGGTGGTTTGTATATATTTCAATGAATTCACTTACAAACTCTCGAGAACACTGAGGAGTATCAGCCATTTTAATGTGTGCGCACAAATACAAACACTAGACTGAGCAAACAGCTGTTTCGCGCCAGATTTGCGGCGATCTCCTGTCCACACGCTCCAACTTGTCTGCGCAGATGTGGTTTGAACCCACAGATTTGAGAGGTTTCGCTCAAACCTCCAACTCCAACTTCCAGGTTTGCACACATCTCACGTTGGTGCAAATCTTCTGTCCACACGCAACGATCTGTCTGCGCAGATGTGATGTGCGGAGACATTTGCGCAGACAGATCGTTGCGTGTGGACGGGCCTTTACTTCCATCTTTGATCGTTGTCCCTGTGCCTTGTTCTCTTTGCGTCTTTGGGCAGGCTATTTATGGGGAGGATGCTAAGTTCACCGGACTTGGATACGATGTGACGTCATTATGACGTATACACGCTACATCGAAAACGATAGAAACCGTATATCGACTATTCGACTTTTGTGAACTTTCGAGAGGTTGTGAGAGGGTAGCGCTGTGCTCTGCGCCATTCGTTGAAATGTGTTTTGCGTTCCTTGCGTTTAAATCGTGTATTGTACTCTGTGTGTGTCCTGTGCGTTGTTTTTCGTTGCTCGTCTCTAATTATGTGTTCAGCATTCGAGAGACTAATGAGAGAAAATCTGAGAGAGTTCAGCATCGGTGACGACGGGCAATTGCGTGGTTATTGTGAATCTCAAGCAGAAATTGATGTACTTCTGACCCAGCTGAAGTGCGTCGGTTATTTGTACTCGGTGAGAAGAAGCACTCAGCAGCCAAAATCTTTAGATGCGTCAAGACACTAACCTTTCATTAAGATTACATTGAGAACTCCACTTCCCCTCGTATTTCATCTCCGGTCGACGATTTTTCTTCAACAATGCCTCATATTTTTCTTTTTAAGTTCGAAATTCAATCATTCTACACACCAGTCATTACTGGACACGAAGGTACCTGTCTCTGCGGTCCGAGTCTAAAATTACTTGGAATTATGGTTGATAAAAGACTATCTTGGGATGGACATAAATTACTTAGCTAACAAACTTGCACGAGTTCTCTTTCAGCTATATAAATTAAGAAAAAAAAAGTCAGCAAGAGTATGCTGCTACAATCTAATATGTACTGACAAGACCAATTGTATGAAACCATACTAAAATATTGATAATAAATAAATATTATTTTTGGCGTAAGCGTTCAATACAACAATCACACAATCTAATCTGGTCAGGACATAAGAAGACTTCACTTTTTTACGAAACGTGTTGTCCGTGGTGCTTTCAAGGCCACGGTCAGGAATATTTCTATTAATATCCAGCTCTTTTACTTTTATTTTGGCGAAATACATATACGCTGCCACACTGAGCTGTTATCAGAATCGCACGTGTCAAAACAAACCACTAGCTGACGACAGTTTAGAATCTCGAACGTTCGTAAAAGTCGATAGGTGTGTTAATCGACTAAAGCGTGTTACGTCATAATGGCGTCACATCATATCCAGGTTGGGTGAACTTAGCATCCTCCTATTTATGGTGGCGCGCGTGCTCAAGTCGAGGAGAGGGGGTCCGCGCACGAGCCGAGTCGGTCTGTGACGTGACGCGCTTTCGATGTTGTCGTTACGGGGAGTTGGCGACACCGTGTCACGTGGTTCGGCCGTATGCCGTGAGGACCAGTTGAGTTGGAGCAACGAGGAAGCGTGGCCCGCTGCCGGAAAGTATTAAAGTTGTATTGACACGGCTGGCCAGTGGCGACCAGGATTTGCTAATACCTCGGGAGCTATTTGGACGGATGGCGTGTGAATTTCACATGAAGAAGAAAAAAATCAATCGCCAAGCTTTCGTGGTGGGTTCCTCCTTCTATATATAGTGCATATTATTGTGTATTTGAGGACTGTTGACTGCTGCAGTTGCTCGTGCTAGTGGCCAGCGAAACATTCACTGCAGTGGTGGCGAGGCGAGTTATGTTCTGGAAAGGGCATGAAATTATGTTACTAGAGCGGCTAGAAATAGCGCCTCGCATTTGTAAGTTTGGATTTGGACCTTAGTGGCACGCTGAAGGTAGCTGGTTCACTTGAACGTCATTTCTTAATTTAGCTATAGATTTAGAATTTTCTGGTTTCACCAATTAGTGGTAGTTGTTGTGTCTTAATAATTTCTTGTGTGTATGGATTGTCATATTAGGTACTTAGTATCTAGATTTTTTATTTTGGATCAAAAGAGACTAAGCTCCTTAATTACAATGAAATGAACACCCTTAGCTGCTTACAGGCGTTGACATGCGTCAACGGGGACAGATGAAAATGTGTGCCCCGACCGGGACTCGAACCCGGGATCTCGTGCTTACATGGCAGACGCTCTATCCATCTGAGCCACCGAGGTCACAGAGGATAGCGCGACTGCAGGGATTTATCTCTGGCACGCCTTCCGCGAAACCCACATTCTCAACGCACTATATATAAACTACTTAATTCTGTTCATGGATTAACTTGTAATATGTTTATATTAAGGTATTGCTTATATATATATATATATATATATATATATATATATATATATATATATATTGTGTGTGTGTATGTAACTTGTATATACTACAGTCTGTCTGCCGCTCATGTTTTCCTGTTTTCAGAAACGTGCATACTGGTCGACGCGAGCAAACCTCGCCCTGCGAGCTTACAGTATGACGGGAGTCTCAGGATTTGAACTCAGGACCGCCCGGACCCCGTTAACGCGCGTATTCCATTCAAAGAGACGCCTGTTTTAGGGAGAAGATTTCCTACTGCCAAAGCTAAGTATAAGTTCACGCTTTGGATCGTGTGTTTGTGAAATCGTAATAGACTAACGTTTGCTCGCGTCCATCACATGTTCATCAAATTGACTTTTTGCCCTAAGCTTGCATAACTGTAAAACTGAGTGATAATAAAAAGGAATCAGTAAATTTATGAACATAAACACACACATAGGGCAAACTATACCCTGGTTTGCCCATCCATAAGTTGCATATTTAAAGTAATCGAATATTTGGACATATTGCAGTGTGGCTGTGGCAAGATTGAAATACCTCCTGTTTGCAAGTTAATTTAAGTTATTGCATCCATTACGTCGAAAAGTTTCATTTCTGTATAACACTTTTAAATGACTATGTATCTGAAGCTGCTTCTATGCTCTACAATTCTTTATACTCATTTTTGTGCATTTTGAGTATTAATTGTGGTTAGGGCCTTGATATGCAAATGTTGTTAATTCATTATTACTGCTCATGAATTCATGTGTATGTGTAATCAATAAAGAAGTGTTGCAACTACAAACTGGTTGTGTTACTGGTACACAAGGTTAGAGTGTGCAATCGCCACACCAGTGAGACCATCCGCTCACTTCTCCGACGAACTTTTCTTGTGTGACAACGCGCACCGTCAGGGTTGCATCCTCTAATGACTACGAGACTAATAATGTACAGGGAGGTTATAATTAAACTTTCCCTACTTAACACGTTATAGAATGGAAACTAATTACCATACGAGTACCAAACTTGGTAGCATTAATGTCCAGAGTATGGGGTGCATGATTTCCATGCGTCACAGCTCCACCGTCCATTTCCAACTATGGCCACCAGGTGCCAAGATCAGTCATCGCAATTCACAGTCTCTCACACCTGACCAGTCGCAGGGCACTTGTTGACCTGTCAACATGAGCTTGGACAAAAGGAGCAGACCATTATTGGTGGAGCTGTATTATCAAAACAACAGTAATGCTGCAGCTGCACTTGGAGAATATGGCAAGCTGAAAGGATTACGGAATGGTCCTCTTTCTCCACCTGCTGTGCGGAGCATGATGAAGAAGTTCGAATCAACTGGAGAACTGGGCATCGCTCCGGGAAGAGGACGAAGACCGGTTGCACTACAGGTTGCTACGGCAGACCACGCTGCGCGCAATTCCCGATCGTCAGGCAGCGAGCGTGCTGTGTCACGACAGTTGAATAACCCGTTCTCCACTTGTAACGCCGGAAATGCATATCCTCCTATTTCCATCTATTGTACTATAAATTTGTTTTCCTTATTTTTGTTACCTGAGTATATGACATTTCTGTGTCTTTACATATTGTAATTGTTTTACTATTTGTATATATATATATATATATATATATATATATATATATATATATATATATATATATATGCATTTATGTCGATGTATAATTGGTTTGTTTCGTAAATATTATTTGTATTTTTACGCTGGGTCTTGCCTAGGGAAAACTGCTATCGAACGATTACATCGATAGGTCGTGTGAAGAATCAAAGTGTGTAGGATCTTTGGTAGTGTTAACTCTGCCGCGTGGAGCGCGGGCAGGGGGAGTCTGGCTGGAGTAGCGAGTGGAGCAGGTGTGTTGTGTGACGCCCCCGCGAGTTGCCGCGCTTTCGGGGTTTGGCAGCATGTAATTGCGCTCGATTTGCGATGATAGTTTCTGACATGGTGTCGCGGGCGGGAAGCATTAGCTGGCGCACATCAAGAGCCCGTTTCGTCTGGTGACCGTGTCGAGAAGAAGGCGCGCCAACATCCAGCTTCTGCAACAGCGACGGCCGACAATGAGTGACTGTCGCCACCTCCTCGATCGACGGCTTCAAACCTTCAATCAACCAACAAGGAAGACTGGAAGCACGTAAAGTTTTAGAACTGTATGGCAGACCTCAGCTTTTCAAACTTTTAAAATTGTTGCATCACAAAATTACAGCTATTTAGCATGAACCTTTGTTGCTCATTGTCCCAATGGCATTACCAAGCAGGGACCGTTCCTTTTCCGGAATGAACCCGAGTGTCGTTGAAATTCAAACGCCAGCATCATTCCACTTCACTACTTTAATTTCAAAGTTCAGTTAAAGTATTCATAGCTGGCTACAATATTCAGATTACACAAGCACAAATTAAGAGTGCGAGTTTTGTTACCGTATTTTAACTTACCTGTGACTGCAGCTCAACTTGGTACGTACTAAATTTTACTGTTGTTAATTGTTCAGAGTCATTTAATTCAAGTTCAAAGTTAAATCTCTTATTTCCAAATTGCGTAGATTCAAGTAGCTTTTGAAATGATTGTTGAGGTAGTCCAAGAGTAACCGTATTTTACTGAATTTCGATGTGCTTCAGAAAGAAAGCTCACTATTAACTTCAGTCACTAAATTGACTTTCGATTTTTCGGTTTTATTAATTTTTTTTGCTAAATTAAGTCAGAGTGTAGCGAAATTTATTACTTCTGACAAACTTCCAGTTTTCACACTACACGTGTCAACCTTCAGTTGCCATGCTTCTAGTGCTAATTATATGTGTAATAACCTTTCTTTTTCAGTTACTATAGTAATTGTCCTTAGGACTGGCGACCGTAATTTCCCCAAATCTCAAATATCTAATTACCGCTAGTTGATTGTTAACGTAACGGCCGCACATTTACTTTCTTTATTAACTTTACCCCTTTTCAAAATTAATTTCCACCAGTTTCATTTGCATTTTTCCTTTCATTTAGATGTAACCCTTTCCTCCCTCTTTACCGACAGATTAACTTCGGTGACGATTGCTTTTCCCAAATTTCCATTAGGTACACGCTCTTTAATTTTTCACTGTCATTAAGGTCGATAAGTGAGGGGGAGGTTACACACTGTACGGAAGGTGCTTCGAACCATTCTCAAATGGTAGCCGTTCAAGATCCATATCGTACAACAGCTTGAACCACAGGACCGACTACGACGTGTTGACTTCGCTCTCCACTTTCTCGCAAGGATTGGAGCTGACGAGGGCTGGCCCTGGACCATCCTATGGACAGACGAAGCTCACTTTTCTCTGACAGGTGAGGCGAACAGAAAAAAATTGCCAAGTGTCGGGTCTTCACCTCCAATCACTGTGTACGTATTTCCTCTGTATGGTGAACATTTCACGGTATGGTGTGGCTTCACGGCTGCGCTAATCATTGACTTACTTGACTTAATTCCTTTGGCCCCTATGGGGGCATAGGGCATCCAGGAGAACTCGCCATCCGTCTCTGTCTTTGGCCATTTGCCTCAATTCTGCCCAGGTCTTGCCAACTCTTTTTGCTTCCCCTTCCACTGTCCTCTTCCATGTGCCCCTTGGTCTTCCTCTCTTCCTTGTTCCCTGGGGATTCCATCCCAATGCTTTTTTCTCGATGGCTCCATCTGGTTTTCTCAAGGTGTGCCCCAACCAGCCCCACTTTCTCTCTCGTATCTGGTCTTCTATAGGTATCTGGTTTGTTACTCGCCACAGCTCCTCATTACATATTTTTTCTGGCCACCAGATATTCATGATGCGTCGAAGACATCTATTTATGAAGCTTTGTAACTGAGTTGTTATCTTTTTATCCATTTTCCAGCTTTCACTGGCGTACAGAAGGACAGCCTTCACATTTGTATTAAAAATACGGATTTTTGTTTTGTATGTGATATTTGTATTTTTCCATATTGGATACAATTGTATGAAGGCAGCATTTGCCTTTTTAATGCGGTTTTTCACGTCATCTCCAGCTCCACCATCTTTCGCCACTATACTACCCAGATACAGGAATGAGTTGACAGTCTCCACTCGCTGCTCACCTATTAACAGGGGCATCTCCATGTTACCTGAATTTACTCTCATTTCCTTTGTTTTGCCTGTATTTATCTTGAGGCCAGCAGTCTCTGCTTCTTCTTTCAGCAAGCTTAATTTAGCTTGCATATCAGTCAGCCTTGGAGCTAATAAAACTATGTCGTCTGCAAAATCCAAATCCTCCAGACGTTCTTGGATCCCCCACTGGATTCCTCGTCTCCTGCCTGCTGTGACTCTTTCTCATATCAGAGTCTAGAATGAGTAGAAAAAGTGTTGGCGACAAAATGCAACCCTGCCGGACTCCAGTTGTTACTTTTATGGGCTCTGTCATATTTCCCTTGTGGAGTATGCAGCATTCGTAGCCATCATATAGATCTTTTATGATGTTTAAGATCTTCTGTGGTATGCCATACTTCCGCAACACCTGCCAGAGCACTTTATGTTTCACGGAATCGAAGGCCTTTTGAAAATCAATGAATGCCAGGTACATGGTTGCTTGGAATTCTTTGCTTTGCTCTAAGATGATCCTAAGAGTGTTAATAAGATCAACACAGCTGCGTTGTGCCCTAAAACCGGCCTGTTCTTTACGCAGTCGCTTTTCAAGGGATTCTTTAATTCTGTTTAAAATAATTCTGGTGAGGACCTTACTGGGCACTGACAACAATGTAATACCACGCCAGTTGTTACAGTCTGACAAATTTCCCGTTTTTGGGAGCTTTACCACCAAGCCATTTTTCCACTTCTTTGGAGATTTCTCTTCAAGCCAAATATGCTTCAGCAAAGGATGGAGCATTTTAACAGTACTTTCAGTATCGGCTTTTAAGAGCTCCGGTGCTTTGTTGTCTAGGCCTGGAGCCTTTGTATTTTTTAGTGCCATTGGCCCGTTCTTTTCTGAGCAGACTGCCGCTCAAGGACCAAAGACGTTCAGTGTGAGTGGCCAGCGTTACTGTGATATGCTTGGCCAGCATGTCATACCCAACCTACGGGAGAGAGGCGCATTGAAATCAGCAGTTTTCATGCAAGACGGGGCCTCGCTGCACATGGCTCGTGAAGTTCACCTACTTCTCTGAAAGACGTTTGGTAACGACTCAATTATCAGCCTATCGTATCCAAATGCTTGCTCGGCACGATCACTTAATATCACTCCCCGTGATTTCCGATGCGGGCTACCTAAGTACAGGGTTTACCAGGGGAACATTCACACATGTGCCGATCCGAAGCCCAGCATATCAAGACAGGTAGACAGCATACCTACGGACATGTTTCGCTCAGCTGTGCAGACTGCAATCCTGCGCTATCAGACTCTTCTGGACACTGATGGGTGCCATATTGAGCACCTTTTGTAGCACTAATGGTACCGGTATGTAATGGTGTGATGTACCGTAGGAACACATTAAAAGTGTTTCAATTGAACTGATTCTGTATTATTTCTCTTCCCCGTGTCCTTGACATTAATGCTACCAAGTTTGCTACTCGTGCGGTAACTTTTTTCCGCGTTATGGCGTGTTAAATGCTAACCATCCACTATAAACAGCGACTGAAGTGGCAGATCATGTTTCGACGTGTCTGTCGTGCAATATTTTGTTTCACCAGTCATGTAATCTTACCAGTACAGGCGTGATTGTTACGAATTAGCTTAGTGTGAAGTTATAAACTGGTGTAGCGTCGAAATGCGTTAGGTGGTACATCGGTTCAGCTGTCACTCTGGGGAGCGCTACTAGGACCCAAAGTGGGACAAGAAAAGAGTAACCGCCGGAACATAATTGAAAAACGGGATTAATTTGAAAATTACAAAATAGTGAGACATGCCTTGTCATCCAACTCGTAAGTGTCCCCTAAATTAAAGAAAACGAGAGTCAGAAGGAACCTGGTATCGAACGAAATCCGAAAAGCCTAAAACGTCCAGTGCCCAGAGAATCTTGGAGCCTTCTGTGGTCTCGAAAAGGGAACGAAAAAGAACGGCACGAGTCGATTACGTAGTTGGCGCATCGGCCACACAGCAGCCATCGACCGTCAAAACTTGTGATTTACACTCCCGGAAATGGAAAAAAGAACACATTGACACCGGTGTGTCAGACCCACCATACTTGCTCCGGACACTGCGAGAGGGCTGTACAAGCAATGATCACACGCACGGCACAGCGGACACACCAGGAACCGCGGTGTTGGCCGTCTAATGACGCTAGCTGCGCAGCATTTGTGCACCGCCGCCGTCAGTGTCAGCCAGTTTGCCGTGGCATACGGAGCTCCATCGCAGTCTTTAACACTGGTAGCATGCCGTGACAGCGTGGACGTGAACCGTATGTGCAGTTGACGGACTTTGAGCGAGGGCGTATAGTGGGCATGCGGGAGGCCGGGTGGACGAACCGCCGAATTGCTCAACACGTGGGGCGTGAGGTCTCCACAGTACATCGATGTTGTCGCCAGTGGTCGGCGGAAGGTGCACGTGCCCGTCGACCTGGGACCGGACCGCAGCGACGCACGGATGCACGCCAAGACCGTAGGATCCTACGCAGTGCCGTAGGCGACCGCACCGCCACTTCCCAGCAAATTAGGGACACTGTTGCTCCTGGGGTATCGGCGAGGAACATTCGCAACCGTTTCCATGAAGCTGGGCTACGGTCCCGCACACCGTTAGGCCGTCTTCCGCTCACGCCCCAACATCGTGCAGCCCGCCTCCAGTGGTGTCGCGACAGGCGTGAATGGAGGGACGAATGGAGACGTGTCGTCTTCAGCGATGAGAGTCGCTTCTGCCTTGGTGCCAATGATGGTCGTATGCGTGTTTGGCGCCGTGCAGGTGAGCGCCACAATCAGGACTGCATACGACCGAGGCACACAGGGCCAACACCCGGCATCATGGTGTGGGGAGCGATCTCCTACACTGGCCGTACACCACTGGCGATCGTCGAGGGGACACTGAATAGTGCACGGTACATCCAAACCGTCATCGAACCCATCGTTCTACCATTCCTAGACCGGCAAGGGAACTTGCTGTTCCAACAGGACACTGCACGTCCGCATGTATCCCGTGCCACCCAACGTGCTCTAGAAGGTGTAAGTCAACTACCCTGGCCAGCAAGATCTCCGGATCTGTCCCCCATTGAGCATGTTTGGGACTGGATGATGCGTCGTCTCACGCGGTCTGCACGTCCAGCACGAACGCTGGTCCAACTGAGGCGCCAGGTGGAAATGGCATGGCAAGCCGTTCCACAGGACTACATCCAGCATCTCTACGATCGTCTCCATGGGAGAATAGCAGCCTGCATTGTTGCGAAAGGTGGATATACACTGTACTAGTGCCGACATTGTGCATGCTCTGTTGCCTGTGTCTATGTGCCTGTGGTTCTGTCAGTGTGATCATGTGATGTATCTGACCCCAGGAATGTGTGAATAAAGTTTCCCCTTCCTGGGACAATGAATTCACGGTGTTCTTATTTCAATTTCCAGGAGTGTATTTACCCATTCTGTCACCCTCGTACTAGTCTGGTGATCATGGTGTTAATCAGAATGATAACTGAACTACTACGCTCCAGTTTACGTGAGTTCACAGGGACCATTTACTGATAAAACGAATGCACATTGTGCACACGTGTCTGCAAGGCACAATTAGTGTCTAACTCAGTACACGCATATAATTCGCCAAGATTTTACGCCCTGATACCACCTGCTGTTTACTACCCTTGCCAGCTAAGCGACGAAACTGCGCTGCAGGGTCACACATTCGTCCATCGGCCGTCAAAATCTACACTTTTACTTTTCCTTTCGCTACCTGTATGAATATCAGTTTGTGACCCAACTTGGTTAACTCCTCCGTAGTGTGACGAATTTTTTTTTGGCTTAGAGTGTAGTTTGTACAATTTACCCAAAATGTCACTGTGAAACGTCCCCTTAGAACAATTTATATAAGGCTGTGCTTAAACTGACACACAATGTTTTAGCGCAACGCAATCTGACTATCAAAGATCCCTGCAAAAGAATGGTCCTGAGTAACATTAAACTATACCTTTCAGAAATCACTTACCTCACAAAAATCTTCGTTACTCGAACTACTGCAATACAGCGAGCGCCACTACTGCCAGCTAAATAAAAGATTCAAACTACGGAAGGCACTAACTACTGATAGTCTTAGCAAATGAAAGATTCTAATAGAGAACAAACAATGTATTTACCTCAATATTCATAGTATATACAGCAGTTCATGACATTTTACAAAACTCCGCCATCTCTCTCCCCACATCCACCACTGCTGGCGGCTCACCTCCAACTGCGCAACGCTACGCGCTGTTCACATCCAGCTGCCGCTGCCCAACACTACAATGGCAGACAACAATGCAAACTACCCAAAAATATTTTTTAAAATTTTTTGTGGGGAGCATGGGGGCTATGTAAGTAGGCTGTTTATGTTTTCTTATTGGCAAAGTTACGTAGCGCTCTATATGAAAATCAGTGGCTGTGCTGTGTGCAGTCTGTGGCTAGTTTGCATTGTTGTCTGCCATTGTAGTGTTGGGCAGCGGCAGCTGGATGTGAACAGCGCGTAGCGTTGCGCAGTTGGAGGTGAGCCGCCAGCAGTGGTGGATGTGGGGAGAGAGATGGCGGAGTTTTGAAAAATGTCATGAACTGCTGTATATACTATGAATATTGAGGTAAATATATTGTTTGTCCTCTATTAGAATCTTTCATTTGCTAAGACTTGCAGTAGTTAGTGCCTTCCGTAGTTTGAATCTTTTATTTAGCTGGCAGTAGTGGCGCTCGCTGTATTGCAGTAGTTCGAGTAACGAAGATTTTTGTGAGGTAAGTGATTTCTGAAAGGTATAGTTTAATGTTACTCAGGACCATTCTTTTGCAGGGATCTTTGATAGTCAGATTGCGTTGCGCTAAAACATTGTGTGTCAGTTTAAGTACAGTCTTGTATAAATTGTTCTAAGGGGACGTTTTATAACTGTTCACCTGGCCAGATACTCTAGTTAGTTGGTATACTTAACCAGTGCCTGTTCGTTGGAACTTTGGACTAACGACAGCGTAAAACGTATGGTGATAAACACGAATCCTTTACGGCAGAAGGGAAAAACTGGTAGAAGCCGACCTTAGGGAAGATTAGTTTGGATGACGTAGAAATGTTGGAACACGGGAGGCAATACTGACCCTACGACTTATCTTAGAAAATAGATTAAGGAAAGGCAAACCTACGTTTACAGCATTTGTAGAAGCTTTCGACAATGTTGACTGGAATGTTGTTGTTGTGGTCTTCAGTCTAGAGACTGGTTTGATGCAGCTCTGCATGCTACTCCGTACTGTGCAAGCTTCTTCACCTCCCAGTACCTACTGCAACCTACATCCTTCTGTTTCGTATATTCATCTCTTGGTGTCCCTCTACGATTTTTACCCTCCACGCTCTCCTCCAATACTAACTTGGTGATCCCTTGATGCCTCAGAACATGTCCTACCAACCGATCCCTTCTTTTAGTCAAGTTGCGCCACGAATTTCTCTTCTCCCCAATTCTATTCAATACCTCCTCAATAGTTATGTGATCTACCCATCTAATCTTCAGCATTCTTCTGTAGCACCACATTTCGAAGCTTCTATTCTCTTCTTGTATAAACTATTTATCATCCACATGTGTCACTTCCATACATGGCTACACTCCGTACAAATACTTTCAGAAACGACTTCCTGACACTTGAATCTACACTCGATGTCAACAAATTTCTTTTCTTCAGGAAAGCTTTCATTCCCATAGCGAGTCAGCATCCTCTCTACTTCCACCATTCTCAGTTATTTTGGTTCCCAAATAGCAAAACTTATATAATGCTTTAACTGTCTCATTTCCTAATCTAATTCCCTCAGCATCATCCGATTTAATTCGACTACATTCCATTATCCTCGTTTTGCTTTTCTTCATGTTCATCTTATATCCTCCTTTCAAGACACTGTCCATTCCGTTCAACTGCTCTTCCAAGTCCTATGCTGTCTTTGACAGAATTACAATGTCATCGGCGAACCTCAAAGCTTTTATTTCTTCTCCATGGATTATAATTCCTACTCGAAATATTTCTTTTGTTTCCTTTACTGCTTGCTCGATATACAGATTGAATAATATCGGGGATAAGCTACAACCCTGTCTCATCCCATTCCCAACCACTGCTTCACTTTCATGCCTCTCGACTCTTATAACTGCCATATGGTTTCTGTACAAATTGTAAATAGCCTTTCGCTCCCTATATTTTACCCCTGCCACCTTTAGAATTCGAAAGAGATTATTCCAGTCAACATTGTCAAAAGCTTTCTCTAAGTCTACAAATGCTAGAAACGTAGGTTTGCCTTTCCTTAATCTATTTTCTAAGATAAGTCGTACGGCCAATATTGCCTCCCATGTTGCAAGATTTCTACGGAATCCAAACTGATCTTTGCAGAGCTCGGCTACTACCAGTTTTTCCATTCGTCTATAAAGAATTCGTGTTAGTATTTTGCAGCCGTGGCTTATTAAACTGATAGTTCGGTAATTTCACATCTGTCAACACTCTCTTTCAAATCCTATGTTATTCAATCTCTATATTGAGCAAGTAGTAAAAGACACAAAAGAAAAGATTGGAGTACGAATTAAAGGGCAGGGAAAAGACATAAAAACTTTGAAGTTTGCCGGTGACATTGTAATTCTGTCGGAGACAGCAAAGGACTTGGAAGAGCAGTTGAGCACAATGGAGGGTGTCTTGAAAAGAGGATAATAAGATAAACATCAACAAAAGCAAAACAGGATAATGGAATGTAATCGAATTAAATCAGATGATGCTGAGGGAGAAGATAAGACACCTAAAGTAGTGCATGAGTTGTGCAACACTACTGGCAATAAAACTGATACAGCAAGAAGAAATGCAGATGATAAACGAGTATTGATTGGACAAATATATTATACTAGAAATGACATGTGATTACATTTTCATGCAATTTGGGTGCATACATCCTGAGAAATCAGTACCCAGAACAACCACCTCTGGCCGTAATCGGCCTTGATACGCCTGGGCATTGAGTCAAACAGAGCTAGGATGGCGTGTACAGGTACAGCTGCCCATGCAGCTTCAACACGATACTACAGTTCATCAAGAGTAGTGACTGGCGTATTGTGACGAGGCAGTTGCTCGCCCACCATTGACCAGACGTTTTCAGTTGGTGAGAGGTCTGGAGAATGTGCTGGCCAGGGCAGCACTAGAACATTTTGTGTATCGAGAAAGGCCCGTACTGGACCTGTAACATACGGCCGTGCATTATCCTGCTGAAATGTAGGGTGAAATGAAGGGTAGATCCACGGGTCGTAACACATCTGAAATGTAACGTCCCTGTTCAAAGTGCCGTCAATGCGAACAAGAGGTGACCGAGACGTGTAACCAATGGCACCCCATACCATCACACCGGGTGATACGCCAGTATGGCGATGACGAATACGCGCTTCCAATGTGCGTTCACTGCAATGTCGCCTAACACGGATGCGATGATCACGATGCTGTAGATAGAACCTGGATTCATCCGAAAAAAATGACGTTTTGGCACTCGTGGACCCAGGTTCGACGTCGAGTACACCATCGCAGGCGCTCCTGTATGTGATACAGCGTCAATGGTAACCGCAGCCACGGTCTCGGAGCTCATAGTGCATCCTGCTGCGAACGTCGTCGAACTGTTCGTGCAGATGGTTGTTGTCTTGCAAATGTCCCCAGCTGTTGGCTCAGGGATCGAGACGTGGCTGCACGATCCGTTACAGCCATGCGGATAAGATGCCTGTCATCTCGACTGCTAGTGATACGTGGCCGTTGGGATCCAGCACGGCGTACCCTCCTGAACCCACCGATTCCATATTCTGCTAACTGTCATCGGAATTCGACCAACGAGAGCAGCAACGTCGCGACACGATAAACCGCAATCGCGATAGGCTACAATCGACTTTATCAAAGTCGGAAACGCGATGGTACGCATTTCTCCTCCTTACACGATGCATCACAAGAACGATTCACCAGGAAACGCCGGTCAACCGCTATTTGTGTATGACAAATCAGTTGGAAACTTTCGTCATGTCAGCACGTTGTAGGTGTCGCCACAGGCGCCAACCTTGTGTGAATGCTCTGAAAAGCTAATCATTTGCATATGCAGCATCCTCGTCCTGTCGGTCTGTAGCACGTCATCTTCGTGGTGTAGTAATTTTAATGGCCAGTAGTCGATGGTCGAAGTACGGAGAATATAAAACGTAGACTGATAAATCCCAGTAATCGCAACAGTTACAGTTGCCGGAAAAGCAGCAGTGACAGAAACGACTGATAACGGAAAGTCACGGTCAGCCCATTCCTTACCCAGATGGCGAGCAGACTTGAGGCCGCGAGCACAGGTAGGCTGCCGACGCAACCCCGCCCCCCTCTGCCCCCTCGCCGCGCTACCGCTCCTGCCCCCACCCCCTCCGGCCCCTCACACAGCGCCACCTGGCGGATCTTCCGGCCAACCGCCGCTTCTGGAAGGGTCCTCTTCCTGTTCCGCGTCGGCCCGGTATCTGCCGCGACATCGCTGCGCGCGGCCTCGCGCCGCACCCCCCACCACTTCCTGTCACTCCCTCTACACAGACCCACAGCTAACAAAATATATGATAAAATAAAAAAGACTGCGTGCCAGACCGAGAGTAGATCGACGAAATTCCCCTTCCGATGGATGTGCTATTTGTAACGCCCCAACGACCACCGTAATTAAGGGGCTCCGGAAAGGCTCAAAATCATGAAAAGTTCAATTTCTACTTTTTTGCGTTTTCTGACTATTACCTTTTAATAGACATATAATTTATTCAATTCCGAAGACTACAACTATTTTTAAATTTTTTTTGAAATGTGTTCTACATGGGCGTAACCCACTGTGGCGCTGTTAAACTGCTGTCAAATGGTGTTATGATTAACGTCCGTGTTCATCAGGTACATTTTAGTGATGTGAGATAAAGTATGTGTTGTGGCTAACCTGTGATGTTTCAATATATATCGCCGGTGTGATTGTCGATTGTTTCATGTTTATTTACTCTGTCGTTATCTCGAAAATATTCGTAATTAATTCTGTTTCTTGAGTCTCTGTTTTGTTGAAGTATAATAATGAGTAAAAGTAAAGTTATTAGAAATCCTCTGAAGGCTTTTAAGAAAAGCCGGCCGCGGTGGTCTAGCGGTTCTGGCGCTGCAGTCCGGAACCGCGGGACTGCTACGGTCGCAGGTTCGAATCCTGCCTCGGGCATGGGTGTGTGTGTGATGTCCTTAGGTTAGTTAGGTTTAAGTAGTTCTAAGTTCTAGGGGACTTATGACCTAAGATGTTGAGTCCCATAGTGCTCAGAGCCATTTGAACCATTTTTAAGAAAAGGAGAAATGTTGGAAAGCCAAAGGTATGTGTTATTACTGTAAATAATAACATTCTAACATGGTACGAGCGATGCTTGCTTTAGACAAGGAACACCTTCGGGCTGCAGACAGGGCTGTAAAGAGTCTAGAAATACAAGCAAGAGTAAACAGGAGGAGGAACAAGAGGAAGCTGGAGGAGGAGTTTGCAGAGGATGAAGATAATCCATCGTATGGACCTGGAATGCACTGAAAAGTTAATCCAATCTTTGTCGCTCGATTCCCAAAACTTTTATTTTCTCATACTAATTACATGTTTTCTAAGGATCTTCGAAACATATTTGTTTCAAACTTTCAGTAAATGTTACACAGTACCTTCTGCATAATTTAACACAGCCTTTTTCCAAAAAACTGTATATTTTTGAATATATAAATAAAAAATTGCAAAAAAATGTTGTGAATTTTCATTACAATTGAAAAAAAATCATCTTTAATAACTGAACTAAAATTTTGTAAAATCCGTGTGTTAGTTGTAGCCCATATTCCAATAAATAATCTGTAAAAAGTTCAACTTCCTACCTCAAATACTTTGTGAGGAAAGATGTAATTTATAAGCGTTATTTTAACATTGCAAGTATAGGGCGTTCCGGAGCCCCTTAAAAAAGAACATGAAGTACGGAAAGTTATCTTGGCAGTTACATCTTTGCGGATGAGCTAACACGAAAGAGTTTTGTCAACAACTACATTGTACACCACTGAGCATATTTGTTAGCGAAAGCAAAGAAGAAACATCGTATTTCAGCAATGGACAAATATCCATGTGACAAATGTGAAATTAAAATCTCAAAAGTTAAGTCCAAACTAATGTCATCAGAGACAACTATGTGGAAGAGAGTTGTAAGCGCAACGAAGAAATTCAATGCGCCTACAAAGCTCTTCCACAGAAGAAGTCGCTTGCTAGAACTCAACCAGTGCAGACGTACGAGAGCAGTTCTGATCTGAATTATTGAGCTTGCGAATCGTGACGAGATTGTTTTCGAGTTTAGAAGTGTTTGTTGTGTGACGGGATTCACGGCTTAAGAAACTGATTTTATGAACTGAGACAGGAACAGATAGACTCATTTAACCGTGCACTACGGGTTAATTGAAATCTAATAACGGAATAAGTGAACATTGGACTTGACTTTAAATTAGTTGGACCTTAAGGAGAAGTGAACATTCTATAAAAGAATACACGCTATTAGTCTTGAGTAGGACCCAAGTACACGACATCATGAAGATAAAACAATTACGCTGAAATGTTGAGTTGTGGTAATTGCCAAGAAACTGTAACTCAATCGGACTGACTTAACTGAACTATTCCGTGTGCGTGTGGCGCGGGAGTTATAAGTATTTAGTGACAAAATAACAATAAACTCTTCGTTACCAGTTGTATACCCGGTGTGGACTACATCATTAAATTGTTTGATAAATAACTAAATCAACGACTACTCATGAAAGTCTATTTCATTGAAGTGCAAATATTCACGTCATTAGTTGACAAGTGAACTTTAAAATGTTTTCGTATTACGACGCAATCTTACAAAGACTGAATCAAAGACTATCTCTGGATCTCGCTGCATACTAGCACAACAATTCCATAGCAACGACACAACATCGAAAGGAAAAACTGTTAACTAAAATATTTCCTCGCAATCAGTGGTGTGTGCTATGCGAACGAGAGAAGAATTAATGTTGTTGTTGTTGTTGTGGTCTTCAGTCCTGAGACTGGTTTGATGCAGCTCTCCATGCTACTCTATCCTGTGCAAGCTTCTTCATCTCCCAGTATCTACTGCAACCTACATCCTTCTGAATCTGCTTAGTGTATTCATCTCTTGGTCTCCCTCTACGATTTTTACCCTCCACACTGCCCTCCAATGCTAAATTTGTGATCCCTTGATGCCTCAAAACATGTTCTACCAACCGATCCCTTCTTCTAGTCAAGTTGTGCCACAAACTTCTCTTCTCCCCAATCCTATTCAATACCTCCTCATTAGTTACGTGATCTACCCACCTTATCTTCAGCATTCTTCTGTAGCACCACATTTCGAAAGCTTCTATTCTCTTCTTGTCCAAACTAGTTATCGTCCATGTTTCACTTCCATACATGGCTACACTCCATACAAATACTTTCAGAAACGACTTCCTGACACTTAAATCTATACTCGATGTTAACAAATTCCTCTTCTTCATAAACGCTTTCCTTGCCATTGCCAGTCTACATTTTATATCCTCTCTACTTCGACCATCATCAGTTATTTTGCTCCCCAAATAGCAAAACTCCTTTACTACTTTAAGTGTCTCATTTCCTAATCTAATACCCTCAGCATCACCCGACTTAATTCGACTACATTCCATTATCCTCATTTTGCTTTTGTTGATGTTCATCTTATATCCTCCTTTCAAGACACTGTCCATTCCGTTCAACTGCTCTTCCAAGTCCTTTGCTGTCTCTGACAGAATTGCAATGTCATCGGCGAACCTCAAATTTTTTATTTGTTCTCCATGGATTTTAATACCTACTCCGAATTTTTCTTTTGTTTCCTTTACTGCTTGCTCAATATACAGATTGAATAACATCGGGGAGAGGCTACAACCCTGTCTTACTCCTTTCCCAACCACTGCTTCCCTTTCATGCCCCTCGACTCTTATAACTGCCATCTGGTTTCTGTACAAACTGTAAATAGCCTTTCGCTCCCTGTATTTTACCCCTGCCACCTTCAGCTACTGCAAATCCGGGCAATTAACAAAACAATATTAATAATAAAAAGCATCAATTATACGAGTTCGCGTAAGTGGAAACGCTGCGGACTTGTAATTGAGATACAACGACTACGCCAGGAGCGCCTAGTCGGAAGTTTTAATCTACGGGGACTGACGTTATATCGCATCGTGTCTCTACTCTGCCGCGAGAGCTGTGGCAGTAGCAGCTCTACGGCTCCGACTACATCAGCACGAGGTTGGAGTCCGGGGGCACGCGCCTCATATTCCAGATTAACCGTTCCAGCGCGCCTCCACAGAAAGAGATTTTAAACCACCAATCACGACCGAAAAGGTCCAATACTGCTCGATTATACCATAACGAATCGCTCAGTAACCTCCGTCGCAGTCGCTAGTAAAGTGCTTTTTTCCGTCACCGAATGTACCAGTTACTTTGGAATAAGGCTGGGCATCTCGGACATATTCTGAGTCGTGGTCACCTTTGTGCTCAGACGGCAAAGACTACCAAATCCACCGGTTAGTCCCTCAACTGTTGGGGGTAAAACTCAATGGGACCAGGGGCAAGTAAGGCTTGCAACCTGCTTCCCTGGTACTTTAAATATGATGCTGGCAACAATCACAGCAGAGTCCCACCTCTCATTGACAAACCAGTCCTAAGATACGACTCGGCAAACGAATGGTAACGAGATGGGAAGCTATTAATATCAGTGGGGGCTACTCTGGGAAGAATGTAGAGCTGGCAGAGGCTGCAAGTAAGATGGGGTTGGACGCGTTAGCTGTTAGTGACATTCGGGTAAGGGGTGACAAAGAAGAGGAAGTGGGAGAATACAAGGTCTACCTGTCAGGAGTCAAAGCAGGAATAGCACAATGGGGTGTAGGGCTTTACACCAGGAAAGAAATGGAACGCAGCGTAGTTGCAATAAGGTATGTAAACGAACGACTGATGTGTATAGATTTGACAGTGTCTAGCAAGAAGAAAAGGATTGTGTCAGTATATCCGCATTGTCCCCCCCCCCCCCCCCATGAACCATGGACCTTGCCGTTGGTGGGGAGGCTTGCGTGCCTCAGCGATACAGATAGCCGTACCGTAGGTGCAACCATAACGGAGGGGTATCTGTTGAGAGGCCAGACAAACGTGTGGTCCCTGAAGAGGGGCAGCAGCCTTTTCAGTAGTTGCAAGGGCAACAGTCTGGATGATTGACTGATCTGGCCTTGTAACACTACCCAAAACGGCCTTGCTGTGCTGGTACTGCGAACGGCTGAAAGCAAGGGGAAAGTACGGCCGTAATTTTTTCCCGAGGACATGCAGCTTTACTGTATGGTTACATTATGATGGCGTCCGCTTGGGTAAAATATTCCGGAGGTAAAATAGTCCCCCATTCGGATCTCCGGGCGGGGACTACCCAAGAGGATGTCGTTATCAGGAGAAAGAAAACTGGCGTTCTACGGATCGGAGCGTGGAATGTCAGATCCCTTAATCTGGCAGGTAGGTTAGAAAATTTAAAAAGGGAAATGGATAGGTTAAAGTTAGATATAGTGGGAATTAGTGAAGTTCGGTGGAAGGAGGAACAATACTTCTGGTCAGGTGACTACAGGGATATAAACACAAAATCAAATAGGGGTAATGCAGGAGTAGGTTTAATAATGAATAGGAAAATAGGAATGCGGGTAAGCTACTACAAACAGCATAGTGAATGCATTACTGTGGCCAAAATAGATACGAAGCCCACGCCTACCACAGTAGTACAAGTTTATATGCCAACTAGCTCTGCACATGACGAAGAAATTGAAGAAATGTATGATGAAATAAAAGAAATTATTCAGATTGTGAAGGGAGACGAAAATTTAATAGTCATGGGTGACTGGAATTCGGCAGTAGGAAAAGGGAGAGGAGGAAACGTAGTAGGTGAATAAGGAATGGGGCTAAGAAACGAAAGAGGAAGCCGCCTGGTAGAATTTTGCACAGAGCAGAACTTAATCATAGCTAACACTTGGTTCAAGAATCATGAAAGAAGGTTGTACACATGGAAGAAGCCTGGAGATACTGACAGGTTTCAGGTAGATTATATAATGGTAAGACAGTGATTTAGGAACCAGGTTTTAAATTGTAAGACATTTCCAGGGGCAGATGTGGACTCTGACCACAATCTATTGGTTATGACCTGTAGATTAAAACTGAAGAAACTGCAAAAAGGTGGGAATTTAAGGAGATGGGACCTGGATAAACTGAAAAACCAGAGGTTGTACAGAGTTTCAGGGAGAGCATAAGGGAACAATTGACAGGAATGGGGGAAAGAAATACAGTAGAAGAAGAATGGGTAGCTTTGAGGGATGAAGTAGTTAAGGCAGCAGAGGATCAAGTACGTAAAAAGACGAGGGCTAGTAGAAATCCTTGGGTGACAGAAGAAATACTGAATTTAATTGATGAAAGGAGAAATATAAAAATGCAGTAAATGAAGCTGGCAAAAAGGAATACCCAGGCCTCAAAAATGAGATCGACAGGAAGTGCAAAATGGCTAAGCAGGCATGGCTAGAGGACAAATGAAAGGATGTAGAGGCTTATCTCACTAGGGGTAAGATAGATACAACCTACAGGAAAATTAAAGAGACCTTCAGAGAAAAGAGAACCACTTGCACGAATATCAAAGGCTCAGATGGAAATCCAGTTCTAAGCAAAGAAGGGAAAGCAGAAAAGTGGAATGAGTATATAGAGGGTCTATACAAGGGCGATGTACTTGAGGACAATATTATGGAAATGGAAGAGGATGTAGATGAAGATGAAATGGGAGATATAATACTGCGTGAAGAGTTTGACAGAGCACTGAAAGACCTGAGTCGAAACAAGGCCTCGGGAGTAGACAACATTCCATTAGAACTACTGACAGCCTTGGGAGAGCCGGTCCTGACAAAACTCTACCATCTGGTGAGCAAGATGTATGAGACAGGCAAAATACCCTCAGACTTCAAGAAGAATATAATAATTCCAATCCAGAAGAAAGCAGGTGTCGACAGATGTGAAAATTACCGAACCATCAGTTTAATAAGTCACGGCTGAAAAATACTAACGCGGGTTCTTTACAGGCAAATGGAAAAACTAGTAGAAGCCGACCTCGGGGAAGATCAGTTTGGATTCCATAGAAATGTTGGGACATGTGAGGCAATACTGACCCTACGACTTATCTTAGAAGCTAGGTCAACCTATGTTTCTAGCATTTGTAGACTAAAGAAAGCTTTTGACAGTGTTGACTGGAATACGCTCTTTCAAATTCTGAAGTTGACAGGGGTAAAATGCAGGGAGCGAAAGGCTATTTACAATTTGTACAGAAAGTACATGGCAGTTATAAGAGTCGAGTGGCATGAAAGGGAAGCAGTGGTTGGGAAGGGATTGAGACAGGGTTGTAGTCTCTCCCCGATGCTATTCAATCTGTATATTGAGCAAGCAGTGAAGACACAAAAGAAAAATTTGGAGTAGGTTTTAAAATCCATGGAGAAGAAATAAAACTTTGAGGTTCGCCGATGACATTGTAATTCTGTCAGAGACAGCAAAGGACTTGGAAGAGCAGTTGAATGGAATGGATAGTCTTGAAAGGAGGGTATAAGATGAACATCAACAAAAGCAAAATGAGGATAATGGAATGTAGTCGAATGAAGTCGGGTGATGCTGAGGGAATTAGATTAGGAAATGAGACACCTAAAGTAGTAAAGGAATTTTGCTATTTGGGGAGCAAAATAACTGATGATGGTCGAAGTAGAGAGGGTATAAAATGTAGGCTGGCAATGGCAAGGAAAGCGTTTCTGAACAAGAGAAATTTGTTAATATCGAGTATAGATTTAAGTGTCAGGAAGTCGTTTCTGAAAGTATTTGTATGGAATGTAGCCATGTATGGAAGTGAAACATGGACGATAAATAGTTTGGATAAGAAGAGAATAGAAGCTTTTGAAATGTGATGCTACAGAAGAATACTGAAGATTAGATGGGTAGATCACATAACTAATGAGGAGGTATTGAATAGGATTGGGGAGAAGAGAAGTTTGTGGCACAACTTGACTAGAAGAAGGGATCGGTTGGTAGGACATGTGTTGAGGCATCAAGGGATCACAAATTTAGTATTGGAGGGCAGTGTGGAGGGTAAAAATCGTAGAGGGAAACCAAGAGATGAATACACTAAGCAGATTCAGAAGGATGTAGGTTGCAGTAGGTACTGGGAGATGAAGAAGCCTGCACAGGATAGAGTAGCATGGAGAGCTGCATCAAACCAGTCTCAGGACTGAAGATCACAACAACAACATCCGCATTGTGAAGGGACAGATCAACGTAAGATGAATAGTTTTTATGACGCACTCAGTGATGTAGTTGTTAGAGTAAATGACAAGGACAGCGTTCTGCTCATGGGTTATTTTAATGCCAGGACTGGAAATCGAACAGAACGGTATGAAAAGGTTATGGGTAAATTTGTAGAGGACATGGGGGCCAACAGGAACGGGAAACAACTCGTAGATTTCTGTGCCAGTATGGGCTTAGTAATCACAAACTCCTCTTTTAAACATAAGAACATTCACCGGTATACTTGAGAAGGCAGGGGAACTAGATCTGTCATTGACTATATAATAATAGATCAGGAATTCAGGAAGGCTGTGAGGGACACACGTGTATTCAGGGGATTCTTTTATGACACTGATCATTATTTAATCTGCAGTGAAATTGGGATTGTGAGGCCGAAAGTGCAGGAGGTCAGGTACATATGTAGGAGGATAAGAGTGGATAAACTTCAGGATAAGGAAATCAGGCACAAGTACATAACAGTCATCTCAGAAAGGTACCAGTTAGTTGAAGGTAGTCAGTTACAGTAATTGGAAAAGGAATGGATAAGGTACAGGGACACAGTACTAGAAGTGGCTAAAGAATATTTTGGAACAGTAGTGTGTAAAGGTAGGATGAAGCAAACAGCTTGGTGGAATGACACAGTCAAGGAAAAAGAAGGCGTATCAAAAATGGCTACATACTAGAACTCAGGCAGACAGAGAAACTTATGTTGAAGAAAGAAACAAAGCCAAACAGATAATTGCAGCATCCAAGAAGAAATCGTGGGAAGACTTTGGAAACAGGTTGGAGACTATGGGTCAAGCTGCTGGAATACCATTCTGGAGTGTAATTAGCAGTCTTCGAAAGGGAGGTAAGAAGGAAATGACAAGTATTTTGGACAGGTCAGGAAAACTGCTGGTGAATCCTATTGATGCCTTGGACAGATGAAGGGAATATTTAGAAGATTTGCCCAATGTAGGTTAAAATACGATCAATAATTTTTCAGATTTCGATGTACAATGGGATAGGAATGATGATGGAAATAGGATCACACTTGAGGAAGTGGAGAAAATGGTCAAAAAATTACAGTGCAATAAAGCGGATGGGGTGGATGAAATTAAGCCGGAACTCATCAAATACAGTGGAATGTCAGGTATTAAATGGCTACACAGGATAACTGAAATGGCGTGGGAGTCGGGACAGGTTCCATCAGACTGGACGAAAGCAGTAATCACACTAATCTTTAAACATGGAAACAGAAAAGATTGTAACAACTACAGAGATATCTCTTTAATCAGCGTTGAGGGTAAAATCTCCTCAGGTATTGTTGAAAGGAAAGTGCGAGTATTAGTTGAGGACAAATTGGATGAAAATCAGTGTGGGTTTACGCCTCTTAAAGGTAGTCAGGACCAGAACTTTAGCTTACGGCAAATATTGGAGAAGTGTATGCTTTATAGATCTAGAAAAGGCATATGACCGGGTTCCTAGGAGGAAGTTATTGTCTGTTCTGCGAGATTATAGAATAGGAGGCAAACTTTTGCAAGCAATTAAAGGTCTTTACATAGATAGTCAGGCAGCAGTTAGAGTTGACGGTAAATTGAGTTCATGGTTCAGAGTAGTTTCAGGGGTAAGACAAGGCTGCAACCTGTCTCCACTATTGTTCATATTATTTATGGATCCTATGTTGAAATAATAGACTGGCTGGGTGAGAGTAAGATATGTGAACACAAAATAAGCAGTCTTGCATATGCGGATGACTTAGTTGTGATGGCAGATTCGATTGAAAGTTTGCAAAGTAATATTTCAGAGCTAGATCAGAAATGTAAGGACTAGGGTATGAAGATTAGCATCTCCAAAACGAAAGTAATGTCAGTGGGAAAGAAATATAAACGGATTGACTGCCAAATAGGAGGAACAAAGTTAGAACAGGTGGACGGTTTCAAGTACTTAGGATGCATATTTTCACAGGATGGCAACGTAGTGAAAGAACTGGAAGCGAGGTGTAGCAAAGCTAATGCAGTGAGCGCTCAGCTACGATCTACTCTCTTCTGCAAGAAGGAAGTCAGTACCAAGACTAAGTTATATGTGCACCGTTCAATCTTTCGACCAACTTTGTTGTATGGGAGCGAAAGCTGGGTGGATTCAGGTTACCTTATCAACAAGGTTGAGGTTACGGATATGAAAGTAGCTAGGATGATTGCAGGTACTAGTAGATGGGAACAAAGGCAGGAGGGTGTTCACAATGAGGAAATCGAAGAAAAACTGGGAATGAACTCTGTAGATGTAGCAGTCAGGGCGAACAGGCTTAGATGGTGGGGTCATGTTACACGCATGGGAGAAGCAAGGTTACCCAAGAGACTCATGGATTCAGCAGTAGAGGGTAGGAGGAGTCGGGGCAGACCGAGGAGAAGGTACCTGGATTCGGTTAAGAATGATTTTGAAGTAATAGGCTTAACATCAGAAGAGGCACCGAAGTTAGAACTGAATAGGGGATCGTGGAGGAATGTTATAAGGGGGACTTTGCTCCAGACTGAACGCTGAAAGGCATAATCAGTCTTAAATGATGATGATGATGATGACGAATATTGGGAGATTCGACTTATATTTGTGACATAACGTTCGCTCAGGAAACTAGTCGAACACTGACGCCTGTTCAGTGTAATTTGGAGAGATACATGTTGCGAGTTATACACTGAAGAGCTAAAGAAACTGATACACAGCCTAATATCGTGTAGGGCCCCGAGGAGCAGGCGGAAGTGACGCAACACGACGTGGGATGGACTCGTCTAATGTCTGAAACAGTGCTGGATGGAACTGACGCCATGAATCCTGCAGGACTCTCCATAAATCCGTAAGACTGCGAGGGGGTGGAGATCTCTCCTGAACAGTACGTTGCAAGCCATCCCAGATATGCTCAACACTGTCCACGTCTGTGGAGTTTGGTGGTCAGCGGAACTGTTTAAATTCAGAAGAGTATTCCTGGTGCCACTCTGTAGCAATTATTGACGTTTGGGGTGTCGCATTGTCCTGCTGGATGTGCCCAACTCCGTCGGAATGCACAGTGGACATGAATGGATGCAGGTGATCAGACAGGATGCTTACGTACGTGGCGCCTGTCAGAGTCTTATCTAGACGTATCAGGGGTCCCATACCACTCCTACATGCATGCCTCACACCATTACAGACCCTCCACCAGCTTGAGCAGTCTCCTGCTGATTTGGAGGATCCATGGTTCAAATGGCTCTGAGCACTATGGGACTTAACATCTATGGTCATCAGTCCCCTAGAACGTAGAACTACTTAAGGGGCTCCGGAACGCCCTATACTTGCAATGTTAAAATAACGCTTATAAATTACATCTTTCCTCACAAAGTATTTGAGGTAGGAAGTTGAACTTTTTACAGATTATTTATTGGAATATGGGCTACAACTTAACACAGGGATTTTACAAACTTTTAGTTCAGCTATTAAAGATGATTTTTTTTCAATTGTAATCAAAATTCACAACATTTTTTTGCAATTTTTTATTTATATATTAAAAAATATACAGTTTTTTGGAAAAAGGCTGTGTTAAATTATGCAGAAGGTACTATGTAGCATTTACTGAAAGTTTGAAACAAATATGTTTGGAAGATCCTTAGAAAACATGTAATTAGTATGAGAAAATAAAAGTTTTGGGAATCGAGCGACAAAGATTGGATTAACTTTTTAGTGCATTCCAGGTCCATAGGATGGATTATCTTCATCCTCTGCAAACTCCTCCTCCAGCTTCCTCTTGTTCCTCCTCCTGTTTACTCTTGCTTGTATTTCTAGACTCTTTACAGCCCTGTCTGCAGCCCGAACGCGTTCCTTGTCTAAAGCAAGCATCGCTCGTACCATGTTAGAATGTTATTATTTACAGTAATAACACATACCTTTGGCTTTCCAACATTTCTCCTTTTCTTAAAAGCCTTCAGAGGATTTCTAATAACTTTACTTTTACTCATTATTATACTTCAACAAAACAGAGACTCAAGAAACAGAATTAATTGCGAATATTTTCGAGATAACGACAGAGTAAATAAACATGAAACAATCGACAATCACACCAACGATATATATTGAACCATCACAGGTTAGCCACAACACATACTTTATCTCACATCACTAAAATGTACCTGATGAACACGGACGTTAATAATTACACCATTTGACAGCTGTTTAACAGCGCCACAGTGGGTCACGCCCATGTAGAACACATTTCAAAAAAAATTTAAAAATAGTTGTAGTCTTCGGAATTGAATAAATTATATATCTATTAAAAGGTAATACTCTGCAGATTCAGAAAACGCAAAAAAGTAAAAATTGAACTTTTCATGATTTTGAGCCTTTCCGGAGCCCCTAACTAACCTAAAGACATCACACAACACCCAGTGAGGATCCATGGATTCATGAGGTTGTTCCCATACCCGTACACGTCCATCTGCTCGATACAATTTGAAACTAGACTCGTCCGACCAGGCAACATGATTCCAGTCATCAACAGTCCATTGTCGGTGTTGATGGGCCCAGGCGAAGCGTAAAGCTTTGTGTCGTGCAGTCATCGAGGGTAAACGAGTGGGCCTTTGGCTACGAAAGCCCATGTCAATGATGTGTCGTTGAATGGCTCGCATGCTGACATTTGTTGATGGCCCAGCATTGAAATCTGCAGCAATTTGCGGAAGGGTTGCAGTTCTGTCACGTTGAACGATTCTCTTCAGTCGTCGTCGCTCCCGTTCTTGCAGAATCTACCTCGCAGATGCAGTGTCCCATCGCTTGTGTGCCGACTGTAACACCACATTCAGACTCACTTAAATCTTGATAACCTGCCATTGTAGCAGCAGTAACCGATCTAAGAACTGCACCAGACACAGACAGGCATTGCCGATCGCAGCGCCGTATTCCGCCTCTTTACATATCTCTGTATTTGAATACGCATGCCTACACCAGTTTTTTTGACTCTTCAGTGTATATGAGGGTCACGCAAAAGTCTTGCACAGTGGAAGATAGAATGCAAAAAATGATTTATTTTACAGAATAGTTTTAGAGGCCTTCAATATAATCTCACTTATGACAGCTTCCCATTGTTTTGACAACTTCTGTATTCCGGGCAGAGCATCTTCATTGTAGAGTTGTTGGAATACTTGCGTCACTCACTGGAAGCTCCACCAGTTGTATCAAAACGTTTTCCACGGAGTTGTTCCTCCAATGCTGGAAACAAATGAAAGTGTGGTAAACCCCTGTGAGGACTGTATGGTGAGTGGTGAAGTATTTCCCAACCACGTCTTTCGAGCGTTTCTCTGAGTTGTAGGGAAGCTTGTGGTCTTTCATTGTCGTGCAAAATGAGGACACCAGCTGCAAGTATGTCGGGCCTTCTTTGACGAATTTTCGGGCGCAGTGCTTTTTGCAGACGCGGCCTGTAGTACGCGCCTGTTACAGACGTCCCCTGGGGCACTCTGCCAGTAGTTATGACTCCATTCATGACATACGCAAAGATCATCATCAGTTTGATTGCTGGCAGCGGATTTTTTCGGGCGTCGAGACTCGCTATTTTTCCACTGTGACGAATGAGACTTCAGTTCTGGCTGAAAATTTATCCATGTTTCAAGTGGAACAGTCCTCTTCAGAAATTGTTCTCCTTAGGTTCGTATACGTTGAAGCAATTCATCTGCGATTCTTTTGCGATCTGCTGTCTGTTCTTCACTCAGCTCACGCGGAACCCATTTGGCAACAACTTTTCTCATTTTTAACTTTTCATTTATGAATCTGTAAACTGAACTGACAGACACTGTAGCCTCATATGCACTTTCCTCATACGTTTTTATGTCGCTTCTCCCTCAAAATGTTATTAACAATGACCTGAGAGGTGTGGTCTGTAGCAGATGATGGCCTTCCACTTCTCGGGTTCTCCTCAGTGCTTACCCGACCTTCACGGAAACCGACAGAGCACCGTGATACTGTGCTACGATCCACTACCTTATTATTCCCACGCACCTCTCTGAAAGCGTTCTAGATTTGGGCTGGGTTGTTTTCCACTTGGGGTTCGATTTAGGAGTGGAAATGCTGAGACTCGCTTTCAACATCCTTTTCTAAAACTGAATTACTCACGACACAGAGACGCGAACCAGCAAACATACATACGGCTGTCACGCCTGTAGTCCCACTCAAGGCCCAACAAGAGGAGCGTTTAGGACTTTTGAAATTACCCTTTCTTATTTAAATGATAATCCATCTGAGCCACCGAGGACACAGATGATTAGCGCGACTGCAGGGACTTGTCCCTTGCAAGCTTCCCGTGAGACGCACATTCCCAACTGTCCACAATCTACATACGTAATGTTCCCAATAGATATTGCTCATCCACTCATTACTCGCGCCCACTAAGGTGACGATTCTCGTAAGAGTTTGGGCAACCTGTGCACTCGAATTATTTTTTGCCAGTTTAGTAGTTCGTCTAGGTGAATACCAAGGTGTTGTACGTCTGACTGTGCGACGATTTTTTGCCTCCAGAATGGAAATTTTTAATTTGTGTGGTTTTTGTACTCGGAAATTAGTGAGGTCTCGGTGTCGAAACAATATTAATTGGCTCTTTTTGGATATAGGACTTATCCTCCACTTGCTTAGCCACGATCCATTGTGTTTATGCTGGGTGTAACAAAAAGGTAGGGACAAACTTCCAGAAAACATTGCTCACCCATAGAAGAATAAAACGTTAGACCTGATTCTCTACTTCTCTTCATGTTGTGTACATACAGAGTGTTTCAAAAATGACCGGTATATTTGAAACGGCAATAAAAACTAAACGAGCAGCGATAGAAATACACCGTTTGTTGCAGTATGCTTGGGACAACAGTACATTTTCAGGCGGACAAACTTTCGAAATTACAGTAGTTACAATTTTCAACAACAGATGGCGCTGCAAGTGATGTGAAAGATATAGAAGACAACGCAGTCTGTGGGTGCGGCATTCTGTACGTCGTCTTTCTGCTGTAAGCGTGTGCTGTTCACAACGTGCAAGTGTGCTGTGGACAACATGGTTTATTCCTTAGAACAGAGGATTTTTCTGGTGTTGGAATTCCACCGTCTAGAACACAGTGTTGTTGCAACAAGACGAAGTTTTCAGCGGAGGTTTAATGTAACCAAAGGACCGAAAAGCGATACAATAAAGGATCTGTTTGAAAAACTTCAACGGACTGGGAACGTGACGGATGAACGTGCCGGAAAGGTAGGGCGACCGCGTACGGCAACCACAGAGGGCAACGCGCAGCTAGTGCAGCAGGTGATCCGACAGCGGCCTCGGGTTTCCGTTCGCCATGTTGCAGCTGCGGTCCAAATGACGCCAACGTCCACGTATCGTCTCATGCGCCAGAGTTTACACCTCTATCCATACAAAATTCAAACGTGGCAACCCCTCAGCGCCGCTACCATTGCTGCACGAGAGACATTCGCTAACGATATAGTGCACAGGATTGATGACTGCGATATGCATGTGGGCAGCATTTGGTTTACTGACGAAGCTTATTTTTACCTGGAGGGCTTCGTCAATAAACAGAACTGGCGCATATGGGGAACCGAAAAGCCCCATGTTGCAGTCCCATCGTCCCTGCATCCTCAAAAAGTACTGGTCTGGGCCGCCATTTCTTCCAAAGGAATCATTGGCCCAGATCCGAAACGATTACTGCATCACGCTATCTGGGCATTCTTCGTGAATTTGTGGCGGTACAAACTGCCTTAGACGACACTGCGAACACCTCGTGGTTTATGCAAGATGGTGCCCGGCCACATCGCACGGCCAACATTTCCTGAATGAATATTTCGATGATCGTGTGATTGCTTTGGGCTATCCGAAACATACAGAAGGCGGCGTGGATTGGCCTCCCTATTCGCCAGACATGAACCCCTGTGACTTCTTTCTGTGGGGACACTTGAAAGACCAGGTGTACCGCCAGAATCCAGAAACAATTGAACAGCTGAAGCAGTACATCTCATCTGCATGTGAAGCCATTCCGCCAGACACGTTGTCAAAGGTTTCGGGTAATTTCATTCAGAGACTACGCCATATTATTGCTACGCATGGTGGATATGTGGAAAATATCGTACTATAGAGTTTCCCAGACCGCAGCGCCATCTGTTGTTGAAAATTGTAACTATTGTAATTTCGAAAGTTTGTCTGCCTAAAAATGTACTGTTGTCCCAAGCATATTGCAACAAACGGTGTATTTCTATCGCTGCTCGTTTTGTTTTTATTGCCGTTTCAAATATACCGGTCATTTTTGAAACACCCTGTAGTTCCGCGTAGTCAGCGCGTACACAACTTTCCCACTAGAGCGCGCCCCGCTAAGCGGAACAGCGCAGGCGCAGCGCTCATCCGTCTCCGCACTACGAGATGGCGCTGTCTTAGAGACGGACCAAATTCTGCTTCCGCCGATCCGCGTATTAATATGTAACGCAGCCGATGAGATTGATGCTAACGTAGAACCTTGTCTCCTCGCGGATCACACTGGCGCAGTGATACCTGAACCCTCGAGGTATGTAACGAGTGTACAGACCTCCGATTAGTCAGTCTGCATTAGTCTGTAGTCAAGTTTCACTCTGCGGCTAATAAGATTATCATATTCCTGTACATAGCCATGAAGATAAATGTATAGAAACTTTGTCAAGTATCCGAGATATGTGAGAATAAGATTAACGTACCAAGACCAAAGGAACTTCAGATTGTCAATTGCAAAAAGCATCCAGAATCAAGTTACGTAATTTCTGTGGTTTTTATTATTTTAATAAATGTGTGTGAAAATCAATCAAGTTCTGTTTAAAGTTGGTCACCGTCAATCTGCTACTCTAAGCGTGCAAGTGGCATTTCTATCGTCTGACCTAACGGCAGAAGATAAACACGCCACGATAAGACCACGAGACATATTGCTGACACTCGCCTACTTCGTTAGAGCGACAAGTCAAGTAATCTGATGGTGTGTGTACCGAAGGTCTTACAGTACGCACACCACACTTCATAATCACATTAATCATGGGAAGCTCACAGAGACAGAACGTACTAGCATTACATGAAAAAGTTTTCTTACATGAAATGTTCAAAATACCGTCTTGGATAAAGTTGTCATTCTTAGATCCACCGCTAATGTTTGCCCTTCCATTGGAATGTAGGTAACGTTGGTATGTGACTCACTTCGTTGCTTGTGTTGACTTCATTGCTCTGCTAGCAGCAAGCACGTAACAACGGCTGTTTAGCGTTCGTCAGGGGCTGTGCAAGCACGTAGCAACAACTGCTTTGTGTTCGTCGCGGACTGTGCAGGCACCTAGCATCAGCTGTTTAGTATTCATCATGGACTTTTGTTTCCGGCATAGTGTAAAGGGAGCATACCCAAATGGGGAGTCGGCAGATGCCCGTTTGCTGTACGGACTAGCAGGAGGTAACGGTCGTGGTGTTCAACGCAGATTTGCAGGACAGGGGGGCGTTTCAAACAGCTGATCGTAATCCTACAGTAAGGGAAATTGGGACGTTTAAGCCTACTACTCACCACTAAGGGCCTACGGGAACTAGGATGCCTCAACTGGAAGAGACAACTCCGTGCAGTTGACTACGGCCCTGGTGTCAGCGCAGGACAATCAGCTGCAACGCGTAACGTTGACCATTTCACTGTCTGAAGAGTGCTGTATTCGTGCTATGTACAGCGCGGCCAGGCACTACCAACAGCCGACCTTACTGCACTGATTCAACAGTGTCCCAACCCTCACTTTGGCGCAAATAAACCGCTCACTGATGAGTTGCAGAAACCTGAATTCTACCGTGGAAATAAAGCGTTTCCGCATCTATGCCCGTGTAACATATAGTACAGGGTGATTCAAAAACAATACCACAACTTTAAAAATGTGTATTTAATGAAAGAAACATAATATAACCTTTCTGTTATACATCATTACAAAGAGTATTTAAAAAGGTTTTTTTCACTCAAAAACAAGTTCAGAGATGTTCAATATGGCCCCCTCCAGACACTCGAGCAATATCAACCAGATACTCCAACTCGTTCCACACTCTCTGTAAAATATCAGGCGTAACAGTTTGGATAGCTGCTGTTATTTCTCGTTTCAAATCATCAATGGTGGCTGGGAGAGGTGGCCGAAACACCATATCCTTAACATACCCCCATAAGAAAAAATCGCAGGGGGTAAGATCAGGGCTTCTTGGAGGCCAGTGATGAAGTGCTCTGTCACGGGCTGCCTGGCGGCCGATCCATCGCCTCGGGTAGTTGACGTTCAGGTTTCATAACTAACCTTTTTCGTAGGACTCTCCATACAGTTGATTGTGGAATTTGCAGCTCTCTGCTAGCTCTGCGAGTCGATTTTCCTGGGCTGCGAACAAATGCTTCCTGGATGCGTGCTACATTTTCATCACTCGTTCTCGGCCGTCCAGAACTTTTCCCTTTGCACAAACACACACTCTCTGTAAACTGTTTATACCAACGTTTAATACACCACCTATCAGGAGGTTTAACACCATACTTCGTTCGAAATGCACGCTGAACAACTGTCGTCGATTCACTTCTGCCGTACTCAATAACACAAAAAGCTTTCTGTTGAGCGGTCGCCATCTTAGCATCAACTGACGCTGACGCCTAGTCAACAGCGCCTCAAGCGAACAAATGTAAAACTAAATGAAACTTTATAGCTCCCTTAATTCGCCGACAGATAGTGCTTAGCTCTGCCTTTTGTCGTTGCAGAGTTTTAAATTCCTAAAGTTGTGGTATTCTTTTTGAATCACTCTGTATTTTCTTCTCTACTTACGAGGAATGCTTCCTGAAAGTTTGACCGTACCTTTTGGTTACGCCCTCTGTAGTCGTTGGCCCGTTCGAACACATGTTTGCGCGTAACATCAGTGCGCAGTACCATAAGCGTATAAGGCTATTCTTTCATTACTCCATCGGCGTCTAGGTATGTCGGCTGTGTACATTGCGTATAGCTATGGAGGTGTGACTATTCCCAAGCCAGCCCCAGCGTATGGTGGGAGGCACATCAACAATTTAATTGCTATATCACTTGCGCCATTCCTGACAAGCGTTGCAACACTAAACTCCTGTGACGTGTCTGCATATTATACAACATTTCATAACCACTAGACTTGGCCACTGTTTCTATGTTTCGATACAGTGTATCGATACCTGGAACTGTTTCAGTGTTTCGGAACGGCTATGGTTCACTGTTTCGAAACAGTGGTGGTTCATTCCGCCCTTGTCTCGGATCTCGAGCCAGACACAGAAACTGTATCGTTGTTTCAAAATAAGACTGTTTCAGTCCACCTGCGACTGGAACGGACTAATTGTATCGAAACAGTGATGTTTCATTCCGCTCTGTGTCGGACGAGATTCGGGCTCGGCACAGGTACTGAAACACAACATACCACTTAATGAAACACTTTCAAGAGTGTCGAAATCTTTTGACAAGCAATAGCATGAAGCTCAAGATATCCGAAAATAAAGCTTCGTTTCTAGCTGACTGTCCTATTCCGAAATGGCGTAACATCTGCTTTATAAACACTAACCAAACAATAAAACAACGCATACTATTCGCATTCAAAATAATAAATATGTGAAAATCATTCAGTTAAATTACACTTTTTTTATAACATACGCTTCTCTGTTCATGTACAGTAATCATATTAAGAAATGCAAGTAAGACTACAACATTTTAAATAAGAAAAGGCGTAGAGTGACAGTTATTAGACATGTATATACATTTGATGTAGGTATAATTGCAAGCAATCTGTTTGACATATCACTGATAGTGTAATGGTGAACGGGAAGCATCGTAAATTCATAGGAACGGTTCGAAACAATTTTTTTATGTTATATTTTGTTATTTATTCGAATTATTTGTGAGTCTATAGTCACTGTGTCTATTATCCACAATGATTCCCTTTGTGTGCATGGAAATTAGCAGGATGGGTATATTACCCATACTAACGGAATGTGGGAATCCCAGTAGCATATCCGTTGTTTCTGCAGTTTGGTCCCACCTCCAGTTCCGTTCGTGGTGGTTCTTCTGTCTTCAGCTAAGGCTTTCCTCAGCCAATTGAAAAGTATGAAAGTCACATGACACAAAAGCAGTGCATTTGCTGCAGGAAATACGAAACTGCCAAGACGCCTAAGTGATAGTTTCATACTTTCTGCGATATGATTAGCGCTCTCGCACCTCATTTGTGTTTATATGGGCATACTTATACAGTAGACATTGAAGATGTCAAAATGTGTAGGTTTAAAACAAACTGTTTCGAAAAACGTATCGAAACATTACATTGTACTGTTTCATTTGTTTCGAAACATTTATACGTTTCAGTCTGCCCGTCTGTAATAACCACAATTTCACACTACTAACAGATGCAGCATTTCTCACTGACCTTTCAACAAAACAAAACTGCCAACGGGCTTATTAATGGCAGCTTTACTTATCTGCCACTTAGAGCTAAAATGCCTGCGAGAGAAATTGTTGTTCCTATAGTGTGAGCTAACAAACAATGAATCTCTACGGAGTATGTTCCCGTGAACAGTAAATTTTCTGACACATTCTACGTGCAGCGTAGACCTTGATTATTCGTCTTATCTCTGAACACGGATCAAATGAATGACAGATGGATGTTCTTTGCAGTTTACGATTACCTGATGGAATTACAAACAGAGTGGAGCAGAGCAACTTAACGGCTTGCAACACCGTACGTCGGAAGCAGCTAGTAGTGAAACCGCGTGCTTGTGGAATATCGTCTCAGTTCAGCGACTCGATTCGTGATTCCCTGTTCGGAAGGTCACAGTTCGTGATAACTGACAGAAAGCCGTCGAGTAAAACAGGAGTGATTTCTGGCGTTTCCCAAGATAGTGTCATAGGCCTTCTGCTGTTCCGTATCTACACTCCTGGAAATGGAAAAAAGAACACATTGACACCGGTGTGTCAGACCCACCATACTTGCTCCGGACACTGCGAGAGGGCTGTACAAGCAATGATCACACGCACGGCACAGCGGACACACCAGGAACCGCGGTGTTGGCCGTCGAATGGCGTTAGCTGCGCAGCATTTGTGCACCGCCGCCGTCAGTGTCAGCCAGTTTGCCGTGGCATACGGAGCTCCATCGCAGTCTTTAACACTGGTAGCATGCCGCGACAGCGTGGACGTGAACCGTATGTGGAGTTGACGGACTTTGAGCGAGGGCGTATAGTGGGCATGCGGGAGGCCGGGTGGACGTACCGCCGAATTGCTCAACACGTGGGGCGTGAGGTCTCCACAGTACATCGATGTTGTCGCCAGTGGTCGGCGGAAGGTGCACGTGCCCGTCGACCTGGGACCGGACCGCAGCGACGCACGGATGCACGCCAAGACCGTAGGATCCTACGCAGTGCCGTAGGGGACCGCACCGCCACTTCCCAGCAAATTAGGGACACTGTTGCTCCTGGGGTATCGGCGAGGACCATTTGCAACCGTCTCCATGAAGCTGGGCTACCGTCCCGCACACCGTCAGGCCGTCTTCCGCTCACGCCCCAACATCGTGCAGCCCGCCTCCAGTGGTGTCGCGACAGGCGTGAATGGAGGGACGAATGGAGACGTGTCGTCTTCAGCGATGAGAGTCGCTTCTGCCTTGGTGCCAATGATGGTCGTATGCGTGTTTGGCGCCGTGCAGGTGAGCGCCACAATCAGGACTGCATACGACCGAGGCACACAGGGCCAACACCCGGCATCATGGTGTGGGGAGCGATCTCCTACACTGGCCGTACACCACTGGTGATCGTCGAGGGGACACTGAATAGTGCACGGTACATCCAAACCGTCATCGAACCCATCGTTCTACCATTCCTAGACCGGCAAGGGAACTTGCTGTTCCAACAGGACAATGCACGTCCGCATGTATCCCGTGCCACCCAACGTGCTCTAGAAGGTGTAAGTCAACTACCCTGGCCAGCAAGATCTCCGGATCTGTCCCCCATTGAGCATGTTTGGGACTGGATGAAGCGTCGTCTCACGCCGTCTGCACGTCCAGCACGAACGCTGGTCCAACTGAGGCGCCAGGTGGAAATGGCATGGCAAGCCGTTCCACAGGACTACATCCAGCATCTCTACGATCGTCTCCATGGGAGAATAGCAGCCTGCATTGCTGCGAAAGGTGGATATACACTGTACTAGTGCCGACATTGTGCATGCTCTGTTGCCTGTGTCTATGTGCCTGTGGTTCTGTCAGTGTGATCATGTGATGTATCTGACCCCAGGAATGTGTCAATAAAGTTTCCCCTTCCTGGGACAATGAATTCACGGTGTTCGCATTTCAATTTCCAGGAGTGTATATAACGATTTAGGAGTCAATCTGGGCAGCCTTCTTTGGTTGCTTGCAGACGATGATGTCGTTCATCGCCTAGTAAAGTCATCAGAAGATCAAATCCAATTGCAAACCGATTCAGATAATATAAGTGTGTGGTGCGAAAATTGGGAATTGACCCTAAATATGAAAAGGAATCCGTCAGCGTTCGGTTACACGATAAATCAATCAATAGTAAAGGCCGTAAATTCAACTAAATACGTAGGAATTAAAATTACGAACAACTTAAATTGGAAAGAACACAGAGAAAATATTGCGTGGAAGGTGAACGAAAGACTGCGTTTTATTGGCAAAACACTTTGAAGAAGATGCAGCAGACTTACTGAAGAGACTGCTTACACAACGCTCGTCCTTCCTCTCTGGTGGATATCTGCACGATATGGGATACTTGACTGAGTACATCGAGGAAGTTCGAAGAAGGGCAGCAAGTTCTGCATTATCGAGAAATAGGGGAGAGAGTATTGTGGACACGATATAGGATTTGAAGTGTACATCTTTCAAAATTAAGGCGTTCGTCGTTGCGGCTGTATGTTCTCGTGATTTTCTATCACCAGCTTTCTCCCCCGAATGCGTTCGCCCCCGGTAGCTGAGTGGTCAGCGAAACAATCTTAAGGGCCCGGGTTCGATTCCCGGCTGGGTCGGAGGTTTTCTACGCTCAGGGACTGGGTGTTGTGTTGTGCTAATCATCATCATTTCATCCTCATCGACGCGCAAGTCGTTGAAGTGGCGTTATATAGAAAGACTTGCACCCGGCGAACGGTCTACCCGGCGGGAGTCCCCAGTCACACGACATTTACATTCATATCCCACGAATGCGAAAATATTTTGTTGATGCCAACCTACATAGGGAGAAACGAGCGTCATAAAAAAATAAGGGAAATCAGAGCTCGCACGGAAAGATATAGGTGTCCGTATTTTCCACACGCTGTTCGAAAGTGGAACAACAGAGAATTACAGGGTGATTCAAAAAGAATACCACAACTTTAAAAATGAGTATTTAATGAAAGAAACATAATATAACCTTCTGTTATACATCATTACAAAGAGTATTTAAAAAGGTTTTTTTTCACTCAAAAACAAGTTCAGAGATGTTCAATATGGCCCCCTCCAGACACTCTAGCAACATCAACCCGATACTCCAACTCGTTCCACACTCTCTGTAGCATATCAGGCGTAACAGTTTGGATAGCTGCTGTTATTTCTCGTTTCAAATCATCAATGGTGGCTGGGAGAGGTGGCCGAAACACCATATCCTTAACATACCCCATAAGAAAAAATCGCAGGGGGGTAAGATCAGGGCTTCTTGGAGGCCAGTGATGAAGTGCTCTGTCACGGGCTGCCTGGCGGCCGATCCATCGCCTCGGGTAGTTGACGTTCAGGTAGTTACGGACTGATAAGTGCCAATGTGGTGGCGCTCCATCCTGCTGAAATACGAATTGTTGTGCTTCTTGTTCGAGCTGAGGGAACAGCCAATTCTCTAACATCTCCAGATACTGTAGTCCAGTTACAGTAGCACCTTCGAAGAAAAAGGGACCAAAAACTTTATTGGCTGAAATGGCACAGAAAACGTTCACCTTAGGCGAGTCACGTTCATACTGAGTTATTTCCCGCGGATTCTCAGTGCCCCATATACAGACATTGTGACGGTTGACTTTCCCGTTAGTGTGGAAAGTTGCTTCATCACTAAACACAATCTTTGAAACGAAAGATCCATTTGAGCAAGGATAAAATCACAGAAATCGATTCTTTTAATCTTATCAGCTGCAGACAGTGCTTGAACCAATTTCAGACGATAAGGTTTCATAACTAACCTTTTTCGTAGGTCTCTCCATACAGTTGATTGTGGAATTTGCAGGTCTAAGCTAGCTCTGCGAGTCGATTTTCCTGGGCTGCGAACAAATGCTTGCTGGATGCGTGCTACATTTTCAATCACTCGTTCTCGGCCGTCCAGAACTTTTCCCTTTGCACAAACACCCATTCTCTGTAAACTGTTAATATCAACGTTTAATACACCACCTATCAGGAGGTTTAACACCATACTTCGTTCGAAATGCACGCTGAACAACTGTCGTCGATTCACTTCTGCCGTACTCAATAACACAAAAAGCTTTCTGTTGAGCGGTCGCCATCTTAGCATCAACTGACGCTGACGCCTAGTCAACAGCGCCTCAAGCGAACAAATGTACAACTAAATGAAACTTTATAGCTCCCTTAATTCGCCGACAGATAGTGCTTAGCTCTGCCTTTTGTCGTGGCAGAGTTTTAAATTCCTAAAGTTGTGGTATTCTTTTTGAATCACCCTGTATTGTGAAGGTGGTTCGATGAACCCTTTGCCAGGCACTTGAGGGTGATTTGTAGTGTAGCCGTGTAGATGTAGATGCGTTCCCACGTCCCGTCAAAATGACGGCCTTAAGGCGCACACACGGAGCTCAACACCGCGACTGAAATCTGTTTCGCCTTCGGCGAGTCGCGGGACAGGTGGAGTAAGCGCGGTGATTATGCCGCGGCAGTGCGGCTGCGCGGCCGTGGCCTTGAGGCGTGGGAGGTTCCGCTGCCCCCTCCCCACACCCTCACCCTTCCGCTCCCTCCCCTCCTCCTGCCGGCCCGCAGATACCGGCGCGCCCGCGGCCCGGCACAAAGGCAGCCGCCTCGGCCGCAGGCCTCAAAGGCTCCACAAAGGCGGCCTGCGCGCACTCCACGGCACGTCTGCGTCTGCATCTGCGTCCGGATCCTGCAAAACGCTGTGAAGTGCGTGGCAGAGGGTACTTACCGTTGTGCCGTGCGCTAGCGCTTCTTCCCGTTCCATTCGCTTATGGATTGCGCGAAGAGTGGCTGGTTAAGGGGCTCCGGAAAGGCTCAAAATCATGAAAAGTTCAATTTTTACTTTTTTGCGTTTTCTGAATCTGCAGACTATTACCTTTTAATAGATATAAAATTTATTCGATTCCGAAGACTACAACTATTTTTAAATTTATTTTGAAATGTGTTCTACATGGGCGTGACCCACTGTGGCGCTGTTAAACTGCTGTCAAATGGTGTTATTATTAACGTCCGTGTTCATCAGGTACATTTTAGTGATGTGAGATAAAGTATGTGTTGTGGCTAACCTGTGATGGTTCAATATATATCGCTGGTGTGGTTGTCGATTGTTTCATGTTTATTTACTCTGTCGTTATCTCGAAAATATTCGTAATTAATTCTGTTTCTTGAGTCTCTGTTTTGTTGAAGTATAATAATGAGTAAAAGTAAAGTTGCTGTTGCGACTTTCAATGATGGCAACATTGTAAGGTGCAAGGTATTTAGAAATATGGGAATGAAGATAGGTTCTAACATGGTACGAGCGATGCTTGTTTTAGACAAGGAACGCCTTCGGGCTGCAGACAGGGCTGTAAAGAGTCTAGAAATACAAGCAAGAGTAAACAGGAGGAGGAACAAGAGGAAGCTGGAGGAGGAGTTTGCAGAGGATGAAGATAATCCATCCTACGGACCTGGAATGCACTAAAAAGTTAATCCAATCTTTGTCGCTCGATTCCCAAAACTTTTATTTTCTCATACTAATTACATGTTTTCTAAGGATCTTCCAAACATATTTGTTTCAAACTTTCAGTAAATGTTACACAGTACCTTCTGCATAATTTAACACAGCCTTTTTCCAAAAAACTGTATATTTTTGAATATATAAATAAAAAATTGCAAAAAATGTTGTGAATTTTCATTACAATTGAAAAAAAATCATCTTTAATAACTGAACTAAAATTTTGTAAAATCCCTGTGTTAAGTTGTAGCCCAGATTCCAATAAATAATCTGTAAAAAGTTCAACTTCCTACCTCAAATACTTTGAGAGGAAAGATGTAATTTATAAGCGTTATTTTAACACTGCAAGTATAGGGCCCTCCGGAGCCCCTTAAGGAGTCCAGTACATGGGCGCATAGACTCAACCTCGTCACAAACAGAACAGCGGTTAGGCGAGGCCAGAGAAGCGTCCTTTTGCGACTATCTGGAGCTTTCGGCACTACATCAGTCGAAGCACTGTGTGTCGTGCTAGGAATCTTCCCGATAGATATTACAATCAGATATCGGGCCGCTTTGTACTGGTTAAAGATGGGTAGACTAGACCAGGTCAACATGATAACTGGTTCACCGCTGAACAATAAGCGGGACCTCAGAAAATGGAAAATCGACATATGGCAAAAGGAATGGGGCACAAGTGATAAGGAACGGAGAGTGTACACATTTTTTCCGAACATAACGGAAAGGTTAAGAATGAAATATGCCGATCCTAGCCGCGGCATGGTGCATTTCCTGACTGGCCACGGACCTTATCTCGCGCACTTGAATGGCGTGAGTCTAAGAGACACGTCAACATGACCATGCGGAGGTATGGGAACCCCCGAACACACGATCCTATTTTGCGGGAAATACAGACAGCACAGGAACACACCTGGGATACAACACCTGCAAACTGAACAACACATATACGAAGCAATCAGAAAACCAGAACTATGGGACGAATTAAATGCACTGACAGACAAAATTTCTGATGAATGCCATAAAGAATACAGAAGCGAGAGACCTTACAGACGACAAACCCATATGCAGCACATAGACAGACACCATAGTGTGGAGGATGTAAACCAGGTATTAATACAAGAGGACAGATATGTACTAGACCAACATAAGTACTGCCTCTGCAATAGACAATACTGATTAGACTAATATATGAAAATAGATACAAATAGTGTCGGCGCACCGTCGCAGTTGCCACCGGCTACCACGGCACTTTAAACTTTTACATAGCATAACTTCTTAGTAACATATCGAGAAATTATCTGTTAAAGATAGATTAGAATAGAACTTCCTAGGTAAAGGTCCGGAGACTGAGGATCAATGGCTTGAAAACCATCCCAAGGCGCTCATCCTCAGTACCCCAAGGTGGTGCGTCTATCAATTCTTCCTTTCCTATCTTCTTCCCTCCTCTTCAGTCTAATCTATTACTTGTATTTTCTTCTTGTGGTGTCACCGCCAGACACCACACTTGCTAGGTGGTAGTCTTTAAATCGGCCGCGGTCCGTTAGTATACGTCGGACCCGCGTGTCGCCACTGTCAGTGATTGCAGACCGAGCGCCGCCACACGGCAGGTCTAGAGAGACTTCCTAGCACTCGCCCCAGTTGTACAACCGACTTTGCTAGCGACGGTTCACTGACAAAATACGCTCTCATTTGCCGAGACGATAGTTAGCATAGCCTTCAGCTACGTCATTTGCTACGACCTAGCAAGGCGCCATTACCAGTTACTATTGATGCTGTAAAACATGTACCGACAAGAGCGATGTTCACCAATTATGGGTTAAAGTTAAGTATTCCAGCAGCTACGTACTATTTTTCCTGCTATAAATTCCTTGTCCTGTTCCAGACCTCACGCCAGCCTGCGTGAGCTTAAACGTGTGCCTTTCGCCTTCCTCCTAGTGGATTGGCTGTCTTGCCAGTCCACAACACTTCTTCTATTCTCATTTTTAATTTTGTAAAATTTTTTTGTTAAAATCGTTTGGGAAAGCTACCAAAGAAAGAAATGAAAACAAAACATGCTAACAAAGCTATCAATGAAGAATGAAAAGAACATGTAAATAAACACATATGAGCGAAAATGGCCCGCCTCCACGTGGCGGGACGCGGGCAACGGTGCGACCGGATGCGGGAACTGATGGGAGTTTCAGCTACATCAGCGCCCGAACACCGGTCGCAGCGGCCAAGTGGTCAAGAAAGACCCACATTAAGTAATTAGGTGGTAGGTCGCAAAATCAGGGCGGTAAGTGAAATAAAAGTCCACAACGTGGTTCAGGTCGAAAAAGATCGATTTTCGGTTTCCATCATATTTCGATAGATTAAGGTTTTGTTCAAGTACTCTGAAAAGGATTTTGCTGAAAAAAAAATTTTTCGAGCAATTAAAGAGCATTTTCCTACCACGTGTGTTTATGTGCCACCCCCCACTTTTCTGTCACCCACTTTTCTGCATATATTTTAGATCTTTATATCCCCTACATTGCACTTAGGGATTTTTTTTACTCCCGTGTGTGTTGGCTATCCTTGGAATGCAACTGTCGGTATTCTTTTGTTTCTGCCGTTTGTAAACAACACGCTTTCAAACACGCGGTTAGTTTTGTTCAAGTGTGATTGCGAGTAGTTGTTATAGAAAACTTGCAGGTATATTATGGGGAGGCAATTAGGAGAAATAAAGAAAATCTGGAGGCAATGAAGAGAGATGTTTGGGCCATATTCTTCCATAACTCCTCTACTGATGATAAGCCATGTCATGGATTGAGCCCATCAGGAGAAAAATCGTGGTGCAAATACAACAGGGCTCAGGCAACTGGAGAATCTTCTTCTCACCAGCATTCTCTTCCTGCTGCTGTTCATATATTTTCAGAGACTTATCCTGACCTTGTAAGGAAATGTCTGCATGGTCAGACACAGAACCCAAACAGCATAATTTGGAACCGCCTTCCTAATACTGTATTTGTGGGCATGCGTACGATGAAACTAGGAGTTAATGATGCTGTTATTACATTCAGTTGTGGTAATATTGGAAAGTGTTGGGTACTGAAAAAGATGGGAATTAATCCTGGTGAAAATATGATCACTGGACTACAACATTGCGATAAAATGAGGATACCCGATGCAGAGAGGTCTGCATCTAATATGGCCAAGAAAGCAAGAAAAACACCCAAGAAGGTAAAAAATAAGCTGGAAGACCTGGTAGAGGCCGAAGAAGTGCCATCATATGCAGCAGGACAGTTTTAATGAACTGTAAGCAACAAATTTCAAAAAGTTTTTTATTTAAAGTTAATTACCCGCAAACTAAAATTTTCAGTACATGTGCCCCATTATATCAGAAACTATCATGGATAAATGAATGAAATATTCCGAGACTCCGCATAACATGAAAAGCCACCTCTGGTATTAGGTACTACATTCATTATATTCCCCCATTAAGAAGTTCACAAAAAATATTTTCAGCAGAAAGAACTTAATATTTTTTGTTAATAAATTTAAAAAAGTATTTCTTAAATACTATAAAATGGATAAAAAAGTGATTAGTACAGTTGACTCTATTAGCATCATTAGCATCATACAGTAAAAATATTAAGGTCCTGCATCAAATACACTACTGACCATTCCATTTGCTACACCAAGAAGAAATGGAGATGATAAACGGGTATTCATTGGACAAATATGTTATACTAGAACTGAAATGTGATTACATTTTCACGCAATTTGGGTCCATAGATCCTCAGAAACCAGTACCCAGATCAACCACCTCTGGCCGTAATAACGGTCTTGATACGCCTGGGCATTGGGTCAAACAGAGCTTGGATATCGTGTACAGGTACAGCTGCCCATGCAGCTTCAACATGATACCACAGTTCATCAAGAGTAGTGACTGGCGTACTGTGACGAGCCAGTTGCTCGGCCACCATTGACCGGACGTTTTCAATTGGTGAGAGATCTGGAGAATGTGCTGGCCAGGGCAGCAGTCCAACATTTTCTGTATCCAGAAAGGCCCGTACAGAACCTGCAACATATGGTCGTGCATTATCCTGCTGAAATGTAGGGTTTCGCAGAGATCGAATGAAGGGTAGAGCCACGGGTCGTAACACATCTGAAATGTCACGTCCACTGTTCAGTGCCGTCAATGCGAACAAGAGGTAACCGAGACGTGTAACCAATGGCACCCCATACCATCACACCGGGTGATACGCCAGTATGGCGATGACGAATACACGCTTCCAATGTGCGTTCACCACGATGTCGCCAAACACGGATGCGACTATCATGATGCTTTCAACAGAACCTGGATTCATCCGAAAAAATGACGTTTTACCATTCGTGCACCCAGGTTCGTCGTCCAGTACACCATCGCAGGCGCTCCTGTCTGTGATGCAGCGTCAAGGGTAACCGCAGCCACGGTCTCCGAGCTGATAGTCCATGCTGCTGCAAACGTCGTCGAACTGTTCGTGCAGATGGTTGTCGTCTTGCAAACGTCCCCGTCTGTTGACTCAGGGATCGAGACGTGGCTGCACGATCCGTTACAGCCATGCGGATAAGATGCCTGTCATCTCGACTGCTAGTGATACGAGGCCGTTGGGATCCAGCACGCCGTTCCGTATTACCCTCCTGAACCCCCCGATTCCATATTCTGCTAACAGTCATTGGATCTCGACCAACGCGAGCAGCACTGTCACGATAGAATAAACCGCAATCGCGATAGGCTACAATCCGACCTTTAACAAAGTCGGAAACGTGATGGTACGCATTTCTACTCCTTACACGAGGCATCACAACAACGTTTCACCAGGCAACGCCAGACCACTGCTGTTTGTGTATGTGAAGTCGGTTGGAAACTTTCCTCATGTCAGCATGTTGTAGGTGTCGCCAGCGGCGCGAACCTTGTGTGAATGCTCTGAAAAGCTAATCATTTGCATATCAGAGCATCTTCTTCCTGTCGGTTAAATTTCGCGTCTGTAGCACGTCATCTTCGTGGTGTAGCAATTTTAATGGCCAGTAGCGTAGTTTTTTTTCAGAAATGGGCCAAATACTTGCCTAAATTAACATGGGTTAGATAGGCAGGGTGTGGTCCCCGTTAGTGCCACTCTCAACGCTCTACTTATTCTAATCTTGTCCCAACGGATCCTTTCCCGTGGAGAAGCCCCCGAGGGTAGACACCCATCTTCCACTCAGGCCACAGTATCGACGTCCACGGGTCGACAGGTGCTGTCAGAGGATCACACGGAAGACGTGATGGCGCGTCGTGGTCTTAAGCGATGAAAACAGATTCTCCCTGCACGCAAGTCGTCTGCGCGTATCGCGTAGATCTGGTGAGCCCCCTCTCGTAGAATGCATTCGTCCAAGACACACAGTCTGGGGTGCGATAAACCACAACTCTCATTCACCTTTGGTCATTCTGGAGGGGACGCTGACCAGCGCTCGGTGCGTGCAGAGTGTGGTCAGATCCGTCCTTTTGCCGTTCTTGGAACAGCAAGGTGATATGTTGCTCCAACAGGATAACGCTCGCCCACACGCTGCCTGTCAAACTCATCATGCTCCGTAAGACGCGCACCACTTCCATGACCAGCACGATCTCCGGACTTGTCTCCGATAGAGCACGGGAGGGAGACGACTGGTGGATACGAACTAGCGTGACTCGTCAACCAACAACTCTCACACAACTACGTGAACAGGTCGGGCAGGTACGGAATGACGTGTCCCAGGACAGAGTTCCCCATCGGCTCGATCTACTGAACGCGAGGGTCGCTTCGTGTGCTCCATATGCTCTGTTGCAACAGGACATCATTAGCGAATTGGGACACCTCTAAAAAGGGTGTACTAATTCATTTTCTGCCAGTGTATTTCAATATTTCTGAATTTTCATGCATGTTGTTGTACGGCGTGTTCAAAAAGTCTCTCCGCAGTGCCGTTTGATTGTTCACCTTGAAACGTCCCCTTAGAACAATTATACAAGACTGTGCTTAAACTGACACACAATATTTTTAGCGCAACGCAATCTGACTTTCAAAAATCCCTACAAAAGAATGGCCCTGACTAACATTAACCCATATGTTTCACAAATCACTTACCTCACAAAAATCTTCGTTACTGGAACTACTGCAATACAGCGAGCGCCACTACTGCCAGCTAAATAAAAGATTCAAACTACTGAAGGCACTAACTACTGATAGGCATAGTTAGCAAATGAAAGATTTTAGTAGAGAACAAACAATGTATTTACCTTAATAGTGTACAAAAGTCATAATATATATAGCAGTTCATGTCATCCAGTCTTATAAATTTCAAAACTCCGCCATTTCTCTATCGGACTATCTTTATTGACTGTGAGAAAATTTTAGCTTTTGACCAACATTGTATCAATAAGTGTGTGCATTTGATTTCTTTGTTATTGTAATTACGATTATGAAAAATTTTAACAAATATGTATTGCCCAGTGCCCAAAACAATTTGTAAAATTTTTTTGTGGGGAGCATGGGGGCTATGTAAGTAGGCTGTTTAGGTTCTTATATTGGTAACGCCGCCGCCACGTAGCGCTCTCTGTATGAAAATCACTGGCTGTGCTGTGTGCAGTCTGTGGCTAGTTTGCATTGTTGTCTGCCATTGCAGTGTTGGGCAGCTGGACGTGAACAGCGCGTAGCGTTGGCAGTTGGAGGTGAACCGCCAGTAGTGGTGGATGTGGGGAGAGAAATGGCGGAGTTTTGAAATTTATAAGACTGGATTACATGAACTGCTATATACACTCCTGGAAATGGAAAAAAGAACACATTGACACCGGTGTGTCAGACCCACCATACTTGCTCCGGACACTGCGAGAGGGCTGTACAAGCAATGATCACACGCACGGCACAGCGGACACACCAGGAACCGCGGTGTTGGCCGTCGAATGGCGCTAGCTGCGCAGCATTTGTGCACCGCCGCCGTCAGTGTCAGCCAGTTTTCCGTGGCATACGGAGCTCCATCGCAGTCTTTAACACTGGTAGCATGCCGCGACAGCGTGGACGTGAACCGTATGTGCAGTTGACGGACTTTGACCGAGGGCGTATAGTGGGCATGCGGGAGGCCGGGTGGACGTACCGCCGAATTGCTCAACACGTGGGGCGTGAGGTCTCCACAGTACATCGATGTTGTCGCCAGTGGTCGGCGGAAGGTGCACGTGCCCGTCGACCTGGGACCGGACCGCAGCGACGCACGGATGCACGCCAAGACCGTAGGATCGTACGCAGTGCCGTAGGGGACCGCACCGCCACTTCCCAGCAAATTAGGGACACTGTTGCTCCTGAGGTATCGGCGAGGACCATTCGCAACCGTCTCCATGAAGCTGGGCTACGGTCCCGCACACCGTTAGGCCGTCTTCCGCTCACGCCCCAACATCGTGCAGCCCGCCTCCAGTGGTGTCGCGACAGGTGTGAATGGAGGGACGAATGGAGACGTGTCGTCTTCAGCGATGAGAGTCGCTTCTGCCTTGGTGCCAATGATGGTCGTATGCGTGTTTGGCGCCGTGCAGGTGAGCGCCACAATCAGGACTGCATACGACCGAGGCACACAGGGCCAACACCCGGCATCATGGTGTGGGGAGCGATCTCCTACACTGGCCATACACCACTGGTGATCGTCGAGGGGACACTGAATAGTGCACGGTACATCCAAACCGTCATCGAACCCATCGTTCTACCATTCCTAGACCGGCAAGGGAACTTGCTGTTCCAACAGGACAATGCACGTCCGCATGTATCCCGTGCCACCCAACGTGCTCTAGAAGGTGTAAGTCAACTACCCTGGCCAGCAAGATCTCCGGATCTGTCCCCCATTGAGCATGTTTGGGACTGGATGAAGCGTCGTCTCACGCGGTCTGCACGTCCAGCACGAACGCTGGTCCAACTGAGGCGCCAGGTGGAAATGGCATGGCAAGCCGTTCCACAGGACTACATCCAGCATCTCTACGATCGTCTCCATGGGAGAATAGCAGCCTGCATTGCTGCGAAAGGTGGATATACACTGTACTAGTGCCGACATTGTGCATGCTCTGTTGCCTGTGTCTATGTGCCTGTGGTTCTGTCAGTCTGATCATGCGATGTATCTGACCCCAGGAATGTGTCAATAAAGTTTCCCCTTCCTGGGACAATGAATTCACGGTGTTCTTATTTCAATTTCCAGGAGTGTATATTATGACTTTTGAACACTATTAAGGTAAATACATTGTTTGTTCTCTATCAAAATCTTTCATTTGCTAACTAAGCCTATCTGTAATTAGTGCCTTCAGTAGTTAGAATTGTTTATTTAGCTGGCAGTAGTGGCGCTCGCTGTATTGCAGTAGTTCGAGTAACGAACATTTTTGTGAGGTAAGTGATTTGTGAAACATATGGGTTAATGTTAGTCAGGGCCATTCTTTTGTAGGGATTTTTGAAAGTCAGATTGCGTTGCGCTAAAAATATTGTGTGTCAGTTTAAGCACAGTCTTGTATAATTGTTCTAAGGGGACGTTTCAACCTGCCTGGGTTACTTCCCTTCAAGTGGACTCTCCCATCATTCCACTGTTTCCTTTATCTTAGTAAAAATGAATATTCAATAAATTAATAACTTGTATTTCACTGAGTTTCATTTCGGTATATTCACTGCGGCATACGGCACGCGCGGCTAACAATCATACGGCACTGCGGATAGACTTTTTGCACACCCGTTACTTCGTTCTTTCGTCAATAAAATGAATTATTTCTTCCGTAACCCATGGCTTCCTTGTAGTTATCTTCCTTACGCCTATGTTTTTTTCTCCAACTTCTGTAATTCTCCCTTTTAGAGACGTCCATTTCTCTTCAACGGAAATTCCCGTTGAGCTATTCTACACTCCAGGAAATTGAAATAAGAACACCGTGAATTCATTGTCCCACGAAGGGGAAACTTTATTGACACATTCCTGGGGTCAGATACATCACATGATCACACTGACAGAACCACAGGCACATAGACACAGGCAACAGAGCATGCACAATGTCGGCACTAGTACAGTGTATATCCACCTTTCGCAGCAATGCAGGCTGCTATTCTCCCATGGAGACGATCGTAGAGGTGCTGGATGTAGTCCTGTGGAACGGCTTGCCATGCCATTTCCACCTGGCGCCTCAGTTGGACCAGCGTTCGTGCTGGACGTGCAGACTGCGTGAGACGACGCTTCATCCAGTCCCAAACATGCTCAATGGGGGACAGATCCGGAGATCTTGCTGGCCAGGGTAGTTGACTTACACCTTCTAGAGCACGTTGGGTGGCACGGGATACATGCGGACGTGCATTGTCCTGTTGGAACAGCAAGTTCCCTTGCCGGTCTAGGAATGGTAGAACGATGGGTTCGATGACGGTTTGCATGTACCGTGCACTATTCAGTGTCCCCTCGACGATCACCAGCGGTGTACGGCCAGTGTAGGAGATGGCTCCCCACACCATGATGCCGGGTGTTGGCCCTGTGTGCCTCGGTCGTATGCAGTCCTGATTGTGGCGCTCACCTGCACGGCGCCAAACACGCATACGACCATCATTGGCACCAAGGCAGAAGCGACTCTCGTCGCTGAAGACGACACGTCTCCATTCGTCCCTCCATTCACGCCTGTCGCGACACCACTGGAGGCGGGCTGCACGATGTTGGGGCGTGAGCGGAAGACGGCCTAACGGTGTGCGGGACCGTAGCCCAGCTTCATGGAGACGGTTGCGAATGGTCCTCGCCGATACCCCAGGAGCAACAGTGTCCCTAATTTGCTGGGAAGTGGCGGTGCGGTCCCCTACGGCACTGCGTAGGATCCTACGGTCTTGGCGTGCATCCGTGCGTCGCTGCGGTCCGGTCCCAGGTCGACGGGCACGTGCACCTTCCGCCGACCACTGGCGACAACATCGATGTACTGTGGAGACCTCACGCCCCACGTGTTGAGCAATTCGGCGGTACGTCCACCCGGCCTCCCGCATGCCCACTATACGCCCTCGCTCAAAGTCCGTCAACTGCACATACGGTTCACGTCCACGCTGTCGCGGCATGCTACCAGTGTTAAAGACTGCGATGGAGCTCCGTATGCCACGGCAAACTGGCTGACACTGACGGCGGCGGTGCACAAATGCTGCGCAGCTAGCGCCATTCGACGGCCAACACCGCGGTTCCTGGTGTGTCCGCTGTGGCGTGCGTGTGATCATTGCTTGTACAGCCCTCTCGCAGTGTCCGGAGCAAGTATGGTGGGTCTGACACACCGGTCTCAATGTGTTCTTTTTTCCATTTCCTGGAGTGTATATAGCAGTATGTATAGCCTCAAAGAATTTCGACCGTATCTCTTCATTCCTCAGTACTTCCGTATTTACGGTTAGAATTACGAAAGCGGAGCCGGCCCGTGTGGCAGAGCGGTTCTAGGCGGTTCAGTCTGGAACCGCGCGACCGCTACGGCCGCAGGTTCGAATCCTGCCTCGGTCATGGATGTGTGTGATGTCCTTAGGTTAGTTAGGTTTAAGTAGTTCTAAGTTCTAGGGGACTGATGACCTCAGATGTTAAGTCCCATAGTGCTCAGAGCCATTTGAACCATTTTTGAACGAAAGCGGGAGCTCCAGGCACCGTCAACCAATATACACTGAAGCGGCAAAGAAACTGGTATAGGCGTGCGTATTCAAATGCAGAGATATGAAAACAGGAAGAACTCGGCGCTGCGGTTGGCAACGCCTGTATAGGACAGCAAGTGTCTACCGCAGTTGTCAGATCCGTTACTGCTGCTACAATGGCAAGTTATCAAGATTTAAGTCTATTTGAACTTCGTGTCATAGTCCCCCCATGAGCCGAGATAGCGATGGAGATTTTCCCGTACGATCATTTCACGACTGTACCGTGAATATCAGCAACGCGGTAAAATATCAAATCTCCGACATCGCTGAGGTCGTACAAGAATGGGATCAAGGACGACTGAAGAGAATCGTTCAGCTTGACAGAAGCGCAACTCTTCCGCAAACTGCTGCAGATTTCAGTGCTGGGACATCAACAAGTGCCATCGATATAGGCTTACGGAGGCGAAGGCCCCCTCATGTACCCTTGATGACTGCGCGACAGAAAGTTTTACGCCTTGCCTGGGCCCGTCGACACCGACATTGGACTGTTGATGACTGGAAACATGTTGCCTCGTCGGACGACTCTCGTTTAAAATTGTATCGAGGGGGTGGACAACCTCATGATCCATGGACTCTGCATCTCAGCAGGGGAAGGTTCAAGCTGGTGGAGGCTCTGTAATGGTGTGGGGTGTGTGCAATTGGAGTGATATGGGATCCTGTCACGACTGTGACAGGTGGCACGCATGTAAGAATCCTGTCTGTTCCATTGTCCATTCCGAACGAGCTGGGCAATTCCAGCAGGGCAATCCGACTCCCCGCACGTCCAGAATTGCTACAGAGTGGCTCCGGGAACACTCTTCTGAGTTTAAACATCTACATCTACATCTACATCCATACTCCGCAAGCCACCTAACGGTGTGTGGCGGAGGGTACCTTGAGTACCTCTATCGGTTCTCCCTTCTATTCCAGTCTCGTATCGTTCGTGGAAAGAAGGATTGTCGGTATGCCTCTGTGTGGGCTCTAATCTCTCTGATTTTATCCTCATGGTCTCTTCGCGAGATATACGTAGGAGGGAGCAATATACTGCTTGACTCTTCGGCGAAGGCATGTTATCGAAACTTCAACAAAAGCCCGTACCGAGCTACTGAGCGTCTCTCCTGCAGAGTCTTCCACTGGAGTTAATCTATCATCTCCGTAACGCTTTCGCGATTACTAAATGATCCTGTAACGAAGCGCGCTGCTCTCCGTTGGATCTTCTTTATATCTTCTATCAACCATACCTGATACGGATCCCACACTGCTGAGCAGTATTCAAGCAGTGGGCGAACAAGCGTACTGTAAACTACTTCCTTTGTTTTCGGATTGCATTTCCTTGGGATTCTTCCAATGAATCTCAGTCTGGCATCTGCTTTACCGACGATCAACATTATATGATCATTCCATTTTAAATCACTCCTAATGCGTACTCCCAGATAATTTATGGTGTTAACTGCTTCCAGTTGCTGACCTGCTATTTTGTAGCTAAATGGTAAAGGATCTATCTTTCTGTGTATTCGCAGCACATTAAACTTGTCTACATTGAGATTCAATTGCCATTCCCTGCACCATGCGTCAATTCGCTGCAGATCCTCCTGCATTTCAGTACAATTTTCCATTGTTACAACCTCTCGATACGCCACAGCATCATCTGCAAAAAGCCTCAGTGAACTTCCGATGTCATCCACCAGGTTATTTATGTATATTGTGAATAGCAACGGTCCTATGACACTGCCGTGCGGCACACCTGAAATCACTCTTACTTCGGAGGACTTCTCTCCATTGAGAATGACGTGCTGCGTCCTGTTATCTAGGAACTCCTCAATCCAATCACACAATTGGTCTGATAGTCCATATGCTCTTACTTTGTTCATTAAACGACTGTGGGGAACTGTATCGAACGCCTCGCGGAAGTCAAGAAACACGGCATCTACTTGTGAACCCGTGTCTATGGCCCTCTGAGTCTCGTGGACGAATAGCGCGAGCTGGGTTTCACATGACCGTCTTTTTCGAAACCCATGCTGATTCCTACAGAGTAGATTTCTAGTCTCCAGAAAAGTCATTATACTCGAACACAATACGCTTCCACTGCCCACCAAACTCCCCATACAAGAACATTATTGAGGACGCATGGGATGCCTTGCAACGTGCTGTTCAGGAGAGACCTCCAACGCCCTGGTACTCTTACACATTTATGGACAGCCCTGCAGTATTCATGGTGTGAATGCCCTCTAGCAATTCTTCAGACATTAGTCGAGTCCATGCCATGTCGTGTTGCGGAATTTCTGCATGCTCGAAGGGGCCCTACACGATATTAAGCAGGTGTACGTTTCTTTGGCTCTTCAGTGTATATTGCTTCCACTTATGTATCTCTCAAGAACCGACCACGTAGGTAAAGTCAGAGAGATTCGTTATCCCACGGCGGCTTAGCAAGCAGTCGTTCTTCCTACGCACCGATCGAGACGAACAGGGAAGTGGGGCAGTGACACTGGTTCTCCAGGTATGCTCCGCCACACACAGGTGTAGACGTGGTAGATGTGAATGTGTACCAGACATCGACGAAGTCGGGAACACCTTAATTCCGTGATCCGTCTGGGTAGAAACATTTTTAAATATGTTTAACAAGTTGAAAGTTACACTCCTGGAAATTGAAATAAGAACACCGTGAATTCATTGTCCCAGGAAGGGGAAACTTTATTGACACATTCCTGGGGTCAGATACATCACATGATCACACTGACAGAACCACAGGCACATAGACACAGGCAACAGAGCATGCACAATGTCGGCACTAGTACAGTGTATATCCACCTTTCGCAGCAATGCAGGCTGCTATTCTCCCATGGAGACGATCGTAGAGATGCTGGATGTAGTCCTGTGGAACGGCTTGCCATGCCATTTCCACCTGGCGCCTCAGTTGGACCAGCGTTCGTGCTGGACGTGCAGACCGCGTGAGACGACGCTTCATCCAGTCCCAAACATGCTCAATGGGGGACAGATCCGGAGATCTTGCTGGCCAGGGTAGTTGGCTTACACCTTCTAGAGCACGTTGGGTGGCACGGGATACATGCGGACGTGCATTGTCCTGTTGGAACAGCAAGTTCCCTTGCCGGTCTAGGAATGGTAGAACGATGGGTTCGATGACGGTTTGGATGTACCGTGCACTATTCAGTGTCCCCTCGACGATCACCAGTGGTGTACGGCCAGTGTAGGAGATCGCTCCCCACACCATGATGCCGGGTGTTGGCCCTGTGTGCCTCGGTCGTATGCAGTCCTGATTGTGGCGCTCACCTGCACGGCGCCAAACACGCATACGACCATCATTGGCACCAAGGCAGAAGCGACTCTCATCGCTGAAGACGACACGTCTCCATTCGTCCCTCCATTCACGCCTGTCGCGACACCACTGGAGGCGGGCTGCACGATGTTGGGGCGTGAGCGGAAGACGGCCTAACGGTGTGCGGGACCGTAGCCCAGCTTCATGGAGACGGTTGCGAATGGTCCTCGCCGATACCCCAGGAGCAACAGTGTCCCTAATTTGCTGGGAAGTGGCGGTGCGGTCCGCTACGGCACTGCGTAGGATCCTACGGTCTTGGCGTGCATCCGTGCGTCGCTGCGGTCCGGTCCCAGGTCGACGGGCACGTGCACCTTCCGCCGACCACTGGCGACAACATCGATGTACTGTGGAGACCTCACGCCCCACGTGTTGAGCAATTCGGCGGTACGTCCACCCGGCCTCCCGCATGCCCACTATACGCCCTCGCTCAAAGTCCGTCAACTGCACATACGGTTCACGTCCACGCTGTCGCGGCATGCTACCAGTGTTAAAGACTGCGATGGAGCTCCGTATGCCACGGCAAACTGGCTGACACTGACGGCGGCGGTGCACAAATGCTGCGCAGCTAGCGCCATTCGACGGCCAACACCGCGGTTCCTGGTGTGTCCGCTGTGCCGTGCGTGTGATCATTGCTTGTACAGCCCTCTCGCAGTGTCCGGAGCAAGTATGGTGGGTCTGACACACCGGTGTCAATGTGTTCTTTTTTCCATTTCCAGGAGTGTATTTGACGTTAAACACGGCAACGATGTGTCTCTGACACCTCATATTGCCCAGTTCGTAGGTCACACCGCCTTTTACAGCAGTCGCAAGCAACATAGCTACAGTATGAGCCACCTGCAGCTTTTTCTCTGTGGACGGATGGTATAGGTCGAACAAACCGCGACTTAAACATGTATTAATTTATGAGAGGACAATTATGGGGATGACACAAGCAACTGCTTCTGTGTTTTTCTTCAATGTAACAGGAAACTGAAATGTGCGAAGAGTGCAAAGTAGTGGAAAGGAGAAATGTCTAGTATCGTGATCTCGATGAACTCAAATACAAGCAGGTTTGTTCCAAATCAGCAATGTGGGCTACGATATACAATCTCTGTTAGGAATAGTTGAAATTCTGTATATCCTGAATTCATTTCAACATCCAGACCTGCAACCGCACATCAGTTACATCGTTGCTGTATTGAGATACACACAAGGCCTTCATACAGTACACTCTCTTCTCGGGGTAATTAATATCGACTTCTCATTTTGTATTGGGTCTACACCTTTGCTTCTGCCGTTGTGCAATAGATGGCAGCAACGGCAAATGATGACGCAGGTGGCAGGTCGTAACAGTAAGCAATAATCTTAGGCATCCGTAAACATAACACCATCAAAATGCGAGGGTGAATCAAATGAAAACCTTAAATTTGTAATAACAAATCGAAATTTCTCGCTGTTTTCTTCAATGTAACAGGAAACTGAAATGTGCGAAGAGTGCAAAGTAGTGGAAAGGAGAAATGTCTAGTATCGTGATCTCGATAAACTCAAATACAAGCAGGCTTCTTCCAAATCAGCAATGTGGGTACGATATACAATCTCTGTTAGGAATAGTTGAAATTCTGTATATCCTGTTGTATAGTCTGTACATCCTGTTGGTAAGCGTGCTACAAACAGCGTGCAGAATGGCCTGTAGGTGGCAGCATAGTGCAGATGCACACATACCGTCGCAGTATCAGTATAACGATGGCCGCCCCACTTGCGAGTTGCACCAGGGAAGAACAGCGTTCTGTTGTCATTCATCGACGAATGAAGGTTCAGTACGGTGATGCATGTCTGTCACAGCAGCAAGTCTACGAATGGAGTAGGAAGTTCGCAAATGGTGTGACTTCAGTGGAAGATGCTCCTCGTCCAGGTCAGGCACACCGAGTTGTGACGCCACAGAACATTGCAGCAGTTGAAGCCATAGTGAAGGAAAACCGCCGAGTGACACTGAATGACATTGCAGCATGTTTACAGATCAGTCATGAGTCAGCACACCACATTGTGCATGATGTGCTCCAGTTTCACAAAGTGTCTGCAAGATGGGTGCCACGGCAGCTGACTCCAGAAATGAGAGAACGACGTGTTGATGCTTGTGAAGAACTACTTCGGCGCTTTGAACGAGAAGGTAATGGCTTCCTTGCAAGGATCGTCACCGGGGACGAAACCTGGATTCACTTCCACCAACCGGAAACAAAGAGAGCGAGCAAGGGATGGTGCCATTCCTCATCACCAAAACCAAAGAAGTTTAGAACAAAACCATCTTTTGGGACGAAAAAGGCGTCATTTTGGAGCATTACATGCCTACAGGGGCCACTGTCACCAGTGCATCATACACAGATCTCCTAAAAAATCATCTGCGGCCTACAATCACATCCACATACGTGGATTGCTGTCAGCAGGTGTCCTTTTGCAACATGACAATGCAAGGCCCCACACTGCCCGTACAACAGTTGCAACAATCACATACCTACATTTTGAGTGTCTTCCTTATCCACCATACTCACCAGACCTTGCCCCAAGTGATTTCCATATGTTTGGACCGCTCAAAGACGCAATGGGAGGAAATAAGTTCCGTTCTGATGAAGAGGTACGCCAGGCGATGCATGAGTGGTTGCGCGGACTACCAAAGGAATTTTTTTTTTCTAAAGGAATTTATGCACTTTGTAAGCACTGGAGGACTTGCATTGAGCGTGGGGGAGGTGATGTTAAAAAGTAATAAAGCTTTGTACCACTTCTGCGCAATAAATAATATTTAAAAAAAATTAAGGTTTTCATTTGACTCACCCTCGTATTAGTAAATTTATGACTGCATCATAAAGTTATTCTCGATTGCGTATGTGAATTTACGACCCCAATTCTCGTCATTTGGTGAAATTTTAATTTTGTGATGTACATGAAGAAATCTGTGGCCGGGGCTCTTACAATGCCAGGTAATACCTAGGGTGAGCACTTATTAATGAGAGAACGTGCGGAGAATGATTTCAAAGCTTCAAGAACGGTGATTTTGACGTCGATGACCGGCATGGCAGTGGAAGAGATAAGGTCTTCGAAACTACTGAAATCGATGGAAACGTCACAGGAGATCGTTATCGAACGCGGTTGATGCGTTTGGTGCGAGCTCTGGAAGACAAACGGCCACAGTACAGCGACAGACATGAAAAGTTGATTTTGAAGCATGACAATGCGCGACTCCGTATCGCAAAACCTGCTGAAACATATCCAGAAACGTGGAAATGGGAAGTCCTATCCCACCCGCCGTATTCTACAGACATTGCTCCCTCTGATCACCACGTTTGTTGATTAATGGCACAGGGCCTGATTGATCAGCACTTCCGGTCATATGAACAAGTGAAAAATTGGATCAACTCGTGGATGTTTTCGAAAGATGCCCAGTTGTTCCAGCCCCAGTTCCATACGGTGCCCGAAAAATGGGAGAAAGTACTGGCCAGCGACGGCCAATACTTTGAATCGAAAAGTTTTTGTAAGTCTCGAACGTTGAGAAAAAACGTCGGAAGCAAAGTTGTAGACCTAATATTAAGCAGACCGTAGTTATGGGTGACGCCTGCAGACATATCGTTCGGCCACCCGCAACACTGATCCGTCACGCACGTAGCATTCCCGTGGCAGCAGGCGTATGGCGATTCCTCGTACTTGCATTTAAACAATCGACAGCTGTTGAGAGTTGCAGGAACATCGGGCAACGACTGACCGAAATAGGCGAATGAAATAGAACAGAATATAAAGGATTAACTTTGAGAAATGAAATTATGAAACTAGCAGAGCAATACCAAGCCAAAACGATGAGACGCAGTGGCAGTCCGTGAATAACACACGATATAGTGAATTAATTGATTAAAATGGAAATATATTTAAGCACCAAATAAAGCAGGAAAAAGGGAATACAGACGTCTAAAAGTGAAGCCGATGGAAGATGTAAAATGACAAAGCGGGAATAGCTAGTCGAAGAAGCCAAATCTATAGAATCACGCACGACAAAATGGTTCAAATGGCTCTGAGCACTACTGGATTTTGAAGTCATCAGTCCCCTAAGTAACCCAAGGACATCACACACATCCATGCCCGAGGCAGGATTCGAACCTGCGACAGCAGCAGCAGCGCGGTTCCGGACAGAAGGGCCCAGAACCGCTCGGCCACAGCGGCCGGCTCACGCATGACCATAAGAAACATACAGGGAAATAAAAGTAATCTTTAGATAAAAAGGTGGCAGGGGTAAAATACAGGGAGCGAAAGGCTATTTACAACCAGATGGCAGTTATAAAGAATCGAGGGGCATGAAAGGGAAGCAGTGGTTGGGAATGGAGTGAGACAGGGTTGTAGCCTATCCCCAATGTTATTCAATCTGTATATTGTGCAAGCAGTAAAGGAAACAAAAGAAAAATTCCGAGTAGGTATTAAAATTTATGGATAAGAAATAAAAACTTTGAGGTTCGCCGATGACATTGTAATTCTGTCAGAGACAGCAAAGGACTTGGAAGAGCACTTGAACGGAATGGACAGTGTCTTGAAAGAAGGATATAAGTTGAACATCAACAAAAGCATAACGAGGATAATGGAATATAGTTGAATTAAGACGGGTGATGCTGAGGGAATTAGATTAGGAAATGAGACACTGAAAGTAGTAAATGAGTTTTGCTATTTGGGGATCGAAATAACTGATGATGGTCGAAGTAGAGAGGATATAAAATGTAGACTGGCAATGGCAAGGAAAGCGTTTCTGAAGAAGAGAAATTTTTTAACATCGAGTATAGATTTAAGTGTCAGGAAGTCGTTTCTGAAAGTATTTGTAAGGAATGTAGCCATGAATGGAAGTGAACAGTGGACGATAAATAGTGTAGACAAGAAGAGAATAGAAGCTTTCGAAATGTGATGCTACAGAACAATGCTGAAGATTAGATGGGTAGATCACATACCTAATAAGGAGGTATTGAACAGAAACGAGGAGAAGAGAAATTTGTGGCACAACTTGACAAGAAGGGATCGGTTGGTAGGACGTGTTCTGAGGCATCTTGGGATCTCCACTTTACTTTTGGAGGGCAGCATGGAGAGTAAAAATCGTAGAGGGAGACCAAGAGATGAATACACTAAGCAGATTCAGAAGGATGTAGGTTGCAGTAGTTACTGGGAGATGAAGAAGCTTGTACAGGATAGGGTGTCATGGAGAGCTGCATCAAACCAGTCTCTAGAATCAAGACCACAACAACAGCATTCCAGTCAACATTGTCAAAAACTGCTACAAATGCTGTAAACGTAGGTTTGCCTTTCCTTAATCTATTTTCTAAGATAAGTCGTAGGGTCAGTATTGCCTCCCGTGTTCCAACATTTCTACGGAATCCAAACCAATCTTCCCCAAGGTCGGCTTCTACCAGTTTTCCCTTCTTCCGTAAAGGATTCGTATCGCCATACGTTTTGCACTATGGTTAGTCCAAAGTTACAACGAACAGGCACTGGTTAAGCATATGTACTAACTAGTGTATCTGATGCATGACCATCAAGAGTTGAGTCATAGCCAAGGAACGAAGGAGAGGGTTAATGTTGGAATGATTGGACGATACTCCCTCCCCCCCTCCCCTCCGCAGAATTGTTAAGACTTTGGGAGAATGTAGTAAGACAAACGCAATTCAGCTGGTACGTAGGTTATATGAGACCGGAGAAATAGCAACAGACTTCAACAAGAATGTAATTATCTCAGTACCAAAGAAGACTTGTGCGAGTATTACCGAACAATATGGGGAGCGAAAGATTAATCACATCTCGTACAGAAACCAGTCTGGAGTTAATAAAGTCGGAGGACATGAAAGGGAAGTAGTGACTGAGGGAAAAAAATTGAGATTTGCCGATGACATTTTAATTATGGCAGACGGCGAAGGACTTGGAACAGCAAATATGTGGAATGGGTAGTGCCTTGCAGAGGTTTTAAAAGATGACTGTCGCCTTAAAAAGAACAAGGATAATGGAAAGTAGTCACACTGAATCGGGTGATGCTGAGGGAGAGTGTGTGACACTTGTATGTGTTGTGTCTAGACAAGACAGTCTAGACACAAGGCGAGGAAGCCGAAAGGGCACGCGTCAACTCACGCCGGCTTGCGTTAAGTCTGAAACAGGATACGTAATGAATGCTATAAAGAAAAGTACGTAGCTTCTGGAATACTTAACTTTAATCCATCATTTGTGTACAGCATTCTTGATGATGCAAGTGAGACTCTCTCTAGAAATGGTTAATGGCGCCTTGCTAGGTCGTAGCCATGGACTTAGCTGAAGGCTAAATGAGAGAAAGGCTTCGTCAGTGTAGTCGCTAGCAAAGTCGTCGTACAACTGGGGCGAGTGCTAGTAAGTCTCTCAAGACCTGCCGTGTGGTGGCGCTCGGTCTGCAATTACTGACAGTGGCGACACGCGGGTCCGACAAGTACTAATGGACCGCGGCCGATTTAAAGCTACCACCTAGCAAGTGTGGTGTCTGGCGGTGACACCACAGTATGGACAGGGAATGTGTTGACGTTTGCACGGAGCCGATGACAATGTAGGTAGTGGACAGTGTGTTTCAGAAGAAAGATACACCGGTCTGTGTACCGCCAGCTGCGACGTGTCCTGGGGAAGGTCAAAAGCCATTTGCTGCAAAAAATTCCGTCCCCCCACCAGTTTGTAGTGTGCGTGGCTTTCTCTCGTAGTTCAAGTTCAGCACTGCAGTTGATCTCTGACTGGCAAGAAGTGTTCCGTGTTTTAGTTCTGTGATAATGTAATTCAATGAAACCACCAAAGGGAAGCCTTTACTGATTTACAACGGGGATCCGTATATCGTAGACTATACAGACAAACAAGAAGTGACTTACGCCCGTTGTATAAACTTTATAAAGAATGAATGCAAAGGAAGACTATCTACATAAAATGACACAGTTTTAGGGAAAGGTAGCCGTGTTGTATTCCAGAGGAATCAGCAACTGAAGTGCGAAATCATTTTGTCAGCGCAAAGAAGATTGCAAAAGAGTCAGACGTTAGGGTTTCATCAGTTAATGTTGAAGAAGTAGGGCATCTCTTCAGTCGAGGTTACAACTTAGTAACATAGTTTCCCTCACTCAGAAATGCGAAACAATCGTTACATCGCATTAGGCGGAAACTACACAACTACATCCAGTCTGGAGGAATATACTTACAAGAACATAATTTACTGATGAACGATGGTAGCACTTTTTTACTTTCAGATGATAACAGGATACCGAATGACTGAATATCGGTGTTTGCCAGAGAAAATGGAAAAGTGTGTTTATCAAACTGCGAATCATTCTTCGTGGACGGAACGTTCAAGAGTTCGAGCGAGCGATTTCGACAGTTGTTAATGCTGTACTCCACGCCGACCTTAATATTTCTTAGGAGGAAAGCAACACAACTCCAGTTGTTTACACTTTGCTGCCAAATAAAAAACGACAAACACTAGAACGTCTTTTTAAAGCTATTAAAAGTAACGTGATTGGATGGAACCCTGCATTTCTTATGATGAACTTCGACATCGCCATCAAATAGTTCTGAGCACTATGGGACTTAACATCTATGGTCATCAGTCCCCTAGAACTTAGAACTACTTAAACCTAACTAACCTAAGGACAGCACACAACACCCAGCCATCACGAGGCAGAGAAAATCCCTGATCCCGCCGGGAATCGATCCCGAGAACCCGGGCGCATGAAGCGAGAACGCTACCGCACGACCACGAGCTGCGGACGACATCGCCATAGTCCAAGCGACTAACAGTTTGTTTCTTGGAACGGAGCTTACTGGTTGCAATTAGCATATTAATCAATGTTCGTGGAAACATGTTCAGTGTTGCGGCCTCGTTCCAGCCTATAAGGAAAACGAGGAAATACGCTGTCGCATAAACATGTATCCTGCTCTAGCACATCTTCCCCTGGAAATGTTCGACGATGCTTGGCTGCGTATGCAGGAGAGCACGCCTAAAAGCAAAAACATCAGGATTTTTATGATTATTTTGTGGACCAGTGGCTCGATAACGAAGACATTCCAAGAGAGATGTGGGACTGCAGTGGAAGGCACCACTGAACTAATAACACGTCAGAAAGATGGAGCCGAAGAATAAATACATTAATATCAAAAGATCATCCGAATGTTTAGCCACTAGCGAAAATTCTTTGAGAATATGCAGAGTAGCACGGCCACCATTATGACCCACAAACTGTAAACTTTGATGGGAGGAGAGGAAAAAAGTCAGCAAAGAAAACTGGCGAAACGATTGTGCAAAGGCTTAAAAGAAACTCCAGACCGATGGAAACTTAAAAACATTTGTGATTTGTGTGGCTTTCGCACAGAAGTTACATTGAGTAAGAAAACGTCAGAATCGTTGAAATATTCGTAAATATTGACAAGTAGTTTAATGTAAACATTGGCAATCTTGTAAATACTGTAAATGCTAGTGCTCCCTGGAAACGACACGAAGTCGGCTAAATGTATTTTGAAATTTGTATAATATTCTCTAATGATGACTGCCGCGCGGGGTTAGCCGAGCGGTCTGTGGCGCTACAGTCATGGACTGTGCGGCTAGTCCCGGCGGAGGTTCGAGTCCTCCCTCGGGCTTGGGTGTGTGTGTTTGTCCTTAGGATAATTTAGGTTAAGTAGTGTGTAAGCTTAGGGACTGATGACCTTAGCAGTTAAGTCCCACAAGATTTCACACACATTTGAACATTTGACAAATAAAAATCTTTTACTAGTGTAAATGTTCAGTTTCTGAAATGCCTTTGTAAATATGCGACATATGAAATAATATGATGACATATCTTAGATTTGATCGTATGCGGGGGGTCAGGGATTTTCTCTGCCTTGTGATGACTGGGTGTTGTGTGATGTCCTTAGGTTAGTTAGGTTTAAGTAGTTCTAAGTTCTAGGGGACTGATGACCATAGATGTTAAGTCCCATAGTGCTCAGAGCCAATTTGAACCAATTGATCTTATGCACTCTGTAGCACTTCAATGTTGGTTTCAAAGTAAGATTTTCGATTTTTTCTTTTAAGCAGAAATTTACCAGGGTATTAAGGGGCTGTTAATATTCATCCTACATGCAGGCCCTCTACCCACGAGGCTTCTGGAGAGTCCCCGAAGCTCGCTGAAGCGACTCTCTGGGAGAGGGGGGGGGGGGGGCGGCTCTCGGCTGCAAAGTGTTTACCACCCGACGTCGGCCCGTCAACAGCTTTCGTGGGACGCCAAGTCCCGTACCGTCCATCAGCAGGCACCTGGGCCGGCTATGTGCGCCTGCTGCTCAAGCTACAGCGTACGACAAGTGGAGAGTGCTAAGCGTTCGGTACTGCAGATGGACAGGAAGACACATTGCCTAGAATTAACGATGCCTCTTCCTTCATCTGCGTTTGCAGTACGGATGATTGCCGCTACGGGTAACTTAAGAACGAAGCGAGTGTATTGTTCGGCTTCTTTGGATTCACTGGTTTTGAGTCGCCGCCGTTGCTATTGTAGTGTCCAGTCTGAAGAAAGATTTGATACAACTCCCCACGCTGCTCTGTCCTACGCAAGCCTCTTCATCTCTGAAAAACTACTGCAACCGACATCAATTTGAAACTGCCTTTTTGTTTTTATTTTTGGTCATCAACGACTGGTTTGATGCGACCGCCACGAATTATTCTCCTGTGCCAATCTCTTCATCTCAGAGTAGCACTTGCAAGCCACGTCCTCAATTATTTGATGGATCTGTTCCAATCCCTATTTTCCATACATCCATTACATAATAAATGTTAAATTCTCTTACATAGAACCAATACAATTTCCTTCTCAACTTTGAATGTCGCAGCTAGTAGCCTTCAACCAATGTGCTTTGTGATAAATACATAAACGACAAAAGTAAGTATTATGCAGTAAACTTTACAACAAATATTCTGTTACCCAATGATTCAATAAGGTGTCATGCTGTCATCGTTCAGTGTGTTTTGTGTGGAGGAAATGAAGATCTGACGCTTAACTGAAAATACTGATAATTTAAATTTACTATATCTTTTAAACAACGTTTGTTATTTTGATGGTGCGCTTCTATATGTAATGTCGATTGTTAAGATCGACCAAAGCGTTCACATTTTAGTATTCAGGTCTTTGTTACAAAACTTGTTCATTTCCGCCGGCCGGGGTGGCCGAGCGGTTCTAGGCGCTACAGTCTGGAACCGCGCGACTGCCTCGGGCATGGATGTGTGTGATGTCCTTAGGTTAGTTAGGTTTAAGTAGTTCTAATTTCTAGGGGACTGATGACCTACAATTTCTGCCCTCTACAGCTTCCTCTAGTACCGTGGAAATCATTCCCTGAGGTCTTAACACGTGTCCTATTTAAAGACATTGCTTTCCCCGAAAGTCGATATTTTTTTTTCTTTGTTGCATTACCTTGTCATAGTACGTATGTATCATTTATTTCAACTGTGGTGTCACCGCGAGACACCACACTTGCTAGGTGGTAGCCTTTAAATCGGCCGCGGTCCGTTAGTATACGTCGGACCCGCGTGTGGGCACTATCAGTGATTGCAGACCGAGCACCGCCACACGGCAGGTCTAGTCTAGAGAGCCTCCATAACACTCGGCCCAGTTGTACAGCCGACTTTGCTAGCGATGGTTCACTGACTACATACGCTCTCATTTGCCGAGACGATAGTTAGCATAGCCTTCAGCTACGTCATTTGCTACTACCTAGCAAGGCGCCATTATCAGTTAATATTGACACTGTGAATCATGTACCGTCAAGAGCGACGTTCACCATTAATGGATTAAATTTAAGTATTTCACCAGCTACGTCCGTTTATTTCTAAATTCTAATTTCCTTGTTCTATTCCAGACCTCACGCCAGCCTGCGTGAGCTAAAACGCGTGCCTTTCGGCCTCCTCTAGTAACACGGTATTAGCTCTCCTGCCAAACACAACATCAACTATTCTTTATTTGTTAATAACTCACATTGTTTCTTCATTCATTTTGCTACTGTTTTATACTTTATATTGTACGAATAGGAATGTTCTGGTTCTATATGCTTTGTAAATCTTTGATTAGGCTAGGAGAAGTTCTGTGTCAGAGAGAGAGCAAACGACTATCGATAGAGAGCGTGCGAGCTGTTGAGGTACGTGGCCGGTTCGCGGGTGGAAAAACGTGGCAAAGTTTGCCGTGAAAGACGGTGATACGCGGAGGAACAAATGGCTTCAAAATGGTTCAAATGGCTCTGAGCACTATGGGACTTAATATCTGAGGTCATCAGTCCCCTAGAACTTAGAACTACTTAAGCCTAACTAACCTAAGAACATCACACACATCCATGCCCGAGGGAGGATTCGAACCTGCGACCGTAGTGGTCGCGCGGTTCCAGACTGAAGGGCCTAGAACCGCTCGGCCACACCGGCCGGCGCGGAGGAACAATTAATTACAGTGCGTCCGCTGTGTTAATAGGAGATCCTGCATTATTAAGTGAACAGTAAAACCTGAAAAGTATATCGAGTGTTTGCCGTGACGATTTTACAAACTGTGTGAAGTTGTGACAATTATCGATGAATCAGACACCATTGTCGTGGGGAGACACTAACTGTTAGAATTCTGTGAAAGCGGAACAAACCAAAATGTTAAGTAAAAGAATAGTGCTGTGATTTGATCATGAAACATTTATTATATCATCCAAACTATCTTAAAGACGACGACGTAAATTGAACTGATGTATAACGAACTGTTATAGTGATAAAAACGTGTGACTGTTTTCCTGTGGCAACACGGTGAAAGAACTGTGCGAAGTATTGGCATAACCGGATATATATCGTAAATACTAAAGACATTGCATAATTCTGAGCTACCCGCACCGCGTGATTAATAAACTTTTAATAATAAAACGTCGCGCGCGTAACAACAACGCACATACTGGAACTATTATTATCGCACCAGCTGATTCGACTACAACGGAGACGTGGAACACCGCCGTAACTGGAATGTTAATGGAACAGGAGGATCCATCATTATCTTCACGCCACGAACCAGGATTCACTTCACACATCGTCCGCGCGGACCACCGTGACGTCATCGCATTGCCTGCAGCAACACTTAAGACATTAAAAGAAAATTATAACGCTCTCTCTCATTTCAAAATTAAAGACAATTGCATTTAAATTAACTATTTTAAAAATACTGTCACAATAAATAAGTTCCAATAAATATTCTTTCCATTATTTCGCCTTGTTGACAGTGTTGAAAACCCGCCAAATTAAAGTTCAATTAATAATTTTCTTTCAAAATTCTTCTCAGACATTTTGCTGCTCATTATAATTTTATTTTAATGTTTGTTTGTAACTTCTTTTGGAGGGAATACATATTTTATTTTTTGTGTATTAAAAGTTAGCCGCCAGAAAATTACGTATATTACCAGCTGACACTTTCCACCATAACTGCTTGAAAACTGCACCTATTTTCTCATTGGCTGTCAGCTTCAAAACAAAATTACGTATTTCGTGGGCATCTAGCCGATGCGCGATGTCTATGTAGGCCCCTACAATAATTTGTTTTTACTTTTGCAGGCTTACTGGAATTATATTGACTGTAATTGTTCATTTGGGTCCCGTTAAATTGATTTATCGCATCAATATGATAATCGTACTGAATTACCTAATTTTTTTTCTTTTTAGTCCATGACTAACAGGGGTAATCAGATTCCTTGTATAGATCATGTTTTATTATTTAAAAACGTTTTTTATTAGAAGTAGAGAACCAGTTTCTTTACACTATCTGTCGCTTCCCCTTGTCAGTGTTTTCCACATTTTCATTTTCTCTGTTATTCTGCGCACAAGCTTCTCACTCCTTACCTTATCAGACTACCCAATTTTGAACATTCTTCTCTAGCACCTAGTCTCAAATGCTTCGCTTTTCTTTTCTTCACCTTTTCCCACAGTACATGCTTCACAACCGTACAATGCTGTGCTCCAAACGCGCAATCTCAGGAATATCTTCCTCAAATTAAGGCCTATTTTCATCCTAGTAGACCTCTCTTGGTCAGGAATTTCCTTCTTGCCAGCGCCAGTCTGCTTTGCACGTCCTCCTAGCTCCGTCCATATTCCATAACCTCGTATACTTAGTGACCATTAATCCTGATGATAAGTTTCTCCCTAAAATTACGAAATATGCAGCAACCAGTCGCAACATCATGTTTTATTTATTCACTTTTGCAAATCGACTTCAACTGATTAACAGACATCATCGGTGCTTTCAACCAATATGTGCCCTGAGTAGTAAATACAGTCTTCATTACTACTCAGGGCACATATTGGTTGAAAGCACCAATGATGGCTGTTAATCAGTTGAAATCGATTTGCAAAAGTGAATAAATAAAACATGATTTTGCGACTGGTTGCTGCATATTTGGTAATTTTATAGTTTACGGTCGCTGCGCAACTTGGGAACCACATGGAGCCCACCATTCATAAGTTTCTCCCTGTTCTCACTTGTGCTAGTTCTCATTACTTTCGCCCTTCTTCGATTTCTTCTCAATCCATATCCAGTACTCATTACACTGTTCATTTCATTAACATATCCTGTAATTCTTCTTTTTTTCACTAAAGATCAGAATGTCATCAACGACTCTTATCACTGATATCCTTTCGTCTTGATTTTAATCCCACTCTTGAACCTTTGTTTTATTTCCGTCATGGCATCTTCGATGCACACCACTGGCCATTAAAATTGCTGCACCACGAAGATGACGTGCTAGAGGCGCGAAATTTAACCGACAGGAAGAAGATGCTGTGACATTCAAATGATTAGCTTTTCAGAGCATTCTCACAAGGTTGGCGCCGGTGGCGACACCTACAAAGTGCTGACATGAGGAAAGTTTCCAACCGATTTCTCATACACTAACAGCAGTTGACCGGCGTCGCCTGGTGAAACGTTGTTGTGGTGCCTCGTGTAACGAGGAGAAATGTGTACCATCACGATTCCGGCTTTGTTAAAGGTCGGATTGTAGCCTATCGCGATTGCGGTTTATCCTATCGCGACATTGCTGCTCGCGTTGGTCGAGATCCAATGATTGTTAGTAGAATACGGAATCGGTGGGTCCAGGACGGTAATACGGAACGCCGTGATGGATCCCAACGGCCTCGTATCACTGGCAGTCGAGATGATAGGCATCTTATCCGCATGGCTGTAACGGATCGTGCAGCCACGTCTAGATCCCTGAGTCAACAGATGGGGACGATTGCAAGACGACAACCATCTGCACGAACAGTTCCACGACGTTTCCAGCAGCACTGACTATCAGCTGGGAGACCGTGGCTGCAGTTACCCTTGACGCTGCATCACAGGTAGGAGGGCCTGCGATGGTGTACTCAACGACGAACCTGGGTGCAGGAATGGCAAAACGTCATTTTTTCGGATGAATCCAGGTTCTGTTTAAATCATGATGGTCACATCCGTTTTTGGCGACATCGCGGTGAACGCATATTGGAAGCGTGTATTCGTCATCGCCATACTGGCGTATCACCCAGTGTGATGGTATGGGGTGCCATCGGTTACACGTCTCGGTCACCTCTTGTTCGCATTGACGGCGCTTTGAACGGTGGACGTTACATTTCAGATGTGTTACGACCCGTGGCTCTACCCTTCATTCGATTCCTGCGAAACCCTACATTTCAGCAGGATAATGCACGACCGCATGTTGCAGGTCCTGTACGGGCCTTTCTGGATACAGAAAATGTTCGACTGCTGCCCTGGCCAGCACATTCTCCAGATCTCTCACCAATTGAAAACGTCTAGTTAATGGTGGCCGAGCAACTGGCTCGTCACAATACGCCAGTTACTATTCTTGATGATCTGTGGTATCGTGTTGAAGCTGCATGGGCAGCTGTACGTGTACACGCCATCCAAGCTCTGTTTGACTCAATGCCCAGGCGTGTCGAGGCCGTTATTACGGCCAGAGGTGGTTGTTCTGGGTACTGATTTACCAGGATCTATGCACCGAAATTGCGTGAAAATGTAGTCACATGTCAGTTCTAGTATAATATATTTGTCCAATGAATACCCGTTTATCATCTGCATTTCTTCTTGGTGTAGCAATTTTAATGGCCAGTAAAGTATTAAATTAACAGTAGGAGCGGAAAGCCACGTCCGTCTCTTACACCATCTTTAATCCCAGCACTTCGTTCTTGGTCTTCCACTCTTATTATTCCCTCTTGACTCTTGTACATATTGGATATTACTCGTCTCCCTCTATAGCGTACCCCTATTTATCTCAAACATCTTGCACAATTTGACATTGACAAATCAAATGAACGTGTTTCAGTGTTTCTTTAGTTTGCTTCCTTTATCAACCGCAACGTCAGCGCTACCTCTGTGGAGCCTTTACCTTTCTTAGAGGCAAACTGCTCGTCACCTAACATGTCCTCAATTTTCTTTTCCATTCTTCTGTATATTACTCTTGTCACTGACTTCGATACATGACCTTTTAAGCTGGTCGCGCGATTATTCTCGCACTCGTATTCAGACGTTGCTCTCCATATGAAACTTTTACCCTTCCATTACTAAGAAATCCTCGATGCCTGAGAACGCATCCTTGCTTTGGTCAAGTTGAGCTATAAATTTCTTTCTTTCCCAAGTACATTTGGTTTCCTCATCTGGCCTTCAGTGTTCTTCTGTAGCACCACATTTCGAAACTTAGTTTTCTTTTCTTGTCCGGACTGCTGTCATGGGCTGTGTTTTCATGGAATGGACTGGACCATCCGGTCCAAGAGAACCGATCATTGACTCGAAATCGTTGTGTTCCATTTGCAGCCATTCATGGACTTCACGTTTGCAAACAACGACGGAACTTTTTAGGAAGATAATGCTCCATGCCACCGGTCCACAGTCGCTAGCGATTGGTTTGAAGAACATTCTGGGCGATTCGAGCGAATGATTTAGTCACCCAGATCGCCGGATGTGAGTCGCGTCGAATATTTATGGGACATTCGTGCACAAAATCCTGTACTGACGACACTTTCGCAACTGCAGACGGCTACAAAGTCAGCATGGCTCGATATTTCTGCAGCGGACTCCCAACGACTTTCTGAGTCCATACGACGTCGAGTTGCTGCACTCTGCCGAGCAAGACGAGGTCCAAATGGTTCAAATGGCTCTGAGCACTATGGGACTTAACAACTATGGTCATCAGTCCCCTAGAGCTTAGAACTACTTAAACCTAACTAACCTAAGGACAGCACACAACACCCAGCCATCACGAGGCAGAGAAAATCCCTGACCCCGCCGGGAATCAAACCCGGGAACCCGGGCGTGGGAAGCGAGAACGCTACCGCACGACCACGAGCTGCGGGAAAGAGGAGGTCCGACTCGACATTAACAAGTATTGAGGCGTAGCGCCTTCGCATCGCTCCTGTCACTTGTTAGGACAATATCGATATAGGCATGAGTCAGCGACAGATGTCACCAGCTGACATGGACCTGACAAGGCAACCTCCCCATCGCACCCCCCTCAGATTTAGTTATAAGTTGGCACAGTGGGTAGAGGTCTTGAAAAACTGAACACAGATCAATCGAGAAAGCAGGAAGAAGTTGTGTGGAACTATGAAAAAAATTAGTAAAATATACAAACTGAGTAGTCCATGCGCAAGATAGGCAACATCAAGGAGAATGTGAACTCAGGAACGCCGTGGTCCCGTGGTTAGCGTGAATAGCTGCGGTATGAGAGGTTCTACGTTCAAGTCTTCCCTCGAGTGAAAATTTTACTTTCTTTATTTTCGTAAAGTTATGATCTGTCCGTTCGTTCATTAACGTCTCTGTTCACTGTAGTAAGTTTAGTATCTGTGTTTTGCGACCGCACCGCAAAACCGTGCGATTAGTAGACGAAAGGACGTGCCTCTCCAATGGGAACGGAAAACATTTGATCGCAAGGTCATAGGTCAACCGATTCCTCCACAGGAAAACACATCTGATATATTCTATACGACACTGGTGACGGCATGTGCGTCACATGACAGGAATATGTTGTCGACCCATCTAACTTGTACACTTAGCGAATGGGTAAAAACATTCTTCTACCCTGCCCGATTTAGGTTTTCTTGTGGATGTCATAATGACTCCCAAAAAAGTGATGAAAACATAAGAGTTTGTCACATAAACTGAAAATAAAAAATAAAACTCTTCACTCGAGGGAAGACTTGAACCTAGGACCTTTCGTTCCGTAGCTGCTCTCGCTAACCACGGGACCACGGCGCTCCTTGACTTCCATTGTCCTTGATGTTGCGTATCATCGCATGGACTAGTCAGTTTGTATATTTTACTAATTTTTTTCATAGTTCCACACAACTTCTTCCTGTTTTCTCGATTGATCTGTGTTCAGTTTTTCAAGGCCTATCCACTGTGCCCACTTATAACTAAATCTGAGGGGGATGCGATGGGGAGGTTCCCTTGTGAGTTACAGAGCTGCACGTAGTTATACTAGTAGGCGGCAGAGGTCAGCAGTTGACGGACAGTGCTAACAGTCGTAGTCAAAACAACGTCGTAAACTTATGTTTGATTAATATTTAATATATCCGCATAATTATAATTGTTTTATATGTGTAGTAATTAGCAGTGTGAATGTTGTATGAGTGAAGAAGAACAAAAGAAAATGAAAATTGTTTTGTTTATTCACGAAGAACCAGTTAAACTATGCAGGGGATTTACTATAATTAAATGTGCAGTCAGTTTATGGTACTAATAAATCGTGAGTAGAACACAAATTAATCGGTAATTTCAGAAGGAGTAATTTTATTTTGATACTTTTCTAAATTAATTTATTTCGCAATTGCCATAGAAAGAAATGTTTTTCTATGATTGGTCATTGAAGTAAAGCGCGGGTTAGCGCTGGATAATACTGCAAACTGATTTGCTGTTTGTAATATCATCCAATCAGAAAAATGCAAGCTCGCGCCAGTCTACGCTGGGAACAAAGCCTTTGGTGTGATCTAGGGGGGTCGGGGCTGAGGGTTCGAACTAGTAACGTCTCATTGAAAGCAGCTCCGACGAAAGTACAGTAAAATCATGGGAAAATGGTAAATACGAGTTCGCGAAGTAGTACAAAGTGTATTTAAGTGAACGGTATAGTGGAAGTCGTGTGGAATTTCGGACGGAATATCAAAATGATTGCTTTTGACTGTTAGTTAAAACCGCGTGGCGTGTTGTGCGATCCAACAAGGAGACGGCACGGCGGTGGGATCGGAGATTTGCCCGCAATTTTGTGTGGTGAAAGAGGACCCCTAACACCTCAAGTGGTTAAAATATTAGGACGCACTACCTGGAAAATCGCGGGAAAAATCGATCCAAAGTTTCTTAGGTGCCTTATGAGTATAGAATGTTAGTACATTGCCGAGCCGCCTCTGTGTTTAGGGCTCGGATTCTTACGCCAGAGGTCTCGTGTTCGATTCCTTCTCTGGCACTTTTTTTTTCTTCTGTTTCATTTTCTTTGGTTATCCCACCAATTATTCAGAAAGTTTCCCAAACCTACATTACCTTTAACAAATTAGTTACATTATTGAATAAAAATTATTTTCTTTTTGTCCAACAACACGATTCATGGCGGTGGGTTTTCCATTTTTCATTGTAAAGTATATGAGAAGAAACATTGCCTTTTTAATCAGAATAACAAAGTCGATTGGGAAACATTGAATTTTTATACATACAATAATTATAAACAAGAACCGCAGTGGTAATTATCGTAAAAACAAACAAAGCAATAATTTTTGCGACATATTGCGCAACATATAAAAGCGGACTTTTTACAATCACAGGGCGTTTGCAATAAATCTGTAGACAAACATGCCCCATTAACATTTACGCAAATGTTTCGAGTTTCTGACAATTTTGAGGCAAACCAGGCATATTAAATCATGTCTCGGAATATTGGTGACGATAATTGATGGCGAATTATAGAATGAATTTTTATACAATCTTCCCGGGAATTAATTTCACGATTCTCCTGTAACAATGCGCTGCAATTTTGCAAGCAACAGAAGAAAAAAAAAGTGCCGGAGGAGGAATCGAACCCGAGACCACTGGCGTAAGGGACCGAGCGCTAACCATCTAGGCCAGACGGCGGCACGACAGTGGACTAACATTTTATGCTCATACGGCACCTAAGAAACTTCGGATCGATTTATCCCGGGATTTTCCGGGTAGTGCGTCCTAATATTTTAACCACGTGAGGGGTTAGGGGTCCTCTTTTACCACACAAAAGTGCGGACAAATCCCCGACCTCATGGTCGTGCCGTCTCCTTGTAAGACTGGAACACGTATTACGTGTAGAGCAGAGTGCACAACGTGTGTGATTGTGGTGTGCGTGTAAACTTTACATTGTGTTGCCACTTAGTACGGACTTGGCAGTATTAACTGTGATCTTTATCGTAAAAATACACCTGAAAATTTACATTGCCAAGTTAAAACTTTTATTTCAGTAGCTAGCCCCATCCCGTTTACCGGACAATTCTGTGCATGTTGCGACCTGCAATAGACAGTAATGGTCTAGTATTTTCTACTACAGCTTTTAGCTAGACAAATGAACATTGCTGGACACTGGCAGAGCGGTAAAAAGTAACGTGCCGCGCCGCAGTATCCTATGACTTTTGTCACTTCAGTATAATCTAAGATCACACCGACGATGGTTAACGGCATCGAAACGTGACGGAAACAATTTAAACAAAAAAACTGTTTTCGGCTACATGCGGTTGGCCCAGAGCGTTTCACAATGCTCTTTAAGCGCACGAAGTAATGGCTCAAGTTGATTCCGTATTTCTAGATTTCCGGAAAGCTTTTGACACCGTTCCTTACAAGGGACTTATAATCAAGGTGCGAGCCTATGGGGTATCGTCTCAGTTGTGCGACTGGATTCGTGATTTCCTGTCAGGAAGGTCGCAGTTCGTAATAATAGACGGCAAATTATGGAGTAAAACTGAAGTGATATCAGGTGTTCCCCAGGGAAGCGTCCTGGGACCTCTGCATTTCCTGATCTATATAAATGACGTGGGTGACAATCTGAGCAGTTCTCTTAGGTTGTTCGCAGATGATGCTGTAATTTACCGTCTAGTAAGGTCATCCGAAGACCACTATCAGTTGCAAAGCGATTTAGAAAAGAATTCTGTATGTGTGAGGTGATCCACATGAGTTCCAAAAGAAATCCATTGGAATTCGATTACTCGATAAATAGTGCAACTCTCAAGGCTGTCGATTCAACTAAGTACCTGGGTGTTAAAATTACGAACAACTTCAGTCGGAAAGACCACATAGATAATATTGTGGGGAAGGCGAGCCAAAGGTTGCGTTTCATTGGCAGGACACTTAGAAGATGCAACAAGTCCACTAAAGAGACAGCTTACACTACACTCGTTCGTCCTTTGTTAGAATATTGCTGCGCGGTGTGGGATCCTTACCAGATGGGATTGACGGAGGACATCGAAAGGGTGCAAAAAAGGGCAGCTCGTTTTGTATTATCACGTAATAGGGGAGAGAGTGTGGCAGATATGATACGCGAGTTGGGATCGAAGTCATTAAAGCAATGACGTTTTTCGTCGCGGCGAGATCTATTTACGAAATTTCAGTCACCAACTTTCTCTTCCGAATGCGAGAATATTTTGTTGAGTCCCAACCTACATAGGTAGGAATGATCATCAAAATAAAATAAGAGATATCGGAGCTCGAACAGAAAGGTTTAGGTGTTCGTTTTTTCCGCGCGCTGTTAGGGTGTGGAATGATAGATGAACCCTCTGCCAAGCACTTAAATGTGAATTGCAGAGTAATCATGTAGATGTAGATGTAAAAAATGTAATTTTTCGGAGAGGCCGCAGTGCAGTAAGCGCAGTGAGGAGGTATACGAAAATAATATGCTGCACGCGGTGGCGAAGCGTGTGCTCGCCGTGCCGCAGTAGCCGTGTCACGGCGGTTTCGCAAGATCACGCGGCCGCGCTGCCAGAGGCCGCGTGTAATTATAGAGCGGCGAGGTTGCCGGCCCGGTGCGGCCTGCGGCTGCTGCTGCTGTGGTGACACACATTTCGGGAGGCGCGGCTGCAGAGCCCTGCTGGGCACCGAACCCGGGCCGGCGAGTACCGTGACACCGAGACCTGGTCTCTGCCCGTCACGTGACACTGCTACATCCACAACGTATATCATTAAAACACAGTTCAATTTCGTTTCTGCCTCTGCCTTTTGTTTCTTAACAAATTTTTATGATGTTTCTCCGCTTTTCAAACACGACCTAGAGATGCAGACAAGTAACGTACACTACTGGCCATTAAAATTGCTACACCAAGAAGAAATGCAGATGATAAACGGGTATTCATTGGAAAAATATATTATACTAGAACTCACAAGTGATTACATTTTCACGCAATTTGGGTGCATAGATCCTGAGAAATCAGTACCCAGAACAACCACCTCTGGCCGTAATAACGGCCTTGATGCGCCTGGGCATTGAATCAAACAGACCTTGGATGGAGTGTACAGGTACAGCTGACCATGCAGCTTCAACACGATACCACAGTTCATCGAGAGTAGTCACTGGCGTATTGTGACGAGCCAGTTGCTCGGCCATACCCATACGTTTTTCAATTGGTGAGAGATCTGGAGAATGTGCTGGCCAGGCCAGCAGCCGGACATTTTCTACAGGACCTGCAACATGCGGTCTTGCATTATCCTGCTGAAATGTAGGGTTTCGCAGGGATCGAATGAAGGGTAGAGCCACGGGTCATAACACATATGAAATGTAACGTCCACTGTTCAAAGTGCCGTCAATGCGAACAAGAGGTGACCGAGACGTGCAACCAATGGCACTCCATACCATCACGCCGGGTGATACGCCAGTATGGCGATGACGAATACACGCTTCCAATGTGCGTTCACCGCGATGTCGCCGAACACGGATGCGACCATCATGATGCTGTAAACAGAACCTGGATTCATCCGAAGAAACGACGTTTTGCCATTCGTGCATCCAGGTTCGTCGTTGAGTACACCATCGCAGGCGCTCCTACCTGTGATGCAGCGTCAAGGGTAACCGCAGCCACGGTCTCCGAGCTGATAGTCCATGCTGCTGCAAACGTCGTCGAACTCTTCGTGCAGATGGTTGTTTACTTGCAAACGTCCCCATCTGTTGACTCAGGGATCGAGACGTGGCTGCACGATCCGTTACAGCCATGCGGATAAGATGCCTGTCATATCGACTGCTAGTGATACGAGGCCGTTGGGATCCAGCACGCCGTTCCGTATTACCCTCCTGAACCCACCGATTCCATATTCTGCTGACAGTCATTGGATCTGGACCAACGCGAGCAGCAATGTTTCGATACGATAAACCGCAATCGCGATAGGCTACAATCCGACCTTTATGAAAGTCGGAAACGTCATTTCTCCTCCTTACACGAGGCATCACAACAACGTTGCACCTGGCAACGCCGGTCAACTGCTGTTAGTGTATGAGAAATCGGTTGGAAACTTTCCTCATATCAGGACGTTGTAGGTGTCGCCACTGGCGCCAACCTTGTGTGAATGCTCTGAAAAGCTAATCATTTACATATCAGAGCATCTTCTTCTTGTCAGTTGAATTTCGCGTCTGTAGCGCGTCATCTTCGTGTTGTAGCAATTTTAATGGCCAGTAGTGGATATCATTAAAACACAGTTCAATTTCGTTTCTGTCTCTGCCTTTTCTTTCTTATCAAATTTTTATGATGTTTCTCCGCTTTTCAAACACGACTTAGAGATACAGACAAGTAGCGTAGTAAGCAAATGAGGCTAGATCACTACGGTACTAATGACCCACCCGCCCCGGGGTCTCACGGATAACACGGAAGTCTGTACGGAGGACGATTCGTCTGGCGTAGCGATGATACACTGTCGTCTCACCTTAGTGTGACCACCGGCTGACTTCCACGTGCCATAAACACTGGAGGATATACAGGGCGATATTTTCCACTGTGTACAAACTCTAGGGATCGATCGATGAGAGGACACGGAACAAAAAAGGTATAATGAACTTGTGTCCCGAAATGCTTGCTTTCCATGCTAGAGACCATTCATTTAATCATACGTTGTGACAGAGAGTAAGATGTAATACCCGCAGCACCATGCGGCCACACAGTGACGGTACGTGTTGAAAATGGTTTCCAGCTGCCTCAACGTATGCGTGTACGCGCCGTAGCATGTTCTATCCCACACGTTCACATCAGTCAGGCTGCATCCGATCACCGCCCAAGGCAGCACCAATACGCTGCTCCAGTGTTTCCACATCTGGAATGGACTCTGCATTCACAATACTGTTGACATGGCCTCATAACCAGATATCGCACATTCAGATAACTTCCGGGAATTCGGCCAGGTAACACTTTCAGCGACCGCCGATATTTCGGCGTCAGAACACCCCGCCATTTTCAAGGCAAACTGCAACGGACAGGTGGCGTACTTGCAAATTTAAAACCTCGGTTCTCGGACTGAAGCAGGAAAGATAACACACTGAACACTAGTGCCACCAAAGATGACCAAAGTCAGAGCTATCGTTAGTGAGACTATGAATTCGCAGGTGAGGTAGCATTGACTCTGTCCCTCTGTTTTTTGACGAGGGAGAGAGCCGGATTCCAAACAGAGTTTAAACAGAAACCTCCATACCTGTTAAAGAGGTTGCTCGCTAATTTAATCTCAACTGCTTCCTTAATAACAATGTCCCAATAGCTGGACGTGCATGCCAATATCTCGGTGTTATCATATAACATGGGGTGACCAGTATCCAAGCAATGTTCGGCAATAGCAGATCTATTTGGCTGCTGTAATCGTGTGTGCCGTTTATGCTCAGTACATCGGTCCTCCACGGTCCTGATAGTTTGACCGATATATGCCATGACGCAGCTACAAGGAATACGATATACACCCGCCTTACGCAGTCCAAGATTATCCTTAACGGAACTCAAAAGTGCTCTAATTTTAGATGGAGGTCGGAAAACACATTTCACATCGTATTTCCGTAAAATACGGCCGATCTTGTTGGACGTGTTTCCTACGTAAGGCAAAAGGGCAGTAGACTTAGGTGTTGACTCAGAATTATCATCAATCACCCGATGTACAGTTGGTCGATAGCGCAACGCACGTTCAATCTGTCTATCACTATAACCATTTTGACGAAATGTAACTTCAAGATGGGACAGCTCAGCTGGCAAAGTCTCAGCGTGAGAAACGACATGTGCCCTGTGTACCAAGGTACGAAGTACCCCTTCACGCTGAGCTGGATGGTGACAACTATTAGCCTGTAAGTACAAGTCGGTGTGAGTACGTTTCCTGTAGACTGCATGTCCCAACGATCCATCATCCTTGCTCCTAACCAACACGTCAAGAAAGGGAAGGCAACCATCCTCTTCCACCTCCATCGTAAAACGAATGTTCGGGTGGATCGAGTTAGAATGTTCTAGAAAGACATTCAAATTGTCCCTAACATGAGGCCAAACAACGAAGGTATCGTCAACGTATCTAAAGAAACAGGCGGGTTTCAAAGACGCCGACTCCAATGCACGTTCCTCGAAGTCTTCCATAAACAAAGTTGCGATCAAGGAGACAACTCCATCTGTCTGCTCGTAATACTGGTCATTAAATACAAAGTAAGTGGATGTCAACACATGCCGAAAGAAATTAGTTAATTCAGCACCAAACCTGGCCTCAATTAACCGCAACGAATCAGACAGAGGAACAAGAGTGAAGAGAGAGACCACATCGAAACTCACTAGCCGGCCGGTGTGGCCGTGCGGTTCTAGACGCTTCAGTTTGGAGCCGCGTGACCGCTACGGTCGCAGGTTGGAAACCTGCCTCGGGCATGGATATGTGTGATGTCCTTAGGTTAGTTAGGTTTAAGTAGTTCTAAATTCTAAGGGACTAATGACCTCAGATCTTGAGTCCCACAGTGCTCACAGCCATTTTTGAAACTGACTAAAATATCAGAGTCATTCAACCTCAGTGCCTCCAAACGACGTAAAAAATCAGCCGAGTTCCTGATAAGATGTTCACACCGACCTACTTATGGACTCAACAGAAAAGAAGATGCTTGGCTACACGATATGTCGGAGAGCTGATGTTACTCACTATAGGACGGAAAGGATCCCGTTCCTTGTGAACCTTCGGAAGGCCATATAACCTAGGGGGAACAGCACTATAGGTGTTAAGACTCTTGATAGTGTCCTGCGACAAACCATTTTTCTTCAGGAGGCTGTTGGTCTTTCTCTCAACACTTTTTGTGGGGTCAGCATCGATTCTGCGATACGCTGAATCAGATTGTAAACGTTGCATCTTTTGTACATAATCAGGTTCATTGAAAACAATGGTGGCATTGCCCTTGTTCGCAGGTAAAATAACAATACTAGGATCAACTTTGAGGGAGCGTAAAGCAGCCCTCCCTGCTGCTGTTACATTACTCTTGGGTGGACGAGCCCTAGTCAACACACGGCGTGTCTCCCTCCTAACCTCCTCTGCAGCGTCAGGAGGTAGTTTGCAAACTGCCTGTTCAGTTGAACTAATAAAATCAACTACCGGCAAATGTTCACATACACTGATCAGGCAGTGTTGGGAGGCGTGGAAGGAATACTGGTCCCAGAATATGATCGCCAATTATCCCGGCCCACACATTCCGGCTGCACCGATTCTGGTGATTCGATGTCACCGTACTATAGGGTATCTGCATACTACCTTACAGATGACTGTCATGAAAGTTGAAGACACCGCTCTGGGTACAGGTGACCTCATCCGTGAGTAGGATGGATCGCACAAATCCCGAAATCGTGGTTGCCTGGTGGACAAACCAGTGACAAAACAGCTCCCTATGTGAAAAGCCTGTTGCTAGTAAGCCCTGCACTGGCTGTGAGTGATAAGGGTAGTAACAATTGTCATGCAGAATGTTCCACACGGTCGACTAGCTTTCCCTGAACTGGCCTGGTACTGACAGGACGGTCAGCTTCCACAGAGTTAATGTGTCCGAAGATTTCGGGTACGTCCTTCGCCCTGATTTCCCGCTTCCTGTCTTAGAAAAACGGCGAAACACTGTTCCAAACATTGAATTCTTTGGTTGTTGACGGCGGTGGCAGGTCTCCCGATACAACGTTGCTGCCCGCCGCCCGTTGCCATTTGGCTTTCCGTAAGTAAACACCATGTAAGCAAGCTCTCGATTCGAATACGGGACCACTGTGTACAACGCTGTATCACATCCACTACGAGGTGAGTCAGCAACAGAAGTGAATCGGACACAAAATTACCAATTACTATGGCAGGAGAGGGCGCTAGGGCATGACGTAAGAGGAACCCTCTAGGAGGAAACCACGCCTACTGTAACTGTGGCTGCATGGTACAGCGCGTATTTGACCGTAGTCCCTGTAACAAATCAGTCTCTGGCATGGAAACCGTGCATTTCCGGACATAATTTCATTAGACCTTTTTTAAATCTATACTCGATGTTAACAAATTTCTCTTCTTCAGAAACGCTTTCCTTGCCATTGCCAGTCTACATTTTATATCCTCTCTACCTCGATCATCATCAGTTATTTTGCTCCCCAAATAGCAAAACTCCTTTACTACTTTAAGTGTCTCATTTCCTAACCTAATTCCGTCAGCATCACCCGACTTAATTCGACTAAATTCCATTATCTTCGTTTTGCTTTCATGCCCTGGGGAAAAATTACGGCTCTAGTTTCCCCTCGCTTTATAGCCTCTATAAACGTCTGATTCGCACCCTTACTTGGTACTGGCCATATTGTGAATAGGAAGATTGATGGAACCTACAACCACCTCTTTACAGATGCTGTCTACAGAAGGGGACAAAACGTATAGCAAGAAATGCATTATAGCAGTGTACAGTAACCCGGAATGTTTTATTATTAAATGTGACAGTTTTGACAGAGGACGATCACAGTTGGCAATTGAGATTCATGTTTTTCCAGGCCTTCCAGCATTTCTTCTTCCTTGTGGCTTATCTCTTTACCTATCCTCACTGATTCTGATATGTTTTTTTCGATTTTCTTCTGTAGTTGTCTACTTTTCCCACAGTGTTATAAGTTCTGTTGAACTACCATGTAAACGTATCCTTTATTCCTTCTTAAAAATCTCACTTCTGCTGTTTGGATCTTACTAACTTCTTTTTGTGGTTCAAATGGCTCTGAGCACTATGGGACTCAACATCTTAGGTCATAAGTCCCCTAGAACTTAGAACTACTTAAACCTAACTAACCTAAGGACATCACACACACCCATGCCCGAGGCAGGATTCGAACCTGCGACCGTAGCAGTCCCGCGGTTCCGGACTGCAGCGCCAGAACCGCTAGACCACCGCGGCCGGCTAACTTCATTTTGTGCAGGCAAACCTAGTCTCACTCCCAAATATTGTAACTTATGTTACTGTCAGTTTATAAATTTTCATTTTGGGTCCACTCCTTTTCTTGTGGTTCAATATTCTGTTTATAGTACCACATGTGTGTTCAAAAAGTTTAGTATTAGTTTGCTTATCTCTGTTGTAACTTACGCTGATGAGCAAAAACATTATGACCGCCTACTTAATAGCTTGTTTGTCCATCTTCAACGAAATACATAACTGACTCCGAGTATCTGGAACCCGATGGTTTGTTTGTAGTTTTGTGAAGGTATATTAGATGTCTACGCACAGGTCATGTAATTCGCGTAAATAAAGGGCAGCTAATTTTTGTAAGTGGTGAGACGCCCCATAGCGACCCAGATGTGTTCCATAGAATTTACATCAGACGAATTTGGTCGCCGAGACATCAACGTTGGTTCACTGTAATGCTCCTAAAACTACTTTAGCACGCTTCTGGCTCAGAGATTCGCACAGTTATACTGCTGAAACATGACGTCGCCGTCGGGTAAGAGGTCAAGTATGAGGAGATGTAGGCGGTTCGCAGCCATCAGCGTGTCTTCGATTACCACCACAGGCCCCATACAACAGCAGGAGAATGTCTCCCACAGCATAATACCGCTCCCACCAGCCTCCGTCCGTGGCGCTCTGCACGTTTCCAGCCGCCATTCATCTCGATGACGGCGTCCGTTGAGACGACCATCGACCTACTGTAGCAAATAAGTGATTCACCCGAAAAGCCGACACGTTTCCATTAGAGATGGGGGATCCGCTCTTGAACTAATTCATAGAGTTGAATCTTTCAAAGGAGTGAACAATCAGTGATTCAGAAAAAAAGAACGGTAGCTCCAAACGTTTCCCACGGCAGAGAGAGAGAGAGAGAGAGAGAGAGAGAGAGAGAGAGAGAGAGAGACGGAGCATATCAGCAGCGCCTCTGCTGGTCAGAGCACAGTGCACGCCACACAACACAGCCAGCGCCGGCCTTTGCCCTGCTTCTACCTTGGCTGCCTGCATTGTGCAGTGCTCCATAGGATTTTGTGTTTCACATATGCTGTGCCGTCTCTGTGCGTCGTCTGCCGCGTGCAGTGTCGCACTCTGTCGGCGATCGTTTCAGTCGCACGTCCTGCCCTCTGGGCAGCTGATGCGAGCAACAGGACAGAGAGCCACCTAGCGGATAACATAGGAACTACTTGCAACAACCTGCTCGCAAGGGAACGGACGATTTGTCTCGGAGCGGGTGAGTTCACCGCTCCCCCCCACCCTCGGAACTCGCCCGTTCAACGCTCACCCCACCGTCTCAACTCTAGCCAGAGCGTTGAGCAAAGCGACTCAGGTGTCACTCTGGTCTCTGCGGTCTCAGCTCACGCAGTAATACAGCTCGCGGCTCGACCTACTCGACTCAGCGCCTCTGCATCGGAGTTCGTCCCTACTGGATATTGTTCTTCATAGTAATACCGCTATGTATATTACATTATTATGTTATGTATACATCAATTGTTTTTATTTTATTTTTATTTGTTTAAACTGATTAGATTAGGTTCCTGACGACTCCTCTCACTATAGGATTTTTATTATGGACACTCGAATTTACGCTTTAATTACGAGCGAACCGATAAATGTATCGCAAAATGTGATACACCAATATTTTCCTTGTTTTATTCTGCGTAAGGCTATATGCAGCACTTTCGTTTTACAGTCAAATTTATATTTTGCGATTTTAGGCGTCTTCAGAAGGAAACGTTCACTTTAAAAATATATGGCTTGCGATGTATTTGTATGAGGTTAATGAAATTTTAATACATTATAGCCAAATATATTGCTAATGTAAATCTCAAGTTACGAAATTTTCCGATCACCCAAAAAACCACGATAGTGCAAAATAAATCAATAATCAAAAACTTTGTCATATCGTGGAAATTTCAATAAACAATACAAAATTCTTACTCATTATCTGTGTTCAAGATCAAAATACAGGTATAGTACTGGAATAAACCAAGTTCAAAGGGCAATGTGCCTTCCATTTATTTTCTACTGTAAATGAGTGGTGAGTCATGAAAAAGAGCTAATTCATTTCAGGGAGTGAACAGTTCTGATCCAATCTCTGAAAAGAACAGTTTTGCCCATCTCTAGTTTCCATTGATTAACGGTCGAATTCCGATGGTCCAAAGCACAGTGCCATCGTAACTGACGATGTCGTTGGGTCAACATGTGAACACATAAGAGTGCTCTGCTGCGGAGCTCCACGTTCGACAATGCACGATGAACGGTGTGCTCCGAAATACTTGTGCATGCGCCAACATTGTGCTGTTTCGGCAGAGGTGCCACAGGTCACCATCTACAGGGTGAAAAGTATTTAAACCGACAAACTCTGGGAGGTTGAAGGGGACATCAAAACAAATATTTTTCCCTAATGTCGTTTTTTCCTACGAGGATTATGTAAACCGTTGGAGTCCGTATTGCGCTCTTCAGTTGATAGAGACCGTATTACGATCTTCAGTTGTTAGAGGGCGTATTACGCTCTTCAGTTATAGACAACTGCTGTCCACCAGTGTAGCAGTGCATTGTCTCTGTTTACTAATGGAGCGATACACCTGGAGTGAGTACACTGATATGGTTGGTGCGTACTACGTAGCGCACCACAACGGACGAGCTGCACAGCGGGTTTATTAACAACAATATCCGAATCGGCGTATCCCGCATCATACGACCTTTGCTGCTGTGTACCAACGTCTGTGTGAGACCGGGTCATTTACCAGATTACCTGGACAGGGATGCCGTCACACGGTAAGAATTTGAGGAAGCTGTCTTGCAGCATGTGAAGCGGGATCCTTCAATCAATACTCGTGCAGTTACACGTAACATGGGAACGATCAGACTAATGTAAGAACAGTCCTTCGAGAGCAATTTTTACGTCCATTTCACTTACAGCGTGTCCACAACCTGGAACCAGATTATTATCCACCCAGAGTCCAGTTTTCGCAGTGGTACCTGGAACAGTGTGAAATGCATCCTAGATCTCCATCCTCTGTGTTGTTTACCGATGAAGCAACGTTCGGGCGTGATGGAGTCTTCAACATGCACAATTTGCATGTTTGGAGTGAGGATAAACCACATGCCGCAGTTACTAGCGCTCATCAAGTGCTGTTCTTCGTAAATGTGTGGGTCGGTGTTGTTGGAGACTGTTTAATTGTGCCGTATCTGCTACCTAGTTGTTGTCTCTTGGTCATAAAAAAATGGAAAAGTGTTTTTTGGTTTAATTAATTTGCCGCCAGAGAAATCTTGCTCTACCGGTTTAAATACTCCTCATAGGAAAAAATGACATTAGGGAGAAATATCTGTTTTGATGTCCCCTACAACCTCCCAGAGTTTCTCGGTTTAAATACTTTACAGAGCAGACAAGGCTCCACACCCCACGCTCTGTGAAGAGTCATTGACGTCCAACCGTTTACCGCCTGGTGGTAGTTTCACTGTCCTTCTACCTCTTTCCGTAGATGCTCACGACAGTAGCACGTGAACATTCGACCGTCTTCGCCGTTTTCGAGAGACTCGTTCACAGGCTCTGCTTAATAACTGTGTGCCGTATGTTAAACTCGCTTATCGCAATGAGTTCCCCCATTTGCAGCCCACATCTTCGCTAGGGTTATCCCCGTCCGTATCTGCTGCGCTTACGTACTTTTGTTACCGCGTCACGTGCCCACACAACACCACCAAGCGGTATCCAACGTTGCATGGGCAGTGGTCATAATGTTTTGCCTGATCAGTGAACGTGAACATTGCAAAAAATGAACCATCAGTTGTTTATATGAAGATAATAAGTGTTCTCGAAACAACAGAAATGGCTCTGAGCACTATGGGACTTAACTTCTGAGGTCATCAGTTCCCTAGAACTTAGATCTACTTAAACCTAACTAGCCTAAGGACATCACACACATCCATGCCCGAGGCAGGATTCGAACCTGCAACCGTAGCGGTAGAGCGGTTCCAGACTGTAGCGCCTAGAACCGTTGGGCCACTTCGGCCGGCGTCGAAAGAACAGATACCATTGGTGACCGTGCAGCTTCTCTAGAATAAATGATAATTAATTGAAACCCTCAGGTGCCGACAGGTGTTGTTGATATACTTCGATGGGGACAGCTGGAAACGTGTGCCCCGAGCGGGACTCAAACCTATTCATCTGTGGCCTCGGTGGCTCAGATGGATAGAGCGTCTCCCATGTAAGCGGGAAATCATGGGTTCGAGTCCCGGTCGGGGCACACATTTTCAGCTTTCCCCATCGAGGTATATCAACAACACCTGTCGGCACCTGAGGGTTTCAATTACTTAATCATCCATCAATTCTTAGTTTAAAGGATTATAACATCCTTGGCATTACAGTGCTATTTAATTTTTTTCTTTTTATATCTGTGTTGTTTTGTTACTAACCCAATGCTTCTGGCACTGCGAATAACAATTTTAAACATAACAATTGAATATACAGGGTGTTACAAAAAGGTACGGCCAAACTTTCAGGAAACATTCCTCACACACAAAGAAAGAAAATATGTTATGTGGACATGTGTCCGGAAACGCTTACTTTCCATGTTAGAGCTCATTTTATTACTTCTCTTCAAATCACATTAATCATGGAATGGAAACACACAGCGACAGAACGTACCAGCGTGACTTCAAACACTTTGTCACAGGAAATGTTCAAAATGTCCTCCGTTAGCGAGGATACATGCATCCACTCTCCGTCGCATGGAATCCCTGATGCGCTGATGCAGCCCTGGAGAATGGCGTATTGTATCACAGCCGTCCACAATACGAGCACGAAGAGGCTCTACATTTGGTACCGGGGTTGCGTAGACAAGAGCTTTCAAATGCCCCCATAAATGGAAGTCAAGAGGGTTGAGGTCAGGAGAGCGTGGAGGCCACGGAACTGGTCCGCCTCTACCAATCCATCGGTCACCGAATCTGTTGTTGAGAAGCGTACGAACACTTCGACTGAAATGTGCAGGAGTTCCATCGTGCATGAACCACATGTTGTGTCGTACTTGTAAAGGCACATGTTCTAGCAGCACATACATCCCGTATGAAATCATGATAACGCGCTCCACTGAGCGTAGGTGGAAGAACATGGGGCGCAATCAAGACATCACCAACAATGCCTGCCCAAACGTTCACAGAAAATCTGTGTTGATGACGTGATTGCAGAATTGCGTGTGGATTCTCGTCAGCCCACACATCTTGATTGTGAAAATTTACAATTTGATCACGTTGGAATGAAGCCTCATCCGTAAAGAGAACATTTGCACTAAAATGAGGATTGACACATTGTCGGATGAACCATTCGCAGAAGTGTACCCGTGGAGGCCAATCAGCTGCTGATAGTGCCTGCACACGCTGTACATGGTACGGAAACAACTGGTTCTCCCGTAGCACTCTCCATACAGTGACGTGGTCAACGTTACCTTGTACAGCAGCAACTTCTCTGACGCTGACATTAGGGTTATCGTCAAATGCACGAAGAATTGCCTCGTCCATTGCAGGTGTCCTCGTCGTTCTAGGTCTTCCCCAGTCGCAAGTCGTAGGCTGGAACGTTCCGTGCTCCCTAAGACGCCGATCAATTGCTTCGACCGTCTTCCTGTCGGGACACCTTCGTTCTGGAAATCTGTCTCGATACAAACGTACCGCGCCACGGCTATTGCCCCGTGCTAATCCATACATCAAATGGGCATCTGCCAACTCCGCATTTGTAAACATTGCACGGACTGCAAAACCACGTTCGTGATGAACGTACTGATGTGCTTGATGCTAGTACTGTAGAGCAATGAGTCGCATGTCAACACAAGCACCGAAGACATTACCTTCCTTCAATTGGGCCAACTGGCGGTGAATCGAAGAAATACAGTACATACTGACGAAACTAAAATGAGCTCTAACATGGAAATTAATCGTTTCCGGACACATGTCCACATAACATCTTTTCTTTGTTTGTGTGTGAAGAATGTTTCCTGAAAGTTTGGCAGTACCTTTTTGTAACACCGTGTATACTTTTAGAAAGCAGCTGATGATATTAAAACACATATCTTTGATCAGGGAATGTTGCGGGCGCTAAAAGACGTGACTGTTGAGGCTAACGAAGAGCCGCCACCCGCGGCGTACCCTGCTGACCTGGGGCGCGCTTTCAGGGTCGCCGTTGCTGGGAGACCCGGCCTGCTGTGAAGGCCGCCGCAGCCGCTATTCCGGGCCGGCGGCTCCGAACCCCGTGAGGTCAGTGCGCCGACCGCGGCAAACGCTTCAGATCCCGCCTTTGAAACCGCGGCCACAGTGGTCGAGGTATAGCTGGACTGACCCGCAAGTAACGCGGCACACTGGCGTTGTCACACGTGACATCACCATTAAAATAAGAAGACTGCCGTGGGCAGGGCACGTGGTCAGAGTGGAACAAGACAGACCGTGTGTAATCTCCCCACGGAAAATTACCCTCTACCACGCACCAATTAATCATTGTCAATCAAACCATCCACATTTATTTACTTTGGAAAAGTATCTGATCTGATTTTCTAGTAACATATGCGGCGACAGCTCGTCGACGCCAAAGTATTTTCTAGTACGTTTATTCTTTGGAATAACAGAGATACATGTATATAGATTCTCCAAGGTTGTGAGACGGGTAACGAGGACAGCTTCGGAAGTATCTGTTGAAAGATTGACGGGTTTCTAAAAGAGACATATTTGCTTTTCTTCTCGCTAAAGCGAGCAATTAACATTTGTGCCACTAGCGGGTTGTTTGAAGAGAAAGAAACTGTAACGGAAAATAATTCAGACCTGGAACCAACAGAGATCTGGACGTGTAATGGAGATGGATTGAATATACAATTTCCTTCATAAATAAGGTTTGTGACCCCTTTTATTCTGGAGTGAATGAACGAATGAGTTCTTTGTCTGAATCATTGATGATCGCGTTGGCCCTGTAATAAGTGGGGAAGTTTCAGCTGTGTCGAAGAGAGCCTGCAATCACCGAGTCTTTGTTAAATCGTCCAAAAAGGCTTCGTACACATCTGGAATTCGAAATCTTTCGTAACAGGAACGAATTGTTCAAACGATGGATTTTCCCAACTGAATGCAGCGCTTAACAATAATAATAAATGTAAAGATCTCTTTCTGCAAGCCAGCCGCTGAATACTAAGACGAGGGGCTCCACCAGAGAGTCTATTTGGCTGATTTCACGTAATGAAATATTATATCAAAAACTGTACATAGATAAAGGGGAGAGAGCGAGAGAGAGAGAGAATGAAAATTAGAGAAAATACTAATAATCCTCCATTAGTCTAATTTTTCGCCTGTCTTATCACGGATCAGCCTAAAGACAAATTTGGGAGGCCCTTACTTTACTGTATAGATTTATGTGTGAAAGTGAAGGGATCTTAAAGGCAACAGATACACGTCTATACAGACAAGACATTACACAAAGTTAGCGGCAAGCTGCATGCACTCATCATTCAGCATCTATTAATCTTCTTACATTAATACATTATACGTGGAAGAGGATTTTTGATGGCGAGGCTGGAGGCAGACGGCGGAGGGGACACCTCAGGAAGAGATGGGTGGATGGAGTTGAAGAAGACACGAAAAAGCTGGGTGTCAGAGGATGGAGACGGAAAACCACGGATCGGATAGAATGGCAGGGCCCTTCAAGGGCTGTAGAGCCGAGGAATAAGTAAGTAGAAGAAAGAAGTCCTCCGAAATAAGAGTGATTTCAGGTGTGCCGCAGGGGAGTGTCGTAGGACCGTTGCTATTCACAATATACATAAATGACCTTGTGGATGATGTCGGAAGTTCACTGAGGCTTTTTGCGGACCATGCCGTGGTATATCGAGAGGTTGTAACACTGGAAAATTGTACTGAAATGCGGGAGGATCTGCAGCGAATTGACGCATGGTGCAGGGAATGGCAATTGAATCTCAAAGTACACAAGTGTAATGTGCTGCGAATACATAGAAAGAAAGATCCCTTATCATTTAGCTACAATATAGCAGGTCAGCAACTGGAAGCAGTTGATTACATAATTTATCTGGGAGTAGACATTAGGAGTGATTTAAAATGGAATCACCATATAAAAGTATTCGTCGGTAAAGCAGATGCCAGACTGACATTCAATGGAAGAATCCTAAGGAAATGCAGTCGGAAAACAAAGGAAGTAGGTTACAGTACACTTGTTCGCCCACTGCTTGAATACTGCTCAGCAGTGTGGGATCCGTACCAGATAGGGTTGATAGAAGAGATAGAGAAGATCCAACGGAGAGCAGCGCGCTTCGTTACAGGATCATTTAGTAATCGCGAAAGCGTTACGGACATGATAGATTAGCTCAAGTGGAAGACTCTGCAGTAGAGACGCTCAGTAGCTCGGTACGGGCTTTTGTTGAAGTTTCCAGAACGTATCTTCACCGAGGAGTCAAGCAGTATATTGCTCCCTCCTACGTATATCTCGTGAAGAGACCATGAGGATAAAATCCGAGAGATTAGAGCCCACACAAGAGGCATACCGACAATCCTTCTTTCCACGAACAATACGAGGCTAGAATAGAAAGGAGAACCGATAGAGGTACTCAAGGTACCCTCCGCCACACACCGTCATGGGGCTTGCGGAGTATGGATGTAGATGTAGATGTAGAAGTATCACGCCAGCCGTGGACAGGACCGACTGGGGGATTGAGTTTGGACAAGCTATCGCTCCAGAATGAAATTTTCACTCTGTAGCGGATTGTGCGCTGATATGAAACTTCCTGGTAGATTAAAGCCGTGTACCGCACCGAGACGAAATCGGGGCCTCTTTGCCTTTCGCGGGCAAGTGCTCTACCGACTGAGCTACCCAACCACGATTCCTCACAGTTTTACTTCCACCAGTACCTCGTCTCCTACCTCCAAGTTTGAGTCTATCAATGCAATACCACACTGAAGCGTTCTCAAGATAATCTTGTCACAGGCCGTACGTATATCTGCACCTATACTCACCAAACTGACGTGATGTGGATGCCGGAGGAAACATCCCTGTATACCATAAGTAGAATTTCTTGCAATTCGATTCGTGTATGGAGTGCGGGAAAACTGACTATTTAAATGTCTCTGTGCCTGCTGTAATTAGTTTAATCTTGTCATCACGATACGGTATGGCGATACATAGGAGCGCGTGGTGTAGTCTTAGATTCTTCATTTAGTACTGGTTCTTGAACCTTAGTGAAGTTGGCTTTCATGCGATAGACAAGCATAGACAGGTTCAGGATTTTTCGTAATCTCCGTGACATTTTCCCATGGATCAAACAGCCTGTCATCATACACTCCTGGAAATGGAAAAAAGAACACATTGACACCGGTGTGACAGACCCACCATACTTGCTCCGGACACTGCGAGAGGGCTGTACAAGCAATGATCACACGCACGGCACAGCGGACACACCAGGAACCGCGGTGTTGGCCGTCGAATGGCGCTAGCTGCGCAGCATTTGTGCACCGCCGCCGTCAGTGTCAGCCAGTTTGCCGTGGCATACGGAGCTCCATCGCGGTCTTTAACACTGGTAGCATGCCGCGACGGCGTGGACGTGAACCGTATGTGCAGTTGACGGACTTTGAGCGAGGGCGTATAGCGGGCATGCGGGAGGCCGGGTGGACGTACCGCCGAATTGCTCAACACGTGGGGCGTGAGGTCTCCACAGTACATCGATGTTGTCGCCAGTCGTCGGCGGAAGGTGCACGTGCCCGTCGACCTGGGACCGGACTGCAGCGACGCACGGATGCACGCCAAGACCGTAGGATCCTACGCAGTGCCGTAGGGGACCGCACCGCCACTTCCCAGCAAATTAGGGACACTGTTGCTCCTGGGGTATCGGCGAGGACCATTCGCAACCGTCTCCATGAAGCTGGGCTACGGTCCCGCACACCGTTAGGCCGTCTTCCGCTCACGCCCCAACATCGTGCAGCCCGCCTCCAGTGGTGTCGCGATAGGCGTGAATGGAGGGACGAATGGAGACGTGTCGTCTTCAGCGATGAGAGTCGCTTCTGCCTTGGTGCCAATGATGGTCGTATGCGTGTTTGGCGCCGTGCAGGTGAGCGCCACAATCAGGACTGCATACGACCGAGGCACACAGGGCCAACACCCGGCATCATGGTGTGGGGAGCGATCCCCTACACTGGCCGTACACCACTGGTGATCGTCGAGGGGACACTGATTAGTGCACGGTGCATCCAAACCGTCATCGAACCCATCGTTCTACCATTCCTAGACCGGCAAGGGAACTTGCTGTTCCAACAGGACAATACACGTCCGCATGTATCCCGTGCCACCCAACGTGCTCTAGAAGGTGTAAGTCAACTACCCTGGCCAGCAAGATCTCCGGATCTGTCCCCCATTGAGCATGTTTGGGACTGGATGAAGCGTCGTCTCACGCGGTCTGCACGTCCAGCACGAACGCTGGTCCAACTGAGGCGCCAGGTGGAAATGGCATGGCAAGCCGTTCCACAGGACTACATCCAGCATCTCTACGATCGTCTCCATGGGAGAATAGCAGCCTACATTGCTGCGAAAGGTGGATATACACTGTACTAGTGCCGACATTGTGCATGCTCTGTTGCCTGTGTCTATGTGCCTGTGGTTCTGTCAGTGTGATCATGTGATGTATCTGACCCCAGGAATGTGTCAATAAAGTTTCCCCTTCCTGGGACAATGAATTCACGGTGTTCTTATTTCAATTTCCAGGAGTGTACATGCTGCCCTACCTTGATTCAGTAACCCCTGTTAGCCGTGCCTGGTACTACTGTATTTCAGGCGGTCTGCGACTTCCTGCACTAGAGCTGTGTCTGCATGGTTGCGTACTCGCAGGCGTAAACATCTTAACAGCAGTATGTCTATGGACTGCCTTACGGACGGGGCCAACGCTGCCACATGCTGCCAACGTAGCTGCACTACTTTACTACGCCAGCCGTGTGCTCTGTACTGAAGCGAGATTGTATTCATCTGCTTGTCGTTTACTTAGGCTCTGGAGGGCCCGAGGACAGCGAGTTGGCTTCGAGTCAGCATCGAGTTGCCCTCTAGTCGGCACCGAGTTGCTTTCCAGTCAACATCGAGCTGTCACCGAGTTCTCTACATTGACCCACTTCCACCCTGCAGGCCAGCGCCCCTCAAATGGGCTTAAAATGTTGGAATTTGTGACCAAGTGACCAGTAGTGCACTTGTACATTTTATATTGACATTCTTCACAGGAGTTAGAACTGTATTTACTGTAATTGCAATACATGTCGTGACTTTGATTAGTTTTGTCACTCTGTAATTGTGTAGCTAACTTAGTTAACTCAGACAACTTTCGCATGCAATACACAAAATGGTGTGTTCTGCAGGCAATATCTTTTACATATTGACTGCATTTTCCCAGTGTCCTACGTGTGAATCGCAGTTTTCTACCTTTCTTAACAACAAATGAGCCGACGTGGTCATCCAGTTTCATATCCGCACATATTGGTACACTCCGGTACTTGTATGAGTTGACCGAACCCAACTATGGCTCACTGATATTTTTTTCATTCTACCAAGTATACCGTTTTACATATCTGAACCTTTTAACTAATTGCAGTCCTTTGCACCACATTAGAATTTTATCAAGCTCTCACACTGAATATTTGTGCTGCTCTTTTCAGACAGCACATCACAGATGACTGCATGACCTGCGAAACGTCTGACGTTGCTATTAATATAGCCTGTCTTTCAAAACGGCTCACATCACTCTGTGACACACTGTAGCTTTTCTAGGTGTACTTTGAGCTCTGAAGTATGTGAGGCATATAATGTTGTCACAAGGCATTAGTACGATCTGAGTGGCCTGAATGCAACAGAAATGGTGAGTCTATCCAATACGCCAGGCTTAACAGAATTCGGGACTATACTGACCTCTTACCTACAGGCAGAACATAACACTTCGCTATCCTGGACAGAAATTGATAGAGAAATGCTATCCATATTTTCGGTGATTAGATGATACCTATGAACAATTTTATTCCGATAAAAACTACAGTACTGTGGAGTCATCTGAGAACTGAATATCGCTCTTCGGCAAAGGGTAGTAACTATCTCTCAGTTTAAGGAAATATAAAACAGCGAGCTTCACGAAAAGCGGGCGTGTAGCGGTCTTGGTCACATGGTCGAACAACCGAAGACAACCCCGTGGCTTGCAACCACTGCGTTACCTCACTGGCGATTGCTGGTCTTCGGAGTCTTTCATCACGGCACTTCAGCCGAGAAATGGCGGACCTCGAGGGCTTGTGGCGGAATCCAGAACCGCGATCAACCGTACAAGCTCGTCTATGTATACTCTGCAGCCAAAGTTATGGTATGAGGCGGAGGGTATTTCATGCGCAATTTGTTCCTTTGCAGTTCCATTCGCGAATGGCCACCATGGAGAAAAACTATGTGTAAGCCTCCATCCTAGTTGGGAGAATTCTCTGGCTTAATCGTCACGGTTTTCTCGCGACGTGTATTTTGGACGATGCAATATGCTGATTCTTCGACGAAGGTACCATATCAAAGTTCTGACAGTAAATTATACCTTCACAGGCGATGTGTTTTTCTGCCACTGGAGTTGTACGAGTTGTCACGCTTTGACACTTTCGCGACCAAAATAGTGCTGCTCTTCTTTGGATCTCGCCTGTTCTTTCTGCTAATCCTGCTGATAAGTGTCCCAGACTGTCGAGCAGTACTGTATTGGTCGACCGAAGGTTTTGTAAGCCGCCTCCGCCGCGTGTGGACTGCACGTACTGTGGACTGTCCCAATGAATCTTCACTGACAACTTAGAAGAACTGCGGTTTCTACAGGCCGGCACATAATGTGAGCCACCTGGTGTTTTTTGAGTCTGCAGATAGCGAACGCATGCGGTGCTTGGAATAAAGCGCAGCCTCCAGTTTAATATTTGCAAGAGCTTAAGAGTGGTGTGGATGCTGACTTTTACTGAAGGTGGTGAACGGTGTAATTTTCAACATTGATTTATACCACGGGTTCCGAACAAAATTTTCTCGAGGACCCCCTCAACGAGCATGATTGGTACCTTGTCATATCACAGTACCAAGTACCTAAAAAAGCCAAATTAATAGTCTTTTTCTACGTTTTCTATTTTTGATACTTGGTACGTTTGGTACTTCCTCTTCATCTGTAGGCCTTTCTCGTTTTAACAAACGCGAACTGTAGCTTCCGCGGAAAAGGACGGTTTACAAACACTACTGTTATAATGCAGAATATTGAATATGTAAACAACACGGCCTGTGAAAGCACTGGCAATAAATTAACAATGGCCGATTGTCGTCTGAAACGCGAGTTTCTGTGTAAAGTGACTGTCAGTTGTCAGCTCCAAAGAGGCAGCGCGCGCAGTCTGACGTCATACACGAGAAATATTTGCGCTAGGGTGTGCTAGTGTCAGTTGGCTCCAGGAAGACGCTAGACGCAAAAATTAGCGTTCGCTAAAGCTCTGCTCATGCAGGAAGCGGCCAGAACAAAAAATCTGTTATCATACGAAATACACTTAACATATTTTTTTATTCTAATAGCATCATGCGGAACCCTCTGGCATAGCTCGTGGACCCCTGGGGGTCCGCGGACCACCTGTTGGGAACCACTGATTTGTATTGTTAAATGTAAGAAGTAGCAATGTCGTGTCACTACTAATATTTAAATAGTGTAATTTAGACTGTATTGTAATGTAAGTAGGCTGTTTAGGTTCTTACATTGGTAACGCCACGTAGCGCTCTGTATGAAAATCACTGGCTGTGCTGTGTGCAGTCTGTGGCTAGTTTGCATTGTTGTCTTCCATTGTAGTGTTGGGCAGCTGGATGTGAACAGCGAGTAGCGTTGCGCAGTTGGAGGTGAACCGGCAGCAGTGGTGGATGTGGGGACAGAGATGGCGGAGTTTTGAAATTTGTAATGCTGGATATTATGAACTGCTATGTACTCGTATATTATGATTTTTCAACACTATTAAGGTAAATACATTGTTTGTTCTCTATCAAAATCTTTCATTTGCTAACTATGCCTATCAGTAGTTAGTGCCTTCCGTAGTTTGAATCTTTTATTTAGTTGGCAGTAGTGGCGCTCGCTGTATTGCAGTAGTTCGAGTAACCAAGATTTTTGTGAGGTAAGCGATTTGTGAAAGGCATAGGTTAATGTTAGTCAGGGCCATTCTTTTGTAGGGATTTCTGAAAGTCAGATTGCGTTGCGCTAAAAATATTGTGTGTCAGTTTAAGGACAGTCATGTATAATTTTTCTAAGGGGATGTTTCAGTAATTCTGAAATCCTTCTACTTTCCTCGACTGATAATACGTGTGCCAACAATACCCCGAAGAAGGCAGCGAAGCCGACATAAAACGAGCTAAGGGCAAGACTGCTTTCAGGTTAACACAAAATTACAAATATGACCGGAAATGTAGCCACCCTCCTGGAAAGTGTACGTGACGCCCCCGTCGGTGGCTGGTGTAGCCTAGAGAAGCAGTAGCGGCAGCAGCCCGGTCCCCCCTACCTGGAGCCGGCGTTGTTGTCGATGAGCTGCTCGTGCGCGGGCGCCTCTACGATGGCCGTGGTGACGGTCGTGTTGGCGGCCGGCGGCTGGTCGCGGTCGTGCTCCTGGTCGTCGCTGAGGTCCTGCTTGAGCTCCAGCGTGTCTCCAGAGTCCTCGGACTGCGACTGCGCCGGCGGCTGGGGGGCGTGGCCGTTGCTCAGCGCGCCGCTGCCCGCCTGCGGATCACACACCGGCCAGCTCAGATGGACAGAGATTCATCTACAGGCGGGGCTGCGAGATGTTGGGAGGGTTCTGGACAGTGCTACATGGGAACTAACAACAGAGATTCTGGAGGACACGAAGGTAAAGGTGAGGTGCAGGGGAGCACGGGTGGTGCCAGATAGGTTGGTAGGTTGGTTGACTGGTTCGTTTGTGAGGAGCGAACCAGACAGCGAGGTGGATTATTTATCCTACTGCCATAACCTGTTAATACTATCGTTTGCACAGTCGCTAGCTGTAGCCTAGAGGCTCCGTTTGTGAGTAACCTCCAGCTGCTGAAGTGCTCCTCCCCCACTCTGAAGTGCCCGCACACAGTGGAGCCCCCAACACCATCACTCAGCCGTGGCGGCTGGCACTACGGTGTTCGACTTCAATCGCTGATATCGATATTCGGCTGTACTGCTATATTTGACTGCTCCCCCCGGCGAGTTTTCTGGGTGAACGTGCGACTGGTCAGCCTCCGGTCGGCGTTCAACGAGCCAACTTGTGTTGAAAACAAGCCCGCTTCCCAAGACGTGGTGCACGGGACTCGCCGTCCTCGCCGCCCTTGTCATTGGCGCGCGCCGGATGTACGGTGCCGATCACTGGGCGCCTTGACGTGCAAAACTGTGGTGGGTTCGTCGTCTCTGAACAGCTTCCCAGCTCGAAATTTGCAAGATCCAAGTTGTTGTTGTTGTTGTTGTGGTCTTCAGTCCTGAGACTGGTTTGATGCAGCTCTCCATGCTACTCTATCCTGTGCAAGCTTCTTCATCTCCCAATACGTACTGCAGCCTACATCCTTCTGAATCTGGTTATTCATCTCTTGGTCTCCCTCTACGATTTTTACCCTCCACGCTACCCTCCAATACTAAATTGGTGATCCCTTGATGCCTCAGAACATGTCCTACCAACCGATCCCTTCTTCTAGCCAAGTTGTGCCACAAACTCCTCTTCTCCCCAATCCTATTCAATACTTCCTCATTAGTTACGTGATCTACCCATCTAATCTTCAGCATTCTTCTGTAGCACCACATTTCGAAAGCTTCTATTCTCTTCTTGTCCAAATTATTTATCGTCATTGTTTCACTTCCATACATGGATGGCTACACTCCATATAAATACTTTCAGAAACGACTTCCTGACACTTAAATCTGTACTCGATGTTAACAAATTTCTCTTCTTCAGAAACGCTTTCCTTGCCATTGCCAGTCTACATTTTATATCCTCTCTAATTCGACCATCATCAGTTATTTTGCTCCCCAAATAGCAAAACTCTTTTACTACTTTAAGTGTCTCATTTCCTAATCTAATTCCCTCAGCATCACCCGACTTCATTCGACTACATTCCATTATCCTCGTTTTGCTTTTGTTGATGTTCATCTTATACCCTCCTTTCAAGACACTATCCATTCCATTCAACTGCTCTTCCAAGTCCTTTGCTGTCTCTGACAGAATTGCAATGTCATCGGCGAACCTTAAAGTTTTTATTTCTGCTCTATGGATTTTAATACGTACTCCGAATTTTTCTTTTGTTTTCTTTACTGCTTGCTCAATATACAGATTGAATAACATCGGGGAGAGGCTGCAATCCTGTCTCACTCCCTTCCCAACCACTGCTTCCCTTCCTTGCCCCTCGACTCTTATAACTGCTATTTGGTTTCTGTACAAATTGTAAATAGCCTTTCGCTCCCTGTATTTTACCCCTACCACCTTCAGAATTTGAAAGACATTATTCCAGTCAACATTGTCAAACGCTTTCTCTAAGTCTACAAATGATAGAAACGTAGGTTTGCCTTTTCTTAATCTAGCTTCTAAGATAAGTCGTAGGGTCAATATTACTTCACGTGTTCCCATATTTCTACGGAATCCAAACTGATCTTCCCCGAGGTCGGCTTCTACCAGTTTTTTTATTCGTCTGTGAAGAATTAGTGTTAGTATTTTGCAGCCGTGACTTATTAAACTGACAGCTCCAAGTTACGTATGACTTTTTTATTCTGTGTTTAACTAAGAAGATTGTTGAAACTTATTGCGGCATGGGAAGCTGCAGGAGATGATTCTGAACTTGGTTCCACAGCGGCTATTTTAAGGAGGCTGATATTCCTCATTTCATTTTTGATCTTCCGTGCAGTGTCTGTTTTAAGTGGTTTTCATGCAAATTTTAACCTGTTTCAGGACATATTGTCCGCTTTGGGACTGGCTGCTGTTGTGTACGTGCCGGCCAGCCGTAGAGTTAATGGTTTTATCATTTGTCACGGTAGCATTTGGTATGTTTATTTAATGTTGAAAGTGTCTTAAGGCAACTGGAAGTGATTTCTAAGTTTCCGGCTAATTAACTGGGAGACGAGCAATGTTAGAGTATTGCTCCTTAAGAATTTGGGGGCATGCTTATTACTGTAGTATCACTGCCACAGATACTACTACAACGCCGCGGCAACACAAGGTTGGCACCCCGTCGTCTGCTGAGCATAACCCACTCTAGCGGGCTGTGCAGCTCGACGGACCTGGAGTGTGCCTCGTGCACTTCTTAGCTAGACTTCAACCCAGGCAGAAGCACTTTCATAACCGGCCCTCAGCCAGTTCTCTAATGTTTGCACTGATTCTATGAGGGTGGCCCATCAGGCTTAGTCCCTGGGAATATGTTGTATTAGTTCACGGTATTCCATGTTACGAGATTGTCAGTTCATAGCCGCAGCCGCAGTCCTACAAACTACTGAAGGTAAGTAATTTTCATTGTACTATGTGTTTCTTGAATAATAATCCTTCTCTCTAACAGTGTGCCGTACCGCATATTATTGCAACCTGGACTCCTTCAGCTCGTATCAACTCGACGAGCTGAACGATCTGAAAACACCCAAGCGTTTTCTGCCTCTAAACAGTGAGACACAATAATTATATATTCCAGTGTGGCTGTGATTTGACCTTGTTTTCATTGCTATCTGTGCTGCAGGCCATTTGTTAAGGCTGCTCCTTCCCTGGCGTCGGCGCGGTTATGGATTCTTGTCAGGACTGCTCTTTGTGGGGACGGTCGGATTATATATAAATATATACCGCCTGCTATGTGACCCTGTGCACAAGCCGTGCGGAGTGAACGTTCGTTTTGCCTGCCGGCCGTAGCGTTATTGCTTCCAAACTCTGCTATTGACCTTAACGCTGTTCTCTAAAGTGCAATTTGGGTATCCTTCTGACTCATTATGTCCCTTAATTAATTGAGGCAACCTTGTTAATATTGGCGTTACTGTAAGTCAGTTTATTGTCTGAGTTATTACTAGCCCTTCTTATTTAACATTAATCTTAATCATTTGTGCATCTTTAATGAACGACCAAGTTGTTATTATTCCTGTGTGAAAGATTTGCGACCTTGGTTGGCCCACTTTGTATTTTAGTATAAACATCTTTCACTGTGGACTAAACTTGGGCAGTTCAGTTTTATTAAGCTTTAAGATCTCTTTCTTCTTTGCAAAGTTGTGGTATTATTTGGCGGTGTATGGATGGATGTATATAGTGTTATTAGTCTCTTGAGACATGGTTAAACAAGAACGATTGTTTGTGACTGATTAACAACCATGTCTACTAACAAAGATTTAGGCTGCGGAAGCAAAATAATATGATTCTTATTCGTATTTATGTAATTCAGTTAAAGGGAAGTTTGTACACTACTGGCCATTAAAATTACTACACCTCGAAGATGACGTGCTACAGATGTGAAATTTAACCGACAGGAAGAGGATGCTGTGATATGCAAATGATTAGCTTTTCAGAGCTTTCACACAAGATTGGCGCCGGTGGCGACACCTACTACGTGCTGACATGAGGAAAGTATCCAACAAACAGCAGTTGACCGGCGTTGCCTGGTGAAACGTTATTGTGATGCCTCGTGTAAGGAGGAGCAATGCTTACCATCAGGTTTCCGACTTTGATAAAGGTCGGACTGTAGCCTGCCGCGATTGCGGTGTATCGTATCGCGACATTTGCTGCTCGCGTTGGTCCAGATCCAATGACTGTAATAATACGGAACGCCGTGCTGTATCCCAACGGCCTCGTATTACTAGCAGTCGAGATGATAGGCATCTTATCCGCACGGCTCTAACGGATCGTGCAGCCACGTCTCGATCGATGAGGATGTTTGGAAGACAACAACCACCTGCACGAACAGTTCGACGACGTTTGCAGCGGCACGGACTATCATCTCGGAGACCATGGCTGCGGCTACCCTTGACGCTGCATCACAGACAGGAGCGCCTGCGATGGTGAACGACGATCCTGGGTGCACGAATAGCAAAACGTCATTTTTTCGGATGAATCCAGGCTCTGTTTACAGCATCATGGTGGTCACATCCTTGTTTGGCGACATCGCGGTGATCGCACATTGGAAGCGTGTATTCGGGACCGCCATACTGGCGTATCACCCGGCGTGATGGTATGGAGTGCCATCGGTTACACGTGTCGGTCACCTCTTGTTCGCACTGACGGCACTTTGAACAGTGGACGTTACATTTCAGATGTGTTACGACCCGTGGCTCTACCCTTCATTCGATCCCTGCGGAACCCTACACTTCAGCAGGATAATGCACGACCGCTTGTTGCAGGTCCTGTATGGGACTTTCTGGACACAGAAAATGTTCAACTGCTGCCCTGGCCAGCACATTCTCCAGATCTCTCACCAACTGAAAACGTCTGGTCAATTGTAGGCGAGCAAATGGCTCATCACAATAGGCCCATCACTACTCTTGATGAGCTGTGGTATCGTGTTGAAGTTGCATGGGCAGCTGTACCTGCACACACCATCCAAGCTCTGTTTGACTCAATGCCCAGGCGTATCAAGGCCTTTATTACGGCCAGACGTGGTTGTTCTGGGTACTGATTTATCAGGATCTATGGACCCAAATTGCGTGAAAATGTAATCACATGTCAGTTCAAATGTAATATATTTGTCCAATGAATACCCGTTTATCATCTGCATTTCTTCTTGGTGTAGCAATTTTAATGGCCAGTAGTGTATATTGCATCAGTAAAAGGGCAAATGTCCGAATTGAAGTTTATAATAACGTCTGTTTTGAGTCAAATTCAAACTGTAAAACAATCACAAGGTTCTCCATCACCAGTGATCCCGGGCTTCCCATTTCATTTAAATAACTATGATGCGAGTGTAATTTTGATTTTCTAAAGAATTGGGTGGTACCACGGTTCAATCACCGTTCCCTCCCCCACCTCAGTGTCTACTGAGTCGTTTCGTGTAAAATCTATTCGCTCTCCTCAGCCGTCCAGGGCGTACAGAACAGCAGTTTCGGAGCGCAGTAGCTCGCGACGTACCTTGGAGGGGGTCTTGGAGCCGGCAGTGGGGACGGCGGTGGTGGTGGGCGGGGCCTGCTTGAGGCGCGTGGTGGGGGCGGCTGGCGGCGCCTGCGACTGCAGCGACGTCACGTAGATGGGGCTGCTCTCGATGAAGCCGTTGAGCTGCTGCTGCTGCTGCTGGCTCAGCTGCTGCTGCTGCTCCGACTCGGCCTGCGCCTGCTGGTTCAGCTGCAACACCCGCGCACCACGCCCGTCCGCTATCAGCGCGGCTCTGCAAGTCTCAAACACTAAGCTGAAAACCTATGCACACACACTCGAGCTTTCGGGATATTGTCCTTCATCAGAGGCAAACGCTAAAGGAGCGACAAGTCTATCACAGAGAAGTGAGCCAACACACATCTGGACTAAGCGTAACTCTAAATATTGTGTTTCTTTTGCATTCATCTGTAATTACTTAACTTCAATCCTATTATCTTATTTAGTTTTATTTAGAAAGTAGTAGAACATTCTGGCTCAAACTTTGGGAGGAATCAACGTATCCTTCATCAGGAGAAAAATGGCGTGGACAACAATTCGATTCTAGGCACTTCAGTTCTAAGCAGAGACTCACTTAAAAGATGAGTAGATGTCTTTTTCATTCCCATTCAGGGCCCTAGGCTATGTAGGCTGCAGTCTAGGGTCAAGCACCACAAATATTTAAACTAAACTAAATTAAAATAAAATAAATGTCTTAGCTTCAAGACATTTATAATAGTAAGAGCATTAAGACACTTATACTCACACAAGCCTCTGAAATAACTGTTTTGTTACAACTTATTCGCTGAATATGAAGACGTATTCTGCCCCAAGAATAACATTTGTGACTTGATCCATTATAAATGGTTTTTGAAAGCCTGCGACTTTAGAAACAATAGGTTTGTTTATAAATAAATAAATCTTCTGCTACCAGTCACGATTTTTCTTTATTTTACTATTCGCACAATGCGTTTCGAGAAATAATTCCCATTTTCAAGTGCGTTTTTTGTGTGTATTAAGCTATTTCTTTGTATGTTGTCAGTGTGTGTGAGTCTGCTTCAATTTGTTGACTTTCAAGTTTTCTAATAACATTTGTTAGGACCAACGCTAAACCTACACTATCCTAAGGGACTAATAACCATCCACTCGACATATTTCTTAAAGTAGATTACAGTGATACCTAAAAAGTAAGCATGTCATTAGTATATGCAAAATACATCGCTTCATATGAGAATGCAGTCTTTCTCGGCGAATCTCGATGATGAAATCTTCTCAGGTTGACAGCCGAGTCAATGTGTTATTCTCCAGCAACGTTTCAGCAAGTTTCTTGCTTGCCATATTCAGGCGAAGACTTCGCCTGAAGATGACAAGTAAGAAACTATTTGGGGAGCAAAATAACTGATGATGGTCGAAGTAGAGAGGATATAAAATGTAGTCTGGCAATTGCAAGGAAAGCGTTTCTCAAGAAGAGAAATTTGTTAACATCGAGTATAGATTTAAGTGTCAGGAAGTGATTTCTGAAAGTATTTGTATGGAGTGTAGCCATGTATGGAAGTGAAACGTGGACGATAAATAGTTTAGACAAGAAAAGAATAGAAGCTTTCAGAATGTGGTGCTACAGAAGAATGCTGAAAATTAGATGGGTAGATCACATAACTAATGAGGAGGTATTGCATAGCATTGGGGAGAAGAGGTGTTTGTGACACAACTTGACTAGAAGAAGGGATCGGTTGTTAGGACATGTTCTGAGGCATGAAGGGATCACCAATTTAGTGCTGGAGGGCAGCGTGGAGGGTAAAAATCGTAGAGGGAGACTGTTGTGTTCATAGTTCCGCATAGTCAGCGCGTACACAACTTTCCCACTAGAGCGCGCCCCGCTAAGCACAACAGCGCAGGCGCAGCGCTCGTCCGTCTCCGCACTACGAGATGGCGCTGCCGTAGAGACGGACCAAATTCTGCTTCCGCCGGTCCGCGTATTAACATGTAACGCAGCCAATGAGATTGCTGTTAACATGAACCTTTTCTCTTCGCGGATGACACTTGCGCAGTGATACATGAACGCGCGAGGTATTATAACGAGAGTACAGACCTCTGATCAGTCAGTCTGCATTTGTCTGCACCAGTCTATACCAGTCTACATTAGTCTGTGCCAGTCTGTACGAGTTCTACATTTGTCTGTACCAGTCTATAGTCAAGTTTCAATCTGCGCCTAATAAGATTGCCATATTGCTGTACATAGCCATGAACATAAATGTATAGACACTTTCGTCAAGTATCAGAGATATATGTGAGAATAAGATTAACGTACCAATACCAAAGGAACTTCGGATTGTCAATTTAGGTCACCGTCAATCTGCTACTCTAAGCGTGCAAGTGGCATTTCTATCGTCTGACCTAACGGTGGAAGTTAAACACGCCACGATCAGACCACGAGACATATTGCTGACACTCGCCTACTTCGTTAGAGCGACAGGTCAATAATCGGATGGTGTGTGTACTGAAGGTCTTACAGTACGCACACCACAGAGACCAAGAGATGAATACACTAAGCAGATTCAGAAGGATGTAGGCTGCAGTAGGTACTGGGAGATGAAGGAGCTTGCTCAGGATAGAGTAGCTTGGAGAGCTGCACCAACCCAGTCTCAGGACTGAAGACCGCAACAACAACATCGCTTCATATCCTTAGCATTATTATTAATACCACATTTTTAGAATTAATGACTTCAAATCATAGTGTCATATTACAAAAGTATACGAAGCTATTCTGTCTATACATATTACAAAGATGGATGTACGTATATATTTATGTATGAGGCGATTTCAATAAGTAATGCAACACATTTTTTTCTTAAAGCTGGTTGGGATTGCAATGTACACTATAACTCCCCACTCTTTCGGCTACATAAGCCTAGTCTTCAACTTACTCTGTTCAATGCGACGGGCTTAGGCCTTGTTACTGGAAGGGAATGAACGCCGGCGCGGTACCACATCTACTGGCGGACGTCGGTGCCAGCGCCTCGCTGCATCAGTAGCCCCCCCCCCCCCCCCCCCATCATCCACGTACTGCTGCCCACGGAGTGCGTCCTTCATTGTGCCAAACAGATGGAAGTCGGAAGGTGCGAGATCCGGCCAGTAGGGTGCGTCAGCGTGAACAGTCCAATGAAGTTTTGTGAGCTCCTTCGGGTGCGCCGAAGTTCTGCACGGTTTTGTTGCGATGATGACATGCGCTCCGCCCAACGACTCACCATTCTTTTGTTCACTGCACGGTCTCTCTAGTCATTCTGCAAGTGCGTGCGAATGTCTGCGATACTCTGGTTCTCCGTCAAAAGAAACTCAGCGGCAGCTCTACTCTTGGAACGCTCCTGCATTACAGACGCCATTTTGAAGGTTACATACAGCGCCGCCGCCTATCTGAACTTCACGAAACTATCGGGGCTGAAGCGAGAATATTCTGATGATGTCTCAGAAAAATTCCGCGTTTTTCAACCGGAACTGACCGACAAAGAAAGTGTTGCATTACTTATGAACGCCCTTGTGTATACGTTTGAATGTACACTACTGGCAATTAAAATTGCTACACCACGAAGATGACGTGCTACAGACGCGAAATTTAACCGACAGGAAGAAGATGCTGTGATATGCAAACGATTAGCTTTTCAGAGCATTCACACAATTTTGGCGCCGGTGGCGACACCTACAACGTGCTGACATAACGAAAGTTTCCAACCGATTTATCATACACAAACAGCAGTTGACCGGCGTTGCCTGGTGAAACGTTGTTGTTATGCCTCGTCAAAGGAGGAGAAACGCATACCATCACGTTTACGACTTTGATAAAGGTCAGATTGTAGCCTATCGCGATTGCGGTTTATCGTATCGCGACATTTCTGCTCGCGTTGGTCGACATCCAATGATTGTTAGCAGATTATGGAATCGGTGGGTTCAGGAGAGTAATACGGAACGCCGTGCTGGATCCCAACGGCCTCGTATCACTAGCAGTCGAGATGACAGGCATCTTATCCGCACGGCTGTAACGGATCGTGCAGCCACGTCTCGATCCCTGAGTCAACAGATGGGGACCTTTGCAAGACGACAATCATTTGCACGAACAGTTCGACGACGTTTGCAGCAGCATGTATGTGCATGCGCATACGAATACGAGAAAGTTTATACACAGGTCGGGGCTAAATAGCATATATATTCCCATCGTGGATCAACGTGTATCAAAAAATGAAATGGATAGAACAAGAGACGAGCTAAATAGGAGATGAAACCCAAAAATAACCGCACACGGTTGCTTATGCTGATAAAGAAACTTATATATGAAGCTACCTATGACAACAGGAGGAACTCTTAAAAACTATACCTAAAGCCAGTAGTTAGCCTGAGGGGGAGGGGGGGGGGGGAGACTGAGGGGACGTAATCTATAGACGTCGTGGTAATAGGGATATGCGCATTCAAGTAACTTCCATTGTCTTGCGCATGTGCATAGATAGCGGGTCAGGCTGGTAAGTGAGCGACCGTTTGTAGCTGCAGTTTATGGCGGTCATGGCCCATCGAACATAGGCCTGAGTGAGGTGGAGCGTACACCATTAAGTTAAGTAGTGGTTTTGACTTTGTACACGTGTACTGTTTGTGTTTTCCTTTTCTTTTTCTTTTATAAATGTATAGCTATGGTGTTCTTTTAATCATTGACAAAGGTCTTCTTAGGCACTTGTGGGTTTCATTGTTGTTCTGAGGAAGGTGTAGTTAGCTACGGCGAAACCTGGGTTAACACTTAACACTAGGTGCTTTTCTCGCAATCGAGGTGGGTTTTTAGTTTTTTAACATTTTAACCAACGATTGCTGACGCGCTGCGATGTTCGAGGATCTTGATTTCAGTTTATATATGCAGAGAGATAAGATTTAATACAACATTTTTATTTACTTATTAAAACATGAATACAACTTACACTTTATGTTTGAACACAGTAATACTCATCTATTATGCTTCTGACGTACAATGAATGCAATATATGAAACTTGCTGGAAGATTAAAACTGTGTGCCAGACCAAGATACCAAATCGGGACCTTTGACATTTGTGGGCAAGTGCTTATTCTGAAAAGATCCCCGAGACCGTGGCTAAGCCATATCTCTGCAACATCCGTTCTTCCAGGAGTGCTAGTTGTGCAAGGTCTGGAGGAGAGCTTTTTTGAAGTCTGGAAGGTAGGTGAGGAGGTACTGGCGGAATTAAAGCTGTGCGGACGGGTAGTGAACCGTGATTGGGTAGCTCAGATGCCAGAGAACTTGTCCGCGAAAGGCAAAGGTCCTGAGTTCGAGTCTCGGTCCGGCAAGCAGTTTTAATCTGTCATGACGTTTCATATCAGCGCACACTCCGATTCAGACTGGCAATTTTATTCTGGAATGCAATATACGGCAAAAGATATTTTTTATGTGTTATTATTACAATTTAACACGCTTCAGAGTTTTTACTTGTATTGTGAAAGTTTGCTTCTTGCCGAATTTCACGATTCTAGGTCAACACGCATACCACACAGGTACTGACGGGTGAGTTTGCGAGTACCAAAATATCTCACATAAATGGCCGTTATCTCTTCACTGCATTGATTTAGAAGCTTAAATTTTTTACACTGACGAGAGAGCATAGTACGTGACATAAATCTGAACCCGATAGGCCAACCTGTTTTAGAGAAAAAGGGGTCTTAAAGGACGGACAGACATTCAGATAAGCAAATGACAAAATGCATTTTTTTCCTTTACTTGTCTTGGGAAATCTTGCTTCTTGCCAAATTTCATGATTCTATGTCACCGGGGAGCACCTTATAAGTTTTGATGAGTGAGTTTTCCTGTATTAGAAAACACACATCAAAAAAGGTTTTGCATCATCCCGGCTCCCAGAACTCCGGAAGATAGACATTGACTGTCGATATTGTATCACAAACACAGTCCCTTTGACTGTTCACTAACCCCGCCCAAATATGTAAACAACCATGCATGAGCAGCGCCTATTAGACGGAGGGGGTCCGACAGCCGATCAGTCCCAGTCATTCCGCCAGGAAGGAGGTACACGGCTCGTGTTGTCTATCTTTCAACCATGCTTAGACGGTCAATACCGCGGTTCGATCGCGTCCGCATTGTTACTTTGTGCCAGGAAGGGCTCTCAACAAGGGAAGTGTGCAGGCGTCTCGGAGTGAACCAAAGCGATGTTGCTCGGACATAGAGGAGATACAGAGAGACACGAACTGTCGATGACATGCCTCGCTCAGGCCACCCAAAGGCTACTACTGCAGTGGATGACCGCTACCTACGGATTATGGCTCGGAGGAACCCTGACAGCAACGCCACCATGTTGAATAATGCTTTTCGTGCAGACACAGGACGTCGTGTTACGACTCAAACTGTATGCAACAAGCTGCAAGATCCACAACTTCACTCCCGACGTCCATGGCGAGGTCCATCTTTGAAAACTTGAAAACACGACGCCATGCAGCGCGATACAGACGGGCCCAACAACATGCCGAATGGACGCTCAGGATTGGCATCACGTTCTCTTCACCGACGAGTGTCGCATATACACTCCTGGAAATTGAAATAAGAACACCGTGAATTCATTGTCCCAGGAAGGGGAAACTTTATTGACACATTCCTGGGGTCAGATACATCACATGATCACACTGACAGAACCACAGGCACATAGACACAGGCAACAGAGCATGCACAATGTCGGCACTAGTACAGTGTATATCCACCTTTCGCAGCAATGCAGGCTGCTATTCTCCCATGGAGACGATCGTACAGATGCTGGATGTAGTCCTGTGGAACGGCTTGCCATGCCATTTCCACCTGGCGCCTCAGTTGGACCAGCGTTCGTGCTGGACGTGCAGACCGCGTGAGACGACGCTTCATCCAGTCCCAAACATGCTCAATGGGGGACAGATCCGGAGATCTTGCTGGCCAGGGTAGTTGACTTACACCTTCTAGAGCACGTTGGGTGGCACGGGATACATGCGGACGTGCATTGTCCTGTTGGAACAGCAAGTTCCCTTGCCGGTCTAGGAATGGTAGAACGATGGGTTCGATGACGGTTTGGATGTACCGTGCACTATTCAGTGTCCCCTCGACGATCACCAGTGGTGTACGGCCAGTGTAGGAATCGCTCCCCACACCATGATGCCGGGTGTTGGCCCTGTGTGCCTCGGTCGTATGCAGTCCTGATTGTGGCGCTCACCTGCACGGCGCCAAACACGCATACGACCATCATTGGCACCAAGGCAGAAGCGACTCTCATCGCTGAAGACGACACGTCTCCATTCGTCCCTCCATTCACGCCTGTCGCGACACCAGTGGAGGCGGGCTGCACGATGTTGGGGCGTGAGCGGAAGACGGCCTAACGGTGTGCGGGACCGTAGCCCAGCTTCATGGAGACGGTTGCGAATGGTCCTCGCCGATACCCCAGGAGCAACAGTGTCCCTAATTTGCTGGGAAGTGGCGGTGCGGTCCCCTACGGCACTGCGTAGGATCCTACGGTCTTGGCATGCATCCGTGCGTCGCTGCGGTCCGGTCCCAGGTCGACGGGCACGTGCACCTTCCGCCGACCACTGGCGACAACATCGATGTACTGTGGAGACCTCACGCCCCACGTGTTGAGCAATTCGGCGGTACGTCCACCCAGCCTCCCGCATGCCCACTATACGCCCTCGCTCAAAGTCCGTCAACTGCACCTACGGTTCACGTCCACGCTGTCGCGGCATGCTACCAGTGTTAAAGACTGCGATGGAGCCCCGTATGCCACGGCAAACTGGCTGACACTGACGGCGGCGGTGCACAAATGCTGCGCAGCTAGCGCCATTCGACGGCCAACACCGCGGTTCCTGGTGTGTCCGCTGTGCCGTGCGTGTGATCATTGCTTGTACAGCCCTCTCGCAGTGTCCGGAGCAAGTATGGTGGGTCTGACACGCCGGTGTCAATGTGTTCTTTTTTCCATTTCCAGGAGTGTACATTCAGTTAGACAATCGTCGGAGACTTGTTTGGAGGCAACCCGATCAGACTGAACGCCTCAGACACAGTCCAGCGAGTGCAGCAAGGTGGGGGTTCCATGCTGTTTTGGGGTGGCATTTTATGGGGCCGACATCGCGTTGGTGGTCATGGAAGGCGCCGTAACCTGAATGCCACCCTCCGACCGACAGCGCAACCATATCGGCAGCATATCGGCGAGGCATTCGTCTTCATGGACGGCAATTCGAGCCCCCATCGTCCACATCTAGTTAACGACTTTTTCAGGACAACGACATCGGTCGACTAGAGTGGTCAGCATGTTCTCCAGACGTGAACCCTATCGAACATGCCTAGGATAGATTGAAAAGGGCTGTTTATGGACGACGTGACCCACTAACCAAACCACTCTGAGGAATCTACGCCGAATCGCCGTTGTGAGTGGGACAATCTGGACTAACAGTGCCTTGATGAACTTGTGAATAGTATGCCACGATGAATACAGGCATGCATCAATGCAAGAGGACGTGGGACGTGCTACTGGGTATTAGAGGTACCGGTGTGTACAGCAATCTGAACCACCACTTCTGTAGGTCTCGCTGTGTGGTGGTACAACATGCAATGTGTGGTTTTCATGAGCAATAAAAATAGCGGAAAAGAAGTTTATGTTGATCTCTGTTTCAATTTTATGTACACGTTCCGGAAGTCTTGGAGCCGAGGTGATGAAAATATTTTTTTGATGTGTCTAAATACACAGCCAGCCAATACAGCGTACTAAGCTACTAGGGGAATAAAGCTACAAAATATTAAAAAAATAAATTTCTCTTCAAATACCAATAATGTTAGGTTGACAATAAAAATTAAAAATCGCAACTAGAAAGGAATTCAAAGTGACAGAGAAATATTGCTGCAAATCATCAAATTTATCTAGAGAAAAATGTTATCTACGTAAATAAAATAGTAAATGTTCGTTTGTTCGAAATCGTTAATCTGCGAAAGTTCTTGACCTATTGCTTTGAAACTTTGACACAATGTTGAATTGTAATGCAGGCGAGTTTTCTGGTACCTAATTCTTTAATACGTGTATATATTTTACAACACACACTCACACACACACACACACACACACACACACACATATATATATATATATATATATATATATATATATATATATATTGGGTGATCAAAAAGTCAGTATAAATTTGAAAACTGAATAAATCACTGAATAGTGTAGATAGAGAGGTACAAATTGACATGGAGTTTCATTACAACCAAAAAAATACAAAATTTCAAAAAATGTCCGCCAGATGGGGCTTCATCTGATCAGAATAGCAATAATTAGCATTACAAAGTACGACAAAACAAAGATGATGTTCATTTACAGGAAATGCTCAATATGTCCATCATTCCTCAAAAACTGCTGTAGTCGAGGAATAATGTTGTGAACAGCACTGTAAAGCATGTCCGGAGTTATGGTGAGGCATTGGCGTCGGATGTTGTCTTCAGCATCCCTAGAGATGTCGGTCAATCACGATACACTTGCGACTTCAGGTAACCCCAAAGCCAATAATCGCACGGACTGAGGTCTGGGGACCTGGGAGGCTAAGCATGACGAAAGTGGCGGCTGAGCACACGATCATCACCAAACGACGCGCGCAAGAGATCTTTCACGCGTCTAGCAATATGGGGCGGTTCTAATAAAACCCCATGTCATTCCAAGCATGTGTGTCAATTTTTACCTCTCTATCTATATAAAATCTCAAAATGCACCTTTCCGATCGAATTCAAAATTTAAATTTTACACATTACTGTAATGAACGTTTAGACACATACAGACTATATAGTTATACATATATAAAATATGCAAGGCTGGAATTTTCCCAGCAAACAGGAAAGTTGTAGTTGTGGGGTACAGTTACGTGATTAGAATACTACTACTGAAGTTAAATCAATAAGCAAGACTCAGGGCCACAGAGAGGGGAGAAGAGTAGATCGACTGAGAGGGGGGGGGGGGGTGGAAATGGATGCAGAAAATGGGAATGAGGAATGAGGGAAATGAACAGAGAGAGCGAGCAGGGGGACACGGAGAGAGGGAGCAAGAGAAGAGACAGAGAGAGGGGTGAGGAGGCGAGTGGCAGAAAGAGATAGATAGAGAGAGAGAGAGAGCAGGAGAAGATGGGCGGAGAGACATGGAGGGGGTAATGGACAGACAGAGGGAAGAAGGACGAGGTGGACAAAGAAACTGAGAGGGGGAGATGGAGAGAGACACGGGAGAGAAGGAGATTATGACGTATATCCAAGTTCCATACATATTAAAAATGTGTGCTTTTCTTTCCTTTCCATTAAAGCAGAATAAGCCGCAGAAAAGAGTGACTGGGTACAGCTAGTTTATTAAGTCAAGAAAGGGGAATAAACATTAAAACTCTCATATACCACTTTAACATGATCTATAATACTCTAACAGCCTACACAGCTCTATACCTGATCATGTGAATAGACTTACTGGATTATCTTCAATTCGTCATTTTTTTAAGCTGAACAAAACCAGTTATGAATGCTATAATTTTAAATGTTTGCAGAAGGTGTAACCCATGGTCAGCATTGAACTACCTGAGTTGAGGGGAAGCCACGGTCTGATGTTAGTGTAACGCTCGCATTACCAAGCGGGGTATTCTGATTACCCCAGGTTGATTTTTTCCCTATAATAATGTTATCTGAAGGGCCACATGCCTGTGGTTTTATGACTTTGTACAAAAATGATTGACGTTGAATTCACACTCACGACTGTGCCTCATTTTTTTGGCTTTGTCATTGTTATTCAAGTCATTTATTGGTGGGATTGCGAGACTACCCCACTTGGTATGAAACGTCTTATTTTTTTATCTGTAGAAAAAGAAGATTTTGCGAAATATATCTGTCGTTCATCTTCTTTGTTGAGTTTTGCCATAGATCCAATGTTTGTTATTGTTGCTGGTTACTATTGTTGAGTTGAATTTGACGTCCACTGTTGAGCTGACATTACATGAGTCAGTGTTTCACCTGCGAGTAAGGCTGTCCAAAGGGCTTTCTAGCGAAGAGATCATGGAAATTCTATACAATTCTGATGCCAGTGAGGATGAAAATGAATGGGACATTGATAATGAACTGAATGAATATATGGAACCTCTTGACAAAGACCATATCATAGCATCAGATGAAGCTGATGATGAAATATCAGAAGACACTACACATTCACGTGAACAGGTAGAAGAAGAAGAAGAAGAAGAAGAAGAAGAAGAGGACGAAGACACTGGAGATTTGTTTGTTCCTAGAAGTGGACTATAATTTTTTAGTAAACCACCAAAAGGTGGGCGGCGTCAACGATGCAACATTTTGAACGTAACACCTGGCCCAGTGAATCATGGAAAAACAATCTAAACAACAACAGAGTCATTTTTATTATTTATCTCACAGGAAATCGTGAGCATCATTGTAGAAGAAACGAACAGGGTAGCCAAACGAGTAATTTCTTTGTGGAATGCAGCTCATTCTTCGAACAAAACGAGATGGAGAAATATAAATACAACTGAAGTGTACGCTATATTAGCAATTCTAATAGGAGCTGGTCGAATTCATGGACATCGCACAAGTGCTTCCGATCTGTTGGGAGGTAATGTTGTCTTTCGGCAACCATTATTTTCTGCCGCCATGTCAAGAAACTGATTTTTGTCTATACTGAAATTCTTTCAATTTGACAACAGACACAAGAGCACAGAGAATTGAAGAAACCAAGGACAAGCTAACTTGTGCAAGAACTTCTATCCTTATGAATACGTGACTATTGATGAACGATTAGCAACGTACCGAGGAAACTGCCCTTTTAGGGTTTACATGAAGAGCAAGCCTGACAAGTATGGCATTAAAATTTGGGTTTGTGCTGATGTGAAGACATCTTACTTATTGCGGATCCAAATTTACACAGGAATGGTGGACAATGCTCGGGAAGTGAATCAAGGGCAGAGAGTTGTTTTGGATCTGATGGAACCATTTCTGAATAACGGTCATGGTGTAACAACTGATAATTTTTTCACCAGTTTTCCATTGGCTGTTGAACTACTAAAACGAAACACGACATTGGTTGGTGCCTTGCGTTCCAATAAGAAAGAGATTCCAAAGGAATTCTTGCCAGACAGAAAGAGAGAAGTTCACTCTTGAATGTTTGTTTTCACAAAGGACTTGACCCCAGTTTCCTATGGTCCAAAGAAGGGAAAGGCAGTAATACGATAGTCTCTACTCAACAATAATGAGACCAAGTGAGTGGTGAAGAAAGTGAACACAAACCCGAAATCATATCGCACTGGAACAAAACCAAAGGTGCTGTAGATAATGGGGACAAAATGACAAAAGAAGACAGTTGTGTTAGAGGAACGAGGCGGTGGCCACTAAGAATCTTCATGGAAATGATAGATACTGCAGCACTGAATGCATATATTCTGTACACTCAAAGATTTCCCGAATGGCAGAAGAATAACCGAAGCCGACGTAAACTCTTCACGACTGACTGGCATTTGGACTCAGCAAAGGCAACATGAAAGAAAGAGCAAAAAATATCAACGGTCTTCATAAAGATGTAGAAGATGCACTGAAAGCTTGTGGTATTGCAATTCCTACAGCAGTGATCCAGACCCAGTGTTGTAAGCTACCAACGCCACAACGATGTCAAGATTGCAAGAAAAGCGAAGATCGGAAAACGAGATTGTATTGTGTAATGTGCAAGAAACCTGTTTGTAATATACACAAAGAATAAACTGTTACTGTGAAGTGCATGCAGTGCAAAAATGTACTTGACTGAAAAGTTGAAAAAAGTGTTGTGTTTTTTAATGCAGTGACTGTTGAGGTACATAATTATTAATTTTCTGTTCGTTGAGTACTGAATTTAGTGAATATAAAAAAATTTTTGTACTTTGTATCTGTGATCTGATTAAATACTTCTAATAACCTGAAAAGTTGTTTTTCAATACTAAATAAACCCATTCAATTAAAATAACGAAATCTGAGACGAAATATTGCAATAAAACACAAAACTCTTTTGGGGTAGTCCAAATACCCCACTTGGTAAGATAGAGGTGCGAAAAAGCTTGGTAACGGGAGGGGTAGCTTCGGAGCTGTACGTTCTCACCATCGGCGGACATCTAAATACAGGGTTATTACAAATGATTGAAGCGATTTCACAGCTCTACAATAACTTTATTATTTGAGATATTTTCACAATGCTTTGCACATTCATACAAAAACTCAAAAAGTTTTTTTAGGCATTCACAAATGTTCGATGTGTGCCCCTTTAGTGATTCGGCAGACATCATGCCGATAATCAAATTCCTTACACACTCGGCGCAGCATGTCCCCATCAATGAGTTCGAAAGCATCGGTGACGCGAGCTCGCAGTTCTGGCACGTTTCTTGGTAGAGGAGGTTTAAACACTGACTCTTTCACATAACCCCACAGAAAGAAATCGCATGGGGTTAAGTCGGGAGAGCGTGGAGGCCATGACATGAATTGCTGATCATGGTCTCCACCACGACCGATCCATCGGTTTTCCAATCTCCTGTTTAAGAAATGCCGAACATCATGGTACGTTTAGCTCCCTGCTTGCTTTATTCGTCGACTTCTGCGGGCTACGCATGAAACTTGGCCGCACGCGTTCAACCGTTTCTTCGCTCACTGCAGGCCGACCCGTTGATTTCCCCTTACAGAGGCATCCAGAAGCTTTAAACTGCGTATACCATCGCCGAATGGAGTTAGCAGTTGGTGGATCTTTGTTGAACTTCGTCCTGAAGTGTCGTTGCACTGTTATGACTGACTGATGTGAGTGCATTTCAAGCACGACATACGCTTTCTCGGCTCCTGTCGCCATTTTGTCTCACTGCGCTCTCGAGCGCTCTGGCGGCTGAAACCTGAAGTGCGGCTTCAGCCGAACAAAACTTTATGAGTTTTTCTACGTATCTGTAGTGTGTCGTGACCATATGTCAATGAATGGAGCTACAGTGAATTTATGAAATCGCTTCAATCATTTGTAATAGCCCTGTAATTAGGGTTCCAGCTCTCCGTGACAGGGAGAACGCCCACCAGAGTGCATCACTGTCGTTGGTGTTACGTGTCACGGTAGGGCATATAAGGGTGCGCGAACAGCGTCACGGCGTGAGCGATCTCTGCGAAGGAAACGGAGATAGCGCGTACTCTAGTGAGACAGCGTTATCAGCAGCTGTCAGAGTTTGAATGGGGCCTCACTGCGGGTCTCCATTCGGCCGGCTTGTCAGATCGCGCAGTCTCCAGATCTGTGGGTCATTCAGGTGTGGCAGTGGCTCCACGTTGCACTGCAGTGAAGGCGAGGGCAGAAGTACTCGTCGGCGAGGTCCCTGCCGCCCACGCCTGGCCACCACACGAGGCAGAACGGCCGCGCTGTGGGCGCACCGAGCACGTCGCGAACCACTCGCGTATGCCTGTCGTACCCCTCCTTACATATCTCGTTCTCGCCTTTTTTGAAAGTAAAATTTATTCTAGCTGGCCGTGAGCAATTCGTATATTTCATTAAAAAAATCATGAATTCCCGTTTTAAAGTAGAGAAAATTAAACAAAAGAATAATTTGAGCCAATGTAATAGAGTATTATATGCAAAGTAGCAATTAGGATTCATTCAAACAGTTTCTAACGAACGTCCCTTTTGTTTCACAACTACTACATAAATCCAACGCACGTATTGTTAACATCTTGAGTCTTTGTGTTCGAGATTTTAGTGTCCGAGCGTGGCGTTTCAGTCCTCAATATTCGCGTCTCTTAATGCGCTTCTACGTCAAATTTTTAACTTCACTGGAAGACAGGCTGATTAAAAGTAGTCCGCATCTCGTGGTCGTGCGGTAGCGTTCTCCCTTCCCACGCCCGGGTTCCCCGGTTCGATTCCCGGCGGGGTCAGGGATTTTCTCTGCCTCGTGATGACCGAGTGTTGTGTGCTGTCCTTAGGTTACTTAGGTTTAAGTAGTTCTAAGTTCTAGGGGACTGATGACCATAGATGTTAAGTCCCATAGTGCTCAGAGCCATTTGAACCATTTTTTTGATTAAAAGTAAATTTCTGTTTGTTTAATTTTTTGTCGAAAGTACACTACTGGCCATTAAAATTGCTACACCACGAAGATGACGTGCTACAGACGCGAAATTTAACCAACAGGAAGAAGATGCTGTGATATGTAAATGATTAGCTTTTCAGAGCAGTCTCAGAAGGTTGGCGCCAGTGGCGACACCTAAAACGTGCTGACATGAGGAAAGGTTCCACCCGATTTCCATACACAAACAGCACTTGACCGGCGTTTCCTGGTGACTCGTCGTTGTGATACCTCGTGTAAGGAGGAGAAATGCGTACCATCGCGTTTCCGACTTTGATAAAGGTCGGATTGTAGCCTATTGCGATTGCGGTTTATCGACATTGCTGCTCGCGTTGGTCGAGATCCAATTGTTAGCAGAATATGGAAGCGGTGGGTTCAGGAGGGTAATACGGAACGCCGTGCTGGATCCCAACGGCCTCGTATCACTAGCAGTCGAGATGACAGGCGTCTTATCCGCACGGCTGTAACGGATCGTGCAGCCACGTCTCGATCCCTGAGTCAACAGATGGGGACGTTTGCAAGACAACAACCATCTCCACGAACAGTTCGACGACGTTTGCAGCAGCACGGACTATCAGCTCGGACACCGTGGCTGCGGTTATCCTTGACGCTGCATCACCCACAGGAGCGCCTGCGATGGAATACTCAACGACGAACCTGGGTGCACGAATGGCAAAACGTCATTTATTCGGATGAATCCAGGCTCTGTTTACAGCATCGTGATGGTCGCATCCGTGTTTGGCGACATCACGGTGATCGCACATTGGAAGCGTGTATTCGTCATCGCCGTACTGGCGTATCACCCGGCGTGATGGTATGGGGTGCCATTGGTTACACGTCTCGGACACCTCTTGTTCGCATTGACAGCACTTTGAACTGTGGAGATTACATTTCAGATGTGTTACGACCCGTGGCTCTACCCTTCATTCGATCCCCGCGAAACCCTACATTTCAGCAGGATAATGCACGACCGCTTGTTGCACGTCCTGTATGGGCCTTTCTGGATACAGTAAATGTTCGACTGTTGCCCTGGACAGTGTTCTTTCTATATACCTTGTGGCCCAACGTCCCATCCACCCGTTTAATTACCGACACATCCAAGAAACTGAGTAGGCCGTTGCTCTCTTTCTCCATCGTAAACTGTATCTTCGGGTTAATGCGTGCGTATCGTTCAGGTACTCTCTGGCCAGCAACTCTTACGACTTGTCGCACTAATAATTTGTAGAATGATCGCATTCCCCTCGTATTCCACCAACGAACCGGTCTGTCACTTGCGTTACCTACGACTGAGCCTCTGTGAGCGTTTCATTTCGTGTCTCTGTGAACTGTTCCATCCAGGTGCTGTTCGACTTGACCGATTCCAGTCGTGACACCTCGCTGCTGTAGTCATAGGATACCTTGTGTTTCTGTTTTGTCGAGTCCACAATTTTACTATTTTTTAACATTTAAAGCAAATTGACAGTATTTGCGCGACTTTGATATTTCATCGCTATCCGACAATATTTAAGCAGCTTTTGTAGAACAGTAACAGATAACATCATTGGCGGGAAGTCTGAGGTTACTATAAATATAGTCTGCAAGTTCATTAACATACAGTATAAACACCAAAGGGGTCGCAACACCTTCTCAGGGGGACACATGACTTATACATACCGAGTGACAATTATTGAACTACATCTACATCTACATGATTACTCTGCAATTCACATTTAAGTGCTTGGCAAAGGGTTCATCGAACCACAGTCATACTATCTCTCTACCATTCCACTCCCGAAAAGCGCGCAGGAAAAACGAACACCTAAACCTTTCTGTTCGAGCTCTGATTTCTCTTATTTTATTTTGATGATCATTCCTCCCTATGTAGGTTGGGCTGAACAAAATATCTTCGCATTCGGAAGAGAAAGTTGGTGACTGAAATTTCGTAAATAGATCTCGCCACGACGAAAAACGTCTTTGCTTTAATGACTTCGATCCCAACTCGCGTATCATATCTGCCACACTCTCTCCCCTATTACGTGATAATACAAAACGAGCTGCCCTTTTTTGCACCCTTTCGATGTCCTCCGTCAATCCCACCTGGTAAGGATCCCACACTGCGCAGCAATGTTCTAACAGAGGAAGAACGAGTGTAGTGTAAGCTGTCTCTTTAGTGGACTTGTTGCATCTGCTTAGTGTCCTGCCAATGAAACGCAACCTTTGGCTCGCCTTCTCCACAATATTATCTATGTGGTCTTTCCAACTGAAGTTGTTCGTAATTTTAACACCCAGGTTGGTTCAAATGGCTCTGAGCACTATGGGACTTAACATCTGTGGTCATCAGTCCACTAGAACTTAGAACTACTTAAACCTAACTAACCTAAGGACATCACACACATCCATGCCCGAAGCAGGATACGCGGTTCCGGACTGAGCGCCTAGAACACCCAGGTACTTAGTTGAATTGACAGCCTTGAGAATTGTACTGTTTATCGAGTAATCGAATTCCAACGGATTTATTTTGGAACTCACGTGGATCACCTAACACTTTTTGTTATATAGTGTCAACTGCCACCTGCCACACCATACAGCAATCTTTTCTAAATCGCTTTGCAACTGGTACTGGTCTTCGGATGACCTTACTAGACGGTAAATTACAGCATCATCTGCGAACAACCTAAGAGAACTGCTAAAATTGTCACCCAGGTCACTTATATAGATCAGGAACAGCAGAGGTCCCAGGACGCTTCCCTGGGGAACACCTGATACCACTTCAGTTTTACTCGATGATTTCCCGTCTATTACTACGAACTGCGACCTTCCTGACAGGATATCACGAATCCAGTCACGCAACTGAGATGATACCCCATAGGCCCGCAGCTTGATTAGAAGTCGCTTGTGAGGAACGTGTCAAAAGCCTTCCGGAATTCCAGAAACACGGAATCAACCTAAGATCCCCTGTCGATAGCGGCCATTACTTCGTGCGAAATATGAAATAAATCGTAGATTTGGTACAAACTACGACGTCCACATACTTTATTCGACATGTAAACGTCACTACAGATATTTGGATTTCGGTTATGACGTTTTCGATACGCTTGCCATCATTGGCGATGATGGGCGCAGACGAAAAGCGAAATTCTGCATGACCCGCTGAAGTGTCGGAACATGGATGCTGTCGATGACCTCCTGAATGGCTGTTTTCAGCTCAGCAATGGTTTTGAGGTTACTGCTGTGCACCTTGTCTTTAAATACAGGGCTATTACAATTGATTGAAGCGATTTCATAAATTCACTGTAGCTCCATTCATTGACATATGGTCACGACACACTACAGATACGTAGAAAAACTCATAAAGTTTTGTTCGGCTGAAGCCGCACTTCAGGTTTCTGCCGCCAGAGCGCTCGAGAGCGCAGTGAGACAAAATGGCGACAGCAGCCGAGAAAGCGTATGTCGTGCTTGAAATGCACTCACATCAGTCAGTCATAACAGTGCAACGACACTTCAGGACGAAGTTCAAAAAAGATCCACCAATTGCTAACTCCATTTGGCGATGGTATGCGCAGTTTCAAGCTGCTGGATGCCTCTGTAAGGGGAAATCAACGGGTCGGCGTGCAGTGAGCGAAGAAACGGTTGAACGCGTGCGGGCAAGTTTCACGCGTAGCCCGCGGAAGTCGACGAATAAAGCAAGCAGGGAGCTAAACGTACCACAGCCGACGGTTTGGAAAATCTTACGGAAAAGGCTAAAGCAGAAGCCTTACCGTTTACAATTGCTACAAGCCCTGACACCCGATGACAAAGTCAAACGCTTTGAATTTTCGGCGCGGTTGCAACAGCTCATGGAAGAGGATGCGTTCAGTGCGAAACTTGTTTTCAGTGATGAAGCAACATTTTTTCTTAATGGTGAAGTGAACAGACACAATGTGCGAATCTGGGCGGTAGAGAATCCTCACACATTCGTGCAGCAAATTCGCTATTCACCAAAAGTTAACGTGTTTTGTGCAATCTCACGGTTTAAAGTTTACGGCCCCTTTTTCTTCTGCGAAAAAAACGTTACAGGACACGTGTATCTGGACATGCTGGAAAATTGGCTCATGCCACAACTGGAGACCGACAGCGCCGACTTCATCTTTCAACAGGATGGTGCTCCACCGCACTTCCATCACGATGTTCGGCATTTCTTAAACAGGAGATTGGAAAACCGATGGATCGGTCGTGGTGGAGATCATGACCAGCAATTCATGTCATGGCCTCCACGCTCTCCCGACTTAACCCCATGCGATTTCTTTGGGGTTATGTGAAAGATTGAGTGTTTAAACCTCCTCTACCAAGAAACGTGCCAGAACTGCGAGCTCGCATCAACGATGCTTTCGAACTCATTGATGGGGACATGCTGCGCCGAGTGTGGGAGGAACTTGATTATCGGCTTGATGTCTGCCGAATCACTAAAGGGGCACATATCGAACATTTGTGAATGCCCAAAAAAACTTTGAGTTTTTGTATGTGTGTGCAAAGCATTGTGAAAATATCTCAAATAATAAAGTTATTATAGAGCTGTGAAATCGCTTCAATCATTTGTAATAACCCTGTATAGCCCCACAAAAAGAAGTCGCATTTGTTGAGATTGGGAGAATATGGCGGCCAACTGAGGCCCATGCCAACGGCCTCTGGGTACCACAGAGCCAGAATGCGGTATCCAAAGTTCTCCTCCAGGAAAACAAACTCTCTCCAGCTTCGATGTGCTCGAGTTCTGTCTTGTATGAACCACATCTTGTCGAAAGCAGGGTCACTTTGGATAATGGGGATGAAATCATCTTCCGAAACCTTCACGTACTATTTGTTACTCACCGTGCCATCAAAAAATATCGCACCGATTACTTCGTGACTGGACATTCCACACTACTCAGTCACCCGTTGAGGGTGGGAAGACTTCTCTAGCGCGAAATGCCGGGTGTCTGTCCCCCAAATACGCCAATTATGCTTGGTGACGAACCCATCCAAATAAAAGTGGGCTTCGTCGATAAGCCGAACCATACACCCCGTACTAATACCGGTCATGCCCCGCTGACAACCGTGCAGTTTGAACGTCCTGACGCAAACCGTCCAGAAGTTATGACGATTTTATTTTATGAAGTTCATTAATTGTCACACTGTATGTCGATGACCGTCCATCCAAGGTAAGATGTTGCATCCTCCCCACCAAGAAATCCTCAACCCTGTCACAGATTTCGCTTGTTACCCCATACCACCTTTCATTCGTTAGTTACCTCCAGTGTGGTAGCGAGTCAAATGGTTCAAATGGCTCTGAGCACTATGGGACTTAACTTCTGAGGTCATCAGTCCCCTAGAACTTAGAACTACTGAAACCTAACTAACCTAAGGACATCACACACATCCATGCCCGAGGGAGGATTCGAACCTGCGACCGTACGGTCGCACGGTTCCAAACTGTAGCGCCTAGAACCGCTTGGCCACTTCGGCCGGCAGCGAGTCAAATGCTTTATGAAAGTCAACAAATACTGTATCTACCTGACTGTCTTGATCCACAGCTTTCAGGATGCCATTTGCGAAAAGTGTTAGCTGGGTTTGACAAGATCTGTGCTTACGGAAGCAATGCTGTTTGTCATGGAGTAGGTCGTTGTCTCCGAGATACCCCATTATATTTGAGCTCAACAACGTTCTATGATTGTACAAAGAAGGTAATTGAAGGATATCGGATGATAGTTTCGTGGATCTCTTCTGTTACCTATCATGTAGACGTGTGTGATCTGTGCGATTCCTTCCACACATTGGCCAAGGATTTTTGTTCGTAGGTCCTGCTGTATATTATGATTAAAAGATGTGTTAATTTAGCAGTAAATTAGGAATAAGGATTCCATCGGTCCCCGCAGTGTGTTCAGTTTTAGCTATTTCAGATAGATTTGTTTTTGGAGGGGGTTTACCTTGAGCCAAATACTATTTTATATATTTTTTTCTATTTCCCAGAACTGTTTCGCTGAAGTTTCAGCGTCATTAGTGGGCTTTTATTTTCTTTGTATTAAACAGGAAAAATGCTCTTCGCTACTTGTACGCTTATAAACTTTTAAGACAGTATTTACATAATTGAAACAGATAAAGTTTTGTACACTCCTGGAAATGGAAAAAAGAACACACTGACACCGGTGTGTCAGACCCACCATACTTGCTCCGGACACTGCGAGAGGGCTGTACAAGCAATGATCACACGCACGGCACAGCGGACACACCAGGAACCGCGGTGTTGGCCGTCGAATGGCGCTAGCTGCGCAGCATTTGTGCACCGCCGCCGTCAGTGTCAGCCAGTTTGCCGTGGCATACGGAGCTCCATCGCAGTCTTTAACACTGGTAGCATGCCGCGACAGCGTGGACGTGAACCGTATGTGCAGTTGACGGACTTTGAGCGAGGGCGTATAGTGGGCATGCGGGAGGCCGGGTGGACGTACCGCCGAATTGCTCAACACGTGGGGCGTGAGGTCTCCACAGTACATCGATGTTGTCGCCAGTGGTCGGCGGAAGGTGCACGTGCCTGTCGACCTGGGACCGGACGGCAGCGACGCACGGATGCACGCCAAGACCGTAGGATCCTACGCAGTGCCGTAGGGGACCGCACCGCCACTTCCCAGCAAATTAGGGACACTGTTGCTCCTGGGGTATCGGCGAGAACCATTCGCAACCGTCTCCATGAAGCTGGGCTACGGTCCCGCACACCGTTAGGCCGTCTTTCGCTCACGCCCCAACATCGTGCAGCCCGCCTCCAGTGGTGTCGCGACAGGCGTGAATGGAGGGACGAATGGAGACGTGTCGTCTTCAGCGATGAGAGTCGCTTCTGCCTTGGTGCCAATGATGGTCGTATGCGTGTTTGGCGCCGTGCAGGTGAGCGCACAATCAGGACTGCATACGACCCAGGCACACAGGGCCAACACCCGGCATTATGGTGTGGGGAGCGATCTCCTACACTGGCCGTACACCACTGGTGATCGTCGAGGGGACACTGAATAGTGCACGGTACATCCAAACCGTCATCGAACCCATCGTTCTACCATTCCTAGACCGGCAAGGGAACTTGCTGTTCCAACAGGACAATGCACGTCCGCATGTATCCCGTGCCACGCAACGTGCTCTAGAAGGTGTAAGTCAACTACCCTGGCCAGCAAGATCTCCGGATCTGTCCCCCATTGAGCATGTTTGGGACTGGATGAAGCGTCGTCTCACGCGGTCTGCACGTCCAGCACGAACGCTGGTCCAACTGAGGCGCCAGGTGGAAATGGCATGGCAAGCCGTTCCACAGGACTACATCCAGCATCTGTACGATCGTCTCCATGGGAGAATAGCAGCCTGCATTGCTGCGAAAGGTGGATATACACTGTACTAGTGCCGACATTGTGCATGCTCTGTTGCCTGTGTCTATGTGCCTGTGGTTCTGTCAGTGTGATCATGTGATGTATCTGACCCCAGGAATGTGTCAATAAAGTTTCCCCTTCCTGGGACAATGAATTCACGGTGTTCTTATTGCAATTTCCAGGAGTGTATATAGACTTTGTTACCAGATGCTGTGGTTTTCCTAGGTTTATATGTTTTTATTGGACATGTTTTCCTTCACAGTTTGTCACCTACAACCATACAGAACTTAATGGACAAAAGTAATTTACTTCAAAAGTTTTTTGGGTGGGAATGTTATGGTTTGGCCCAACGTTAACTAATTCTACGAGGAAATATATACAGTATGTGTGTGTGTGTGTGGGGGGGGGGGGGGGGGAAGGGGGCGGGCGGAGATGGAGAGTTTGCGGCGAGGGTTGTTCATTGATTGGTGTTGTGTGACAGTTCTTTGAGGGTAGAGAACAGAATTACCTTGCGGAGAACTATGTTTTCATTTATTATTTGTTTTCCTTCAGCTATGGCTTCTCGTGTTTGATAGTTTTGTCGAGTTATTAATTGTTGTTGTGGGAGGGGGGGGGGGCATTCCTGCATCTGAGAATGTTCAAGACAATGTCGAGGTTTGTTGGGCTGTGTTTCGTGTCCATAAAGTGTGCAGCAAGGGTAGAATAACAGCTGTTACTTTTTAATGGTTCAAATGGCTCTGAGCACTATGGGACTTAACATCTGAGGTAATCAGTCCCCTAGAACTTAGAACTACTTAAACCTAACTAACCTAAGGACATCACACACATCCATGCCCGAGGCAGGATTCGAACCTGCGACCGTAGCGGTCGCGCGGTTCCAAAATGGAGCGCCTAGAACCGCTCGGCCACTCCCGCCGGCGTTTCTTGATCAGCTATGTTTATGTGTGTGTGTTTGTGTGTGTGTGTGTTTATTACTTTCTGTGTGTCAGTGTTTGTAAGTTGGTGATGGGTTGCTTGTTTTTGTATGCTAGGTGCCCCCTGTATTTTTATTTTTATTTTGTGACTGTTTTTCTATCATGTTTGTGTCATATCCATTCTCTACAGCTATCTGTTTGATAATCTGTAATTCATTTTTGTAGATAGCTTCGTTGAGTGGAGTTCTGACCGGTCTCTGCAACATATATCGGAAACCGCCCAGTTTCAGCGCAGTCGGGTGACTGGAGCATTTGTGTGACTTTCCTGAGTACGGTGAACGGGTGATGGTCGGTCTGTGTATTGCGAGATCAAGGAAATTCAACATTTTGTCATTTTATGTTTCAACGGTTAAATGTATTTTTGTGCGAACTGTGTTTAGACCACTGTGGACTTGTTGGATCCGTTTCTGTATCGTCCTCGAGTATTCTGGACGCTAACTTTCGCATCACTAATATCACGAAAAATGTAATCTCCTGATGAGAAAAATGTCTCGACCATTGTGTTACCATGGTCACCTAAAATGGCTTCATAGACGTTAACTGGTCTCAATCACTTCCGCTATGACCGCAGGATCCACTCGAAAGCTGACTGTGAATGTCTAAACAACTGAAGAGCCACCGCCACGTATTGGTATTCTGCTCAGGTGACGTCACCTCGCAGTACGCTGCTGCGTAGACGTATGGCTGTCTGGCCACGCTCGCTCCTTTTCATCTGTTGTTCTACGTCGCTTGCACTATTTTCACTGCATCCGCTTCTTTTACAAGTTTAGCCGTTACGCGACCTTCACGCGGTTCAGCGAAGCCTAACCAGTAAAGCGGTACTGCGCTTCGCATCCTTGTGCTCCACAAAGCGTCGAAATGGCTGCCTGCAATCGAAGGGCCTGACGAATTGTTGTCACGTGACTCAGCACAGTTTTGGTGAAGCTTGCGGCAAACGAAACGCCTTCTCTCTCTCTCTGTGACGTGGCGAAGCAGAGGGAGCGAGAAACGGAGTTGATCCTCCTTGGTACACAAAACGGGTCAGAACGCTGTTGCAGAAACAACGAAACAAACATGCCAAATTCAAACAGAAGCGAAATCCCAAAGACTGGCGATCTTTTACAGAAGCTCGAAATTTAGCGCGGACTTCAATGCGAGATGCTTGTAACAGTTTTCACAACGAAACTTTTGTCTCGAAACCTGGCAGAAAATCCAAAGAGATTCTGGTCGCCGGCCGCGGTGGTCTAGCGGTTCTGGCGCTGCAGTCCGGAACCGCGGGACTGCTACGGTCGCAGGTTCGAATCCTGCCTCGGGCATGGGTGTGTGTGATGTCCTTAGGTTAGTTAGGTTTAAGTAGTTCTAAGTTCTAGGGGACTTATGACCTCAGATGTTGAGTCCCATAGTGCTCAGAGCCATTTGAACCATTTTTTTTTTTATTCTGGTCGTATGTGAAGTATGTTAGCGGCAAGATACAACCAATGCTTTCTCTGCGCGATAGCGATGGAGAAATTATCGAAGAGAGTGCTGCCAAAGCAAAGTTACTAAACACAGCCTTCCGAAATGCCTTCACAAAAGAAAACGAAGTAAATATTCCAGAATTCGAATCGAGAACAGCTGCCAACATGAGTAACGTAGAAGTAAATATCGTCGGAGTAGTGAAGCAACTTAAAACACTTAATAAAAGCAGGTCTTCTGGTCCACACTGTATACCAATTACGTTCTTTACGGAGTAGGCTGATGCATTAGCTCCATACTCAACAATCACATACAGCCTTTCGCTCGACGAAAGATCCGCACCCAAAGACTGGAAAGTTGCACAGGTCACACCAATATTCAAGAAAGCTGGTAGGGGTAATCCACTAAATTACAGGCCCATATCGTTAACGTGATGTGCAGCAGGATTTTAGAAGATATATTGTGTTCGAACGTTATGAATTACCTCGAAGGAACCGGCCTATTGACACACAGTCAACATGAGTTTAGAAAACATCGATCCTGTGAAACACAACTAGCTCTTTGTTCACATGAAGTGTTGAGTGCTATTGACAAGGGATTTCAGATCGATTCCGTATTCCTGGATTTCCGGAAGGCTTTTGACAGTGTACCACACAAGCGGCTCGTAGTGAAATTGCGTACTTACGGAATATCGTCTCAGTCATGTGACTGGATCTGTGCTTTCCTGTCAGAGAGGTCACAGTTCGTAGTAATTGACGGAAAGTCATGGAGTGATTTCTGGCGTTCCCCAAGGTAGTGGTATAGGCCCACTGCTGTTCCTTATCTATATTAACGATTTGGGAGTCAATCTGAGCAGCCGTCTTCGGTTCTTTGCTGTCGTTTATCAGAAGATCAAAACAAACTGCAAAACGATTTAGAAAAGATATCTGAATTGTGAGAAAAGTGGCAGTTGACCCTAAATAACGAAAAGTGTGAGGTCATCCACGTGAGTGCTAAAAGGAACTCGTTAAACTTCGGTTACACGATAAATCAGTCTAATCTAAAAGCCGCAAATTCAACTAAATACCTAGGTATTACAATTACGAACAACTTAAATTGGAAATAACACATAGAAAATGTTGTGGGGAAGGGTAACCAAAGGCTGCGTTTTATTGGCAGGGCACTTAGAAAATGTAACAGACCTGCTAAGGAGACTGCCTCCACGACGCCTGTCCGTCCTCTTTTAGAATGCTGCTGCACGGTGTTGGATCCTTACCAGGTAGGACTGACTGAGTACATCGAAAAAGTTCAAAGAAAGGCAGCACGTTTTGTATTATCGCGAAGTATGGGAGAGGGTATCACAGAAATGATACAGGATTTGGTCTGGACATGATTAAAAGAAAGGTGTTTTCGTTGCGACGGAATCTTCTCACAAAATTCCAATCACCAACTTTCTGCTCCGAATGCGAAAATATTTTTTTGACACCGACCTACGTAGGGAGCAACGATCAGCACCATAAAATAAGAGAAATCAGAGCTCGTACGGAAAGATATAGGTGTTCGTTCTTTCCGCGCGCTATACGAGATTAAAATAATAGAGAATTGTGAAGGTGGTTCTATGAGGCCTCTGCGAGGCACTTAAATGTGATTTGCAGAGTATCCATGTACACTCCTGGAAATTGAAATAAGAACACCGTGAATTCATTGTCCCAGGAAGGGGAAACTTTATTGACACATTCCTGGGGTCAGATACATCACATGATCACACTGACAGAACCACAGGCACATAGACACAGGCAACAGAGCATGCACAATGTCGGCACTAGTACAGTGTATATCCACCTTTCGCAGCAATGCAGGCTGCTATCCTCCCATGGAGACGATCGTAGAGATGCTGGATGTAGTCCTGTGGAACGGCTTGCCATGCCATTTCCACCTGGCGCCTCAGTTGGACCAGCGTTCGTGCTGGACGTGCAGACCGCATGAGACGACGCTTCATCCAGTCCCAAACATGCTCAATGGGGGACAGATCCGGAGATCTTGCTGGCCAGGGTAGTTGACTTACACCTTCTAGAGCACGTTGGGTGGCACGGGATACATGCGGATGTGCATTGTCCTGTTGGAACAGCAAGTTCCCTTGCCGGTCTAGGAATGGTAGAACGATGGGTTCGATGACGGTTTGGATGTACCGTGCACTATTCAGTGTCCCCTCGACGATCACCAGTGGTGTACGGCCAGTGTAGGAGATAGCTCCCCACACCATGATGCCGGGTGTTGGCCCTGTGTGCCTCGGTCGTATGCAGTCCTGATTGTGGCGCTCACCTGCACGGCGCCAAACACGCATACGACCATCATTGGCACCAAGGCAGAAGCGACTCTCATCGCTGCAGACGACACGTCTCCATTCGTCCCTCCATTCACGCCTGTCGCGACACCACTGGAGGCGGGCTGCACGATGTTGGGGCGTGAGCGGAAGACGGCCTAACGCTGTGCGGGACCGTAGCCCAGCTTCATGGAGACGGTTGCGAATGGTCCTCGCCGATACCCCAGGAGCAACAGTGTCCCTAATTTGCTGGGAAGTGGCGGTGCGGTCCCCTACGGCACTGCGTAGGATCCTACGGTCTTGGCGTGCATGCGTGCGTCGCTGTGGTCCGGTCCCAGGTCGACGGGCACGTGCACATTCCGCCGACCACTGGCGACAATATCGATGTACTGTGGAGACCTCACACCCCACGTGTTGAGCAATTCGGCGGTACGTCCACCCGGCCTCCCGCATGCCCACTATACACCCTCGCTCAAAGTCCGTCAACTGCACATAGGGTTCACGTCCACGCTGTCGCGGCATGCTACCAGTGTTAAAGACTGCGATGGAGCCGCGGTTCCTGGTGTGTCCGCTGTGCCGTGCGTGTGATCATTGCTTGTACAGCCCTCTCGCAGTGTCCGGAGCAAGTATGGTGGGTCTGACACACCGGTGTCAATGTGTTCTTTTTTCCATTTCCAGGAGTGTAGATAGATGTAGATAGATGGACAGTACAGCGTTCGCGGGACAGGTGCTGTCAGCTTTTGTTAACATTGCAACGAATAGCTGCTCTGTCAAAGTCCGTAAGTACGAGAGGGTTTCGATAAGCAATGCCACACATTTTTTTCGAAATCATGTTGGTTTTCTGCAGGATACCTACATACGATTTTATTCCCCACTCTTTTGACTACACAACCCTACTTTTCAACATAAGCTTCGTTCGGTGTAGAGATGGGCAAACTCGTTCATCCTTGGGAACTAGTACACTGCTGATCGTTCTTTTTTGGGAACCGTTCATTTTTACTCGTTCACAGTTCATTTGTGCTTGGTATATGGTTCTTATGAAAAACTGAAAACTGGTAGTGTAGGTGACTGAAGGATGGAGGGCACCAAGAGGGGGCACTTGCCTCCCCCATGGAGTATAGAGTTTTTAGTCATTACAGAATTCTTATACACTTTTAGAAGTAATTTCTGTGATTCTGCAGAACCTGTCGTTTAGCCAACCGTAGCCTTGTGTGGCTGATCGCATGGGAATAATATAGGGTGGCGTGCGGAAAACCAGCCCCGAGTACAGACAATTACGGACAATGTGTTGTCCGTTACAAGCAGATACAACAAACAGGCAAACATGTAATAATTAGGCAGTTAAGAAATAACAAGCTAATGCAAGCAACAATTGCGAAACAATCGATGGCGATGTGTAGAGAGCTGGAGAAGAGAACATGAAAATCTCACGCGACGCGCATGGGCTATAGCTCATGTAGTCTTGTAAACCTGTTGGTGGCTGGTTCCCAACTTAATTGACCACAAGTGTCTTGTATAAAATTCTTCGTTTCGATTTCCACTACATAGCTATGCTACGTTGTAAACAATAATCGTTTACACCCTATATATACTTAACGTTTTCTCTGAGTTCGTAGGCGAAGTAGAGACTTTACGGAAGCAAAAAATAAAATGTGATTTTCTCATACTTGCGTCACACGCTTAGTAAAAATTAGGTTTTTATGTTGCATTGCTAAAGTTAATGCAGCAATAATAGTAATAATAATTAAGTCCGCAGTAATGAAGTTTTTGGTTTGAAAGCTCCTTCTCAACAAATGTTTTTGATAATAAGTAAATACGATTTTATGGCAATCTATGTCTTTGCAAATGGAGAGGCACCGCTTTTCCTACTGAGTCAAAATGACCCACAACCCACTTTTTTTTTCAAAGAAACCAAACTAGCAGGTAATGCAAATTGGAAACAAGCAAACTTAAAAATAATTAGAGCCTTCCTAAATGTAATGTTCCGTATATGAAAGATACACGAAAATCGTTTTATATGAATTTTCTTACACTAAAAATTAAGCAAATTATTGAATGTTAGCTGCTAAATCAATCGATGAAACCAAAAAACATATGAATAACAAAAAAAACTTGCCTTGTTATAAGCATGTCTTCTGCTGTTCATCGATATAATGAAGTGAGCTGATATGCCCTTTTGTTACCTGAAAAGACGTACCTATTACATACAACGTAATTTTTATATAATTTACGTAACTATAAAATACTACTAGTCGTGGACGCTGAATAGCCAGAACAAAGTGCAAAAACAGTTTGGAACACATGTAAAACAGGCGAGCGCAGTGAACGAAACGAACAACTGGATAGTGAACTATCTAGGAGCAGTCGGCAGTGGAACTGAGACAGGTGGTTATGCGAAGAAAGACGAGTGTGGCCGAGGGAGACCGAGACTGAGACGAGCACGCGACCGAGGCTGGAACGAGAACTGCCGAAGTGACCGCCGCGACCGAAGTGAACTAGTGAGCTATGAACCGATCGTTCCTTGGAATTCGTTCCTCGGTTCTTTCGTTCATCTTGGTGAAACGTTCCTCTGTACTCGTTCGTTCGCGAACCACCCATGTCTAGTTCATTGCGACGGCGTTACGCTACTTGATAGGCCCGCGTGGTACCACTCAACAAGTGGACGTTGGAGCCAGTATGTTGCTGCATCAATAGCCTCCCAAACATCTGCGTTCTGCTTCCTGTGGATGAGGCCCACGATAAAGACAGGCCGAGGCGCGTACGTCACAGCACGAAACACTGCAGGTCTTACGAGTGCCAGCAGCACTCTCTGACACGGAGCGAGTAACTACTACAGATGACTTTGATAATTATTAACTGCGCGTTTACATGTAAGTTCTCAATAGCACACGAAAAAATTAAGACCTCTAGCGGGCACCTTTTCAAATAAACATCGATTTCCCGTGGAACCAGCACAGAGTTGAGCGTTCCCGAGGCGTCGCAGACAAGACTATTACTGTGACGTCACAAGCTTGTTGCAGGACCCGTATATCTCGTTGGCGCCGTCCCGCAGAGTGCATCCTTCGCTGGACGAAACAGGTGGAACTCGGAATATATTTTCATTGGGAGGAATGCAATGGGGAAGCCAGTGGGCATTCTAGCGAAACCCTCTCCTGGAAATGCAGGATTTGTAGCAGAAATAAGTTGAAAAAGGAGCAGGAGCGTAAGATCTGCGCCCTTCAGGTGCAGTTACAAAACGCGAAGGAGGAACCAGACAGGATGAGGAGTGTGAAGGGGGCTGGGAAATGGGAACTGGCAGGTGGTAAGAAGGCAGCTAGGAGGAGGAGATATTCAGACAGTTGTAGTTTGTTTACAACCGAGATGTTTGACCAAATGTCAGAGTTTAATGGAGAGGAGCCTCTTTTAGGTGTAGGAAACGTGCAGCAGTCCTCAGCGATTAGGGAGTATAAGTCAGTTGCAAATTCAAACAGAAATAAGAAGGTTCTGCTACTGGGTAGTTGGTATGGCAGAGCCGTGGGTCAAAAGTTGCAGTAAGTATTTGGAAGTGACTAACAGGTCGTGAGCACTGTGGAGACCAGTACAGAGTTGGCTCAGGTGACTGTTAACATAGGAGAGTTATGAAGCAATTTTATGAATGAGGATCAGGTAGTGATTGTGGTGGTCTTGATAGGGATGGGAGTGTGGTGTAGGTTTCCGGGCGGAAAGAGGTGCCGGTCCCTGGCACGAATCCAGCCGGCAGATTAGCGTCTAGGTCCGGCGTGCCGGCCAGTCTGTGGATGGTTCTTAAGGCGGTTTTCCATCTGCTTTGGAGAATGCTGGCTTGTTCCCCTTATTCCGCCTCAGTTACATTATGTCGGCAATTACTGCTCAAACACTTTATCAACGTATGCGTACACCATAAATTACTCTACCACGCAAATATTGGGGCTATACTCGTCTGGAGTGAGATGTTCCCTGGGGGTCCACTGGCGTCCGAACTAGAGATGGGCAAAACTGTTCTTTTCAGAGATTGGATCAGAACTGTTCACTCCCTGAAACGAATTAGCTCTTTTTCATGACTCAACACTCATTTACAATAGAAAATAAATGGAAGGAACATTGCCCTTTAAACTTGGTTTATTCCAGTACTATACCCGTATTTTGATCTTATTTGATCCTATTTTGAAGTAACCCAGATAATGAGTAAGAATTTTGTATTGTTTATTGAAATTTCCACGATATGATTATTGATTTATTTTGCACTATCGTGGTTTTCTGGGTGATCGGAAAATGTTGTAACTTGAGATTTACATTAACAATATATTTTGCTATAATGTATTAAAATTTTATTAACCTCATACAAATACATCGCAAGCCATATATTTTTAAAGTGAACGTTTCCTTCCGAAGACGCCTAAAATCGCAAAATCCGTACCAGAACAAGAAAAAAAAATATAAATTTGACTGTAAAACGAAAGTGCTGCATATAGCCTTACGCAGAATAAAACAAGGAAAATATTAGTGTATCACATTTTGCGATACGTTTATCGGTTCGCTCGTAATTAAAGCGTAAATTCGAGTGTCCATAATAAAAATCCTATAGTAAGAGGAGTCATCAGGAACCTAATCTAATCAGTTTAAACAAATAAAAATAAAATAAAAACAATTGATGTATACATAACATAATAATGTAATATACATAGCGGTATTACTACAAAGAACAATATCCAGTAGGGACGAACTCCGATGCAGAGGCGCTGAGTCGAGCAGTTCGAGCTGCGAGCTGTATTACTGCGTGAGCTGAGACCGCAGAGACCAGAGTGACACCTGAGTCGCTTTGCTAAACGCTCTGGCTAGAGTCGAGACAGTGGGGTGAGCGTTGAGCGGGCGAGTTCCGAGGGTGAGGGGAGCGGTGAACTCACCCGCTCCGAGACAAATCGTCCGTTCCCTTGCGAGCAGGTTGTTGCAAGTAGTTCCTATGTTATCCGCTAGGTGGCTCTCTGTCCTGTTGCTCGCATCAACTGCCCAGAGGGCAGGACGTGCGACTGAAATGATCGCCGACAGAGTGCGATGCGAAGTTAAGCTGCACCAGACACTGCAAGTGGCACGATCGCCGACAGAGTGCGATGCGAAGTTAAGCTGCGCCAGACACTGCAAGCGGCAGACGACGCACAGAGATGGCACGGCATATGTGAAACACAAAATCCAATGGGGCACTGCACAATGCAGGCAGCCAAGGTAGAAGGAGGGCAGAGGCCAGCGCTGGCTGTGTTGTGTTGCGTGCACTGTGCTCTGACCAGCAGAGGCGCTGCTGATATGCTCCGTCTCTCTCTCTCTCTCTCTCTCTCTCTCTCTCTCTCTCTCTCTCTCTCTGCCGTGGGAAACGTTTGGAGCTACCGATCTTTTTTTCTGAATCACTGATTGTTCACTCCTTTGAAAGATTCAACTCTATGAATTAGTTCAAGAGCGGATCCTTCATCTCTAGTCCGAACCGCACAATAACCCTGGGTTCGGCGTCGGGCGGCGGTGGACTGCAGTAGCCTGTTGTGGTGTTGTGAACCACTGAGGGCTATGGGGGGGACGAAGCCTCTCCGTCGTTTCTAGGTCCCCAGTTTCATACAACACAATACAATACAATGATGTAAGTGATGACCTGGTAAAGATAGCTACTCAAACTGGTGGCACTAATGTGCAACTCATACAACTGTTTCAGCGTCGTGATCGGCCTCACCTTAGGCGTGCTAACATGGGGCTGGGGAAGGCACTTATGGCAGAGGTCATGGCTCACGTTGTAGCGGTCCCAGCTGACTCTATCAATAGATCGGGTTTCACTGGACATGGGCTGCATCTCAGCAGGTACTGGAAGGGGAGATTATGGGCGGCAGTGTGGTGGCACGTGGTGGGATCACTCATGGGACAATTCACGTAGTAGTTTTTTAGATTGAAGTCAGCTGACAGCTATCCCTGCTTAAAAGGAAGTCTCTCTAATAAACGGATCACTTTCGAAGGTGGTTAGGTATCAAAGTAGTGAAGGAATTAGCATATTTCATCAAAATATAGGACGTATTAGAGATAAAGTTAGTGAATTGTTTATAAATGTTGACTCTGACATTATTGGTATCGGTTCTAGGCGCTTCAGTCTGGAACCGCGCGACCGCTACGGTCGCAGGTTCGAATCCTGCCTCGGGCATGGATGTGTGTGATGCCCTTAGGTTAGTTAGGTTTAAGTAGTTCTAAGTTCTAGGGGACTGATGACCTCAGATGTTAAGTCCCATAGTGCTCAGAGCCATTTTTGGTATTACAATGAAATGAACACCCTTAGCTGGTTACAGGCGTTGACATACGTCACCGGGGACAGATGAAAATGTGTGCCCCGACTGGGACTCGAACCCGGGATCTTCTGCTTACATGGCAGACGTTCTATCCATCTGAGCCACCGAGGACACAGAGCATAGCGCGACTGCAGGGAGCCCGCATCTCGTGGTCGTGCGGTAGCGTTCTCGCTTCCCACGCCCGGGTTCCCGGGTTTGATTCCCGGCGGGGTCAGGGATTTTCTCTGCCTCGTGATGGCTGGGTGTTGTGTGCTGTCCTTAGGTTAGTTAGGTTTAAGTAGTTCTAAGTTCTAGGGGACTTATGACCACAGCAGTTGAGTCCCATAGTGCTCAGAGCCATTTGAACCATTTTTGACTGCAGGGACTTATCCCGGTCGGGGAACACATTTTCATCTGTCCCCGGTGACGTATGTCAACGCCTGTAAGCAGCTAAGGGTGTTCATTTCATTGTAATTTCATTCTAACGAGCTGCATGGTCACCGATGGTATCTGTTCTTAAGGACATGTCCGAAAGAACAGATATCATCTTAGTATATACATTATTGGTATATCTGAGCACCACCTAAACAGTTTGACAATTCAGAGGCTTCCTTTACCACCATACAGATTACCTAGCTGTTTTTCTAAGAGTTCTTTGTGAAGTCCAGGAGTAGTCATGAATGTAAAAAAAGTATTCCATCTTAGTCCATAAACGTATCATGGCACTGTACTGAACAGCTATTTGAATGTTGTGCAGGGGCAGTTGAACGTAGTTAAACTAAACTTGTAACTGCCATTATTTATAGGTCCCCTAACTCTGACCTCAGAGCATTTTCTTGGTTCACTTTACAAGCAGTACCAAAAATTAGGTGACTTCAATATTAATTTTGTACGTGACTGTGCAAGAAAAAAAAAAGGCTTTGGAAGATCTCCTAAATTCAGATGATCTGATGCAAACTATTTTTTCCAACCAGACTGCAGGGCAACAGTAGCTCAGCCACAGGCAACACTGTGACAATAATTCTTCATTATTAACTTTTCATTCTGTTAGTAAAAGGGTAAATAGCCATTCAGACCACGATGCACAAATTTTAAGAGTAAAACGTTTTTATACTCCTACAAATGTTATACGTATCTATGTACAGGGTGTTTCAAAAATGACCGGTATATTTGAAACGGCAATAAAAACTAAACGAGCAGCGATAGAAATACACCGTTTGTTGCAATATGCTTGGGACAACAGTACATTTTCAGGCAGACAAACTTTCGAAATTATAGTAGTTACAATTGTCAACAACAGATGGCGCTGCGGTCTGGGAAACTCTATAGTACGATATTTTCCACATATCCACCATGCGTAGCAATAATATGGCGTAGTCTCTGAATGAAATTACCCGAAACCTTTGACAACGTGTCTGGCGGAATGGCTTCACATGCAGATGAGATGTACTGCTTCAGCTGTTCAATTGTTTCTGGATTCTGGCGGTACACCTGGTCTTTCAAGTGTCCCCACAGAAAGAAGTCACAGGGGTTCATGTCTGGCGAATAGGGAGGCCAATCTACGCCGCCTCCTGTATGTTTCGGATAGCCCAAAGCAATCACAGGATCATCGAAATATTCATTCAGGAAATTAAAGACGTCGGCCGTGCGATGTGGCCGGGCACCATCTTGCATAAACCACGAGGTGTTCGCAGTGTCGTCTAAGGCAGTTTGTACCGCCACAAATTCACGAAGAATGTCCAGATAGCGTGATGCAGTAATCGTTTCGGATCTGAAAAATGGGCCAATGATTCCTTTGGAAGAAATGGCGGCCCAGACCAGTACTTTTTGAGGATGCAGGGACGATGGGACTGCAACATGGGGCTTTTCGGTTCCCCATATGCGCCAGTTCTGTTAATAACGAAGCCGTCCAGGTAAAAATAAGCTTCGTCAGTAAACCAAATGCTGCCCACATGCATATCGCCGTCATCAATCCTGTGCACTATATCGTTAGCGAATGTCTCTCGTGCAGCAATGGTAGCGGCGCTGAGGGGTTGCCGCGTTTGAATTTTGTACGGATAGAGGTGTAAACTCTGGCGCATGAGACGATACGTGGACGTTGGCGTCATTTGGACCGCAGCTGCAACACGGCGAACGGAAACCCGAGGCCGCTGTCGGATCACCTGCTGCACTAGCTGCGCGTTGCCCTCTGCGGTTGCCGTACGCGGTCGCCCTACCTTTCCAGCACGTTCATCCGTCACGTTCCCAGTCCGTTGAAATTTTTCAAACAGATCCTTTATTGTATCGCTTTTCGGTCCTTTGGTTACATTAAACCTCCGTTGAAAACTTCGTCTTGTTGCAACAACACTGTGTTCTAGGTGGTGGAATTCCAACACCAGAAAAATCCTCTGTTCTAAGGAATAAACCATGTTGTCTACAGCACACGTGCACGTTGTGAACAGCACACGCTTACAGCAGAAAGACGACGTACAGAATGGCGCACCCACAGACTGCGTTGTCTTCTATATCGTTCACATCGCTTGCAGCGCCATCTGTTGTTGAAAATTGTAACTACTGTAATTTAGAAAGTTTGTCCGCCTGAAAATGTACTGTTGTCCCAAGCATATTGCAACAAACAGTGTATTTCTATCGCTGCTCGTTTAGTTTTTATTGCCGTTTCAAATATACCGGTCATTTTTGAAACACCCTGTAGAAAATCTAACACAAAGGCAAAAGAGAGTTTTCAGTTATATGTACAGTATTTAACAATCACTTTCTGAGCATTTCCGGTGATTTAAATAAAAACTTGGTTTTTACAGGGATCATATAATTCTCTTGGAAAATGCCTTTCCGAGACTGATGACTGAAATACTCCTCTGTGATACTGACACAGGGGAGGCTGAGTCAATCATTAAATCACTGAAGACTGAGGACTCTCACGGGTATCATGGAATACCTAGCAGAATATTAAAGTACTGTGCTGCTCATGTTAGCCCTGTAGTTTGCTATAATTGTAATTTTTCCTTCAAGTGTGATCAGTTTGCTCAACGACTAAAGTACGCAGTAGTAAAGCCGCTTTATAAAAAGGGAGGAAGGGACAAGGTAGACAACTTTAGACATATTTCTATTCCATCAGTGTTTGCTAAAATTATTGAAAAAGCTGTGTATGTTAGGATAATTGAGCATTTTATTTCACATAATTTGCTATCAAACTTAGAGTTCGGTTTCAGAAGTGATTTAAAATTGAAAATGCTATATTCTGTTTCCTCCGTGAGGTTCTGAATGTACTAAACAAAAGGTTTCGGACGATAGGCATCTTCTGTAATTTAACTAAGGCGTTTGATTGTGCTGATCACAAAATATTGCTCCAGAAGTTGGATCATTATGGAATTTCGAGAGTAGCTCACAATCGGTCCACTTCTTACTCCAATAACAGACAGCAAATGGTCATTATGCACAGTGTCGTGAATAGCTACGATGTCGGGTCTAAGTGGGGCACAGATATGTGGGGGAGGGGTCCTGGGATGTCCTAGGGGTCAGTGCTGGGACCACTCCTGTTCCTTATGTATATAAATGATATGCCCTCTAGTGTTACAGGTGATTCTAAAATATTTCTGTTCGCTGATGATACTAGCTTGGTAGTAAAAGATGTTATGTGAAACTTTACCATTGTTTCAAATACCGCTGTTCAAGACAAACGTTCATGGCTTGCAGAAAACAAAATAACGCTAAAACACAGTAAGACTCAGTTTCTACAGTTTGTAAAACACAATTCAACAAAAGCCATTTCACAGAATGGGCATTTGATATGTGAAACTGAACAGTTCAAACTTACAGGTGTTCAGATAAATACTCGTATAAGAGTAAACTGTCGTCGAAAGCCAACGTTCAGGATCTTGTTCAAAGGCTTAATGCTACTATTCGAACGGTATCTGAAGTAAGAGATAGATCGACACGAAAAGTAATCTCCTTTGCTTACTTTCATTCACTTGTAATGTACGGTGTTATATTTTGCGGTAACTCTTCCCATTCTCAAAGGATATTTTTGGGTCAGAGGCGGGTAGTAAGTGGTGCAAGTTCGTAAACCTGTTGTCGATCCCTGTTCATTAATCTGAGTATTCTGACACTGGCCTCTCGATATGTATATTCTTTACTGTCGCTTCCTGTTAACAATATCAGCTTACTCCCAAGAATTAGCAACTTTCATTCAGTTGATACTAAGGAGAAATCCAGTCTGCATTTGGATCGCACTTCCTTGACTCTTACGCAGAAATGTATACCGCTGCATCCATTCGCAGTAAAGCTACCACAAGAATTCAAACATCTGAGCAGCAATCCATGCGCGTTCAAATCGAAACTGTAGAGCTACCTCATGGATCACTCCTTCTATTCTATCGAGGAGTTCCTTTAAAATTAAGTTAATTCCGGTGTTATACTGTTGACCGCGTTAACATAAACTTACGGCTTGTCTTTTTTTTTTTTTTTTTTTTTTTTGAGTTCACAGACGCTTTATTTTATCTGGTATTACTTTTATGTAATGTAAATAGGGGTAATTCAGGAGGCGGTTTAATAATGAATAAAAAAATTGGAATGCGGGTAAGCTACTACAACGGCATAGTGAACGCCTTATTGTGGCCACGATAGACACGAAGCCCACGCCTACTACAGTAGCAAAACTTTATATGCCAACTAGCTCTGCACATGACGAAGAAATTGAAGAAATATATGATGAAATAAAAGAAACTATTCAGATAGTGAAGGGAGACGAAAATTTAATAGTCATTGGTGACTGGAATTCGATAGTAGGGAAAGAAAGAGAAGGAAACGTAGTAGGTGAATATGGATTGGGGCTAAGAAATGAAAGAGGAAGCCGCCTGGTAGAATTTTACACAGAGCGCAACTTAATCATAGCTAACACTTGCTTCAAGAATCATAAAAGAAGGTTGTATACAACCAAGAGGCCTGGAGATATGTACAGGTTTCAGATAGATTATATAATGGTGAGACAGAGGTTTAGAACCTGGTTTTAAATTGTAAGACATTTCCAGGGGCAGATGTGGACTCTGACCACAATCTATTGGTTATGAACTGTAGATTAAAACTGAAGAAACTGCAAAAAGGTGGGAATTTAAGAACATGGGACCTGGATAAACTGAAAAACCAGAGGTTGTACAGAGTTTCAGGGAGAGCATAAGGGAACAATTGACAGGAATGGGGGAAAGAAATACAGTAGAAGAAGAATGGGTAGCTTTGAGAGATGAAGTAGTGAAGATAGCAGAGGATCAAGTAGGTAAAAAGACGAGGGCTGGTAGCAATCCTTGGGTAACAGAAGAAATATTGATGAAAGGAGAAAATATAAAAATGCGGTAGATGAAGCAGGCAAAAAGGAATACAAACGTCTCAAAAATGATATCGACAGGAAGTGCAAAATGGCTAAGCAGAGGTGGCTTGAGGACTAATGTAAGGATGTAGAGGCTGATCTCACTAGGGGTAAGATAGATACAACCAACAGGAAAATTAAAGAGACCTTCAGAGAAAAGAGAACCACTTGTACGAATATCAAAAGCTCAGATGGAAACCCAGTTCCAAGCAAAGAAGGGAAAGCAGAAAGGTGGAAGGAGTATATAGAGGGTCTATGCAGGGGCGATGTTCTTGAGGACAATATTATGGAAATGGAAGAGGATGTAGATGAAGATGAAATGGGAGATACGATACTGCGTGAAGAGTTTGACAGAGCACTGAAACGCCTAAGTCGAAACAAGGCCCCGGGAGTAGACAACATTTCATTAGAACTACTGACAGCCTTGGAAGAGCCAGTCCTGACAAAACTCTACCATCTGGTGAGCAAGATGTATGAGACAGGCAAAGTACCCTCAGACTTCAAGAAGAATATAATAATTCCAATCCCAAAGAAGATGTGAAAATTACCGCACAATCAGTCACCGATGCAAAATACTAACCCGAATTCTTTACAGACGAATGGAAAAACTGGTAGAAGCCGACGTCGGGGAAGATCAGTTAGGATTCCATAGAAATATTGGAACACGTGAGGCAATACTGACGCTACGACCTATCTTAGAAGAAAGATTAAGGAAAGGCAAACCTAGACTTAGAGAAAGCTTTTGACAATGTTGAATGGAATACTCTCATTCAAATTCTGAAGGTGGCAGGGGTAAAATACAGGGATCGAAAGGCTATTTACAATTTGTTCAGAAAGCAGATGACAGTTATAAGAGTCGAGGGTCATGAAAGGGAAACAGTGGTTGGGAAGGGAGTGAGACAAGGTTGTAGCCTTTCCCCGATATTATTCAATCTTTATATTGAGCAACCAGTGAAGGAAACAAAAGAAAAATTCGGAGTAGGTATTAAAATCCGTGGAGAAGAAATAAAAACTTTGAGGTTCGCCGATGAAATTGTAATTCTGTCAGAGACAGCAAAGGACTTGGAAGAGCAGTTGAACGGAATGGACAGTGTCGTGAAAGGAGGATATAAGATGAACATCAACAAAAGCATAACAAGGATAATGGAATGTAGTCGAATTAAAGCGGGTGATGCTGAGGGAATTAGATTAGGAAATGAGACACTTGAAGTGGTAAAGGAGTTTGCTATTTTGGGAGAAAAGTAACTGATGATGGTCGAAGTAGAGAGGATATAAAATGTAGACTGGCATTGGCAAGGAGAGCGTTTCTGGAGAAGAGAAATTTGTTAACATCGAGAATACATTTAAGTGTCAGGAAGTCTTTTCTGAAAGTATTTGTATGGAGTGATCCATGTATGGAAATGAAACGTGGACGATAAATAGTTTGGACAAGAAGAGAATAGAAGCTTTCGAAATGTGGTGCCACAGACGAATGCTGACGATTAGATGGGTAGATCAAATAACTAATGAGGAGGTATTGAATAGGATTGGGGAGAAGAGGAGTTTGTGGCACAACTTGACTGGAAGATATAAGATGAACATCAACAAAAGCATAACAAGGATAATGGAATGTAGTCGAATTAAAGCGGGTGATGCTGAGGGAATTAGATTAGGAAATGAGACACTTGAAGTGGTAAAGGAGTTTGCTATTTTGGGAGAAAAGTAACTGATGATGGTCGAAGTAGAGAGGATATAAAATGTAGACTGGCATTGGCAAGGAGAGCGTTTCTGGAGAAGAGAAATTTGTTAACATCGAGAATACATTTAAGTGTCAGGAAGTCTTTTCTGAAAGTATTTGTATGGAGTGATCCATGTATGGAAATGAAACGTGGACGATAAATAGTTTGGACAAGAAGAGAATAGAAGCTTTCGAAATGTGGTGCCACAGACGAATGCTGACGATTAGATGGGTAGATCAAATAACTAATGAGGAGGTATTGAATAGGATTGGGGAGAAGAGGAGTTTGTGGCACAACTTGACTGGAAGAAGGGATCGGTTGGTAGGACATGTTCTGAGAGATCAAGGGATCACCAATTTAGTATTGGAGAGCAGCGTGGAGGGTAAAAATCGTAGAGGGAGACCAAGAGATGAATACACTAAACAGATTCAGAAGGATGTAGGTTGCAGTAGGTACTGGGAGATGAAGAAGCTTGCACAGGATAGAGTAGCATGGAGAGCTGAATCAAACCAGTCTCAGGGCTTAAGACCACAACAACAACAACTTTTAGGTTGTAATTTCATGTACTGGCAGGTTCCATGACGTTGCAGAATTGCTCCTGAGTTTGATCCTACAGAACTAGACATGTAAAGAAAAGAAAAGAAAAGAAAAGAAAAGAAAAGAAAAGGTGGGAGATCCGGGCAGTAGGGTAGGTGAGGAAGAACGGTCCGGTGGAGTTTTGTGAGCTCCTCTCGGATGCGCAATCTTGTGTGAGGGCTTGCGCTGTTGTCGAGAAGCAGAAATTGGTCTGCATTTTTATGGCGACGAACATGCTGAAGTCGTTTCTTCGATTTGTACGAGTTGACAGATTCCAACCGACACCCGTTAATACCGTAGCCATAGGAGTAGTTGTTTTGGGAAGTGCAAAATTTGACATTTATTAACATTTAATTCAAGTTGCCAATCTTCGTACCACTTTGAAATCTTATCAAGATCTGAAAGAATGTGTGTGCAATCTTTTTTTATCAGACAGTACTCCATCATAGATAACTGCTGCATCTCTGCTAAATGTGAGGTTACTATTAGTATCGTCTGTAAGGCCTTAGTGTACAACGTAAACAGCATGGATCTCAACACACTACCCCGCGCACTCCCAAAGTCACTTGTATACTTGCCGATGACACTCCATGCAAGATAAAATTCTGCGGTCTCTGCCGTGCAGTGGCAAATTTTGTTTCATATTCCACATGACTATGTTCTTTTTTTTCCATAATAGCTGATGTCGCACCTTGTCAAATGATACCCTGCAGTCAAGAAATACTACATACACGTGGTTACTTTGATCAGTGGCTTTAAATGTGTTGTGTGATGAAAGCGGGTGTTTGGTTTCGTAAGATCGATGTTCTACATCTACATGGTTACTCTGCAATTCACACTTAAGTGCCTGGCAGAGGGTTCATCGAACCATTTTCATACTACTTCTCAACCATTCCACTCTCGAATGGCGCGTAGGAAAAAGGAACGCCTAAATCTTTCCGTTCGAGCTCTGATTTACTTTATTATGATGATTATTTCTCCCTTCGTAGGTGGGTGTCAACAAAATATTTTCCCATTAGGAAGAGAAAGTTGGTGATTGGAATTTCGTAAATAGATCTCGCCGCAAAGAAAACCGCCTTCGTTTCAGTGACTGCCACCCCAACTCGCGTATCATATCAGTGACACTCTCACCCCTATTGCGCGGTAACACGAAACAAGCTGCCCTTCTTTGCACTTTTTCGATGTCCTCTGTCAATCCTACCTGGTAAGGGCCCCACACCGCGCAGCAATATTGCAGCAGAGGACGGACAAGTGTAATGTAGGCTGCCTCTTTAGTGAGTTTGTCGCATCTTCTAAGTGTTCTGCCAACAAAGCGCAGTCTGTCTCACAATATTATCTACGTGGTCTTTCCAATTTAAGCTGCTCGTAATTGTAATTCCTAGGAATTTAGTAGAATTGACTGCCCTCAGATTTGTGCGATTTATCGTATATCCAAAATTTATCGGATTTCTTTTAGTACCCAAGTGGATGACCTCGTACTTTTCTTTGTTTAGTGCCAATTGCCACTTTTCGCACCATACAGAAAGTCTCTCTAGACCATTTTGTAATTGGAATAGATCGTCTGATGATTTTACTAGACGGTAAATTACAGCATCATCTGCAAAGAATCTAAGGGGACTGCTCAGATTGTCACCTAGATCATTTATGTAAATCAGGAACAGCAGAGGGCCCATGACACTACCTTGCGGAACGCCAGATATCACTTCTGTTCTACTCGATGATTTACCGTCTGTCACTGCGAACTGTGACCTCTCTGAGAGGATATCACGAATCCAGTCAACGTTTCGATGAGTTTCTTTGCCTGAAGATAATGGGTACGAAACCCATCGAAACACTGCGACAAGACGACACCACCACTCAGCTGATCACTAGAGAAGAACTCCGTTTTCGTTCTGCTAGTGTTTATAATTCGGAACTGATTTTACGTTTAGTTGGCCATCGTCAAGAAACAACAGAGGAATGCCTACAAGAGACACTAGTGTGTTGAAAAGCAAACTTTACAAATGAGGATGCCTTCAACGGGCACAGAATCTTTGGTCGTGACGTTGGTCAGGTGAGAAACGTCAAGCCCCCGACACTAGTAGCCGCCCCCTCCCCACACAGCGCTTTGTATGCAGTGCGCCACATGTGATGTTGAGACACACGTTCTCTGGCCGAGAAACGGTCACTAAAACACCAGTAGGGATGGAAACCTGTCAGCGCCGCGCTTTAATAGGCGATCTCAACCCACGCTTTAATAGGCGATCTCAACGTCTCCCATCTGACTCATTACCGGCGTCCATGAGGAACACGGGCCCCACAACGAACCTGTGACGTCACTCTAGTCGCCTTGTCCGCCACACTTCGCAACGCTCAGCTCCGTGCAGAGGCCGTGGGAAGTCAGCATTGCAATGAAGCGGTACCCACTAAAGGTCTTAGCTCTGATTGGTGCTGTGTAGAAACCAAATGTACACTCCTGGAAATGGAAAAAAGAACACATTGACACCGGTGTGTCAGACCCACCATACTTGCTCCGGACACTGCGAGAGGGCTGTACAAGCAATGATCACACGCACGGCACAGCGGACACTCCAGGAACCGCGGTGTTGGCCGTCGAATGGCGCTAGCTGCGCAGCATTTGTGCACCGCCGCCGTCAGTGTCAGCCAGTTTGCCGTGGCATACGGAGCTCCATCGCAGTCTTTAACACTGGTAGCATGCCGCGACAGCGTGGACGTGAACCGTATGTGCAGTTGACGGACTTTGAGCGAGGGCGTATAGTGGGCATGCGGGAGGCCGGGTGGACGTACCGCCGAATTGCTCAACACGTGGGGCGTGAGGTCTCCACAGTACATCGATGTTGTCGCCAGTGGTCGGCGGAAGGTGCACGTGCCCGTCGACCTGGGACCGGACCGCAGCGACGCACGGATGCACGCCAAGACCGTAGGATCCTACGCAGTGCCGTAGGGGACCGCACCGCCACTTCCCAGCAAATTAGGGACACTCTTGCTCCTGGGGTATCGGCTAGGACCATTCGCAACCGTCTCCATGAAGCTGGGCTACGGTCCCGCACACCGTTAGGCCGTCTTCCGCTCACGCCCCAACATCGTGCAGCCCGCCTCCAGTGGTGTCGCGACAGGCGTGAATGGAGGGACGAATGGAGACGTGTCGTCTTCAGCGATGAGAGTCGCTTCTGCCTTGGTGCCAATGATGGTCGTATGCGTGTTTGGCGCCGTGCAGGTGAGCGCCACAATCAGGACTGCATACGACCGAGGCACACAGGGCCAACACCCGGCATCATGGTGTGGGGAGCGATCTCGTACACTGGCCGTACACCACTGGTGATCGCCGAGGGGACACTGAATAGTGCACGGTACATCCAAACCGTCATCGAACCCATCGTTCTACCATTCCTAGACCGGCAAGGGAACTTGCTGTTCCAACAGGACAATGCACGTCCGCATGTATCCCGTGCCACCCAACGTGCTCTAGAAGGTGTAAGTCAGCTACCCTGGCCAGCAAGATCTCCGGATCTGTCCCCCATTGAGCATGTTTGGGACTGGATGAAGCGTCGTCTCACGCGGTCTGCACGTCCAGCACGAACGCTGGTCCAACTGAGGCGCCAGGTGGAAATGGCATGGCAAGCCGTTCCACAGGACTACATCCAGCATCTCTACGATCGTCTCCATGGGAGAATAGCAGCCTGCATTGCTGCGAAAGGTGGATATACACTGTACTAGTGCCGACATTGTGCATGCTCTGTTGCCTGTGTCTATGTGCCTGTGGTTCTGTCAGTGTGATCATGTGATGTATCTGACCCCAGGAATGTGTCAATAAAGTTTCCCCTTCCTGGGACAATGAATTCACGGTGTTCTTATTTCAATTTCCAGGAGTGTTTTTAAATGCACAGTTGGGCATTATTAAACTCGTCTGAAACAGCTACTCGCTCCCTGGCGGAGGCTGCTGCCGGCACTCTTTAAGACGCGGAGTGTCGAATGCTGAGACGAACACGCTGCGGCGAGTCTTTCTCGTGGGCCTCGCTCGTTACTGCGTGACGTCAGCACGAGAAGTGCCCGGCCCACACAATGGCTGGCGGCCACGCCCCCATCTGCAATGCTGATGTGCTGGACAATGCTTTACCCGCAGCCGCTACACATTCCTCTGCTGCTGCGTTCCTGAGCGTGCGCGGACATAAGCTTTAGAAACGTTACCGTTGTCACGCGGTAGTGTCGACGTAAGCTCAATCCACTCTGTTGAATTATGAACCGAATATGTACAAGGTTCTGGAATTTTATTTTCACTTTCATAGAGCGCTCCTGCTACAAGCTGCATATTTCACCCGAATCATCGTCTTCCTTTCCTGTTCCAAAATGACTGTCAATGTTATTACAATGAAATGAACACCCTTAGCCGCTTACAGGCGTTGACATACGTCAGCGGGGACAGATGAGAATGTGTGCCCCGACCGGGACTCGAACCCGGGATCTACTGCTTTCATGGCAGACGCTCTATCCATCTGAGCCACCGAGGACACAGAGGTTAGCGCGACTGCACGAATTTATCTCTGGCACGCCTCCCGCGAAACCCACATTCTCAACGTATTTTCCCGCACTACATTCGTAGTGCCCCCGCCCATTATACTCTTTACTCGCGGCGCGTTGCCGATTCCCGTAAGAGTTCGGGCGCTGTTTGTGCATTCGCACAGAAGAAGAAGATGGTCAAGTGGCCGGTGAGCCTTAACTATATATATACTAGGATGGTATCTGTTCTTTCGGGCCGGCCGCGGTGGTCTAGCGGTTCTAGGCGCTCAGTCCGGAACCGTCCGACTGCTACGGTCGCAGGTTCGAATCCTGCCTCAGGCATGGATGTGTGTGATGTCCTTAGGTTAGTTAGGTTTAAGTAGTTCTAAGTTCTAGGGGACTGATGACCTCAGATGTTAAGTCCCATAGTGCTCAGAGCCATTTGAACCATTTTTTTGTTCTTTCGGACATGTCCGAAAGAACAGATACCACTTAGTATATATGCTGTCAATGTTGTTGTGGTCTTCAGTCTGAAGACTGGTTGATGCAGCACTTCAGGCTGCTCTCTCCTGTGCAAGCCTCTTCATATCTCAGTAACTACTGCAACATACATTCCTCTGAATCTGCTTAGTGTATTCATCTCTTGGTCTCCCTCTACCATTTTTACCCTCCACGCTTCCCTCCAGTACTAAATTGGTGATCCCTTGATGCCTCAGAATGTGTCCTACCAACCGATCACTTCTTTCAAGGTTGTACCATAAAGTTATCTTGTCCCCAGTTCTATTCAGTATGTCGGCCGGTGTGGCCGTGCGGTTCTAGGCGCTTCAGTCTGGAACCGCGTGACCGCTACGGTCGCAGGTTCGAATCCTGCCTCGGGCATGGTTGTGTGTGATGTCCGTAGGTTAGTTAGGTTTAAGTAGTTCTAAGTTCTAGGGGACTGATGACCACAGATGTCAAGTCCCATAGTGCTCAGAGCCATTTGAACCATTTTTTTTTCTATTCAATACCTCCTCATTAGTTATGTAATCTATCAATCTAATCTTCAGCATTCTTCCATAGCACCACATTTCGAAAGCTTCTATTCTCTTCTTGTGTAAATTGTTTATCGTCCATGTTTCACTTCCATACATGGCTACACTTCACACAAATACTTCCAGAAAGTACTTCCTGACATATCTTTCTGAATAACGCGGTGTAATAAACGGCTGACTATAGAATGTTACCCCTCGTGCATAAGTTTCTGCGGACGGTGAGCGGTATATGACGCTGGACAGCGGGCGGCGCTAGTATAGAGCTCGCGGCGGGCACAGTAGGCGCAACAGGTGCAGGTCCGCTCCGGTTCGCTTCGCGGTGCGCCGCCGTGGTTCACCATCGGAATAATGCAGGAGGCGCGGTCGGTTTGCGGGCCGAAGGTCTGGGTCTGCTTCCAGCTGGGCAGCGGCGTTCCGCAGCCACGGACCTCACCTGGCTGCAGTACAGCTGCACCGCCTGGCACTGAAATCCCAACACTACGGACGCGGTATGAAGCGGGAAGACTTGTCTGGTGCCGGCTGAAGTGGCCGCGCGGTTCTGGCGCTGCAGTCTGGAACCGCGAGACCGCTGCGGTCGCAGGTTCGAATCCTGCCTCGGGCATGGATGTTTATGATGTCCTTAGATTAGTAAGGCTTAAGTAGTTCTAAGTTCTAGGGGACTAATGACCTCAGCAGTTGAGTCCCATAGTGCTCAGAGCCAACTTGTCTGGTGACGCGACAGAAGAAGAAACAGGAGTCAGCAGTGAAGAAACAGGGGATCCAGTATTGGAACAGAATTTAAAAGAGATCTAGAACACTTGAGAACACATAAACTGAAGCACCAACTATACTGGTATAGGTATGTGTATTCAAATACAGAGATATGTGAACAGGCAGAATACGGGGCTGCGGTCGGCAAAGCCTATACAGGGTGTTACAAAAAGGTACGGCCAAACTTTCAGGAAACATTCCTCACACACAAATAAAGAAAAGATGTCATGTGGACACGTGTCCGGAAACGCTTACTTTCCATGTTAGAGCTCATTTTAGTTTCGTCAGTATGTACTGTACTTCTTCGATTCACCGCCAGTTGGCCCAATTGAAGGAAGGTAGTGTTGACTTCGGCGCTTGTGTTGACATGCGACTCATTGCTCTACAGCACTAGCATCGAGCACATCAGTACGTAGCATCAACAGGTTAGTGTTCGTCACGAACGTGGTTTTGCAGCCAGTGCAATGTTTACAAATGCGGAGTTGGCAGATGCCCATTTGATGTATGGATTAGCACGGGGCAATAGCCGTGGCGCGGTACGTTTGTATCGAGACAGATTTCCAGAACGAAGGTGTCCCGACAGGAAGACGTTCGAAGCAATTGATCTGAACATTCCAGCCTATGACTCGCGACTGGGGAAGACCTAGAACGACGAGGACACCTGCAATGGACGAGGCAATTCTTCGTGCAGTTGACGATAACCCTAACGTCAGCGTCAGAGAAGTTGCTGCTGTACAAGGTAACGTTGACCACGTCACTGTATGGAGAGTGCTACGGGAGAACCAGTTGTTTCCGTACCATGTACAGCGTGTGCAGGCACTATCAGCAGCTGATTGGCCTCCACGGGTACTCTTCTGCGAATGGTTCATCCAACAATGTGTCAATCCTCATTTTGGTGCAAATGTTCTCTTTACGGACGAGGCTTCATTCAAACGTGATCAAATTGTAAATTTTCACAATCAACATGTGTGGGCTGACGAGAATACGCACGCAATTGTGCAATCACGTCATCAACACAGATTTTCTGCGAACGTTTGGGCAGGCATTGTTGGTGATGTCTTAATTGGGCCCCATGTTCTTCCACCTACGCTCAATGGAGCACGTTATCATGATTTCATACGGGATACTCTACCGGTGCTGCTAGAACATGTGCCTTTACAAGTACGACACAACATGTGGTTCATGCACGATGGAGCTCCTGCACATTTCAGTCGAAGTGTTCGTATGCTTCTCAACAACAGATTCGGTGACCGATGGATTGGTAGAGGCGGACCAATTCCATGGCCTCCACGCTCTCCTGATCTCAACCCTCTTGACTTTCATTTTTTGGGGGCATTTGAAAGCTCTTGTCTACGCAACCCCGGTACCAAATGTAGAGACTCTTCGTGCTCGTATTGTGGACGGCCGTGATACAATACGCCATTCTCCAGGGCTGCATCAGCGCATCAGGGATTCCATGCGACGGAGGGTGGATGTATGTATCCTCACTAACCGAGGACATTTTGAACATTTCCTGTAACAAAGTGTTTGAAGTCACGCTGGTACGTTCTGTTGCTGCGTGTTTCCATTCCATGATTAATGTGATTTGAAGAGAAGTAATAAAATGAGCTCTAACATGGAAAGTAAGCGCTTCCGGACACATGTCCACATAACATATTTTCTTTCTTTGTGTGTGAGGAATGCTTCCTGAAAGTTTGGCCGTACCTTTTTGTAACACCCTGTATGAGACAACTGTCAGACGCACATGTTAGATCGTTTACTGCTGCTACAATGGCAGGTCATCAAGATTGAAGGGAGTTTGAACGTGGTGTTATAGTCGGTTCACGAGCGATGGAAGACAACATCTCCGAGGTAGCGACGGAGATTTTACCGTATGACCATTGCACGAGTGTACCGTGAATATCAGGAATCCGGAAAACATCAAACCTCCCACACCACCGAGGAAGGAAAAAGTTCCTCCAAGAACGGGACCAACGACGCCTGAATTGTGCAACGTGACAGAAATGAAACCCTTCCGCCAATTACTCCAGATTTCAATGCTTAGCCATCAACAAGCGTCTGCGCGCCAACCATTCAACGAAACATCATCGATATGGGGTATCGCAGCTGAGGGCCCACTCGTGTACCCTGGATGGCTGCACGACACAAAGCTTTATGCCTCGCCAGGGCCCCTCAGCACCAAGCATTGGATTCTTGGCTGGTCAGACGAGCCTCATTTCAAATTGTATTGAGGTTTACAGGTATGGAGACAGCCTCATGAATCTGTGGACTGTGCATGTCAGCCGGCCGCGGTGGCCGTGCGGTTCTAGGCACTCAGTCCGGAACCACGCGACTGCTACGGTCGCAGGTTCGAATCCTGCCTCGGGCATGGATGTGTGTGATGTCCTTAGGTTAGTTAGGTTCAACTAGTTCTAAGTTCTAGGGGACTGATGACCTCAGATGTTAAGTCCCATAGTGCTCAGAGCCATTTGAACCATTTTTTGTGCATGTCAGCAGTGGACTATTCAAGCTGGTAGAGGCTCTGTAATGGGCGTGTGCAGTTGGAGTGATACGACTCTGACATGTGGCACCTACGTAAGCATCTTTTCTAATCACCATTCTGATTCTCCATTCACGTCCAGTGTACATTCCGACTTGGGCAATACCAGCAGGACAGTGCGACACCCCACACCTCCAGATTTGCCACAGAGTGGCTACAGCAACACTGACTTTAAACACTTCCGCTACGCACCCAACTCCCCAGACATGAATATTATTGACCACATCTATGATGCCTAGCACAGTGATATTCAGATTTATGAACAGACCTGCAGGATTCTTGGCGTCAGTTCCCTCCAGCACTACTCCAGACATCAGTCCAGTCCATGCGACGTCGTGTTGCGGCAGTTCCGCGTGCTCGGTGGGGCCCTAGGCGATATTACGCACGTGGACCAATTGCTTTCCCTCTTCAGTGTAGAGCCGCAGGTGTTGATAACACTCCATCGGAATTTTTAAAACCATTCAGGGAAATGGCAACAAAACGACTTTTCACAACGGTGTGTTCTATGTACACTCCTGGAAATGGAAAAAAGAACACATTGACACCGGTGTGTCAGACCCACCATACTTGCTCCGGACACTGCGAGAGGGCTGTACAAGCAATGATCACACGCACGGCACAGCGGACACACCAGGAACCGCGGTGTTGGCCGTCGAATGGCGCTAGCTGCGCAGCATTTGTGCACCGCCGCCGTCAGTGTCAGCCAGTTTGCCGTGGCATACGGAGCTCCATCGCAGTCTTTAACACTGGTAGCATGCCGCGACAGCGTGGACGTGAACCGTATGTGCAGTTGACGGACTTTGAGCGAGGGCGTATAGTGGGCATGCGGGAGGCCGGGTGGACGTACCGCCGAATTGCTCAACACGTGGGGCGTGAGGTCTCCACAGTACATCGATGTTGTCGCCAGTGGTCGGCGGAAGGTGCACGTGCCCGTCGACCTGGGACCGGACCGCAGCGACGCACGGATGCATGCCAAGACCGTAGGATCGTACGCAGTGCCGTAGGGGACCGCACCGCCACTTCCCAGCAAATTAGGGACACTGTTGCTCCTGGGGTATCGGCGAGGACCATTCGCAACCGTCTCCATGAAGCTGGGCTACGGTCCCGCACACCGTTAGGCCGTCTTCCGCTCACGCCCCAACATCGTGCAGCCCGCCTCCAGTGGTGTCGCGACAGGCGTGAATGGAGGGACGAATGGAGACGTGTCGTCTTCAGCGATGAGAGTCGCTTCTGCCTTGGTGCCAATGATGGTCGTATGCGTGTTTGGCGCTGTGCAGGTGAGCGCCACAATCAGGACTGCATACGACCGAGGCACACAGGGCCAACACACGGCATCATGGCGTGGGGAGCGATCTCCTACACTGGCCGTACACCACTGGTGATCGTCGAAGGGACACTGAATAGTGCACGGTACATCTAAACCGTCATCGAACCCATCGTTCTACCATTCCTAGACCGGCAAGGGAACTTGCTGTTCCAACAGGACAATGCACGTCCGCATGTATCCCGTGCCACCCAACGTGCTCTAGAAGGTGTAAGTCAACTACCCTGGCCAGCGAGATCTCCGGATCTGTCCCCCATTGAGCATGTTTGGGACTGGATGAAGCGTCGTCTCACGCGGTCTGCACGTCCAGCACGAACGCTGGTCCAACTGAGGCGCCAGGTGGAAATGGCATGGCAAGCCGTTCCACAGGACTACATCCAGCATCTCTACGATCGTCTCCATGGGAGAATAGCAGCCTGCATTGCTGCGAAAGGTGGATATACACTGTACTAGTGCCGACATTGTGCATTCTCTGTTGCCTGTGTCTATGTGCCTGTGGTTCTGTCAGTGTGATCATGTGATGTATCTGACCCCAGGAATGTGTCAATAAAGTTTCCCCTTCCTGGGACAATGAATTCACGGTGTTCTTATTTCAATTTCCAGGAGTGTATGAGACTGGCGACATGCCATCACGCACACAATTCCGAAGACTGCAAGAGCTGAGAAATGCGTGAGTACTTGCACGATCAGCTGAAGAGCTCATGTATCCTAGTTTCGGCGAGAATAACACATACAAGGTGGAAAAAGAAAATTGAGGATCTGTTAGATGACGGTCAGTGTGACTTTAGGAAAGGTAGAGGCACGAGAGAGGCAGTTCTGACGTAGCGGTTGATAATGGAAGCAAGACTAAAAAACGCTCAACACACGCCCATAGGATTTGTCAATCTGGAAAAAGGGCTCAACAATTTCAAAAGGTGCAAGACGTTCGAAATTCTGAATAAAGTAGAAGTTAGCTATAGGAGAAGACGGGTAATTCACACTACTAGCCATTAAAATTGCTACACTGCCAAGATGACGTACTACAGACGCGAAATTTAACCGACAGGAAGAAGATGCCGTGATATGTAAATGATTACCTGATTACCTTTTCAGAGCATTCACACAAGGTTGGCGCCGGTGGCGACACCTACAACGTGCTGACATAACGAAAGTTTCCGACCGATTTCTCATACAGAAACAGCAGTTGACCGGCGTTGCCTGGTGAAACGTTGTTGTGATGCCTCGTGTAAGGAGGAGAAATGCGTACCATGACGTTTCCGACTTTGATAAAGGTCGGATTGTAGCCTATAGCGATTGTGGTTCATCGTATCGCGACATTGCTGCTCGCGTTGGTCGAGATCCAATGACTGTTAGCAGAATATGGAATCGGTGGGTTCAGGAGGGTAATACGAAACGCCGTGCTGGATCCCAACGGCCTCGTATCACTAGCAGTCGAGATGACAGGCATCTTATCTGCATGGCTGTAACGGATCGTGCAGCCACATCTTGCGGACGTTTGCATAACAACAACCATCTGCACCAAGAGTTCGACGACGTTTGCAGCAGCATGGACTATCAGCTCGGAGACCATGGCTGCGGCTACCCTTGACGCTGCATCACAGACAGGAGCGCCTGCGATGGTGTACGAATGGCAATACGTCATTTTTTCGGATGAATCCAGGTTTACAGCATAATGATGGTCGCATCCGTGTTCGGCGATATCGCGGTGAACGCACATTGGAAGCGTGTATTCGTCGTCTCCATACTAGTGTATCACCCGACGTAATGGTATGGGGTGTCCAATGAATTCCCGTTTATCATCTGCATTTCTTCTTGGTGTAGCAATTTTAATGGCCAGTAGTGTACAATGTGTACAAGAACCAAGAGGGAACAATAAGACTGGAGGACCAAGAACGGATGCACGGGTTTAAAAGTGTGGAAGGCAGGAATGTAGTCTTTCGCTCCTATTGTTCAATAAACAGAAAAAAAGTTCAAGAGTGGGAGTAAAATTCAACTTGAGAGGATATCAATGATAAGATTCGCTGATGGCACTGCTATCTTCAGTGAAAGGCAAGAAGAGTTACAGGATCCGTTGAATGGAATAATGAGTTGAGACTGATTGAGAGTAAATCGAAGAAAGCGAAAGTATTGAGAAGTAGAAAAAATGAGAACAATGGGAACTTAACATGAAAATAGCAGATCACGAAGGAGACGGAGCTAAGTAATTGTGCTACCTAGGCAACCAAATAATGTTGGAAAGTGCAAGGAGGACATAAAAAGCAGACTAGCTCTGGCAAAAAGGGCGTTCCTGGACAAGAGAAGTCAACCAGTATCAAATATAGGCTCTTACATGAGGAAAAAATTCTGGGAATGTGCGTCTGGAGCAAAGCATTGTATGGCAGTGAAAACCGGAATAGAAGAGAATCGAAACATTGGAGATGTGGTGCTACAGACGGATGCTGAAATTCGGGTGGAGTGATAAGACAAGGAATGAACCAACAGACGTCAGCTAGGCAAGAACTGTGCTACCGGGCGGTTAAAATAAACTGCAAGTGATCACAGACGTCCAGTGTCGACTGTAATTACCATCTCGCAGCGAAAGGTGACAGATATGCTAATCCATTAATGTGATAACCGTTGGAAAAAATTTTACTTCCAATTTCGGCCACCAGGTAAAAATCGGGCGCTTTGTGTGCAAGAAAGACGTGTAGATATGTTTCCATCTGTAATGGATTAGAAACGCGACGTGGACAGACAAAAATAAATTAAGGATAACTGCAGAATGTCGTGTCACACGACGTGACACTACACAGAACTGGCGCTAATAGCATAGGAACATAGGGAACACACACGACACAGATCTGTAAGTCCACGGTATTGGTGATAAGTTGAGAAAACCGTCCAGAAACACGTGTGCTACAAATCGCCACTGTTTCCTGCGCATGTAGCCCGACATCAATATGGGATATGATCACCATGCACACATACACAGGCCGCACAACGGGTTGGCATACTCTGGATCAAGGGGTCGAGGAACTGCTGGGGTATAGCCTCCCATTCTTGCACCAGTGCCTGTTGGAGTTCCTGAAGTGTCCTAAGGGTTTGAAGACGTGCAGCGATACGTCGACCGAGAGCATCCCAGACGTGCTCGATGGGGTTTAGGTCTGGATAACAGGCAGGCCACCCTATTCACCTGATATCTTCTGTTTCAAGGTACTCTTCCCCGATGGCAGCTCGGTGGGGCCGTGCGTTATCATCCAAAAGGAGGAAGGTGGGACCCACTGCACCCCGAAAAGGCGGACATGTGCAAAATGGCGTCCCGATGCACCTGACCGGTTACAGTTCCTCTGTCAAAGACATGTAGGGGTGTACGTGCACCAATTATAATCCCACCCCACACCATCAAACCACGACCTCCATACAGTTCCATTTCAAGGACATTAAGGGGTTGGTATCTGTTTCCTGGTTCACGCCAGATGAAAACCCGGCGAGAATCACTGTTCAGACTATACCTGAACCCGTTCGTGAACAAAACCTGGGACCACTGTTCCAGTGACCATGTACTGTATTCTTGACATCAGGCTTTAAGGGCTCTCCTGTGACCAGGCGTCAGTGGAATGCACCTTGCAGGTCTCCGGGCGAATAAACATGTCTGTTCAGTTGTCTGTAGACTGTGTGTCTGGAGACAACTGTTCCAGTGGCTGCAGTAAGGTCCCGAGCAAGGCTATCTGCAGTACTCCGTGGCCGTCTGCGGGCACTGATGGTGAGATATCGGTCTTCTTGTGGTGTTGTACACTGTGGACGTCCCGTACTGTAGCGCCTGGACACGTTTCCTGTCTCCTGGAATCGTTGCAGAATCTTGAGATCACACTTTGTGGCACACGGAGGGCCCGTACTACGACTGCTGTGGTTGACCAGCCTCCAGTCACCCTAGTATTCTGCCCCTCATAACGTTATCAATATGTGTTGTTTATGGCATTTTCAACACACAGTCACAATTAGCACTTCTGAAAACGTCTGCACTCTTATCGCTGCACCGTACTCTGATATGCACAAAAACACCTCTGCGTATGTGGACAGCTGCCAGCGCCACCGTGCGAGGACCACAGGTCAAATGCACTGCATGGTCATACCTCGAGGTGATTTAAACCCGCAAACCGCCCACCAGAGCGTTGTTTCACCATGTATCAGCATCATCCTTAATTTATGAGCAGGAGTGTACTATTAACCGCCGCCTACAAAATTTGTTACATACGCTCCTGGAAATGGAAAAAAGAACACATTGACACCGGTGTGTCAGACCCACCATACTTGCTCCGGACACTGCGAGAGGGCTGTACAAGCAATGATCACACGCACGGCACAGCGGACACACCAGGAACCGCGGTGTTGGCCGTCGAATGGCGCTAGCTGCGCAGCATTTGTGCACCGCCGCCGTCAGTGTCAGCCAGTTTGCCGTGGCATACGGAGCTCCATCGCAGTCTTTAACACTGGTAGCATGCCGCGGCAGCGTGGACGTGAACCGTATGTGCAGTTGACGGACTTTGAGCGAGGGCGTATATTGGGCATGCGGGAGGCCGGGTGGACGTACCGCCGAATTGCTCAACACGTGGGGCGTGAGGTCTCCACAGTACATCGATGTTGTCACCAGTGGTCGGCGGAAGGTGCACGTGCCCGTCGACCTGGGACCGGACCGCAGCGACGCACGGATGCACGCCAAGACCGTAGGATCGTACGCAGTGCCGTAGGGGACCGCACCGCCACTTCCCAGCAAATTAGGGACACTGTTGCTCCTGGGGTATCGGCGAGGACCATTCGCAACCGTCTCCATGAAGCTGGGCTACGGTCCCGCACACCGTTAGGCCGTCTTCCGCTCACGCCCCAACATCGTGCAGCCCGCCTCCAGTGGTGTCGCGACAGGCGTGAATGGAGGGACGAATGGAGACGTGTCGTCTTCAGCGATGAGAGTCGCTTCTGCCTTGGTGCCAATGATGGTCGTATGCGTGTTTGGCGCCGTGCAGGTGAGCGCCACAATCAGGACTGCATACGACCGAGGCACACAGGGCCAACACCCGGCATCATGGTGTGGGAGCGATCTCCTACACTGGCCTTACACCACTGGTGATCGTCGAGGGGACACTGAATAGTGCACGGTACATCCAAACCGTCATCGAACCCATCGTTCTACCATTCCTAGACCGGCAAGGGAACTTGCTGTTCCAACAGGACAATGCACGTCCGCATGTATCCCGTGCCACCCAACGTGCTCTAGAAGGTGTAAGTCAACTACCCTGGCCAGCAAGATCTCCGGATCTGTCCCCCATTGAGCATGTTTGGGACTGGATGAAGCGTCGTCTCACGCGGTCTGCACGTCCAGCACGAACGCTGGTCCAACTGAGGCGCCAGGTGGAAATGGCATGGCAAGCCGTTCCACAGGACTACATCCAGCATCTCTACGATCGTCTCCATGGGAGAATAGCAGCCTGCATTGCTGCGAAAGGTGGATATACACTGTACTAGTGCCGACATTGTGCATGCTCTGTTGCCTGTGTCTATGTGCCTGTGGTTCTGTCAGTGTGATCATGTGATGTATCTGACCCCAGGAATGTGTCAATAAAGTTTCCCCTTCCTGGGACAATGAATTCCCGGTGTTCTTATTTCAATTTCCAGGAGTGTATGAGCACCGAAGACGTCGACGAGATATTGCATCCGTAATATGACGTGATCAACAGTTGTTCGCATCAGTTGTGGTGGAGTCTGAGCAATGTGTTCCCAGTAGACTGGCGAGGTGTTGCCCCATTTCGCACGAAAACAGTGTTTCCACACAGCTGCGTTCTTCCAAAGGAGGAGATCACATGCTGCACAGGGAGGTGTCGACGTCATGCCACATCTGACAGGCCCTCTGGATTTATTCTCTTCAAGCAAGAATGGAGGGAGATCAAAGGGGCTTGAGAATGCACACCACACAGTCACACCTGGCTCGCGCAATGGCTGTTCGTCCACAACACGCTCTATAAGAGTATCCCGAATTTGGCATTTCTGTGAATCCACTGCAACTCGTGACTTCACAGAATATCATTACCTGACCAAATGTCATCTAGGGGAACGGCCTTGCCACAGTGGACACACCGGTTCCCGTGAGATCACCGAAGTTAAGTGCTGTCGGACGTGGCCGGCACTTGGATGGGTGACCATCCGGGCCGCCATGCGCTGTTGCCATTTTTCGGGGTGTACTCAGCCTCGTGATGCCAATTGAGGAGCTACTCGACCGAACAGTAGCGGCTCCGGTCCAAGAAAACCACCATAACGACCGGGAGAGCGGTGTGCTGACCACACGTCCCTCCTATCCGCATCGTCGCCTGAGGATGACACGGCGGTCGGATGGTCCCAATGGGCCACTTGTGGCCTGAAGACCGAGTGCTAAATGTCACCAACGTCGATCCATGGCAGAAGCTGAAGATCAAATTCAGAACGTTGTAGCGGAACACGAACTTGCTGCACCATCTGGATCTTTTACGGGTAACGGTATATAAAATAGATTGTACAACTTTTTCATATTCTACATCTACATTTATACTCCGCAAGCCACCCAACGGTGTGTGGCGGAGGGCACTTTACGTGCCACTGTCATTACCTCCCTTTCCTGTTCCAGTCGCGTATGGTTCGCGGGAAAAACGACTGTCTGAAAGCCTCCGTGCGCGCTCTAATCTCTCTAATTTTACATTCGTGATCTCCTCGGGAGGTATAAATAGGGAGAAGCAATATATTCGATACCTCATCCAGAAACGCACCCTCTCGAAACCTGGCGAGCAAGCTACACCGCGATGCAGAGCGCCTCTCTTGCAGAGTCTGCCACTTGAGTTTGTTAAACATCTCCGTAACGCTATCACGGTTACCAAATAACCCTGTGACGAAACGCGCCGCTCTTCTTTGGATCTTCTCTATCTCCTCCATCAACCCGATCTGGTACGGATCCCACACTGATCAGCAATACTCAAGTATAGGTCGAACGAGTGTTTTGTAAGCCACTTCCTTTGTTGATGGACTACATTTTCTAGGGACTCTCCCAATGAATCTCAACCTGGTACCCGCCTTACCAACAATTAATTTTATATGATCATTCCACTTTAAATCGTTCCGCACGCATACTCCCAGATATTTTACAGATGTAACTGCTACCAGTGTTTGTTCCGCTATCATATAATAATACAATAAAGGATCCTTCTTTCTATGTATTCGCAATACATTACATTTGTCTATGTTAAGGGTCAGTTGCCACTCCCTGCACCAAGTGCCTATCCGCTGCAGATCTTCCTGCATTTCGCTACAATTTTCTAATGCTGCAACTTCTCTGTATATTACAGCATCATCCGCGAAAAGCCGCATGGAACTTCCGACACTATCCACTGTTGGCCATGGTATGGACAATCCCCGTGTCGCTGCACAAGCGCTAGCACCACCCGGGCCACGTGCTGCAAGGTCAGTTACTGCAACAGCAGGAACAACCTCGTCAAAATATTCTATCGGGATAGGGCACCTTCCTTTTCCAAGTGGCACACAAAGCTCGCCCGTGATTTCGAATTTCATTATCAATCTTCCTTAAACCATTTCGTGACATCGGGCCTCTCCTCATACATTTCAGTCCGCGATACTCTCCAAATGCACCGGTGTAACTGCTGCCGTTCACATGAAACAGTTTCACTAACAGCAGATGGCCTCCCTTGTTGACAGCCATATTGTCCGTTCATGTAAAAGTTTGTCAAATGACAGCGTGGATGTCATACCGCCATACAAACAGTGAACACAGCCGGAATTGCATCTGGTGATCACAGTTGTAACTAATTGTTTTGTCATTGTAAATCTGTTCCGCATTAACTCATCAGCGTATCTACCATGTTTCGCTGTCCACATTGGACTACCGATGGTAGCTGCCCAAAAATGGCTCTGAACACTATGGGACTTAACATCTGACGTCATCAGTCCCCTAGAACTTAGAACTACTTAAACCTAACCAACCTGAGGACATCACACACATCCGTGCCCGAGGCAGGATTCGAACCTGCGACCGTAGCGGTCGCGCGGTTCCAGACTGAAGCGCCTACAACCGCTCGGCCACACCGGCCGGCCGTAGCTGCCCGTTAATTGTAATCATCCGGTATAGACTTTCACCGCGTAGCCTTTTCACAGTATTTATGTCGCATATGTCGCACTCTACGTTTGATACGTTACTCGGAAAGACTCAGTGGAAACAACAGCAACTCCGAAGAGGCCAAACGCCGCCGTTGACATTGCCAGGAACAAAAACGTTTCGTGGATAATGATATATGAGCCTAGGTGGTCCACCAGCAACTACGAAATCAGTCGCAAGATTATCCGTGGGAAGGCAAAATTACTCCGTATAGACGCCAAGAAATCACAGATCACTGCAAAGTCGATTCAAATGACGCAAAGACTACTGTAGGTTCTTTCGCGGAATGGACGGTCTTGTAAAGTCACTGCCGGCCGGTGTGGCCGAGCGGTTCTAGGCGCTTCAGTCTGGAACAGTGCGCAGGTTCGAACCCTGCCTCGGGCATTGATGTGTGTGATGTCCTTAGCTTAGTTAGGTTTAAATAGTTCTATGTTCTAGGGGACTGATGACCTCAGCTGTTAAGTCCCATAGTGCTCAGAGCCATTCTTTTGTAAAGTCAATAATCATCATGAATAATGTACACTATGTAATCAAAAGTATCCGGACACTCCCAAAAACAATAGTGTTTCATGTTAGGTGCATTGTGCTGCCACTTACTGCCATCAATGACTTCAGGAGTCATTAGACATCGTGAGAGAGCAGAATGGGAGGTTCCGCGGAACTCACGGCCTTCGAACGTGGTCAGATGCTTGGGTGTCACTTGTGCCATACGTCTGTACGCGAGAATTCCACACTCCTAAAACTCCCTACGTCCACTGTTTACGATGTGACAGTGAAGTGGAAACGTGAAAGGACACGTACAGCACGAATGCGTACAGGCAGACCTCGTCTGTTGACTGACAAGAGACTGCACACAGTTGAAGAGGGTCGTAATGAGTAATACGCAGACATCTATCCAGACTATCACACAGGAATTCCGAACTGTAATAAGATCCACTGGAAGTACTATGACAGCGAGGCGGGAGGTGAGAAAACTTGGATTTCATGGTCGAGCGGCTGCTCGTAAGCCACATATCACGCCGGTAATGCCAAACGACGCCTCGCTTGTGTAAGGAGCGTAAACATTGGACGATTGAACAGTGGAAAAACGTTATCTGGAGTGACTAATCATGGTACACAATGTGGCGATCCGATGGCAGGGTGTGGGTATGGCGAATTCCCGGTGAACGTCATCTGCCAGCTTGTGTAGTGTCAACAGTAAAATTCGGAGGCGGTGGTGTTACGGCGTAGTCGTGTTTTTCATGGAGGGGGCTTACAACCCTTTACGTGGCACTATCACAGCACAGGCCTACCTTGATGTTTTAAGCACCTTGTTGCTTTCCACTGTTGAAGAGCAATTCGGGGATGGCGACTGCATCTGTTCATAATGCACGGCCTGTGGCGGTGTGGTTACACGACAATAACATCCCTGTAATGGACTCTCCTGCACAGTCCTGGCCTGAATGCTGTAGAACACCTTTGGGATGTTTTGGAACGCCGACTTGGTGCCAGGTCTCAGCGACCGACATCGATACCCCTCCTTAGTGCAGCACTCCGTGAAGAATGGGCTGCCATTCCCCAAGAAACCTTTCAGCGCCTGATTGAACGTATGTCTGCGAGAGTGAGAGCTGTCATCGAGGCTCAGGCTGGGCCAACACCATACTCAATTACAGCATTACCGATGGAGAGCGCCACGAACTTGTAAGTCATTTTCAGCCAGGTGTCCACATACTTTTGATCATATAGTGTAGCGCTGAGGTGGGAGGCTACGATCCTCGCATGTGCCTCCAAATGGTATTTATCTGAGGGTTTTGTGGCTATACTGTAGTTCAGTGGAGGTGATCCGTCGTCTGGTTTGACCGCAGATCACTTGTGGTATTGTCGTACTGAGGAACGATCACCGACTCTTTAAAAGAGTACGGTCGACATTGTAGCTGTCTCGAGAATTCTTATCTCAGTTATACTTTCTCTGCTCACAGCGTCATGGCATCGGTGCTGGCGACTTCTCTGCAATGTCTTCCCAAAAGAAACGTAAGTACGAACGTGATACTCAGTTTACTGTTATTTGTCGTCGTCGTTGTTGTTGTAAATTGTTGTTGTTGTGGTCTTTAGCCCAAAGACTTGTTAGATGCGGCTCTCCATGCTACTGTATCTTTTGAAAGCCTCTTAATCTCCGAGTAACTGCTGCAACTTACATCCTGCGTAATCTGCTTACTGTATTCATCTGTTGGTCTTTACCCTCCACGCTTCCCTCCAATACTAAATTGGTGATCCCTTGATGCTCAGAATGTGTCCTACCAACCGACGACCCCTTCTCCTAATCAAATTGTGCCACAAATTCCTCTTCTCGCCGATTCTATTCCGTACCTCATTAGTTACGTGATGTAATCATCTAATTTTCAGCATTCTTCTGAAGCACCACATCTGAAAAGCTTCTATTCTCTTCTTGACTAAACTGTTTATTGTCCATGTTTCACTTCCTTCCATACATGGCTACACTTCACACCAATGTTTTCAGAAACGACTTCCTGACACTTAAATCTATACTCGATGTTAACACATTTCTCTTCTTCAGAAACGATTTTTTGCCATTTGAAGTCTACATTTCATGCAATCTCTACTTCGACAATACTCAGTTATTTTCTTACCCAAATAGTAAAACTCATCTATTACTTTAAGTGTCTCATTTCCTAACCTAATTCCCTCAGCATCACCTGAATTAATGCAACTATATTCCATTATCCTCGTTTTGCTTTTGGGGATTATCATCTTTTATCCTGCTTTCAAGATCCTGTCCAAACAGTTAAACATTTCTTCGAAGTCCTTTGCTCTCTCTGACAGAATTACAATGTCATTGGCTAATCTCAAGGTTTTTATTTCTTCTCGCTGGGTTTTAATATCCACTCCAAATTTTTCTTTTGTTTCCTTTACGGATTGCTCAATATACAGATTGAATAACGTCGGGAATAGGCTACAAGCCTATCTCACTCCTTTCTCAACCACTTCTTCCCTTGTGTGCCCCTTGACTCTCATTAACTGCCATCTGGTTTCTGTGCAAATTGTAAATAGCCTTTCGCTCCCTGTGTTTTACCCCTGGAACCTTCAGAATTTGAAGGAAAGTATTCCAGTCGAGATTGTCAAAAGCTCTACACAAATGCTATAAACATAGGTTTGCCTTTCCTTAACCTATCTTCTGTGAGAAGTCGTAGGATCAGTATTGCCTCTTATCCAAACTGATCTTCCCCAATGTCGGCGACGTGTTTCCATTCGTCTGTAAAGAATTCATGTTACTATTTTGCACCTGTGACTTATTAAACTGATAGTTCGGTAATTTTCACACCTGTCAGCACCTGCTTTTTTCGGAATTGGGATTATATTCTTTTTGAAGTCTGATGGTATTTTGTCTGTCTCTTGCTCACCAGATGAAAGAGTTTTGTCATGGCTGGCTCTCCCAAGGCTATAAGTAGTTCTAACGGAATGATGTCTACTCCCGGGGTCTTGTTTCTGTCAAATTCTTCACGCAGTATCATATCTCCCATCCCATCTTCATCTACATCCTGTTCTATTTCCATAATAATGCCGTGAAGTACATCACCCTTGTACAGACCCTCTATACAGTCCTTCCGCCTTTCCGGCATCTGTGGCTATGAGCATTATGGGACTTAACATCTGAGGACATCAGTCCCCTAGAACTTAGAACTACTTAACTCTAACTAACCTAAGGACATCACACACATGCATGCCTGAGGCAGGATTCGAACCTGCGACCGTAGCGGTCTCGCGGTTCCAGATTGTAGCTCCTAGAACCGCACGGCCACTCCAGCCGGCTTTCCTGCATCTGTCTTACCCCTAGTGATACGCAGAGTGATTCACGGAGATATGCAGATATTTTAATATGCTACTCTACAAGTAAAACTAAAGAAGAAAGTTCGTAATAAAGACAGGTCCGTAAATGTTTAGTTACGGAGTTACGGCTAAAAAAAGATTTTGCCTGAAATATAGCAACTTCGCTAATATGAAGCCATCGCAAAACTGTACGAGGTTAAAAGTAAAGCACGATTTCGATTTATTTTGTTGTTATTAGTCTGTTGAATCTAATGAAATATATCCCTGACGTGTATCTACAGTAGTTTTCCAGAACATACAGAGAAGCAAAAACGTAATTTGGTGATATTTTTATTAACTACTTGGCCGAATTTGCTTTGAAAATTCCAGACAATTGCATAAAGTTTTCTACAGAAGTTGCAGAGACTTTAATTTTGGAAAAATGATGCTAATAACGTTAACCGAAACTGTATGAATGTGTCAGATAGTCTGCTTTTATTAATATCACAGCACACGTGAATTCATGTTAAACCAGAAGTCAGTGTTAAGGATGTTGTACAACGTACATACAATTTCACAATACATTCACAATAAATGTGCAAAAATGTCTCCACCGAGTTCAGTGCATTTAGCTGCACGTGTATGAACAGATTTTGTTGCCTGTTTCAGTTTCACAGGGTTGTTCTTAATTTCGTCTCCTGCATTCATAATGCGTACATTTAGTGTGAATGTATTATGAAATTGTATGTACACTGTACAACTTCGTTAACACTAGGCTTAGTTTTTCCTATTTAATGTGAATTCAATAAAGGCAGATTATCTGAAACATTCATTGATACAGCTTCAGTTAACGTTATTAGCACCATTTTTTTCAAAATTATATGCTCTACAACTTCTGATGAAAACTTTATGCAATTGCCTGGAATTTAAAAAGCAAATTGGGCCAAGTAGTTAATAAATTAAAAGTTTTACCAAATTACGTCTTTGCTTCTCTGGATGTTCTGGAAACTACAGCACATACACGTCTGGGACATGTTTGATTAGATTGACCAGACCAATAACAACAAAATAAATGGAAATCGTGCTTCACGTTAACCTCGTACAGTTTTTCGGTGGCTTCATATTGACGAAGTTGCTGAATTTCAGGTAAAATCTTTTATTAGCCATAACTCCGTAACTAAACATTTGCGGACCCATGTTTATATGTACTATTTTCTTTTGTTTTACTTGTAGAATAACATATTAAAATATTTGCATATCTCCGCGAATCACCCTGTGTGCCTCTACATCCTTACATTTGTGCCCTGGGCGTTCCCGCTTAGCCATTTTGCACTTCCGGTCGATCTCATTTTTGAGACATTTGTATTCCTTTTCGCCTGGTTCATTTACTGCATTTTTATATTCTCTCCTTTCATCAATTAAATTCAGTATCTCTTCTGCTACCCAAGCTATTTCTACTAGCCCTAGTCTTTTTACCTACTTGATCGTCTGCTGCCTTCACTACTTCATCCCTCAAAGCTACCCACCCTTCTTCTATTGTACTCCTTTCCCCTGTTCTTGTCAATCGTCACCATATGTTTCATCTGAAACACTCTACAATATCTGTTTTTTTTTTTCATTTTATCCCCGTTTCATCTCCTTAAATTCCTACCTTTTTGCAGTTTCTTCAGTATTAATCTACAGTTCTTAGCCAATAGAACGTGGTCAGAGTCCACATCTGCCCTTGGGAATGTCTTAAAATTTAAAACCTGGTTGCGAAATCTGTCTAACCATTAAATAATCAATCTCTTCCATGTATACAGCCTTCTTTCATGATTCTTAAACCAAGTGGTAGCTATGATTAAGTTATACTCCGTGCATAATTCTACAGGACGACGGCTTCTTTCATTCCTTACTCCCAGTCCATATTCACCTGCTACTTTTCCTTCTCTTTTTTTCCCTACCTACTACGGAATTCCACTCCCCCACGACTATTAAATTTTCATCTACCTTAACTATATGAATAATTTTTTTTATCTCATCACACATTTCGTCAATCTCTTCATCATCTGCGGGGCTAGCTGGCAAATAAACTTGTGCTACGGCAGTAGTAAATAGATCAACAAATTATATTACAGTAAATTAATACCATTATTTCTCAATTATTTCCAAGCGTAAAGTATGAAGTCGAGCCAGGTGGACATAGGAAAATCTCTAGCTGGAGTAGTAGTAATTAAAAAACTACCATTACAACGCTCATTTATAACATCCATATCCCACGCCCTTGTCAAAAAATATTTGAAGAAACACAAAAATTTAGCTTTGATCTCAAAAGGATATCTTGGTCGTCTTCGTTTCTTCGCCTGACTCAGAACGGAAAGTGAAGTCCAATAACGACACAAAAACACTGTGGGGTAGAATTCTGTTGTAACATATATATGAATATCAGGTCACTGGTTGTCCACCATTTTTTACAGCGGCAGCTTCTGAAGAAAACAGTTTCGTGTTTCGTACACCTGGACTGAAATTGAGCGCAGCTAACACCCCAGTTCTGAAATTACGGAAATCTACGCCTGGCCATTGAAGCGACGAAGTGGGCAGGAGCTTGAAGTCTAGAAAAACCGTCGTCGTAAAGTTGAAATGCCTTTATTTAACAGTATTATACATCTGCGTTCCACAATTTGCAAGCAGTCCGTAGCTTCAACTTCTGGCATTACCCGAGACTGCCGGCAGGTCCACCATAGCTCGCTGTGATCCATCGAGAGAGGTCAGTTTCGCTAACCAGGAGATCATACACGTAACTTACCTTAACTTTTTTTTTTTGAGTCTAACCGTGTTTCCGAGTTAACGTGTTTGCAAAAAACACAGTTGTTACGACAAAACTGATTTCTTCCTGGAGTTGTCGACTCATAATACCATAACACGTGGCAGCATGCTGAAAGCTGGAACGTGGTGCAATGGCGGTGAGCGTCAATGGGTTGCGTTCACAGCTGTGTCGCAGGAATATCACCCGATGTTTGAAGACAGAGCGAAATGTTGTTCATGTGTGAAACACCAGAAAATACTTTTTAAAATGATACGTTACTTCCTGAGCGTACTGCCATCCCACCTTGAACACGCTTTACGGCCTGAATTTTTGTTTATTGACGCCAGCAGTTCTGACTTTGTATTACTGCAGTTGACTGCATATACACTCCTGGACATTGAAATAAGAACACCGTGAAATCATTGTCCCAGGAAGGGGAAACTTTATTGACACATTCCTGGGGTCAGATACATCACATGATCACACTGACAGAACCACAGGCACATAGACACAGGCAACAGAGCATGCACAATGTCGGCACTAGTACAGTGTATATCCACCTTTCGCAGCAATGCAGGCTGCTATTCTCCCATGGAGACGATCGTAGAGATGCTGGATGTAGTCCTGTGGAACGGCTTGCCATACCATTTCCACCTGGCGCCTCAGTTGGACCAGCGTTCGTGCTGGACGTGCAGACCGCGTGAGACGACGCTTCATCCAGTCCCAAACATGCTCAATGGGGGACAGATCCGGAGATCTTGCTGGCCAGGGTAGTTGACTTACACCTTCTAGAGCACGTTGGGTGGCACGGGATACATGCGGACGTGCATTGTCCTGTTGGAACAGCAAGTTCCCTTGCCGATCTAGGAATGGTAGAACGATGGGTTCGATGACGGCTTGGATGTACCGTGCACTATTCAGTGTCCCCTCGACGATCACCAGTGGTGTACGGCCAGTGTAGGAGATCGCTCCCCACACCATGATGCCGGGTGTTGGCCCTGTGTGCCTCGGTCGTATGCAGTCCTGATTGTGGCGCTCACCTGCACGGCGCCAAACACGCATACGACCATCATTGGCACCAAGGCAGAAGCGACTCTCATCGCTGAAGACGACACGTCTCCATTCGTCCCTCCATTCACGCCTGTCGCGACACCACTGGAGGCGGGCTGCACGATGTTGGGGCGTGAGCGGAAGACGGCCTAACGGTGTGCGGGACCGTAGCCCAGCTTCATGGAGACGGTTGCGAATGGTCCTCGCCGATACCCCAGGAGCAACAGTGTCCCTAATTTGCTGGGAAGTAGCGGTGCGGTCCCCTACGGCACTGCGTAGGATCCTACGGTCTTGGCGTGCATCCGTGCGTCGCTGCGGTCCGGTCCCAGGTCGACGGGCACGTGCACCTTCCGCCGACCACTGGCGACAACATCGATGTACTGTGGAGACCTCACGCCCCACGTGTTAAGCAATTCGGCGGTACGTCCACCCGACCTCCCGCATGCCCACTATACGCCCTCGCTCAAAGTCCTTCAACTGCACATACGGTTCACGTCCACGCTGTCGCGGCATGCTACCAGTGTTAAAGACTGCGATGGAGCTCCGTATGCCACGGCAAACTGGCTGACACTGACGGCGGCGGTGCACAAATGCTGCGCAGCTAGCGCCATTCGACGGCCAACACCGCGGTTCCTGGTGTGTCCGCTGTGCCGTGCGTGTGATCATTGCTTGTACAGCCCTCTCGCAGTGTCCGGAGCAAGTATGGTGGGTCTGACACACCAGTGTCAATGTGTTCTTTTTTCCATTTCCAGGAGTGTATTAATTGAGGACAAAATTTCTAACCTTTTATTTCTTGTGAGAACTTTCTCCCGAAACGTAGAGTAGTAACTTTAATTGCAGCCTGGTTCACGTAGGTTTCGCTCGGCTTCCCTACTGATGAAATGCTGAGACAATGTCCACAGGTAGGTGCAGGTTCGTCGTAAAGGGACGGAAAGTACCGCGCCGCCGCAACTTCCAACGTATGTTAACTCATGGACTTCTAACAAAAAGGAAAACAGTCCTGGGGCGAAGAGGAAGGCCAAAGCAAGAGACGTCTCCCAGCTCTTTCCACAGAAAAAGAAGATATTTTCACTTTCAAATGAAATTCGAACCCAAAATCTTGGATCCTACTGGTTGATTTTGTTGCTAAATGTGGGAGATACTGAAACTGCTTTTCATGGAATAGAATCAGGACCGCATTCAAAGTGTTCCCGATCTAAATAGGATCACCAGATTCCCGGTGCGGCTCGGGCTGCCCGGGTTCGGAGTAAATTCTCCCCTAATCGGCCCAATGACTTTAATGTACGGGCTTGAATGTAACATTACTCTTTGATCACTTTGAGTAATTTTGTTCGAATGTTAATTTCTTACTGTGACAAAACGCTCTGCTTCTGTTCTCATTCTGACAGCTTTTCATTGTTGTGTCTGTAATATTCGGCTACAGCAGTATTAAATAAACAATGGTAAGTCACCGAAACATGTAGATTGGCAATGTCTATTTCTTGCGTTCGTTTGTTTGTTCTTACTCATCAGTTTCATGCAGTGTTGACAAATCAGCTTTTTTAGAACTAACTCTAAGTTCTTTTTTATATCATTTAGCTGGTTGGCAACTGAGTGATTTAGCTGGGGACCAGAAGTACGACTTTCTTCAATCATTTGGCTTCTTTCTTAGCTGTTTTCGTTTGAATGCAGGAAAGCAGTGAACTAAGATTTCAAAACACACTTGAATATTCCATTACAATGTATTTTCGATTGAACTGTACAAGAAAGCAAATTAAAACTGTCTTGCCGCTGTTTTCCGGACTCGTCAGCATAAACACACAATCCGAAAATCAACTACGAAATCTAGACAGTTGAGAGCCTTACTGGAAACACTGCTGGAGGATAACCGACATCAGCAAAGTATTGAAACATCACAATAGGGAGGGAAGCTGTTCTAAACAAAGCACACTTTGAATTATGCAGGGCAAATCAGACGTTAGCCGCTTCACAGTTGCAATAAACAATGTGCCTGAGGCTAAACTGATGAGAAAAACAACAAACTTCTTTTCAGTGCAGTAGTCTGTTAAGTGTATGAAATAATGTAATAGGGTATTACAGTGCAGATATTGTGAAGAGGCTGAACAGATGAGAGAAACAGCAAACTTCTTTTCAGTGCAGTAGTCTGTCATGTGTAAGAAATAGTGTGCTTTTATAGTGCAGATATTGTGAAGTTTGTCCTGTAACTACCTAGCAGAAACATTATCTACATTTTTATTCTCGGAAAAAGGGACTCATGCGAAAGAAGCTGAAGTGGAGATGTTTATTTAAACATCTTTTTTTTTCGTCATAGTATCGTCGTTTTAATTTGGGCTGATATTTTATATGCTTATCACACAAATACAATCTCAAATTGTTATACCTGCATTCGCAGTACAAGTGCATCCAGAAATCATTCCTCTAGTGAGACGCACGCCTCTAAATATTTATTAATTTTTGCTTTCCGGAAGCTTTAGCTTTTTTAACATCTACTTATTTTCTCTCTGGCTATCGAAGCCATTATAATGAACACCGTACACACATTTAAGATTTGATGCGAAATAATCTGGAACAGTAATTTCTGGAAGTTGTGTGAAATTGAATCGCATAGCTGATGAATAAACCAGAGTAAATTATTTTTCAAGAACTCGATTGCAAAATAAAAAGGGAAGAAAGGTTGCACTAAAATAAAGTCTATACACTTCTTGTGTATAGAATTTGATCAAATTGTTCGTCATACTGTTGGAGTCACCTAACAATATGTACCTCGTTGAATTTTCGTATACGTCCCTCCTCTCCTTAAATATCTTTACACAGTATACGAGTATTTATAGCAAAAATAAAAAGCTTTTTTCTGACACATTTAGCTTACTTTGTTTTAGAGGGTTGGGACCACGGGTTTACAGGCAGTTTCTGGATCGCTCTGATCGTGCGTGAATAGATTATTGTTCATAATTCAGAATACAGTGAGTAATAACAGTGAAGTGATGAGACAATATCTAGATTCCTTCCGTGAAAAATAGTTGCAGGCCGAAAATTATAAGGAGTGGTTACAAAAAGTTGATGCTAATGACTGTCTGTAAGTGCAGAATTGGCATTCTCTCATTGGCTGTTAAACATGACGGCGTGAAGGCCGTGAGTGAACATTTACAGTAGGAAAGACACGTATCAAATAATATCATACGAAAGAGAAGTCAATCTCTTCTTAAATTATTGCCAAAATAATTTTCTGCAGAAGAAGACAAAACCACTGAAACGCAATTAACTTCGACTTTACACGGCGTGAAACATCACCATTCATACAGTTCTCAAGATTCTGGTAATAAGTTACATATCCGCATGTGTTGAGAGAATCCTCTGTATGAACGTTGAAACCAGGGTCAACGGGTAGAAATAAACTTTCGATTTTGCAAAAGATTGACTGTCTATTATTTCTCCATGAAGACATTACTTCATTAATTCTACGCTTCTGAATATATCAGACCGTCGCCTATTATAACCCAACTGTTTCATATGTGCTCACCGACTACTGCTACGAAAATTCAAGAATTTGCAGGTGCTGCTTTGACTTTCTGAAAACTACACAATTGTAGGAACAAAAACTACGTAATAATGAAGTTCAATATGTGCAAAGTTGCGTGACTGGTTTTATTAACCACGTACCATACTAGATGTTAACGTCTCAGGTTATAGCCCATTCATCACTAAAAACAAGTCAGTTTTATTATTCTATACATTTCTTCATGACGTTTATATAGAGTGTCTGGTTACGCCCTTTTTGGTATTAGCGTAGTTATGATTTTTCAGTGCATAGCTTTTCCTCCAGTGCTTGTAGTAAGAGAAAACGGTTGATAATTAAAGTTGAACACGTACAGCTCGAAAGCTGTGTGTGTGTTCATTTTTGTAGCAACCTTCCTTGTCTTGTATGCCTGCAACTGCGTAAGGTTTGATTTGTGTAGACATGGCGCGCGCAGCATCGACAGAGATGCTGCACCGCAGAGAGGTGAATCAGAGGTGATCTTTGATCTGCGAAGACGCATGCCAGATGTTATCTGTTGATAGCGAGGAGAGTTCTGGTTTCGTAATAGCAAAGGACAAACAATGGAGATTTCTGGAATTACATTATGAATTAGTACAAGACTTATTCCGTAGAGAAAATTAATTGATTTTTACGTTGGCACGATTATATATGTGAGGAACGGATTACAGGTAATGATTGCATTTGTTTTCCTTGTGGTAGCAGTTTGATAACGCAACATTCTTGGTTCGTCAAACATCCAGATCAGGAGTCTCCTTGCTTTTTTGATTTTTTGTTAGTATTTATTCATCATTGAGAGAGAAATGGATTTAAGAATTAGGTTTTGGAATTTTGTTTAAGGAGAGATTATACAGGCTATTACAAATGATTGAAGCGATTTCATAAATTCACTGTAGCTCCATTCATTGACATATGGTCACGACACACTACAGATACGTAGAAAAACTCATAAAGTTTTGTTCGGCTGAAGCCGCACTTCAGGTTTCTGCCGCCAGAGCGCTCGAGAGCGCAGTGAGACAAAATGGCGACAGCAGCCGAGAAAGCGTATGTCGTGCTTGAAATGCACTCACATCAGTCATAACAGTGCAACGACACTTCAGGACGAAGCCCAACAAAGATCCACCGACTGCTAACTCCATTCGGCGATGGTATGCGCAGTTTCAAGCTTCTGGATGCCTCTGTAAGGGGAAATCAACGGGTCGGCCTGCAGTGAGCGAAGAAACGGTTGAACGCGTGCGGGCAAGTTTCACGCGTAGCCCGCGGAAGTCGACGAATAAAGCAAGCAGAGAGCTAAACGTACCACAGCCGACGGTTTGGAAGGTGCTCCACCGCACTTCCATCATGATGTTCGGCATTTCTTAAACAGGAGATTGGAAAACCGATGGATCGGTCGTGGTGGAGATCATGACCAGCAATTCATGTCATGGCCTCCACGCTCTCCCGACTTAACCCCATGCGATTTCTTTCTGTGGGGTTATGTGAAAGATTTAGTGTTTAAACCTCCTCTACCAAGAAACGTGCCAGAACTGCGAGCTCGCATCAACGACGCTTTCGAACTCATTGATGGGGACATGCTGCGCCGAGTGTGGGAGGAACTTGATTATCGGCTTGATGTCTGCCGAATCAATAAAGGGGCACATATCGAACATTTGTGAATGCCTAAAAAAACTTTTTGAGTTTTTGTATGTGTGTGCAAAGCATTGTGAAAATATCTCAAATAATGAAGTTATTGTAGAGCTGTGAAATCGCTTCAATCATTTGTAATAACCCTGTACATATGGCCGACCGCGGTGGCCATGCGGTTTAGGCGCTGCAGTCCGGAACTGCGCGACTGCTACGGTCGCAGGTTCGAATCCTGCCTCGGGCATGGATGTGTGAGATGTCCTTAGGTTAGTTAGGTTTAAGTAGTTCTAAGTTCTAGGGGACTGATGACCTCAGATGTTAAGTCCCATAGTGCTCAGAGCCATTTGAACCATTTGAACCTGTACATATGATGTTCAGTTATTGTAATTCTTGGATTATTGGTACTGATTTCATAGAAAGCTTTATTAATTTTGAAATTTTACTCAATGTTGTTAAATCTTAGGAAACGAAATTGGAACTGAGTTTATTTAAACCACAATTATTGTCCACACCCTAATAGTCAATTAATTTTCAATTTATTTACGAACCATTACCAGAAAATTATGAACCAAGAATGATAGCAATGATTTAAGAATACGCGTTGCACCTCTGCCTATCTCTGTATTTAGATTTTGCAGCTAAGTTACCGAGCCGCGCTGTAGACACGAGAGCAGCTTGCACCTAGGTATGATAATCTATGTAGAGAACAGACTCTTCCTTTAGCTAACTTTCACAGGGACCAACTTTACTTTCAAAGTAATCAGTTTTCCTTAATCAGATTTCATAGTCATTTTGTTTACTACAATAAGTGTTTTTCTTAACATTCTCGCAGCTAGATTTCTCTACATATTCTAGCAGTTGAATTTTTGTCACCAACAGTTACGGTTACGCTACCTACATTCCAGAGTCACTTTCAGATTCGCTTTCACTCACCGAAAGCAAATCGAAAAAGCTAACTTTAGAGCTATATGCTTGAATTATATCACAGCTCTAGGCAGTTAGAGTTAAAAGGTTCTTTGTAATAATTACAGTAGTTTTTTATAGATGTAATGTGTCTAATAACGACTTCAAAGCGCTAGTGTGGATAATCTTATGGATGTGTTTCTATAGTTAATATCGTTCTTAACAGTAGTATTAAGTTAGCAACTTACCTTGCATCATTATTGTTTTAATTTCCAATTTTAGTTTAATTCTGTAATCACTCGTATAACATCACGTTTCTTCTGAACTACTTCTTCTGAACTTCTTTCTGTGTTCTCTCCTTTTCGGTGATTCAGTTTCTTTGTCGGGCAGTGTCTGTACGTGTTCACATTTGTCCAGCTGTTGATTTCCCTGTATTGTCCTGAGTACGTATTGCGGATCTTCTAGAACGACTCAGTGAGTGGGTCTAAGAAAGTCTTGAACGTTAACAGTACTTGTTCTGCGGGGTTTTGAAGTAGTATGAGGCTGTGAATCTTGGTGCCGCAAGGAGAGAGTCAACCACCAGTCCTAGTGAAACCCACAATAAGTATTTCAGTCTGGGTGGTGCGCAAGACAGAATGCGAGGGGGAAAAGGAGAGATAATTACAGCTGTTAGTTCAATAATAGAAGGGGTATGTTACTACCTAAAATAACAACGTACTGCTATGACCATGACGAATCCATAAAGGCGGCTTAACAACAAATGAAGGGAACACAGCTAAAATAATGGTTTTTTAAACGAAGAACCAATTGCACGAAATGGGAAGTAAAACTATACGTCGGTTATTGATAATTACTGCTAGTGGTTGTGGAAATGGTGCCAAAATGCCTTTGTCAGAAATGGGTTGCAATGCCTTTATTGTATTTCTATAGCTTTGTTCAACATATGAAGACGATTTGAAATCGTCAACAATAATTGATTGTAGTATCAAAGTAGGGCCTGGAATCTAGACGGCAGCTAGGCGATCTACACTCCTGGAAATTGAAATAAGAACACCGTGAATTCATTGTCCCAGGAAGGGGAAACTTTATTGACACATTCCTGGGGTCAGATACATCACATGATCACACTGACAGAACCACAGGCACATAGACACAGGCAACAGAGCATGCACAATGTCGGCACTAGTACAGTGTATATCCACCTTTCGCAGCAATGCAGGCTGCTATTCCCCCATGGAGACGATCGTAGAGATGCTGGATGTAGTCCTGTGGAACGGCTTGCCATGCCATTTCCACCTGGCGCCTCAGTTGGCGTGCTGGACGTGCAGACCGCGTGAGACGACGCTTCATCCAGTCCCAAACATGCTCAATGGGGGACAGATCCGGAGATCTTGCTGGCCAGGGTAGTTGACTTACACCTTCTAGAGCACGTTGGGTGGCACGGGATACATGCGGACGTGCATTGTCCTGTTGGAACAGCAAGTTCCCTTGCCGGTCTAGGAATGGTAGAACGATGGGTTCGATGACGGTTTGGATGTACCGTGCACTATTCAGTGTCCCCTCGACGATCACCAGTGGTGTACGGCCAGTGTAGGAGATCGCTCCCCACACCATGATGCCGGGTGTTGGCCCTGTGTGCCTCGGTCGTATGCAGTCCTGATTGTGGCGCTCTCCTGCACGGTGCCAAACACGCATACGACCATCATTGGCACCAAGGCAGAAGCGACTCTCATCGCTGAAGACGACACGTCTCCATTCGTCCCTCCATTCACGCCTGTCGCGACACCACTGGAGGCGGGCTGCACGATGTTGGGGCGTGAGCGGAAGACGGCCTAACGGTGTGCGGGACCGTAGCCCAGCTTCATGGAGACGGTTGCGAATGGTCCTCGCCGATACCCCAGGAGCAACAGTGTTCCTAATTTGCTGGGAAGTGGCGGTGCGGTCCCCTACGGCACTGCGTAGGATCCTACGGTCTTGGCGTGCATCCGTGCGTTGCTGCGGTCCGGTCCCAGGTCGACGGGCACGTGCACCTTCCGCCGACCACTGGCGACAACATCGATGTACTGTGGAGACCTCACGCCCCACGTGTTGAGCAATTCGGCGGTACGTCCACCCGGCCTCCCGCATGCCCACTATACGCCCTCGCTCAAAGTCCGTCAACTGCACATACGGTTCACGTCCACGCTGTCGCGGCATGCTACCAGTGTTAAAGACTGCGATGGAGCTCCGTATGCCACGGCAAACTGGCTGACACTAACGGCGGCGGTGCACAAATGCTGCGCAGCTAGCGCCATTCGACGGCCAACACCGCGGTTCCTGGTGTGTCCGCTGTGCCGTGCGTGTGATCATTGCTTGTACAGCCCTCTCGCAGTGCCCGGAGCAAGTATGGTGGGTCTGACACACCGGTGTCAATGTGTTCTTTTTTCCATTTCCAGGAGTGTAGAAGTGAGTGATATCGCGGAGCCCTCTCAAGCACTAGTGGTTCCACAGCTGGTGAACTTTAGGTGAGGGACCTTCTTCTTCTTCTTCTTCTTCTTCTTCTTCTTCTAACTTTTCATACCGCTGGCTGTTGCGAAAGGTGTGCCCATTATAGTCCTCAGTTCTTTCCGGGAAATTCTCAGTGAGTTTGAAGTAGGGCACGAAGATTCACAATCAGCATTATTGGAGGTGGGTTACTAGTTCCCGAATTTGCCCTAAAATCAAAATAAGATTCTTGGACACCTTGGTCGGAACTGGAAGATTAGATACGTTTCTAATTGGTTTCATGGGCAGTCTGCTCCAGAGGAGAATACTGAGAGACTAAAGTGTGCACGATTACCTGTTAATATGTGTAGTGAACTGAACTCGACGACCTGGTCTTCATGTGGATTGCCAACTTGAGGTATAATTGAAGCAAAGTCAATTGCGACACCCAGCAACACATTTTGTGACCCCTAATCTAAATCGATATTACGTAACTTATATTTTTTATGCTTAAGACATGTTTATAGCAACAGCACAACATTGATGACTGCTTCCTGGTTCCAAAGATAACATACAATCCTCCTCAAATTGTGTTGTAGGTTTACTGTAAGAATTCCTTTTTCGAATGTTGGTACCAGTTAAATTCAACAACTCATGTGTTACTAGCATGAACTGAAGATCTGTAACAATGTAACAACTAAACCTGATATTAAGGTAATAAATAGATTTCCTGTGGGACCTACTTATACGGCTAATTCCATAACTGTATCACGTGTTAACATCGGAAGTTGTAATGCAATATCGAAACTCACTTAAATCATCGTTAGAGAAGTAACATTCATTGCACTAATGCTAGAGGACAAAGGATCAGGTTTACGATTTAAAACTGTAGGTGAATTAAAATTCATGAAATTTTAATCACAATATTAAATTGTCCATAATTTTAGGAATGTTATGGAATCCATTAACCTGGGACTACTTTTAGCATAAGCACAAGAATTCCCTTCAGATGATACATTTTACACAATACTGCCCTGTATTCTTAATAATTACATTTATTTTATTATGCTAAGATGGCAGAAGGGTCAAGAATAGTTTCTATCATCTTAATAAAGATTCTGAGTATACAGGGTGGTCCACTGATCGTGACCGGGCCAAATATCTCACGAAGTAAGCGTCAAACGAAAAAGCTACAAAGAACGAAACTCGTCTAGCTTGAAGGGGGAAACCAGATGGCGCTATGGTTGGCCCGCTAGATGGCGCTGCCATAGGTCAAACGGATATCAACTGCGTTTTTTAAAATAGGAACGCCCATTTTATTACATATTCGTGTAGTACGTAAAGAAATATGAATGTTTTAGTTCGGCCACTTTTTTCGCTTTGTGATAGATGGCGCTGTAATAGTCACAAACGTATAAGTATGTGGTATCACGTAACATTCCGCCATTGCTGACGGTATTTGCTTCGTGATACATTACCCGTGTTAAAATGGACCAATTGCGGAAAAGGTCGATATCGTGTTGATGTACGGCTATTATGATCAAAATGCCCAACGGGCGTGTGCTATGTATGCTGCTCGGTATCCTGGACGATAACATCCAAATGTCCGGACCGTTCGCCGGATAGTTACGTTATTTAAGGAAACAGGAAGTGTTCAGCCACATGTGAAACGTCAACCACGACCTGGAACAAATGATGATGCCCAAGTAGGTGTTTTAGCTGCTGTCGCGGCTAATCCGCACATCAGTAGCACACAAATTACGCGAGAATCGGGAATTTCAAAAACGTCGGTGTTGAGAATGCTACATCAACATCGATTGCACCCGCACCATATTTACATGCACCAGGAATTGCATGGCGACGACTTTGAACGTCGTGTACAGTTCTGTCACTGGGCACAAGAAAAATTACGGGACGATGACAGATTTTTTTGCACGCGTTCTATTTAGCAACGAAGCGTCATTCACCAACAGCGGTAACGTAAACCGGTATAATATGCACTATGGGGCAACGGAAAATCCCCGATGGCTGCGAAAAGTGGAACATCAGTGACCTTGGCGGGTTAGTGTATGGTGCGGCATTATGGGAGGAAGGATAATTGGCCCCCATTTTATAGATGGAAATTTAAATGGTGCAATGTATGCTGGTTTCCTACGTAATGTTCTACCGATGTCACTACAATATGTTTCACTGCGTGACAGAATGGCGATGTACTTCCAACATGATGGATGTCCGGCACATAGCTCGCGTGCGGTTGAAGCGCTATTGAATAGCGTATTTCATGACAGGTGGATTGGTCGTCGAAGCACCATACCATGGCCTGCACGATCACCGGATCTGACGTCCCCGGATTTCTCTCTGTAGGGAAAGTTGAAAGGTATTTGCTATCGTGATCAACCGACAACGCCTGACAACATGCATCAGCGCATTGTCAATGCATGTGCGAACATTACGGAAGGCGAACTACTCGCTGTTGAGAGGAATGTCATTACACGTATTGCCAAATGCATTGAGGTTGACGGACATCATTTTGAGCATTTATTGCATTAATGTGTTATTTACAGGTAATCACGCTGTAACAGCACGCGTTCTCAGAAATGATAAGTTCACAAAGGTACGTGTATCACATTGGAATAACCGAAATAAAATGTTCAAACTATCTACGTTCTGTATTTTAACTTAAAAAACCTACCTGCTACCAACTGTTCGTCTAAAATTGTGAGCCATATGTTTGTGACTGTTATAGCGCCATCTATCACAAAGCGAAAACAGTGGTCCAACTACAATATTCATATTTCTTTACATACTACACGAATATGTAATAAAAATGGGGGTTTCTATTTAAAAAAAAAGCAGTTGATATTCGTTTGACCTATGGCAGCGCCATCTAGCGGGCCAACCATAGCACCATCTGGTTTCCCCCTTCAAGCTAGATAAGTTTCATTCTTTGTAGTTTTCTCGTTTGACGCTTATTTCGTGAGATATTTGGACCGGTCACGATCAGTGGACCACCCAGCATACGATGGAAAAACTCTGTCGAGTTGAAACTAATATAAATTAAAACAGCACTGGACGTCAACAGCATTATTGGACTATGAAGGTCATTTGTATACTTCTGTTTTGTGACCTCACATCTCCTAAATTGGTGGATAGAGGAATGTCTAAAAATAGATTTTTGAGAGACACCAAAAAGTAGTTCAGGGTGAGGTGGCGCCGAGTTAGGTACTTGAGACGGACAGCTATTTTTTGTGAATACCTTCCAAAAGTTCGTTGGTAACAATGCGAAAACGTGGTCGTTGGGCTGTTGTTACTATGACCTTCCATTTTGAACTGTGTTTACAAAATAAACATCGTGGACTAACTAATGGTCCTTTCTGACGTATTAATATCTACATAGCAGAAGTGAACTCTGGGCCCAAGCTCCTGGAATGAGCAGCAGCCAGCTTAATTCTTCATCTGTTATTAATGAAATCCATACATTGGGTTTGTGGCATCAGTTGCATGGGGACTCAGAATTACATTTCTAATTGATCTCAAGTTTGGATAACGCCACAATTCACCCCTTAGTCCTTATTTTTGCACTAGCTGAGAAAGTCAGCATTGTCCTGCCATCTATTTATTCCCTCTTCTATTAGTCCGTCTCTTCCTATCCCTTCCGCATATCTGTACATCTCCCCTTCCACCATTTCTCTGTCGGTCTCCTCATCCCTCATGTTTTTGCTCATCTCCTCTTCGTCCCCCCTCTCTGTCAATCTACTCTTGCTCTCCCTCAGTCCTTCCTCCTCCCCTTATCTCTATCGAACCCATGACTCCGTCCATCTCCTCCTCTCCTTCCTCTCTCTGTCCATCTCCACTCCTCCTGCCCTCTGTCTTTCCATCTCCTTATCTCTCTCTCTCTGTCTACCTCCTGCTCCCCCCTCTCTCTTCTCTGTCCAACACCTCGTTATCACCCACAACCCCACCCCAATGGGAGATTGGAGGTTTTTAGCCCCATAGTACTTCTCTCCAGACGGCAAATAATATGTGTACCAAGTTCGCTCGAAATCGATGCAGGAGCTTCGGCGAGATGTAGAATCCGCTTATGTGACATATATTGTACATTTATATAACTGATTCTCTGTTATTTTACACCAAACGATTCGAAAGAGGATGTTCCATTTATCTGTGGTATTCAGCAGTGTGGTTTCATCTTAGGCATCGAAACACGCTGATAAAATTATCGGCCCACTGGAGTGGCATTCTCGCCACCTACTTGACACACTGAGCAGCGCAAATACATGTTTGAATGATGTTTCCAATATTTCACTGTACATGTTACCATGATGATTTAGGACTTAAGCCATTATCAAGACAACATTAAATAAATTTGTGCAAATGCATAGAAAGTGTGAAGGGCCAAAACTTAAAGTGTGTACCCCATTGCAATGTCAGATTAAAAATTATCGAAATAATACTATTTACATTAGACTTTAAGCCTATACGTGTTTCATATATTGTATTTTCTATACTTTACGTTACGTAACTTTAATGTTCACATACAGCAGATCATCAGTATACAATAAATGTGACATACTTACCATATCAGATTTAATATTTCCATACTTGGGATAAGCTTCCATATTCTAGCATGTATGACTTATGATGTTACATGAGTTATGTAATTTTACGCTTTTTTGTATTTTTATTTTCACCATGTCTCTTCCTAGCTTTACTGTTATTTATTATGGTTTATTTGTGCCTGGCTATACATTCCATATTCTTTGATGTTCTCCCTACCGCTACCAGTTCAATCGCCTTCCATCTTTCTATGCCTATACATGGCTTTAATGAATTTTTGTATACAAGCCAGTTATGGCTTAGTATGTCATATGGAATAAGCGGTTTGTAACTTTTCTTGGTTTGTATAAGGCAAGTTTAATCACTTCATGAACTATGTAACTTTTGTAATTAGTTTAATCAAACTAAGTGTAATTCCTTTACTTATTTTATGACTTCAGTAATTGTACAATATAATCAAAGAGATTGGTATATGCTCTATGCCTCTGTCACATGCCATTTGGTATATATTTGTTTATACGGAAGCACACCTGATATAGTCTTACGTTACCTCCTACACCTTTCTGCCGCCTCCCCCACTTTCCTCCCCTATACTACCAATGCCCAGTGTTAATTTTGCATGCTGAGTAGAGTGTTTTGCTTAGCCAATAGTTTCATCTACTTTAATTTCTACCTACCTTTAGGCTTGGGCACTTTTGCCCCCACCCTTTCATCACCACAACCCCCTCCCCAACCACCACCACCCTATCTCCAGATTTATAACCATTCGATCATTATATGAATTGTGCATTTAATACCTTACATTTTATGCATTATATCTTTTCTTCAACGTATTGGTGCTATAAGCATATTATTTACATCTTATACTCACACATAACACTGTTCTTCCAAAGATGTATTTACAGACATATTCACATGTAGCATAGTTCTTCCAAAGACGTATGATTCAGGCAACCAGTGCATGAGATTGTGACTTCACCTAAAGTCTAATTAAGTAGTATTATTTCGATTACTTTTTATCTGACACTGGAATGGCATTCTGATGTTAAATTCTGGTCCTTCTCACTTTTTAAGCGTTTGTACAAAACCTTTTTTCATTGGTGTACTTGATAATGCCTTAAGACCGAAATCATGATAAAAGTACAAAATAAAAAAGTTGTAGAGTAAAATGGTGGACATCTCATTGTAACATTATGACTGTGGCCCAAAAATATGAAAAGAGTATCAGCAAATAGGAGAGACATTACCCATCATACTTTTAAAAGTCAGGTACTCCAAGTGAGCTGAATACAAGAACTAAATACCAACAGAACGTTTTCTAACAGTTTTACGTCATCCCTTCACATTCACATCCGCTACCCTAATAGTAGTGGGGACTCTTACTGCCACACTTGTATTAGTGAGTCATGTACTTAACAGATTCGGCTGAAATTTCTCCAAGTGTTCCTGAGGTATGCCTCAATGTTACATCCTTTTCATTCCCACCCCTAGGAATGTAGACGGTATACTTGAAAAAAGAGACAGCATTGGTCGTATATTTTTTACTATCGCAAAATCGATTTTCTGTCACTAAGTGACCATCTTCAGTGCTAGAAGTTAAAAATTTTTTCACATTACGATCAGAGAGTACAACATAGAAAATCACAATTACATCTGCATATGAACATAACACTTGTTAGAAACAAACCTATATTGTATAACTTAAATTAGGATGCACTGTTGTCACTAAGCTTACGGCAATCACATAGACTGAGGTCGCTGTTTACCTGCACTTGTTCAGCAGACCTCGGTGTGACGGGGCTTGACACGCCCTCTATGTGACATGTGTCACGTGAAGACATAGTATTACTGTTTTTGCGAATTATTAACACTAAATAACTCTTGTACTTTTGTGAATGGTGTATTAATACAAATTTAAAATGTACGTACAACACATAGCAGACGCAGGGAATATCTAAAATACATTGGCGTATTGTTTTTTATAAACTATAAAACATAAAATAGATCGATGATAAGTTGTTAGAGTGCAGTACATATGAAAAGCAAAAGATAATGCAAAAGAATAATAAATGAATAACAAAAAGAGGCGTAGCACAGGTTTTTTTTAAAAAAAAACATAATACCCACCATCTGGCGTGGGAAGTCAGAAGTAAAACGTTCGTAATTTATGTAACAAACGTTAATACCAAGGAGTCAAATATATAAAAAATAATAACGTTAATACCAAGGAGTCAAATATAAAAAATAATAACAGTACGAAACTGCCGTTACTTAATAATTAAAATGCCGTGCACCTTATATTTCCCTGCGTGTGTGTTGTACGTACATTTTAAATTTGTATTAATACACCATTCACAAAAGTACAAGAGTTATTTAGTGTTAATAATTCGCAAAAACAGTAATACTATGTCTTCACGTGACACATGTCACATAGAGGGCGTGTCAAGCCCCGTCACACCGAGGTCTGCTGAACAAGTGCAGGTAAACAGCGACCTCAGTCTATGTGATTGCCGTAAGCTTAGTGACAACAGTGCATCCTAATTTAAGTTATACAATATAGGTTTGTTTCTAACAAGTGTTATGTTCATATGCAGATGTAATTGTGATTTTCTATGTTGTACTCTCTGATCGTAACGTGAAAAAATTAACTTCTAGCACTGAAGATGGTCACTCAGTGACAGAAAATCGATTTTGCGATAGTAAAAAATATACGACCAATGCTGTCTCTTTTTTCAAGTATACCTGTTATCTGGTCGTAGTGCACAAGACAACATGGAGTCGCCAATCAATAATGTAGACGGTTCTTAGCCCCGCAGCGCTTCTGTCCAGATGGCAGGTTATATGCGAAATCGATCGAATGATTTAGGAAAAGATGACATACATCCATACACACATACATACATAGATACATTTTTCTAATACGTGAAATGAATGGTATGATTTTATGACATCGTTGGCTGGGAGGCACCATCTGGGGTAGTGCGAGCGCCTAGTGGAACTCTTTTTTTGACGCCATTTCGGCGATTTGCATGTCGGTTATGTAATTGGTGATGTGACGGGTACGAGTGCAAATATTTTTATATGTTGGATCTTAATACGTACAGACATGAGTGCGCTGGCTGTTTTGTCTCTGCGACGAAGCGTTTTCCAGCAAACACGACACATAATTTAGTACGTGATGTTTTCTGCACGGTCTTAACTACAGCACTAAGTGGAAAATCACTCTCAATACAGACTAATTATCTTGCTTCTACTCGTCCACTCTTCAACACTTGATCCACTTGCCAGGGGCAAATAAGCATTAATGGCTTGGTCTTGCCACATGTGTGTGCTGGTACTGTTGTTGTTGCGGTCTTCAGTCCTGAGACTGGTTCGATGCAGCTCTCCGTGCTACTCTATCCTGTGCAAGCTTCTTCATCTCCCAGTACCTACTGCAGCCTACATCCTTCTGAATCTGTTTAGTGTATTCATCTCTTGCTCTCCCTCTACGATTTTTACCCTCCACACTGCCCTCCAATACTAAATTGGTGATCCCTTGATGCCTCAGAACATGTCCTACCAACCGATCCCTCCTTCTAGTCAAGTTGTGCCACAAACTCCTCTTCTCCCCAATTCTATTCAATGCCTCCTCATTGGTTATGTGATCTACCCATCTTCAGCATTCTTCTGTAGCACTACATTTCGAAAGCTTCTATTCTCTTCTTGTCTAAACTATTTATTGTCTGTGTTTCACATCCATCATGACTAAACTCCATACAAATACTTTCAGAAACGACTTCCTGACACTTAAATCAATACTCGATGTTAACAAAGTTCTCTTCTTCAGAAACGCTTTCCTTACCACTGCCAGTCTACATTTTATATCCTCTCTAATTCGACCATCATCAGTTATTTTGCTCCCCTAATAGCAAAACTCCTTTACTACTTTAAGTGTCTCATTTCCTAATCTAATTCCCTCAGCATCACCCGACTTAATTCGACTACATTCCATTATCCTTGTTTTGCTTTGGTTGATGTTCATCTTATACCCTCCTTTCAAGGCACTGTCCATTCCGTTCAACTGCTCTTCCAAGTCCTTTGCTGCCTCTGACAGAATTACAATGTCATCGGCGAACCTCAAAGTTTTTATTTCTTCTCCATGGATTTTAATACCTACTCCGAACTTTTCTTTTGTTTCCTTTACTGCTTGTAATAGCTGTAATTATTTGTCCGCAAATGACTTAAACACTTATGTAATGTTTCTCAGTACAACGTCAGCACTTGCCAGTATAAATATCTGCTATACCCTGTGTATAGAGAGTTCATTTTCTGCTTTAGAAAGGATTGGGTAGTCTGTTATTCCAGTGCATGATTCCTTCCACCCGAATTATTGTGAACTGCAAGTGAGTCACGGGTGTTCTCTACGCGGAATACCTGAAATGAGATCACAACCTCTGGCATTTTCAAAGAAGCAGGTGCGACGCAATATGTGTGGGACAGTCTAGGGAACACCGTCGATGCCGTGGCAGACTGTGAAGCTACCAATGGCAGATGTGGCTGGCGTCAGAACAGAGACACACACATGTGCTTCCTCGATGTACCGTCCACAATAGACACACCACGCAGCTAGTACCTTCTTTCAAAGATCTTTATTACAAATATGTGATGTCCAGATTAACAAACACTCTAATTACAAAACAATGTCAAAAAAACTGAATGTCAGAACTCTTACATAGTTTCTTTACGATACGAATTGGACGCCACAGGCGGTAGTAATACTAGTGTGTACGGCTAGAAGCGCCCACCACGGGCTGTACAGAGGGGGAGCCCACCACCACGGAGCTGCTACTGGTGGCTCACCTGCTGCGACAGCTTGGTCATGTCGATGGGCTTGATCCTCTTGAGCGCGGACAGACGCTCGAGGCGCTCTCGCGCCTGCTGCTCCACCGCGATGACGAACGCGTCCTGGACATTGCTGTTCTGCGCCAGGTCCAGCGCTGCAACACACAAGGTACGGGGGCACCGTCAGTGCACTGTAGCCAGCGGTAGGCGCACGAACGAGTCAGTGCGACAGTTGTGGTACGCGCATGCACGTGCTTTCCGCTCGAACAAGGCGTGTATCCTTCCAACTGTCTCACGCTTGAAACTTCCTGGCAGATTAAAACTGTGTACACGACCGAGACTCGAACTCGGGACCTTTGCCTTTCGCGGGCAAGTGCTCTACCAACTCAGCTACCCAAGCACGACTCACGTCCCGTCCTCACAGCTTCACTTCTGCCAGTACCTCGTCTCCTACCTTCCAAACATTACAGAAGCTCTCCTGCGAACCTTGCAGATTTAGCACTCTTGAAAGAAAGGATATTGCGGACACATGGCTAGTTCTACAAGGTTCGTAGGAGAGCGTCTGTAAAGTTTGGAGTGCTAGCTAGATCTGCAAGGTTCGCAGGAGAGCTTCTGTAAAGTTTGGAAGGTAGGAGACGAGGTACTGGCTGAAGTAAAGCTGTGAGGAAGGGGCGTGGGTCGTACTTGGGCTCAGTCGGTAGAGCACTTGCCCGCGAAAGGCAAAGGTCCCGAGTTCGAGTCTCGGTCCGGCACACAGTTTTAATCTGCCAGGAAGTTTCATATCAGCGCACACTCCGCTTCAGAGGGAAAGTCTCATTCTGTCTCTCGCTTGCTTGCTTATGCAGAATTTATCATTTACCTCCACAATCAGCCATGGCAACTCGCACCAAATGGAGTAGACATTCGCTAAACAACTCGCTACGGTCACATTAGCGACGACATTCGCAGCAGAGCGCTCAGAACACTACTGAACGCTCATTGGCTGTCGGAGAATGCGTGACGTAGGTGCGCAGAGCGAGAATAAACTCGACCGCCATCGTTGGTAACTCCAACTCAACACGAGCCATGCGGCGACCTGCGTGTGTACAGGCTTACACAGGAAAACGAAAAATGCAGTACACGTCACACGATGTGTCACCGCCGTCAGCAGCGTCTCGATCTCCCTGACCTAGGAAAACTGTAGCGGTCTAAAAAAATGCTTTGCTTCTGTCTCGTCGTGGGATATCCCAGACCTGTCCTGCTGTCGGTATATGGTTGTAACACCTTGGGAATTCTTGGGCCATGTTATTAGTCATCACCACTATTTTTTATTTTACACGTGTAATTCCGTGGGACTAAATACAGGAGCAAATATCCAAGTTCATGCACATGAAATAACAACATAGAAGTAATAACAGATTATACACTACTGGCCATTATAATTGCTGCACCACGAAGATGACGTGCTACAGTCAGGAAGAAGATCTGTGATATGCAAATGATTACCTTTTCAGAGCATTCACAGAGGGTTGGCGCAGGTAGCGACACCTACAACGTGCTGACACGAGGAAAGTTTCCAGCCGATTTCGCATACACAAACAGCAGTTGACCGGCGTTGCCTGGTGAAACGTTGTGATTCCTCGTGTAAGGAGGAGAAATCCGTGCCATCACGTTTCCGACTTTGATAAAGGTCGGATTGTAGTCTATCGCGATTGCGGTTTATCGTATCGCGACATTGCTGCTCGCCTTGGACGAGATCCAATGACTGTTAGCAGAATATGGAATCGGTGGGTTCAGGAGGGTAATACGGAACGCCTTGCTGGATGCCAACGGCCTCGTATCACTAGCAGTCGAGATGACAGGCATCTTATCCGCATGGCTGTCACGGATCGTGCAGCCACGTCTCGATCCCTGAGTCAACAGATGGGGACGTTTACAAGACAACAAGCATCTGCACGAACAGTTCGACGACGTTTGCAGCAGCACGGAGTATCAGCTCGGAGATCGTGGCTGCGGTTACCCTTGACGCTGCATCACAGACAGGAGCCCCTGCGATGGTGTACTCAACAACGAACCTGGGTGCACGAATGGCAAAACGTAATTTTTTCGGATGAATCCAGGTTCTGTTTACAGCAATCTGAGGGTCGCATCCGTGTTTGGCGACATCGCGGTGTACGCACATTGGAAGCGTGTATTCGTCATCGCCATACTGGCGTATCACCCGTCGTGATGGCATGGGGTGCCATTAGGTTACACGTCTCGGTCACCTCTTGATCGCATTGACGGCACTTTAAACAGTGGATGTTACATTTCAGAGGTGTTACGACCCGTGGCTCTACCCTTCATTCGAACCCTGCGAAACCCTACATTCGAGCAGGATAATACACGACCGCACGTTGCAGGTACTGTACGAGCCTTTCTGGATACAGAAAATATTCGACTGCTGCCCTCTCCAGCACATTCTCCAGATCTCGCACCAATTGAAAACGTCTGGTGTACGGTGGCCGAGCAACTGGCTCGTCACAATACGCCAGTCACTACTCTTGATGGACTGTAGTATCGTGTTGAAGTTGCATGGGCAGCTGTACCTGTACACGCTATCCAAGGTCTGTTTGACTCAGTGCCCAGGAGTATCAAGGCCGTTATTACGGCCAGAGGTGGTTGTTCTGGGTACTGATTTCTCAGGATCTATGCACCCAAATTGAGTGATAATATAATCACATGTCAGTTCTACTATAATATATTTGTCCAATGAATACCCGTTTATCATCTGCATTTCTTCATGGTGCAGCAATTTTAATGGCCAGTAGTGTATATTGTTTTCCGCGTCCCGCTGACAGATTATATAAAATGTTCATGAACCCAAAGAAAAGTCAAGCAATTATTTTAAGTAAATGCAATCAACGATATACGAGGGTTGGAACTTTAATAGTGGCAACTATTTATTTACAGCTCGTACAACATAGATACGTGTTTCAGAGTTTTACTGGCCTTCAGAGTAGTCACCAGCATTGTGTACAACCCGTCGCCAACGACGTGCAGGTCGTAGGATACTCTTAGCAGTGCCAGTTGTGTTGATAGTTCGAGCGGCGCGGTCTACTGCCCGATGAATCTGTAGCAGTTCTGAAGCGAATGCCGTGAAGTGTTTCCTTCAGTTTAGAAATCGAGTTAGGAGGGCTTCAGTCAGGGGAGTGCAGTAGGTGGTGCAGCACGCAACAGCCCCATCAGTCAAACAAATCAGTAGCAGCTTGCACTGTACGTGCTTGAGCATTGTCCTGCAAAATGATGGTCAGGTCCTGCAGAAAGTGTCATCACTTCTAAGCCGGTCGTAGGTTGTGTTCCAAAAATGAACAGCATAGAGACAGAAGTAACGACACATTCTGCAGGACCTGACCATCATTTTGCAGGACAATGCTCAAGCACGTACAGTGCAAGCTGCTACTGATTTGTTTGACTGATGGGGCTTTTTCGTGCTACACCACCTACTGCACTCCCCTGACAGAAGCTCTCGTGTATGCCCGCATCTCGTGGTCGTGCGGTAGCGTTCTCGCTTCCCACGCCCGGGTTCCCGGGTTCGATTCCCGGCGGGGTCAGGGATTTTCTCTGCCTCGTGATGGCTGGGTGTTGTGTGCTGTCCTTAGGTTAGTTAGGTTTAAGTAGTTCTAAGTTCTAGGGGACTTATGACCACAGCAGTTGAGTCCTATAGTGCTCAGAGCCATTAAAAAGAAGCTCTCGTGAGTTCAACTCGATTTCTAAACTGAACACTTCACGGCATTCGCTTCAGAACTGCTACAGATTCGTCGGGCAATAGAACGCGCTGCTCGAACTGTCAACACAACTGGCACCGCTAAGAAAAAAATGGCTCTGAGCATTATGGGACTCAACATCTGAGGTCATCAGTCCCCTAGAACTTAGAACTACTTAAACATAACTAACCTAAGGACATCACACACATCCATGCCCGAGGCAGGATTCGAACTTGCGACCGTAGCATTCGCGCGTTTCCGGACTGAAGCGCCTTGAACCGCTCGGCTACCACGGCCGTCACAGGGCTAAGAGAATGCTACGACTTGCACATCGCTGCCAACGGGTTATACACAATGCTGGTGACTACTTTGAAGGTCAGTAACACTTTGAAACACGTATCTATTTTGTACGAGCTGTAAATAAGTAAATAGTTGCCACTATTAAAGTTGCAACCCTCGTAACATAGGAATCAACTTAAATTTTATAGAAAATCCTCGACAGAAAAGAAGAAGTGACCCACGAGGAAACTCTTCAGTTTAGATTTGAAAGCGCGTGGATTACTGCTAATATTTTTGAATTCTTGTGGGATCCAGCAGTAAACTGCTCGCCTTTCTGTACAAGAGTCAAGTAAGTGAGATCTAAGTGCAGATTGAATTTCTCCCAAGTACCAAGTGAGTGAAAGGTGTTAATTCTTGGGAATAAACTGATACTGTTAAGAAGAAACAACAGTAGAGTATATATATATATATACAGTAGAGTATATATATATATATATATATATATATATATATATATATATATACCCGGTTTCTGAGCCAAAAATATCCTTTGAGAATGGGGAGAGTTACACCAAAATTTAATACCATACGACATAAGTGAATGAAAATAAGCAAAGTAGACTACTTTTCGTGTCAAACTATCCCTTACTTCAGATATCGTCCGAATAGCAAAAATGGCAGTATTAAGTCTCTGAACAAGATCCTGAATGTGGGCTTTTCACGACAATTTACTATCTATTTGAACACTAAGAAATTTGAACTGTTCAGCTTCTCTAATCATATGACCATCCTGTGAAATTAAAACGTCCGGTTTTGTTGAATTGTGTGTCGGAAACTGTAAAAACTGAGTCTTACTGTGATTTAGCATTAGTTTATTTTCTACAAGCCATGAACATATGTCCTGAACTGCACTCTTTGAAACAGTGCCAACGTTGAGCACAACATCCTTTACTACCAAGCTAGTGTCATCAGCAAACAGAAATATTTTAGAATTACCTGTAATACTAGAGGGCGTGTCATTTATATCAATAAGGAATAAAAGTGGCCCCAACACTGATCCCTCGGGCACCCCTCATTTGAGATTGAGTCACTCAGACCCCACATCTCAGCCATTCTCATCACCCTATGTGTCTTAGTACTAGGAAGACTGTTACGGTCTGAAAACATACTTTTCCTTCCATCTCTTCGTTGGACGTCCAAGAGGTCTTCATCGAGTGGGTCCGTTGTTTGGGACTGTTTCCGGATTGTTGTACTAGCCATCCGAGTGAAATGTTCTAATCAATTTTCTTTTTACTGGTCGCTCCCTGGACTATTTGTGAACGCTCGAGCTAGGTATACACGTGAGAGCTTTTCACTTTCGGAGTGATTGTGCGAGTATATGCGTCGTGTAAACAGCACTGTCAGAGAGTGTGGCGAGATGTCAGACAGTCGCGCTATGCGAGTCCAGACATCTCCAGTAGATGGCAGCCTCGCATCTCGCCGTAGTTCTCAGACGAGAAAAACTGCGACGGCTGGAGAGAACTCGACCGTACCGCGACCCAGACTCGTGTCGTACTTTCAGAGTTCGTACGGTACAACATCCTGGTAATATACTTTTCCGCACTCATGCACACGCTAATCAGAAGCAGTTACGAAGCCGCTTGTTCTGAGTTATAATTGGTGGCCATGCCACGTTTCTTACCGCAGAAGTCACCGTTTTTACCTCCTATACGAACAGCACGAGGGATAAGCCTGTTTCGAAAGTTCTAGACTTAAACAATGCAACGCAGTAGAGAACACATAAAAAGACACAGACACACACACACACACACACACACACACACACACACACACACACCACACACATACACATGTTGTTGTTGTTGTGGTCTTCAGTCCTGAGACTGGTTTGATGCAGCTCTCCATGCTACTCTATCCTGTGCAAGCTTCTTCATCTCCCAGTATCTACTGCAACCTACATCCTTCTGAATCTCCTTAGTGTATTCATCTCTTGGTCTCCCTCTACGATTTTTACCCTCCACACTGCCCTCCAATGCTAAATTTGTGATCCCTCGATGCCTCAAAACATGTCCTACCAACCGATCCCTTCTTCTAGTCAAGTTGTGCCACAAACTTCTCTTCTCCCCAATCCTATTCAATACCTCCTCATTAGTTACGTGATCTACCCATCTAATCTTCAGCATTCTTCTGTAGCACCACATTTCGAAAGCTTCTATTCTCTTCTTGTCCAAACTATTTATCGTCCATGTTTCACTTCCATACATGGCTACACTCCATACAAATACTTTCAGAAACGACTTCCTGACACTTAAATCTATACTCGATGTTAACAAATTCCTCTTCTTGAGAAACGCTTTCCTTGCCATTGCCAGTCTACATTTTATATCCTCTCTACTTCGACCATCATCGGTTATTTTACTCCCTAAATAGCAAAACTCCTTTACTACTTTAAGTGTCTCATTTCCTAATCCAATTCCCTCAGCATCACCCGACTTAATTTGACTACATTCCATTATCCTCGTTTTGCTTTTGTTGATGATATACATATTATACATAATTAACAAAAGACAAAAAATAATGGTCAACTAATACACTCGATCTCTCGTTAATGCGAAAATATAAACGAAACACTAACGCATGATCCACTGCGCCATACTGACGGTGCAATAAGTTGCTCTCTAAAGATGTACTTGCATTGTCAGAACAGTTGACGTGGATACACGCACTGCGATGTGAATGTCACTGATGACTCACTCACACTCTCTCTGACACTTATAGAAAGTTCTCGAAAGTAACTATCAGACGGTAGGTATCAGTCAAAATTCGCATCTAGTGCAAACATTTTTGTGAGTACTACGTGAAGGCGCCAAACTGACTCAGACCAAAAAACTTGCACGTATATCCCAGCCCTTATAATGACTTTAGGTACGCTGTGGACTTTGCTTCTGGCTGGGTATTCCTATCCTGATCTCCAACGTCGCGGACCATGAGAACCCCCTGTTTGTTCCACCAGTCTCTGCACCTCCACCAATGCGAGTGCTCATAAACTGAGTTCTTCCCATGCCAAGGAGGTGGAAAACAGAAAGGGTGTACAAGTTAGTGCATACAGTTGCCTGGATCGGCACAGTGAACTACAGTTACAGGGTGTTTCAAAAATGGCCGTTATATTTGAAACGGCAGGAGCAGCGATAGAAATACACCGTTTGTTGCAATATGCTTGGGACAACAGTACATTTTCAGGCGGACAAACTTTCGAAATTACAGTAGTTACAATTTTCAACAACAGATGGCGCTGCAAGTGATGTGAACGATATAGAAGACAACGCAGTCTGTGGGTGCGCCGTTCTGTACGTCGTCTTTCTGCTGTAAGCGTGTGCTGTTCACAACGTGCAAGTGTACTGTAGACAACATGGTTTATTCCTTAGAACAGAGGATTTTTCTGGTGTTGGAATTCCACCGCCTAGAACACAGTGTTGTTGCAACAAGACGAAGTTTTCAACGGAGGTTTAATGTAACCAAAGGACCGAAAAGCGATACAATAAAGGATTTGTTTGAAAAATTTCAACGGACTGGGAACGTGACGGATGAACGTGCCGGAAAGGTAGGGCGACCGCGTACGGCAACCACAGAGGGCAACGCGCAGCTAGTGCAGCAGGTGATCCGACAGCGGCCTCGGGCTTCCGTTCGCCGTGTTGCAGCTGCGGTCCAAATGACGCCAACGTCCACGTATCGTCTCGTGCGCCAGAGTTTACACCTCTATCCGTACAAAATTCAAACGCGGCAACCCCTCAGCGCCGCTACCATTGCTGCACGAGAGACATTCGCTAACGATATAGTGCACAGGATTGATGACGGCGATATGCATGTGGGCAGCATTTGGTTTACTGACGAAGCTTATTTTTACCTGGACGGCTTCGTCAATAAACACAACTGGCGCATATGGGGAACCGAAAAGCCCCATGTTGCAGTCCCATCCTCCCTGCATCCTCAAAAAGTACTGGTCTGGGCCGCCATTTCTTCCAAAGGAATCATTGGCCCATTTTTCAGATCCGAAACGATTACTGCATCACGCTATCTGGACATTCTTCGTGAATTTGTGGCGGTACAAACTGCCTTATACGACACTGCGAACACCTCGTGGTTTATGCAAGATGGTGCCCGGCCACGTCGCACGGCCGACGTCTTTAATTTCCTGAATGTATATTTCGATGATCGTGTGATTGCTTTGGGCTATGCGAAACATACAGGAGGCGGCGTGGATTGGCCTCCCTATTCGCCAGACGCGAACCCCTGTGACTTCTTTCTGTGGGGACACTTGAAAGACCAGGTGTACCGCCAGAATCCAGAAACAATTGAACAGCTGAAGCAGTACATCTCATCTGCATGTGAAGCCATTCCGCCAGACACGTTGTCAAAGGTTTCGGGTAATTTCATTCAGAGACTACGCCATATTATTGCTACGCATGGTGGATATGTGGAAAATATCGTACTATAGAGTTTCCCAGACCGCAGCGCCATCTGTTGTTGAAAATTGTAACTACTGTAATTTCGAAAGTTTGTCTGCCTAAAAATGTACTGTTGTCCCAAGCATATTGCAACAAACGGTGTATTTCTATCGCTGCTCGTTTAGTTTTTATTGCCGTTTCAAATATAGCGGTCATTTTTGAAACACCCTGGAACTCATAACTATAGTCGAACATACCACTGTACTTCTCTTAGAGTCAACAGTATGTTTTGCTGCCGACAGCTGGGAACATATAGCATGCACCGTGGCTAATTTCACAGAGGTAAGACGCGGACAGACGAGACTTTCGACACCAGGCCAGTGGAGGCGTTATGCGTGGTAATCGGGAGATACCTGATGGACATCACTATCAAATCTCTCACGGCAACATATTGGCTGAAAACAGAGAGACCAGACTCAACGAGGGACCTCTTAGGGGAAGAAAAACAGACCTCGGGAGACCTCGGAACCTGTAGAGTTAATTAGTGGCAAAGGGAGTTAGATAACTGCGTAAAGAAAAAAATGGTTCAAATGGCTCTGAGCACTATGGGACTTAACTGGTGAGGTCATCAGTCCCCTAGAACTTAGAACTACCCAAACATAACAAACCTAAGGACATCACACACATCCATGCCCGAGACAGGATTCGAAGCTGCCACCGTAGCAGCAGCGCGGTTCCGGACTGAAGCGCCTAGAACCGCTCTGCCACCGCGGCCCGCTCTCCATTTCGTAATTAGCTTACAAATATTTAAAACTGTAGCATTGTTGGACTTTGTTAATATAACAGTAAATCAGATGAGCAATATGTTATGAATACGTACTGTGGTGTCACCGCTAGACACCACACTTGCTAGGTGGTAGCTCTTAAATCGGCCGCGGTCCGCTAGTATACGACGGACCCGCGTGTCGCCACTGTCAGTAATTGCAGACCGAGCGCCACCACACGGCAGGTCTAGAGAGACGTACTAGCACTCGCCCCAGTTGTACAGCCGACGTTGCTAGCCATGGTTCACTGAGAATTACACTCTCATTTGCCGAGACGATAGTTAACATAGCCTTCAGCTACAGTTCCTACGACCTAGCAAGGCACCGTATTCAATTGCTATAATACTTCTGTATCGTCAAGAGCAATGTTCTACAAATGTGGATTAAAGTTAAGTATTCCAGAAGCTACGTACTTTTCTTTATAGCATTCATTACGTATCCTGTTTCAGACCTCACGCCAGACTGCTTGAGTTTAACGCGTGCATTTCGGCCTTCTCTAGCTATACAACACGTACAACTAAATATTCGGAATAGTCGACCTTTCTTAGTAACTAAATGGTAGGTCATTCGCAAATTAAATAAAAAATTAAAAAAGTAAGTAAACAATACGCCAAGGACCGCGCCTAGTAAAGTAGTGCAGCCATAAAACCAAGTCTCGAGGACGGCACAGATTTGCTTTCTCGTAACTCGGATTACGGTTCGCTGTGAAGTGGTGATCACCCTCTCGGATGTTGCGGTGACAGGAACAAGCGGCATCGCAGTTTGCCATTTGGTGGTGACGCACTGTGTTTGGGGGGGGGGGGGGGCAGAGGGCCCTGTAGGTCTCCCCGTGGGACCGGCGAACACGTGCAGACGTGAACAGCGCACTCAGCGACACGTGTCGGCGAGCGGCAGCCGTGGCAAAGCGTGCTGGTCCGGCACACTGCGGCACAACCACGCGGGTGCCGACACAGGCAGGCAGCGGAGCCAGCCAGCTGGCCAACCATCCGCCACGTGTTGTGTCGACAGCACACAGGGACCTGCTTGCTTACTGACATGTTCCACACATCATTCGGACAACCCTTTTTTTTTACCGAAGTAATGTGGAACGAATAAATTTACGGGGATGTACACCCGATTGATAGCCCTGGGAGAGGCAGCCCTGACAAAACTCTATCATGTGATGAGCAAGATGTATGAGACAGGCGAAATACCTTCAGACTTCAAGAAGAATATAATAATTCCAGTCTCAAAGAAAGCAAGTGATGACAGATGTGAAAATACCAAACTATCAGTTCAATAATCCACGGCTGCAAAATACTAACACTCCTGAACGTTTCTTTTATTTCTGCCATTGCTTGTTCGATGTATAGATTGAACAATAGAGGCGAAAGACTGAATCCCTTTCTTAAATTCTTTCTAATTCCATCACTTCTTTTTTTCGTTTTCCATTCTTATTCTCCCTTCTTGATTTCTATACATATTGTATGTTACCCGTATTCCCCTATTTTTAACCTCTTTTCTGAGAATTACGAACATTTTGCAGTATTTTACATTTTGCAGCTTTTTTTTTCAGCATCATATGTTGACTAACACTGTTTCAGTTCGACACATCCTACGAAGAAGTTTTGATTTCTCAGAATTCTTGCTTCCATTATCAAGCGCCATGTCGGAACTACTTCCCTGACGTCTTTACCTTTTCTATAGCGAAACTTATCGTCATCTAATAAATCCTCAATTTTCTTTCTCATTCTTCCGTATATTATCTTTGTCAGCAGGTTGGATGCAGGGCCGTTAGGCTGTTTGTGCGATTACTCTAGCACTTGTCGGCTCTGTCTATCTTCGGAATTGTATGGATGATATTTTTCCGAAAGTGTGATGGTACATCGTCAGGGTCATACAGTCTACACACCAACATGTATTGTTGTTTGGTTGCCAATTCCCGCAGTGGTTTTAGAATTTCCGATGACATGGTATCCATCCCTTCCGCCTTATTTGATATCAGGTCTTCCGAAGATCTTTTAAATTGTATATCTAATACTGGATCTCCTGTCTCTTCCATAACGAGTCTTCTACCGAGTCATCAGAAAATTCTCCACTTTGGAAGACGTCCGTATTGGCCAATGAAATGACTGCTGGAGGGCACAGACTGTGCTCCGACCGTGAGTATAAGGGGGTGGTGGGGGAGGAGGAGGGGGGGGGGGGTGTCTGGTGCCTGGCCACGGTTCAGCAGCACTGGAGCACGTCCCCGGCGGCGGCAACTTGGCAGGCCGCCACGCGAGTGGGGGCGGCGCAGGAAGCCGCGGTTAAAATTAGTGTCACCAGGGCCAGGCGGGCAATTATCTGGCGCTGGACTGCGGACCCCGTGTGTGTGTGTGTGCGTGTGTGTGTGTGTGTGTGCTTGGCGTCCGGTGGCACAGACGCAGCGTCACACCGCGTTTGTCTCACACTGCCCTGCGCGTGACTCTCCAGCGGACAGAGCCCTAGCCCCATTAGTCGCTTTCGTACCCGGACATCAAACAGAGGTTGTCTCTATAGTCCGATTAAAATTACTTGACAGTTGGAGTCCGCCACTTGCCACTTCATTGTTGCCCCATCGGCTGCCGCACGGAACAATGCTAGAAGCGGCTGCCGTCGGGAGCGAGATGTTCTGTCGACAGCTGGTTGTAACTGACCAACCAGCAGAAGACGACGCGTTTTGTAGCCCTGAATGTACACTCGTGTCCCAGCCTAGCCACAAGCTCGTGATGTGCAGTGTATCCGAGAAAGCGGCGGTCGGCAACCTGCAGCACTAGTATTAATCACACTCGCTACGTTCACGGCGATTAAAGCTGGACCTCTACGAGTAAACTCGAGACACAAAAATTTTCAATTTCAGCACTAAAAACGAACTTCAAATTGTAGCTATCGTCGGTTACCTGAAACTATCCTCACACGAGCTGACGCGATACCGACCGATGAGCCGTCCTATTTGCCACTGGACTGCAGGTTATGGGCGACAGTGGCAGATTCCAAACGAATAAAGAATGATAGCAAGAAAAAAAATAAGAGAAATTAAAAAAAAATCAATACGACGATGAAAATTATGCGACAAAAGATTAAAAATAAAAGTTATGTTTAAGGGGCGTTAGAACGGGATTTTTTTTCACATTTTCGGATCTTATATTTCATTACAAAATTTGCAATTTTCCGAATTGCAATTTTCCGAATAAAATTATATCAGTTATAAACTCACATGGGAATTATTTATTTTTATTTTTTAAATATAATGTACACCGGGTGAAAATTTTAAAATTTTTACATGCATTACTTCAAGTTCTAATAAAATCGGTAATTTTCTTATACGGATTGCTGTGTTATGAAGGTTAGCAGTGTTGGCCATGTCCAGAAGAGGACGGGCACCGGGCTAAGGAAGCTGAAACAAAGTTATAGAGACAAGAAACTTTCGAATGGTAAAACCATAAGAGGCAGGCTGACAGACAAAATGATTGATGAAGTACACCAGTATTATGGGATGGCCGTTAGAAATAATGCTGAGGATTTGTTGAAAATGAAGCAGGCAGTATGGGGTACCTTCTTCCACAGACAGTCAACTGATGAAAAACCAGTACACCATCTCTTCCCTCCTGGACCTGATTCATGGTGCAATTACCACAATGACGAGTACTCCAAAAGTTCATACAGCCATAAAAATTCCATCTCCCATCCCGGCAGCAGTCATGGATCTCATAAAACCTATTTACAGATAACTGGCAAATCCTAAATTACTGAAATATTCAAATGTGTGTGAATTCCTAAGGGACCAAACTCCTTACGTCATCGGCCCCTATACTTACACATTTCTTTAACTAATTTAACACTAATGACAAAACACACACACCCATGTCCGAGGGAGGACTCGAACCTCCGGCGGGAGGCGCCTTGCAGTCCGTGGCATCACGCCTCAAACCATGCGACTTCTCAGCGCGACTCAATTACTCAAGAAGTCTCTGCATGGTCAGACTCAAAGTCCCAATGGGTCGTTCAATAATCTTATATGAACTTGCTTATCAAAAAATGTTTTCGTTGGAATGAAGACACTAACGCGGGGGGGGGGGGGGGGGGGGGGAGGTCAGTGATGCTGTTATTGCTTTTAATGATGGCAACATTGGTAGGCTGAAAGTGCTAGAGCATATGGGAAGTAATCCTGGAGCAAACTGCATCAAAGAACTTGAACGGATGGGCAAGGTTCGCCACTAAAGAGTCCAGAAAGAAGAGAAGAAGAAAAAACTTGGAAAAGAGATCAGGAGGATGATACACAGTATGGTGCTGGGTGCTTCTGACTGACTAAAAATAATAAGGTTAGCATGTATTAAGTGAGTTACACTCTTTTGAAACTTTGGAAACCGTTCCTGAAAATTAACATTTTCTGTTGCATTTTTCCATAAATCTCAGAAACCACTTCGAGAAGAGTATTCAAATTTTCAGGTAGTGATAACATACATATCCTGTGTCTACTGAACTAAAAGAAGAGCATAGTGTTATGTATAATTAAAATTATTTAGGATAAAGTACAAAAAGTACACAAAATTTTAAAGATGTGATAAAAAAATTGTATTTCGGAAAGAAGTGGCTGAAATGCAATTATTGTAGTTCAGTAGACTCAGAACATACCGTGTAATGTCCTGTAAAAGTTTCATGTGAATGGCTACGTCGGTTCCTGAAATACAGGGAGCAATTCACTGAATTTAACATTGTCGGGATAGGGCGTTCCAATTCCCCTTAAACCAATTAAGTGAAAATATTAATTAGTCATTTTGATAAAGATTTAAAAAAATAATATCTGGCGAGATTCGTACCCACGAACTTGAGTAAGTCAGGAGAGTTAACGTAACCATCGCGCTACGGCTACGGATCCACTACACGTTATCGTCTTATAGTCATTCCTCTATAGAACGATAAAAGAAGTTCGGCATTATACAACATCGTATGAAGCTGGTCTATTGTAGGCCTATCTGTAATGATGTAATAGCTGAGTATGTGACGCCGAACCGCCTCTTGCGCGAAAGGATGGATGGCTCTGAGCACTATGGGACTTAACATTTGATGTCATCAGTCCCCTAGAACTTAGAACTACTTAAACCTAACTAACCTAAGGACATCACACACATCTATGCCCGAGGCAGGATTCGAACCTGCGACCGTAGCAGCAGCGCGGTTCCGGACTGAAGCGCCTAGAACCGCTCGGCCACAACGGCCGGCTCGACCTGAGTTCAACGGAACATCTGTGTCATGTATTAGAACACAACTTTGCTCCAGACCGCAACCTTTGCTCTTGAGGAACGATGGGCTGCTTTCCCCCAAAGACATTCAAACACCTGACTGGAAGTGACACAAGCTGTCATAATGTGAAGTTTGGAAACTGTGGTGTCACCGCCAGACACCACACTTGCTAGGTGGTAGCTTTAAATCGGCCGCGGTCCATTAGTACATGTCGGACCCGCGTGTCGCCACTGTCAGTAATTGCAGACCGAGCGCCACCACACGGCAGGTCTAGAGAGACGTACTAGGACTCGTCCCAGTTGTACGACGACTTTGCTAGCGACTACACTGACGAAGCCTGTCTCTCATTTGCCGAGAGATAGTTAGAATAGCCTTCAGCTAAGTCCATGGCTACGACCTAGCAAGGCGTCATTAACCATTGCTATAGAGAGTCTCACTTGTATCATCAAGAATGCTGTATACAAGTGATGGATTAAAGTTAAGTATTCCAGCAGCTACGTACTTTTCTTTATAGCATTCATTACGTATCCTGTTTCAGACCTAACGCCAGCCGGCGTGTGTAAACGCGTGCCTTTCGGTTACCCGTCACTGTGGACTGGCTGTCTTGTCAGTCCACTACAGAAACAACCCATATTAATGCCCACTACTTGATGTGAGGATACTTTTGATGATTGTAACACTCAAGAGCCAAGGAACTGGTGCACCTGCCCAAATTCGTGTAGGGAGCCAGCGAGCACGCAGAAGTGCCGCAACACAACGTGGCCTGGAGTCGGCTAATGCCTGAAGTACAGCTGGAGGGAGATGACTCGATGAATACTGCCACGGTTGTCCATAAATCCGTAAGACTACGAGGGGGAGGAGACCACCTCTCAACAGCACGTTGCGAGGCATCCCAGGTATGCTCAGTAATGTTCATGTCTGCGGACTTTGGTGGACGGCGGAAATGTTTAAACGCAGAAGAGTGTTCCTGGAGCCACTCTGTAGCAATTGTGGACGTGTGAGGTGTCGCATTCTCCTGCTGGAATTGCCCAAATTCGTCGGAATGCAGAATTGATATGAATAGATGCAGGTGATCAGACAGGATGCTTACGTACGTGTCACCTGTCAGACTCGTATCTAGACGTATCAGGGGTCCCATATCGCTCCAACTGCACACGCCCCACACCATCACAGAGCCCCCAGCAGCTTGAACAGTCCCCTGCTGACATGCAGGGTCGATGGATTCATGAGGTTGCCTCCGTACCCTTACACGTTCATCCCCTCAATACAATTTGAAACGAGACTCGTCCGACCAGGCAAAATGTTTCCAGATATCAACAGTCCAATGTCTTAAGGCTTTGTGTCGTGCAGTCATCAAGGATACACGAGTGGGCCTTCAGCTACGAAAGCCCATATCGATAATGTTTCGTTGAATGGTTCGCACGCTGACACTTTTAGATGGCCCAGTATTGAAATCTACACCAATTTGCGAAAGAGTTCCAAGATTCTCATTAGGCGTCGTCGGTCCCGTCCTTGCAGAATCTTATCCCGTATTCCCGATATTCACGATACAGTCGTGAAATGGGCGTATGGGAAAATCCCCACTACATCACTAGCTAGGAGATGCTGTGTCCCACCGTTTGTGCGCCGACAATAACAGTTAAATTCACTTAAATCTTGATAATTTGCCATTTTAGGAGCAGTAAACGATCTAACAACTGCGGCACACACTTGTTGTCTTATATAGGCGTTGCCGATCCCAGCGGCGTATTCTGCCTGTGTGTGTGTGTGTGTGTGTGTGTGTGTGTGCTTGTGTGTGTGTGCGTGTGTGGAGAGAGAGAGAGAGAGAGAGAGAGAGAGAGAGAGAGAGAGATCAGTGAGCTGTATATTTTTAAAATAGTCTGTTCGGTGTTCGACCGTTATTTATATGTCGTGACGTTATAACGCAACTGCTCGAAGACTCGAATACATAGACAGTTACGTGGCGGCTTCTACGAAGGGCGTACACCGTGGCGCCATCACAACCTGAATGCGCTGCAGTTTGGAGCGGTGCCACCTATTATTCTTGAAACGCTACCTGGCGCCGAGGCTCTTATTCTAGTCTTCGCGCAACGGCGTCTGAGGACTCTGCCATAATCACAAAGCGATATCCGAGGTCAGAGAAATACAGGAACGGAAACGAGAGAGGAAAACGGTTGTGCTAACGCAGCAGACCCACGGCCATACGGTGTGTAAGCTCTGTCACGCTTCCCTAGCTTAACATTCCAAATCAATAGTGCGCAGCTATGGATACGAACCTCGGCAACATCAAATACTACACTACTGGCCATTAAAATTGCTACACCAAGAAGAAATGCAGATGATAAACGGGTATTCATTGGACAAATATATTATACTAGAACTGACATGTGATTACATTTTCACGCAATTTGGGTGCACAGATCCTGAGAAATCAGTACCCACAACAACCACCTCTGGCCGTAATAACGGCCTAGCTATGCCTGGGCATTGAGTCAAACACAGCTTGGATGGCGTGTACAGGTACAGCTGGCCATGCAGCTTCAACACGATACCACAGGTCATCAAGAGTAGTGACTGGCGTATTGTGACGAGCCAGTTGCTCGGCCACCATTCACCAGACGTTTTCAGTTGGTGAGAGATCTGGAGAATGTGCTGGCCAGGGCAGCAGTCGAACATTTTCTGTATCCAGAAAGGCCCGTACAGGACCTGCAACATGCGGTCATGCGTTATCCTGCTGAAATGTAGGGTTTCGCAGGGATCGAATGAAGCGTAGAGCCACGGGTCGTAACACATCTGAAATGTAACGTCCACTGTTCAAAGTGCCGTCAATGTGAACAAGATGTGACCGAGACGTGTAACCTAATGGCACCCCATACTATCACGCCGGGTGATACGCCAGTATGGCGATGACGAATACACGCTTCCAATGTGCGTACACCGCGATGTCGCCAAACACGGATGCGACCATCATGATGCTGTAAACAGAACCTGGATTCATCCGAAAAAATTACGTTTTGCCATTCGTGCACCCAGGTTCGTCGTTGAGTACACCATCGCAGGCGCTCCTGTCTGATGCAGCGTCAAGGGTAACCGCAGCCACGGTCTCCGAGCTGATAGTCCATGCTGCTGCAAACGTCGTCGAACTGTTCGTGCAGATGGTTGTTGTCTTGCAAACGTCCTCGTCTGTTGACTCAGGGATGGAGACGTGGCTGCACGATCCGTTACAGCCATGCGGATAAGAGTCTGTCATCTCGACTACCAGTGAAACGAGGCCGTTGGGATCCAGCACGGCGTTCCGTATTACCCTCCTGAACCCACCGAATCGATATTCTGCTGACAGTCATCGGATCTCGACCGACGCGAGCAGCAATGTCGCGATACGATAAACCGCAATCGCGATAGGCTACAACCCGTCTTTTATCATAGTCGGAAACGTGATGGTACGCATTTCTCCTCCTTACACGAGGCATCACAACAACGTTTCACCAGGCAACGCCGGACGACTCCTGTTTGTGTATGAGGAACCGCTTGGAAACTTTCCTCATGTCAGCACATTGTAGGTGTCGCCATCGGCGCCAACATTGTGTGAATGTTCTGAAAAGCTAATAATTTGCATATCATAGCATCTTCTTCTTGTCGGTTAAATTTCGCGTCTGTAGCCCGTCATCTTCGTGGTGTAACAATTTTAATGGCCAATAGTGTAGCTGTCGAAATGTACACTGGGCCTTTTTTGGCAGCTCTATACAGGACAGATGACTAAGAAAGGTGTAGTGAAATTTGTAGGGAAAGGGGAGAAGTTAAAGCTGGAATGTAGGTAATGCAAAAGGTATTTGCTAAACCGATCACAGGAGGATGATAATAAGCTAAAACTGTGATGTCGTCAGTCATACGACCACACCGCCGCCAGAGAGATCCATCCGCCGGATGCGATTCTCTCGATAAACGGAACAGAAGAACGGCTGTGTTAGCCAAAGAGTACACAGCCAGTGGCAGTACTTGTGCTCGCCGCTAGGCCACTTCGTGTGTAGCAGTACAGCAGTACAGTAGTGCAGTCGAGCCAGTGTACAGTTCGTAGCCGAGCTCAGTGGTCAGCCAGCGCCGATGTTAGTCTCCGTCCGCAGCTCAGTCATTGCTGCCATCTCGTCTTTGTAGCCCAGTTGTAAAAGTACTACAGTAAAGTCAGCAGTACTAAGTTGGCAGTTACAAACAACTCTACTTTCTGAAACTTCCTGGCAGATTAAAACTGTGTGCCCGACCGAGACTCGAACTCGGGACCTTTGCCTTTCGCGGGCAAGCTTTGGAAGGTAGGAGACGAGGTACTGGCAGAAGTAAAGCTGTGAGTACCGGGCGTGAGTCGTGCTTCGGTACCTCAGATGGTAGAGCGCTTGCCTGCGAAAGGCAATGGTCCCGAGTTCGAGTCTCGGTCGGGCACACAGTTTAAATCTGACAGGAAGTTTCATATCAGCGCACACTCCGCTGCAGAGTGAAAACCTCATTCTGGAAACATTCCCCAAGCTGTGGCTAAGCCATGTCTCCGCAATATCCTTTCTTTCAGGAGTGCTAGTTCTGCAAGGTTCGCAGGAGAGCTTCTGTAAAGTTTGGAAGGTAGGAGACGAGGTACTGGCAGAAGTAAAGCTGTGAGTACCGGGCGTGAGTCGTGCTTCGGTAGCTCAGATGGTAGAGCGCTTGCCCGCGAAAGGCAAAGGTCCCGAGTTCGAGTCTCGGTCGGGCACACAGTTTTAATCTGCCAGGAAGTTTCATATCAGCGCACACTCCGCTGCAGAGTGGAAACCTCATTCTGGAAACATCTCCCAGGCTGTGGCTAAGCCATGTCTCCGCAATATCCTTTCTTTCAGGAGTGCTAGTTCTGCAAGGTTCGCCGGAGAGCTTCTGTAAAGTTTGGAAGGTAGGAGACGAGGTACTGGCAGAAGTAAAGCTGTGAGTACCGGGCGTGAGTCGTGCTTCGGTAGCTCAGATGGTAGAGCGCTTGCCCGCGAAAGGCAAAGGTCCCGAGTTCGAGTCTCGGTCGGGCACACAGTTTTAATCTGCCAGGAAGTTTCATATCAGCGCACACTCCGCTGCAGAGTGAAAACCTCATTCTGGAAACATCCCCCAGGCTGTGGCTAAGCCATGTCTCCGCAATATCCTTTCTTTCAGGAGTGCTAGTTCTGCAAGGTTCGCAGGAGAGCTTCTGTAAAGTTTGGAAGGTAGGAGACGAGGTACTGGCAGAAGTAAAGCTGTGAGTACCGGGCGTGAGTCGTGCTTCGGTAGCTCAGATGGTAGAGCGCTTGCCCGCGAAAGGCAAAGGTCCCGAGTTCGAGTCTCGGTCGGGCACACAGTTTTAATCTGCCAGGAAGTTTCATATCAGCGCACACTCCGCTGCAGAGTGAAAATCTCATTCTGGAAACTCTACTTTCTGTCATGTCGACGGCCAAGTTAGTCTTCAGATTCACCGCATTCGACATTCAAGATTACAAGAGAGTAATTCGTCACTGAGAGATTTGCTTCTTGGACATTATGTCATTCTACAGACGCTTAGTCTAGACGCGTCTTCTATAATTGTCAACCAACAGATCATGGACTACAAGAAAGTTAAGTAATAAATACTTTCTTATTTTGTACTCCTGCTAATTAATTGTGTTTTCCTGTTGTTTTCCTGGAGTGCCCCAGGGAAGTGTGGTAGGTCCGCTGTTGTTTTCTATCTACATAAACGATCTTTTGGATAGGGTGGATAGCAATGTCCGGCTGTTTGCTGATGATGCTGTGGTGTACGGGAAGGTGTCGTCGTTGAGTGACTGTTGGAGGATACAAGATGACTTGGACAGGATTTGTGATCAGTGTAAAGAATGGCAGCTAACTCTAAATATAGATACATGTAAATTAATGCAGATGAATAGGAAAAAGAATCCCGTAATATTTGAATACTCCACTAGTAGTGTATCGCTTGACATAGTCACGTCGATTAAATATTTGGGCGTAACATTGCAGAGCGATACGAAGTGGGACAAGCATGTAATGGCAGTTCTGGGGAAGGCGGATAGTCGTCTTCGGTTCATTGGTAGAATTTTGGGAAGATGTGGTTCATCTGTAAAGGAGACCGCTTATAAAACACTAATACGACCTATTCTTGAGTACTGCTACATCGTTTGGTCTCCCTTTCAAGTCGGATTGACGGAGGACATAGAAGCAATTCAGAGGCGGGCTGCTAGATTTGTTACTGGTAGGTTTGATCATCACGCGAGTGTTACGGAAATGCTTCAGGAACTCGGGTGGGAGTATCAAGAGGAAAGGAGGCGTTCTTTTCGTGAATCGCTACTGAGGAAATTTAGAGAACGAGCATTTGAGGCTGACTGCAGTACAATTTTACTGCCGCCAACTTACATTTTGCGGAAAGACCACAAAGATAAGATAAGAGAGATTAGGGCTCGTACAGAGACACATAGGCAGTCATTTTTCCCTCGTACTGTTTGGGAGTGGAACGGGGAGAGAAGATGCTAGTTGTGATGTGAGGTACCCTCCGCCACGCACCGTATGGTGGATTGCGGAGTATGTATGTAGATGTAGATGTAGCTACAAAGTAGTCTTGGCATAGCAGAACCCACGTTTCCACCTCCTTGGCTACCTCGTAGTTGCTCCCTCATGCTGATAGTTATGGTGGAAGATCGAGAGCCATTAAATACAATGCTGAAATTATTGTACTTGGGATGGAAGGAGAGACAATTACACACTGTCCCAACAGCCTCTTCTCCATAATGTACAAGAAATGCATCAAGGGAACAGCAGGACGTAGAAGTGAATATTGGAGAATGGTCCACTGGCCAATTCTACAGGATGAAAAGTATTTAAACCGACAAACTCTGGGAGGTTGTAGGGGACATCAAAACAAATATTTTTCCCTCATGTCATTTTTTCCTATGAGGAGTATTTAAACCGGTAGAGGAAGATTTCTCTCTCGGCAAATTAATTAAACCAACAAATGCTTTTCCATTTTTTTATGACCAAGAGATAATACATTAACACAACCCAATTTCAATTACAGCAGATTTTCAAAAATGACTCCACTGACGCGTAAACAAAGGTTACACCGTCGGATGATGTTCTGTCCCATACCGGCAAAAACCACAGGAATATCCTGAATTGTTCCTGCTGCTGCTACTATCCGGGCAACCATATCCTCTTCTGATGCAACAGGAGTTGTGTAAACAAGGTTGCGCATCTCTCCCCTCTCTCCAGAGGGGACATATCTGGGGATCGAGCAGGCCATGGTACAGGAGAACCTCTGCCAATCCACGTTTCTGGGAACCGTTGGTCCAGGAATCGCACACGACAACTGAAATGTGCCTGCGCCCCGACATGTTGGAACCACATGTGTTGTCTTGTAGGGAGCGGGACGTCTTCCAGCAATTCTGGCAATGCTCTGGCGAGAAAATTGTGATCCTGCCTACCATTTAATGGCCTCGGCAGCAGATACGGCGCAATTAAACAGTCCCCAACAACACCGACACACACATTAACGAAGAACCGCACTTGATGAACGCTAGTAACTGTGGCATGTGGGTTATCCTCACTCCAAACATGCGAATTGTGCATGTTGAAGACTCCATCACGCCCGAACGTTGATTCATCTGTAAACAACACAGAGGATGGAAATGTAGGATCCAATTCACACTGTTCCAGGTACCACTGCGAAAACTGTGCTCTGGGTGGATAATCAACTGGTTCCAGGTTGTGGACACGCTGTAAGTGAAATGGACGTTACAATTGCTCTCGAAGGACTGTTCTTACATTCGTCTGATTCGTCCCCATGTTACGTGCAATTGCACGAGTGCTGATTGAAGGATCCTACTCCACATGCTGCAAGACAGCTTCCTCAAATTGCAGCGTTCTTAAAGTGCGACGGCGTCCCAGTCCAGGTAATCTGCTAAATGACCCGGTTCACGCAGACGTTGGTACACAGCAGCAAAGGTCGTATGATGCGGGATACGGCGATTAGGCTATTGTTGTTGATAAACCCGCTGTGCAGCTCGTCCGTTGTGGTGCGCTACGCAGTACACACCAACCATATCAGTGTACTCACTCCAGGTGGATCGCTCCATTAGTAAACAGAGACACTGCACTACTACACTGGTGGACAGCAGTTGCCTACAACTGAAGAGCCTAATACGCCCTCTAACAACTGAAGATCGTAATACGGCCTCTAACAACTGAAGAGCGTAATACGGCCTCCACTGGTTTAAATAATCCCCATAAGAAAAAATGACGTAAGGGAAAAATATTTGTTTTGATGTCCCCTACAACCTCCCAGAGTTTGTCGGTTTAAATACGTTTCACCCTGTGTAATGGAGCAGTAGGTAGGAATTCCTGCTGACGAGAATTGTTGATTAAGATTCGTTGAGACGTCTGCTTCAAACGAGCTGGTAGTTTTAAGCCCTTAGGGGGGGGGGGGGTATCTGTACACCCCGTCACCCACTCCACCAGCTGCCGCGTCTCACTGTTCAGCGGCTACTCGTTATGTGCTTACATTGCTGCTATAAAGTGAAAAAAAATCATTCTCAGCCATTGTTTTCTTTTCTCGAAGGAAAAGTTTGTCCTTTCGTCTGTGCAATTGGGCCTCGATGCTAAGCCAGGCAGCTGTGAGAGGCGTCATTCCATTCTGCTACGTGTTCACTCCAAGCAGGTTTCTGACGGGCGCAAATATACCGACATAAGGCGAACGGCTTCGGCTGGCGAGGGTAGCTTTCTCGGAGTAGCCAACCTTAGCTATACCTGGGTCAGAATAACGAAGTGACTGACAGACATTTGTTTACAGCAGCAAGCAATGAAAGTTCAATTTTACGGATGTTACGAAGCGATTTCAATAATTATCAGTAGACTAATAAGTACACTCCTGGAAATGGAAAAAAGAACACATTGACACCGGTGTGTCAGACCCACCATACTTGCTCCGGACACTGCGAGAGGGCTGTACAAGCAATGATCACACGCACGGCACAGCGGACACACCAGGAACCGCGGAGTTGGCCGTCGAATGGCGCTAGCTGCGCAGCATTTGTGCACCGCCGCCGTCAGTGTCAGCCAGTTTGCTGTGGCATACGGAGCTCCATCGCAGTCTTTAACACTGGTAGCATGCCGCGACAGCGTGGACGTGAACCGTATGTGCAGTTGACGGACTTTGAGCGAGGGCGTATAGTGAGCATGCGGGACGCCGGGTGGACGTACCGCCGAATTACTCAACACGTGGGGCGTGAGGTCTGCACAGTACATCGATGTTGTCGCCAGTGGTCGGCGGAAGGTGCACGTGCCCGTCGACCTGGGACCGGACCGCAGCGACGCACGGATGCACGCCAAGACCGTAGGATCCTACGCAGTGCCGTAGGGGACCGCACCGCCACTTCCCAGCAAATTAGGGACACTGTTGCTCCTGGGGTATCGGCGAGGACCATTCGCAACCGTCTCCATGAAGCTGGGCTACGGTCCCGCACACCGTTAGGCCGTCTTCCGCTCACGCCCCAACATCGTGCAGCCCGCCTCCAGTGGTGTCGCGACAGGCGTGAATGGAGGGACGAATGGAGACGTGTCGTCTTCAGCGATGAGAGTCGCTTCTGCCTTGGTGCCAATGATGGTCGTATGCGTGTTTGGCGCAGTGCAGGTGAGCGCCACAATCAGGACTGCATACGACCGAGGCACACAGGGCCAACACCCGGCATCATGGTGTGGGGAGCGATCTCCTACACTGGCCGTACACCACTGGTGATCGTCGAGGGGACACTGAATAGTGCACGGTACATCCAAACCGTCATCGAAACCATCGTTCTACCATTCCTAGACCGGCAAGGGAACTTGCTGTTCCAACAGGACAATGCACGTCCGCATGTACCCCTTGCCACCCAACGTGCTCTAGAAGGTGTAAGTCAACTACCCTGGCCAGCAAGATCTCCGGATCTGTCCCCCATTGAGCATGTTTGGGACTGGATGAAGCGTCGTCTTACGCGGTCTGCACGTCCAGCACGAACGCTGGTCCAACTGAAGCGCCAGGTGGAAATGGCATGGCAAGCCGTTCCACAGGACTACATCCAGCATCTCTACGATCGTCTCCATGGGAGAATAGCAGCCTGCATTGCTGCGAAAGGTGGATATACACTGTACTAGTGCCGACATTGTGCATGCTCTGTTGCCTGTGTCTATGTGCCTGTGGTTCTGTCAGTGTGATCATGTGATGTATCTGACCCCAGGAATGTGTCAATAAAATTTCCCCTTCCTGGGACAATGAATTCACGGTGTTCTTATTTCAATTTCCAGGAGTGTACTACACTACTGGCCATTAAAATTGCTACACCCAGAAGAAATGCAGATGATAAACGGGTATTCATTGGACAAATATATTATACTAGAACTAACATGTGATTACATTTTCACGCAATTTGGGTGCATAGATCCTGAGAAATCAGTACCCAGAACAACCACCTCTGGCCGTAACAACGGCCTTGATACGCCTGGGCATTGAGTCAAACACAGCTTGGATGGCGTGTACAGGTACAGCTGCCCATGCAGCTTCAACACGATACCACAGGTCATCAAGAGTAGTGACTGGCGTATTGTGACGAGCCAGTTGCTTGGCCACCATTCACCAGACGTTTTCAGTTGGTGAGAGATCTCGAGAATGTGCTGGCCAGGCCAGCAGTCGAACATTTTCTGTATCCAGAAAGGCCTGTACGGTACCTGCAACATGCGGTCGTGCATTATCCTGCTGAAATGTAGGGTTTCGCAGGGATCGAATGAAGCGTAGAGCCACGGGTCGTAACACATCTGAAATGTAACGTCCACAGTTCAAAGTGCTGTCAATGCGAACAAGAGGTGACCGAGACGTGTAACCTAATGGTACCCAATACCATCACGACGGGTGATACGCCAGTATGGCGATGACGAATACACGCTTCCAATATGCGTTCACCGCAATGTCGCCAAACACGGATGCGACCATCACGATGCTGTAAACAGAACCTGGATTCATCCGAAAAAATGACGTTTTGCCATTCGTGCACCCAGGTTCGTCGTTGAGTACACCATCGCAGGCGCTCCTGTCTGTGATGCAGCGTCAAGGGTAACCGCAGCCACGGTCTCCGAGCTGATAGTCCATGCTGCTGCAAACGTCGTCGAATTGTTCGTGCAGATGGTTGTCGTCTTGCAAACGTTTCCATCTGTTGACTCAGGGACCGAGACGTGGCTGCACGATCCGTTACAGCCACGCGGTTAAGATGCCTGTCATCTCGACTACCAGTGAAACGAGGCCGTTGGGATCCAGCACGGCGTTCCGTATTACCCTCCTAAACCCACCGATTCCATATTCTGCTAACAGTCATCGGATCTCGACCGACGCGAGCAGCAATGTCGCGATACGATAAACCGCAATCGCGATAGGCTACAACCCGTCTTTTATCATAGTCGGAAACGTGATGGTACGCATTTCTCCTCCTTACACGAGGCATCACAACAACGTTTCACCAGGCAACGCCGGACAACTGCTGTTTGTGTATGAGAAACCGCTTGGAAACTTTCCTCATGTCAGCACATTGTAGGTGTCGCCACCGGCGCCAACATTGTGTGAATGTTCTGAAGAGCTAATAATTTGCATATCACAGCATCTTCTTCCTGTCGGTTAAATTTCGCGTCCGTAGCCCGTCATCTTCGTGGTGTAACAATTTTAATGGCCAATAGTGTAGCTGTCGAAATGTACACTGGGCCTTTTTTGGCAGCTCTGTACAGGACAGAAGAAAGGTGTAGTGAAATTTGTAGGGAAAGGGGAGAAGTTAAAGCTGGAATGTAAGTAATGCAAAAGGTATTTGCTAAACCGTTCACAGGAGGATGATAATAAGCTAAAACTGTGATGTCGTCAGTCATACGACCACACCGCCGCCAGAGAGATCAATCCGCCGGATGCGATTCTCTCGATAAACGGAACAGAAAAACGGCTGTGTTAGCCAAAGAGTACACAGCCAGTGGCAGTACTTGTGCTCGCCGCTAGGCCACTTCGTGTGTAGCAGTACAGCAGTACAGTAGTGCAGTCGAGCCAGTGTACAGTTCGTAGCCGAGCTCAGTGGTCAGCCAGCGCCGATGTTAGTCTCCGTCCGCAGCTCAGTCATTGCTGCCATCTCGTCTTTGTAGCCCAGTTGTAAAAGTACTACAGTAAAGTCAGCAGTACTAAGTTGGCAGTTACAAACAACTCTACTTTCTGAAACTTCCTGGCAGATTAAAACTGTGTGCCCGACCGAGACTCGAACTCGGGACCTTTGCCTTTCGCGAGCAAGCTTTGGAAGGTAGGAGACGAGGTACTGGCAGAAGTAAAGCTGTGAGTACCGGGCGTGAGTCGTGCTTCGGTACCTCAGATGGTAGAGCGCTTGCCTGCGAAAGGCAATGGTCCCGAGTTCGAGTCTCGGTCGGGCACACAGTTTAAATCTGACAGGAAGTTTCATATCAGCGCACACTCCGCTGCAGAGTGAAAACCTCATTCTGGAAACATCCCCCAGGCTGTGGCTAAGCCATGTCTCCGCAATATCCTTTCTTTCAGGAGTGCTAGTTCTGCAAGGTTCGCAGGAGAGCTTCTGTAAAGTTTGGAAGGTAGGAGACGAGGTACTGGCAGAAGTAAAGCTGTGTGTACCGGGCGTGAGTCGTGCTTCGGTAGCTCAGTTGGTAGAGCACTTGCCCGCGAAAGGCAAAGGTCCCGAGTTCGAGTCTCGGTCGGGCACACAGTTTTAATCTGCCAGGAAGTTTCATATCAGCGCACACTCCGCTGCAGAGTGGAAACCTCATTCTGGAAACATCCCCCAGGCTGTGGCTAAGCCATGTCTCCGCAATATCCTTTCTTTCAGGAGTGCTAGTTCTGCAAGGTTCGCAGGAGAGCTTCTGTAAAGTTTGGAAGGTAGGAGACGAGGTACTGGCAGAAGTAAAGCTGTGAGTACCGGGCGTGAGTCGTGCTTCGGTAGCTCAGATGGTAGAGCGCTTGCCCGCGAAAGGCAAAGGTCCCGAGTTCGAGTCTCGGTCGGGCACACAGTTTTAATCTGTCAGGAAGTTTCATATCAGCGCACACTCCGCTGCAGAGTGGAAACCTCATTCTGGAAACATCCTCCAGGCTGTGGCTAAGCCATGTCTCCGCAATATCCTTTCTTTCAGGAGTGCTAGTTCTGCAAGGTTCGCTGGAGAGCTTCTGTAAAGTTTGGAAGGTAGGAGACGAGGTACTGGCTGAAGTAAAGCTGTGAGTACCGGGCGTGAGTCGTCCTTCGGTAGCTCAGATGGTAGAGCGCTTGCCCGCGAAAGGCAAAGGTCCCGAGTTCGAGTCTCGGTCGGGCACACAGTTTTAATCTGCCAGGAAGTTTCATATCAGCGCACACTCCGCTGCAGAGTGAAAATCTCATTCTGGAAACTCTACTTTCTGTCATGTCGACGGCCAAGTTAGTCTTCAGATTCACCGCATTCGACATTCAAGATTACGAGAGAGTAATTCGTCACTGAGAGATTTGTGACTTGGACATTATGTCATTCTACAGACGCTTAGTCTAGACGCGTCTTCTATAATTGTCAACCAACAGATCATGGACTACAAGAAAGTTAAGTAATAAATACTTTCTTATTTTGTACTCCTGCTAATTAATTGTGTTTTCCTCTTGTTTTCCTGGAGTGCCCCAGGGAAGTGTGGTAGGTCCGCTGTTGTTTTCTATCTACATGAATGATCTTTTGGATAGGGTGGATAGCAATGTGCGGCTGTTTGCTGATGATGCTGTGGTGTACGGGAAGGTGTCGTCGTTGAGTGACTGTAGGAGGATACAAGATGACTTGGACAGGATTTGTGATTGGTGTAAAGAATGGCAGCTAACTCTAAATATAGATAAATGTAAATTAATACAGATGAATAGGAAAAAGAATCCCGTAATGTTTGAATACTCCATTAGCAGTGTAGCGCTTGACACAGTCACGTCGATTAAATATTTGAGCGTAACATTGCAGAGCGATATGAAGTGGGACCCGCATTTAATGGCAGTTGTGGGGAAGGCGGATAATCGTCTTCGGTTCATTGGTAGAATTTTGGGAAGATGTGGTTCATCTGTAAAGGAGACCGCTTATAAAACACTAATACGACCTATTCTTGAGTACTGCTACAGCGTTTGGTCTCCCTTTGAAGTCGGATTGACGGAGGACATAGAAGCAATTCAGAGGCGGGCTGCTGGATTTGTTACTGGTAGGTTTGATCATCACGCGAGTGTTACGGAAATGCTTCAGGAACTCGGGTGGGAGTATCTAGAGGAAAGGAGGCGTTCTTTTCGTGAATCGCTACTGAGGAAATTTAGAGAACGAGCATTTGAGGCTGACTGCAGTACAATTTTACTGCCGCCAACTTACATTTTGCGGAAAGACCACAAAGATAAGATAAGAGAGATTACAGCTCGTACAGAGACACATAGGCAGTCATTTTTCCCTCGTACTGTTTGGGAGTGGAACGGGGAGAGAAGATGCTAGTTGTGGTGTGAGGTACCCTGCGCCACGCACCGTATGGTGGATTGCGGAGTATGTATGTAGATGTAGATGTAGCTACAAAGTAGTCTTGGCACAGCAGAACCCACGTTTCCACCTCCTTGGCTACCTCGTAGTTGCTACCTCATGCTGATAGTTATGGTGGAAGATCGAGAGCCATCTAATACAATGCTGAAATTATTGTACTTGGGATGGAAGGAGAGACAATTACACACTGTCCCAACAGCCTCTTCTCCATAATGTACAAGAATTGCATCAAGGGAACAGCAGGACGTAGAAGTGAATATTGGAGAATGGTCCACTGGCCAATTCTACAGGATGAAAAGTATTTAAACCGACAAACTCTGGGAGGTTGTATTGGACATCAAAACAAATATTTTTCCCTCATGTCATTTTTTCCTATGAGGAGTATTTAAACCGGTAGAGAAAGATTTCTCTCTCGGCAAATTAATTAAACCAACAAATGCTTTTCCATTTTTTTATGACCAAGAGATAATACATTAACACAACCCAATTTCAATTACAGCAGATTTTCAAAAATGACTCCACTGACGCGTAAACAAAGGTTACACCGTCGGATCATGTTCTGTCCCACGCAGGCAAAAACCACAGGAGTATCCTGAATTGTTCCTGCTGCTGCTACTATCCGGGCAACCATATCCTCTTCTGATGCAACAGGAGTTGCGTAAACAAGGTTGCGCATCTCTCCCCTCTCTCCAGAGGGGACATATCTGGGGATCGAGCAGGACACGGTATAGGACCACCTCTGCCAATCCACGTTTCTGGGAACCGTTGGTCCAGGAATCGCACACGACAACTGAAATGTGCCGGCGCCCCGACATGTTGGAACCACATGTGTTGTCTTGTAGGGAGCGGGACGTCTTCCAGCAATTCTGGCAATGCTCTGGCGAGAAAATTGTGATCCTGCCTACCATTTAATGGCCTCGGTAGCAGATACGGCGCAATTAAACAGTCCCCAACAACACCGACCACACAGTAACGAAGAACCGCACTTGATGAGCGCTAGTAACTGTGGCATGTGGGTTATCCTCACTCCAAACATACGAATTGTGCATGTTGAAGACTCCATCACGCCCGAACGTTGATTCATCTGTAAACAACACAGAGGATGGAAATGTAGGATCCATTTCACACTGTTCCAGGTACCACTGCGAAAACTGTGCTCTGGGTGGATAATTAACTGGTTCCAGGTTGTGGACACGCTGTAAATGAAATGGACGTAACAATTGCTCTCGAAGGACTGTTCTTACATTCGTCTGATTCGTCCCCATGTTACGTGCAATTGCACGAGTGCTGATTGAAGGATCCCGCTCCACATGCTGCAAGACAGCATCCTCAAATTGCAGCGTTCTTACAGTCCGACGGCGCCCCTGTCCAGGTAATCTGCTAAATGACCCGGTTCACGCAGACGTTGGTACACAGCAGCAAAGGTCGTATGATGCGCGATAAGATGATTAAGATATTGTTGTTGATAAACCCGCTGTGCAGCTCGTCCGTTGTGGTGTGGTACGTAGTACGCACCAACCATGTCAGTGTACTCACTCCAGGTGTATAGCTACATTAGTAAACAGAGATAATGCACTACTACACTGATGGACAGCAGTTGCCTACAACTGAAGAGCGTAATACGGCCTCCACTGGTTTAAATAATCCCCATAAGAAAAAATGACATAAGGGAATAATATTTGTTTTGATGTCCCCTACAATCTCCCAGAGTTTGTCGGTTTAAATACTTTTCACCCTGTGTAATGGAGCAGTAGGTAGGAATTCCTGCTGACGAGAATTGTTGATTAAGATTCGTTGAGACGTCTGCTTCAAACGAGCTGGTAGTTTTAAGCCCTTGGGGGGGGGGGGGATCTGTACACCCCGTCACCCACTCCACCAGCTGCCGCGTCTCACTGTTCAGCGGCTACTCGTTATGTGCTTACATTGCTGCTATAAAGTGAAAAAAAAATCATTCTCAGCCATTGTTTTCTCTTCTCGAAGGAAAAGTTTGTCCTTTCGTCTGTGCAATTGGGCCTCGATGCTAAGCCAGGCAGCTGTGAGAGGCGTCGTTCCATTCTGCTGTGTGTTCAAGCAGACTCCAAGCAGGTTTCTGACGGGCGCAAATATACCGACAGAAGGCGAACGGCTTCGGCTGGCGAGGGTAGCTTTCTCGGTGTAGCCAACCTTAGCTATACCTGGGTCAGAATAACAAAGTGACTGACAGACATTTGTTTATAGCAGCAAGCAATGAAAGTTCAATTTTACGGATGTTACGAAGCGATTTCAACAATTATCAGTAGACTGATAAGTATTTGCATTCTACCATATGAGCAGTACCTGACACACTTCAATGACGTGTGTGGAGTGGCAGATTTCCCGTCATCAGGTTGCTGACACTCAGTAGGTCGTAATCTCCTTCTCCTCCCTCTCTATCTCCTTTCCCTCCCTCTCTTTGTACATCTCCTCTTCCTTCCCCCTCTCTCTGCGCATCACCTCCTCCCCTCTGTCTATCTCCTCTGTGCCCATGTTCTCGTTCATCCTCTCTGTATCCATTTCCTCCCCCCTTTCTGTCCATCTCCTCTTCCATCCTCTGTCTGATCTTGAGCGTTGTTTATTGTTGTTGCTAACGTTTTGCTATTTGGGGAGCAAAAAACTGACGATGGTCGAAGTAGAGAGGATATAAAATGTAGACTCACAATGGCAAGGAAAGCGTTTCTGAAGAAGAGGAATTTGTTAACATCGAGTATAGATTTAAGTGTCAGGAAGTCGTTTCTGAAAGTATTTGTATGGTGTGTAGCCATGTATGGAGGTGAAACATGGACGATAAATAGATTGGACAGGAAGAGAATAGAAGCTTTCGAAATGTGATGCTACAGAAAATTGCTGAAGATTAGATTAACTAATGAGGAGGTATTGAATCGAATTGGGGAGAAGAGGAGTTTGTGGCACAACTGGACAAGAAGAAGGGACCGGATGGTAGGGCATGTTTTGAGGCATTAAGGGATCACAAATTTAGCATTGAAGGGCAGCGTGGAGGATAAAAATCGTATAGGGACAACAAGAGATGAATACATTAAGCAGATTCAGAAGGATGTAGGTTGCAGTAAGTACTGGGAAATGAAGAAGCTTGCACAGGATAGAGTAGCATGGAGAGCAGCATCAAACCAGTCTCAGGACTGAAGACCACCACCACCACAACAACAACAACGAGTCCTTGACAGGGAATTGAAGTCACTTGAAATGAGTGGATAAATCGGTTGAAATCATTGGTGAACGAGATCTGAGAGACCTCTTGTGCTGCTGGACATGTGAGGATAGTGGGCTCATTGGCAATTGGCAGTATTTCGCACGTTTTTAATCTGCTGACGGGTAGGACTACACAGTTTTAGACGATTCATATTACTTAATACTGTTGTAATCACAAGCCGATAATCCGTAAATACGACTTGCCTATTGTCTGTGAAAACAGACTACGAGTAAGCCTCTCGTTTTGTGGGAATTAGTGGACGCAGCGTTTACTCTCACTGGCAGACTGTTGAACTCAGAGCCAAGAACAGGAATAGTAGCGTGCGGATGGCGTGCGAGTACGTGTGTGTGTGTGTGTGTGTGTGTGTGTGTGTGTGTGTGTGTGTGCACGCAGTGGGGCTGCGTCCGCACCAGCGGGTCGCGGAAATAGAGGCGCAGTCACTGTGACGTCATACAGCGTCAACGTGACGCAAGCTCCGCCTGCACCCACCTGCATTTGTTTCTCTGACGTAGCTTGCAGGCGTCGTTGTCGTGTCCGACGACTTGTGAAAAGGACCCTAACCTGATCAGGAGGGAGTAGATCGTCTCCGCATTCGAGCTGTTTTATTGCCCAAAACATAATTGTATTGGCAATACTGAAAAACAAAGCTGAAAAAACATGTGCTCTATGCTCAATGTTTTTAGCGCTATTCCTGAATTAAACACGGATTGACTATTAAAAATAAAGAAATGATTGTAGCTTCGTCCCGCTTGTTATTGCGTGTCCCACTAGTTACAAGGCATGTTCTGTTATTCGCTGCGTAGAAGCAGACGGAGTCCATTGCATCGAATGAGGTGGACGGGCTTATGAGCGATTGTACTGTGAGGGAGTGGCGCAGAAAAATCGAGGCTCCTCGCACAGATGTGCGAGATGAAAGGGGTCAGGGAAGACATTCGGATGTGACTGATGAACTTAAAGAATGTGTTGTTAGGATTGTGCGTGTGAGAAGTCGGCTCACAATTTCCGAACACTCTGAAAAAAAAAAGGAAAAATAATTGCTCTGAGCACTATGGGACTTAACATCGGAGATCATCAGTCCCCTAGAACTTAGAATTACTTAAACCTAACTAACCTAAGGAGATCACACACATCCATGCCAGAGGCAGGATTCGAACCTGCGACCGTAGCGATCGCGAGGTGCCGGCCGGTGTGGCCGAGCGGTTCTAGGCGCTTCAGTCTGCCTCGGGCATGGCTGTGTGTGATGTCCTTAGGTTAGTTAGGTTTAAGTAGTTCTAAGTTCTAGGGGACTGATGACCTCAGAAGTTAAGTCCCATAGTGCTCAGAGCCTTTTGAACTACACTCCTGGAAATGGAAAAAAGAACACATTGACACCGGTGTGTCAGACCCACCATACTTGCTCCGGACACTGCGAGAGGGCTGTACAAGCAATGATCACACGCACGGCACAGCGGACACACCAGGAACCGCGGTGTTGGCCGTCGAATGGCGCTAGCTGCGCAGCATTTGTGCACCGCCGCCGTCAGTGTCAGCCAGTTTGCCGTCGCATACGGAGCTCCATCGCAGTCTTTAACACTGGTAGCATGCCGCGACAGCGTGGACGTGAACCGTATGTGCAGTTGACGGACTTTGAGCGAGGGCGTATAGTGGGCATGCGGGAGGCCGGGTGGACGTACCGCCGAATTGCTCAACACGTGGGGCGTGAGGTCTCCACAGTACATCGATGTTGTCGCCAGTGGTCGGCGGAAGGTGCACGTGCCCGTCGACCTGCGACCGGACCGCAGCGACGCACGGATGCACGCCAAGACCGTAGGATCCTACGCAGTGCCGTAGGGGACCGCACCGCCACTTCCCAGCAAATTAGGGACACTGTTGCTCCTGGGGTATCGGCGAGGACCATTCGCAACCGTCTCCATGAAGCTGGGCTACGGTCCCGCACACCGTTAGGCCGTCTTCCGCTCACGCCCCAACATCGTGCAGCCCGCCTCCAGTGGTGTCGCGACAGGCGTGAATGGAGGGACGAATGGAGACGTGTCGTCTTCAGCGATGAGAGTCGCTTCTGCCTTGGTGCCAATGATGGTCGTATGCGTGTTTGGCGCCGTGCAGGTGAGCGCCACAATCAGGACTGCATACGACCGAGGCACTCAGGGCCAACACCCGGCATCGTGGTGTGGGGAGCGATCTCCTACACTGGCCGTACACCACTGGTGATCGTCGAGGGGACACTGAATAGTGCACGGTACATCCAAACTGTCATCGAACCCATCGTTCTACCATTCCTAGACCGGCAAAGGAACTTGCTGTTCCAACAGGACAATGCACGTCCGCATGTATCCCGTGCCACCCAACGTGTTCTAGAAGGTGTAAGTCAACTACCCTGGCCAGCAAGATCTCCGGATCTGTCCCCCATTGAGCATGTTTGGGACTGGATGAAGCGTCGTCTCACGCGGTCTGCACGTCCAGCACGAACGCTGATCCAACTGAGGCGCCAGGTGGAAATGGCATGGCAAGCCGTTCCACAGGACTACATCCAGCATCTCTACGATCGTCTCCATGGGAGAATAGCAGCCTGCATTGCTGCGAAAGGTGGATATACACTGTACTAGTGCCGACATTGTGCATGCTCTGTTGCCTGTGTCTATGTGCCTGTGGTTCTGTCAGTGTGATCATGTGATGTATCTGACCCCAGGAATGTGTCAATAAAGTTTCCCCTTCCTGGGACAATGAATTCACGGTGTTCTTATTTCAATTTCCAGGAGTGTATTTGCATTCTACCATATGAGCAGTACCTGACACACGTCAATGACGTGTGTGGAGTGGCAGATTTCCCGTCATCAGGTTGCTGACACTCAGTATGTCGTAATCTCCTTCTCCTCCCTCTCTATCTCCTTTCCCTCCCTCTCTTTGTACATCTCCTCTTCCTTCCCCCTCTCTCTGCGCATTACCTCCTCCCCTCTGTCTATCTCCTCTGTGCCCATGTTCTCGTTCATCCTCTCTGTATCCATTTCCTCCCCCCTTTCTGTCCATCTCCTCTTCCATCCTCCGTCTGATCCTGAGCGTTGTTTATTGTTGTTGCTAACGTTTTGCTATTTGGGGAGCAAAATAACTGACGATGGTCGAAGTAGAGAGGATATAAAATGTAGACTCACAATGGCAAGGAAAGCGTTTCTGAAGAAGAGGAATTTGTTAACATCGAGTGTAGATTTAAGTGTCAGGAAGTCGTTTCTGAAAATATTTGTATGGAGTAACCATGTATGGAAGTGAAACATGGACGATAAATAGATTGGACAGGAAGAGAATAGAAGCTTTCGAAATGTGGTGCTAGAGAAAACTGCTAAGATTAGATGGGTAGATCCCATAACTAATGAGGAGGTATTGAATAGAATTGGGGAGAAGAGGAGTTTGTGGCACAACTGGACAAGAAGAAGGGACCGGATGGTAGGACATGTTCTGAGGCATCAAGGGATCACAAATTTCGCATTGAAGGGCAGCGTGGAGGGTAAAAATCGTATAGGGAGACTAAGAGATGAATACATTAAGCAGATTCAGAAGGATGTAGGTTGCAGTAAGTACTGGGAGATTAAGAAGCTTGCACAGGATAGAGTAGCATGGAGAGCAGCATCAAACCAGTCTCAGGACTGAAGACAACAACAACAACAACAACAACAACAACAACAACGAGTCCTTGACAGGGAATTGAAGTCACTTGAAATGAGTGGATACATCGGTTGAGATCATTGGTGCACGAGATCTGAGAGACCTCTTGTGCTGCTGGAGATGTGAGGATAGTGGGTTCATTGGCAATAGGCAGTATTTCGCATGTTTTTAATCTGCTGACGGGTAGGACTACACAGTTTTAGACGATTCATATTACTTAATACTGTTGTAATCACAAGCCGATAATCCGTAAATACGACTTGCCTGTTGTCTGTGAAAACAGACTACGAGTAAGCCTCTCGTTTTGTGGGAACTGGTGGACGCAGCGTTTACTCTCACTGGCAGACTGTTGAACTCAGTGCCAAGAACAGGAATAGTAGCGTGCGGATGGCGTGCGAGTACGTGCGTGTGTGTGTGTGTGTGTGTGTGTGTGTGTGTGCACGCAGTGGGGCTGCGTCCGCACCAGCGGGTCGCGGAAATAGAGGCGCAGTCACTGTGACGTCATACAGCGTCAACGTGACGCAAGCTCCGCCTGCACCCACCTGCATTTGTTCTCTGACGTAGCTTGCAGGCGTTGTTGTCGTGTCCGACGACTTGTGAAAAGGACCCTAACCCGATCAGGAGGGAGTAAATCGTCTCCGCATTCGAGCTGTTTTATTGCCCAAAACATAATTGTATTGGCAATACTGAAAAACAAAGCTGAAAAAACATGTGCTCTATGCTCAATGTTTTTAGCGCTATTCCTGAACTAAACACGGATTGACTATTAAAAATAAAGAAATGATTGTAGCTTCGTCCCGCTTGTTATTGCGTGACCCACTAGTTACAAGGTATGTTCTGTCATTCGCTGCGTAGAAGCAGACGGAGTCCATTGCATCGAATGAGGTGGACGGGCTAATGAGTGATTGTACTGTGAGGGAGTGGCGCAGAAAAACCGAGGCTCCTCGCACAGATGTGCGAGATGAAAGGGGTCAGGGAAGACATTCGGATGTGACTGATGAACTTAAAGAATGTGTTGTCAGGATTGTGCGTGTGCCGAAGTCGGCTCACAATTTCCGAACACTCTGAAAAAAAAAAGGAAAAAAAATTGCTCTGAGCACTATGGGACTTAACATCGGAGATCATCAGTCCCCTGGAACTTAGAATTACTTAAACCTAACTAACCTAAGGACATTACACACATCCATGCCAGAGGCAGGATTCTAACCTGCGACCGTAGCGATCGCGAGGTGCCGGCCGGTGTGGCCGAGCGGTTCTAGGCGCTTCAGTCTGGAGCCGCCCGACCGCTACGGTCGCAGGTTCGAATCCTGCCTCGGGCATGGCTGTGTGTGATGTCCTTAGGTTAGTTAGGTTTAAGTAGTTCTAAGTTCTAGGGGACTGATGACCTCAGATATTAAGTCCCATAGTGCTCAGAGTCATTTGAACAATTTTTGATCGCGCGGTTCCAGACTGTAGCGCCTAGAACCGCTCGGCAACAACGGCCGGCACTTGTCTTATTGTGTTACACTTTTAATATAAGGTTATGCTGCCTTATGAGTGTTTTACGACAGCATTTTAAAATTTTAAATTCGGTCAATAATAACGCGAAATTTCAAAAATCAACTTTTGTACTAAAAGGTGCTTTAGTTGTGTGTTTCACTGTATGAATCTTGTAAAACCTCTAAAACTACTGACAGTGTCAGCAATACACCAGTAGGGAGATGTGGGTGGAGGTGGCCTGACTTTAAAGTTGCCATTTTTTTTGTATAAATGAGTTAGTTATTTTCGAGACATGTCATGTCATGAGAACTAATCTTTATAGATGACACTAAAAACTTACTTTATCCCAGAGAACTGAAGTTCATCCACCACTTATTATATCAATACAGACTCTGTACTCCAGATTAGAGGAAGGCGGTTTAGGGGGTGGGGGTAGCAAGTGGCTGCTTCTCTCTTCCCCACCATTTCCCCACCCCCGCTTTGGCGGACGCTAACGACCAGTGGCAGCCGCAAAGCATTGTGCCTACCAGTTGTCAAAGCAAGCGCACATTTGCGAACGTAACTCCGACCCTATTTAAAATTAAGACCTTGCGTTTTACGTGCTTGGAGACATTATAGAGACTGTATCATATATAGTATCCCGACGTGAGTCGCGACACACTTTTTAGAAGCTCAGTCTCAGATCAGTGGAGACGCGGGATTTCTGCTCATCCCTTTCTTGTTACGTGCGTGACAGTGTACAGCAGTGAAACAGCGACGGGGCCAGGCTGACGTTTTTCAGGTCTCCGTGGTTCGACGCAGTACAATTGGATTTCAAGCTAAAGGAGGTAAATACGAGGGTAAGTCAATTATTATCAGAAATTTAGTTATATTTTTGTTTATTTTGGTATTACTGTCGTTTTACATAGATGACGCATGCTTTATTTATTTGTTACTATAACTTTGCAATTTTCAAGCTCCTAGGTTAGTTTCGTTATCGCTGTCGTGCTGTTAATCATGGCTGCTCCGCTGTCTATTTGCACCAAAGAAGAGCAACGTTCAGTGATCCGTTTTCTGTGGTCGTAAGGCGTATCAGGGACCGAAATTAACTGAGGACTTTCGGTATAGTACGGGAACAGTGTTTTGTCGCAACGGAGTGACTACGAATGGACTGAAAAATTCCGAAATGGTCGCACAAGTGTTACACACGATGAAGGAGCCGGACGACCGTTTACCGACACAAATGAAGAAACCATCTGGCGTTCACGTGAAATGATTCTCTTAGACGACTGACTATTGACGAAGTGGCACATCGTCTGCAAATTAGTTACAGTTCTGCCTACGAAATCATCCACAACAGACTTGGGTTTCATAAAGTTTGTGCAAGATGGGTCCCAAAACAACTCACACAGTTGAATAAACAAACGCACTCGGACATCTGCAAAAAACATTTGGATCGCTACGGTAACGAAGGGGACAACTTCTTGGACAGGATCATTACTGGTGACGAAACATGGATCCATCATTACGAGCCGGAGAGTAAACGGCAGAATATGGATTGGAAACATCCAAATTCGCAGTGCAAGAAAAAGTTCAAGACCCAACTGTCCTCAGGAAAACTGATGCTTACGGTTTTTTGTTACGCACAATGTGGAGTACTGGAACATTATGGGGAAAGGGGCACAACTATAAACAGAGTACGTTTCAGTGAGATGCTTACTGCCAGGCTAAAGCCTGCAATTCGAAGCACACGTCGAGGATTGCTGTCAAAAGGTGTCGTGTTGTTGCACTACGATGCCCGTCCGCATACTGCTGCCCTCACTGATGAAACGCTCCAGAAACTCAAATTTGAAGTACTGGATCATCTACCATATAGTCCCGATCTTGCCCCTTCTGAGCCGGCCGGGGTGACCGAGCGGTTCTAGGCGCTACAATGTGGAACCGTGCGACCGCTACGGTCACAGGTTCGAATCCTGCCTCGGCCATGGATGTGTGTGATGTCCTTAGGTTAGTTAGGTTTAAGTAGTTCTAAGTTCTAGGGGACTGATGATCTCAGAAGTTGAGTCCCATAGTGCTCAGAGCCTTTTGAACTATTTTGCCGCTTCCGACTATCACTTGTTTGGTCCACTCAAACAGGCATTAAGGGGCCGTCGATTTGCCTCGGACGAAGCAGTGAAAGAAGCGGTGCATTCCTGGCTCGCACCTCAACCGAGAACCTTATTTTATGAGGGCTTCAGGAAGATTGTACAACGATGGACCAAGTAGCGTTGAAACGCAAGGAGAATATGTCGAAAAATGATGTTCTTTTAAGTTTCCTATTTGATTACAATAAAATTTTATAACTACTTTGCGGACAATAGTTGACTTACCCTCGTATTATGCTGATAGTCAAATGAGACGCCGGGTTGGCTTACTAGTTTGCTTTTTATTGCTTCTTTAAATATTAGCAATGAAAGTGCAGAAGGGCACAGACACTGGTTTACAAAAACATACATGAGAGTTGCTAGAACAAAAGACCACCGCAGCCTGCAATTTTAAGACGCAATAACGTATGGTATTACTGACCAAGAACCGTGGAAATGCCAGATTATATTATTATAATCAAACACTTAGGCTCAAATACTCGTCACAACTAAAGTGATGTACAGACATAGTGACATGTAGACAAATGGAAACCAGCAACCCTAACCCACAGGTATGAGCAGGTGAACTTTTGCAAGTCGTTCTTAGTGGGCAAAATTGAATGAGTCTGACTGCTCACTCGTTCATCGAAGGATGCTATCTTTCGCTGGAACTTTCGAATTCAGCATTTCCTCGGCGTTTGAGGGCCTCTATATAAGGCGTTTGGTGCTGGCTGCTTATACACTCCTGGAAATTGAAATAAGAACACCGTGAATTCATTGTCCCAGGAAGGGGAAACTTTATTGACACATTCCTGGGGTCAGATACATCACATAATCACACTGACAGAACCACAGGCACATAGACACAGGCAACAGAGCATGCACAATGTCGGCACTAGTACAGCGTATATCCACCTTTCGCAGCAATGCAGGCTGCTATTCTCCCATGGAGACGATCGTAGAGATGCTGGATGTAGTCCTGTGGAACGGCTTGCCATGCCATTTCCACCTGGCGCCTCAGTTGGACCAGCGTTCGTGCTGGACGTGCAGACCGCGTGAGACGACGCTTCATCCAGTCCCAAACATGCTCAATGGGGGACAGATCCGGAGATCTTGCTGGCCAGGGTAGTTGACTTACACCTTCTAGAGCACGTTGGGTGGCACGGGATACATGCGGACGTGCGTTGTCCTGTTGGAACAGCAAGTTCCCTTGCCGGTCTAGGAATGGTAGAACGATGGGTTCGATGACGGTTTGGATGTACCGTGCACTATTCAGTGTCCCCTCGACGATCACCAGTGGTGTACGGCCAGTGTAGGAGATCGCTCCCCACACCATGATGCCGGGTGTTGGCCCTGTGTGCCTCGGTCGTATGCAGTCCTGATTGTGGCGCTCACCTGCACGGCGCCAAACACGCATACGACCATCATTGGCACCGAGGCAGAAGCGACTCTCATCGCTGAAGACGACACGTCTCCATTCGTCCCTCCATTCACGCCTGTCGCGACACCACTGGAGGCGGGCTGCACGATGTTGGGGCGTGAGCGGAAGACGGCCTAACGGTGTGCGGGACCGTAGCCCAGTTTCATGGAGACGGTTGCGAATGGTCCTCGCCGATACCCCAGGAGCAACAGTGTCCCTAATTTGCTGGGAAGTGGCGGTGCGGTCCCCTACGGCACTGCGTAGGATCCTACGGTCTTGGCGTGCATCCGTGCGTCGCTGCGGTCCGGTCCCAGGTCGACGGGCACGTGCACCTTCCGCCGACCACTGGCGACAACATCGATGTACTGTGGAGACCACACGTCCCACGTGTTGAGCAATTCGGCGGTACGTCCACCCGGCCTCCCGCATGCCCACTATACGCCCTCGCTCAAAGTCCGTCAACTGCACATACGGTTCACGTCCACGCTGTCGCGGCATGCTACCAGTGTTAAAGACTGCGATGGAGCTCCGTATGCCACGGCAAACTGGCTGACACTGACGGCGGCGGTGCACAAATGCTGCGCAGCTAGCGCCATTCTACGGCCAACACCGCGGTTCCTGGTGTGTCCGCTGTGCCGTGCGTGTGATCATTGCTTGTACAGCCCTCTCGCAGTGTCCGGAGCAAGTATGGTGGGTCTGACACACCGGTGTCAATGTGTTCTTTTTTCCATTTCCAGGAGTGTAGATGACACGTGACTGTGCCGCTTTTTACCTACAATTCCCAATCACTGATCGTGATATCTACGGTTTCCCGATACGTGAGACCTCTTAATGGACAGACGGAAGAGGCTTGCATTGTATGCCTCCACCGAAATTACTAGGCTTACAGCTAATATTCATACTTACAATATATGATTTTTTTCCTAGCAGTACCTCATGATTCGGTCATTACACATAGGAGAACTTATGGTTCTTTACGTGAATTTTGTTATGAGATGCAGACATTAAACTTAGTAGTAGTTGGTTTAAATATTGACACAAAATCAAAAAGCGCTATTTTACGAAGTTTATACATACTAAACGCAATGTGATGTGCAACTCTTCAACGATTCTTTGTCGTGCGATGTATTTTGCTAACCAGCAGGAAAACAGTATTTCGCTTTATTATTTGTCGAGATTGCTGTGAAAGTTTGAAGCTGTCCTCAGGAAAATTTCATCCATTTCCTAAACTTAAGGTAAATCCTCCAATAATTAATTAAAGAAATTTCTGGCAAGTGTAGGGAGACTATAGAGATAGATTTCAAAGGTTTTTAAAGACGTTAGCAGCAACTGAGCACTGAAACGAATCAATGGTATTAGGTGGACTCGTGCCGGGCTGGGTCACGAACCCAGATCACCTGCTTAACGCGAACGGCCGCCTCGACCGTTCAGCCATCCAAGCACGCTTCCCATCACACCAGCCATTCTACACAGTATCCGCTTAGCGTACCTACCCATTAACCCCTCACTCGCCATTCTGGGTTCGTACAAGTAATCGGGACTGGTGTCCATGCACACTGAAAGACTGGATCTTTGATCGTTACACTTTATTGATATAAAAAATTTGTACAGAGGTTTCCAATTCACTCAGGATTTGTTACTGCAACAGTGTATAAGGACTACACAAAATTATTACATTTACAGATGAAGAGCACAAGAGGCTTTGAGGTTCCAGGTATTGAATCATACTGAAACACCCATATTAGTAGGAGGTGTAGCCTTCATGGGTGGCAATGCAGGTGCTGACTCTGGCACCCAGCCGGCCGCTGTGACCGAGCGGTTCTAGGCGCTTCTGTTCGGAACCGCTCTGCTGCTACGGTCACATTTTCGAATCCTGCCTGAGCCATGGCTGTGTGTGATGTCCTTTAGTTAGGTTTAACTAGTTCTATGTGTAGGGGACTCACGACCTCAGATGTTAAGTCCCATAGTGCTTAGAGACATTTGAACCATCTGGCATCCAGTCGATCCTGCAGATGCCGAATAGTGCTACCGGATACGTTATGCCTCGCCGGTTGGACCCGTTCGCGTAGTTCTGTAAAGGTTGTCGGCTGACGAGATGCACAGGTCACTTCTCGTCCCATCATATCCCACACGTGCTCAATCACAGACAAGTCGGGAGATCGAGCTGGCCATGGGAGACGCTGCACGCCTTTGAGAGCACGTTGAGTCTCACGGGCAGTACGTGGGTGAGCATTATCCTGTTGGAACAATGGAACAACACGTCACCTCCCTGGTGCAAGAACGACAAAAGAACACTCAACACGCACTGAGTGCTGCTTACCGTCCCCTCCAGAATCAGCAAAATCGAACGAGATTTGTAACTCATCACACACCACATCATAATACACTCCATGAGACAGCAACCACCAGGCCCATGCCGTATGTGCAAACGTCCATCACCTGTGTGCGGGCAGAATCTGTTTTCACTGCTGAAGACCACAGCACGCCATTCCATCTTCCAAGTGATCCTCTAACGGCTCTAGTGGAGCTGTGCACGTCGATGTTGTGGCGCGAGAGGAATACGGGCTAGAGTTGTGCGTGCCCGTATTCCCACTGCTAATAACTGCTCCGCAACAGTTCGTGCTGACACGTCTGGGCTCTCAAGCCCCCCCCCCATCTGTCTGCCACTGCTGCCCTTATACGATACGTAGAGCGTGACGGGCGTGTGTGCTGCATGGATGTACTGTAACTCATCTAAAGGTGTGGGAATGTTCACGTGGTCACTGATACCAGCATCATTGCGCAATTAACGCAACACGTTCAATTTGTATGGCAATTTTGCAAAAGGACCATCCCGCCACTCGGAAGGCCACAATTTGACCCCTTTCAAACTCTTTCAGTTGTCTGTAGGAAGCACTGGTGCACCTCTGTGGCACTGTTGCCTCCTTGCTTCACACGTTTCTACCACAGTGAGCTTCTGGCTGTGAGTATTCCCTATCAAAGGGTAGACACAAATGGCCCTCTTGTAACAATGAAAGTGCACACACTGATGGCGGACGACGTTCTAACCATTACCAGTACATCTGCCATCACCTAAGTGCATAAGCCAAGATTGGATCAAAATGGGCGTCGTCTTTCCAAGTGAACTAATACACACTATGTGGTTAAAAGTATCTGGACACCCCCAAAAACATATGTTTCTCATATTAGGTCCATTCTGATGCCACCTACTGCCAGGTACTCTATATCAGCGATCTCAGTAGTTGTTAGACATCGTGAAAGAGCAGAATGGGGCGCTCCGCGGAACTCACGGATTTCGAACGTGGTCAAGTGATTGGATGTCACGTGTCATATGTTCAAAAATGGTTCAAATGGCTCTGAGCACTATGGGACTTAACATCTATGGTCATCACTCCCGTAGAACTTAGAACTACTTAAACCTAACTAACCTAAGGACATCACACAACACCCAGTCATCACGAGGCAGAGAAAATCTCTGACCCCGCCGGGAATCGAACCCGGGAACCCGGGCGCGGGAAGCGAGAGCGATACCGCACGACCACGAGCTGCGGACTGTCATACGTCTGTACGCGAGATTTCCACACTCCTAAACATCCGTAAGTCCACTGTTTCCGATCTGATAGTGCCGTCGAAACGTGAAGGGACACGTACAGCACAAAAGCGTACAGGCCGACCTCGCCTGTTGACTGACAGAGACCGCCTACAGTTGAAGAGGGTCGCAATTTGTAAGAGCCAGACACCTATCCAGACCATCACACAGGAATTTCAAACTGCATCAGGATGTACTGCAAGTACTATGCCAGTTAGGCGGGATTTGAGAAAACTTGGATTTCATGGTCGAGCGGCTGCTCATAAGCCACACATCACGCCGGTAAATGACGAAAGACGCCTCGCTTGGTGTAAGGAGCGTAACCATTAGACGATTGAACAGTGGAAAGACGTTGTGTGGAGTGACGAATCGCGGTACACAATGTGGCGATCCGATGGCAGGGTATGGGTATGGCGAATGCCCGGTGAACGTCATCTGCCAGCGTGTGTAGTGCCACCAGTAAAATTCGGAGGCGGTGGTGTTATGGTGTGGTTGTGTTTTTCATGGAGGGGGCTTGCACCCTTTGTTGTTTTGCGTGGCACTACTACAGCACAGGCCTACATTGATGTTTTAAGCACCTTCTTGCTTCCCACTGTTGAAGAGCAATTCAGGGATGCGAATTGCTTCTTTCAAAACGATCAGGCACCTGTTCATAATGCTCTGCCTCTGGCGGAGTGGTTACACGACAATAATATTCCTGTAATGGACTGGCCTACACAAAGTCCTGGGCTGAATCCTACAGAACACCTTTGGGATGTTTTGGAAAGCCGACTTCGTGCCAGGCCTCACCCACCGACATCCGTACCTCTCCTCAGTGCAGCGCTCCGTGAAGAATGAGCTGCCATTCCCCAAGAAACCTTCCAGCACCTGATTGAACGTATGCCTGGGAGAGTGGAAGCTGTCATCAAGGCTAAGGTTCGGCCAACACCATACTGAATTCCAGCATTACCGATTGAGGTTGCCAAGAACTTGTAAGTGATTTTCAGCCAGATGTCGAGATACTTTTGATCACATATATACAGGGTGAGTCACCTAACGTTACCGCTGGATATATTTCGTAAACCACATCGAATACTGACGAATCGATTCCACAGACCGAACGTGAGGAGAGGGGCTAGTGTAATTGGTTAATACAAACCATAAAAAAATGCACGGAAGTGTGTTTTTTAACACAAACCTACGTTTTTTTTAAATGGAACCCCCTTAGTTTTGTTAGCACATCTGAACATATAAACAAATACGTAATCAGTGCCGTTTGTTGCATTGTAAAATGTTAATTACATCCGGAGATATTGTAACCTAAAGTTGACGATTGAGTACCACTCCTCCGCTGTTCGATCGTGTGTATCGCAGAGCACCGAATTACGTACTTATCCAAAGTGAACGGTGATGGACCTTAGGTACAGAAGAGACTGGAACAGCACATTACGTCCACATGCTAACACCTTTTTATTGGTCTTTTTCACTGACGCACATGTACATTACCATGAGGGGTGAGGTACACGTACACACGTGGTTTCCGTTTTCAATTACGGAGTGGAATAGAGTGTGCCGACATGTCAGGCCAATAGATGTTCAATGTGGTGGCCATCATTTGCTGCACACAATTGCAATCTCTGGCGTAATGAATGTCGTACACGCCGCAGTACATCTGGTGTAATGTCGCCGCAGGCTGCCACAATACGTTGTTTCATATCCTCACGGTACACATTCTCCTTTAACGTACCCCACAGAAAGAAGTCCAGAGGTGTAAGATCAGGAGAACGGGCTGGCAAATTTATGCGTCCTCCACGTCCTATGAAACGCCCGTCGAACATCCTGACAAGGGTCAGCCTAGTGTTAATTGCGGAATGTGCAGGTGCACCATCATGCTGATACCACATACGTCGACGCGTTTCCAGTGGGACACACTCTATTCCACCAATTACACTAGCCCTTCTCCTCACGTTCGGTCTGTGGAATCGATTCGTCAGTATTTGATGTGGTTTACGAAATACATCCAGCGGTAATGGTAGGTGACTCACCCTGTATATATCCTCTTCAGTTCGTGGGTCTACGCAACGTACACGAAGGTGCACTAAAAGGCTTGAACTGGTTTATTAATTTTACGCAGTGAAGCTGTAACGCCGGAAATGCATATCCTCCTATTTCCATCTATTGTACTATAAATTTTTTCCTTATTTTGTTACCTGAAGATATGACATTTCTGTGTCTTTATATATTGTAATTGTTTTAATATTTGTGTATATATATACATTTATGTCGATGTATAATTAGTTTTTTTTGTAAATATTATTTGTATTTTTACGCTGGGTCTTGCCTAGGGAAAACTCCGGTATCGAACGATTACTGCGATAGGTCGTGTGGAGAACCAAAGTGTTTAGGGTCTTTGGTAGAGTTAACTCTGCCGCGTGGAGCGCGGGCAGAACAGAGTCTGACTGGAGTATGGCGGTGGAGCAGGTGTGTTGTGTGGCGCTCCCGCGAGTTGCCGCGCTTTCGGGGTCTGGCAGCATATAGTTGCGCTCGACTTGCTGTGATAGTTTCTGACACGGTGTCGCGGACGGGAAGCAATTAGCTGGCGCCCATCAAGAGCTCGTTTCGACTGGTGACCGGGTCGAGAAGAAGGCGCGCCAACTTCCAGCTTCTGCAACAGCGACGGCCGACAATGAGTGACTGTCGCCACCTCATCGATCGACGACTTCAAACCCTCAATCAACCAACAAGGAAGACTGGAAGCACGTAAAGTTTTAGAACTGTATGACAGACCTCAGCTTTTAAAATTGTCCCATTTGCCTCACAAAATTACAGCAACTTAGCATGAAGCTTTGTTGCTCATTGTCCCAATTGCATTACTAATCAGGGTCCCCTACTTTTCCAAAATGAGCCCGAGTGTCGTTGAAATTCAAACGCCAGCATTATAGTAATATCATTCCATTTCACTGCTTTAATTTCAAAGTTCAGTTAAATTATTCATAGCTTGCTACAATATTTAGATTACACAAGCACAAATTGAGAGTGCGAGTTTTGTTTCCATATTTTAGCTTACCTGTGACTACAGGTCAGCTTGGTACGTACTAAATTTTGCTATTGTTAATTGTTGAAAATCATTTAATTCAAGTTCAAAGTTAAATCTCTTATTCCTAAACTGCGTAGATTCAAGTAGCTTTTGAGATGATTGTCGAGGTAGCCCAAGAGTAACCTTATTTTATTTAATTTCGTTGTGCTTCAGAAGCAAAGTTCACTATTAATTTCAGTCACTAAATTAACTTTCAATTTTCCGGTTTTATTAATTCTTTTGCTAAATTATGTCAGAGTGTAGCGAAATTTATTACTTCTGACAAACATTCAGTTTTCACACAACACGTGTCAACCTTCAGTTACCACGCTTTTAGTGCTAATTATATGTGCATTAACCTTTCTTTTTCAGTTATTATATTATTTGTCCATAGTACTGGCGACCGTAATTTTCCCCAAATCTCAAACATCTAATTAACGCCAGTAATTGTTAACGTAACGACCGCACATTCATTAATTTTACCCTTTTCTCAAAATTAATTTTCACCAATTTCATTTGCATTTCTCCTTTCATTTAGATCTAACCCTTTCCCCCTTCATTACCGACAGATTAACTTCGGTGACGATTGCTTTTCCCAAATTTCCATTAGGTACATGCGGTTTAATTTTACACTGTCATTAAGGTCGATAAGTGAGGGGGAGGTTACAAAGCCTCGAAGTCCACATATGTGCACTCACGGTACTGAGGGTGTGTGTGTGTGTGTGTGTGTGAGAGAGAGAGAGAGAGAGAGAGAGAGAGAGAGAGAGAGAGAGAAAGGGAGAGAGTTGAAAACGAGTGGTCCACCGTGGCGACTGCATGCTGACAATAATACTTGGCAGAACATTCCTTTTTCGAACCTCAAACGACGGTTGACGATTGATGTAAATCGGAGTGCCGTACGACGTTAGTGCTTGGTTAATGTGTGTCGTACACGTTCTGCCTGCCTGACGTGAGCTCACTAGCTTCTAACAAGAGCGCCCCCAGCCCCTTGCACAGTTACGCTAGTGTGTTACGACAGCGGGTGTTAGTGTGGGTGCAGACACAACACAGAAGACACACGGCTGACCTCGCAGGGGAGCAGCGGCGACCTCGGCGGACTGCCGGGCAGCAGGCGGCGGTCCGGCGCCCACTCCCCCTCCTCTCCCCGCCGCTGCTACTGTTGCCGCCGCCGCCGCCCCTGACGATGGCTACACGGGCGGCTGCCGAAACGCCGACGCCGGCGCACGGCCTGCGAACACAGCCAGCCGCCCAGTACGGACCTGTCTTGCAGGCTGCAAATCCTCCTAGCTCATTCTTTACCTCGTGGCATCGTCCTGTCCCGTAAGGCGCTCGTACACAGGATGTTTCTGAATCGTAACGGAGAACCTCGAAGCGTCGCACAAGATACCGGGAGGAGGAAATTTAGCTTAGGAGTTACACTGCACGGGGTCTCTCATAAATTGTCAAAATTTTACGAATGGAAGAGTACGTACTTTGAAGTAACGAATCACTGGTCAGCAATGAAGATTTATATAATAGCGTAGGCTTCCGCGGCTAGAGTCAGTCGACATAAAAGTTTTCTGGGTTTGGTACCGCGTCATAATGTAAAAAACGACTGCTTCTGGAGAAAAACAAACGTTTCAGCCACGATTGCAGCGGCCTTCTTCTGCGTCTAATGGTGCGTTCTAGCTATGCAGTGTCCTTTATATTTTGTTGTTACTGTTCACTGCGCATGCCATTACGTCATAATTTTAAAAAGGTAGTTGGTTTATTGGTCACTTAAGGAAGAAGGAGAGGGAACTTTATTTTAATAGGTTATTGCGGTGGAGGGAGAACGTGACCTCTGTTGTCCGTTGGCTCTTGTGTTATGTACCATGATTGGTGGCCACCGTCGAATGAGAAGTTTGCTGTGTGTTTACCAACTGCTGGACGTCGGCCGCGCGGCGGCAGGTACTCGCCGGTAGTGCTCGTGCCTCGTGTTGACAGTGCGGTCTGTTGGGCTCTGATTGCTGGCAGCCAAGATGGGGCAAGCCTGAGTCCATCCTCGCTGTTCATGTTGTTAGGGTGTTTCAGTATTTCGATGGCCTCTCTGATTTTGCGTTTCGTCATAATTTGCTGCTTGGCCAACACACAGGCTTCACTGAATTTTATTTCTTTTCCCCAGTGATGGTGATGTTCTGCCACTGCGGATTTGTTGTGTTGCCCTATACGATTATAACGCTCGTGCTCCCGAATGCGCATTGCTATTGGCCTTCCAGTCTCGCCGATGTATGCCTCTCCACATTCGCATTCCACCTTGTAAACGCCTGCGGTGTGTAATGCATCCACCTTGTCCCTGGTGGAGCCTAGCACGTCCTGGATCCTGCGACCACTGTAGAAGACAGGCTGCACCCCAACACGGCGAAGGTGTTTGCCTATCCGGTCAGTAAGGTTTTTCACATAGGGTAAGCGTACTGTTGGCTGCAGTTTGTCTATTTCCTGCTTGTCTTTCTTGCTTGTGTTCGTCGACAAGGCTGTGTTTATCGACTTATGGCTGTAGGCATTGGCTAGAAACGTTGTGCGTAACCTTTTAAGCTCAGGTGTGATGCTTTGAGCTTCACATAGGCGCTGCGCACGGATTGCCAAAGAGCGGATGACAGAGTTCTTCTGCGCAGGGTGGTGGTAGGATTGGGCGTGCAGGTCCCTGTCAGTATGTGTACGCTTACACATGAACAGGGAGGATGGACTCAGGCTTGCCCCATCTGCACTGCCAGCAATCAGAGCCCAACAGACCGCACTGTCAACACGAGGCACGAGCACTACCGGCGAGTAACTGCCGCCGTCCAGCAGTTGGTAAACAGCAGCCAACTTCTCATTCGACGGTGGCCACCAGTCATGGTACATAACACAAGAGCCAATAGACAACAGAGGTCACGTTCTCCCTCCACCGCAATAACCTATTAAAATAAAGTTCCCTCTCCTTCTTCCTTAAGTGACCGATGAAACTAACTACCTTTTTAAAATTATGACGTAATGGCATGCGCAGTGAACACTAACAACAAAATATAAAGGACACTGCATAGCTAGAACGCACCATTAGACCCAGAAGAAGGCCGCTGCAATCGTGGCCGAAACGTTGGCTTTTCTATAGCAGCAGTAGTTTTTTACATTATGACGCGGTACCAAACCCAGAAAACTTTTATGTCGAATGAAGATTTATGTTTATTCATTAAACAATTTACACCTTCGACCTGGAATCTCTTCAGTGATGAATCCCAAGGAACTGAGCTCCGATTATCGGCAAAGACGTGTCTGGATACGCACCGGATTGGTTTGGGACACCAACCTGACTCTCGCCCACCATGCTGCCCGACAAGCAAGAATGACGGTGATACTTCCTGGCAGATTAAAACTGTGTGCCGGACCGAGACTCGAACTCGGGACCTTTGCCTTTCGCGGGCAAGCGTTCTACCAACTGAGCTACCCAAGCACGACTCATGCTCCGTCCTCACAGCTTTACTTCTGCCAGTACCTCGCCTCCTACCTTCCAAACTTTACAGAAGCTCTCCTGCGAACCTTGCAGAACTAGCACTCCTGAAAGAAAGGATACTGCGGAGACTTGGCTTAGCCACAGCCTGGGGGATGTTTCCAGAATGAGATTTTTCACTCTGCAGCGGAGTGTGCGCTGGATGAAACTTCCTGGCACGTTAAAACTGTGTGCCTGACTGAGTCTCGAACTAGGAAGGTAGGAGACGAGGTACTGGCAGAATTGAAGCTGTGAAAACGGGTCGTGAGTCGTGCTTGGGTAGCTCAGTCGGTAGAGCACTTGCCCGCGAAAGGCAAAGGTCACGAGTTCGAGTCTCTGTCCTGCACCCTGTTTTAATCTGCCAGGAAGTTTCATATCAGCGCACGCTCCGCTGCAGACTGAAAATCTCATTCAAGAATGATGGTATTTGTTTCCGCAGCAGGACCCCTTTGGTTGTCGTATGCAGCACCTACATTGACGATATTCTGCCCCCTTTCTGTTGCCCTTCACGGCAAGCCATCCTGGGCTTAAATTTCAGCAAGATAATGGCCGCCAGCACACGGCTTACCTTGGCCAGCGAGGTCTCGGGATCTCTCCCCAACTGAGAACGTTTGCAGCATTATGGGGAGGACCCTGCAACCAGCCCAGCATCTGACGATCTGACGCCCCAGTTGGACAGATACTGGCATGGTGTCCCTCAGGAGGACATCCAGGAACGCCGTCAATCAATGTCGAGCGGCGTAACGGTTTCAAAAAGGGCGCTAGTTGGCCCAATGGACTATTCACTTGTTCAATTTCTGTAGCTCGTTATTCTAAATAGATCACGCAATTTTCTTCAAATTGTACTAATGAGTTCGTCTGAACATTGCATCTACCGATTTCCGCCCCCTTCGAATAATTCCTTCGTTATGCATTTTTTTTTTCTTAGAGCAGGGGCGGGCAGGAATCCCGCACGTGTGCGATGCACTTGCACGTGTGCAGTTAACAAGTGTTCTGCGTGCACACAGGGGCAAGCTGGCCACCCGCTTCTCACCACTCCCCACCATACCGTCTATGCACTCCTTCCTCTGTAATGCGGTTTGTTTCCTAGCTTGCTTTACTGAATGAAGGAATACGGTTAGTAGGAGTGCTTGAAAGAAGTCGTGGTTTGAAAGAGTACCTATTACATGCGATACGTTTTATTTAATTATCACAGGTGTAGTCTACAATACATTTAATGTCTGGAACAAAATTTCTACATACAGACAAACGCAAACAGTTACGTAAATTTTCATTACTGATGTTTGCTCTTAACCGAGACTTGTTGATTTTCATAACAGAAAAAGTCTCTCACAAACGTATATCGAGCCAAACAGTGACATTATCTTCGCGGCTCCACGATGGAGACGAGGAAACTCTTGCTCTGGAAAGTCGTGATAAAAATCTATTACACGTCTTGCCAAAATGAACTTGTCTCTCAGACGAGAATTATGCTGTAGAATCTACAGTGCAGATCTATTAATTCCATTTGCAAACTGGGATGAATATCATCTACAGAAACAACAAATTGTCTCGAGAACTATTCAAAACCTTGGGATAAGTGTGATATATCCAAATCGCTTGAGAAATTCCTCTTTTATTGCACTAAGTACGGGAACATATTGAAATTTATTATAATTGCGTTCAATACTAAACTTCCGTTGACCAGCGAGGATACTGCCTCATATTAAACATTTCCAATTTTCACGTTTTTGCACAAAGAAAAAATGATTCTCTCATTCCTTTTTAAAAGATAACAAATCTCCAGTTCTCCGTTTCCTTGATTCACTCTGCATTTTCCAGTTCTTGAAATACAACGTTCACTACGTAGTGGTCGCTTCGCTTCAACGTCCGCAGCTTAGCCTGGCACTACACTGCCGCAACCTGCCGGCTGTCGCCACTGCCCCAGTCGACGACTGCACGCGAGCAGCACACGTGCAGCGCTGTGCGCTCATGAGCCGCGTGCAACGTTTGCCCGCCCGTCTTAGAGTGTACATCGAACTTTTTGGGCCTCGTTATCAGGTACTCATTTTGAAGCTGACTCTTTTCTCTTTGTTTGGTTTCGAACAGATGTTCCGAAAAACGGTTCTGCCTTGAGCAACCACATTTATTTTTCTGTTTTCGCCCATACGTGTTTCGGTGTAGTCCTTGAGCCGTGCTCACTCCCAACTATGCGTTTTCGTGAACTTCGCTGCCTGCCTGTGTTTGGTTTCCCGCCCTTGTTGCGGTTACGTCGTGGTTCTTCTTCGTTCTACGTGTGGCAGCAGTGATGCGTATCGATATTTGCGCCGTGTGCCATCTTTGGTTTGTTGCATGTAGTTTCCGGCTAGGGGGTCTGGAGGCGGTAGGTCGGTTGTTGCGGACGAGGGAAGTCACCTCCGCGCGGTGCAGTCGGCTGGGGCCGCTGGCAGCCCCTGCGCAGTGTCGGAGCGCGTGTGGAGCTGTCCCATCGCTACGAGCTTCATGGTTCACCGACCCAGGACGTCAAAGACGAGTAGAGGTCTCATCTACCCAGGCCACGGCCACTCACGTTATGGTGGTTCGTTTTGGTGGTTTATTGTTGGGGAGGTTTCCCTGTGAGCAACACCGAGTATTTCTACTGCTGAAACTTAGCCGCTATGCGGTGCAATTAACTATTTGGTCGACTACAATTTGAGTGCACCAGTGGAATTTCCTGTCTTGTGGCTGTTAATGTTCTGGTTATCTGCCCTGGGCAGTGACGTAAATTCAGGCAGTGTTCTTTTCAGTGAAGTTAACTATATTGCCGTGTTTCAAATTCAAGTCTACCAGCGGAATTTTCTGCCCTGGCCACTACCGTAATTTCAGGCAGCGTCCTTCCCTCACATGTTGTCGCTGTCTAACATGGTGTGTAATTCTGACAGCTAATACATACTCCATTGTGGATTATCGCGTTTGTAACATTTCCGGTTTGAGTTCTCTTGTGCTGATTGACGGGAAGCAAGTCGTTGTGCCGGTCGGTCCGTGGCTGTTCCCTGGTTGGGTCCCGGCGGATCAAGTATAGTTGGGCTCACCACCTGTCTCGCCTAAGTGAACGAGGGCAGACCGACCTCCCTGGAGGCTTCCGAGTGCCACCGGTGTTTAATTATCTGTTGTCAGCTACTTTAAATTCATGTCTTATGGTTATTTTTTATGTTTTTTAAATTTTTCAAAATTAATTTTTTAAATTTATCTTTCAAGCTTAAACATTGCGGCCTTCTGCCTTTAGAAGATTATGGTAACGTATTTTAAAATTTTCTAACTTAACTGTGGCCTTCAGCCTTTGGTATTGCATCTTGCATATGTTTGTTCTATTTGCTTAGCCTTAAAGCTTTCCACGTAGCCGTCTTACCTTTTTTAATTTATTTTATTTGTCTCTTTAATTTACTTTTAATCTTGTTGATTTTTAGGATTTATTGTTGTTAAACATTCTGGCCTTCTGCCTTTAAAAGTCTACGGTAAAATATTGTAAAATTTTGAAATTTAATTGTGGCCCTCAGCCATTTGTATTGCACTTTGCATATTTTTGCTGGTTTTATTTTTAAATTATTTCATTGCTATCTTTATTGGATTTTTATCTCGTCGATTTGTTAAGATTTATTGTTTGGAGGCCTTCAGCCGTGAAAAGAGTCGCATTCGGTAAAGGGCCGGCTATGTGCCGCTTTGGTTGTAAAGGTTATTAAATTACAATAAATGACAATTAAAAGGAGAAACTGACCTCAACCTTTGGCCTTTTCCACAATCCTATTACCTATTCTTCCCAGCGGGTTTAACGGGCGTCTCAGTCCTACCACCATCATATTTGTTGTCGAATTCTTCCCTGTTATTCGACACAAAACAAAGCCGACCCACTAATGATGGTGAGCATACACTGCTTGAAAAAAAAAAAGATGGTGGTCGGAGGGAGATGTATTTCGGATATGTACACATCGTGAGCATCGTGGGATGTCCCATTGTTTCAGTGTTGTTCCTGATGCCATGGCTTGGGTTACGGCTAGCAGTGTCTGACGGAACTCCTGACATCCCGTGTCCTCTTGTGTCACCTCTCACGCGACAGCCCCATGGTAGCATTTTTCAACACGACAGTGCTCCTACACACACGGCACGTGTCTCTGTGAACTGGCTGAGTGATTCCGATCGCCATATATGTCCCCGACGGAACACACCTGGGACCAGTTCGCACGTCTACTCCCCGTTCGGGCGGCAGCATCCGGTCGACCAGCTTGGCTCAGGACAGGAGACAAAGGCTTCACGACTCTCTGCAAAACAGAATGAGAGCACGTATCATCCAGGCCAGAGGCGGTGCAATGCCGTGCTGGTGAGTGAGATCACAGCTCCACACATCCCCCACACAGTGAGATGATCTATGGCCGATCTCCCACTACTGTATAACGATCTCGATTGTTCCAGGAATGTAGCGGCTGCAGCAACTGGGATACATCGCCATCGCTTGCCACGGTAATGATGCAATACCCATACTAACAAATCCAACCTTGCGTGAACTATCGCAGCTAGTAAGCCACTACTGCTCTTACTACCCATCCCACTGTCGCAGAGGTTTTTTTTTCCCACGGCACGAGCCATGGCACTTTTTTCCCTCTGCTCTTCAAATTGCTACCCTCACTCGCATTCCGTCCACTATCACCTGATGGACCGTGTTAATGCGTAGTCTTACCCAGACGCACGGATAACATCACAGCCCAGCATCCTGTGATCCACTTACTAGATAACTAACATGTTGACAGAGGTGACAGTAGAACTTTTGGTTTGGTCACCACGTTGGTGCGGGCGTGGAGGGGCCCCATCTCTATATAGTGACAAGCTCTTTGCAAACTGGACTCGATTCTGTGCTCTCTGAAATAACATCACATACCGTCGCCAACACGTAAAATTTAATTCCGTCTCCTTCCCCCCCCCCCCCCCCCCACACACCCTTTCATTTTTTTTGTCGTGCAGTGTAGACTAAGCGGCACTGTTCTCTGAGAGAGTTGTCTAACCTCGTCGTCTTTTGCCAGTGCACACCCTGACGCGTACAATCTGTGTATCGGCAAACGCTTTGCTGCCGGCTGCCGCTATAGAACTGTGTCCCTGCCAAGCGCTTCCATCATCAGCTTAAATATATCTTGACTGTCAGCCAGCGCGAGTGGCCTCAACTGATTTCCCAAACATTCCGCGCCGGGCCACACTTCACTGCCAACACTATTTTGCACTCTCAGAAGATTCGCGCAAATTTGAGAAATTGCGCAATCTCCCAGTCTTATGTAACGGGCTTCTGCAAGAGTCTACGCTGTTCCAACTCTTAGTCGCCCCGAACAGCTCTAACCCTTAGAAAAGGGCGTATGTTTTAGCGACGTATTCAGTTCGAAATTGTCCACACTTTAACCACGTCATGCACGGAGTATCTTTCCCCCCTAAAGCACGTAGCTTACTGCAGAAAATTCCAATCCTTTCCTACCATTCGATACTCTACCATGCTTCCGTTCCTGCAAACGGAAACATTTCTCTGCACGTGACTTGGCTGTCAATAGTTAGGGCAGTGCGTGCAACGAACCTACCCGATAAATATGGCGTAAAGGCCAACGCTCCCCTTCCATCTAGTACGGTAGGAATTCTTTGACTTCCTAAAACAATGACTGAAACACGTCGATCATTTAAAAAGTAAAGAACGAGTGTTCCTCCAAGCGTTTCTACATCTACATCTACACTCCTGGAAATGGAAAAAAGAACACATTGACACCGGTGTGTCAGACCCACCATACTTGCTCCGGACACTGCGAGAGGGTTGTACAAGCAATGATCACACGCACGGCACAGCGGACACACCAGGAACCGCGGTGTTGGCCGTCGAATGGCGCTAGCTGCGCAGCATTTGCGCACCGCCGCCGTCAGTGTCAGCCAGTTTGCCGTGGCATACGGAGCTCCATCGCAGTCTTTAACACTGGTAGCATGCCGCGACAGCGTGACGTGAACCGTATGTGCAGTTGACGGACTTTGAGCGAGGGCGTATAGTGGGCATGCGGGAGGCCGGGTGGACGTACCGCCGAATTGCTCAACACGTGGGGCGAGGTCTCCACAGTACATCGATGTTGTCGCCAGTAGTCGGCGGAAGGTGCACGTGCCCGTCGACCTGGGACTGGACCGCAGCGACGCACGGATGCACGCCAAGACCGTAGGATCCTACGCAGTGCCGTAGGGGACCGCACCGCCACTTCCCAGCAAATTAGGGACACTGTTGCTCCTGGGGTATCGGCGAGGACCATTCGCAACCGTCTCCATGAAGCTGGGCTACGGTCCCGCACACCGTTAGGCCGTCTTCCGCTCACGCCCCAACATCGTGCAGCCCGCCTCCAGTGGTGTCGCGACAGGCGTGAATGGAGGGACGAATGGAGACGTGTCGTCTTCAGCGATGAGAGTCGCTTCTGCCTTGGTGCCAATGATGGTCGTATGCGTGTTTGGCGCCGTGCAGGTGAGCGCCACAATCAGGACTGCATACGACCGAGGCACACAGGGCCAACACCCGGCATCATGGTGTGGGGAGCGATCTCCTACACTGGCCGTACACCACTGGTGATCGTCGAGGGGACACTGAATAGTGCACGGTACATCCAAACCGTCATCGAACCCATCGTTCTACCATTCCTAGACCGGCAAGGGAACTTGCTGTTCCAACAGGACAATGCACGTCCGCATGTATCCCGTGCCACCCAACGTGCTCTAGAAGGTGTAAGTCAACTACCCTGGCCAGCAAGATCTCCGGATCTGTCCCCCATTGAGCATGTTTGGGACTGGATGAAGCGTCGTCTCACGCGGTCTGCACGTCCAGCACGAACGCTGGTCCAACTGAGGCGCCAGGTGGAAATGGCATGGCAAGCCGTTCCACAGGACTACATCCAGCATCTCTACGATCGTCTCCATGGGAGAATAGCAGCCTGCATTGCTGCGAAAGGTGGATATACACTGTACTAGTGCCGACATTGTGCATGCTCTGTTGCTTGTGTCTATGTGCCTGTGGTTCTGTCAGTGTGATCATGTGATGTATCTGACCCCAGGAATGTGTCAATAAAGTTTCCCCTTCCTGGGACAATGATTTCACGGTGTTCTTATTTCAATTTCCAGGAGTGTACATCCATACTCCGCAAGCCACCTGACGGTATGTGGCGGAGGGTACCTTGGTACCTCTATCGGTTCTCCCTTCTATTCCAGTCTCGTATTGTTCGTGGAAAGAAGGATTATTGGTATGCCTCTGTGTGGGCTGTGGCGGAGGGTACCTTGGTACCTCTATCGGTTCTCCCTTCTATTCCAGTCTCGTATTGTTCGTGGAAAGAAGGATTATTGGTATGCCTCTGTGTGGGCTCTAATCTCTCTGATTTTATCCTGATCGTCTCTTCGCGAGATACACGTAGGAAGGAGCAATATACTGCTTGACTCCTCGGAGAAGGTATGTTCTCGAAACTTCAACAAAAGCCCGTACCGAGCTACCGAGCGTCTCTACTGTAGAGTCTTCCACTTGAGTTTATCTATCATCTCCGTAACGCTTTCGCGATTACTAAATGATCATGTAACGAAGCGCGCTGCTCTCCGTTGGATCTTCTCTATCTCTTCTATCAACCCTATCTGGTAAGGATCCTACACTGCTAAGCAGTATTCAAGCAGTGGGCGAACAATCATACTGTAACCTACTTCCTTTGTTTTCGGATTGCATTTCCTTAGGATTCTTCCAATTAATCTCAGTCTGGCATCTGCTTTACCGACGATCAACTTTATATGATCATTCCATTTTAAATCACTCCTAATGCGTACTCCCCAGATAATTTATGGAATTAACTGCTTCCAGTTGCTGACCTGCTATATTGTAGCTAAATGATAAGGGATCTTTCTTTCTATGTATTCGCAGCATATTATAGTTGTCTACATTGAGATTCAATTACCATTCTCTCTACCATGTGTCAATTCGCTGCAGATCCTCCTGCATTTCAGTACAATTTTCCAATGTTACAACCTCTCGATATACCACAGCATAATCCGCAAAAAGCCTCAGTGAACTTCCGATGTCATCCACAAGGTCATTTATATGTATTGTGAATAGCAACGGTCCTACGACAGTCCCCTGCGGCACACCTGAAATCACTCTTGCTTCGGAAGACGTCTTTCCATTGAGAATGACATGCTGCGTTCTGTTATCTAGGAACTCTTCAATCCAAACACACAATTGGTCTGATAGTCCATATGCTCTTACTTTGTTCATTAAACGACTGTGGGGAAAGATAACGAAAGAAAAGAGTTTTTACAAAAATTCTGATTTCTATGAAGTCGCTTTTTAAAGGTAAATACCCGTCGTAGAGCGCCACAAGCTTTCGTAGCCCTTCTGCTCGAAAGTTTTCGAGACTGCATTAATACAAAAAAGTTTTCGAAACAGACTAAAAAGCACGAAATAATGATTTTCTCCTAGCCCCACACAACCAACCCTGAAAATTTCAGCTTGTGATTGTTTAATAGCTATAACAATACTTGTAAAATACAAAACGAAAAGCGTGGGGGCGCGTGTAGTAGATAACTGGTGCACGAATAGTACATCTAAGGTACTAACAATTTTATTGCACTGCAAGTGATACGAACTATTGTGCGATTCCTCTCACCGGCGGTTGCTCTCTACACTGCTTACTATTATCGGCTGCATGCGCCCCACGTTTTACGTCTTAAATTTTACAAGTATTATCATAGCTGTTACAAATTCGCAAACACAAATTATCAGGACTATCTGTATGAGTTTAGGAACCCGCAAGGAGCTGTGTAAAATCATTTCATATTTTTCAGTCCGTTTCGAGAAGTGTTTTTTAGAAAGTTTTTATTTAAATAATTATTTTTTGTTATTTTACTTTGGTGTGTGTGAATTTTTTCAATCGATTTCAAACATTCTGGTGAGATTACAACAGAGGTAAGTGGTAAATTTCAAGTTTATTTCAGTTTCACTTTAGATGAGTGAACCAATATATTGCTTCCCCCTAAGCACATCTGGCGAAAAGACGGCGAATGTAAAAAATTAAGAGTCGAGCTCAGATAGACGCTTGCCAGCGTTCGCGAATGGAACAGGAAAGGGGAGAAATAGTGGTGGCACACGAGGTACCCTCCACCACACAACGGACAAGAAAGTGAGTTCGTTTTGCATTCTGAACTATCTCAAAGATTGAAGTTTCTAGCTCATCGAGTCATTTGCAAAATTTGTGCCGAACAGATGAACAACAAGAAAGCGACCTAATAAAAACGTGTTAAAAAAGCAGAGGAAATTAAGGTGGTGGTTTTAAATGCTTCAGGTGTTCTACATAGTTTCTGTTCACTTGGCATAGAACGGACAGAACGTTCACACAACCACGTGGAACTGTCAGAAAAGCCCTTCTTTTGGATGTTGTTCAACTCACGCATCACATTTGCACCTTCTTCAGTCCCAGCGAACCATCAGAGACCCGTTCTGCATCTTTCCGTTTTATGGTAGGTTAGTAATGACGACGCCAAGTGCCACCAACACTGATTATTTTTCTGCAGAAAAGATTCGCTCGCATATTGCATTATAATAATGCGGCTCTTCAGATCGAAACGTTCTTTACTTTTAGAATGACCCTCGAATTACTTACGTATGTTGTTTCTTGCGTAAAGTATTGACCACAGGGATCGCAGCTTGTTAAATTCAGATGTACGGTATGGACTGAACATTACTTAACCTGCTGTCTTTTAATCAACGGCTCTTCTATAATGGCCTATCAAAAATTTCGGCGGGGTTTGACAATTTTACCGGGGCTCTTTCCTGAGAGTTTTCATTATTTATTTATTTATTTATTTATTTATTGTTCAGCTAATTCAATCTATACAAGACGTAGCCTCTTTAAGTTATTAAAGACATTTTAAGAGGTTTTTCCATGCATCTCTGTCCGCTGCTGTCTTCTGCCAGTTGAAGCCCGCAACTTTCCTCAGTTCCTTATCCCAGCGATCAGGTGGTCTCCCTGGTGGTCTTCGTTTTTCTCTGGGACGCCACTCCAAAACTGATTTTGTCCATTCCAATCCTTCGTTCGTGCAATATGTCCTGCCCATTGCCATTTTAGAGTCTTAACCTTTTCTATAATACACTCCTCGAAATGGAAAAAAGAACACATTGACACCGGTGTGTCAGACCCACCATACTTGCTCCGGACACTGCGAGAGGGCTGTACAAGCAATGATCACACGCACGGCACAGCGGACACACCAGGAACCGCGGTGTTGGCCGTCGAATGGCGCTAGCTGCGCAGCATTTGTGCACCGCCGCCGTCAGTGTCAGCCAGTTTGCCGTGGCATACGGAGCTCCATCGCAGTCTTTAACACTGGTAGCATGCCGCGACAGCGTGGACGTGAACCGTATGTGCAGTTGACGGACTTTGAGCGAGGGCGTATAGTGGGCATGCGGGAGGCCGCGTGGACGTACCGCCGAATTGCTCAACACGTGGGGCGTGAGGTCTCCATAGTACATCGATGTTGTCGCCAGTGGTCGGCGGAAGGTGCACGTGCCCGTCGACCTGGGACCGGACCGCAGCGACGCACGGATGCACGCCAAGACCGTAGGATCCTACGCAGTGCCGTAGGGGGCCGCACTGCCACTTCCCAGCAAATTAGGGACACTGTTGCTCCTGGGGTATCGGCGAGGACCATTCGCAACCGTCTCCATGAAGCTGGGCTACGGTCCCGCACACCGTTAGGCCGTCTTCCGCTCACGCCCCAGCATCGTGCAGCCCGCCTCCGGTGGTGTCGCGACAGGTGTGAATGGAGGGACGAATGGAGACGTGTCGTCTTCAGCGATGAGAGTCGCTTCTGCCTTGGTGCCAATGATGGTCGTATGCGTGTTTGGCGCCGTGCAGGTGAGCGCCACAATCAGGACTGCATACGACCGAGGCACACAGGGCCAACAGCCGGCATCATGGTGTGGGGAGCGATCTCCTACACTGGCCGTACACCACTGGTGATCGTCGAGGGGACACTGAATAGTGCACGGTACATCCAAACCGTCATCGAACCCATCGTTCTACCATTCCTATACCGGCAAGGGAACTTGCTGTTCCAACAGGACAATGCACGTCCGCATGTATCCCGTGCCACCCAACGTGCTCTAGAAGGTGTAAGTCAACTACCCTGGCCAGCTAGATCTCCGGATCTGTCCCCCATTGAGCATGTTTGGGACTGGATGAAGCGTCGTCTCACGCGGTCTGCACGTCCAGCACGAACGCTGGTCCAACTGAGGCGCCAGGTGGAAATGGCATGGCAAGCCGTTCCACAGGACTACATCCAGCATCTCTACGATCGTCTCCATGGGAGAATAGCAGCCTGCATTGCTGCGAAAGGTGGATATACACTGTACTAGTGCCGACATTGTGCATGCTCTGTTGCCTGTGTCTATGTGCCTGTGGTTCTGTCAGTGTGATCATGTGATGTATCTGACCCCAGGAATGTGTCAATAAAGTTTCCCCTTCCTGGGACAATGAATTCACGGTGTTCTTATTTCAATTTCCAGGAGTGTATCTTTTACTCCTGTTATTGCTCGAATGTCTTCACTTTTCTGTCGATCTTTCTTAGTGAGAGCTAACATTGACCTTTCCATAGCTCTCTTAGCAGTTCTAAGTTTCATTTGAAGTCCAAGTTTCACACCCGTACGTTAAAACCGGTAGGACACACTGTTCAAAAACTGTCTTCTTTAAATAGATCCGCATGCTAGATTTGAAAACTGTTGCATTCCTTCCGTAAGCCCTCCAACCCACTTAAATCCGACGAAAAATTTCAGATTTCAAATCCCCTTTTGTGTCAATCTATTGCCCCAGATAAACGTATTCTGTAACATTGTTAAGGATATGGCCATTCAGTGTTACTTGTCCTGCAGCTACTCACTTACTATGCAAAACCTTGGTTTTAGTGTGACTTATTTTAAATCCAACTTCCTGACAGCGATCTTTTAAGTCTTTTATAGAGGATTGCATTTCCATCTAACTATTAAATGGCTCTGAGCACTATGGGACTAAATTGCTGAGGTCATCAGTCCCCTAGAACTTAGAACTACTTAAACCTATCTATCCTAAGGACATCACACACACCCATGCCCGAGGCAGGATTCGAACCTGCGACCGTAGCGGTCGCGCGGTTCCAGACTGTAGCACCTAGAACCGCTCGGCCACCCTGGCCGGCTCTAACTATTAGCTAGGACCACTATATCGTCAGCAAATCTCAGGTTGGTGAGCCTTTTACCATTTACCCTTATTCCTCTGTTGTTCCAAATAATTTTGCACATAGCCATCTCAAGAACTGCTATAAATAACTTGGGAGATATAGGATCGCCCTGCTTTATTCCTTTTCCAATGGGAAATTCCCACTTGTTTCTTCCTATGTTGATAGATGCTGCAAACGTGTCATAAATGTTGCACAACATGTTTATATATTTTGTTTCCACTCCTTGCTCGGTCAGTACTTGTATGACTGCAGTGTGGCTGACAGAATCAAAGGCTTTTTCGAAGTCAATGAAGGCTATGCATAGTGGCATTTTATACTCACTGGCTCGACTGATTACCTCACGCAGTGTTTTTGTATGGTCAATTGTACTGAAACCACTGCGGAATCCAGCTTGTTCTATGGGCTGTGCAGTTCGCACCACTATTTTTTGCGACTTACCAGGACTTGAGTGAACACTTTATATATAACAGAGAGTAAGCTAATGGGGCGGTAGTTCTTCGGATCGTGAATACTTCCCGTTTTATGTAGTAAGATTATGTTAGCTTTGTTCCAGCAGGTTGGGATGCTGCCATTCTGTATACACGAAGTAAAAACTTCAGCCTGAGAGTTACTCAACATTACATACGACGGGTTCAACTTTGGGTCCATTTCTATTCCTTATATATCTGAATAAGCCCTTAACATTCATTAAGTACAGCTGGTAATTCCTGCAGACGATATTCGTCTTACAATGCATACTATTCGGAGGAAAGCGACAGAAGAAATTGTTAATGATGTTTTCCAAAGAATTTTTTAGTGTTTCTCCGAAAGCAGACTCTCCCAACATTTTCAGAAAACATAATATATTCATTCTTGTACAACAGAGACACATGAACAATTGATACGGCACATGAACGTGAGTCAGTAAACACAGTAGAATACTCCAAATTTATATCTGTACATACTGACGAGAATTTGTACTGGAAGGAGCACGTCATAGAGCTGCTCAAACAGTTCATTCCACCTTGTAATAATGTCTTACGGAATTAATTTTTAGCGTAAACAATCACTTAGAAAGACAGTACTCGTCGCACAAAAGCAAGTACTAAGGATAATAGTTATGTGGTTTTCAACTTCAGTATTCAGTTCGCCTTCAAGGCCTTAGGGATCCGAAGTGCATCTTCGTAGTATTACTTCATGTAAGTGGCGGTCAAAAAGTTTCCGTTCGCGGGCGGTACAGTCCAGAATAGGTATGCCAAACAGCCAAAATCACCTCTGGGCACTGAGGCAATAACCGTACTCACGCACCAAGTTGAAGATCTCCGTTTGGTTAGGACACGGCGTCCTGCTGCGTGAAGAAGTCTGCAACTGCCTGCTGCACATCCTCGTCTACCGTTCAGAGCCTTCCTTAAGGTACCCCAGTCGTCATAATCGCATGTCGAGAGGTCAGGACTAATGTGCGGGTGCTCGATGTGTCTCGGAGTAGAGTTGGCGTAACTTCTGCGTTATCATGAAACAGTAGCATCCCTTGTCGCTGTTTTCCGGGTTTTCGAAAGGCATGCTGCATTCCTCATTCTCCGTCAGATCTCTGCCGGTGTTTGTCCTTCGGCGGCTAAGGAAAGGATAACATCACGTTGCTCCTGTTTGGAAGCATATGGTAATAACACCACCATTGTTCACGTTTCCACATTTACGGCACAAATTCCGCACAGATTCTTTGCCCACATGTCGGTGCTTATATACCTGCATCAGAGTCGCGCTGTGATGCATATACGCTACATCAAAGACCACAAAAGGAAACTTTTTGATCACCCCTTATACAGGGTGGTCCATTGATAGTGACCGGGCCAAATATCTCACGAAATAAGCGTCAAACGAAAAAACTACAAAGAACGTAACTCGTCTAGCTTGATGGGGGAAACCAGATGGCGCTATGGTTGGCCCGCTAGATGGCGCTGCCATAGGTCAAACGGATATAAGCTGCGTTTTTTTTTTAAATAGGAACCCTCACTTTTATCACATATTCGTGTAGTACGTAAAGAAATATGAATGTTTTAGTTGGACTACTTTTTTCGCTTTGTGCTAGATGGCACTGTAATAGTCACAAACATATAAGTACGTGGTATCACGTAACATTCCACCAGTGCGGACGGTATTTGCTTCGTGATACATTACCCGCGTTAAAATGGACCGTTTACTAACTGCGGAAAGCTTGATATCGTGTTGATGTATGGCTATTGTGATCAAAATGCCCAACGGGCGTGTGCTACGTATACTGCTCGGTATCCTGGACGACATCATCCAAGTGTCCGGACTGCTCGCCGGATAGTTACGTTATTTAAGGAAACAGGAAGTGTTCAGCCACATGTAAAAAAGTCAACCACGACCTGCAACAAATGATGATGCCGAAGTAGGTGTTTTTGCACGCGTTCTATTTAGCGACGAAGCGTCATTCACCAACAGCCGGCATAACATGCACTATTGGGCAACGGAAAACCCATGATGGCTGCGACAAGTGGAATATCAGCGACCTCGGCGGGTTAATGTATGGTGCGGCATTATTGGAGGAAGTATAATTGGCCCCCATTTTATTGATGGCAATCTAAATGGTGCAATGTATGCTGGTTTCCTACGTAATGTGCTACCGATGTTACTACAAGCTGTTTCACTGCATGACAGAATGGCGATGTACTTCCAACATGATGCATGTCCGGCACATAGCTCGCGTGCCGTTGAAGCGGTATTGAATAGCATATTTCATGACAAGTGGATTGGTCGTCGGAGCACCATACCATGGCCCGCACGTTCACAGGATCTGAAGTCCCCGGATTTCTTTCTGTGGGGAAAGTTGAAGGATATTTGCTATCGTGATCAACCGACAACGCCTAACAACATACGTCAGCGCATTGTCAATGCATGTGCGAACATTACGGAAGGTGAACTACTCGCTGTTGAGAGGAATGTCGTTTCACGTATTTCCAAATGGATTGAGATTGACGGACATCATTTTGAGCATTTATTGCATTAATGTGGTATTTACCGGTAGTCACGGTGTAACAGCATGCGTTCTCAGAAATGATAAGTTCGCAAAGGTACATGTATCACATTGGAACAACCGAAATAAAATGTTCAAACGTACCTACGTTGTGTATTTTAATTTAGAAAACCTAACTGTTACCAACTGTTCGTCTAAAATTATGAGCCATGTGTTTGTGACTATTACAGCGCCATCTATCACAAAGCGAAAAAAGTACTCCAACTAAAACATTCATATTTCTTTACGTACTACACGAACTTGTAATAAAAATGGGGGTCCCTATTTAAAAATCGCAGTTGATATCCGTTTGACCCATGGCAGCGCCATCTTGCGGGCCAACCATAGCGCCAACTGGTTTCCCCCTTCAAGCTAGACAAGTTTCGTTCTTTGTAATGGCTCTGAGCACTGTGGGGCGAGGTCATCAGTCCCCTAGAACTCAGAACTACTTAAACCTAACTAACCTAAGGACATCACACACACCCATGCCCGAGGCAGGATTCGAATCTGCGACTGTAGCGGTCTCGCGGTTCCAGATTGAAGCGCCTAGAACCGCTCGACCACACCGGCCGGTCGTTTTTTGTAATTTTTTCGTTTGACGCTTATTTCGTGAGATATTTGGCCCGGTCACAATCAATGGACCACTCTGTATATTGGCTCGTGAAATTTTTGAGAAGAATTCTGACGTCATAGCTACAAAACTAGAAAAATAATACAGCCTCATTGCCTATTATTATAGCTGTCAATGGGTCAGAAAGGAATTCAGTGTGCATCAACAATTTTTTTTATCATTTGCTCAGTAACACAAAATGTCTTGCGCAGAGCACAGCAAGTTTTAATTCTAACCCAAAATGATTTCTCTGGCCAAATCCTTCTAAGCCGTAGAGTATTTTAATTTAACAAAATGAACGTGTAAAAAAAATCTAATTTTAAATGAAGCTGCATGAGTAGGACTAAAAATTGTGGCGTCACCGCCAGACACCACACTTGCTAGGTGGTAGCTTTAAATCGGCCGCGGTCCATTAGTACATGTCGGACCCGCGTGTCGCCACTGTCAGTAATTGCAGACCGAGCGCCACCACACGGCAGGTCTAGAGAGACGTACTAGGACTCGCCCCAGTTGTACGACGACTTTGCTAGCGACTACATTGACGAAGCCTTCCTCTCATTTGCCGAGAGATAGTTAGAATAGCCTTCAGCTAAGTCCATGGCTACGACCTAGCAAGGCGCCATGAACCATATCTAGAGAGAGTCTCACTTGTATCATCAAGAATGCTGTATACAAATGATGGATTAAAGTCAAGTATTCCAGCAGCTACGTACTTTTCTTTATAGCATTCATTACGTATCCTGTTTCAGACTTAAGCAAGCCTGCGTGAATTAAACGCGTGCCTTTCGGTTACCCGTCACTGTGGACTGGCTGTCTTGTCAGTCCACAACAAAAATAAAACATTAAATGAATTCCCAATTGCGAATAAGGACAACCGTCAGCTGTCGAATGGAATGACGACAATGTAAACTTGTGCCGGACCGGGACTTTAACCCGGATTTCCCGCTTACCGCGAGCGGTCGCCCTACCATCTGACTATCCGTGCACGGCTTAAGGTCAGACCCAACCTTCCATATGTCGTCAACAATGCGTCTACAATCTGTACTCGAACATCCGTTATGTATATTCCAGTACAGGTCAGACGTTGTACTTGAAAGCCGCTTGCCCGGTACTGGCACAGAAATACGATACTGCAGCACCTGTGTCATTCCGATTATGATGCAAAGTTCATTTAATGTATTTCGTAACGGCTGCAGTCACCGCAGTGCATTCATGTCCAAAGGAACACTACTCGCGTATACATATCCTGAAAACTGACTCTTTTCGTCTTATTTCGGCAAAGGAATCGTTTACATGATCTGTGGAACACGTAGCTAAATAACAAAACTGTTCTACAGTTTCCGCATTGTACGGTGGCTAAGTGGCTAGTTGCCAGCCTGCAAACACTGAAGTCCAGGGGTCAAATTATGTCATTCCTAGGATTCTTTTGTCACTTGTTATTTGTTTCACCTGGCAATGGTTTGGTTCAAATGCCGGCCGCAGGTTCGAATCCTGCCTCGGGCATGGATGTTTGTGATGTCCTTAGGTTAGTTAGGTTTAAGTAGTTCTAAGTTCTAGGGGACTGATGACCAGAGCTGTTAAGTCCCATAGTGCTCAGAGCAATTTGAACCATTTTTTTTTTTTTGGTTCAAATGGCACTGAGCACTATGGGACTTAACATCTATGGCCATCAGTCCCCTAGAACTTAGAACTACTTAAACCTAACTAACCTAAGGACATCACACAACACCCAGTCATCACGAGGCAGAGAAAATCCCTGACCCCGCCGGGAATCGAACCCGGGAACCCGTGCGCGGGAAGCGGGAACGCTACCGCACGACCACGAGCTGCGGACAGCAATGGTTTGCTAATGTGAACAGTGGTAAGATGCATAGACCAACTTAAGTTGTTATAAGGTGGCTATAATTTCGCACCTTACAAGCACCCATCCGCATACTTTGCCGTAATCTACAAACACAATTAGGTATCATTTGATAGGTTGTATATCGTACAAATGAATACATAAAGGACACTGACATTTTCACGTACGCCTTGTAAATTATTGTTAACGCTTATTGCATGAAAGGTGACGGAGTGTTTTTGTTGTGTCTAGACAAGACAGCCTAGACACAATGAGAGGGAGCCGAAAGGCACGCTCTTAAACTCACGCAGGCTGGCGTGAGGTCTGAAACAGGATACGGAATGAATGCTATAAAGGAAAGTACGTAGCTTCTGGAATACTTAACTTTAATCCACATTTGTAGAACATCGCTCTTGCTGATACATTAATAGAATCTCAATATCTATACTGGTAATGGCGCCTTGCTAGGTCGTAGCAAATGTAGCTGAAGGCTATGCTAACTATCGTCTCGGCAAATGAGAGCGTAGTTGTCCGTTCCTTGCAAAGTCGGCTGTACAACTGCGGCGAGTGCTAGTACGTCTCACTAGCCCTGCCGTGTGGCGGCGCTCGGTCTGCCATCACTGACAGTGGCGACACGCGGGTCCGTCGTATACTAGCGGACCGCGGCCAATTTAAAAGCTACCACCTAGCAAGTGTGGTGTCTGGCGGTGATACCACAGTTTTTACTATCAGAACGGCGCAGTGAATGATTGCCTGTACTGGTAGAGGTCGGAGATGAAACGGCAGGCGGAACTCAAGCCGTGGGTGGAAGGCCCACACAGGTGTGTCGGTCCTGCTTAAACACAGGAAGTAGCTGGACAGATGTCGGGACACCTGAGCGCGAAGACACAATACAGGGGCGACCGGCCGCTATTGCAGTAGGGCCGGAAGGATAGCCTGATAATACTTCCGAACTCTGCAAATTTTGGACGCAGGTGCGAGGAACGAAGAAGCGGCACCTCGGAAACCACGCAGGCTGGGCTGTTTCCAACGATTCTTACTCAGAAGCGTACCATTGTACGAGTATAGGTTTTTCCTCGCAAACTTTCCGCGCTGGACGACAAAAGACTAAAATATGGTTGGTCGGCGTTCGGAAGAATCTGTAGAGAGGGAGAGTATTCTGTGGTTTCGGGAAGGTGATTCGTTTTTCGAAATTACGATGATGCGGAGCCGAGCCTTGCTGGGAGGGCAGCGTTGGAGAGACGAGTTCTTCCGTTGTGAGCGCCCGTGTGGGACTGTCGGTCGGTATCAGCTTTGTTGGGACAGACGGACTTGGTGTCTTTGCTCTCAGGAGAGTTTATAAATGTTCTTCGATAAAATTCTTCAGGGTATCAGACCGCATCGTCATAATTTAAAATGCGCCAACGTTTCGGCCAGCGTTGCAGCTAGCCTTCATCAGGGCCTTACGTTAAACTGCTAAATGAAACTCACTTGGTTCCTTAAATAGCTGCACGAGAAAACCGTGTCGTTACTTGATTGGCTGTAAAAGGAGGAGGAGGAGGAGGGGTAAAAGGTATGCTTTATTGGTGTTTCCTTTATTATCTGTCATTGGCTGAAATAGCTGTTTTCTATTGGTCTTTATATTAATCCACCCCATTGGAGGAGACGGACGAATAGTGAACACGTGATGGCTGTAACGTCACACTGTTTACATGCTGTCCAGAAGCCGTCTGCGGCGTGCCATTGCTTTTAAATTATGACGATGCGGTCTGATACCCTGAAGAATTTTATTGAAGATGACAACGGCCGCGGAAGCCTACGCTTACAGTTTATAAATGGTTCAAATGGCTCTGAGCACTATGAGACTCAACTGCTGTGGTCATAAGTCCCCTAGTACTTAGAACTACTTAAACCTAACTAACCTAAGGACATCACACACATCCATGCCCGAGGCAGGATTCGAACCTGCGACCGTAGCGGTCGTGCGGTTCCAGACTGTAGCGCCTTTAACCGCACGGCCACTCCGGCCGGCTCGGAGAGTTTATAGTTAGAACAGTTAGGCACTGTACTGTTGCGAACCTATACGATCCTAGACTTCACCTCCGGGGTGGAAGTCGTCGTTGAGTACGCAGCGGTCAGTAATAGAACCACTTCCTCTGCCTATACTTACGTAGAGACGTTATCTGAACTCCGTCCTTGTGGCTGGGAGTTCGCGTTTCTCGTCTGTAGAACACACAGAAGACAGAGTATATTAGTCAGTGGACCGCCTTCTACCGTCCTAGTGTTTGAAAGAGTTTATTTGTGGCTGGAGTTCTTCCATCGTCGCAGACGTTCCGGACGCAGTACATACGGTTATATCGCAAATTACTTCGGCTTATTGGGGCTATAAAAGCTAAACAGCTGTGATCACGTTAGCTTATTTCTACTCAGGTTCCACACCACCGTAGATCATCTTTGAAAGTAGTGTCTTCTAGTGTTGTGTACGTAGATGATGCAGTCATTTCGCGTTATTGATATTAGACCGTGCCAGCCGAAGTGGCGGAGCGGTTCTGGGCGCTACAGTCTGGAACCGCGCGACCGCTACGGTCGCAGATTCGAATCCTGCCTCGGGCATGGATGTGTGTGATGTCCTTAGGTTAGTTAGGTTTAAGTAGTTCTAAGTTCTAGGGGACTGATGACCACAGCAGTCAAGTCCCATAGTGCTCAGAGCCATTTGAACCATTTTTGATATTAGACCGCATAGTCATAATAAGGGGCAGATTTGGGCAATTGATCAGAAATTTTACTTATAAAATGTAAACTTTGTAATCCAAAGGCTTTTTTTTAATCTACAATAAATAAATAAGCAGGAACAACGCTTATCATTTAGTAATATTAGTTGCCTTCATTATTCATTTATATTTGTAATTTATAGAATTTTTTTCTTTTTGTTTGTTTGGGGAGAAGAGACCAAACAGCGAGGTCATCGGTCTCATTGGATTAGGGAAGGACGGGGAAGGAAGTCGGCTGTGCCCTGTTAAAGGAAGGAAATCACGGAAAACCTGAATCAGGATGGCCGGACGCGGGATTGAACCGTCGTCCTCCCGAATGCGAGTTCAGCGTGCTAACCACTGCGCCACCTCGCTCGGTCAATTTATAGAATTAAGAGATCCTATGATCTGCTTCAGGGGGTAGTCAGACAGGGCCAAATCTTCCTTTTAGCGTTTATTATTTTCCGTTGCGCACATTCATTTTACACCCGCCTGGAGTAGCATCTTGGATTGTAGCACTGAAACGTTCACACCGACCTTCAGACTGGAGGTAGCTTTGTTTTGCTTTACGTTTTACATCATCCAGGCGCAACAGGTGACTAGTCCTGAACGTTGACAAAACGAAAATTACGTAAATATCGTTTGATTACTCGACTGATGAGTCATGAACCTAATGAGTCACGCTACACAGTAAGTAGGCGTGACAATGAGCTGGGATGTGAAACCACAGCTGTCGTATGGTCCCAGATACAGAGGCGTCTATGGATTCAGTGTGGGGTTTTCGGACAGACAGTCTTAGGGTGTGGTCCTGAGCACATTTTCCGAAAACTGTCTTGAGCAACTACACTCCTGGAAATTGAAATAAGAACACCGTGAATTCATTGTCCCAGGAAGGGGAAACTTTATTGACACATTCCTGGGGTCAGATACATCACATGATCACACTGACAGAACCACAGGCACATAGACACAGGCAACAGAGCATGCACAATGTCGGCACTAGTACAGTGTATATCCACCTTTCGCAGAAATGCAGGCTGCTATTCTCCCATGGAGACGATCGTAGAGATGCTGGATGTAGTCCTGTGGAACGGCTTGCCATGCCATTTCCACCTGGCGCCTCAGTTGGACCAGCGTTCGTGCTGGATGTGCAGACCGCGTGAGACGACGCTTCATCCAGTCCCAAACATGCTCAATGGGGGACAGATCCGGAGATCTTGCTGGCCAGGGTAGTTGACTTACACCTTCTAGAGCACGTTGGGTGGCACGGGATACATGCGGACGTGCATTGTCCTGTTGGAACAGCAAGTTCCCTTGCCGGTCTAGGAATGGTAGAACGATGGGTTCGATGACGGTTTGGATGTACCGTGCACTATTCAGTGTCCCCTCGACGATCACCAGTGGTGTACGGCCAGTGTAGGAGATCGCTCCCCACACCATGATGCCGGGTGTTGGCCCTGTGTGCCTCGGTCGTATGCAGTCCTGATTGTGGCGCTCACCTGCACGGCGCCAAACACGCATACGACCATCATTGGCACCAAGGCAGAAGCGACTCTCATCGCTGAAGACGACACGTCTCCATTCGTCCCTCCATTCACGCCTGTCGCGACACCACTGGAGGCGTGCTGCACGATGTTGGGGCGTGAGCGGAAGACGGCCTAACGGTGTGCGGGACCGTAGCCCAGCTTCATGGAGACGGTTGCGAATGGTCCTCGCCGATACCCCAGGAGCAACAGTGTCCCTAATTTGCTGGGAAGTGGCGGTGCGGTCCCCTACGGCACTGCGTAGGATCCTACGGTTTTGGCGTGCATCCGTGCGTCGCTGCGGGCACATGCACCTTCCGCCGACCACTGGCGACAACATCGATGTACTGTGGAGACCTCACGCCCCACGTGTTGAGCAATTCGGCGGTACGTCCACCCGGCCTCCCGCATGCCCACTATAAACCCTCGCCCAAAGTCCGTCAACTGCACATACGGTTCACGTCCACGCTGTCGCGGCATGCTACCAGTGTTAAAGACTGCGATGGAGCTCCGTATGCCACGGCAAACTGGCTGACACTGACGGCGGCGGTGCACAAATGCTGCGCAGCTAGCGCCATTCGACGGCCAACACCGCGGTTCCTGGTGTGTCCGCTGTGCCGTGCGTGTGATCATTGCTTGTACAGCCCTCTCGCAGTGTCCGGAGCAAGTATGGTGGGTCTGACACACCGGTGTCAATGTGTTCTTTTTTCCATTTCCAGGAGTGTAGTTCGATCTCTAGGAGAGTATTTCTGCTAGAAAGAGCAGATGTGCAGTTGTTACCATCCCACTTGGATAATGAACTGACATAATTTAGTTCCAGTATGATGGGCATAGAGAAACTTTGGGCAAAGATTAAACGGACTGTAAATTGTGCTCTGGAGAAGTATGTACCGAGTTCGTGGATTAAGGACACAAATGACCCGCCGTGGTTTAACATCGAAATTCCCAAATTGCTGAGGAACCAAAGGCTGTTGCACCCTTGATTCAAAAGAGAAGGAGCAAATGGCGACAGTCTAAAGTCACCAGAGACTAGTGCGCCTGTAAAAAGATCAACGCGCGAAGCAGTAACGTCATACCTTGGCAAAAGCTCTGGCCGCTAAGCCGAAAAAATTGTGGTCGTATGTAAAATCGCTAAGCGGGTCTAGGACTTCTATCCTGTCACTCATTAGTATGGCAGTACAAGATAGCAAAAGGGACGCTGAAGTTTTAATTTTCGCGTTTAAGAAACGCTTCACGCAGGGCAATCGGACAAACATACCGTCGTTTGAGAATTGCACTGACTCCTCTATGCAGAACATATTAATAGGCATCCCTGGTGTAGACGAACAACTGAAACAGGTGGAAACGAATAAGTCTCCAGGTCGAGGTACAGTCAAAATTCGGTTTTAGAAGTTATCTAGCATTTATTGCGAATCTCCCAAAGCAAAGTCCCAAGAGGCAGGAAAAAAGCGGAATGACCTCTGTGTATAAAGAAGGGTGAATGAAAAATTACAGACCAATATCCTTGACATTGGTTTAGTGCAGAATTCTAGAACATAATCCACGTTCGAATATGATAAATTCCCTTCAGGCGGAAAAGCTTCTATCCACGAATTAGGACGGTTTTAGAAAGCATCACTATTGCGAAATTCAGACTGACCTTCTCTCAGATCATGCGAACAATGGATGAAGGGCAACACGCAGATTCCATCGCCCTCGATTCCGAAAAGCATTTGACAAGATGCCCCACTGTAGGCTGTTAATGAAGGTACGAGCATATGGAATAAGTAAACAGATATCTAAGTGGCTCGAAGACTTCTTAAGTGTTGGAGCCCAGTACGTTGTCCTCGGAAGTTGAGTCACTGTAGGAGGATACGAGACGACTTAGACAAGATTTACAGTTGGTGTGATGAATGGCAGCTAACTCAAAAAAAAAAAAAAAAAAAATGTTAACGTGGATTAGTAGGAAAAACAAACTCGTACTGTTGGAATACAGCATTAGTTGTATGCTGGCTGCACAGTCATGGCCGGCCGGTGTGGCCGAGCGGTTCTAGGCCCTTCAGTCTGGAACCGCGCGACCGCTACGGTCGCAGTTTCGAATCCTACCTCGGGCATCGATGTGTGTGATGTCCTTAGGTTAGTTAGGTTTAAGTAGTTCTAGGGGACTGATGACCTCAGATGTTAAGTCCCATAGTGCTCAGAGCAATTTGAACCATTTGAACACAGTCACGTCGTTTAAATATCTGAGCCTAACGTTGCAAAGCGATATGAGATGGAACGAGCATTTAAGGACTGTGGTAGAGAAAGCGAATGGTCGACTTCGGTAGGAAACTGTGGTTCTTGTGTAATGGAGAGCGCATATAGGACACTGGTGCGACTCATTCTTGTGTTTTGCTCGAGATTTTGGAATCCGTACCAGGTCGCATTGAAGGAAGACATCGAAGGAGTTCGGAGGCGGGCTGCTGGATATTTTGCCGATGGGCTGAACGTCACGCAGCTATTACGGAAATGCTTCGGAAACTCAAATGGAATCCCTGAAGGGAGGGCGCCGTTCTTTTAGACTAATACTATTGAGAAAATCTGGAGAACCGGCATTTGAGGCTAACTGCCGATCAATTGTACTACCGTCAACATAGATTTGGCGTTGTTGTTGTTCTGGTCTTCAGTCCCGAGACTGGTTTTATGCAGCTCTCCATGCTATTCTATCCTGTGCAAGCCTCTTCATCTCCCAGTACCTACTGCAACCTACATCCTTCTGAATCTGCTTAGTGTATTCACCTCTTGGTCTCCCTCTACAATTTTTACCTTCCACGCTGCCCTCCAGCACTAAATTGGTGATTCCTTGATGCCTCAGACTATGTCCTAAGAAGCGATCGCTTCTCCTAGTCAAGTTGTTCCACAATTTTCTCTTCTTCCCAATTCTATTCAATACCTCCTCATTAGTTATGTGATCTACCCATCTAATCTTCAACAGTCTTCTGTAGCACCACGTTTCGAAATCTTCTATTCTCTTCTTCTCTAAACTATTTATCGTCCACATTTCACTTCCATACATGGCTACACTCCATACAAATACTCTCAGAAACGACTTCCTGACACTGAAATCTGTACTCGATGTTAACAAATTCCTCTTCTTTAGGAACGCTTTCCTTGCCATTGCCAGTCTACATTTTATATCCTCTCTACTTTGACCATCATTAGTTATTTTGCTCTCCAAATAGCAAAACTCCTTTACTACTTTAAGTGTCTCATTTTCTAATCTAATTCCCTCAGCATCTACCAATTCGACTACAATCCATTATCCTCGTTTTGCTTTTGTTGATGTTCATCTTATACCCTCCTTTCAAGACACTGTCCATTCCGTTCAACTGTTCTTCCAAGTCCTTTGCTGTCCCTGACAGAATTACAATGTCATCGGCGAACCTCAAAGTTTTTATTTAATCTCCATGGATTTTAATACCTACTCCGAATTTTTCTTTTGTTTCCTTTACTGCTTGCTCACTATACAGATTGAATAACATCGGGGAGAGGCTACAAACCTGTATCACTCCCTTCCCAACCACTGCTTCCCTTTCATGCCCCTCGACTCTTATAACTACCATCTGGTTTCTGTACAAATTGTAAACAGCCTTTCGCTCCCTGTATTGTACCCCTGCCACCTTTAGATTTGGCGTAAGGACCGCGAAGATAGAAGAAATTAGTGGTTGTGCGGAGGCGTATAGACAGCCGTTTTTCCCTCTCTTTATTTGCGAGTGAAACAGGAAAGTAAATGTCCAGTAGTGGTACAGGGTACCCTCCGCCACGCACCGTACGGTGGCTTGCGGAGAACGTGTGTAGATGTAGAAAGCAAGTGGTAAACTGAAATCCTGTGGCACGGTACTGCGAAACTGAAGTTTATCACAGGTACTGCTTGCACCCATACAGTATATGCAGGAAAACTACTCACGGGCGGGGGATCCACTTGTAGAAAAACTTACGTTGGACGTGACAGATGTGAAGAGAAAAGCGCAGTGCGTCTGATTACCGTAACAGAAACGCTGAAATGCTGCAGCTGACATGACGTGTGAACAAAGGCACCGCACATGTTGAGACGAAACTCTTGTTGCCATTTCATCCGTCTTTTCTAAACAAATACGAAATCGTCTAATCGATAATGTTTTCGCTATTAGATTATTATTTTATTTCATCCTGAATACATTACTGCACTTTCGGCTTTGTAGCTATTCTTCCAGTACCGTGCAATTCACGGTTACGTATGAGCATTAGTACATTGTCAAGAAATTACAATGAACACCAGAGCATCTACGTAGCACATTGGTCGGCGTGGTAGCCTTCCCTACAGAGCGACCCGGGTTCGGTTACCAGTACCTCCTCCGATTTGTCTTACGTTAAATGAGGCGCTGTCTCAATAAAAAAGTAGCGGCATTCACTTACTGTCGGTAGCAGCTGCAGGGATGGCGACATGCCAGTCGCAATAGGTCTCAGGCCTGATCAATGCAACTTACACTGCGTGCCCTTTAGAAAGAACGATAACGGTTTGTTACACATTAACAGTATACTTTCATGGAGTAAATTGTAATTTTGTAATAATGTACTAAAGTAATCATCTTGGGGTTGAAGCTCTTTTTTTCTCTGTGTTTGCTTTTCACACACACACACACACACACACACACACACACACACAAATCGTAAAACCTACTCTCTCTCTCTCTCTCTCTCTCTCTCTCTCTCTCTCTCTCTCTCTCTCTGTCTCTCTCCCTCTCTCCCTTTTTACACCACACACACACACACACACACACACACACACACACACAAATCACAGACACTGTCAGCCATCTCGTTTTTACACATTCAACTGTTCCACTGCCCGCCATGTTTGTTTTTACAGCTGGTAAACGGTGAAACAGTGACAGTGACAACTCTGTATATAGTGTTTGACAGTGATGAAGATGAAGAAAAAGAAAATATAAGTGAAACATTACGTAAATACACACACACACATACACACACACATACAGAGAGAGAGAGAGAGAGAGAGAGAGAGAGAGAATTAATTAATTTCAGGCATAGAAATAACAATTTTCAAATCGTAATTTTGGCTTACACAATTTATCTACTTTAAGGTGTAATTGAGTTGCAGATGACAAACTGTGGAACAAAACAGTCACCGTAGAAACACAACACATCAGAAAAACCACACCATGTGGTAAGCAGGTATAAATTCACTATTTATGTGTTTTTTCAAATATGTGCAATTACGATTTGAAAACTAATAGTTGCATGGATGCAAACAGTAAAGAACATTCTTTATCTTTAACAGATGAAAAATAAAAGCCCGCTGAAGATGCTGCAACTGCAGTGAAACATGTTTGGGTTAAAAAACAAAATTGTGTTTAGCTAAAGGCGGACCTTATCCAAAAACATACGTAATGTGCTAAAGATAAAATATCAGGAGACTCCTAATAATAAGAGTATCATCTAAATGTGCGATTTTTAGAGAAACAATGTCTTCCGCAAATCCTTTTCCTTTTTTGTCTTTGTTCACCTACACATATCTCAACAAATGTGAGTAATCTTCTGGAGTCTAGCTTTTTTTTCTCTAAAAATGGGATTCAAAACTTTCATCGTATTTTTACTGTAGGCCTAAAACTACAACACGTGCATCTATTCTGTTGACACTGTTCACATGACGGTACAACACTTAAATCTTGTCCCTTGCAGACTGGTCTACTGTTAAGCCCCTTCGCACTTGACAACGTGTTCATCTGCAAAGTAATGTCTTTCCTCAGGAAGCAATTGCTTTTGTGTGAATACCGTACCACAGCACAATACAGTACGCTTGGCGTCATAAGTCTTCCTAAACTTATATTGTTATTCAAAAAGCGAGATACAGCGTAACAGTGGAGAGGTAAACGGTGCCAGCAAACAGGATGCAGAATTTCATGCAACAAAGTACACCAAGGACGCAGACTACGACAAAGCCTCCAGTAATGTTACTACAGCAAACATGATACAAAAACATTTACTCTTGAACAAAGAAATATACTTTTCGGATTACACTGAATGCATGTCAGGTCAAAAAATGCTTAACAGTGTAACTCTCCAGTAAAACCCAAGCACATTCAAGTGAGCAATCCCAACAAAACAGACGCACATGTTAAAGCTTTGGGCTTACAATAGAAATGGTTCAAATGGCTCTGAGCACTATGGGACTTAACATCTATGGTCATCAGTCCCCTAGAACTTAGAACTACTTAAACCTAACTAACCTAAGGACAGCACACAATACCCAGCCATCACGAGGCAGAGAAAATCCCTGACCCCGCCGGGAATCGAACCCGGGAACCCGGGCGTGGGAAGCGAGAACGCTACCGCGAGACCACGAGCGGCGGACTTACAATAGAAATCAACTCAAAATTTGCTATGGTATTTTACAGAATTGAACATATGATCCATAGGTGGTGAGTGACTTATAGGTGTCGAAACAGGTTGTGGGTAAAAAAGAGCATGGCAACATTGCACATGTACTTACAAACAGTTTGGCTGGCAGAGCTTGTTTGCGTTCCTAAAGTAACTCACGAAGTCTTTATATTTTCTGAAAATGTCTGGAGCACAGGGGCATGACGCATCAAACACATGTCTTAGGTCAGGGTCTAATGCCAATACGACTAAAATCACCAATAAAACGTTCTTTTATGCAGAATGTGTTTTTCAAAACACACAGTTTCTTACAGTGGGACTGCGCCTACTCGTCATCACCGATTTCGTCCAAATTTGTGGTAGATTCAACTCCAAATGACCAAGAGTTTGGAAAAAAAAATAGCTCATGTTGTATCAAAAATAATCATCTCATTTGGCGGCGTCTATATTTCTGAAACTAATAAACATATACAATGAACTTTGTTTTTTCATGAACGGGAAACTCAAAAAGTTGTTTTTCATATCTTTTCATAGGTGTTCAATATGTCCCCTTTGAGATGTACGGCATATGACAATGCGGCATCCAAATTGTTCCCACATTGAAGCGAGCATGTCTTGAGTTACAGCTTCCAGAGCTGCTGTTATGCTACGTCTCATGTTATCCATTGTTGTTGGTAACAGAGGCACATACACAGAGTCTTTTATAAAACCCCACAAGAAATAATCACGGACAGTCAGGCCCGGTGACCTCGGAGGCCAATAATGTAAGGCTCAATCATTTGGTCCAGTTCGACAGTTCCATCGTTCAGCAGTCCTGTGACTTAAAAATTGCCGCACTTCTAGGAGCCAGTGTGAAGTTGTTCGGATCAGTCTCCAGCTATGGGAAAAAGAAAGTTCTCAAGCATATCGAGATACGTGCTTCCTTTAACAGTGTTCTCGGCAAAGAGAAATGGACCACAGGCCTTGTCTCAAGTAACGTAATAGTTAAGATTTTTTAAAAATCGGAGATCCTTTTTGATACACTCTGTATTTTTGGCGCGCGTTATTGCGAGACATTAACCACTGATGTTGGGCTAAGTTCCAGGAAGCGGTCGGTGAAGCGGAAAAAGTACAGAAAGGTACTCGGAAGGTCGTAGGGTCGAATCCCTCTGCGGAAGCTATTGTTGTTTTCTATTTTTACCTTACCTACATTGCAAATAAACCGAAATAATACTTAATGTATTTTAATTATTTATGGTCATTAATTTTCATAAAAAGGTTTGGGAAGGAAACGCAAAGAAAAATTAAGACTTTCAGATAAATTTCCAAGAAAGGGTTGTGCTCACTTGTCCAGGAGGACACTACAAATAAGTTTTAAGAAGGATTGTAAGTAACTGGACAGGTAAAATTGTGGCGCTTATAGCGTGTGCAAATGTCAAGAAGATTACGGTTTCTCCTGTTCTTATAATGAATATTACATCAGCACGTGTAAATCATCAGTTACAAAATAATAACAGTATCTACTTTTATGTAGGAAGTTCTCGCGTATGCCTTAGCTATAATGCCTTCCCGAAAATTTATTTGCAATCCCAACTTTTCCTTTGGTTTTCAAGTCTTTTATCAAAATGATAAGAAACGTTTGGCCATCTGGACCTCCCACTTCAGACACTCATTTCTGGCCAAGCCCTGCATGTACCGCAAAAGTGGACGAAATCCGTCACGAAAAGTTGGCGCAGACTATCTTCCAGTGAGTGTTTACGTATATTTTTCAGTTCTCTGTCCATCCACCCCGCAGAGACTGTGAAAATAAAAGTAGACTAATCACAACTCACAAACAGGCATACAAACAAAGAATCTTTTCCCTCTGAGTCCACAACAGGAACGAAAGGAAACCTTAAAACACGGTACCGTAAAAAATCCCCACTGCAGAACACTTTGGTGCAGATCTGCAGTGTGTTGATGCAAATGCAGCAGATGTTTAACGGATTTCAATTTCAGTGACAGCAGCGAGGCAACATGCAGTAACAGAAAGAGGCACACGGCCTTCTAACTACGTAGGGTACATGTTAGTAGGAAATATTTTTATTTCTTTTGGCACTCCATGCCTTGTGGGACACACAACACACCGTACACAGTTCAAGCACAAACCTCCATCGTCCTGCTGGCTTCCATCGTTCGACGTTTCGTTCGTTGTTCCCTCTCGCAGTACTTGTTGCTGGGTCGACGTCCCGTCCGGGTCCAGTGGTAGAAACGGTTTACCACCACCACCACCACCACCACCACCACCATCTTGACTGCCGCCCTCGGCCACAGCACTACACACGGTACCTACTAAGTCCGGCAACTCGCTAACCACACTTTCTGTTGGGTCCTTCGGCAGTCGACACTGGAAATTCTCTTTCGCACTATTGTCAACGCTAGTACACGGTTTGTAATCAGCTGGAAAAACACAACTGTCACTTTCTAAAGTACTTCCCAATTGTTGAGGACTCGGGTCTTGCACAGCCAAGGACACAGAGAACCTGGAAGGAGCCTGCAATCCTGTTTCAGTTCGAACACTTAAGCCGCTCACTCTAACGGCTAACTTGCTAGGATCGACGTCGACTGGCGTACGAACCTGACAGGGCAAACCACTCGCAATCTGACGTTTCTCTAGATCTGATGAAGGTTCTTTCTGGAAACCTCTGTAATCCGTGGTTGGATTTATATCGACCTCTTTGGATACTACATCTGGGAGGTTCATACTCCTCACGTCCTGAATCCCCGATCCTCTTGCAGATTCCTCAGTTCCACCTTTCATTACTCCTCCTGCTTCTTTGGAAGTCCTCCCACTGTCCACATCTCTCTCTATTGATTCAGTTTCTTTGTGGGCTGAAACGTCCTCGAGAGTTAGCGTCCTACTATCAGGGCTCCTGTCTGGCAACAGCATCTCCTGTGTCGGTACTGGGAGCACAGGAAGAGGGTCTTGAACCAACGTCCCGTCACTGCTGTCACTGGAGCTGCTGTCTGGAGAGCAGGATCTGTCACCAGCGACTCCAGAGCTGGCCTCGGAAACGGTGCCTCCAGGCGGAGACAGCGGGAAAATCTCCTCCTCGCTGGAGAAACCAGCCCTCCTCAGCTGTTCCCTAATTTCTGCCTCTGTGTATAGGAATGGGTTGGGCAAATCAATAGATAATGCTGACTGTGACAGTAATCCCTTCTCGTAGATTGTCTGGAGGAATGGATTACTGCTGCTGTTCTTTTCCTGGTCGCCAGAATCTGAACTTGCTTCTGGTATACTGCCTGTTGATGATAGCACAGACCCAGATGAGGGTATATAGCGGTCAGCTGCATCGGAAAATGGATTGGCGTCAAGATCTTCTTTTCCATCCAAATTTTGCCTCGTGCAGACTCGCTGGAGTCGGCCCGACTTCTTTCCGGTATTCAGGTACGTTTCTTCGAGGAAGCGTCGATCCTCTTCGACAGTGCTCCCGCACCCCTCTACAGTCGGCTCCTCTGGCAATTCCGCAAATCCTTCCTGTGGCACTCCAGACTGCATGCACAGCCACTCGTCCTCACTCATGTCGAATGGGTTGGTCCCACTCGCACCACTATCGGTTTCACGAAATGCTGGGTCAGATTCCTGAAGAGCATCGATTCTTTTCAGGACACTATCGATCCGCTTCTCGATGTCATAGTAATCTGGACCGTCATAGGATGCACAAGATCTGCCACCTGGGGACACTTCGCCGCTAAATGGTTTAAGGTCCACATGTTGTACTTCCAGAAAACCTTGTTTGTGATTATTTACAGGTACTTGTAGATATGTCGCATGGTGAATGTCGTCTTCCCCCTTCGTATCATTCTCTTTAGCACAGTTCCCTTGTTCAGTAGTACCGATGGTATCCAGCGTCCTGAGGTCTGTTCTGGAACTGGCATTAGATGGGGGACCGTAGCTGATAGCCAGACCCCCATCTACAGACCGACTGGTGCTGAAGTACCAGTCGTCTGAGGATGACGTAGCAGGGCGGGAACTGTCTCCGCACTCGACATCCGCAAAGTCACTTCCGTCTTCTTCGTACATAAATGGATTTGGTGTCTGGCTTCCATACTCCAGAGACTGCTGAGGGATATCTTCAAAGAAGATATCGTGGTCAGAACCCACTGGACTGCTAGAAGAATCTGTAGTCCAGTGACTATCTGCTTCTGTGTTTTTGGGGTGACCTGTTAGGCAGGATGGTGACTCATTTTTGGGAGAGACTGACGTCCCTACGTTGGAATCAGATGCTTGCAATCTCTTTGGCGATCTGACTCCAGTTTTCGAGTGACAACTGGAATGTTCCGAGTCACTGCTTGATTTCACCAGAATTGTGAACTCTTGGCCTAACAACGGATCTCTGTCTACTACAATTGTTTCATACTCAAAGTCTTCCATTTCAATGATAGTATCTCCCTCAGGTGTTAGAGGAAATGTTTCCATGGTAGCTCTGTTCTCCTTTAACATATTACCAACAGAACATTCTTTGAGATTATTATCTAGAGCTACACCTATTTCTTCTGGAGCGGAAGTTGCTTGCAGTTTGTCTTCTATTTTGGCAGCTCTGTTCCATGCTAACATATTACCAACAGAGACTTCTTTGCGATTATTATCTACAACTACATTTATTTCTTCTGGAGGGGAAGTTGGTTGCAGTGTGTCATCTATTTTGAGAGCTGGTCCTGCATACACAGTCCTCACAATTTCATTCTCAACGCCTGGAGACGATGGCTGAGGAAGATTTACTTTCTCATCTTGATTCCCAGCAACTTTGTTTTTGGTTTCTGATCCAGAAGTACCTGGTGATGGTGGATGGAATAATTCCACTTTCTCGTCTTGTTGCTTAATGATCTTGTTTTCCAGTTCATGAACAGTAGTAGTAGTGCTTTTTACTCCCTCTGTTTCTAACGTATCTGATGCCGTTGGTCCAGTTTGCTTATTTTCAACGACATCTTCATCTTCAACAATAACTTTTTCTGTTCCTTTTCCCGGTGGCTTCTCGGCGGGAGCTATCCACGACTGAACCTTTTCCAGTAGCTTCCTCTCAGTGCTATAAACACTGTCCTTGCCGTGCTGAATACCTTCCGATATGTGGTGTTTAAGTGCCGTTATCTTCTCCAGAACGACTGACTCTCTACGTTCGGCTGATGGAGGTTTCACTACTGCACCTGCTTTGCCTGCACTTTGAGGCTTCTCCCTCATCTCATCCTCTCTGAACACCTGCCCACCACTTGTAGTTGCCACAAGCTTCTCTTCTGTGTTTTCTGGCGTGACAGCCAATGGACCAACTGCTATAGTTGGACTCAGAGGAGGTTCCGATGTCACCGATGATGAACGCCTTATCAATTGCCTTGTTATGGGGTGCAATATGAAGCCTGCTCTTCCCAGAACGTCTCCACCTTCCTCATCATCCAAAAAGACGCTATCTTCAGAGTAACTATCAGTCTCTAATGGAGAGTCTCCTGATTGCAACGATTTTTCTGAAGTTCTGATATTGGTCCCATCGTTCTCGGTTGATGAAGCACTTGAATTCTTTGTACTTGTGGAAGCTTCTTTTGCGGGATGCACAAGTTTACTGTTTATACCCTGTTCACTATTACTAGGACAGCTGGTATCTGCACCTACTTCAGCTGGATTGAGCTCACAGGAAACAGGGGGTTCTGCTGATTTGATGTGTGATGTAGCTATCTGTTCAGCAGAGACTGGTGCTGTAGAGACTTGTGGTGCAGGGTGATCAGAGTGTTGCTGTTTCTCGACTACCGCACCAGGAACTTCAGGCAGGCTTGAGTTGTCTGCAGTGTCCAGTGGCGAAACGTCTACCAGAGGAGGAGGAGAGTCCGAATGAGAACTAACAGAAATCTCCTCTGCTGACACCTTGACCTCTGCCACTGATCCAAGAGTCTGAAAATCATAAGCTTCTCTCTGTTCCACTTCATGAACACTCTTGTAAGATGGTGAGACTGCAGTAGTGTCACCTGTCACATGGAGGTGTTTTGGAGGATTCATTTCCAGAGGAACTGGAGCCACGTGCATTTCTTGTTTCTTTGTGAATGAGGGTCTGTAATTGTCCACTGGATCTCCATTTGTAGCTTCGTTTTTGGTACATGTTGTAGTATCGCTTTTTACAACTGGTGCTTTGTGTCCTATATTATTTACTGATCCAGCAGACTCATCAGACAGTGACTGCTCAGTCACAGAAATAGACTGCGATTTCTGCTGTTCCACATACAGTGATTCTTTTGGAGACTGTGAGGTAGCTGTTGAAGGTAATGCTGTCTTCGGCACACCAAATTCGGAATAACCTGCTTGGGTAGATGATTTTGTGTTCTTTTCATCTAACTGCTCATCATGTTGTTTCTGCTGAAGTTCCTTGTTTTCTACTGTGTTGACTGAGGCACATCCCTTAGAGGCAATTGCGAATGGATCTGGAACTTTACCATAGTCTTCTTTTGCGTTGTCTGCAGAAAAAGTCTTAGAAATGTCAGTTGGAGTGGAAGAGGAAGAATTCGATGGCTGGAATTCACCAGTCCAGATATATGAGTCCCATTGCTGTTGTGCTTCTGACTTAATTTCTCCAGTGAAAGAGAAATCTTGCTCTCTGAATGGACTCAGTGAATCAAATCCTTTCTCAGACCACCAATCTGTTGCCTGTTGTGAGCCACTGACTTTATCAGGAGGCAGCATTGTGTCTTTGGGCGTGTCACTGTTACATCTCATATCTGTAGATGATTGTTCTGTAAAAAACGCATCTTCTGATGGGAACCAAGCCGAGTCTAAAGTATTCAGGACGTCCCTTCCACCTGACCCATAGAACATATCGTTAGATTTTTCTATAGTGGTCTCATCTTTCTGGGGCATGCTATATGATGGCATGAAAGGATCTTCTATCTTGTTCTTCTTTGTGTCAGAACGCTTGGAGTCATCACTATCTAAGCAATCCAGCAGCTGCATATCTGGTAATGGATCAACACTTGGTAATAGAGCAGATGTTGATGACAGACCAGGAGGGAATGACACAGCCGGTGTTTTGAGGTCTTCCAGACTTCTGTCCAAAGATAACCATACTGATTCTGTGGAAATATCTCGAGAGGTTGTTTTCTTATTTGTGTCTACAGGCTTACCCATTTTGATTCTGAGCGCATTGGGCTGATCCTTTTCATTAACAGGCCATTCTTCTGAATCCTGTCCTACGATACCCCCAAAATCGTTAGATTTATCTTTAGAGTTCTGTAGATGACCTGCTACGTCATTAAAATCGTCAGAATGTTCTTTCACACTATTTAGATGGCTTTTGGTATCTTCGGAAGAATGAGATTGTTCTTTTAGAGACTGTAGCTGATCTGCAATATCTCTAAGATCATGAGATTGTTCTCTCAGATTATAGATCTGGTTAGATGCTGATACTTGGACAAATTCTTCCAGCACATCGTATGGTGACCCAGATTTTGTAGAAGACTCTGCTTTCTCACAGTGCTGGCGAGATAAAGCAACGGGATCCAACAAAAATTCTGCTTCATTCGATTGGTATATTAATGACGGTGAAACTGCAGATGGTGTGTCCATGATATTTGCAGCTTCCTCTTCACTTTGTGCTGCTTGCCAAGTGGCATCAAACAGTTGGCTAACCATACTTCTATCTGGAGTACCTACATCAGCTACTTTGCGTTGAGGCTGACAGTCTGAGGCTGATTGGTGCCCATGTGTCATAAATCTGTCTCTGTTACTTTGTGGCATTTTACTGTCCACATCTTGTCGACTCTGCTCATACAGCATGCTGGGTACTGATGCACTCAAAAGTCCATATTCTCCAGCAATGTTGCAAACTGTGTCTGATGAAGTATCTGCCAGTTTGCTAATCAAATTATCTGATTGGTCAGGCATTAAATTCTCTGCAAAAGCTGTTTTCTCTGCTGTAACTGGAATATTGATTTCCTCCTCCTTTACAAGATCTCCGCTAAGAAAAGTACCAATGGCTTTGGAAGTGTAAGTTTCATCTAAGGCACCAGCAGACTCCAGCAGGGGCTTCTTCCATTGCAACACTTCTGAATCCTTTGTTATATGAGAACCAAACCAATCCTGCTCCTCTTTATCTATCAATGAGAAGTGCTCTCTTCCTATCTGTTGACATCTCTCTAGCGACGTGCTATCAGCTTTGTCTCTGTCATCATTTTCTTTTGACTCTGAAGAAATTAACGACTTCTGCAAATTCGAGTCTTGAGGTATCACACTTGTTAGTCCTGAGCAGTCGGAATCTCGAACAAATGTAGGAACTGTTTCTGTAAGTGTGAGGATGTCGGAACAAACCTCAGTCTCCTTGTGAGGCTCAGCTGTGAAGTCAACGTTAGACACTCCAGGAATGAATTTCTGCTGCGAACTAGACGCTGTATTTCGGGCATCCAATGTCTTACGAGGAGCCATATTAATGGTTATATCTTTTATTGTGTCTGTCTGAGTGACAGTTCTTCCTTGAGCAACAGGCAAGTCTTCCAGTAAATCTAATGAGGGAGTCTCTGACACCTTCATCTTATCTTCAAACAACTCCTCACTTGGTGCTATGAGTTCTAGGGCGGTACTTTTCTTCACGTTCTGAGCTGCAGATCGTAAATTATTTAAGGTTTCATCAGAAAGAGTGAAAACGTTTACTGAGGAAACTGACCGCAGATTGTCTGGAGACGGTTTAGCTTCTCCTTGTCTGATGCACCTTACATCTACGACAAATTCTTCTGATGGCTGCACTGGTAGCTCTGATCTGTCCAATGCTTCATCAAAAAAGGCTTTAACATTCTCTGAGCCTACTGGATCTTTCATTACTGGAGATACAACAGAAGATCCTGTGACAGGGGGCACTTCCTGAAACTGTGGCTGCAACGCTAGTTGAGTTCCAGCCTTTGGCTCTTCCTTTCTCTTGACCAAATTCGAATCACAGAAAGGGTCTTTTGGAGCTGTTACACCTTCTCTGCGTAGGCTCTGATCATCCTTCGACTGAACCTGTTCACTACTTTCGACTGGGTGAATCATAGGGAAGACATTGACTGTAGCTGTTGATTTTTTAGCTTCAGTTGACACTAAATCGCTGATTTTAGTAACATCAGTTTGTGGGGTGTCATTATCCTTTGATTGCACCTGTTGCACGCTTAATACCTGATGAGGAGTTGGGGAGGTGGTGACTGCAGACATTACTCCAGTTTCCAGAGGCGATACGTCTTCTCTTATAGTAAGATCTGTTTCCTCTAAGAGAGGTCCCAGGAGTGTTTCATCTTCAGGTGTCTTCTTGAGCTCTTGGATCAGTGCAGAGTCCTGGCTATCTACCAGCTCTTGCAGCGCCCTCTGGATGTCTGCCCAGGATTCATTTCTAGCAGCAACCTCCACTTCGCCTTGCCTCACGTCCACCAGCTTCTTCCCAGATGGTAAGATGCTCGTGTAGCAAGCAGGATCTGCTGGGACTGAAAATCCATGTTCGCGTGACCATGCAGCTGGATCAAAGCCTGCCCATTCATCTGCTTCCATCTCAGTGGTGGTTGAAGTTTTCAGAATGTCATCCAGACCATCGTCTGTGAAACCGCATATGTCGCGATCGTTGTCTTCTGCTTCTTCAGACACAACTAGGGCAGGCACTGTAGGTTGTTGTAAGATTTTGGGACAATTGCTCTCCATCGAGATAAATGCAGCACTTGCTTCACCTACAGAAGCTTGCTCAGCTGAGGCTAAACAGAGCTCGATATCCTGTCTAATTGCACGAACACCGGCTTCAAAGCCAGTAGTCATCTTCATAAGTTTATCCTCCACAGCCGCAGATCCTTGATCTGGTGCGGCTGTGCTGCTGACATCATCTGTACCACTAATGGCTTCAGGCTGTCCAGCCACTTTGCCTTCTAACGACTGATCAGAATGCCCAAACCACTGCTCATCGTTGCTCTGCTGGAGGAAACGTCCTACTTTAAACCTTGCACATTCTGCATTGCTGAAATTCGGTTCACTCAGCCTCATGTAACCAGCCTGTGACGGCTTCACTTTGGGCGGGTGTGGAGGAGTACCCAGAGCCAAAAATTCGTCATCGTTTGTCAGTTCTGATTCAGAACGAGAATGGCTGTAAAAGCTGGACGGCGATGACGATCCCACACTGATTTTTTTTTCATGGTACTTGTGTGAACTGTTGCCCTCTGTTGTTTCTCCTGCTCTGCACAAAGACAGGTGGCTTGAGGACTTGTCATCCCCATCAGCTTCCCTGCTACTTTCTCTGGAATCTCTTTGGTATTTGTGGCCTGCATTAACCTCCAGGCGCTGCATACTGATAGACCTTCCGTATGCGATATTACGCTCATACACGGCCTGTAAGACCTCATCAATGTCGTCTAGTCTCTTGGCAATTACTGGATTGATGACAGTGTCATCTAGATCTTCTTTATTAGCAGCATCTGGAAGCACCGCACCGTCGCAAGCATCCTCATACACATCACCACGACCACCATCATCGTCAATCAGTCTGAAGTCACTTCCAGTGAGAACAGCCCGAGCAGCTTCACCAAGTATCTTTTTCTCTTTCTGGTCAGTCTTTTTCTCACTCTGCAAAACACTGGTTTCATTTGTAGCATTAGCTTCTTTTTGAGTTTTGCTGCTGCTTGGGTCAGTTTCATCCTTCGCATCCTTCCGTTTGCTCCTGAACAGTGTCCACAGCCAGTTGAGGAAAGAGCTTCTGTCTTCCTTTGCTCCTGGCTTGAGTTTCACTGCACTGCTGCGATCTATAGTTAAACTCTTTCCTTTGGTCCCTTGAGAGCTGGGTCCAGGCCCATCTGCAACAGAATGCAAGCGATCAACTGATAGTCTCTCATTCACAACCGGCTTAATTTCTTGTTCTTGTCTGTCAGCAGGCTTCATGTCCGCCGACGAAGTCTTGGCTCTGACCCATATGTCGTCATCTCCTCGACCCGTGAAATCTTCTGTCGACCAGGCAGTGCCACTGTCGTGCAGGCGCCTCCTCGCTCCGGCCTTCGACCACACTTGATCGACAGACGTAGCCGGGGATCTTCCCGAAATTTTCCGTCGCGGGAGCACTGCCGAGGACGGGTCCATCTTGACCCACACCTCGCCGCTGTCTTTACAGCAGGGATCGTCTGCCGCAGCCGCGCTTCCACACAGAGTCTTTCTCAGAGAATCGCAGCTGGCCCGCGTCGGACTGGAACTGGCCAACTGTGCCGCGTCGGTGTCGACAGGCAGCGTCTCTCTAGAGGCCATGGGTAACGAGCCCTCGTCCGAAGTGGAGGAGCGCAGGGAGTTCAGCTCCATCTCCGTGGGCGCGCTGGGTTCCGTTTCTGCAGGTGGCAGTGGGCTGCATTCCCGAGCTTCCGGAGGGGTACTCAGAGGGGGGCGAGGACTTTGGGGCCGAGTCAGTTGCGGAGGCTGGCTCGTGTCGGAAGGTCCCACCTGGCCAGCGACGACGTCAGGGAACGGGTGGACGACCCGGGGCGCCAGCTGCGGGTCCCGCTTGGGCTCCGGCGCCCAGAGGCCGCCCGCCGGGGGGACTCTGAGGACGTCGTCGCGGGGGAAGTTGCGGCGCCGCTGGGCGCGCGGCGTCGGTGTCGGCGTCCTCGACGACGAGGAGGAGCCGCGTCTGCGGCGGCGGCGGCCCGCGCACGAGCACAGCAGCTTGCTCATCGACCGGCGCTGGCTGCTGGCGACCGGCGCACCGGGGAGCTCACCATGCCACCGGCTCCACCCTCCTACAGCGGTCCCTTCGATCAACCGTACGCGAGTCTAGGTCCACAAAGACGCACTGCAGATTACCGAACTTGATGTTGACTGATAGACTGGTAGATCGAAATATACAGCAGTGTCACTCCACAGTTTCCTGTGCACTATCCTTACAAAGCGCTACTACAATGCTTTTTGAATAGACACTGTTTCTGTAAGCGTAATGCACTACAGTGGACCATTAACAGCCCTACGTCACTCACATGACGCACATCTTTTAAGTTCGCCGTCGTGTAACTGCTGGTAACTAACTGCATTCCTAATTCGTCGCTGTCTCTCGCTGGTAAAACAATCAGCACAGTAATAGCGTTCTTGTGAAAGACCTCCAATTTGGAAACTGCCAACGAAAGGTCTGTGGCTTTGTATAAGGGTTGCCGGAAATAGAGCTAAGGTATATCTTCAACTTTCCAACTTGGCAAATATTGGCGGCGCTAACCTAGAAGAAACATTTGTTGTTAATTAATAGAGATAAAATTAAATTTCTTTACAAAATATTGTGTGCGTGTGTGTGTTTGGGGGGGTTGTGGGTGTCAAGGGTGAGGGAGGGGTGAGGGGGGAAGCTGGGAGGGGGGAGGAGGGGGAATGGGAGGAGGGGGAGGGGAGGAGGAGGAAGAGGGGAGGGGGAGGAGTGGGAGCGGTCGGGAACGGGGGGAGGGGGCAGGGAGGGAGGGGGAGGGAGGGAGGGGGGAGGGAAAAGTAGAATATTAGTAGGATGAGGCAGCGAGAGGAATAACAAGAGAGGGCGGAAGCTGTAAAGGATGGATGTAGATAATAGATCATAAACAGATGATAATCAGTACAGGAAATGTCAGTCAGTTTGTCATTCTCCTGGCCAAAATATACTCGTTAGTAGCAACAAGTCATTCTTCTGTAGAGCGTTTGGTTCAACAAAATGGTTCAAATGGCTCTGAGCACTATGGGACTTAACATCTGTGGTCATCAGTCCCCTAGAACTTAGAACTACTTAAACCTAACTAACCTAAGGACATCACGAACATCCATGCCCGAGGCAGGATTCGAATCTGCAACCGTGGCGGTCGCGCAGTTCCAGACTGTAGCGCCTAGAACTGCTCGGCCACTGCGGCCGGCTTGGTTCAACAACTTGAGTACTGACTTCGAGTTATCGATGCTGTTGTTATGATATTCAGACCGAGATCGACGCAGCTGTGCATTGCTAGTCTAATCTTGTGCGTGCCTCTTCATCTCTAGTGAAGTACTGCAGCCTACATACATTTGAATCTGCTTGCTGTAGTCAAACCTTGCTCTCCTCCTGCAATTATGACTTCCCATCTCGCAACACACACACGCACGCGCGCGCACACGTACACGCACACATATCCTTCCATTACCAAACCGGCAAGTCCTTGTCTCCTCAGGATTTGCCCCATCAACCGATCCCTTCTTTTAATCAAATTGTGTCTAAATTTTTCTCTTCTCCCCAATTCGATTCAGCAACTCCTCATTTGTTATTCGATATACCCATCCAATGTTCGGCATTCTTCTACAGCAAATTTAATTTTGTGGGCATCATGATGAAAAAGATCACTTCAGCTGTATAGTAAATATTTATTTATGATAGAATTAGTGCGTTAGAGCCACGTCTTCAGGGATACTTATTTATTTCATGACTTACTTCAAGTAATAACCACACAACTGACAGAATGCTGGGTCACCTACTAGTATCACGTGAACTAAATCATTAAATAAATATATATCCCTGAAGATGTGGTTTTGACTCCTTGAAACCAGTTGGATCATAAGGTAAACATTTATCATAAAGCTGAAACGGTCTTTTTTTATCATGATTCTTCTACAGTGCCACATTTCAAAATCTTATAGCATCTTTCTGTCTGAACTGCCTTTTTTTATCATCCACCTTTTGATTCCATACAAGACTACAGTCCAGACAAATACTTTCAGAACGGCTTCTTAACAGTCTGAAATTTCATGTTAACAAATTCCTCTTTTTCAGAAATGCAGTTTTTTTCAAGTGTCTGTCTCTAATTTATATCCTCTCCACTTCAGCCATCATCAGTTATTTTACTGACCAAACTCATCTCCTACTTTCAGTGTACCATTTTCTAACCTAATTCTCTCATTGCCAGATTTAATTGCATTACCCTTGTTTTATGAATGTTGTCCATCCCAACATTAAATTTACTGTCGAGATGGAGAAGCACGGCAAGCTATCATTCTTGGATGTTTTGGTTGAGCGGAAGGCAGGAGGCCAGCTTGGTCATTCAGTGTACCGAAAACCAACACACACTGATCGGTACTTGAACGCCAATAGTTTCCACCACCGTGTACACAAGAAAGCTGTCCTGAACACGTTGGTTCATAGAGCCAAGATTATCTCTGACGACGACCATCTGCCTAGCGGGGTGGCCGAGCGGTTCTAGGCGCTACAGTCTGGAACGGCGCGACCGCTACGTTCGCTAGGTTCGAATCCTGCCTCGGGGATGGATGTGTGTGACGTCCTTAGGTTAGTTAGGTTTAAGTAGTTCTAAGTTCTAGGAGACTGATGACCTCAAACGTTAAGTCCCATACTGAGCAGAGCCATTTGAACCATTTGAACGACGACCACCTACGGTCTGAATTTCAGAACTTAAAACGTGTTTTCGGGGAATATGGATACAGCAAAAGAGACATAGCAAACGCTTTCAAGGGCTGCCGATGAAAGACACCTGGTGAATCAGTAGAAGAGGCCAAACGGACTGTATTCCTGCCATACTGTGCAGCAGCTAGCACTAAGTTAGGACGTCTGCTGCAGAAACATGGGCTAAGACCAGTGTTCCGGCCCGCCCCCAAGATACGAGATACGTTGCGCCCTGTTAAACACGACATTGCTCTTACAGTGTCCGGTGTGTATGGTGTACCCTGTGAATGTGGTAGCATCTATATTGGACAAACAATTCGCACGGTTGCGGAGAATTAAACTGAGCACAAGCGTCATATAAAACAAAGGGAGCTTGACAAGTCGGTCACAGCGGAGCATTGCCTAGAAAGTACAGTTCGAAAATACAAAAGTGTTGGATCATGCATCTACATATTGAGACTCCATTACAAAGGAAGCGGCCGAGATTCGGTTAAAGAACAACAATTTCAACAGAGACCAGGGATACACACTAAGCAGGGCATGGGGGCGGGCGTTGGACATCGAAAGAAAGCAAAGACAGATGCGCGACACGGGAGCGGCAGTTTCAAACGTGGCGCCTGCCCCTGGCGCCACCTGACGTCACCGGTGCTGCCACGGGCAACAGCTCCGCCATTGGGTCTATCTGATTGGCTGCTGATGATGTCGTCATGCCTATATAAGCGAGAAACCGTAGCAGCCCCGGCAGCCCATCCTGCCCGGGTCTCCGCCCCTCCTACCTTTTACAAATCCCTTCAAATCCTCGAACGCCATGCTCTTCGCCTCGCCTATCGTTCGGTCTCCCCTCCCCCCCGCGGATCCTGTACGACCTTATCCCGTTCCCCCATCTCCTCCCTTTCCTCGAACGGATACGGATCCTCTATCCCTCCCGTAAACTACATCCCCCTCGCCCGCTCGTCTCTCACATCCTCTCCCGCCCCCGTCCCCTGCCGCGCCTGTATTTCCACGTCCCACCTGCTCTCCATCTCTCCACCCTCCACACTCTCTCCCAAGGTGGCTACCGCCAGCTCCCCCTCCCTGATGATGCCCTCCTCCCCTCCATCTACCCCTCCTACCAACTTTGATACTCTGCTCCCACTTCCTGTGTTTGTTCCTCAGGGCACCCTCTCTCCCTTCTGTCTCTCTTCTCTCCCTTCTGTCTCTCTTCCCTCCCTCCTCCCTTCCTACCCCCTCCTCCCCTCGGCTTCCCCTACCCCCATACCTCTATTCCTCCCACTATCTCCTCTGCCACTGGCATTTCTGCTCTCCCCTCGCCCTCCCCCACCACCTTCTTCCCCTCCTGGCAGGTCCCCAGACTCGCACACGTTAAGTGGACATTGCGCGCCGGAGATCGTCGCCATTAGCTTTCGTGTCTGGGCCGTCGTGTTTGTGATTTAGTGTTTTTCGCCGCCACGCTCCTTCGTTCACGTGTACCGTCTAAATCATCAGTGTTTGTGCACAGTGCCGACAGTTTTTCTTGTTTTTCATGTTTTTAATTATTGTATCTACTGTTTTTTTAACCACCAGTCTGTTTCTTTTCTGTCTTCATTTTCTCTTTTATTGTACTGCTTGTGGCTGAAGAGCGGAGTAAACTTTTCCGCTGCCAGCCCACCTTGCATGAGGTGCAAAATAACAATAAAGAAAAAAATAAGCAGCCTCGGCAGTCAGTGAACTCCTGACGACGATGGCGGAGAGGACCATCGAAAGCTCGAGGGTTTTATTCGAATTGACGCGGCTGGAAAACCGAGAACGTTTTATTCATGTATGCCGTCGTGGAAGACTTTGAGGACACACACCCTTGTTTTAGTTCTGTTGATGTTCACCTTATAATCTGTTTTCAGAGCACTCTCCAGACCGTTCGACTGTTGTTCCAAATCCTCTCCTGTTGACATCCTCCTGAGTAATCCCAGCTCGGAGATCCGATTGGGTATTTTACCTCCATAATATTTTACCCGAGAGTATGTCGTCATCGTTAAGCCATACAGTAGAGCTATATGTTGTGGACTGACAAGACAGCCAGTCCACAGTGACGGGTAACTGAAAGGCACGCGTACACACACGCCGGCTGGCGTGAGGTCTGAAACAGGATACGTTATGAATGCTATAAAGAAAAGTACGTAGCTCCAGGAATACTTAACTTTAATCCATCATTGTGGTACATCGCTCTTGACGATACAAATGAGACTCTTTCAATACAAGCACTGTAAGGCTAATGGCGCCTTGCTAGGTCGTAGCCGTGGACTTAGCTGAAGGCTATTCTAACTGTCTCTCGGCAAATGAGAGAAAGGCTTCGTCAGTGTAGTCGCTAGCAAAGTCGTCGTACAACTGGGGGCGAATGCTAGTACGTCTCTCTAGACCTGCCGTGTGGTGGCGCTCGGTCTGCAATTACTGACAGTGGCGACACGCGGGTCCGACATGTACTAATGGACCGCGGCCGATTTAAAGCTACCACCTAGCAAGTGTGGTGTCTGGCGGTGACACCACACTATACGCCCTCGAAAAAAAGAAAAGAAAGAAAAGACAACAACAGCGGCTGTAGTTTCCCCTTCGTTTCAGCTATTGGCACCATCACTGGGCTATCAGAAAGAGAAATAAAACTCAAATACTCGGTAACTCAGAAATTATGAACAGACGATTGTGCTACACTGTTATGGACACGCACCAGCGGCTGCAGCTGTTAGGAGGAGGAACCCACAGGTGGCACGCCGTGGCCGCTGGGCTGAGTACGCACTCGGCCCGCTGGACGTGTTTATTTTGGTTTGCGCTGGCGCGCTGCCCGCTGCCGGCGGAAACTGCACAGCGCTGGACGGCGGGGCAGGTGGACCGCCCGTCGTCGCCGTAAAGCATAGCGGCTATTCCTGACGGTGCCGCGGCCGTCGAGGTGGAAACGCCGGGGCGGGGCCTCGTAAACGTCTGCAGCTGACAACTCGAGGCCAAAAGATGGTCCGTGTCTCTTAGAGCTCACAAGGAGCTCTGCATACTCACTAGAGGGTCCTATGCCATCATCCCCAAACTCGCCACGTCTGCACACTCGGAGACTCGATCCGCTAGTGTTCGCCGCTGCTAATTTAAATGAAAACTCGTCGCTTGGGTCTGTTCTCGAGTACAAGTGACCTACACCGGCCTAGAGAGGAGATACGACTCTGACAGGAGACACATGCGTAAGCATCCTGTCTGATCACGTGCGTCCATTCATGTGCATTGTGCATTCCGACGGACTTGTACAGTTTCAGCAGGACCCTGCGACACCCCACACGTCCAGAATTGCTACAGAGTGGCTCCAGGGACACTCTTCTGAGTTTAAACACTTCCGCTGGCCACCAAACTCCCCAGACATGAACATTACTGAGCATACATAGGATGCCTTCCTTGCAACGTGCTGTTCAGAAGATATCTCCACCTCCTCGTACTCTTACGGATTTATGTACAGCCCTGCACGATTCATGGTGTCAATGCCCTCCAACACTACTTCAGACATTAGTCGAGTCCATGCCACGTCGTGTTGCGGTACTTCTGCGAGCTCGAGGGGACCCTACACAATATGAGGCAGGCCTGAGTTGCAGGTTGCCTATCTGTCGGCTTCCAGTAGCAACAAAAGTTTGATTACTAATATTTCATATAATCAATACCGAATTTAAAATTTAAAATGCTATCATAATCTGCTCATTAAAGGTTTAATCTCACGAGAAAGATTCATCGCAGTAAGACAAGTGCGGAAGTTAGAAGCTGTTTAGACATTTTGAATCGGAGCAACTTAATACACGGTTTATATTTATCCAGTGTTTGAGAACGAGAGCGCTTAGCGACTGCCAAGAAACTTAACGAGTACTTTGAAGTCCTTATCAAACATTTTCTCGCTGACCCCCCGTCACCGAATAGTGAAAAGAATAAAGTTTATCGTTTGTTGTATGTGTATGCAGTACACCTTTAACATCAGGCACGGTGTTTCAATTTACTATTTGTCTGCTACGTGTTCTACTCGCAACACACTGAGCAGGCAGTACCCGCATGTACCACTGAACACACCTGCAAAATTGTCATCGTACAACACGGAACTAAGCAGATACGACGTCATAAACATTCAGCTGCGTGAAAAACTAGCTCTTGTTTAAAAGCGTACGGCAGATTAGCCATGTCAGTGTTTGATAGTGACAGAACTTACCGACTTCCAGCACACTTTAAATATAATTTGAAACCTCTTCTACACTTTTTCTGTCTTATGTGATTAACGTCAAATAATTAACACAGTAACTCATTTATAAAATAACCAGAAGTTTCAAGCTGTTTTATACATGGGTGTTCAATTCTTTAGACAATCTGTGGTGTACTGTTAATCTACATTCGTTGTCTATCAGTTTCGTGAAATCACAACAGCCTAGGTAAAACACGCTGCGTGAGCACTTACTGCCGGCAGTAATTAACCGTTACCGGCCGTCGGAGACACAGGAAGTCAACTTTAGTGATTTCAAGCAATCCATGACGCTGTTTTAGTTTGTGTGTTTCGCATCTTAGGTGACTATAGCGGCATACCTCGCTTCCCTTTTCTTTTCTTTTTCTCAATCAGTTTTAATTCCCTACGCAAAATGCGAGCAGGACGAATAATGAGGGACATTATTCTGCCAAAAAACGACAGTCCCTTCGCATGTTTAAAAGCTTAATCGGATTGTTGTTGTTGTTGTTGTGGTCTTCAGTCCAGAGACTGGTTTGATGCAGCTCTCCATCCTACTCTATCGTGTGCAAGCTTCTTCATTTCCCAGTACCTACTGCAACCTACATCCTTCTGAATCTGCTTAGTGTATTCACCTCTTGGTCTCCCTCTACAATTTTTACCTTCCATGCTGCCCTCCAATACCAAATTGGTGATCCCTTGGTGCCTCACAACATGTCCTACCAACCGATCCCTTCTTCTAGTCAAGTTGTGCCACTAATTTCTCTTCTCCCCAATCCTATTCAGTACCTCCTCATTAGTTATGTGATCTATCCATCTAATCTTCAGAATTCTTCTGTAGCACCACATTTCAAAAGCTTCTATTCTCTTCTTGTCTAAACTATTTATCGTCCATGTTTCACTTCCATACGTGGCTACACTCCATACAAATACTTTCAGAAACTACTTCCTGACACTTAAATCAATACTCGATGTTAACAAATTTCTCTTCTCCAGAAACGCTTTCCTTGCCATTGCCTCTCTACTTCGACCATCATCAGTTATTTTGCTTCCCAAATAGCAAAACTCCTTTACTACTTTAAGTGTCTCATTTCCTAATCTAATTCCCTCAGCATCATCAGACTTAGTTCGACTACATTCCATTATCCTCGTTTAGCTTTTGTTGATGTTCATCTTATACCCTCCTTTCAAGACACCACCCATTCCGTTCAACTGCTCTTCCAAGTCCTTTGCTGTCTCTGACAGAATTACAATGTCATCGGCGAACCTCAAAGTTTTTATTTCTTCTCCATGGATTTTAATACCTACTCCGAATTTTTCTTTTGTTTCCTTCACTGCTTGCTCAATATACAGATTGAATAACATCGGGGAGAGGCTACAACCTTGTCTCACTCCCTTCCCAACCACTGCTTCCCTTTCGTGTCCCTCGAGTCTTATAACTGCCATCTGGTTTCTGTATAAATTGTAAATAGCTTTTCGCTCCTTGTATTTTACCCCTGCCACCTTCAGAATTTGAGAGTATTCCAGTCAACATTGTCAAAAGCTTTCTCTAAGTCTACAAATGCTAGAAACGTAGGTTTGCCTTTCCTTAATCTAGCTCCTAAGATAAATCGTAGGGTCAGTATTGCCTCGCGTGTTCCAATATTTCTACGGAATCCAAACTGATCTTCCCCGAGGTCGGCTTCTATCAGTTTTTCCATTCGTCTGTAAAGAATTCGCGTTAGTATTTTTCAGTATAATCCTTATCAATATTCTGCAGTATAATCGGATTATTAGCAATAAATCATGCCAGTCTTAGCGAGCGAGAGAGAGAGAGAGAGAGAGAGAGAGAGAGAGAGACCTGTTGATCCTGCCACAGTTGGGTACGAATCTTCACTCGTCTGTTGTCGTCGAAGTGTGTGATATTTCATCTTCAAACAAGAGTTGCGTTACGAGACTCTACCTAAATGGCAGCGGCAGTATCACTGATGTACGCTCTCAGAATAACACCAACTGTGAATAGGGCGGCACTCGACTTATCGGGGAGCAATTCCTGAGGGGCAGCATTTGTGTCATCGTGAGGCGTCTGCAGAAAGTTTTTTGTAGTGCGATGGCGAAGTAATTCCTGTGTCCCAGCGTCAATCTGAGCGTGCGAGGGTAGCAGTAAGCCAGCAGCTAAACCTCGGTTATAAGCTACTGGTAATCTATATCCCCAAGAAAGAGTCGCGAAGCGAAACATTGATTATACAAGTCACTAAGGACACCAGCTTTAAAAAAACCCTTTGGCGAATTTGGGATCTTGACTACACTGGCCGCATGTACGCCGCAGATAAAAAGTGTGTTAACGGAAAACGTTACAAAAATCGGCTCAAGGTGAAAATAGGAGTCAGTTTCTGTATACCGGCTGTCGGCATTGAGTACGTGGCGTAAAACGGCCATATTGTCAAAGCACAATTAAATGTTGATCGCATTAGGTTTCAAGTGCTCACCACCTTATCAGTAAGCCATCCTTTGACAGCCATGCCACTGATGACACGACTTGCATAGTGATCAATAGCAGTGTTGTTCTCCACAAACTTAGCTAACGCCATTCAGGGCTGGAATGAATCTCTGTTAAGTGCTGTACTCAATTTTCTCCACTCCTGACTAGAGTTTACCGCTGGTCTCTCAACAAGTGCGAGAAGGACATCGCAATCATCCAGAATAAAGGAAATTAAACTGATCCGCAAACCGACCATCTGCATCACTCATATTTACCCTTGCCAGAATTCTAGAATACATTGTCAGTTGAAACATTATGAAATATCAGGAATAAAGTAATTATCTCCTTGATTCTATGCTTATAGACTTTTAAAACGCTTCTGACTCGGTATCTGATTCCCACTTATTCCAGGAAATACCCTCCTACGAGAAACCTAACCAGGTTTGCGACTGGAACGAAACTATCTGAACAGAGAGAACATAGTGTGTTATCCCAAGTGGAGAGTTGTTTAAAAATACTGGTGACATTTCGCACGTCCCAGGGGAGTGGGAAAGGAATGTTGACGTTCATTGATCACTTGGTCGTTACCTCATGTTTTTAATGAATAGTGCAATTATCTACGAGGAAATTTCATCACATAAAGCCGGCCGGAGTGGCCGAGCGGTTCTAGGCGCTACAGTCTGGAACCGCGCGACTGCTACGGTCGCAGGTTCGAATCCTGCCTCTGGCTTGGATGTGTGTGATGTCCTTAGGTTAGTTAGGTTTAATTAGTTCTAAGCTCTAGGGCACTGATGACCTCAGAAGTTGAGTCCCATAGGGCTCAGAGCCATTTGAACCATCCCGTAAATTCCTGGTAGTATCCAGTTAGATCTACACTCATCAACCTGGCAAATCTTTCCACAGAGAAATGGAAAGCCGTGCACTTGACGAAACCAATAAAGTACGGAATCCTTTGTGTACAGGGTTAAAAGTGGCTCACAGTTACAGTCGGACATGTTATACAACCTGTTCCATTTATTTTGATCACCGCAAATAATTTGCTGTCCAGGAGAATAAAAATAAGTAATCAGCAATATTGGCTCTCTCGTCGGTTTGTTTGTTACGAAGATATGAGCAGCAGTACTATTTTTTTTTTTTTTTTGAATAGCATGTTATAGCTTTTATTCGATAATCTACTTCTCTCTTCAGGGCCTGTTCAAGAACATATCACAGCATACCATTGACGTAAACATGACTTTATTAAAAAGATAACACAATATTGAGATTGACACTCTTGTTCTAGCTTACGTTGCGGGTAACACTCATCTCAGAAGACTTTCCGCAAACGGGACGTCATTTTGACTTCACACGAAACTATAGGAATTTCGACAAGGAAGGATATGGGTGTTACTGCTCCTGGTTTCGTTCGCAGCAATTTAAGCTGTCACTTTAGGTTCCCGCCTAACGACAGACACGAAAATGACTACATATTCGGAAATAAAGAGCCAAATATTTGTGACGAGGAAGAATATGACTTTTATTGCTGCTATTTCAATCGCAGTAATTTAAGTTTTCCTCTCGGCTCCCTGCCTGAGCATACACTCTGAAATAGCCAAATATTTATTTCGTCCTTCGTCCTCTAATCAGTCGGAAACATAAATAACACCGAAAACTGCAGAAGATATTTGTGTAACATTCATAGGAAAGTCCCCGAAGGTTTAACAACGCTAAGATAAAAAGAAAAAAAAATCAACATGTAGTGAGACGCGAAGCTACCGTAATTCAGAACATTATCCAATACACTAAAATATCGGTATGTTATTTTGGTCTCCTATCTTGATTATTATAGTGCCTCTTGAAGGTTTATATCGTTGATGCACTATTAACCCTTTCGTGAGCCGTGGGAAACATGCTTGCCACTACAATGAACTCGCTCCTAGTCCCGTGGGGTTCACAGTTCGCACCTCTGTACGGTGCTACCACCTAGTGATCAGTATAGGGTACTACTTCCAGTCGGAAGTTCCCGCCGTTTTTTGCTGTACTTTCGCGCAGAGGCATTGTGTAGCTGAGTGTTGCTCTTTCAGTGCTGTTTGCGTGACATTTTGTGATTTTTTCCTCAAAGCTATAGTATAAGGTAAATACTTTTGATTTAACCAAATTTATGAAGGAAAACGTAAAACTGAAACGAGGGGAGTTCCAGTTTGAAACAAAAGGAGCCATTTCTGCAGTAAAATGGACGGATAACCGTCCAGTCACTTTCCTGTCCTCAATTCATGACCCATGAGAAACAGCCACAGTGGAAAGGAAAAACAAGGATGGTACTAGTACAGAGATTTCTTGTCCTGAAGTTGTGGCAGAATACAACAAAATAACGGGTGGTGTCGATAAGTTTGATCAATTACGAGAAAGGTATGCTATGGCAGACGTTCTGTAAATCGGTGGCACAGAATATTTTATTTCCTGGTGGACGTTGCTGCAGTGAACAGTTTTATCCTGTGGAAAATTGGTATAAGAGAAAGTGGACAGCATGATCAGCTCACATACAAGATCCATCTAGCCAAACAATTGATCGCTGGCTTCTCATCGCAAAAAAGGCGTGGACAAAAACCTGTCTTTCTGGCAAAAAGGGGTCAAGTGCCTGAAGATTTTCGTCATGTGGCTGTAGGGGAGCATCAACCCATTTTAGGTGAAACCTACTAGACGTGCCGTCATTGTAGTACCAAAGCTGCGGAAAAGAGCACTCGCCGTGTTTGTACATATTGTCAAATACCACTTTGCATAGACCCATGTTTCAGAAAATTTCATGGCAAGTAATTGTGAACAATCATTGTACCAAGAGAAGTAAATTTATCAAATAAATATGACATGTATTGAAAAAGTTGTTTTTGTCATTTAACTCCAAGGAAGGGCAGTGGGATGAATACTTCCCACCTTGTTGTGTGACCTCACTTTCACAGTTGGAGCAAATTTGATATTCTGTATGATAAGTATACCTATATGTTAAGTACTATCTGCTCTCCATTCATTAAAAAAACTGCTCAATAATTTTGCCCACGAAAGGGTTAACTGACATTTAATGATAGTCGTAACGAGTTTGTGATTTCCAATGCCTCATTCCTTTGAAACGGCATACTGTAAGTTATTGCACAAAACACGTAAATACGCCAAAATGAATATGGCGCCTTCTACATCCATTGCCGACATTGCGTGTGAAGTCAAAATAAAGTCACGTTTGCAGGGAGTTTTGTGCTATCCTGAAGTTGCAGCTACCCGAGATAACGTGACTCGTCCAATTGATGGAGTTGCCAGTAAACAAATGGAAACACGAGGAAAAAGCAGCTATACAGAGCTGAACGACTGAATGACTGTTGTGTATTTCACCTGTTTTCCATTTGTTTACCGTCGATACCAACAAGTGAATGACCTGAGATACCCAGGGCACTGGCTCTGTCTGCCAGTACAGGAGAGTCAAACTCAAGTTTTTGATGTGAAAACTATTTGCTCGTTAGTCGAACTTCCCCGTGTAACAAAATACCGCAGAGCTGAATCGTTAATAACTACGTGAAATGCGTAAAAAATGATTTAGCCCACACTATGTCCGTCCGTATTTGTAGCGTAGGATTTGTTTTGACTGTGATGTATCAGTATAAGCGCATGCGCGTGATTGTTAGGAGTCTTTGTGTGAAGCTTATAGACTGGTGCAACGAGGAAACACGTTTAGATGGAACGTGATCCGGGTGTTCTCGTGCAGAGTTTGTGGAGCGGTACTAGGTCCCAAAGTGAGACAATAAAAAGTATTGGATGGAATATAAATGAAAATCGGTATTAAATTGAAAATTTGATAATAATGAAAGATGCCGTCTATCATGTAAATACGCTCGGAAATACAGAAAATGCAAGTCTTAGGAAAACTCGAGTCGAAAGGAACACAAAAAAACCTAAAATCTTCAGTGCCGAGAGCTACAGTAGCGTCGAAAAGGGTATGAGAAAAACTGCGCAAAACGATTACGTAGCTGGCACATCGGGCGTACAGCGAGCGTCGACAGTCCATACTCCTTATTTATCTACACTCCTGGAAATTGAAATAAGAACACCGTGAATTCATTGTCCCAGGAAGGGGAAACTTTATTGACACATTCCTGGGGTCAGATACATCACATGATCACACTGACAGAACCACAGGCACATAGACACAGGCAACAGAGCATGCACAATGTCGGCACTAGTACAGTGTATATCCACCTTTCGCAGCAATGCAGGCTGCTATTCTCTCATGGAGACGATCGTAGAGATGCTGGATGTAGTCCTGTGGAATGGCTTGCCATGCCATTTCCACCTGGCGCCTCAGTTGGACCAGCGTTCGTGCTGGACGTGCAGACCGCGTGAGACGACGCTTCATCCAGTCCCAAACATGCTCAATGGGGGACAGATCCGGGGATCTTGGTGGCCAGGGTAGTTGACTTACACCTTCTAGAGCACGTTGGGTGGCACGGGATACATGCGGACGTGCATTGTCCTGTTGGAACAGCAAGTTCCCTTGCCAGTCTAAGAATGGTAGAACGATGGGTTCGATGACGGTTTGGATGTACCGTGCACTATTCAGTGTCCCCTCGACGATCACCAGTGGTGTATGGCCAGTGTAGGAGATCGCTCCCCACACCATGATGCCGGGTGTTGGCCCTGTGTACCTCGGTCGTATGCAGTCCTGATTGTGGCGCTCACCTGCACGGCGCCAAACACGCATACGGCTATCATTGGCACCAAGGCAGAAGCGACTCTCATCGCTGAAGACGACACGTCTCCATTCGTCCCTCCATTCACGCCTGTCGCGACACCACTGGAGGCGGGCTGCACGATGTTGGGGCGTGAGCGAAAGACGGCCTAACGGTGTGCGGAATCGTAGTCCAGCTTCATGGAGACGGTTGCGAATGGTCCTCGCCGATACCCCAGGAGCAACAGTGTCCCTAATTTGCTGGGAAGTGGCGGTGCGGTCCCCTACGGCACTGCGTAGGATCCTACGGTCTTGGCGTGCATCCGTGCGTCGCTGCGGTCCGGTCCCAGGTCGACGGGCACGTGCACCTTCCGCCGACCACTGGCGACAACATCGATGTACTGTGGAGACCTCACGCCCCACGTGTTGAGCAATTCGGCGGTACGTCCACCCGGCCTCCCGCATGCCCACTATATGCCCTCGCTCAAAGTCCGTCAACTGCACATACGGTTCACGTCCACGCTGTCGCGGCATGCTACCAGTGTTAAAGACTGCGATGGAGCTTCGTATGCCACGGCAAACTGGCTGACACTGACGGCGGCGGTGCACAAATGCTGCGCAGCTAGCGCCATTCGACGGCCAACACCGTGGTTCCTGGTGTGTCCGCTGTGCCGTGCGTGTGATCATTGCTTGTACAGCCCTCTCGCAGTGTCCGGAGCAAGTATGGTGGGTTTGACACACCGGTGTCAATGTGTTCTTTTTTCCATTTCCAGGAGTGTATTTTGGGACCATTATACCACGCTGTGAAACGAAAGTATTGAAGACGTTGATAACATATTATATACTATTACGAAACGCTTGGCATCAATCACTGCAAGCTTTTACGAAAAATTTACGGTGTGGACCTGAACTGCACACACAAGAAGATTTTGCTACATATTTAACGTCATGTTTACGTCACTGGTTCATGGTTCATGATTTTGGTCAGCTCTTTAGGAGAGGAAGTACCTTACCAAATAAAAAATACAGGGTGAAATAAAAAAAAACCTACTTTTATTCATATCTTCGTGACAAGTGACAAGAAAGGCACTTCTCCCCCCCCGCCTCGTTGCTAAACAACATTTTTCTGATACACTTAGTACTTTGCTTCCGGACAAAAAGCTGTTTTGGGCGTTCAAGATAAGTGATGCAGCCTGTGTAAATTTCTCGTTCCATGGTGGATGGTCCGGACAAATAAATCACTTACGGTATGCATGATATCGACGGTACAGATAAGTAGAGCGTCTGGAGGAAGTTCGCAGTTTTTGTTGTGAAAACCGGTTTCTGTAGTTTTGTAACCATGTCCCAGCGAGCTTTTCGGCGTCTTTCATCGCGTCTCTGCCAGCTAACGTTTTCCGACATTTCCACCTGCTCTGCCTTCACTTGAGCAATAATCAAGTACGAGCAGTCTCTTTTGCAAACACAGTGCAGTCTCTGACCATTCTACCAATTAATGGCTGGTTCAAATGGTTCTGAGCACTATGGGACTTAACATCTATGGTCATCAGTCCCCTAGAACTTAGAACTACTTAAACCTAACTAACCTAAGGACAGGACACAACACCCAGCCATCACGAGGCAGAGAAAATCCCCGACCCCGCCGGGAATCGAACCCGGGAACCCGGGCGTGGGAAGCGAGAACGCTACCAATTAATACTGTAGGCTGCCGTTCGCTTTGCCCACGCCCTACCCTGTATGGGGGTGATGTTTGTACACATTATGAACTCTCCGATACCGGTGGGTGTCGATCATTTCATCTGTAAGAGAACAGCCCCATCCGACACTGTTTGAAGGTAAATGTCAGTTTCTAGATTACTGGTTACATTCGATGTCAGCAGAAACGTAACTGTAAACTTCATAAAGTTACTTACAACATTGCAAGTAAATTTTGTTAATCTACACACAGAAAAAAATACGTCTAAGTTAATTTAAATACTGACTTTACCAGAAATGTAAACAATTGCATTCTTTGCCTACAAATGTAATTGCGGTTCTCTCTCGCTTGCAGGGGTAGGAGTTGTAACAGTCAGTCTTCTGTAAGAATAAGAAACATTTTATATTTGGTTGAAGGTTGTAGCGCATGGGAGCAGATGGAAGTTATTTTCGTCAACCAGTTGTCTGAATTGTTTAAGACTGCAGAAGTTAAGGTGCGATCATTTATCATTTCGTATTTAGTGATCCACTGAACTTTTACAAGCCTGGAAAGTTTCAGACTTGTTCGTACAGGAAAATCCAGAGACAAGAATTATACAACGAAGGCAACTAATAAAACCAACTAAGTGACGGACACAAGAACTATTTAACATGAATATGAACATGTTTAAAATTCAGAAAGCTGACATACATCAATGGTGGTTTGACGATTTACTGAAAATGGTGCGTTACAATGGTCGTTGCACTTGATATCTCTGCACCTAACGACTGCCATATATTTGTATGACATGACTAATTAATACTCTTTCGTTTCGTGAAGTGCACAACTTTCTCAGAGTTAAGAGCACATTTCAGGCATATATGAGACTCCAAACAGTAATCTCTGCCAAGTTGTTAATATACAGGAGAACAGTAAGTAGGTGTGGCTCAACCGGTCGAGAGGACGTCAATTGGACGCCACTTGGTTACTTGCGTATACTTAACCAATCCCAGTTACCCAACCGGGGATCGAAGACCTGCAGTTTGGTGTGGAATCCGAACCACGTGTAGCTGCTGACGGCTGCTCACATCGTTGAGCGGTGAAGGCTACACTGCAGGCGGACTGAAGCACCCCGCGGTGAGGCCGGCATTCGATCCCGCGACCCTTCTGTTTCCGAGCACGCACTACACCACTAGAGCCCCAGGTCCGACACAGCGTATACGACGAAACCGCTACTGTCCCATTACACCTATCCTGGATCCCACCAAACCTTACTTCAGCGTCATCTGGCTGCCTGTTCAGTGCAACGGTAAGGCAAAGCACCGAGCTGAATCAGTGGGAATAGTTAACGCCAATGATCGATTACAGAGATTTTCGTGGTTATTCATGACACTACGGAAGCTCCCAGGTCGGACGCAAATGGGTTCGAATTGCGACACTTAAAGGCTTTTTATCGTCGGTAATTTTAAGTCAGACCCAACGTGCTAGGTTCACACTGCTGTTGTTGTTGATGATGATGATGACGCTGACGATGATGATTCGTCAATCATATGGTGACGTTCAGCTCAGAGAAGGCTATTTGTCAACAACCGATTACATCCCAAATCCTTCTCCCATTCCACCCTCACTTGTGTAGTATAAACACAACACAACACAGCACTCCGCATTTTCCACAAGAAACTGACTCTGATCTAGACTTAGCAAGTTATCTAGCGCTCGCTACTACTGACGAGGCAATGGAAATATCGCTGCCTAAGCGAATCGCGAATCTGGTCGATGTTAATGTCGCTTCAAGGTCGTTCAGAGGGCAACACCACAGCCGAAGGCATAAACAAACTCGCTTATCTAGCACGCGGCGTGTACGCATCCGCTGAGGATTTTCACCACAGTAGTCCAAGGCCGTCAGCGTGTCGGTCGCTGTCTGGAGTGTCTGGTCGTCTGGGAGGGGCTGCGGTGACGTCAGGAGAAGAGGCGAGGTACGCGCAGCACAGCGGCGTCGACGTCAGCGTCAGCGCGGCCACCCACCGGTCGTGGTGCGCCGTCACAGCAGCCGCCAGTCGTGGGTTCGAAGCCCTCGCACTGTCTGGAGCGGACTGCTGGTTCTGTCTGCGCTGTGTCCGGTGGACAGGGCTGGCAGTTGGAGGGGATCCCGAGGGAGGGGCGGGTTTATTCCGGGCGGGCGTCCACCTCCCCCCCCCCCTTCCCCTTTCCCTTCAGCCGACGGCCGGCCTGGCGAAAGGCCTGAGGCACCAGGGGGACCAGTGTGACACTGCAGGCGGCAGTGTGACGTCACGCGAGCTTCCAGAAAGACTCCGTGATTCATCCACAGGGGCGGACTTCTGGTTAGCGATTTGCTAAGTAAAGGGCGTTTCACAATGTTCTGACAATTTCAGCTTTGAATAACACACAAACTAATCGCAGAACCTAACTGAACATTTTACTCAAGGTACAAAATTTATTCACGTTTACTTACGAAACACTACATCGGACAAATGACGACCATTTGCAGCTACACAACACTCCAGCCCTTTTGGCCCAGTTTCTGAACGTATCTTCCGTGTGAGACATTCTCTGGTATTGCTGCTTAAAGGGATATCACATGAAACTGACACTGGAAGTGACTGAGAACTTCCTGAATTCGAAGACAGTGGTCAGGTGCTGTTTGATGATCATGTACTTTTGGGTCTTCCTTACAAAGTTCGTAAGACAACCAGTATAATAACTACTCCTAAATTTATGGACATTCTCTGTGTTGTAAAGGCTAGCCAAGATTATTTCCCTTCTTGAGTTGGGAAAGTCTCCAGTAAGACAGATTTTATTCAAACAAGGCAGGAGGCATTCTTCCTTCTTGTACTGTAGCTGTTACAACATACTGTAACACATACGGTTGTTTCCAGTCAGTTTCACAAATTTGAGGCAATACTCAGTCCTGATTGCACACGAAGCACTCATCACTGCTGATAATTTAGCAATAGAAAGATTATCGCTGGCTCACGAGAGTTTTGGCTGTGCCAACTGCTACTCTCCATCAACATTAACTGGGTACAAAATCTAGACTGTGTGTAATTCAGTGGTGTGGATATGATATACCCTGAAGTGAGGATGTAGCAACAATACAGATAAGGCTATCCAGCAGAACAACTATTTTTAATTACACGTACATAAATATCTGAAGACATACCTATCTACACAGATTATAATATTAACGGTCATGAAATAATGTTGATAGTCATCAAGACTCCGTAAACTTCAAAGGTGCATACAAGTCACTCACAAAATTTATCAATATTCTAAAACATATGAAGTAGCATGTGGAGAGATATGGAGGTTGCATCTACGAGCAGGGTGTCCAGAAAAGGGCTCCCTGATTTCAAAATTAAATATCTCGAAAACAAAGATCGATAGAGGAATGCAGTAAACGGTATGTTTATTGTGAAAGCTGTAAGAAGTTTATACAGCAGTTTCAAATAATAGTTACAAAAGTTGCTAACAGATGGCGCTGTACGCTGTACAGTTCATATCAGCATACATAAGTGAAATAATCGTATGAAAACAATCACATCACAATGTTTTCAAAATGTTCACCATTGGCACTACAGAGGTGGCGCAAACGAAGAATGAAATTCGCCATCACATTTCGTAGTGTCTCAACCGAAATGGATTCACATGCCACAGAGATCGCCGATTCAAACTCGTCCAGAGTGGCGGGATGCTTCGGGTAGACCATGTCTTTCACTGTGCCCCACAAAAAAAGTCACAGGGAGTCAAATCCGGCGAATATGGAGTTCCAATCCATGTCTGCACCAGTAAATTTGGGATATTCCAAAGCAATGACTCGATTCTCGAAGTATTCCTCAAGAAAGCGAAACACTTGTTCGGTCCGATGTGGTCGGGCTCCATCTTGCATAAACCATTCAGTAACTGGTCGATCCTCTAACGCTTGCTGTGTGGCGACAAATTGTTCCAAAATTGCAATGCAACGTGCACCAGTGACCGTTTCTCGAATGAAAAAAGGGCCAATAATGCCTCTGCTGCATACTGCAGCCCACACAGTAACTTTAGGAGAATACAGGGGTTTCGCTTCACACCAATAAGGCTTTTCGGAACCCCAAAATCGCCAGTTCTGCTTATTCACGTATCCATTCAGGTGGAAGTGTGCTTCATCTGTAAACCAGATGCAGCCAACATCAAATCCTACACTATCAATCATTTTGAGCATCTGATTAGCAAAGGCAACCCTTTGTTGCACAGCTCGTACGGGTATGGCCTGGTGCGTTTGAATTTTGAATGGAAACATGTGCAGGCTCTTTATCAGTATTTTCTGCGTGCTGGAACGTTTAAAACCAGTCTCAGATGCAATTCTACGGACGGATGACATTGGATTTCGCTGAATAATTCCAGAAACTGTGGCGATATTTTCAGGCGTAACTGCGGTTTGCTTGCGGCCAACATGCCCCACTAGATCATCAGTTACGCTGCCTGTTCGTTCAAATTTTGCGAAGAGCGTACGAATGGTTTTCGCATCGGGTCCTTTTGGAACATTAAATCGTGCTTGAAAACTTCGCCTTGTTGCCGTAGGACTCTCTTCTAACCTGTGGTACTGTAGCACCAGAAAAATGCGTTGTTCAATGGAGTACATTGTTTTAATCTCTTCGTTCGGTACGCTAACCTCCTTTCACGTTTCAATAGTGGAACTGATCGCTCTGGGCTTCGGATCACTATTTACACTAGGCATTACGTATGGCGATTACAGCGCCATCTGTTAGCAGATTTTGTAACTATTATTTCAAACTGCTGTATAAACTTCTTACAGCTTTCACAATAAACATACCGTTTACTGCATTCCTCTATCGATCTTTGTTTCCGAGATATTTAATTTTGAAATCAGGGAGTCCTTTTCTGGACACCCTGTAGTAATATGTATGGCTGGGTCTAGTGATCACAGACCACTTTAACAGGTACAAAATTCGGTGTATATTTATGACAATTACATCTGAAACAGAGAGAGTCATATATAAAACGCAGAGTGAAATCAAATTTCCTCCATTATTTTAAAAAGATGCAAACTTTCAATCAGTCATGTTCTGGACGAACTATAGAAATTTCACCGAGACTTCGTTCTTTTAACTGTTGCAAGCTTCTCGGCCGTCTTCACATAACCTAGTAAGCAAAAGTCCGGCATGGTTAAATTTGGCGAGCGAGGCGGCCGTTCGACACAAGGGCATCTCGAAATTATGCGGTTACCAAACGCTTCACGGAGAAGTTGGCATATGTGGGAAGGGAAGAGCTCAGGTATCAGTAGTGTGATCCCTGTGTTGTCAGGGGCTCAGCCAGGTGGGTACACAACAGCCTATAATGGTACTTGAATTACGTAACCATTACGGCACCTCACCTCAACTTCTCGATACCAGCAATATTCTACTGTGTTTCTGTAAAATAGTTAACACATTTCTGTGACAACATGCAGACTTGATTTCATTAATGTAGAGGTACTTCGATACGTCGATATGTATATATTGCAATGACATTATTCTTATGTGTATTCTTTCTTTTGTCACTATGATCTTTGACGTACTTGTAACTCTGATTTTTGGGCGCGAAAGCGGTTATTAGAGAGTCGAGCTTCGGTCGTCACGTTAAAAAGACGCAAATTGTAGTCAGTTTATGAAATATGAACTTTAACAGTGAGGAATATATTTTCAAGTATGTTTTATATTGTGAAGTATGTTTTGGAACGAGTTACGTGATATTGCAAAAAAAGTAATAAAAAAGAAGTGTAACTTAAATTCGGAGTGCTGATTACTTTTTTACATCACCATTGTCCTTACTTGCAAAAGTTTAATCTTCAAAAATGGTTTATGAAACACACCTATAAAACTTTTCAATATCGCAGAATAACACCTAGGCCTCTTCGCATCCGAGCTTGGAATCATCACTACTTAGATTTTCGACTATTGAGCCATGAGTTCACAACGAGACCAGCTTGGGAAACACGAAAAGATGAGTGCCTAGTTTATACATTATTTCAAGAAATGACTTTATTAACTGTGGTCTAATGACACCTGCCACATAATATAACTTTGTTGTTGACCGAAAATGCAATATTTAGCAGCGTGAACAACACTACAATCATAATTAATTTTTGACCTTTGTTGTGGTAGGGTTGTTAGAAGCCCCACCACACGGCCTGGCTACACGTACTGGTGACCTAGCAGGGGGGGGGGAAGGGGGCCTACAGCACGGAAGGAAGGGGGAGAGGAACCTACACCGTAAACGCTAGGGAGGGAGTTCTTCCGCAAATGGCTCACACTAAAAGCAGAAAATTTAGAAATGTAGGTCAAACCTCAAGCGGAGACCTAAACGCCAAAGTGGATGACAGGGAACGGCAGGAGGATAAAACTTCGAGCAATACAAGGAACCAGGTGGATAGCCAGGTCGACCTGAATCAGAACACAGAGAGAGGGGAGGGAGGATGGGGTGGGAGGGCAGGGTGAAGGAAGAATTGGCAGCGAAAGAAGAACTGGCTACAATAGCTCGCGCGCACGAACGCATGAAAGAACCGTGAGCCCCTAGAGGGGGGGGGAGGGGGAGGGGGAGGGGGAGGGGGAGGGAGGATATATACAGGGTGAACACTAATAATGCCGACCGATTGTTGACTGGAAACGGAGCTTCCAATGGCTCTGAGCACTATGGGACTTAACATCTGAGGTCATCAGTCCCCTAGAACTTAGAACCACTTAAACCTAACTAACCTGAGGACATTACACATATCCATGCCCGAGGCAGGATTCGAACCTGCGGCCGTAGCGGTCGCGCGGTTCCAGACGGAAGCGCCTAGAACCGCTCGGCCACTCTGGCCGGCGGAAACGGAGGAAAAATGGTCGTATCAAAATGCGTCCGAAAATGCACCGTTGCCACAAGTAGATGGCGCTGACGAATGAAAGTTCCTCTCAGCACGGGCCGTGTGTTCCTTGTGTGTTGCAGGCTGTGTGGTTGACGCTGTGTACTGTAAGCAGCAGGATGGTCCTCTATTCAAGTCGGGAACAACCCGAGATGGTGTTTGGGTACGGCCAAGCACGTGGAAACCGTCGAGACAGAGCACGGATATACGGAAACATGTACCCTCATAGACACCAACCACGTCTCACATGTCGAGCCCTTTTTGGGTGCTCATTGGTTCTTCCGGACAGACGAACGTGCTGGGAGGTGGTGGACTGCGCGTACACCACGTTCGGAGGACCAGGTTCTACAAGATACGGAGATGAACTCTAGTACAGGGTGTTTAAAAAATGACCGGTATATTTGAAACGGCAATAAAAACTAAACGAGCAGCGATAGAAATACACCGTTTGTTGCAATATGCTTGGGATAACAGTACATTTTCAGGCGGACAAACTTTCGAAATTACAGTAGTTACAATTTTCAACAACAGATGGCGCTGCAAGTGATGTGAAAGATATAGAAGACAACGCAGTCTGTGGGTGCGCCATTCTGTACGTCGTCTTTCTGCTGTAAGTGTGTGCTGTTCACAATGTGCAAGTGTGCTGTAGACAACATGGTTTATTCCTTAGAACAGAGGATTTTTCTGGTGTTGGAATTCCACCGCCTAGAACACAGTGTTGTTGCAACAAGACGAAGTTTTCAACGGAGGTTTAATGATACCAAAGGACCGAAAAGCGATACAATAAAGGATCTGTTTGAAAAATTTCAACGGACTGGTAACGTGACGGATGAACGTGCTGGAAAGGTAGGGCGACCGCGTACGGCAACCGCAGGGGGCAACGCGCAGCTAGTGCAGCAGGTGATCCGACAGCGGCCCCGGGTTTCCGTTCGCCGTGTTGCAGCTGCGGTCCAAATGACGCCAACGTCCACGCATCGTCTCATGCGCCAGAGTTTACACCTCTATCCGTACAAAATTCAAACGCGGCAACCCCTCAGCGCCGCTACCATTGCTGCACGAGAGACATTCGCTAACGATATAGTGCACTGGATTGATGACGGCGATATGCATGTGGGCAGCATTTGGTTTACTGACGAAGCTTATTTTTACCTGGACGGCTTCGTCAATAAACAGAACTGGCGCATATGGGGAACCGAAAAGCCCCATGTTGCAGTCCCATCGTCCCTGCATCCTCAAAAAGTACTGGTCTGGGCCGCCATTTCTTCCAAATGAATCATTGGCCCATTTTTCAGATCCGAAACGATTACTGCATCACGCTATCTGGACATTCTTCGTGAATTTGTGGCGGTACAAACTGCCTTAGACGACACTGCGAACACAAGATGGTGCCCGGCCACATCGCACGACCGACGTCTTTAATATCCTGAATGAATATTTCGATGATCGTGTGATTGCTTTGGGCTATCCGAAACATACAGGAGGCGGCGTGGATTGGCCTCCCTATTCGCTAGACATGAACCCCTGTGACTTCTTTCTGTGAGGACACTTGAAAGACCAGGTGTACCGCCAGAATCCAGAAACAATTGAACAGCTGAAGCAGTACATCTCATCTGCATGTGAAGCCATTCCGCCAGACACGTTGTCAAAGGTTTCTGGTAATTTCATTCAGAGACTACGCCATATCATTGCTACGCATGGTGGATAAGTAGAAAATATCGTACTATAGTGTTTCCCAGACCGCAGCGCCATCTGTTGTTGAAAATTGTAACTACTGTAATTTCGAAAGTTTGTCCGCCTGAAAATGTACTGTTGTCCCAAGCATATTGCAACAAACGGTGTATTTCTATCGCTGCTCGTCTAGTTTTTATTCCCGTTTCAAATATACCGGTCATTTTTGAAACACCCTGTAGTAGCTCCATGCAAGTACCCCGCCAACACGGTGTAAGTCAAATTTCGATTGTGTGTAGCCTGCATGTCAACCGCTACCTGCAATCCTATGGAGGCCACTTTGAACGTCTGTTCCTGCGTGGGTGCGATGCAGCCCTGTCCTCTGTCCCGGGAGGATTTGTTGTCGTTGCACTCACGCCGTCCATTTCTGGACACACGTTCATAGGACTTTTTTCCTCCATTTCCACTCAGGAATCCGCTCCTGCAGTTTGTCCGTTTACTCAACGCTGTCGGTATGTGTTGCGTATAGTGAAGTCGCAAAGTCAGAAAACTGGCGAATCGCAGGAAGACGTGTAGCGGATTGACGTACGTGCAGGAACAGCCTGTTGCCCCAGAGCAGAAATAAAAGTGTCTTACTGCGCAACAGAAGCGGAAATACCGACTCTGATGTTCGATTACACTTCTTCTTTCTTCTTTTTCTTTATCGTCGCCTTTTCCCACGTCACGTAGGGTCGGCGTTGCTCTCCTGGATCCTTCTCCTCCATAGTTCTCTATCCATTGCCTCTTCCTTCTTCCATCCTTTTCCCCTTATCCTTCCGCCTAATCTTCGGTCTTGCTCTCCTTTTCGCTCCTTCAATCTTTATATCTTCAACTCTGTTTCCGACATACTCTTCCCCTTTTCTCTGTAGGCGTCCGTACCCCCTTAGTCTGCTCTCTTGTATCTTTGTCCACATTGGTCCCACTTTCACCGCTCCTGTAACAAATTCATTTCTAAGCCTGTCTTTCCTTGTTACCCCACACATCTACCTCAGCATGCTCATTTCCGCCACTTCCATCTTCCTTTCCTGGGCTACTGTGACTGGCCATGTCTCTGCCCCGTACACCATAGCAGGCCTTACCACCGACTTGTTCACTTCCATTTCAACCCAATGCTCACCTTCTTGTCACACAACACTCCACTTATTTTCGTCCAGTTCTTCCAACCGCAATTTATTCGGTGTTGTATCACGCTTTCCAGTCCTCTCCCTCTGTATGTACGACCCCAGGTATTTAAATTTGCGGACCGATTTCAGCTCATCATCCTGGATCTTGCAAGACCTTCACTGCTAAATATTCTGATTTTGTCCTGCTAATTTTCATCCCTCTTTCCTCGAGTGCCTTCCTCCAATCCTCCAGCTTTCCCTCAAGTCTGTCGATGCTCTGCTCGCAAAGAATCAAAATGGTTCAAATGGCTCTGAGCGCTATGGGACTTAACATCTGTGGTCATCGGTCCCCTAGAGCTTAGAACCACTTAAACCTAACTAACCTAAGGACATCACACACATCGATGCCCGAGGCAGGATTCGAACCTGCGACCGTAGCGGTCACGCAAAGAATCACATCATCCGCAAACATAATATTCCACGGTGCTTCCTGCTTCACATCTTTCACCAGCACATCCATAATCAGGTCAAAGAGTTAGGGACTAAGCGCAGACCCTTGATGTAACCCTACTTTTACTGGAAACTCCTTTGTCATGCCCACACTACTTCTCACCTGTGTCATTGCTCTCCTATGTACATTTCCCTCACTGTTCGATTACATTATTGGTGCTTAATGATAAAAAAAAGGAACAACGGCAAAACATCTGAGAAAGTGTTACGACCATATAGAATTATTCGAAGGAAAACGATTTGATGGACTGAGATACATTAGAAGAATCGTAAAAAAAATGTAATTAATCCACAGAAGTATTGACTTTTAAAATCCTCATTCGGCCGATTCGTTAGCAGTGCTCAGATCCTTACCAGGTAAGTTTAATACAGCAGAGGGAGAAAATCAGTGGAAGAATGGCACTTTTCGTGACGAATTCAACTGCGAGTGCATCACTAGTATGCTCATCTAATTCCAGAGGCAGACCCTAGGAGAGAAGCCTTGTGCACTATAGGAACGTTTGGGCTTAAAGTAGACGACGCGTAATAACGCTGACGGAAAAAAATTAGAGAAATACGAGCTCACAATTCGCAACTGGCACACGGAGAGGGGTATGGATAATTTAATGTATCAGATAAAGTGCTCTCCGCTGTACACCGCAAGGTTACTTACAAAAGACAGATCAAGAACAAGCATGTACCGATCCAACAACGTCATTCGATAACCGTTGAAAGATGATACATAACGATACTGCGCTTATCACTGTTTACTGTGAAACGTTTCGTAACTAGGGCTGGGGAATGCCCTAAACATATACACGGAACACAGTTTCTCCTACTGTCATTTGTAAAGATAGATTAGCAGGATGGAACTCAACGTTCCTCTGCCAGTGTTGATATTAATGATCTTATAACCTTTGACTACACACAAAAATGAGTTTCAAACAACTTTGTTGGATTTCTCGTATAGTGCGACCCTTATGCACCCGTTTCACAATTTATACTTTCACGTGGCTTTCAAGATGTAATAAGTAGGTAACACGCTTCATGAAACAAAATGTCATAGAGCAGCTAATGCAGTTTATTTGGTAACTCAAAAAAATGGTTCAAATGGCTCTGAGCACTATGGGACTCAACTGCTGAGGTCATTTGTCCCCTAGAACTTAGAACTAGTTAAACCTAACTAACCTAGGGACATCACACACATCCATGCCCGAAGCAGGATTCGAACCTGCGACCGTAGCGGTCTCGCGGTTCCAGACTGCAGCGCCAGAACCGCGAGGCCACTTCGGCCGGCCTGGTAACTCATCTTCTTGCACAGCAGAAATGACTACTGCTGTTACAAAGGGTTCAGTACTCAGACGGCTCCTGTTCTCGCTACATATAAATGGCTGTCAATCGTGCACTCATAGTACAGGAGTAGCGTTCTCTGCTGATTGTGCAAGTATTACAATGAAGCCGAATAGTACAATATCAACAGCAGGATTAACAGACGAAAATTAACAAAAATTATTGAGTGGTTCCCGGGAAACAGCAAGTGATGTTTGAATTCGGAGAAAAGAGACAATTCGTTCAGTTCCGTACCAGACAATATATGTACGCCACTAATGACAGAGAACAGGCGAAAGTAAATACCTACAGCTAAATGTCAAAACTTGTTTTTGGGTCGGCATGCTGATCAGAGCCTGAATACGAAATCACGTACTGGAGATCAGCAACTTTTGCTCTACGTTAATTGTTCATATTGATGATGAGAACATCACAAAATTGTCTTATTAACAACAACAATAATAATAGCATAATATTATTATTAATAACACACGGAATAATTTTCTGGTGTTATTCCACACCTAGGAACAATGTGTTGATTGCGCAGGAATGTGCTGCAAGGACAAGATTCGGAGTTTATCTTCTAACATCAAGTAGCCAAATCTTTAAAAATCAGGCATACTAACAACAGTTCCGCAATAAATTTACTTTCTTATGAAGTCTGTAGTGAAGATTCAGTCGGAATTTGAAAATAAACATAAACATAACATTAGGAATGTAAACAGGCATGATTTCTACAAATAATCTTTTATTTTTTATATATTTTTAATATTTTTATTCATTTAGGATGTTTTGCAATCAAGAACATAAAGGAGTACGACTGCAATCTGGTTCTATTATCTGGTTGTGGATGGAATCAGATAGTTCAGTTTCCATAGCTTTAAGTAATTGTAATTCTATCTTACTTCTTATAAGTGTAATTGTTAATATCTTCTCAAATGTTTCAAATGGCTCTGAGCACTATGAGACTTGACATCTGAGGTCATCAGTTCCCTAGACTTAGACCTATTTAAACCTAACTAACATAACGACATCACACACATCCGTGCCCGAGGCAGGATTCGAACCTGCGACCGCATCAGCTGCGCGGTTCGGGAATGAAACGCCTAGAACTACTAGGCCACAACGGCCGGCTCGGTTAATATCTTCTGTCTCCTGTACTGAATTGTTGTCCATTTTATTACTGTGATTCTCAGTGTTCAGTTCATGTGTCATTTTAATTAGGTTTCTACGGATAGATGTCGCGCTCTTAAACTCGCGATGGGGTGGCGCGTGCTTCCCTTCATAGTATTCAGTGTGTGGACAGCGCCGTAACGTGCCTTTCTATTTGACGCATGCCAATATATTTCAGTACAGGGCGACAATTATTCAACTATATAAAATGAATGGTTTGCGGTAGGTCTTTGGCTGCGTGGCATGATGGAAATTAGTATGCGCAGGCATGGTTTGGTTTAGCGATCAAGCCCACTTTCATTGGGACGGCGTCGTCAGTAAGCAATACTGGCGCATTTGGGGGACTCGGAATCCGCATTTCGCGGTCTCTTCACCCTCACCGCGTAACTGTGTGGTGTGCAATGTGCAGTCACGAAATAATCGGTGCGATATTACTTGATGGCACGGTGACTATCGAACGGTACGTGAAGGTTTTGGAAGATGATTTCATCCCCATTATCCAAAGTGACCCTGATTCGTGCAAGACGGAGTTCGACCCCTTCGAAGCGGGAGAGTGTTTAATGCCCTGGAGCAGCACTTTGGGGACTGCATTTTGGTTGCAGGATACCCAGAGGCCACTGGCATTGGCCTCGATTGGCCGCCATATTCTGCGGACACATGGGACTCCTTTTTGTCATAGCGGGTCATGCAAAATTCCGCTATTCGTCTGCGCCACATCATCTTTGGAGATGGCAGGATATGCGACACGTCGTAACCTAACTCCGATTATCTTTAGTGATGTTTACACGTTGAGTAGGGTGTGTGCACGCCCTAGTTTGTCACTAATTTACATTTATTTCATGTAGTTCAATAACAGTCACCCTGTATATTGACGACTCCCAAGGATTGTGCCTTTTAATTGTTTGTTTTTCCCGCTGATATTGACGATGGTGGATTTCTTCCCTTTTATATTCTACGGACACCGCGAGCGGTGTTTTAATTTACATTACGTTCATTCTGCAATGTTTTGTGGGCATAGTATTTATCCTGTCATACGCCGACTATCATGTGCTCTCCAGGCTCATGTTTTGACTGTGTTTTGGAGATGTATTACTGGTCATGCATGCTTCGGATCGAATTCCCATACGCCGATTCATCCAAGGTTTTACCCTGATGTGAGGTGCTTTTACGCGCACTTGTACCTTGGAATTCGTGGCACATGAAGTATTAGTTTTGTGAGTACATCGCTTTATTGTCTATTTCGTTCAGCAGATTATGTTGACTACTAGTGTTTTTATTTGTGTAGTTTTATTCTGTATGCAAATATGACCTGAAGACAGGGTCTGAAACCGGTTGTCATGTGGTGAAAACACAATGAACAGCTATTGCGGATTTGGACTTCCACTCAATTTTAATATCGACTATTTTAGCCTCTCTGATTTTAAATTGTTTGATTGTCCTTCACATCAGGGTTCTTATACCCCATGGATACTGGTACTGAGTATACAGTACGTATTTAATAGGGTTACACTTAACTAAATTTTCGTTGTAGATTACAATACAATGAAATCCAGTCGCGTAAATGGGAAGTATGTAGCCACCTTTTCACAGAGAAAATGTATGTTTTATGTAAACCGAATGAAATGTTCCACATCATCCTCAAAACATGTAATAGCTAACTAACTTATCAAAAAGTTTGTTCTCAATCGAGTTATTTTCATTTCTTCAAAACTGGTTCAAATGGCTCTGAGCACTATGGGACGTAACATCTGAGGTCATCAGATCCCTAGAACTTAGAACTACCTAAGCCTAACTAACCTAAGAACATCACACACATCCATGGCCGAGGCAGGATTCGAACCTGCGACCGTAGCAGTCGCGCGGTTCCAGACGGAAACGCCTGGTACCGCTCGGCCGCACCGGCCGGCTTTCATTTCTTCAACAGTTGTTGAAATTGTTATACTATGGTGAAGGTTAAGGATAATAGACAGTTCGAGGGCATTTAATTCATAGCTACATACGGAATGGGAATATATCAACTTGTGAACTGAAACGTCATCTTTTGTTGTAGATATTCTCCTGAGTATAAAAACATAGCCCAAATGGGCCATGTGTGTAAATTGAGAGTGCATTAGCTGTTATCTAACAATTTCACGTGATACAGTCTAAAAATTTGTTTATTTTCTCCACTTTGTGCTGATTACAGATGGCTGGTTGGATGATCTTGGGGGAGGATACCAAACAGCGAGGTCATCGGTCCCATCGTATTAAGGACGGATGGAGAAGGAAGTCGGCCGTGCCCTTTCAAAGGAACCATCCCGGCATTTGCCTGAAGCGATTTAGGAAAAACAGGATGGCTGGATGTGGGTCTGAAACGTCGTTCTCTCGCATGCAAGTCTAGTGTGCTAACCATTGCGCCACATCGCTCAGTCATTACAGATGGAACCTAAGCTATCGTGGGACAGGAATAGGGATTGAAAGTAAACCTGCCCTTTTTATAGGAACTATCTCAACATTCGCCTTAATGGATTCCTCGAAGCCACAGAACACCTAAATGCCGGCCGGTGTAGCCGTGCGGTTCTAGGCGCTGCAGTCTGGAACCACGCTACCGCTACGGTCGCAGGTTCGAATCCTGTCTCGGGCATGGATGTGTGTGATGTTCTTAGGTTAGTTAGGCTTAGGTAGTTCTAAGTTCTAGGGATCTGATGACCTCAGATGTTAAGTCCCATAGTGCTCAGAGCCATTTGAACCAACACCTAAATCTGGATGGCCAGACATGGGTAAGAAGCCCATTCTTTTGCAGTGCAAGTCCAGTGCCTTAACCACTAAATGACTTTTCTTGGTTGCCTAAAATGTTCTGGAAATCATAACCGTTGTTAGGATTTATATCAGAACTTTCAACAGATAGGTCTTAACATACAATAAAACAAAGGAAATAAATGGCTTCTGGAAGTACAACTTTGGATCACTTACGGGAAAATAAACTAATATGTTTCATTATTATAGCACAGTATAAACTGCTCTGAAAATAGAGCTATTTTAGGGCCTGTAACATCATTTTCACCGCAATAATAGGAAACAGATATAGCTGCCCAGGCCCCAAGGGACGCTTAGAAAATTATTTGGTGAAATGCTTTTGGCTATCACATATAATGGAAATTCTGTAACAGCAGTTAGTGCCAACTACTCTCCGAGGACACAGTTGTAACCGACGTTTCGATACGCCACAATTACGGCAGCACAATGAACAATTTGAAGAATTTTCATGCCCCACGAAGTGTAGCATCTGCGTCCAGAGATAACGTTTGCTTAACGAGCGGACGCGAAGCAGTGACACGGCGCGCAGTGTTTTGTTTACTGCCCCAGCGGCGCCATCATGGCGGCGGTCGGAATTAGACTGGCCAGCCGGAAAGGCGCTATTTCTGGCGGCGCGTTCACCACGCGGCCATCTCCATCACGAGATGACGTCGGAAACTGCCGCAGCTCACAAAACACAGCGCCGTGTGTTGGGCGAGGACAAACAAGTGTGTGTGCCTTATGAGCCGAAAACAATTCATTACATCAGTCGTGATCTATGGATCACTTGGAGGATGGTACATGGGGTTGTAGAAAGAAGTCAGAGACGTACACCTAATTCAATGCAATACAATAAAATTACTGAATGTTTCACTGTTGTTGTTGGGGTCTTCACTGTTGTGGTCCGATGCAGCTTTCCAGGCTAGGAGGCTGTATCCTATGCAGTACCTCTTCCTCCATGAATAACTGCCTCAATCCATATCCATTTGAACCTGCTTACTGCATTCAACCACTGGTCTTCTTGTACAGTTGTTAACACTACACTTCCCTGTATTTCTAAACTGACGATTCCTTAATGTCTCAGAATATCAACATACCCCTTCTGTTAGCCAAACTGTGCCACAAATTTCTTTTTCTCCCAAATCGATTCAGTACCTCTCACTATGTAATCTATAGAACCATCCAATTCTTGGCGTTATCCTGTATCATCATATTTCAAAAGCTTCTGTTTCCTATTCCAGGAAAATACCTTCGGAAAATACTTCTCATTGCTTGAATTTATGTTAGATGTTAACAAATTCGCCTTTCCCAAAAAAGTTTTATTTTGCTTTAGTCAGTCTGCATTTTGCATCCTGTCTATTTTGGCCATCGTCAGTTATTTTGCTGCCTAAATAATAAAACTCACCTACTACTATTAGTGTCCTAATTCCTACTATAATTCTCTCAGCATCATCTGATTTAATTCGATTACATTCTCAAACTCTTGTTTTGTTTTGTTTGATATCCATTTCATAACATAATTGCTGCCTGGTTTCTATACAGGTCATAGATAAATGTTGGTTCCCTGTATTTTACCTTCAGAGTTTCAAAGAGTATACTCCAGGCAAAATTCTCGAAAGCATTTTCTGAATCTATAAGTGCTCTAAATGTAAGTTTGTGTGTATTTAACTTACCTTCTACGCTAAGTTCCTTATTCCTACATTTTTCCAGAACCCAAACTGACAAACTGGTCTTCCCCTAGATCAGCAATTATATTCTACATTTTCAATTCTATTACAGTGACATTTCTAATTGAAAAACAAGCTAAAACATTAAATTCAATCTTAAAACAATCTAAAACATTAAATTTAAGAATTTCTCTGAAGATACTCTTCAATGGCGTCTTAAGCTACACCACATTAATACAGGGCATTTCATGTGCTCTGGTAGGTCATACACGCGTTTCTGTTCTAAACTTAAGCCCTTGAAGTCTTTGTAGGGGTTATCTGTGGTCCTAGAGTTATATTCATGCCTTTCATTAATTTCTAAGAAAAGGGAAATAGTGATGATGACATGAATTATAAAGTATTTCAGGAAGTCGCCTGTAGGATATTACAGAATCAACACCAGACATAATTATTATACCATGCTTCCATACTTCAGAAATACTGTTCCTGTAAGCTGAGTTACTTCAAAGTGTGATTCTGTAGACATTAGAGAATGGAAAAATGCAGAATAAATTGAAGCCTACATTGTCTAATCGCCTATGCCAGTAATCATACATACTGAAAGCTGAACCACGGCGATTCATTACTTCTCTTATGAAGATTCTTATCTATCTGTAGTCCCTAAGACTTAACGTTCCACTTCTTGTATTTCACTGTTTGAGTAACCTATTTTTGTAGCTTGTTGGATTTTATGAGAAACACAGAACAGTATGCACTAAGGCTTGTGAAAATTCAATAGTAATCCATTTGCCTTGAACCATCTTTGATGTTTTCGAATACTTCATCCATTGCATTTTCAGAAAGGTGACTATTTCCACATTTGTATTATCTGCAAGGAGGATAAATTTACACCTTATGAAATTACAAGTGGAAGATCATGTGTGTATATAAGAAACAAGAGGGCCCGAAATAGAAGCTGATGGTACACCATGTCTGAATGCTTCAAATTCTGAGTGCTTATTGTAATGGGTACAGCTTGCTTTCTACCATTAAGATTAGATAAATATCACGAACATTCGATGCTTACTATTCTACAATATTTTGTCTTTTGCATTATGATATCATGATTCACACACTCGAAAGTCTTAGGCAAGCTCAGGAAAGATACCCAATTGTAGTAATTTCTGATTTACTGATTCTAGTACATCTCTGCTAAGATAAATATAGCAAATTCAGTTGATAGACCTTTTTCAAAAGCAAAATGTTTGCTACGAAGTATGTTTTCCTGTAATAAGTGGTTATATCACCATCTTGAAACCTCTTCAAAACAAGGGAGTAATGAGACAGGTAAGTAATTTTCTATTAATTTTTGGTCTTCTTTTTGTGAAGTGGGTTCAGAACAGCATGGCCAAGTAATCGTCTGTGATTCTTGGTGCCAAATTGTCTTCTAGTCTTACACCATATTCTGATTACATTTTTCACGAAGGTTAGAGTGTATTTAGGCTGCTTTCACCGATTAATTCCCTAGAAAAACGGTTTTCAACGAACCCTGTGACTACGTTACAGAATACATTGTATTTTGCACAAACAGCACGCATGTTTTGTACGTCTTTTTTCAGTCGGTATTTAATAAATTTTTCCCAAATTCAATACTGCAGGTACTATTATTTTTACATTGTTAGAGTTATACATACTGTGCAGCTGACAATAGTAGACGACAATGTGAGGCAAAATATTATTGCTTTTGGTCTGCACTTCCCATTAATTTCCTTGTCGTCGCAACTTCTCGAATTATGGTGATATTTCCACTTCCTCACGCCTTAACACCTGGAGTGAAGCGTGCCAAATACCATATACAGATTTTTAAAAAGTTTTTCTCTGTTTTTTGCTAAATACATTGTGATCTTGACTGTACTCCGAGCACTAAACGCAATAGGATTTTAGTTTCTTTCTATCAGGGACAGACTGCGAGTGTTAATAATTTAATTATTTTCTTTGTATTTTTGATGTAGTTCAAGATACATTGACGGGAATTAAAATAACAGATCAAATTTTTAAGACGCTCTAAGTCTGTATCACATCAAGAAAGTTTGGAAACGAAGATCCGACAAAATATTCTCGTAGCATTTATTCTAAGTTAAAATTTAAATAAAACATACAAAAACGAACTGGCATTAAGTTATACACTGTAGCCGGCCGGTGTGGTCGAGTGGTTCTAGGCGCTTCAGTCTGGAACCACGCGACCGCTACGGTCGCAGGTTCGAATCCTGCCTCGGACACGGATGTGTGTGATGTCCTTAGGTTATTAGTTAGGTTTAAGTAGTTCTAAGTTCTAGGGGACTGAGACCTAAGAAGTTACGTCCCATAGTGCTCAGAGCCATTTGAACCATTTTTAGGAACGACCTGCGCAATTTCCAATCGCTGGGTACCCTCCGTTGCTCCAGAGCTCTACAACAAACTGCAGTTAGAAGGAAAGCAAATTCTTTCAAATGATCGTTGTAAAATCTTAGAGCTGTTTCAACTGCTACTGATGCCTTTATACTACTAAGCGATTGTAATTGCTCTTCTTTTCCGCCATCTATTATCTCAGCATCTGCCGTTCCGAAGCTCGTCCGATGATGGAAAGGAGGTGAAACAATTTCGGAAAACTTTGAATTCAGTGTGTCATCCTCCTCTATGTTATCTGCCAGTAGAGTCACTGAGCGCTTATGTAAGACCAACCGTTCTTAGTGTGTGGGGTCGGTGTTGGTTCCACTTTACGCCTGCACGCTTTGTTCCACTTGCGCACAGTTTTACCTATCTGTGCACCAACAGCCAGTCGTCAAGCAAACGGTATAAGCAGCCCTCGCTGCACCTTTTAACGGGACGGGCAGAGCACTTAGCAAAGTACCACTAGCGCGCACATTAGCCGCTAGGTGAGGTGCTGGCCTGCATTCCAGCTGCCAGCCAGAGACTAAGGGAAGTTTACGGGCCCCGTCGAGTGCTCCGCCATTCATCAGCTCGCGCCGTCTAAGCTGTGGCCAGCAAGGTAAACAAACACGACGCACATAAACCACCGGATACCCATCATAAACTCTGACGTCACGTCTCTCAACAACATTCTCGACGTCTCCGTACCTGCAACGACGTTAGGAACAAGCCCAACTTAACTGCCAGTGAATCGACAAGGCTTCCGAGCTTCTAGTGTTTTCGTGCATAACAATACATACTGCACCGTTATTGTACGCTAGTGCGTAAGGTGTGAAGTAATGGGTAACATTACGAAAACATATCGGAATTGTATATAACGTGTTTTATAAAACCTAAAATTCGGTGTCTCGAGAGTTATTCACCCAGTACTTGAAGCGACACTACTGTTATTGCGTTCATATTGTAAGCAGGCTGTTTATATTTTCTTATTGGCAACGTTACGTAGCGCTCTGTATGAAAATCACTGACTGTGCTGTGTGCAGTCTGTGGCTAGTTTGCATTGTTGTCTGCCATTGTAGTGTTGGGCAGCGGCAGCTGGATGTGAACAGCGCGTAGCGTTGCGCAGTTGAAGGTGAGCCGCCAGCAGTGGTGGATGTGGGGAGAGAGATGGCGGAGTTTTGTAATTTGTCATGAACTGCTATATATATTATGACTATTAAGGTAAATACATTGTTTGTTCTCTATTAATATCTTTCATTTGCTAACTATCCCTATCAGTAGTTAGTGCCTTCCGTAGTTTGAATCTTTTATTTAGCTGACAGTAGTGGCGCTCGCTGTATTGCAGTAGTTCGAGTAATGAAGATTTTTGTGAGGTAAGTGATTTCTGAAAGGTATAGTTAAATGTTACTCAGGGCCAGTCTTTTGCAGGGATCTTTGATAGTCAGATTGCGTTGCGCTAAAAATATTGTGTGTCAGTTTAAGCACAGTCGTGTATAAATTGTTCAAAGGGGACGTTTCAATATCGGACACTGTCTTCCTACCTCTCCCTGCGTTAGTCCATCCTGTGCAAGCCCCTTCATCTCTTCCTAACTGCCGCAGTCTGCATCCGTTTGAACCTGCGAACTACACCTAAGCCTTACTCTCCCTCTACAGCTTTCGTTCGACACACTTCCCTCCATTATCAAACTGACGGTACCTCGATGCCCCAGCATGTGTGGTATCAGTCCATCACTTTATTGAGTCTAGTTGTGCCATAAATTTCTTTACTCTCCAGTTTGGTTCAGTACCTCCTCATTAGTTCCGCTATCTGCCCATCCAATCTTCAGCATTCTTCTGCAGCGCCATATTCTGAAATATTTTATTCTCTTATTGTCTTAACTGCCCATCCTCCACGTTTTACTTCCATAGAAGCCTACACCTCTACATCTACATGGATACTCTGCAAATCACATTCAAGTGCTTGGCAGAGGGTTCATCGAACCACCTTCACAATTCTCTACTATTCCAATCTCGTATAGCGAGCGGAAAGAATGAACACATATGTTTCCGTTCGAACTCTGATTTCACTTATTTTATCGTGGTGATCGTTCCTCCCTATGTAGCTCGGTATCGAAAAATATTTTCGCATTCGGAGGAGAAAGTTGGTGATTGGAATTTCGTGAGAAGATTCCGTCGCACCGAAAAACGCCTTTCTTTTCATGGTTTCCAGCCCAAATCCTGTATCATTTATGTGACACTCTCTCCCATATTGCCGGCCGCGGTGGTCTCGCGGTTAAGGCGCTCAGTCCGGAACCGCGCGACTGCTACGGTCGCAGGTTCGAATCCTGCCTGGGGCATGGATGTGTGTGATGTCCTTAAGTTAGTTAGGTTTAAGTAGTTCTAAGTTCTAGGGGACTGATGACCACAGATGTTAAGTCCCATAGTGCTCAGAGTCATTTGAACCATTTTTTCTCTCCCATATTTCGCGATAATACAAAACGTGCTGCCTTTTTCCGAACTTTTTCGATGTACTCCGTCAGTCCTATCTGGTAAGAAACCTCAAACAAATACCTCCAGAAAACAGTTCCTAACACTTCAGTTTACATTAGACGTTAACCAGTTCCTTTTTTCAGAAACGCTTTTCTTGCTATTGTCAGTCTGTACGTTATATACAGTCTACTTGGGCCCCCATCAGTTATCTTACTGCCCAAATAGCAAACGTCATCAACTACTTCTAGTTTCAGATTCCTAATCAAATACCCTCAGGGTCACCGATTCTATTCGACTACATTCCATTACATTTGCTTTACCTTTGTTGACATTCATCTCGTAACCTCTTTTTAAAAACTTCTATTCATGTTCGTCGACTCCACCACTATTCCACTGATTGCACCATTGCTGATGAACCACTGGAAGGAGAACCTTAACGTATCTAGGGGCATGCGTACAGAGAAATCTGTCATGGAACAACGGGATAAAACTAGGTATACGACTGGCCCATTCCACAGTAGGTTCATTCGATGATCTGTAAAGACATACGTGATGTCCATAAAGCCGTGTGATCATCTCAAAAAACTATGACGTGGAAACTCTTAGACTGTGAATCGTCTTTTGCTATAAAATGTTTAGCAGGTCAAAGATTTTTTTCCTTTGTCCTTTATTGCAGATTTGTCTTGGAGCTGCAGTTGTAAGACTATCGTAGGATACTGTACATTGCCGTAAGTAACTGTAAAAGGAAATGAGCCTATGGCATCGTTGGCCAGTAGGCCCCTGTTCTGGAAAGGTTGCCCGCCAGGTGCAAGTCTTATTTCGGTCGAGGCCACATTGGGCGACTTGCGCGCCGGTGATGAGGATGAAATGATGATGAGGACAACACAACATCCAGTCCCCGAGCGGAGAAAATCTCCGCCCCGGCCGGGAATCGAACCCGGGCCCGCTTGCAGACTACAGTAGTCTTCCCAGTAGCCTTTGCCAGTTAACATCGTACTGCATTACCCGGACATTAAGCGTGTTACATACCTAGTGGGCGTTGCTTGATTTGAATCGCTCTGTTCGTGTATGTGATCAGTGTCTTACTAGATTCCCCTAGAAATCCGAAGCTGTGAACCGTCCAGAAACTGAGTGAGGATGTATAAAGGCTCGCATAACCTACAGAACATTTTTGTTCTACATAGCCTCCTATTGGTTACTTAAAAATAAATAGTATTTACATCAAAATTGAGGCTCTCAATATTTAATTCAGGTAACAGGTTTGTTTATAAATAACTCATCTGCTACTAGTCACGATTTTCTTTATTTTATTTTTCGCACCCGACGCGTTTCGGGAAAAGATTCCCATTTTCAAGTGCGTTTTTTAAATGTTTGTTATGTCATTCCTGTGTGATGTTGTCGATGTGTGCGATTCCGCTTCATTTTGTTGACTCTACTGCAATATATGAGAAAACATGCCATTTTTAGTTGGTTGTCGATATATTTGTGACGCTAGTGGCGAAATTTATAAGAATTTGTACTTACAGTTTCCTTATGGTCCATTTGTGCAGAGTCTCACACACACTAAATATCACACTCAACTTGCTGTACACTTTTAAACATCGGAAACATTAATCATAAACGAAACAGAGACACAGATGTTCTCACAAGTAGTTAACAGAGATGAAATTACAGGTCTTCCACAAAGTATGATACGCTTTTAGGTTATTTACCTTAACAATTTGGATCATAATTTACTTATGTCGATTTTACAATTGTGCTTGTTTCTACGTGTTGCTGTTTTTATTTAAGTATACTATCGAATCATCTGATGAAATTCACTGATTCACTTTCAAGTTTTTCGTTTAATATTTTATCTTCATATTTTCTGTAATGTGAATATATCTACAGTCATTCTATATTCACATTCTAGAAAACATGAAGATAAAATATTAAACGAAAAACTTGAAAGTGAATCAGTGAATTTCATCAGATGATTCGATAGCATACTTAAATAAAAACAGCAACACATTGAAATAAGCACAATTATAAAATCGACATAAGTAAATTATGATCCAAATTGTTAAGGTAAATATCCTAAAAGCATATCATACTTTGTGGAAGACCTGTAATGTCATCTCTGTTAACTACTTGTGAGAACATCTGTGTGTCTGTTTCGTTTACGATTAATGTTTCCTATGTTTAAAAGTGTACAGCAAGTTGAGTGTGACGTTTAGTGTGTGTGTGTGTGTGTGTGTGTGTGTGTGTGTGTGTGTGTGTGTGTGTGTGTGTGTGTGACCCTGCACAAATGGACCATAAGGAAACTGTAAGTACAAATTCTTATAAATTTCGCCACTAGCGTCACAAATATATCGACAACCAACTAAAAATGGCATGTTTTCTGATATGTTGCAGTAGAGTCAACAAAATGAAGCGGAATCGCACACATCGACAACATCACACAGGAATGACATAACAAACATTAAAAAAACGCACTTGAAAGTGGGAATCCTTTCCCGAAACGCGTCGGGTGCGAAAAATAAAATAAAGAAAATCGTGACTAGTAGCAGATGAGTTATTTATAAACAAACCTTTTGTTTTCAGAACCATTTACAATGGCTCAAATCAGATTTAATTCAGGTTTTACTCTCGAATTGTTGATTTGTTACATGAAGTAGGGATGTCGTGATAAAAATGAAAAAAAATACGATTTATCATATAGCGCTATAAAAAGTAATTTCCTCCAAAAACCGGAAAAAAACCTGTAGAACAACAATGTCAAACATCGCCTCAGTACCTCGTCGAACTATATAAAATTTGTTTCTCATATTCATAACTACTTTCGCACTTATCAATAAAAACAGGAAACTCTTACACTTGATCATGATTAAGAACGTTCTACTGAGTACGAAGCAACGACAATGATGGTATTAGAAACAGTAATTGCATCAAAAGTAACTGTTTCGGTTACATAAAAGTGGAGAAGTTTTGCGACCAACGAATTTTTATTAGTATTAAAATGAAATTTCCGTTTTTTAAGGGTGTGAAATAGACAAAGGACAGACAGTGAATTACATATGGTTCTAATTGTGTGCGAAACAACAAACAAAAAACAGAGGTTGTCGGCTCCCAGTTTCTCTCACACACATTCATTTATGTTTCTGTCCCTACCAATGATACCAATCTACTATGTACTACGTCATTTTACGTATTGTATCAAAATGACCGAACGTTATTTTTGGCACAGTGCAACTGTACTTGGAGTGTATCAAAATGGCGGCAGACCAGGAGAAGGCGCAAATACACTCCTGGAAATTGAAATAAGAACACCGTGAATTCATTGTCCCAGGAAGGGGAAACTTTATTGACACATTCCTGGGTCAGATACATCACATGATCACACTGACAGAACCACAGGCACATAGACACAGGCAACAGAGCATGCACAATGTCGGCACTAGTACAGTGTATATCCACCTTTCGCAGCAATGCAGGCTGCTATTCTCCCATGGAGACGATCGTAGAGATGCTGGATGTAGTCCTGTGGAACGGCTTGCCATGCCATTTCCACCTGGCGCCTCAGTTGGACCAGCGTTCGTGCTGGACGTGCAGACCGCGTGAGACGACGCTTCATCCAGTCCCAAACATGCTCAATGGGGGACAGATCCGGAGATCTTGCTGGCCAGGGTAGTTGACTTACACCTTCTAGAGGCACGGGATACATGCGGACGTGCATTGTCCTGTTGGAACAGCAAGTTCCCTTGCCGGTCTAGGAATGGTAGAACGATGGGTTAGATGACGGTTTGGATGTACCGTGCACTATTCAGTGTCCCCTCGACGATCACCAGTGGTGTACGGCCAGTGTAGGAGATCGCTCCCCACACCATGATGCCGGGTGTTGGCCCTGTGTGCCTCGGTCGTATGCAGTCCTGATTGTGGCGCTCACCTGCACGGCGCCAAACACGCATACGACCATCATTGGCACCAAGGTAGAAGCGACTCTCATCGCTGAAGACGACACGTCTCCATTCGTCCCTCCATTCACGCCTGTCGCGACACCACCGGAGGCGGGCTGCACGATGTTGGGGCGTGAGCGGAAGACGGCCTAACGGTGTGCGGGACCGTAGCCCAGCTTCATGGAGACGGTTGCGAATGGTCCTCGCCGATACCCCAGGAGCAACAGTGTCCCTAATTTGCTGGGAAGTGGCGGTGCGGTCCCCTACGGCACTGCGTAGGATCCTACGGTCTTGGCGTGCATCCGTGCGTCGCTGCGGTCCGGTCCCAGGTCGACGGGCACGTGCACCTTCCGCCGACCACTGGCGACAACATCGATGTACTGTGGAGACCTCACGCCCCACGTGTTGAGCAATTCGGCGGTACGTCCACCCGGCCTCCCGCATGCCCACTATACGCCCTCGCTCAAAGTCCGTCAACTGCACATACGGTTCACGTCCACGCTGTCGCGGCATGCTACCAGTGTTAAAGACTGCGATGGAGCTCCGTATGCCACGGCAAACTGGCTGACACTGACGGCGGCGGTGCACAAATGCTGCGCAGCTAGCGCCATTCGACGGCCAACACCGCGGTTCCTGGTGGTCCGCTGTGCCGTGCGTGTGATCATTGCTTGTACAGCCCTCTCGCAGTGTCCGGAGCAAGTATGGTGGGTCTGACACACCGGTGTCAATGTGTTCTTTTTTCCATTTCCAGGAGTGTATGTCGTCTGGTATGCAGACTCCAAAGCCTTTGACAACGGTTGTGCGTAACTGCGGGCGCCTTAAAGAGGCAGACAGTGGGTACGGAGTGCCACTTAACGACACTGTTACCTTTCGTGCACGAATCAGTGAGGGATTCATAACTGCCGATGCTGCACCGCTGATCAATACAAGGGAAAAATTCGAATATCACCCCGATGTTCTACGAGCCAAGAGCGTGATATAAGTGAAAATTCTGGTGTAACAGCAAACATTTTGGGAGCTGATAAACGTTTCACACGAAACCACGATGCTCTCTACCTCTAACAGTATCGAAGGTACGATTTCTTGAAATGATAGCAGGATATTATGGACACCCTACACGGTGACAATTACTGAAGCATATGGAAAAAAAACGTAAGTTACAAACTACGGCTTGCACACACTTTATTCAACATATAAACGTCACTCCAGATATTCGGATTTAGGTTATGACATGGTATGCCATCATTGGCAGTGGTGTGGTGCTGAAGAACAGCGGAATTTTGTATGAACCACTGACGTGTCGGAACATCGATGCTGTCGATGACTTCCTGGATGGCTGTTTTCAGCTCAGCAATGGGTTTGGGGGTTAGTGCTGTACACCTTGTCTTTAATACAACCTGACAAAAAGGAGTCGCATGTGTTCAGATCCGGAGAATATGGCGGCCAATCGGGGTCCAAGCCAGTGGCATCTGGGCACCCAAGAACCAGAATGCAGCCCCCAAAGTGCTACTTCAGGTGATAAAACACTCTCCTGCTTCGATGGGGTCGAGCTCCGTCTTCCATGAATCACATGTTGTCGAAATAAGGGTCACTTTGGATAATGGGGATGAAATCGTGTTCCAAAGCCTTCACGCACCGTTCAGTAGTCGCTGAGCCATCAAGGAATATCACACCGATTATTCCGTGGGTGGACATTGCAAACCACACAGTCACCAGTTGAGGGTGAAGAGACTTCTCGACCGTGAAATGCGGATTCTCAGTGCCCTCAGATTTTGGTTGTTGACGAACCCATCCGAATGAAAGCGGGCTTCGTCGCTAAACGAAACCATAGGAATTCGCTTCAGGCCCCGCGGCCAACGGAACAGTTTGAACTTCCTAACGCAAACCGTTCAGAAATTATGACGATTTTATTTCACACATTTGAATAATTGTCACCCTGTATATAACACATCCGAGAAGGTTGAAGGTTAGAAAACTGCCGACCAAGATGTAATGCTAGTTTCCAAGAATCCTGCTTCTGGTGAGATACGATTCTAGCCGAATTTACAATGGGAAATTGAAATTTGGAAACAGAGAAGTTCGTTGTCAGAATAGTTTTTAGCACTTTTCAGACAAATGGCGGTATCTGCATACGTGATCGACAGGAAACTTGCCGGCAGGTACGCGTGCTCTCACGCTGACGTACAGAGGAACACCAAGCCTCGGTTATATCGGGAGGCCCCACAAAGCTGGTACACTCATGTTCTTTGAGAGTTGCTTTCCATTAGAACGCTCTAAACGGGTACTAGCAGTAATAGGCAACGCGGGTGGCTGACTAGTGGGATATCTTGTAGAACAAAACGGAAACTATATAAAAATGTAAGAAGTACTCACAATCAAGCTACAGTAGCCCATTACAAACAGTAATGTAAGGTGCTTAAAAATGTTGTTACGAAGGCAAAGAGTATGTGGTACGCAAATAGAATAGCTAATTGATAGGATAAAATTAAAACCATATGGTCAGTTGTTAAGGAAGTGTCAGGTCAGCACCACAAGGTCGCAGTAAAAATATTTCTTTTACTGATAAATCAGATATATGTACAATATTTAACAATCATTTTCTGAGCATTGCTGGTGGATTAAATAAAAATTTAGTTTCTACAGGAAATCATATAACATTCTTGGCAAATGCCTTTTCGAGATTGATGTCTGAAATACTCCTCTGTGATACATAAAAGGGAGACTCAATAATTAAATCACTGAAGACTAAGGACTCTCATGGTTATGATGGAGTGTCTGGCAGAATATTAAAGTACTGTGCTGCACGTGTTAGCCCTGTATTTAGCCATATTTGTAATTATTCCTTTAGGAATGGTCAGTTTCCTGAGCGATTAAGGTAAAAAGTGGTAAAGCCGCTTTATAAAAAGGGAGAAAGGGATATTGTAGATAATTTTAGACCTATTTCTATGCAATTAGTGTTTGCAAAAGTTATTCAAAAGGCTGCGTATGTGAGGATAATTGATCATTTTATATCACACGATTTGCAATCAAATGTACAGTTCTTCTTTAGAAGTTGTTTAACAATTGAAAATGCTATATTCTCTTTTCTCTGTGGGATACTAGATGAGCTAAACTAAAGGTTTCGAACGCTTGGCATATTTCTTGATTTAACTAAGGCATTTGATTGTGTTGATCACAAAATATTGCTCCAGAAGTTGGACCATTACGGAATACGGGGAGCAGCTCACAATTAGTTCACATCTTACTTTAGCAAGAGACGGCAAAAGGTCATTATTCACAAAGTTGAGAATTGCTGTGATGTGGGGTCTGAGTGGGGTACTGTCAAGTAGGGGGTGCCCCAGGGATCAGTGTTGGGGCCACTCCTGTTCCTTGGTTATACACATGATATGCCCTCTAGTATTACGGGTAACTCTAAAGTATTTCTGTTTGCTAATGACACTAGCTTGGTAGTAAAGGATGTTGTGTGCAACATTGGCTCGGTTTCAAATAGTGCAGTACATGACCTAAGTTCATGGCTTGTAGAAAATGAAGTAACACTAAATCACAGTAAGACTCATTTTTTACAGTTTCTAACACCCAATTCAGCAAAACCTGACGTTTTAATTTCACAGAACGGGCATATGGCTAGTGAAACTGAACAGTTCAAATTTCATGCACTGACAAGTTCCATGACCTTGGATTTGCTCCTCAATTTGGTCCTACGGAACGTGACGTCTAAATAAATAAATAAACAAACTGCACGATCTGACTGTCCGCCCTCACGGAGACCCGGGGTGAGGCTGCCAGGCGCTGATAACGCTGTCTCAGACAAGTACGTGGCGTAGCCGCGCCCGGCACAGTGGTCACCCGACATATGACGCTCTTCACACTCCTTATATACCTCACCAGGCCTGGTGACGTCACTAAATGCGAACAACAGCAGTGCACTCTGGTGGCATTTCTACCTGTCACAGATCACTGCGCCGGCCGGAGTGGCCGTGCGGTTCTAGGCGCTGCAGTCTGGAACCGAGCGACCGCTAAGGTCGCAGGTTCGAATCCTGCCTCGGGCATGGATGTGTGTGACGTCCTTAGGTTAGTTAGGTTTAACTAGTTCTAAGTTCTAGGGGACTGATGACCTCAGAAGTTAAGTCGCATAGTGCTCAGAGCCATTTGAACCATTTTTGAACAGATCACTGCAACTCTTTAAACATTTTCATATCCGACAATGCTGTATACGTGTACGAACTTACATTGACATCCGAGAGCGTCTTTTGGGTATTCCACTTTGTGGCGTGTTCTGCACCCATCCGAGTTTCGTCACACTTAACACGCAGCTTTTGGCTTGCTTCAGTTACTGTGTGTACACTGACGAAAAAATGTCACAACACGAAAAAAATAATTACAATGAAATGACTATTCTTAGCTGCATAGAAGCGTTGATATAAGTCAACGGGGACGGAAATCGGCGGTAAAGACGCGACTAATGAGTAGGATGGTCAGGGGCACATGAATATAGTGCGGGACAATAAGTTCCGAATGTGGGTCTCACTGGACGGGTGCCAGAGGTAAGTCCCTGTAGTCGCACTATCCTCTGTGTCCTCGGTGGCTCAGATGGATAGAGCGTCTTCCATGTTAGCAGGAGATCCCGGGTTCGAGTCCCGGTTGGGGCACACATTTTCAACTATCCCCGTTTACTTATATCAACGCCTGTATGCAGCTTCGTGTATCCATTTCATAGTAATTTCATTCTAACGAGTAGCATGGTCACCGATAGCATCTGTTCTTTCGGACATGTCCGTAAGAACAGATACCATCTTCATATATATAAAAAAATAATTAATATAGAATAATGAAATTTCGCGAATACATTTGTCTAGGTGTCATATTTAAGTGATTAACACTGAAAGATCACACAGGTTAATGTAAGTGCGACATAAGTCGTCGCAGATGTGAAACGCTGGTACATTAATAGCCAAAGTAACAGCAAGAGTCTTGACTATTGTGTTCGAGTATAATGACTTTTCTGGAGACTAGAAATCTACTCTGTAGGAATCAGCATGGGTTTCGAAAAAGAGGGTCATGTGAAACCCAGCTCGCGCTATTCGTCCACGAGACTCAGAGGGCCATAGACACGGGTTCCCAGGTAGATGCCGTGTTTCTTGACTTCCGCAAGGCGTTCGATACAGTTCCCCACAGTTGTTTAATGAACAAAGTAAGAGCATATGGACTATCAGACCAATTGTGTGATTGGATTGAGGAGTTCCTAGATAACAGGACGCAGCATGTCATTCTCAATGGAGAGAAGTCTTCCGAAGTAAGAGTGATTTCAGGTGTGCTGCAGGGGAGTGCCGTAGGACCGTTACTGTTCACAATATACATAAATGACCTTGTGGATGAGATCAGAAGTTCACTGAGGCTTTTTGCAGATGATGCCGTGGTATATCGAGAGGTTGTAACAACGGAAAATTGTACTGAAATGCAGGAGGATCTGCAGCGAATTGACGCATGGTGCAGGGAATGGCAATTGAATCTCAATGTAGACAAGTGTAATGTGCTGCGAATACACAGAAAGATAGATCCTTTATCATTTAGCTACAAAATAGCAGGTCAGCAACTGGAAGCAGATAATACCATAAATTATCTGGGAGTACGCATTAGAAGTGATTTAAAATGGAATGATCATATAATGTTGATCGTCGGTAAAGCAGATGCCAGACTGAGATTCATTGGAAGAATCCTAAGGAAATGCAATCCGAAAACAAAAGAAGTAGGTTACAGTACGCTTGTTCGCCCACTGCTTGAATACTGCTCAGCAGTGTGGGATCCGTACGAGATAGGGTTGATACAAGACATAGAGAAGATCCAACGGAGAGCAGCGCGCTTCGTTACAGGATCATTTAGTAATCGCGAAAGCGTTACGGAGATGATAGATAAACTCCAGTGGAAGACTCTGCAGGAGAGACGCTCAGTAGCTCGGTACGGGCTTTTGTCAAAGTTTCGAGAACATACCTTCACCGAAGAGTCAAGCAGGATATTGCTCCCTCCTACGTATATCTCGCGAAGAGACCATGAGGATAAAATCAGAGAGATTAGAGCCCACACAGAGGTATACTGACAATCCTTCTTTCCACGAACAATACGAGACTGGAATAGAAGGGAGAACCGATAGATGTACTGAAGGTACCCTCCGCCACACACCGTCAGGTGGCTTGCAGAGTATGGATGTAGATGTAGAATACAAGCATGCAGACGTGGATGCATTGTGTCGTACAAACGCCAGATGTCAGTTTGTGGGATGGAGTTCCGTGCCTGTTACACTCGGTCTGTCGATACCGCGACGGTTAAAGCTGTTTGTGGACGAGGCTGGAGCTCTCGACCGATGATGTCCCCTACGTGCTCAACTGCAGACTGATCGGGAGATCGAGCATGTCAATGCAACATGCCGACACTCAGTAGAGCATGCTGGGTTACAACAGCGGTGAGTGAGCGAGCGTTCTCCTGTTGGAGAACACCCGTGCAATGATGATGAATGGCAGCGCAAGAGATCGAATCACCAGACAGGCGTACAAATCTGCAGTCCAGGTGTGTGGAATAACCACCAGAGTTCTCGTGTCGTACGGAATTGCACTCCAGACCATAACTCCAGGTGTAGCTCCAGGCAGGGTGGTCCAGGCCTTCAGCTGGCATTCTAACCAACGCACGACCATCCCTGGCACCGAGGCAGGACCAGCTTTCATCAGAAAACAGAAGAAACCTCCCCTCCACCCTGCCCTACAATGAGCTCTCGCTTGACAGTACTGAAGTCGCAAATGGCGAAGTTTTGAGGTCTACATCTACATCTACATTTATACTCCGCAAGCCACCCAACGGTGTGTGGCGGAGGGCACTTTACGTGCCACTGTCATTACCTCCCTTTCCTGTTCCAGTCGCGCATGGTTCGCGGGAAGATCGACTGCCAGAAAGCCTAAATGCGCGCTCGAATCTCTCTAAGTTTACATTCGTGATCTCCTCGGGAGGTATAAGTAGGGGGAAGCAATATATTCGATACCTCATCCAGAAACGCACCCTCTCGAAACCTGGCGAGCAAGCTACACCGCGATGCAGAGCGCCTCTCTTGCAGAGTCTGCCACTTGAGTTTGCTAAACATCTCCGTAACGCTATCACGCTTACCCAATAGCCCTGTGACGAAACGCGCCGCTCTTCTTTGGATCTTCTCTATCTCCTCTGTCAACCCGACCTGGTACGGATCCCACACTGATGACCAATACTCCAGTATAGGTCGAACGAGTGTTTTGTAAGCCACCTCCTTTGTTGATGGACTACATTTTCTAAGGACTCTCCCAAGGAATCTCAACCTGGCACCCGCCTTACCAACAATTAATTTTATATGATCATTCCACTACAAATCGTTCCGTACGCATACTCCCAGATATTTAGCAGAAGTAACTGCTACCAGTGTTTGTTCCGCTATCATATAATCATACAATAAAGGATCCTTCTTTATATGTACTCGCAATACATTACATTTGTCTATGTTAAGGGTCAGTTGCCACTCCCTCCACCAAGTGCCTATCCGCTGCAGATCTTCCTGCATTTCGCTACAATTTTCTAATGCTGCAACTTCTCTGTATACTACAGCATCATCCGCGAAAAGCCGCATGGAACTTCCGACACTATCTACTAGGTCAGTGGTATGCACGATACAGGGCGTCCTTAAAGCAACCGATTTGTATGAGTTCTTCATGTCAGTGTGGCGCCAACTGCTGCTCAAATTGCTGCTGCAGACGCAGTACGGTCAGCCAGAGCTATACGCCGACCACCATGCTTTCCGTCTCGGTAGTGCCTCTTCCTGCGGCCGTACATTCTAGTGACCACTGCCGCCAGTAATCGTGTACACTGACCACTTCCCTGCCAAGTATTTCTGCAGTATCGCAGAAGGAACATCCAGCTTCCCGTAGCCCTATTACACGACCTCGTTCAAACTCAGAAAGGTGTTGAAAGTGGCGTCTTTGCCACCTTAAAGTCGTTCTTGACAGGGTGTATTTACGGCAAACCTGATTTGCATTCTCATACTGACGCTACTAGAGCCTCTCTTGTGCGAGTGGCGTGAGGTCTGAATAGACATAATCTTTCAGATGTAGAAACGCGCCTACCGACTTCCATTCGTGTCGCACAACTGCTCCTCGGTTTACGGACTGGGCAGCACATTTGGCAAAGTGGATGGCGGGTGGCGACCCCGGCAGGCACTCCCAGCGGCGCGCCGACCCCGCTTCTCCCTTGCCTCTGCTCTCCGCCGTAATGTCAGGGGAGGCGCCGCGGGTTTACGACGTGGGCGGGTCGGGGGCGGTCCAGGGCGACGCCGCCCCACAGCGGAAACGGCTTCTCAGCGCAGACGTGAACGGGACAACAGTGGCGGAAATAAGCCGCGGACCCGTTACACCCCCATGTCTCTCTCACTGTGTGTGTGTGTGTGTTGTATGGGCGCACACGTGGGAGCCTGTTTTGCTGACAAAGCTGTGTAATATTTCTGCAAAGTCAACAACGTCTGAGCCAAGTCAGTACTAACGAAACTGTAAAATTTCCCGCCGACGTTGTTGAGTAAACTCTTCACGGAGTTCTGACCACATTGAGCTTCTGGATTTCCAGCTTTCGACGACTTCCTCAATCGTAATCGCTAGCAGACTCGATTTCAGTAGGTCATCAGGTACCTGAGCTCGCCTAATTATGTCATGGAGACCTCACGAAATCACAGAACTTTGATATGCCACCACAGATTCAGTCGATGTCTACAACTGAACAATATTGGTAGGACACTGATTTCGTTAGATGATGCAAGACTCAACAGGAAATAACGTCAGTATGTGAAGCATTTACTCTAGTCAAGGCTGCTGACGAAGCTGTGTGAATGCTGACAAGACAGTGGCAAAGGGCTACACACTGGCTGGTTGTTTGATTATTTTAATGGCAAGTCAAATACTGAGCTGCAACTAGCAGAACAAGAGATGTGTATTTTGGCTTAGAAAATGTCTGAATGGCTTGTCTACAAGAAAGTGGTAGTACTTGAAAAGGAGTTGAAAAGTGTAAATAGACGAGAATCTACTGGACTGTCTGTGGTGTCACCGCCAGATACCACACTTGCTGGGTGGTAGCTTTAAATCGGCCGCGGTCCATTAGTACATGTCGGACCCGCGTGTCGCCACTGTCAGTAATTGCAGACCGAGCGCCACCACACGGCAGGTCTAGAGAGAGGTACTAGGACTCGCCCCAGTTGTACGGACGACTTTGCTAGCGACTACACTGACGAAGCCTTTCTCTCATTTGCCGAGAGACAGTTAGAATAGCCTTCAGCTAAGTCCATGGCTACGACCTAGCAAGGCGCCATTAACCATATCTAGAGAGAGTCTCACTTGTATCATCAAGAATGCTGTATACAAATGATGGATTAAAGTTAAGTATTCCAGCAGCTACGTACTTTTCTTTATAGCATTCATTACGTATCCTGTTTCAGACTTAACGCAAGCCGGCGTGAGTTGACGCGTGCCCTTTCGGCTTCCTCGCCTTGTGTCTAGACTGTCTTGTCTAGACACAACACTGTCATTGGAAGATCTAAGTGTGTTTGTGTGTGTGTGTACGTGTTTGTTGGACCTTTCCAACAAAGGGTCTTGCTTTTCAAGAGGGAGGGCCTTGATGGGGTTCTACCACCGTTGCTGTCTTGGCGTCGCCTTCTCCTCTCAAAATCCAAGATTCGACCGACGTGCATATTTGGATGGATGTCGGCATCGCTAACCTACTTTTAAGTAATAAATGATGTTACAAACAGCTGATTTGAACCACATGTAAAATAATGACGAAGTGGCACTGCACAGTGCTAGATTGGAAAAAAAAAAATTAGCGACTGGAAAGAAATCGCAAATCAAGTCATAGAGGGTCTAATTTTTAGTTCTGGCCTATTCCTTATATTTGTGAATGACCTTCTACTTAACGTAGATCAAGCAGTATTGCTATTTTTCCAAGATGAAATAAGCCTTATAATTAATCATTAGAGAGATCAATCAACACGAAAAATTGTTAATAATGTTTAGCCATGGATTATTAGAAGGTTGTCTGCAAGTACTCTCTCCCTTATTTTCGAAATATGCAATACAAGTATGCTAGATTCTGTGCTACATAGCTAGTAACACCATAAATTAATGTACCACGTGTACAAAAGCCCGTCAACAGAGTAGTAAGCTAAAAAATTAGTGTGTGTAATTTGACAATTTCAGCTGGAAGAAAGATATTAATCCTCCCAACACCTCACTCCAATAAATTTTGGTCTTTGCATAATTGTTAGTCTGGGTGACAATCAGCTTAACGTATCAATAACATATTTTGCATACTTCTACTGGTTCAAATGGCTCTGAGCACTATGGGACTCAACATCTTAGGTCATAAGTCCCCTAGAACTTAGAACTACTTAAACCTAACTAACCTAAGGACAACACACACACCCATGCCCGAGGCAGGATTCGAACCTGCGACCGTAGCAGTCCCGCGGTTCCGGACTGCAGCGCCAGAACCGCTAGACCACCGCGGGCGGCATACATACTTCTACTCATTAAAGTGTTATAATATAGTTTTTGTGCTACCTCATCAGATAAAAACAGAGCACATTGCGAAAAAGCAAGCAGTAGTAACAGAATTAGGTTTGCACCAACAGTTATCTTGCTGCCGCCTCTTTATGGAATTACGCATTCCGTACCTAACATCGTACTGTGTACGCGTACCTAATACTGCAATTAGTCGTAAATAACTAATCGCAATTCGAGAAGAGTTGTAATGTCCACAGTCACAGCACTAGAAAGAAAAATTATCTTCGTTGCTCGCTACTAAAGCTGTCACTGGCTCAGAAGCGAGTTAAACGAGCATACCCAAAAATATACACTATTGGCCATTAAAATCGCTGCACCACGAAGATGACGTGCTACAGACGCGAAATTTAACCCACAGGAAGAAGATGCTGAGATATGCAAATGATTGGCTTTTCAGAACATTCACACAAGGTTGGCGCCGGTGGCGACACCGACAACGTGCTGACATGAGGAAAGTTTCCAACCGGTTTCTCATACACAAACAGCAGTTGACCGGTGTTGCCTGGTGAAACGTTGTTGTGATGCCTCGTGTAAGGAGGAGAAATGCGTACCATCACGTTTCCGTCTTTGATAAAGGTCGCATTGTAGCCTATCGCGATTGCGGTTTATCGAATCACGACATTGCTGCTCGCGTTGGTCGAGATCCAATGACTGTTAGCAGAATATGGAATCGGTGGGTTCAGGAGGGTAATACGGAGCGCCGTGCTGGATCCCAACGGCCTCGTATCACTAGCAGTCCGGATGACACACATCTTATCCGCATGGCTGTAACGGATCGTGCAGCCACGTCTCGATCCCTGAGTCAACAGATTAGGACGTTTGCAAGACAACAACCATCTGCACGAACAGTTCGACGACGTTTGCAGCAGCACGGACTATCAGCTCGGAGACCGTGGCTGCGGTTACCCTTCACGCTGCATCACAGACAGGAGCGCCTGCGATGGTGTACTCAACGGCGAACCTGGGTGCACGAATGGCAAAACGTAATTTTTTCGGATGAATCCAGGTTCTGTTTACAGCATCATGATCTTCGCATCCGTGTTTGGCGACATCACGGTGAACGCACATCGGAAGCGTGTATTCTTCATCGCCATACTGGCGTATCACCCGGCGTGATGGTACGGGGTGCCATTGGTCACACGTCTCGGTGACCTCTCGTTCGCATTGACGGCACTTTGAACAGTGGACGTTACATTCCAGATGCGTTACGACCCGTGGCTCTACCCTTCATTCGATCCCTGCGAAACCCTACATTTCAGCAGGATAATGCACGACCGCATGTTGCAGGTCCTGTACGGGCCTTTCTGGATACAGGAAATGTTCGACTGCTGCCCTGGCCAGCACATTCTCCAGATCTCTCACCAATTGAAAACGTCTGGTCAATGGTGACCGAGCAACTGGCTCGTCACAATACACCAGTCACTACTCTTGATGAACTGTAGTATCGTGTTGAAGCTGCATGGGCAGCCGTACCTGTACACGCCATCCAAGCTCTGTTTGACTCAATGCCCAGGCGTGTCAAGGCCATTATTACGGCCAGAGGTGGTTGTTCTGGGTACTGATTTCTCAGGATCTATGCACCGAAATTGCTTGAAAATGTAATCAGATGTCAGTTCGAGTATAATATATTTGTCCGATGAATACCCGTTTATGATCTGCATTTCTTCTTGATGTAGCAATTTTAATGGCCAGTAGTGTATCATCACTTGAGCAGTAAAGGTAAGTGTCTGACAGGCAGCTAATGTAATTACACATTTCATTTTAAATCATTTATTCTGGGCAACTCCTTTTATGAAACACCGGCAAACGGCAGTATAGGAGGAAGGCAAGTTTACTTTGTTGTAGGTTTGTGTTTCACCTGTCAAATGAGTCGTGGGGAGGACTAATACGTTCTTTTCATTAAGTTTTAAGCCACTGCGCTGTTTAGTGTTCCCAAAACGGCCGGCATGCTGCACTAAAAACTAACAAATCTTGTGTCCGCAACCTGTAAACAGACCTGTTCCACCCCCACTGCGACTAGGAACGAGGAATACAGGGAGAAACTTGGGGGGGGGGGGGGCGGGAGGGGGAAGAGAGTGAAATTCCTGGCTCAGCAGACGTCGGAGACACCACCTGCCGATCAGCAGGAGAAGCGAGCGGACACTGTCTGTAAAATGTGTTGCGAATAGTGTAAAAGGTCTCTGTTGGATTCCTTTCATGTTAATTTCTTAAAACTGTTGCCTTCTAGTATTACAGGTGATTCAAAAATATTTCTGTTTGCTGATGACACCAGCTTGGTAGTGAAGGATCTTGTGTGTAATATTGAAACATTATCAAATACTGTAGTTCATGAAATAAGTTCGTGGCTTGTGGAAAATAATTTGATGCTAAATCACAGTAAGACTCAGTTTTTACAGTTTCTAACTCACAATTCAACGAGAACTGATATTTTAATCAGACAGAATGGGCATGTTATAAGCGAGACGGAACAGTTCAAGTTCCTAGGCGTACGGATAGATAGTAAGCTGTTGTGGAAAGCCCATGTTCAGGTTAAAATGGCTCTGAGCACTATGGGACTTAACTACTGTGGTCATCAGTCCCCTAGAACTTAGAACTACTTAAACCTAACTAACCTAAGGACATCACACACATCCATGCCCGAGGCAGGATTCGAACCTGCGACCGTAGCAGTCGCGCGGTTCCGGACTGAGCGCCTTAACCGCGAGACCACCGCGGCCGGCCCCATGTTCAGGATCTTGTTCAGAAACTAAATGCCGCTTTATTTACCATTGGAACAGTATCTGAAATGACATTTCAACACGAAAAGTAATCTACTTCGCATATTTTCATACGCTTATGTCATATGGTATTATTTTTTGGGGTAATTCTTCTGATTCAAAAAGGGTATTTTTGGCTCAAAAACGGGCTGTTCGAGCTATGTGTGGTGTAAGTTCTAGAACCTCTTGTCGACCCCTATTCAATAGTCTGGGAATTCTGACATTGCCCTCACAGTATATATTTTCTTTAATGTCGTTTGCTGTTAGCAATAGTAGCTTATTCCCAAGAGTTAGCAGCTTTCACTCAGTTAATACTAGGCAGAAATCAAATCTGCATGTGGAATGCACTTCCTTGACTCTTGTGCAGAAAGGAGTGCAGTATTCTGCTGCATCCATTTTCAATAAGCTGCCACAAGAACTCAAAAATCTTAGCAGTAGCCCAAACGCTTTTAAGTCTAAACTGAAGAGTTTCCTCATGGCTCACTCCTTCTATTCTGTCGAGGAGCTCCTGGAAGAGCTAAAAAATTAAGCAAATTCCAGTGTTACATTGCTGATTTTCTTCATTTAAACTAATGAAGTGTCGCCTGAATATGTTTCTTATATTTCATTTTATCTGTTTCTACAATCGTGTTATAATTTCATGTATTGACTCGTTCCATGACCATGGAGACTTCTCCTTAATGTGGTCCCACGGAACAATAAATAAATAAATAAATAAAATTTACAGCATACATTCCACTTCTAAATTTACTGTCGTGTTTCTGACTATCTGGGAGAAGACTGAGTAGTGGAACGTGTTACTTTTACACATAAACAAGAACGATGTGTCACACAACTACACTTTGAAACACAGTTTATATGTAATTCATGTCACACAGTCTCATATGGAACCTACATCCGCTTTCTTTTTTGTAGTGTATATGATAAGATGCTGCCATCCCCCTTCCCTTCTGTGTGAAAGGATGAATGAGCAAATGTATTTCTAGTTGCATGCTCGACGGTAGCAGACAAGTCTGTCTGCTAGAGAACTGTAGGACCAACGTCGGAACAGGTAGCTACGCAAAGAGGTTTCTATTCTTAGTATGGTCCTGTCCGTCCCTTGTCATGTTGGTATAGGAAGCTGCCTCTCCGGTCACTTCCGTTTTGTATCTGTGAAGCACCCTCGGTAGGGGCCCACGGCAGTCTGTCTGCGGCGAGCGTCTGAAGTGGTAAGATCTCCGGCTAAGCGCGTCTCTGCTAAGTCCGTAGGACAATGGATTTCTTAAGTTCAGCCTAACTGAAAATTTAATCACCTTTATTTCAGGTTTAGATCTAAAATGTCTAATGTTATCTTAAATTGCAACGCAGTGTAATTCGAGTGTGAAGTTCAGAATATCTTCCAGTAGTTGCTTTGTCACTACTTTGTGAGTAAAATGGAACCATGTCTTGATGACCCATAACTCTAACTAAGATCATCAATCTTAAATGCCAATGTGTGTGAGATTGTAACGTCTCGTCTTGACAATATTTTTCAATATAGCAACTTTTCTTTATGTTCAACCCACGTGGGGGTGTACTTTGTGAGGCCAATACGATGTCCTTATACAATTGTTTGACCCATCGGGTTAATAGTAACCACTTCGATGTTTTTCTTTTGTAAATTGCGTTTCGATGTAATTTATTTTTATTACCAAAATTATTGTCGGGTTACACTCTTTGTGTAAATCAAGTTGACGACGTGAAGCATGTGGTGTAATCATCAAAGTAGCCCTCAGCTATTCTTTTCGGGAAGATTTCACAGAGAGTTAGTATGAATTTAGTATACCAGTGTGTGGTAATTTCATGTCGGACAGGATTGCGCTACGAACGTAACTTCTTTGGGTGAAAATTGAATCGGTTGGATGTGGTTAATTTCCTCTTGCATATGTTTCAACGTTCTTCGTGTGTTATTTTATGAATGCAGTGTTGTATGCAGTCTCCCAATCTTGGCTCCAAATTTGATGTGTTCCGTAAGATTACAAACTCACATTTTCGCAATCCTAAATAAGGCACCATTTTAGTTATGAATCAAGTTTAATATGCTGAAATTTTAACGGAACAATGATCAATGTTAAAATAAATGTCCAAATATAAAGTGATTTATTTCTTTTTATTTAAATTGTCTTTTTATGTATATATCACCGGCTGTCGTAATATGACTATTAAAATATTATAATTAATGTTAGTCTGGTTGGGAATTTGGTACGCTAGACTGGATACCTGGTGAAACATTTGCTCAGTAATGCATGGTTAACTCCCCCAGATAGCTCACAGCTTTTAACCCGCTTTTATTGTCTTGAATATCAGAACCGCTTTCAGAACAACTTAATGCATCAACATTACAAATCTTAGTAGTAAAGACATAGTAAATTAAAGCGTTGTGTACGATGCAGCATTTTTTTTTCACGCATCTCTTTGTTTATGAAGTCATATTTCCTGAACTATTGTAGTTATGTGATTTCCACTCCTACATCAATTTTTACCAGACGCCATGTGATATGTACAGGAAGTTCGGTTGAATTCCGTCCAGTTGTTTAGGAGGAGATATGGAACATATACATACAAACGTTTTTATAAAAGGTGTGGAAGTCGTAATCGTATTTAAATAGGTTGTAGATGGATGGAAAGAACCTAATCAATACTTTTTGCAAATATTTTTCACTACAACGTTTAATTCTGTGCTGGTAATGGCAGTTCTGACCCACTGCCGAGTTCGTCGTCTTGCCCAAATGCGACGCAAACTGGTAGTGGGGAGTCGCAAGTGCGAACTTCTTCAGGGATGCGATTTGAAGTACCTTACACCAAAGGACAGTTCCCGAAAATAGTGGTTAGAACCGGGGGACTATTTTTAATTAAATTCCAGTACAACATGTCCCAGGAAAACATATTAATGCTTCGTGGATATGTACGAGGCATATTCGAAAAGTAAAGTGCGATTAGGCGCGAAATGGAAACCAGTGTGAAAATCCGATGGAACTTTGCACAGATGTACTGACTTGGCAGAAAATCCTAAGAAATTTTGGTCGCACAGATGTACTGACTTGGCAGAAAATCCTAAGAAATTTTGGTCTTATGTCGGTAGGTGGATCAAAACAAAATGTCCAGACACTCTGTGACCAAAATGGTTGTGAAACAGAGGATGACAGACTAAAGGCCGAAATACTAAATGTCTTTTTCCAAAGCTGTTACACAGAGGAAGACTGCACTGTAGTTCCTTCTCTAGGTTGTCGCACAGATGACAAAATGGTAGATATCGAAATAGACGACAGAGAGGTAGAGAAACAATGAAAATCGCTCAAAAGAGGAAAGGCCGCTGGACCTGATGGGATACCAGTACGATTTTACACAGAGTAAGCGACGGAACTTGCCCTCCTTCTTGGAGCGCTCTAGAAGAGCGTAGGGTTCCAAAGAAATGGAAAAGGGCACAGGTCATCCCCGTTTTCAAGAAAGGGCGTCGAACAGATGTGCAGAACTATAGACCTATATCTCTAACGTCTATCAGTTGTAGAATTTTTGAACACGTATTATGTTCGAGTATAATGACATTTCTGGAGACTAGAAATCTGCTCTGTAGGAACCAGCATGGCTTTCGAAAAAGACGATCGTGTGAAACCCAGCTCGCGCTATTCGTCCACGAGACTCAAAGGGCCATAGACACGGGTTCCCAGGTAGATGCCGTGTTTCTTAACTTCCGCAAGGCGTTCCATACAATTCCCCACAGTCGTTTAATGAACAAAGTAAGAGCATATGGACTATCAGACCAATTGTGTGATTGGATTGAAGAGTTCCTAGATAACAGGACGCAGCATGTCATTCTCAATGGAGAGAAGTCTTCCGAAGTAAGAGTGATTTCAGGTGTGCTGCAGGGGAGTGCCGTAGGACCGTTACTATTTACAATATACATAAATGACCTTGTGGATGAGATCAGGAGTTCACTGAGGCTTTTTGCAGATGATGCTGTAGTATATCGAGAGGTTGTAACAATGGAAAATTGTACGGAAATGCAGGAGGATCTGCAGCGAATTGACGCATGGTGCAGGGAATGGCAATTGAATCTCAATGTAGACAAGTGTAATGTGCTGCGAATACATAGAAAGACAGATCCCTTATCATTTAGCTACAATATAGCAGGTCACCAACTGGAAGCAGTTAATTCCATAAATTATCTGGGAGTACGCATTAGGAGTGATTTAAAATGGAATGATCATATAATGTTGATCGTTGGTAAAGCAGATGCCAGACTGAGATTCATTGGAAGAATCCTAAGGAAATGCAATCCAAAAACAAAGGAAGTAGGTTACAGTACGCTTGTTCGCCCACTGCTTGAATACTGTTCAGCAGTGTGGGATCCGTACCAGATAGGGTTGATAGAAGAGATAGAGAAGATCCAACGGAGAGCAGGGCGCTTCGTTACAGGATGATTTAGTAATCGCGAAAGCGTTACGGAGATGATAGATAAACTCCAGTGGAAGACTCTGCAGGAGAGACGCTCAGTAGCTCGGTACGGGCTTTTGTTGAAGTTTCGAGAACATACCTTCACCGAGGAGTCAAGCAGTATATTGCTCCCTCCTATGTATATCTCTCGAAGAGACCATGAGGATAAAGCCAGAGAGATTAGAGCCCACACAGAGGCATACCGACAATCCTTCTTTCCACGAACAATACGAGACTGGAATAGAATGGAGAACTGATAGAGGTGCTCAAGGTACCTTCCGCCACACACCGTCTAGTGGCTTGCGGACTATGGATGCAGATGTAGATGTGTTGGGTAGTGTCTTTAGTGTGCCTGTCGATCGCTTCACATCGCTCTTTTCAGTTCACAGTGCAAAATGATGACGTAGAAATGCCTGAAACAACAGTGTCTCCCGCCAAGTATGTGGATCTGGTGACAGATTTCGCCTGAAGCTAATTTCAAACCTGCCCACATTACATAAATGTCATGCGTTTCTTTGTTAGACACAATTTTCAGCGGGATTCTTCAGGGGCGATAAAAATGCTCCTACAGCTTTTTCGATGGGAAATGTTTGATCACTCACAATACAGCCCTCGATTGGCTCCCTCCGTTGTTCACCTGTGTTCACATGAACAGTTGGTTACGAAGACAAATTTTGTCACAAGCAACTAGAGGCAGAGCAGCGTCGAGAATTGGCGGAAAGCACAGACGGCTGCTTTCTGTTACGAGGGAAAGTTTCTGGAAAGTTTGTACAACGCCACGGAAAGTATCTAAGTCGGAGCGGGGACTATTTAGAGAGGTAGCTGCAAGGTGTGGCTAATTGTTGCGAATAAAAAAGTTTCGAGTTTCACTGTGGCTTTCATTTCGTGACCGATCGGACCTTACTTTCCGAACAGCCCTCGTAAGTGTATATGTTTACGTGCACACAGGGTGAAGTCGATCGTTTACTCTGCATGTGTATTGTACACACAGGCAGCCTCAAGGGAGAGAGAGGGGGGAGGGGGGACAACAGGCGAAAGTTGCCCCTACTTGCATTCTGGAGTATAAACTTTCAGTTCCGAATGTGTTTGGTTGTTGGACTGCTCAGCAGGAATTCCACGTCCTCCTTTACGTGGCGGTGGTTTCGGTGCAGTCCTACAATCACGTGATAGAATTGCAAATTCACCAGTCCGATGTTCGTGCCTGCACAGTACTGTGTCAATGTCAGAAGACGAGGGCCATCTTGGATCAAAAAATGGCTCCAACCACTACGGGACTTATCATCTGAGGTCATCAGTCCCCTAGCCTTAGAACTACCTAAACCTACCTAACTTAAGGACATCAGACACATCCATGCTAGAGCCAGCATTCGAACCTGTGACCGTCGAAGCAGCGCGGTTCCGGACTGAAGCGCCTAGAACTGCTCGGCAACAGCGGCCGGCATCTTGGTTCACTCCGAGTCGGCTTTACCGGCCTATCTGTAGTTGTATTTGAGGCTGCCTACAGTAATACAATGCTGACTCGTTTAACATTTCACCCAAACAAACCAAAAACGTAGCTTTGAGTTTCTTAAAATTTAATTATGTCAGTCATCTATGAAAAATTAGAGGGCATGAAAATAATTCAGTAAATCAATTAACAGGATGTTATGTAAGGTTTTCTAAGCAACTGAAGGGCTATAGGTGGCATCAGTGATAAATAAAAGTTCTTAAAATTTATATCCTGCTTTTTCGCTTTGAACAGCACTAACAGCGACATTTCTGCTGGTTGCTTTCATTAATAAGCAGCGGAATTTTCTCAAGTTTTGAGACTTCTCTGTATTTCAGATCTTTTTACTTTCGTGGTCAACCTAAAATTAGTGCATATGAACGAAACTATCTGTTGTGAATATTTCTAGCTTTATTTTCTAATTCGTCGGATGTACCAGATTTAATTTTTTGCAACACGTAATTTCAAACCTGCGGCGTGGTCGGAAACAGTCCGAAAAGGTTGAAACGGTGTTTCAGAGTAGGTTGTGCTGAGAAATAACTGTTGAGAAAAAATCCGAAAAATTGATCCACTTCCGATTTAATAAGCATTGACATTAGCCAGCTTGCGCGCCAAAATCCGGTTATGTACAGACGGCTGTGCGCCCGTGAGATGGCAGTTAAAATGACCCCTTTCCTGAAGTGATTACTTTAAGCTAGGTGAGCAAACGCTACGACTGTTCAGTTTGGGGAAACCAAACGGAGAACACGTGTGGCGACACCGCCTCTGGTAGCGCAACGGCCTCACTGGCCAAGTTCAGTGCTGATTAAATCGGAAACAGCACGACGTACAGAATTTTTTTCTTAACCATTATCTCTCAGCACAACCCACTCTGCAACACCCTTACAAGCTTTTCAGACACTTTCTGACCGACCGGTATGTTCATATTGACAAAATTAAAAAAATGTACTTTATAATTATTGATGAAGTATGGTTATCTTTCACCTATCACAGAAATCTACATTCAAAAAATATTGAGATGGAAGTATCCATAGTTTGACATACAGTGCGTTTAGTACACTTCCCGCCAGTTTTAATACTTTAACTCACCGAGTAAGCTACACAGGAGACAGTAATTTTGGCATCTTGCCCCTCGTGGGTAGACTTCTGCGGACGCTCGTGATCGTACAGTACCAATGTTGCCGTCGAGCGCAGGTGACATGATTGGCGACGAATTCGTATAAGTATTGGATGTTATGAGAAAAATACAGGGTGTTTCAAAAAGAATATACGTATTACAAAGTATTATTTTGTCCAAACTATTGGCTCGGCTATTGGAGAAACGAATACATAGTCTAGTTTATATTAACAGCCGCTAGATGTCAGTTGTGTTCTGTTTTGCTTGCTAACCGTCATATATTTGAAATGGCTACTTCGCAGCAGAAATCAGTTTGTGTTCTCGAGTTTGCGAAGTCCAATTCCGTGATTACAGTGCAAGGACGTTTCAGGTTGAGGTACCAAATTCATTCTCCGAATGGGTGGAACACTCGCAGGTGGTATCGACAGTTTATAGATACAGGATGTGTATGTAAAGGAAAGAGTCCTGGCCGCCCTCGCGTTCTTGAAGAAAATATTGCACGAATTCAAACTGCTTTCCAACGTAGTCCTTCAAAATCAACTCGTCGGTCCAGTCGGGAGTTACACCTACCTACAACAACAATTTGGCGTGTTTTGAGACGTCGGTTGTTTATGAAGCCGTACAAGCTACAGCTGTTGCAAGTTGTGCGTCTTGATGGCAAACGCAAACGTGTGGCATACTATAAAAAATGGTTCAAATGGCTCTGAGCACTATGGGACTTAACATCTGTGGTCATCAGTCCCCTAGAACGTAGAACTACTTAAACCTAACTAACCTAAGGACATCACACACATCCATGCCCGAGGCAGGATTCGAACCTGCGGTCACGCGTTCCAGACTGAATCGCCTACAACCGCAAGGCCACATCGGCCGGCGTGGCATACTATAAAGAGATTCTTGATGCTATTGATAATTATAACACTTTCGCACAACGCATTGTGTTCAGTGATGAAGCGACTTTCCATGTTAGTATTCAGGTAAACAAAGACAATGTTCGACTTTGGGGCCTAAAGAACCACATGCAGCCACTGAAAAATGTACGAGATTTGCCCAAAGTCAATATCAAAAAATGGTTCAAATGGCTCTGAGCACTATGGGACTCAACTGCTGTAGTCATAAGTCCCCTAGAACTTAGAACTACTTAAACCTAACTAACCTAAGGACAGCACACAACACCCAGCCATCACGAGGCAGAGAAAATCCCTGACCCCGCCGGGAATCGAACCCGGGAACCCGGGCGTGGGAAGCGAGAACGCTACCGCACGGCCACGAGATGCGGGCAAGTCAATATCTTTTGTGCAATATCCCGATCATCTGGCGGGTCGGGATGGAAGCGGTTCTAGGCGCTACAGTCTGGAACTGCGCGACCGCTACGGTCGCAGGTTCGAATCTTGCCTCGGGCATGGATGTGTGTGATGTCCTTAGGTTAGTTAGGTTTAAGTCGTTCTAAGTTCTAGGGGACTGATGACTCACAGTGCTCAGAGCCATTTGAACCGATCGTCTGTTTACGGCCCATTCTTCTTTGATGGAAACACGGTTTACGGTCAGCAGTATCTCGCTACGTTACAAAACTGGTTCTTTTCGAGGCTGCACGAAGACAATTTCATTTTTCAACAATGCGGGGCACCCCCTCACTGGAGTGGCCCGATGCGCGAATACCTGAATGAAACTCTACCGAACCGTTGGATTGGTCGCCAAGGAGCCGGCGACTTCGCATGCCTCAGCTGGTCTCCACGGTCACCGGATTTGACACCCTCTGACTTCGTACTGTGGGGTTTCGTTAAAGACAACGTTTGTGTACCACCACTCCCACAGAACCTGGAAGAGTTGAAGAACCGGATCCGTACTGCCATAACATCAGTGGCGAAGGACGTGCTTGCCCGAGTATGGGAGTATTGATGTGATATTTTTCGCGTCGCTGATGGAGGACATATTGAACATATGTAATCTAAACTTACGAGGTTCGTACATCTGTGTGTAAAGTCTCATATTCGTATGTCTTAAAGTTTCATAAATATATGCATTCGAAATACGTATTTTCTTTTTGAAACACCATGTATTTTTATGATTTACTTGAACAATTTAGAAGAAGACTGATAAAGGAAAACTAATACACAACGAAACTGTTAAATTATTTACTGAATGTCTGCAGCGAAAGACACGTCCCCAAAAACGCAAACTATCCTCGATGATGTCTTACCATTACAGCCTATCGTCATTTACTTCAGAGTATGCTGTTTCATACACTACCCGATGAAAAATATATAGTTACCCATAATTAATGCGGAACCCTAGACGTCTCGAGACGCGCACCGGCCAATATACACTGAAGCGCCAAAGAAACTGGTATGAAGGCATGCGTATTCAAATACAGATTTATGCAAACAGGCAGAATACGGCGCTCCGGTCGGCAACGCCTACGTAAGACAAGTGTTTGGCGCAGTTGTTAGGTCGGTTACTGCTGCTTCTATGGCAGGTTATCAAAAATTTAAGTGCATTTGAACTCGATGTTATAGTCGGCGCACGAGCGATGGGGGGGACATTATCTCTGAGGTGGCGATGAAGTGGGGATTTTTGCGTACGACCATTTCATTAGTGTACGGTGAATATGAGGAATCTGGTAAAACATCAAACCTCCGAAATCTCTGTGGCCGGAAAAAAATCCTGCAATAACGGCGCCAATCGACGACTGAAGAGAATCGTTCAACGTGACAGAAGTGCAACCCTTCCGCAGATTGTTGCAGATTTCAATGCTGGGCCATCCACAAGTGTCAGCGTGCGAACCGTTCAGCGAAGTCGCGACGGATTAGGCGAGCGGTCTAGGGCGCTGAAGTCATGGACTGTGCGGCTGGTCCCGGCGGAGGTTCGAGTCCCCCTCGGGCATGGGTGTGCGTGTTTGTCCTCAGGATACTTTAGGTTAAGTAGTGTGTACGGTTAGGGACTGACGACCTTAGCAGTTAAGTCCCATAAGATTTCACACACATTTGAACATTTTTTTCGTTCAGCGAAAGATCACTGATACGAAGTGTCGAAAGCCAAAGGCCCATTCGTGTACGCCTGATGACTGGAGGAATCAAAGCTTTCCACCTCGCCTGGGCCCGTCAACAACGACATTGGACTGTCGATGACTGGAGACATGTTGCCTGGTCGGACGAGTCTCATTTCAAATTGTATCGATGTTGCCAGGCAGATTTGGTTCAAATGGCTCTGAGCACTATGGGACTTAACTGCTGAGGTCATCTGTCCCCTAGATCTTAGAACTACTTAAACCTTACTAGCCTAAGGACATCACAAACATCCATGCCCGCTGCAGGATTCGAACATGCGGCCGTAGCGGTCGCGCAGCTCCAGACTGTAGCGCCTAGAACCGCTCGGCCACACCGGCCGGCTGCGAGGCAAACCTCTCGTACTGACGGATGCAGGTGATTAGACAAGATGCTTACGTACGTGTCAGCTATCAGAGTCGTATCTAGACGTATCAGGGGTCCCAAATCACTTTAACTGCTCACGCCCTACATCATTACAGAGCCTCCACCAACTTGAACATTCCGCTACTGACATACAGGGTCCATGGATTCATGGGGTTGTTTCCATACCCGTTCACGTCCATCCGCTCGATACAATATGAAACGAGACTCGTCCGATCAGGCAACATGTTTCCAGTCATCAGCAGTCCAATGTCGGTGTTGACGGGCCCAGCCGACGTGTAAATCTTTGTGTCGTGCAGTTATCGAGGGTACACGAGTGGACCTTTCGCTCCGAAAGCCCATATCAATGATGATTCGCTGAATGGTTCGCACACTGACACTTGTTGATGGCCCAGCATTGAAATCTGCAGCAGTTTGCGGAAGGGTTGCACTTCTGCCACGTTGAACGATTCTCTTCAGTCCTCTTCGGTCCCGTTCTTGCAGGATCTTTTTCCGGCCGCAGCGATGTCGGAGATTTGATGTTTTACCAGGTTCCCGATATTCACGGTACGCTCGTGAAATAGTCGTACGCGAAAATTCCCACTTCATCGCTATCTCGGAGGTGCCTTGTCCCATTGCTTGTGCGCCGACTATAACACCACGTTCAGACTCACTTAAATCTTAATAACCTGCCATTGTAACAGCAGTGCGTGCGTCACGGTGATGACACCTAGTGACACAGCGCTATCGATAGCAGAAACTTGCTTTGTTACAGGTTTCCCCTGGACGTGGGGCTCTGCGTCTGATCCAATAAAATACACTGATCCCCTCTCTCTAAAACGTTATTGATACGGCCTGGATTCGTGTTAAACTTTGTGTTTTTCAAGTTTATATTCGATTCCAAGCACTACAATACGTTAAAAAATATGTATATGTAGGGATGCTTACGTGTGACGACGACGACGACGATGATGATGATGATGGTGATGATGATGATTGATGATGATAAGTGAGAACGAGAGGTGCAGTCGGTATAGAGACACGAAAAGATAAGCAAGGAGTAGAAGAATTGAAGAGAAGCCACGGAGGGAAAACTGACAAAAACGAAACGTTAGCCTCACTTTCGTGGTAAACAGCCAAGATACAAACGCAAGGTCGTAACGTGCGGCCTGGCTCCTGGTTTTAGACAGCTCTTGGCACGGGACACAGCACGGCGGATGTGGCCGCAAACGTATACTCCGCTTGTACACAACGGCCCGTTTTACAGGATCCAGTAGCGTTAAAAGTGAATGCCACGAAAACGTAAGGCGCGCTCTGACTCAAAATTTCATCTGTCGAATGATTGACAACGCCTCCACGATCTACCTTCATCCACAGTCAGACTGCACTGTATTGAAATAATTCTCAACAATTGTTAAGAAATTGAAATATTGCAATTTGAAATCTAGTCATTGCACAATATTGTGCAATGATATGATTTAGCGACAGAAGAGCATTTGTTACCATTTTTAGCCTCTTATTTAGCAACCTGACCAGCACTGCCTTAGTACTTGCATCTTCTCGAACTTTAGACTCCAGCAAATTGGTTTTGTCAAATAACGGAATATCTATTGAAACTAACCACTTAATAGAATAAAACAAGAATTGTTGACTTCATATGAGAATGTACTGAAATGGTAACGATAATAGTGGAAAATATCTAATATTTGTGGTACCGTAGATTTTGTGCATGGGTGTGTGTGTGTGTGTGTGTGTGTGTGTGTGTGTGTGTGTGTGTGTGGTGGGCGTACTGTAAGACCTTCGGTACACACACCATCAGATTATTTGACTTGTCGCTCTAATGAAGTAGGCTAGTGTCAGCAATATGTCTCGTGGTCTTATTGTGGCGTGTTTATCTTCTGCCGTTAGGTCCGACGATAGAAATGCCACTTGCACGCTTAGAGTATCAGATTGACGGTGACAAAAATTGACAATCTGAAGTTCCTTTGGGATGGTACGTTAATCTTATTCTCACATATCTCTGATACTTGACAAAAGTGTCTATACATTTATCTTCATGGCTATGTACAGGAATATGATAATCTTATTAGGTGCAGACGGCATCTTGACTATAGACTGGTACAGACTAATGCAGACTGGTACAGACTGGTGCAGACAAATGTAGACTGACTAATCGTAGGTCTGTACACTCGTTATAATACCTCGCGCATTCAGGTATCACTGCACGAGTGTGATCCGCGAGGAGAAAAGGTTCTACATCAGCAGCAATCTCATTGGCTGCGTTACCTATTAATACGTGGATCGGCGGAAGCAGAATTTGGTCCGTCTCTAAGGCAGCGCCATCTCGTAGTGCGGAGACAGACGAGCGCTGCGCCTGCACTGTTGTGCTTAGCGAGGCGCGCTCTAGTGGGAAAGTTGTGTACGCGCTGACTATGCAGAACTATGTACACAACAGTGTGTGCGTGTGTGTGTGTGTGTGTGTGTGTGTGTGTGTGTTTGTTTCTCCCTCCTTCCCCCCACTCCCCCCCTTCTCTCTCTGTCTCTCTCTCTCTCTCTCTCTCTTGCTTCTGAGTTTAGTTTGCAAACCTATAGTTGACTAATGGGTGCCAAATTTGGTAAAGTCAGTTTGGTTTCTGGAGAAATGTACGAACACGTCAGGCCTTACTGATCCTACAATTTATCTTAGAAGGTAGACTAAATAAACAGGACCAATATTTGCAGCATTTGAAGTATTAGAGAAAGCTTTTGACAATGACTACTTGGCTACAGTATTTGAACTTTTCAAGGTAGAAGGGATTAAAAAAGCCTCAGAGAAAGTTTATTTGCAAATTTGACAGCAACCAAACTACAATTATAAGGTTCGAAAGGCATCAAAAGGATGCATTGAGAGTCATAGAGGTTGCAGCATATTTCTGATGTACGAGAGTAATCCCAAAAGTAAGGTCTCCTATTTTTTTGTAAGTACATAGACCTGTTTATTTCTGCAATTGTTTAAATCAGTTTACAGCTTAAACATTTAGCTATTTTTCGACATAATCCCCATTTCTGTCGATGCATTTTTGTAGACGCTGTGGCAGTTTATGGATGTCCATGTCACACCAGCTCACCACCATGCTGTTAATAAAGTTATTAACCCCTTCTTTCACCTCATCGTCGGAGCTGAATCGCTGGGACCACAATTAACGCTGACAGGTACTGTGAGACTCTGAAAAAACTCAAACGGCCAATTCAGAACCGGAGAAGAGGAATGTTGAGCAAGGGCGTACACATTCTCCATGACAACGCTCGCCCACACATCGCTCGGCAAATCCTTGCTCTCCTGCAACAGTTTCAGTGGAAGATAATCAATCACCCACCCACCCTATAGCCCTGACTTGGCGCCCAGTGACTATCACCTGTTCTCTAGGTTGAAAGAACATTTGGCCGGAAAGCGATGCATCTCCGACGACGAAGTGAAAGAAGAGGTTCATAACTTTATGAACAGCATGGCGGCGAGCTGGTACGACATGGGCATACAAAAACTGCCACAGCGTCTACAGAAATGGGGATTATGTCGAAAAATAGCTAAATGTTCAAGCTGTAAACTAGTGTAGAAATAAATAGGTCTATGTACTTATAAAAAAAGTAGGAGACCTTACTTTTGCGATTTCCCTCCTATTTAATATGTACATATCGCAAGCTCAGAAGGAAACCAAACAGAAATTTGAAAAAGGAATTAAAACTGAGAAACAAGAAACTGAAACTTCGAGGTTTGCCGATGAGGCTGCAATTCTGTCAGTGACTGCAAATAACTTGGAAGAACAGTTGAATGGGAAACATAGTGTCTTGAAAATAGGTTATAAGAGAGACATAAACAACGTAAAACAAGGAAATGGAATGCAGTACAATTGAATCAGGCGATACCGAGAAAACTAGATCATCAAATGAGCCAGTGAAAGTAGCTAGTGAGTTATGATATTTAGGCAGCAAATAAATGACGATGACCGAAGTAGAGAGGGTGTAAAATGTCCAACGGCTATAGCAAGGAGATCTGAGAAAGAGAAATTTGTCAAGATCTAAAAATAAATTTAACTGCCAGGAATTCTTTTCAAAATGGTTCAAATGGCTCTGAGCACTATGGGACTTAAGTCCCCTAGACTTAGAACTACTTAAACCTAACGAAACTAAGGACATCAAAGACATCCATGCCCTAGGTAGGATTTGAACCTGCGACCGTAGCGGTCGCGCGGTTCGACTGAAGCGCCTAGAACCACTCGGCCTCAGCGGCCGGCGAAGTCTTTTCTGAAGCATTTGTCTGGAGTGTAGCCTTGTACAGAATTGAAACCTGGACGATGAGACACTCAGCCAAGAAGAAAACATAAGTTTTTGAAATATGGGGCTACAGGAGAATGGTGAAGATTAGACGGGTAGGTCACATAACTAATAGGTAGGTACTGAATAGAACCGGGGAGAATGGACATTTGTAGCACAACCTGACTAGAAGAAGCGATCAGTTGGTAGGACACGTTCTGAGGCATCAGGGGATTGCCAGTTTAGTACTGGAGGGAAGTGTGAGGCATAAAAATCGGGCATGGATGTGTGTGATGTCCTTAGGTTAGTTAGGTTTAATTAGTTCTAAGTTCTAGGCGACTGATGACCTTAGAAGTTAAGTCGCATAGTGCTCAGAGCCATAAAAATCGTAGAGGGAGATCAAGAGATGATTATAGTAAGCAGATTCAGAAGGATGTAGGTTGCAATAGTTACTCGGAGATGGAGATTGGTTGGTTTGTGGGATTAAAGGGACCAGACTGCTACGGTCATCGGTCCCTTTTTCCAAGTACTAAAAACACCCACAGAGAAGAAAAACGATTAAGAGAATAGAGCACAGACGACACAGAACAAGAGAAACTGAGACAAAGACCAGACAAAACGAACTAAAATCACACAGAGTGTGACGGTGGTTGGCCGACCATAGAAATAAAAAAGGAAAAGCCAACCACTTAAAACACATTAAAAAATCAGTTTAAAACCGGAGGCCAGAGGCCAGAATCCACACAAAACAAGAAGATAAAAACAGAAACACTTAGATTAAATGATAAAAAACCCCTGCCCGAATAAAACGTATAACTAAGTCAGCCGTAGCAGAGTCATCTGTTAAAAGGGCAGGGAGTGTGTCAGGCAGTGCGAACGACTGCCTGAGCCCAGCTAAAAGCGGACACTCCAATAAAATATGGACCACAGATAAAACGGAGCCGCAGCGACATAGAGGTGCGTCCTCACGGCGCAATAAGTGGCCGTGCGTAAGCCGAGTGTGCCCAATGCGCTGCCTGCAGAGGACAACAGACTCCTGGCGGGAGACCCGCTTGGACGACCGCCACACTGTCGTCGTCGCCTTGATTGGCCGGAGATGGAGATGCTTTCACAGGATAGAGCAGCATGGAGAGCTGCATCAAACCAGTCTCTGGGCTGAAGACCACAACAACAACAACAAACAAGCGATTAATTGATTTAAAAGCTGAGCTTACAGCATGAACCAGTAATGTAACTGTTTTCATTTTTGTATACACCGAGGTGACATTCACGGGGTTTCTCCTAATAGCGTATCGGAGCTCCTTTGGCCCGGCGTAATGCATAAACTCGACACTGAAAATCCCCTGCAGAAATATTCAGCAAGCTGTCTCTACAGCCGCCCATAATTGCGAAAGTGTTGCCGGTGTTGTCCGCGAACTGACGCTGCCGTCGATTATGTCATACAGATGTTCGATGGGATTCGTGTAGGGCGATCTGGTTGACTAAATCGTTCGCTCGAACTGTGCAGAATGTTCCTCAAACCAATTGTGAACAACGGTGGCCCGATGACACCACGGCGTCGTTTGGGAATATGACGTCCGTGAATGGCTGCAAATTGTAACCAAACGTAGCCATTTTCAGTCGAGGGCCATTCCATGTAAACACAGCTCACGACATTGTGGATCCCCCACCAGCTTGCGGAGTGCCTAGTTGACAACTTGGGCCCATGTCTTCGCGGGGTCTGCGTCACACTCGAATCCTACTACCAGCTCTTAGCGACAGAAATCGTGACTCACCAGACCACGCCACGGTTTCCCAAGTCTTCTAGGTCCAACTGATATGGTCACGAGCCCAGGAGAAGCTCTGCAGGCGATGTCATGCTGTTAGCAAAGTCACTCGGGTTGGTCCTCTGACGCCACAGCACATTAACGCCCTATCCGGCCGCACTAATATTTTCACGTGTATCATCCGAGCGCAAATGTCAGCTCCGCCACTGAACTACTCTTTTATGCCTTGTACACGCGTGCTAGCGCTATCTGCACATGTGGAAATCGCTGTCTCCAGACTTATGCCACCTCAGTGCGATTTACTCAATACATCTGTGTCAGCAGACAGCGCACTTGTGAAGTGTAATTTGGTCAACCAACGATTTTATTGGATATCGTGTGTTCCTTCGTAGTAAAATGTCTTTTGGGTACTGCTACTTACTGGTCATCCGTTCCGTCGAAATTTGAAAGGCTCTTTAAAGAGCGCTAAAACGTTAAAAGACTCTTTTTATAAAGATATTTATAGCTTTAATGCAACTCGTGTCTTGAGTTCTCCGTGAATTTATTACAAGTTCACAGTAATTTATTTCTCACATAAAAAGACGACCACTTAGTTTGTGAAACCTAGGTCCACAAAATATATAAGCATGCCTACTGAAGACTCTTACAAAAATGAGAGCGATGATGAGCTGTGTTAACAAGGATCTGCTGTATTGTAGTCAGTTCATCTGTTTTTGAAGAACTATTTGGCCAACTAGTTTTCTTTCCAGCGTGCTGGTATCACGAGTTTCTTTTGGACTCTGTATTATTACACGGAAACTCTAACGAGAATTATTAAATCATTTTCAGAACATTTACCGTGGGCAGTTTCTAGTTAAGATAAAAATAAATAAAACGAAGAAAATTAAGTGGCGTGCAACAAAAAGGAGCTGAGATTCCTGCGCTGAAGCGGTACAATATGTATATGTGTTACTGGAAAAAATGTTAGTGAATAACTCACTTGGACAATAATTGGCAGCGTATCTTCAGCGTAAAGTTGTGTCAATATGGTGTCTTGTCAATGGCATTAAGTCAGTCATATTGTCTTCCGTCAGGCAGGAATAGAAAATAGTGTAGGTTATTAAATAGACAGCACTGTGTATTACAATAGTAGACTGACAGGACAACTATTAGCAAATGTTATGAAACTACTTGTATAAGAACTCCAAGGAAAATGATACGACTGGCACTTATTTCGTGTAAGTGAAGATGTATTGATACTGTGAATATAAGTTACCTGGCTACAAATATCCCAGAAGACAAACGCCAAAAGTTCCTGTTTATGTCTAAAGTTTTGAGTTCTCATTGAAACCACCTTAGGCACTAGATACTAATCGTCACTGTGAAAACAGTACGACTCTGACACAACATTACACGCTAAACACAATACAATACCGATTAGCTGTCTAAAACAGAATTAACGGGCGTTCATCGAAGCAGTATAATCGTGTGCTCAGTAATAAATTTGTGAGATCTCTGTTTCCCACTGCAAACTACAGAATTAATATACCCAACTGTGCTGACAATTCTACATTTGTGTGTCCCACAGAAAAAAGATTATTTCACCATCACACGACACACTAGAAACGTCAACTACTTCTGGTGACACACTTTTAGTAACTTTAGTTTTCACCAGCCAGTCACAAAATCTGACGAGTTTTACAGTTCCCGGATTACGAAGTTCCTCGGTTCAATCCTAAGAGTGGCAATTTCCACAGTACATTCTGTAGAGCAATTGTTCACTGTTAATCGACAAAGATTTTTGAAACCTTCTGACCCGATGTTAGTGAAGGTACCCCTGTTATTACGAAAGACTGTGTCTTCCTCGCGAACACTGAGAAAGTTACGAGACGATCACACGTAAATGCGATGTGAGGGGAAAATGTGAAGAGCTTCTCAATATGATCCTCTCCCAGCAGAGGTAAACAGGACGCCGAAAGCGCCAGGCGTCCGGCGACTGCTGTCACTGCGTGGAGGGATGTCAGGTTCCAAACTGTGGGAGCTGGCGCGAAATAACAGAGCAAGTGGCAGAACCGACAAGAATGCCGGAAGCAAAGGCGACTGTTAGCGCGAAAGCCGGAAGCGGCGAGTACTGTCAACGTGAGTGGCACAACGGGCACGAACTGTCAACGCGAATGGCCGAACCAGCGCGAACTGTCAACGCGAATGGCGGAACCGGCGCGAACTGTCAACGCGAATGGCAGAACCGGCGCGAACTGTCAACGCGAATAGCAGAACCGGCGCGAACTGTCAATGCGAATGGCAGAACCAGTGCGTACTGTCAATGCGAATGGCAGAACCAGCGCAGACTGTCAACGCGAATGGCAGAACCAGCGCGAACTGTCAACGCGAATGGCAGAACCAGCGCGAACTGTCAACGCGAATGGCAGAACCAGCGCGAACTGTCAACGCGAACCAGCGCGAACTGTCAATGCGAATGGCAGAACCAGCGCGAACTGTCAACGCGAATGGCAGAACCAGTGCGGACTGTCAACGCGAATGGCAGAACCAGCGCGAACTGTCAACGCGAATGGCAGAACCGGCGCGGACTGTCAACGCGAACGCCGGAACAGTACGAAACGTCAACGCGGAAAACACCGAAGCCGGCACCGAGCGAACCCGGAAATCGGCAGAGCACGGACGGCGGTGTAGCGTCACAGAGAGGTGTCCAGTGACCGCCGCGCGGGGCCAGACACAGACGCGGAGACGCGACCGATGCGGTGCCGGCGCCGAAACTGACGCCAAGGTAGCGGCGGCGGCTCGCCGTAGCTGCGGCTACCGGCGTCGGCCGCGGCAGAGTCCAGGAATAGCGGGCGACGCGTGCCGCGCCGCGCTACGCCACGGCGTCCTCTGGGACACAGCAAAGCAGTCCCGCGGGACGTCGGCGCGGCGCACACGAACCTGAAGCCTCTTACGTCACCAGCGTGGGTGGGACTCCCTGCTTCCAGCCCATCCGCATAAGGGAAACGCTGGCTGGTCCACGCAACGGTAGCGCGTCTCAGGTATCGGCGTGTGACGTAACTTCAGACTGCAGAACTGACACACACAGGTACCTAGAGCGCCTATACAGGGTGGTCCATTGATCGTGACCGGGCCAAATATCTCAGGAAATAAGCGTCAAACGAGAAAACTACAAAGAACGAAACTCGTCTAACTTGAAGGGCGGAGCCGGCCGTTGTGGCCGAGCGGTTCTAGGCGCTACAGTCTGGAACCGCGCGACTGCTACGTTCGCAGGTTCGAATCCTGCCTCGGGCATGGATGTGTGTGCTGTCCTTAGGTTAGTTAGGTTTAAGTAGTTGTAAGTTCTAGGGGACTGATGACCTCAGCAGTTAAGTCTCATAGTGCTCAGAGCCATTTGAACCATTTGAAGGGGGAAACAAGATGGCGCTAGGGTTGCCCCGCTAGATGATGCTGCCATAGGTCAAACGGATATCAACTGCGTTTTTTTAATAGGAACCTCCATTTTTATTACATATTCGTGTAGTACGTAAAGAAATATGAATGTTTTAGTTGGATCACTTCTTTCGATTTTTGATAGATTGCGCTGTAATAGTCACAAACATATGGCTCACAATTTTAGACGAACAGTTGGTAACAGATAGGTTTTCTAAATTAAAATACAGAACGTAGGTACGTTTCAACATTTTATTTCGGTTGTTCCAATGTGATACATGTACCTTTGTGAACTTATCACTTCTGAGAAAGCATGCTGTTACAGCGTGACTTCCTGTAAATACCACATTAATGCAATAAATGCTCAAAATGATGTTTGTCAACCTCAATGCATTTGGCAATACGTGTAACGACATTCCTCTCAACAGCGAGTATTTCGCCTTCCGTAATGTTCGCACATGCATTGACAATACGAAAAAATGGTTCAAATGGCTCTGAGCTCCATGGGACTTAACTTCTAACTTCTAGAACGTAGAACTACTTAAAACTAACTAACCTAAGGACACCACACACATCCATGCCCGAGGCAGGATTCGAACCTACGACCGTAGCGCTCGCGCGGTTCCAGACTGTAGCGCCTAGAACCTCTCGGCCATTCCGGCATTGACAATGCGATGACGCATGTCGTCAGGCATTGTCGGTGGATAACGATAGCAAATATCCTTCAACTTTCCCCACAGAAAGAAATCCAGGGACCTCAGATCCGGTGAACGTGCGGGCCATGGTATGGTGCTCCGACGACCAATCCACCTGCCATGAAATATGCTATTCAGTACGGAGCTATGTGCCGGACATCCAACGTGTTGGAAGTAGTTCGCCATTCTGTCATGCAGTGAAACATCTTGTAGTAACATCGGTAGAACATTACGCAGGAAATCAGCATACATTGCACCATTTAGATTGACATCTACAAAATGGGGGCCAATTATCCTTCCTCCCATAATGTCGCACCAGACATTAATCCGCCAAGGTCGCTGATGTTCCACTTGTCGCATCCATCGTGGATTTTCTATTGCCCAATAGTGTAAATTATGCCGGTTTACGTTACCGCTGTTGGTGAATGACGCATCGTCGTTGAATAGAACGCGTGCAAAAAATCTGTCATCGTCCCGTAATTTCTCTTGTGCCCAGTGGCAGAACTGTACATGACGTTCAGAGTCGTCGCCATGCAATTCCTCGTGCATAGAAATATGGTATGGGTGCAATCGACGTTGATGTGGCATTCTCATCAACGACGGACTTGAGCATCATCATTTGTTGCAGGTCGTGGTTGACGTTTCACGTGTGGCTGAACACTTGCTGTTTCCTTAAATAACGTATGGACACTTGGATGATGTCGTCCAGGATACTGACAATGGCACCTCCCCATCGCACCCCCCTCAGATTTAGTTATAAGTTGGCACAGTGGATAGGCCTTGAAAAACTGAACACAGATCAATCGAGAAAACAGGAAAAAGTTGTGTGGAACTATGAAAACAATTAGTAAAATATACAAACTGAGTAGTCCACTACTCAGGTTAAATACACTCCTGGAAATTGAAATAAGAACACCGTGAATTCATTGTCCCAGGAAGCGGAAACTTTATTGACACATTCCTGGGGTCAGATACATCACATGATCACACTGACAGAACCACAGGCACATAGACACAGGCAACAGAGCATGCACAATGTCGCCACTAGTACAGTGTATATCCACCTTTCGCAGCAATGCAGGCTGCTATTCTCCCATGGAGACGATCGTAGAGATGCTGGATGTAGTCCTGTGGAACGGCTTGCCATGCCATTTCCACCTGGCGCCTCAGTTGGACCAGCGTTCGTGCTGGACGTGCAGACCGCGTGAGACGACGCTTCATCCAGTCCCAAACATGCTCAATGGGGGGCAGATCCGGAGATCTTGCTGGCCAGGGTAGTTGACTTACACCTTCTAGAGCACGTTGGGTGGCACGGGATACATGCGGACGTGCATTGTCCTGTTGGAACAGCAAGTTCCCTTGCCGGTCTAGGAATGGTAGAACGATGGGTTCTATGACGGTTTGGATGTACCGTGCACTATTCAGTGTCCCCTCGACGATCACCAGTGGTGTACGGCCAGTGTAGGAGATCGCTCCCCACACCATGATGCCGGGTGTTGGCCCTGTGTGCCTCGGTCGTATGCAGTCCTGATTGTGGCGCTCACCTGCACGGCGCCAAACACGCATACGACCATCATTGGCACCAAGGCAGAAGCGACTCTCACCGCTGAAGACGACACGTCTCCATTCGTCCCTCCATTCACGCCTGTCGCGACACCACTGGAGGCGGGCTGCACGATGTTGGGGCGTGAGCGGAAGACGGCCTAACGGTGTGCGGGACCGTAGCCCAGCTTCATGGAGACGGTTGCGAATGGTCCTCGCCGATACCCCAGGAGCAACAGTGTCCCTAATTTGCTGGGAAGTGGCGGTGCGGTCCCCTACGGCACTGCGTAGAATCCTACGGTCTTGGCGTGCATCCGTGCGTCGCTGCGGTCCGGTCCCAGGTCGACGGGCACGTGCACCTTCCGCCGACCACTGGCGACAACATCGATGTACTGTGGAGACTTCACGCCCCACGTGTTGAGCAATTCGGCGGTACGTCCACCCGGCCTCCCGCATGCCCACTATACGCCCTCGCTCAAAGTCCGTCAACTGCACATACGGTTCACGTCCACGCTGTCGCGGCATGCTACCAGTGTTAAAGACTGCGATGGAGCTCCGTATGCCACGGCAAACTGGCTGACACTGACGGCGGCGGTGCACAAATGCTGCGCAGCTAGCGCCATTCGACGGCCAACACCGCGGTTCCTGGTGTGTCCGCTGTGCCGTGCGTGTCATCATTGCTTGTACAGCCCTCTCGCAGTGTCCGGAGCAAGTATGGTGGGTCTGACACACCGGTGTCAATGTGTTCTTTTTTCCATTTCCAGGAGTGTATATCACTGGACCGATTTCAACGAAACTTGGTACACACATCTCTTACGGTCAGTCAACAATCGCTGTGGACGTAAAACCAACATACCTATCATAGTTCAGGAGATATGACGTCACAAACACTGAGATGCGTAAAAAGTGCCGCATCGTGCGTGACGTTTAGATTTATTACTTCTGTGCTTCTAACTATATCCGCAATCAATATCATGACAGTATCCACATACGCTGCTAAATGCACCTACAAAAGTATAGCATGGTACCAGGCATAGTTCGGGAGATCTGACAGCATAAATACTGATATGCGTGAAAAATTAACGCATTCTACTTGACATTTAAATTTATTACCCCTTTTCTACAAACTCTGTTCCCAACATATTTTGCATACGTTATCCACGTATACCGCTGAATGTACCTACATGGATTTCCATGTCGCGCTTCTGTGTCCTAACCTGATCAACTTGTCTCTTTCATTTCAGTTCGACATTACTATAAAAATGTATGCATTTATCTGCGCGCAAATTAGGCAGGACCTATTAATACCATGTACACGAAAGCCACGTGTGTGTCCATTGGTCATTGCACTCCTCATTATGCAAATTAAGCTAATTACCTTCAAAGTATGGCCTGTGCCATATCAATCGAATCAGCTTGTCGGGGAGAATCACATGTGAGGTGGTAAAATACCCTGCCATCTTACAACCTCAATTTTAACCGTCTGCTTTTTATACGTTTACCAATCAGAGCTACTACGCTCATGCTCATAAATTAAGGTTAATTCTGATACATGGTGAAACAACGCTCTGGTGGGCGGTTTGCGGGCTTAAATCACCTCGTGGTATGACCATGCGGTGCATTTGACCTGCGGTCGTCGCACGGTGGCGCTGGCAGCAGTCCACATACGCAGTGGTGTGTTGGTGCATGTCAGAGTACGGTGCAAATGGTTCAAATGGCTCTAAACACAATGGGACTTAACAGCGGAGGTCATCAGTCCTCTAGAACTTAGAACTACTTAAACCTAACTAACCTAAGGACATCACACACATCCATGCCCGAGGCAGGATTCGAACCTGCGACCGTAGTGGTCGGGCGGTTCCAGACTGAAGCGCCTAGAATCGCTCGGCCACACAGGCCGGCTAGTACGGTGCAGCGAGTAAGTGTGCACTCGTTTTCAGACATGCTAATGGTGACATTGTGTTGAAAATGGCTCAAAGAACACATGTTGATGACGTTATGAGGGGTAGAATACTAGTGCGACTGGAGGCTGGTCAAACTCAGCAGGTCGTAGCACGGGCCCTCCGTGTGCCACAAAGTGTGATCTCAAGATTATGCAACGATTCCAGCAGACAGGAAACGTGCCCAGGCGCCACAGGACGGGTCGTCCACAGAGTACAACACCACAAGAAGACCGATATATCACCATCAGTGTACGCAGAAGGCCACGGAATACTGCAGGTAGCCTTGTTCGGGACCAGCCGCTGGCACATTTGTCTCCAGGCACACAGTCTACAGACGACTGAACAGACCCGGTTTATTCGCCTGGAGACCTGAAAGGTGCATTCCACTGACCCCTGGTCATAGGAGAGCTCGTAAAGCCTGGTGTCAAGAAGACAGTACATGGTCATTGCAACAGTGGTCCCAGGTTATGTCCGTGAGGACGAGTCCAGGTATACTATGAACAGTGGTTCATCTGGTGTGAACCAGGAGCCAGATACCAACCCCATGTCCTTGAAAGGGACCTGTATGGAGGTCGTGGTTTGATGGTGTGGGGTGGGATTATGATTGGTGCACGTACACTCCTGCATGTCTTTGACAGAGGAACTGTAACACGTCAGGTGTATCGGGACGTTATTTAGCACCAGTATGTCCGCCTTTCCAGGGTTGCAGTGAGTCCCACCTTCCTCCTGATGGATGATAACGCACAAGCCCACCAATCTGCCATCGTGAAACAGAAGATGTTAGGCGAGAGGAGTCTCGTGCCTGTTGTCCTGACCTAAACCCAACCGAGCAGATCTGGGATACCCTCGGTCGACGTATCGCTGCACATCGTCAAACCCCTACGACACTTCAGGAGCTCCGACAGACACTGGTGCAAGAATGGGAGGCTATACCCCGGCAGCTGCTCGACCACCTGATCCAGAGTATGCCAACCCGTTGTGCGGCCTGTGTACGTGTGCATGGTGATCATATCACATACTGATGTCGGGGTACATGCGCAGGAAACAGTGGCGTTTTGTAGCACATGTGTTTCGCGACGGTTTTCTCAACTCATCACCTATACCGTGGACTTACAGATCTGTGTCGTGTGTGTTCCCTATGTGTCTATGCTATTAGCGCCAATTTTGTGCAGAGCCACGTGTAGTGCATGAGTGTAGAATCGATCGGTTAATGTTGCGTGGGTATTATCTAGATACCTTTTACGACTGGTGACATTCTTGACAAGCTGGAGTACAACTACTCCGATTTTGTCCCACTTACGCTAAGTTCAAATGGTTCAAATGGCTCTGAGCACTATGGGACTCAACTGCTGTGGTCATAAGTCCCCTAGAACTTAGAACTTAGAACCTAAGGACAGCACACAACACCCAACCATCACGAGGCAGAGAAAATCCCTGACCCCGCCGGGAACCGAACGCGGGAACCCGGGCGTGAGAAGCGAGAACGCTACCGCACGACTACGAGATGCGGGCCTTACGCTAAGTCTTCCATATTAAAGCGCCGTGCACGAAGCATTAAGGTTGTATTGAAATCGTGGCAGAGATGATTAGAATTATGTCATGAAGGTAGAAAAGTGCCCATGGAGTAGGTTTCAAACGGCTCTAAGCGCTATGGGATTTAACATCTGAGGTCATCAGTCCCCTAGACTTAGAACCACTTAAACCTAACTAACCTAACTACATCACATACGTCCATGCCCGAGGCGGGATTCGAACCTGCGACCGTAGCAGCAGCGCGGTTCCGGACTGAAGCGCCTAGAACCGCTCGGCCACAGCGGCCGGCCATGGAGCAGTTTTCTGTTGATTTTTGTGACAGTTCATGATGAGACTAAACACCAATGGAGACAACGCAGATCCTCTGTGGACACCAACATTCACTTATAATTCTGTATGTGCACATGCTTGGCTTAAAACTTTTCTCTCGATGTTCTGATGTATGTCTTCGGAAACATAGATGTACTAGATGTAGTATGTAGTACTATGGGACACATTGCGTGGGAAGAGATTGCATGCAATCTTTTTTGGCCAATGTTTTTCGAGTTCTCTCTTCAGATCTTTGTATCTTTCCATTAGGATTTCAAAGGTATGAATAGCGTCTACAGTGGCTACCCCGCTGTTAAAACCATATTGGTCTGTGTAGTTTTCGTTACCATATTCAATTTGTTTTCAACCAGCTTTCCCGCAGCTTCGTGATGTTACTTTTATTGTACGATATGTTCCACTACTCGACCGTAGTGGCCGTGCGGTTCCAGACTGTAGCGCCTTTAACCGCTCGGCCACTCCGGCCGGCCACAAAAATGTCGTGGATAAAAAAGTTTTACATGATCTCTCTCTTGAGTCATGCCATTATTACTGTATCTAAATTTAAAACGAAATGTCAGTGGACTGTCTAACTGCAGGTAACTGTAAACTAGAGTATTTTAATAGTTCAGATGTAGTTAGCCTTTGTGTGAAAATGCTGGAAACATTGTTGGACGCAAAGGCCAACGCCACAGTCCTTGCACCACCATCTACTTTCTTTCCTGATGCGATTATCCGTCTCTTTCTACCCCCTGTCTGAACATACCTAGTAGTATTCACCTTGTTTGCAGTGGGTGGGACCTTCTCTGGAAAGTGCCTTGAAAATGTCCTCTCAGTTTGTGCGAACGAAGCGGCTTGTTGCTGAAAAATATTTCCACCCTTCTCAGCCAATTTCTTCCCCACTGTGTGAATAAAGTCTACTAGGGATACATTCTTCCTAGTCTTCTCTTTATATAAAATAAAACTGTTGACAGTTGACACGATAAACAAGTGGAAAAACAGATTTTTCCACCACTTCAAAGTTTTTCGGGCAAATGGATAATAGCTGGAGAACTGATCTGCTCTGTCAACCCCAGCTTTATTCTTATTGTAATCAATAATAACGTCAGGCTTTACAATTTCTGGTATTCCATCTTTGGCCCTCACTTGAACACTAGTGCTGGTAGACTTATGCTTTGTGGAAAGACAAAAAACATCTCGTTTTGACTTCCGCTTCACTGCCGATAGATGGTATTTCCTTTGAAAAACTATCTTTTTTTTAGTTTTAGTGTTTTGAATATTCGTCGCAAACCTTTCCTGTTTTACATTACAGTTCCCACTTTGCCAAAGTAATGTGAACACAACCTTTTTACAAGGCCCTCGATACTATTGCCAACACTGCCTGCAGAACCTGTGTATACACCACAGTTTAGCATATAACCAGTTGATGAATCGCAGAGAGCATACAATTTTAATCCATATTTACTGGGTTTGTTTTTCATGTATACTCTGAAGCTAGTTCTAACACGAAAGAGACACATTGCCTCATCTATTGTCAGATTCATGCCTGGACGAAAACTAATTTTGCTTTTATTCACAAAGAAATCAAACAAAGGCCTCACACTGAGAAGTGGGTCGTGCTTTTCTTCGCATCTGGTAATGAACGTAGCATTGTCATTCAAGTGTAACATCGACAATGTAGCGCAAAATAGATCGCGACTCAACAATTTACTCGCAAATACTGCCTGCGAAAACGGGTCTGCTGACCAATAATCACTGGTTTCGGCAATTTGACGGCGCACATATGCAAAACAATACTGAGAGACCAGTAAATCTCTTGCAATTTTACTGCAGACCACTTATGCCAAACAGAGTTTATTTTCGGGCTACCTTTGCGTTTCATTGCCGTAATAAAGTTACCAGCGTACAGATTCATTTTACTTTTTGTTGTGTCTAGACAAGACAGTCTAGACACAAGGCGAGGAAGCCGAAAGGGCACGCGTCAACTCACGCCGGCTTGCGTTAAGTAATAATACGTAATGAATGCTATAAAGAAAAGTACGTAGCTGCTGGAATACTTTACTTTAATCCATCATTTGTATACAGCATTCTTGATGATACAAGTGAGACTCTCTCTAGAAATGGTTAATGGCGCCTTGCCAGGTCGTAGCGATGGACTTAGCTAAAGGCTATTCTCACTATCTCTCGGCAAATGAGAGAAAGGCTTCGTCAGTGTAGTCGCTAGCAAAGTCGTCGTACAACTGGGGCGAGTCCTAGTACGTCTCTCTAGACCTGCCGTGTGGTGACGCTCGGTCTGCGATTACTGACAGTGGCGACACGCGGGTCCGACATGTACTAATGGACCGCGGCCGATTTAAAGCTACCACCTAGCAAGTGTGGTATCTGGCGGTGACACCACACTTTTGATGAGCCGAATACGGTCGTCATCAAAGAAATAAGTAAAATATCGAAGCTCCTCAGTGGCATCTGAAAACTGCGATGCTACGCCGACCACTTCCTGGAAATCCGGCAGTGCTGGCTGATCGTCTGGTTCCGACCAGTCTTGCTCTTTGTGTTCAGTGCAGCACACACCACCAGGTACCACGGATGGCGACTGATGGTCTATACCATTGTCTGCATAGAAAAAAAAAATAATGCTAAGATTGGTACTAAATGGTACTAAATGCAAGTGAAGTAATGAACACTACTCACAATACAAAATGCGGTAATGAACTCTTCACTTTATAAACAATTGCGACATATACATACCTGAATCATTACTTGTACTTTTGTCTGGAGAGTACGAATCCTCTTTGTCAGAATCGTCAACTCCAGATCCTGCATCTCCATTACGAATATCTAAGATCTCTGCCTCCGTCAACTCGCTGCGCGATATTTTCACGATCGTAAACTCTTGTGAATTAACTGCAGGTAATTTCTTCTTTGCAGTGCTCACAACCGTTCCCAGGATGAGATAGTCGATAAGTGCTTGCCTCTTGCGGGAGAAGAATGAAATACCTCCACATTAGTTGACGAAACTGCTTCGGAGACGCGCTAAACGCGCTTACGGAGCCAAATAGAGGCTCGCCCGTACGGTCTAGGGGCGCCGTCGGCAACGTCAGGGCGGCCACAGCCGTATGGCGTACGGGCACCGTGCTCTAAGTGTTTAAATAACAACCGGTGAACGATCTGAGTGGGCACTGAAATGACCGAAATACGTTCAGAATTTCGTGATAAGGCTAAGAGGGCCGACCTAAAGAGACGCGGGAAAAAAGGCACGGCAGAAGAAGAAGAAGAAGAAAAGATAAGAAGATTCATTGTAATATGTAATCTCTGACTTCAAAAAAATAAATCTATAAACAAGTTTGGAAAATAGCAATTCGAACGTCAGGCTCAACTTTTTCAGGGGATTTAGCAATTTTTTTCTGAAAACATCAATAGAAACAACTGAGCAAATCAACCTGTTAAAAGGGATCGCGGTAAATACTTGATTACAAATTTATTTCGAGAAGATATATTCATAATTAACATTAAAAATACTCCAAATCTGCTAAGCACGAGATACGGTAGAACCAATTTAAGTAATTAGGGGAAGCAATACAGCCAAGCGGCCTAAATGTAGAACCAAACAAAAACAGAGGCCAGAAAAAGCAGAAGTCTTACCAATTAACAAAAATCCAACACCACAATACTGTCAAAACGCAGGAGAGTCATTAAACAGCAGAGTGGTTAGTCCTCAACAAAGTGAAGAAATTAATAATTGGAGAGAAAGGGAAGGAAGGTACTAACGAAAATATTTCGTCCAAGAGAAGTTGGAAGTCGATGAATGAGAATAAGTGATGAAGAAATCTACTCCCAAACTGAAAAACTGTCTGATGCTGTCAGGAAAAGGAGAATTTCGCTTTACAGCCAGTAGGTACGTATGAACCTTGAAAGACAGATTAAAAAAGAAATATTTGACAATTTCGACAAAAATCAAAAAACGCGAATGATCTGTTTCACGGAAGAAATCAATGCGACGACAGCAGAATTTCTAGAGGCTAGTTTTTAGAAACAATACTACCTAAGTACCCAGCATTCCCGGATATGTTTTTATTCCAGCCAGTCTTTTGTTAGTTCACCCTCTCTCTCTCTCTCTCTCTCTCTCTCTCTCTCTCTCTCTCTCTCTCCTTCGACCATCCCCTCTTCTGTGAACCTCGTCCACTTCCTTCCCTCCAACTGCTCTCTGTCCATCTCAATCTTCTGCTTCTGCCTCTCTCCATCTCATCCCCCTTCTAATCCTCCCTAACTCCCCCTCCCCTTGTTCATCTCATCCCTTTTTGTTTTGTGTGTCCATCTCCTCCCCTCCTAGCTCTTTGTTCAACTCCTCCTCCTATCTCTACCTACCACCTCCTTCTCCCTTTCTGTCTGTCCATCTCCTCACTCTCCATTCTCTCTCCACGTTACCACATTAATCCCAACAGGGGGCTGGTGGTTCTTACCCCTGCAGTGTTTCTTTCCGGTTTGGAACTACAACATTTACCAAATTTGACTGAAGTCATTCCAAGGGTTTAGAATCACCTGTACATCAGTTCCTTTGCCCCTACTTTTCAAATATATGTCACACATATTTCGGAAGTATTTGTACCCCATTTGACGTGTATGTCTCGCGAATTTCGTACTGCATTTTCACTTTCACGCAGCTCAATGTTTATAACGTCGTATCTCCTGAACTATGGGCTGTAGGATGACATAATTTTGCAGGTGCATCCAGTGGAATATGTGGGTACTGTCTGCGAAATGAGTTGAGAAGAGAGTTAGAAGTAAAGACGTAAAAACATTAAAACGTCACACGTGATGCGGCACACACATCTAAGTGTTTATGATATCATATCACCTGTGTTAATTGTCATAGAATGATAATTTTTCTGGTAAGTTCACTGGTATATGCAAATACTGTCTGTAAAAAATGTCACGAATACCGTCAGTCGGAAAGAAGTAATAAGTTAAACAGTTACGCTTCATGTAGCAGTTTTCTGCAAGAAAAGCGAAAATATAGTATGTAGTAAACATTATTCCGTTCTTCATTTTGTGGATGTCGTCAGAGAGAAAAAGTTTAGTAAAGTTTCAGAATTATGTGTAAAGTCTGTTGCAAGCGTTGAAGTGCTCTGATTCTCAAACACTGGATGACTGAAGTATTGGTATTCTCGCGTCGTGGGCTACACTGCTTTTTCACCCACACCCCACCTCTTTGATAGTTGGTTGGTTCCTATACCTACAGTGGCTCTTTGCAGACAGTAAATGATATCTGTACCAAGTCTCGTTGAAATCGGTCAAGTGGTTTAGGGGAAGATGGGGAATATACATACGTATATAAATACATACATTTATACACTGAACAGCAAGAGAAACTGGTACAGGTGTCTAATATCGTGTAGGGCCCCCCGAGCACGCAGAAGTGTCACAAGACGACGTGGCAAGGACTCGACTAATTTCTGAAGTGGTGCAGGAGGGAACTGACACCATGAATCTGCAGGGCTGTCCATAAATCCGTAAGGGTACGAATGGGTGGAGATCTGGTCTGAATAGCACGTTGCAACGCATCCCAGATACGCTCAGTAGTGTTCATGTATGGGGAGTTTTCTGGCCAGCGGAAGTGTTTGAACTCAGGAGAGTGTTCCTGGAGCCGCTCTGTAGCAATTCTAGACGTGTGGGATGTCGCAGTGTCGTGTTGGAACTGCCCAAGTCCGTCGGAATGCGCAATGGACACAAACGGATACAGATGATCAGACAGGATTTTTACGTACGTGTCACCTGTCAGGTATCTAGATGTATCCTGCCGCCGTTGGATAAGCAGCTGCAGCAGCAAGTCGTATACTCCTAGCTCACTCATTTGTTACATAGTTTAATTCTTAATTTCTTTGCGTGTTTTTGGTACTTGCATTGTTTAATTCATAAATTTCGGGCGTATTATAGTATTTGAGAGTTGTAGCATCACGTTTTAGTACTCGAATAGTGTTAAATCGCGTAGTCTCCTTCCGCCGCCGAGCAGTGTGTCAGCAGTGCACAAGTGGCAGCATTACTGCATTTACTAGGCAATCTTGTATTTTAATAACCGCTTCAATTTTGTGTCGTTTTGTTTGCGCTCTCTGTAGATTAGTTCAGACGTTCTTTGCACAAGTTTTTAGCATGGATAGGGACTGCAACTGCTGTGTTCGGATGCAGGCTGAGTTGGCATCCCTTCGCTCCCAGCTTCAGGCAGTGTTGACTTCGGTCACACAGCTTGAGGCTGTTGCCAATGGGCATCACTGTGGGGGTCCGGATGGGGGTTTGTCGGGGACGGCCAGCTCGTCCCACGCATCCCCCGATCGGGCTACGACTGTGGTTGCCCGGGATACTGCCCGCATTGAGGCTGCTCCCTCACCTGTGGTAGAGTGGGAGGTCGTCTCAAGGTGTGGCAGGGGGCGAAAGACATTCCGGAGGGCTGAACGGAAGGCCTCTCCAGTTTGTCTGACGAACCGGTTTCGGGCTCTGTCTCAGGCTGATACTGATCTTCAGCCTGACATGGCTGCTTGTCCTGTTCCAGAGGTTGCCCCTCAGTCTGCAAGATCCGGGCAGTCGCAGAGGGTGGGCTTACTGGTAGTTGGGAGCTCCAACGTCAGGCGCGTAATGGGGCCCCTTAGGGATATGGCAGCAAGGGAGGGGAAGAAAACCAAAGTGCACTCCGTGTGCATACCGGGGGGAGTCATTCCAGATGTGGAAAGGGTCCTTCCGGATGCCATGAAGGGTACAGGGTGCACCCATCTGCAGGTGGTCGCTCATGTCGGCACCAATGATGTGTGTCGCTATGGATCGGAGGAAATCCTCTCTGGCTTCCGGCGGCTATCTGATTTGGTGAAGAATGCCAGTCTCGCTAGCGGGATGAAAGCAGAGCTCACCATCTGCAGCATCGTCGACAGGACTGACTGCGGACCTTTGGTACAGAGCCGAGTGGAGGGTCTGAATCAGAGGTTGAGACGGTTCTGCGACCATGTGGGCTGCAGATTCCTCGACTTGCGCCATAGGGTGGTGGGGTTTCGGGTTCCGCTGGATAGGTCAGGAGTCCACTAGACGCAACAAGCGGCTACACGGGTAGCAGGGGTTGTGTGGCGTGGGCTGGGCGGTTTTTTAGGTTAGATGGCCTCAGGCAAGTGCAGAAAGGGCAACAGCCTCAACGGGTGCGGGGCAAAGTCAGGACATGCGGGGACCAAGCAGCAATCGGTATTGTAATTGTAAACTGTCGAAGCTGCGTTGGTAAAGTACCGGAACTTCAAGCGCTGATAGAAAGCACCGAAGCTGAAATCGTTATAGGTACAGAAAGCTGGCTGAAGCCAGAGATAAATTCTGCCGAAATTTTTACAAAGGCACAGACGGTGTTTAGAAAGGATAGATTGCATGCAACCGGTGGTGGAGTGTTCGTCGCTGTTAGTAGTAGTTTATCCTGTAGTGAAGTAGAAGTGGATAGTTCCTGTGAATTATTATGGGTGGAGGTTACACTCAACAACCGAGCTAGGTTAATAATTGGCTCCTTTTACCGACCCCCCGACTCAGCAGCATTAGTGGCAGAACAACTGAGAGAAAATTTGGAATACATTTCACATAAATTTCAATTTACCAGATATAGACTGGGACACTCAGATGTTTAGGACGGGTGGTAGGGACAGAGCATCGAGTGACATTATACTGAGTGCACTATCCGAAAATTACCTCGAGCAATTAAACAGAGAACCGACTCGTGGAGATAACATCTTGGACCTACTGATAACAAACAGACCCGAACTTTTCGACTCTGTAAGTGCAGAACAGGGAATCAGTGATCATAAGGCCGTTGCAGCATCCCTGAATATGGAAGTTAATAGGAATATAAAAAAAGGGAGGAAGGTTTATCTGTTTAGCAAGAGTAATAGAAGGCAGATTTCAGACTACCTAACAGATCAAAACGAAAATTTCTGTTTCGACACTGACAATGTTGAGTGTTTATGGAAAAAGTTCAAGGCAATCGTAAAATGCGTTTTAGACAGGTACGTGCCGAGCAAAACTGTGAGGGACGGGAAAAACCCACCGTGGTACAACAACAAAGTTAGGAAACTACTGCGAAAGCAAAGAGAGCTTCACTCCAAGTTTAAACGCAGCCAAAACCTCTCAGACAAACAGAAGCTAAACGATGTCAAAGTTAGCGTAAGGAGGGCTATGCGTGAAGCGTTCAGTGAATTCGAAAGTAAAATACTAGGTACCGACTTGACAGAAAATCCTAGGAAGTTCTGGTCTTACGTTAAATCAGTAAGTGGCTCGAAACATCATGTCCAGACACTCCGGGATGATGATGGCATTGAAACAGAGGATGACAAGCGTAAAACTGAAATACTAAACACCTTTTTCCAAAGCTGTTTCACAGAGGAAGACCGCACTGCAGTTCCTTCTCTAAATCCTCGCACCAACGAAAAAATGGCTGACATTGAAATAAGTGTCCAAGGAATAGAAAAGCAACTGGAATCACTCAACAGAGGAAAGTCCACTGGACCTGACGGGATACCAATTCGATTCTACACAGAGTACGCGAAAGAACTTGCCCCCCTTCTAACAGCCGTGTACCGCAAGTCTCTAGAGGAACAGAAGGTTCCAAATGATTGGAAAAGAGCACAGGTAGTCCCAGTCTTCAAGAAGGGTCGTCGAGCAGATGCGCAAAACTATAGACCTATATCTCTGACGTCGATCTGTTGTAGAATTTTAGAACATGTGTTTTGCTCGAGTATCATGCCGTTTTTGGAAACTCAGAATCTACTATGTAGGAATCAACATGGATTCCGGAAACAGCGATCGTGTGAAACCCAACTCGCTTTATTTGTTCATGAGACCCAGAAAATATTAGATACAGGCTCCCAGGTAGATGCCATTTTCCTTGACTTCCGGAAGGCGTTCGATACAGTTCCGCACTGTCGCCTGATAAACAAAGTAAGAGCCTACGGAATATCAGACCAGCTGTGTGGCTGGATTGAAGAGTTTTTAGCAAACAGAACACAGCATGTTGTTCTCAATGGAGAGACATCCACAGACGTTAAAGTAACCTCTGGCGTGCCACAGGGGAGTGTTATGGGACCATTGCTTTTCACAATATATATAAATGACCTAGTAGATAGTGTCGGAAGTTCCATGCGGCTTTTCGCGGATGATGCTCTAGTATACAGAGAAGTTGCAGCATTAGAAAATTGTAGCGAAATGCAGGAAGATCTGCAGCGGATAGGCACTTGGTGCAGGGAGTGGCAACTGACCCTTAACATAGACAAATGTAATGTATTGCGAATACATAGAAAGAAGGATCCTTTATTGTATGATTATATGATAGCGGAACAAACACTGGTAGCAATTACTTCTGTAAAATATCTGGGAGTATGCGTGCGGAACGATTTGAAGTGGAATGATCATATAAAATTGTTGGTAAGGCGGGTACCAGGTTGAGATTCATTGGGAGAGTCCTTAGAAAATGTAGTCCATCAACAAAGGAGGTGGCTTACAAAACACTCGCTCGACCTATACTTGAGTATTGCTCATCAGTGTGGGATCCGTACCAGATCGGGTTGACGGAGGAGATAGAGAAGATCCAAAGAAGAGCGGCGCGTTTCGTCACAGGGTTATTTGGTAACCGTGATAGCGTTACGGAGATGTTTAACAAACTCAAGTGGCAGACCCTGCAAGAGAGGCGCTCTGCATCGCGGTGTAGCTTGCTCGCCAGGTTTCGAGAGGGTGCGTTTCTGGATGAGGTATCGAATATATTGCTTCCCCCTACTTATACCTCCCGAGGAGATCACGAATGTAAAATTAGAGAGATTAGAGCGCGCACAGAGGCTTTTAGACAGTCGTTCTTCCCGCGAACCATACGCGACTGGAACAGGAAAGGGAGATAATGACAGTGGCACGTAAAGTGCCCTCCGCCACACACCGTTGGGTGGCTTGCGGAGTATAAATGTAGATGTAGATGTAGATCAGGGGTAACGTATCGTTCCAACTGCAAACGCTCCACACCATTACAGAGCCTCCACTAGGTTGAACAGTCCACCTGCTGACATGCAGGGCTCATGGATTCATGAAGTTGTCACGCTACCCGTACACGTCCATCCGTTCAATAGAATTTCAAACGAGACTCGTCCGACCAGCGAAGATGTTTCCAGTCATCAACAGTCCACTGTCGGTGTTGACGGGCCCAGGCGAGGCGTACAACTTTGGCTCTGAGCACTATGGGACTGAACTTCTGAGGTCATCAGTCCCCTATAACTTAGAACTACTTAAACCTAACTAATCTAAGGACATCACACACATCCATGCCCGAGTCAGGATTCGAGCCTGCGACCGTAGCAGTCGCGCGGTTCCAGACTGAAGCGCCTAGAACCGCTCGGCTACTCCATCCGGCCGTACAACTTTGTGTTGTGCTGTAATCAAGGGTACACGAGTGAGTTTTCGGCTGCGAGAGCCCATATAGATGATGTTTAGTTGAATGAATCGCACGCTGACACTTGTTGATGGCGAAGCTTTGAAATCTGCAGTAATTTGCGGAAGGGTTGCACTTCTGTCACGTTGAGCGATTCTCTTCAGCCGTCGCCGGTCCCGTTCTTGGAAGATTATTTTTCCGACCGTAGCGCTGTCGCAGATTTGATGTTCTACCGGATTCCTCTTATTCACTGTACACTCGTGAAATGGTCATACGGAAAGATCCGCACTTCATCGCTAACCTCCGAGATGCTGTGTCCCACCGCTCGTGCGCCGACTGTAGCGGCACGCTCAGACTCACTTAAATCTTGAAAACCTGCCATTGTAGCAGCAGTAACCGATCTAACAACGGCGCCGGACACTTGTGGTGTTCTATAGGCGTTTCCGACCGCAGCGCCGTATTCTGTCTGTTTAAGTGTCTCTGTATTTGAATACGTATGCCTATACGTATCAATATATTATTGATCAACTACTGCCCTCTATAACAGACATTTTCAACGGTTCATTAATCACAAGTGTTTTGCGTGAGGCCTGGAAACTGGGACAAAGTAAGCCACTGCCTAAAAAGGACATCGCCACAGCACCCTCTGACTACCGCCCCATCTGCCTTCTTCCTGCACTATCAAAGGCCTTAGAATATATAGTCCATGACCAGCCCACCAACTACCTAACTGTGGTGTCACCGCCAGACACCACACTTGCTAGGTGGTAGCCTTTAAATCGGCCGCGGTCCATTAGTATACGTCGGACCCGCGTGTCGCCACTGTCAGTAATTGCAGACCGAGCGCCACCACACGGCAGGTCTAGAGAGACGTATTAGCACTCGTCCCAGTTGTACAGCCGACGTTGCTAGCCATGGTTCACTGAGAATTACGCTCTCATTTGCCGAGACGATAGTTAGCATAGCCTTCAGCTACATTTGCTACGACCTAGCAAGGCGCCATTTACCAGTATAGATATTGAGATTCTATTAATGTATCATCAAGAGCGATGTTCTACAAATGTGGATTAAAGTTAAGTATTTCAGAAGCTACGTACTTTTCTTTATAGCATTCATTACGTATCCTGTTTCAGACCTCACGCCAGCCTGCGTGAGTTTAAGCGCGTGCCTTTCGGCTTCCTCGCATTGTGTCTAGGCTGTCTTGTCTAGACACAACACTAACTACTATCAACCTACTAAACGAATACCAATCAGGTTTCCGTAAACATCGAAGCACAACATTCGCACTGACAAAGGTGACAGATGACTTGAAACTTGCCATGGACAGACCAGAAGCGACTATCATTTGCTTCTTAGATTTCAGAAATCATTTGATACTGTCGACTTCGACATCTTACTAGCCAAACTTAGCGCTCTAAAATGGTTTCGCTCATACATGATGTCTCGACAGCAACGCGTGCTGTCCGGGAATCACTATGGCGGCAGGTAGCGTCAGGCGTTCCCCAAGGCTCAGTGTTAGGTCCTATTCTCTCTGTATGACAATGATGGGTCATCGGTTCTGACCTATTGCAAATATCATATGTATGCTGATGACCTTCAGTTGTATCTAAGTGCGAGACCAAGCAATCTTAAGGAAGCTATTGAAAATTTCAATACTGACCTCGATGCACTATCAAAATGGGCACAGGACATAGGACTAAAACTAAACATATCTGAAACTCAAGCGGTACTTGTTGGTCACTCTAAGCTCATTAGCCCAAAACATCGGGAATCCGTATCATCTCTTATCCTAAATGGAACAAATATTAACTTCTCTCCGTCAGCAAAGAGTCTGGGAGTAATAATAGACGAAAATCTAAATTGGACAGAGCACGTAAGTCCAGTGTGCTAAAAAGCATCATTATCCGTTCATGTCCTACAAAAATATAAAAAACTCTTCCCCTTCGATCTGAAAAAGAAATTAGTACAAACGCTTATACTCCCAATCATTGACTACAGCGATATCATCCTACAAGGCCTCTCTCAGGAAAATTCGTGACGTCTGGAACTGGTCATGAATGTCTGCGTCCGATATATCTGTGACGTTCGACCTTTTGATCACATTTCACCAGCATATGCAAAATTGTCCTGGCTGCGTGCAGACAAACGCAGAGATTTCCATACACTCTGTCTCATTTACTGTCTTATAAATGTACACTGTCCCTCATATCTCTGCCCGTCCTTAACGCTTATGTCGGAACAACATGACAGAAACACACGTTCCCATCATAATAAAATCCTGTCTGTTCCACTGCATCGCTCAGTCACCTTCTCCAAATCCTTTACAGTAGCGGGAACCCGACGCTGGAATAACCTCCCTCGTTATGTTAGAGAACTTAAAAACATGTCCGGCTTCAAAAAACAGTTAATGACGTATCATCTTAAGCAACAGTAATGCCGTCCTCTGTACATGAATGCACTTCACCTCATTACTTCCCTCTTTTCCCCTCCTTAAATCTCCCTTCCCAAAATCTCGCTGTACTAATAAACATCTACTTTACACACCAAGATATTTATATACATCTGCACAAATCTTCATTACTATTGCCAATTTTGCTCATGTTTATCATTATTAGAGGATTTTTTTTACTGTTATTATTATTGCTTTTAACATAATTTGTATGTATAGCACCTGTTGTAAAAATACTGCCAGCATTTACTTTATTAGGTCTTAGTCATTACTCTTTACTCATATTGTCACTAGAGTATTCTAGTTTTCTTATTTAAACTATTGTCATGATGTAACTCTGATGTGTGAAATGCTTCATGTGTGGAACACTGGTCCGATGTAAGAGAGGGCCTGATGGCCCTAATCTGATCAGGTTAAATAAATAAAAAAATACCAGTTTCGTTGACGCTTCAGTGTATAATTTATATGGTTTAGGATACTCTAGGGTTTTTAGGATAAGGTCAGAAAGCGTATCAGTATATGGACAGATGGAAGAAAAAGGGAAAGAACGGTGTGGAAGCGTGAAGACAACCTGGCACGATTGAAAATCTGGAAAGAGGACAAAACCACGACGAAGTTATTTCACGTCGAAGAAAGAAATGGTAAAGTGTAGGTGGTGCGTTTTGACGGTACAACCGACGAACAGCAACTGTCGGACAGTGGGCCGGATGTGACGACGCCGCGGTGTGGGCTGGACCTGTGCTGGTGGCGGCGCTGCCTCCGAGCGAGGCGGCTGCGTGGACGGCGCGTCTGCGCGGCGTAAAAATACGACACACGGCCGGGCCACACGGGGAGCAGGGCCGGAACACGGGGCAGGGCGGTATTTCTGAACCTGGGAGCGGCTCTCTGCCAGCCACACCGGGTCCCTGTCAGCCACACTGCGTCTCCGTTAGCCGACCCGCTCCGGGCTGCTGCTCTCCTTTTGTGACTTCCTCACTGTCAGGATGTTCTATTGGAAGTTTGTGGCCGTTTGGCCTTTACTCCCCTGGGAATCTTGTCGAATCTTCTTTCTGTACTGGTAGGTAATTCTGGACTGGCAAGGAGTGCCGATGACCTATTTCCTGTACTTGTCGGTGTTACGGTTTTTCTTCTTCTTCTTGGCTGTTGCTGAGGGCTCTCCCTCGGTTGGGATAGTGGATATAGTGTATCCTGCTTTTTCATACTCTCCGTGGACCAGAGCGAAGATGATGTAGCGCATTTGCCACTCTGTGAAGATGAGGAAGGAATTGATCAGATCGTAATCCTCCCTAGAAAGACCAACAAGGCCTTCTGGATACTCAATTGGTTGGTGTGGGGGTGGAGGTTTAGAAAGGTTAGGTGGAACGAAAGGATAAGGGTTGTCATGGTGGGGGTAAGTACCATCGCGAAGCGAGTCGGCGATCTTCTTCGTTACAGCGCTTGCGCTGTACATGTCTGGAAGCGGGAGGAACGGGACTTCTTGCCACCCCTCTTCTTGGGCTGCTGCTTCGGTGTCCTCCTTGTGCTGTGTCGCCTCCCCTTCGGCAGGCTCGTCTGTCTGCGTGGCCGCCGTCGCGAACTCCTTCTCACGTGGAGGAGTCGTCTGGGTGGCGGTGTCCTCTGTTGTGGCGGAAGCTGCTTTGGCTGAGCGAAGCTCCTGCGTCAGCACAGCAATCGGACGCCGAGGCTCGCCCAGTTTCCGCCAGCATGGCCGCCCTCTCTTCCGCCATGGCGGATTTGAAGGCGGACACGGCTTCTTGTACGGCGTCGTTAAGGCGCCTGGTGACGACGTCTTCTGTGCAAGTGGCCACCTCTTCGTGTGTGGTGGTCACTTGCTTCTGCGTCTTCTTCTCCGGTCCGCGCCAGTTTCTTCTGTAGGCGCAGGAACGGGCGTTGGCCGCGTGTGCGCCGCCGCAGTTGGCGCAGGTGTAGGGGGCGTCCTTCTGCTTCTTGCAGTCACGTGTGTCGTGTGCTTGCGCACACTTCAAGCACGCGACTGCTCCGCTGCAGTGCTTGGCGCCGTGGCCACGTTTTTGGCAGCGAAAGCACTGCGTTGCAGTCTTCCTCTTCTTCTTCCCGGACGTTCCTCCTAGCGTGAGCAGCAACTCCGCCAAGGCAACAGCTTTGCGTCCCCTTCCGCGTCCGGAAATCTCGAGTAGCAAGAGCAGCAGCGACAATCAGCTATGCGTCACTCACCGCGGCGTGAGCGGGAATGCCCCGCGCCGGGCAGTCGGGCAGGTCTGAGGAGGCCGCATGGCAGGCGAGGCGACGCGCTACCCGCCCGCCGGCGTACAAGGTGTGGAGCGCCGCTAGAGAGGAACGCGGGTGAAAAGAGAAACCACATCAAAACTGACTACAATATCAGAGCCATTCAAACGCAATCCCTGCAATCGCCGTAAGAAACCTACAGAGTTCTTAATGTGGCGTTCACACCTACCTACTAGTGCGCTCAACAAACTAGCAAGATGTTTAGTCAGTTTTGATGTGGTTTCTCTTTTCACTCGCGTTCCTCTCTCCGATTCGTTGCAGCTAATTTGGGTTAAGTTTGGTGTCGAGTTAACATATTTGTTTCCACAAGTGCTGACTTGCACTTACTTTTTATTCAATGGTCAGTACTACGAACAGACTGATGGAGTTGCAATGGGAAGCCCGTTGTCACCTACAGGTCGATTACAAATGATTGAAGCGATTTCATAAATTCACTGTAGCTCCATTCATTGACATATGGTCACGACACACTACAGATACGTAGAAAAACTCATAAAGGTTTGTTCGGCTGAAGCCGCACTTCAGGTTTCTGCCGCCAGAGCGCTCGAGAGCGCAGTGAGACGAAATGGCGTCAGGAGCCGAGAAAGCGTATGTCGTGCTTGAAATGCACTCACATCAGTCAATCATAACAGTGCAACGACACTTCAGGACGAAGTTCAACAAAGATCCACCAACTGCTAACTCCATTCGGCGATGGTATGCGCAGTTTAAACCTTCTGGATGCCTCTGGAAATCAACGGGTCGGCCTGCAGTGAGCGAAGAAACGGTTGAACGCGTGCGGGCAAGTTTCACGCGTAGCCCGCGGAAGTCGACGAATAAAGCAAGCAGGGAGCTAAACGTACCACAGCCGACGGTTTGGAAAATCTTACGGAAAAGGCTAAAGCAGAAGCCTTACCGTTTACAATTGCTACAAGCCCTGACACCCGATGACAAAGTCAAACGCTTTGAATTTTCGGCGCGGTTGCAACAGCTCATGGAAGAGGATGCGTTTAGTGCGAAACTTGTTTTCAGTGATGAAGCAACATTTTTTCTTAATGGTAAAGTGAACAGACGCAATGTGCGAATCTGGGCGGTAGAGAATCCTCACGCATTCGTGCAGCAAATTCGCAATTCACCAAAAGTTAACGTGTTTTGTGCAATCTCACGGTTTAAAGTTTACGGTCCCTTTTTCTTCTGCGAAAAAAACGTTACAGGACACGTGTATCTGGACATGCTGGAAAATTGGCTCATGCCACAACTGGAGACCGACAGCACCGACTTCAACAAGATGGTGCTCCACCGCACTTCCATCATGATGTTCGGCATTTCTTAAACAGGAGATTGGAAAACCGATGAATCGGTCGTGGTGGAGATCATGAGCAGCAATTCATGTCATGGCCTCCACGCTCTCCCGACTTAACCCCATGCGATTTCTTTTTGTGGGGTTATGTGAAGGATTCAGTGTTTAAATCTCCTCTACCAAGAAACGTGCCAGAACTGCGAGCTCGCATCAACGATGCTTTCGAACTCATTGACGGGGACATGCTGCGCCGAGTGTGGGAGGAACTTGATTATCGGCTTGATGTCTGCCGAATCACTAAAGGGGCACATATCGAACATTTGTGAATGCCTAAAAAAACTTTTTGAGTTTTTGTATGTGTGTGCAAAGCATTGTGAAAATATCTCAAATAATAAAGTTATTGTAGAGCTGTGAAATCGCTTCAATCATTTGTAATAACCCTGTATTGTGGCCAATTTGTTTATGGAGGACTTTGAGAAACGCGCATTGGAGTCAGCGACCTTGAAACCAGCGTGTTTTTTCAGATATCTAGACGATACTTTTGTTGTGTGGCCTCATGTTAGTGAAAATGTAAACCGGTTTTTGGAACATCTGAATTCAATCCACCCGAATATTCAGTTCACTATGGAGGTGCAAAAGAATGGACGCCTTCCCTTCCTTGATGTGTTGCTCAGAAGGAAGACTGATGGTACGTTGGGACATTCTGTTTATAGGAAGCCTACCCACACTGACTTGTATCTGCGAGCTGACAGTTGTCACCATCCAGCTCAGCGTGAAGGAGTACTTCGCATCTTGGTTCATAGGGCCTACATTATCTCAGTCCCTGAAAGTATGGCGGCTGAGCTATCACATCTCGAAGTCACCTTTCGTCAGAGTGGTTATAGCGAGAGGCAGATCAAACGTGCGTTGCGCCATCAGCCTTCTGTGCAACGGGTGAGTGGCGATAGAAACGAAGTGGCACCCAAGTCTACGGCCTTTTTGCCTTACGCAGGAAGCATGTCCAACAGGATTGGCCGTATTTTGCGGAAATATGATGTGAAATGTGTTTTTCGACCACCTTATAAGATTAAGGCCCTGTTGGCGTCCGTAAAAGATTATCTCGGTTTGCGTAAGGCTGGGGTCTATCGTATTCCTTGCAGTTGTGGCATGTCATATATTGGTCAGACAATCAGGACCGTGGAAGACCGGTGTATTGAACATAAGCGTCATACACGCTTACAACAGCCGAACAAATCCGCTATTGCAGAACATTCCCTTGACACCGGTCATCCTATGGAATACAACAATACGGAGATTCTGGCTTGCACGTCAATCTATTTGGATAGTGTTATTAAGGAAGCTGTTGAAATCAGACTATCAAGCAACCTTATTAACAGAGATGGTGCATTTTGTTAAAATGCTGCTTGGAATCCGGCTCTGTCTCTCATCAAAAAACAGAGGGACAGAATTAGTGCTACCTCACCTGTTGATTAATAGTAACCATCCATATTTCTGATGTTGGTTATCTTTGGTTGTGTTGACACTTGTTCTGTGTGTGGTGTCTTGCCTGTTTCTCCTCTGTGAACCGAGGTATTAAATTTGCTTGTACATTTTTCTTTCCTTTCATTTGTGCCTTGAGAATGGCAGGGTGTGCTCCTGTCGAAATATCGGCGGAGTTCGACGACGTCACCCGGCAGCAAACCCGTAAGTTATTTGAACATGATGAGACATTGTTTTTTTTTTTTACTCACAGCACAGTGCGATGCTAGGCACATTTATTTTTATTGTGGTATAAAGTAAAACCAAATGAAGAATGCATTAAAAACAGTAAATAAAAATGAATGATTCCTCGATGGGCGAGGGGGACACCTGATCACTCTGCCCTCCCCGCCCTCCTTTATACACTCATGGAAATGGAAAAAAAAAACACATTGACACCGGTGTGTCAGACACACCATACTTGCTCCGGACACTGCGAGAGGGCTGTACAAGCAATGATCACACGCACGGCACAGCGGACACACCAGGAACCGCGGTGTTGGCCGTCGAATGGCGCTAGCTGCGCAGCATTTGTGCACCGCCGCCGTCAGTGTCAGCCAGTTTGCCGTGGCATACGGAGCTCCATCGCAGTCTTTAACACTGGTAGCATGCCGCGACAGCGTGGACGTGAACCGTATGTGCAGCTGACGGACTTTGAGCGAGGGCGTATAGTGGGCATGCGGGAGGCCGGGTGGACGTACCGCCGAATTGCTCAACACGTGGGGCGTGAGGTCTCCACAGTACATCGATGTTGTCGCCAGTGGTCGGCGGAAGGTGCACGTGCCCGTCGACCTGGGACCGGACCGCAGCGACGCACGGATGCACGCCAAGACCGTAGGATCCTACGCAGTGCCGTAGGGGACCGTACAGCCACTTCCCAGCAAATTAGGGACACTGTTGCTCCTGGGGTATCGGCGAGGACCATTCGCAACCGTCTCCATGAAGCTGGGCTACGGTCCCGCACACCGTTAGGCCGTCTTCCGCTCACGCCCCAACATCGTGCAGCCCGCCTCCAGTGGTGTCGCGACAGGCGTGAATGGAGGGACGAATAGAGACGTGTCGTCTTCAGCGATGAGAGTCGCTTCTGCCTTGGTGCAAATGATGGTCGTATGCGTGTTTGGCGCCGTGCAGGTGATGCGCCACAATCAGGACTACATACGACCGAGGCACACAGGGCCAACACCCGGCATCATGGTGTGGGGAGCGATCTCCTACACTGGCCGTACACCACTGGTGATCGTCGAGGGGACACTGAATAGTGCACGGTACATCCAAACCGTCATCGAACCCATCGTTCTACCATTCCTAGAGCGGCAAGGGAACTTGCTGTTCCAACAGGACAATGCACGTCCGCATGTATCCCGTGCCACCCAACGTGCTCTAGAAGGTGTAAGTCAACTACCCTGGCCAGCAAGATCTCCGGATCTGTCCCCCATTGAGCATGTTTGGGACTGGATGAAGCGTCGTCTCACGCGGTCTGCACGTCCAGCACGAACGCTGGTCCAACTGAGGCGCCAGGTGGAAATGGCATGGCAAGCCGTTCCACAGGACTACATCCAGCATCTCTACGATCGTCTCCATGGGAGAATAGCAGCCTGCATTGCTGCGAAAGGTGGATATACACTGTACTAGTGCCGACATTGTGCATGCTCTGTTGCCTGTGTCTATGTGCCTGTGGTTCTGTCAGTGTGATCATGTGATGTATCTGACCCCAGGAATGTGTCAATAAAGTTTCCCCTTCCTGGGACAATGAATTCACGGTGTTCTTATTTCAATTTCCAGGAGTGTATATATGCGCTGCTTCCTGGACTCGGGTAGGCGCGCCGGCCCCGGATCGAATCTGCCCGGCGGATTAACGACGAGGGCCGGTAAGCCGGCCAGCCTGGATGTCGCTTTTAGGCGGTTTTCCACATCCCGCTAGGTGAATACCGGGCCTGTCCCCGCGTTCCGCCTCAGTTACACGCGTCGCAGACATCTGAAACACTTCCGCACTCTTTCACGATTTACACTCGACGCAGACAGTTGGGGTACACTGATTCCGTCCTGGGGGGGTACGAGGTGGCGGCAGGAAGGGCGTCCGGCCATCCCTAAAAACTAGCACTGCCAAATCCGTTGTAACCACGCCGATCCTGCGATCGCTGCGGGAGTATGGAGTAAGCGAAAGAAAGAATACTCCTATAGGTTTTCCTTGAACGAGGGTCAAAGGTATATACGCAGGCTAAATTAATTCAAGTTTTGTAAGAAAATATTATATCTAACCACAGATGGTCAAATGTAGCATCGATTGTCTAGCAGCGTCGGTACTCGACAGCGATCACTGATTCAAGGTGTAATGGGTAACGCGTTGAGTAACTTTAGACAGAGCGATGTACGGAGGACTCTCGGGCGTAAAGACGTATCTGATGTGTGGTACAAATATACTTACTGGCTACGGAAAGCAATGATTTTTTTTGTTTGCAAGATTCTATGATGTTTGCTAACTGTAAAAGTTGTCTCAACAGAAGTTGGAAATAATTAAGGTAAAGAAAGTTGTTTTGTTACTAAGGCAATGCGCGTATTCCTAAATGATGATTGAGATAGTGTATAGCACTCACATCCAATGAATTTGTAAAGCGAATTGTTAATGTATAATCAGTTTATTGAGTGTGTTAATTGTCAGCATTATTAATTTTCGAAGAGTCAAAATAGAAGTTTTAAAGTTAGCGCCATGTCGTTACTTACCCCAATCCAATACCAGTTCCCACATCTGTGATATTTCTGATTAATTATTTTTCTCAAGAAGATATTGTCTCAGTCATACTCGATTTAATTAAAATCTATACCAAGCAACGACGGTGCACAATAGCTGTATGCTAACTGTACACTTTAAAGTACCAACAGAGAGCAGTGCGAAGAGTGCTAGAATTGCGCAGATAGAGGTAAGGTATTTTTTCAGGGATAGCATTCATTAAGCAAAGGCACCATTATTTACAAATTGGTCAAGTTTTCTTTTATTACCAGGGCCAATTTCAAATGAATAGTGTTGCATCAAATTCAGTTTTCGTATTACGTAAATTCATAGTTCAAATGGTTCAAATGGCTCAGAGCACTATGGGACTCAACATCTGAGGTCATCAGTCCCCTAGACTTAGAACTACTTAAACCAACTATCCTAAGGACATCACGCACATCCATGCGGTCTCGCGGTTCCAGGCTGAAGGCACTAGAACCGCTCGGCCACACTGGCCGGCTGTAAATTCATGCACTCTTGGTTCGGTTACAGCGATTGACAGTTTACATTCTCATAGCTAAATTAAATTTACATTCTCGCAGTCAGAAAAGTCTACTAAAGGACACGTTCACAGCCGGCCGGTTTGGCCGTGCGGTTCTAGGCGCTTCAGTCTGGAACCGCGTGACCGCTACGGTCGCGGGTTCGAGTCCTGCCTCGGTCATGGATGTGTGTGATGTCCTTAGGTTGGTTAGGTTTAAGTAGTTATAAGTTCTAGGAAACTGATGACCACAGATGTTAAGTCACATAGTGCTCAGAGCGATTTGAACCATTTGAACATGTTAACATTCCATTTCCATTCTATCAAAAATATGTGTGAAATCTTATGGGACTAAACTGCTAAGGTTATCAGTCCCTAAGCTTACACACCATTTAACCTAAATTATCCTAAGGACAAACACAGCCCACATCTCGTGGTCGTGCGGTAGCGTTCTCGCTTCCCACGCCCGGGTTCTCGGGTTCGATTCCCGGCGGGGTCAGGGATTTTCTCTGCCTCGTGATGGCTGGGTGTTGTGTGCTGTCCTTAGGTTAGTTAGGTTTAAGTAGTTCTAAGTTCTAGGGGACTTATGACCACAGCAGTTGAGTCCCATAGTGCACAGAGCCATTTGAACCATTTTTTTTGACAAACACACACACCCATGCCCGAGGGAGGACTCGAACCTCCGCCGGGACCAGCCGCACAGTCTATGACAGCAGCGCCTTACACCGTTCGGCTAATCCCGCGCAGCCCCATTCTATCAGTCGTGTTTCAACACTACTGTCGGTGACGTGATTTCAATCATATTTCAAACGTACATGTTTCAAGATATGTTGACATATGTCGCATTCACAATAGAACACGGCAGTAATTCCTGGGATTTCGGGCTAATGGTCCTAGAACCACCAACCGGATCTGGACTGGTTGAGTATTAACCGTACTGCGCCCATTTTGACAGTGCACATCGGTTGGTACGGAGACTCTCGATAACTGTCTTTAGGTTTATTGGTTTTAGATACAACTTGAGGTCATCAGCGTACCTATGGTACTTGCAGCAATACAAAAGTGATGACACATAATTGACATACAATGAAAAGAGCATACGACCTAATATCGAAACCTGGGGGATATACTGCCCGTTTCTATTGTGACTTTATGGTGCCGGAGATAACGCATTGCTGGCGAGGCGTCACGTATGAACGAAACCGTTGAACTGCACTTGGCGAGAAATTCGGGCTGCTGTGGAACTCTCACTTGATTCCTCCTTGTGAATTAATTTGACTTGTTGCAAGCATTTGACGCTATACTCGAATGTCCTTGGTCGTGGGTACGTCAGGTCTACCTGATCTCGGCTCAGCTGTGGTTGTTGCTTCACGTCTCCGCTTCTCAGTCACTTTGCGAACAGTCGACTTGGGCAGCTGTAGAAGGGTTGACACGTCCCTGACAGAGTTGTCACTCAGTGACATCGAAAGATTAGTCCATGTTCGAAGGCCGCCAACTTCTATACTGGTCAGTCCGCCTCTCGTGACAGCTAGTAGCCAATTCTGCATTACACAGGAGTGTCTGGATTCTTTTGATTAAATAATTTACATCACCGCTTTATGAAATAGACTGGGCAACAGTATCATATAGCTCGCCGATTATCCTGTTGCTTAAAGGAAATGTCTTTGTTGGGCAATGGAAAGGAAACGCAGAAGCACTTGGACGAAATTCCGACTTGGTGTGTCTCTCGTAATGTGCATAAGTGTAAGCAATGCCGACTGTATAGACAAAGGATCTGATTGTATACGATCACAAAATAGTCGCGAGAATTTTACCACACCCCATAGTGTACATGCACTGTCCAGTCACATCAATGTGACCACCTGTCAAAAGCCTGAATAACCACGTTTTGCAGGGCGCACGCTACAACACGTGCAGGAAGAGTGTAAGTGAGGTTCTGGAAGGTAGCGACAGGGACGTGGAGCCTGAAGACTCCAATGTCGCCGGCCGGGGTGGCCGAGCGGTTCTAGGCGCTACAGTCCGGAACCGCGCGACCGCTACGGTCGCAGGTTCGAATCCTGCCTCGGGCATGGATGTGTGTGATGTCCTTAGGTTAGTTAGGTTTAAGAAGTTCTAGGGGACTGATGACCTTAGAAGTCCCATAGTGCTCAGAGCCATTTGAACCATTTGAACTCCAATGTCGCGGCCAGCTGCTCTGTGTCTCTCGATTGAGGAGCAACGGCGCGTGCATACCGATCGAGGTGGTCTCTCAAATTCTCGATGGAGTTTAAATCCTTGGAGTTTGGTGGCCGTAGGAGTACGGTAAACTCGTCCTGGAGCTCTTAAAGTGACGCACCTACACTACACTGCGTAGTACTGTCCTGCTGGTAAATGCTATCGTGCCGAGGAAGTAATGAACTGCATTGTAGGGGTAGACAAGGTTGTGAAGGACAGAAGCATACTTCACTACGCCTTCCAGAATGACGAAATCACCCAGGAAATGCCACGAAAACATTCCACAGACCGCAACGCTCCCTGTACCCTTCCGACGTTTGTTGCAGGGTGTGCGCTTTCCGACGTGTCACGCCGTGCACGCGTGAAATGTGATTCATCTGAGAACGCCGCCTGTTCACTAGTCTGTGGGCGTCAAGTTTCGGTACTGGCGTGGAAATTCCAGCCCCTCTCGCTGATGAACAGTGTCCAGTATAGGTGTACGAAGCAGGCGTCTGCTACGCAGGCCCATACGCGGCAACGTAGGCTGCACGGTCGTTTAGGCGACACTGTTGGTAGTCCCATGGCTTATGTGGGCGGTTAGTTACTCAACAGTTGTACATATATTCGCCCGTACACGTCTCCCCAGCTGCCGTTCACTCGTGTTAACTATGCCGCGTGGTGTGTCATCAGTCCCTAAGCTTACACTCTGTTGTTGTTGTGGTCTTCAGTCCTGAGACTGGTTTGATGCAGCTCTCCATGCTACTCTATCCTGTGCAAGCTTCTTCATCTCCCAGTACCTACTGCAACCTACATCCTTCTGAATCTGCTTTGCGTATTCATCTCTTGGTCTCCCCCTACGATTTTTACCCTCCACGCTGCCCTCCAATACTAAATTGGTGATCCCTTGATGCCTCAGAACATGTCCTACTAACCGATCCCTTCTTCTGGTCAAGTTGTGCCACAAACTTCTCTTCTTCCCAATCCTATTCAATACTTCCTCATTAGTTATGTGATCTACCCATCTAATCTTCAGCATTCTTCTGTAGCACCACATTTCGAAAGCTTCTATTCTCTTCTTGTCCAAACTATTTACCGTCCATGTTTCACTTCCATACATGGCTACACTCCATACAAATACTTTCAGAAATGACTTCCTGACACTTAAATCTATACTCGATGTTAACAAATTTCTCTTCTTCAGAAACGCTTTCCTTGCCATTGCCAGTCTATATTTTATATCCTCTCTACTTCGACCATCATCAGTTATTTTGCTCCCCAAATAGCAAAACTCCTTTACTACTTTAAGTGTCTCATTTCCTAATCTAATTCCCTCAGCATCACCCGACTTAATTTGACTACATTCCATTATCCTCGTTTTGCTTTTGTTGATGTTCATCTTATATCCTCCTTTCAAGACACTGTCCATTCCGTTCAACTGCTCTTCCAGGTCCTTTGCTGTCTCTGACAGAATTACAATGTCATCGGCAAACCTCAACGATTTTATTTCTTCTCCATGGATTTTAATACCTACTCCGAATTTCTCTTTTGTTTCCTTTACTGCTTGCTCAATATACAGATTGAACAACATCGGGGAGAGGCTACAACCCTGTCTTACTCCCTTCCCAATCACTGCTTCCCTTTCTTGTCCCTCGACTCTTATAACTGCCATCTGCTTTCTGTACAAATTGTAAATAGCCTTTCGCTCCCTGTATTTTACCCCTGCCACCTTTAGAATTTGAAAGAGAGTATTCCAGTCAACATTGTCAAAAGCTTTCTCTAAGTCTACAAATGCTAGAAATGTAGGTTTGCATTTCCTTAATCTTTCTTCTAAGATAAGTCGTAAGGTCAGTATTGCCTCACGTGTTCCAGTATTTCTACGGAATACAAACTGGTCTTCCCCGAGGTCAGCTTCTACTAGTTTTTCCATTCGTCTGTAAAGAATTCGTGTTAGTATTTTGCAGCTGTGACTTATTATACTGATTGTTCGGTAATTTTCACATCTGTCAACACCTGCTTTCTTTGGGATTGGAATTATTATATTCTTCTTGAAGTCTGAGGGTATTTCGCCTGTTTCATACATCTTGCTCACCAGATGGTAGAGTTTTGTCAGGACTGGCTCTCCCAAGGCCGTCAGTAGTTCCAATGGAATGTTGTCTATTCCGGGGGCCTTGTTTCGACTCAGGTCTTTCAGTGCTCTGTCAAACTCTTCACGCAGTATCGTATCTCCCATTTCATCTTCATCTACATCCTCTTCCATTTCCATAATATTGTCCTCAAGTACATCGCCCTTGTATAGACCCTCTATATACTCCTTCCACATTTCTGCTTTCCCTTCTTTGCTTAGAACTGGGTTTCCATCTGAGCTCTTGATGTTCATACAAGTGGTTCTCTTATCTCCAAAGGTCTCTTTAATTTTCCTGTAGGCAGTATCTATCCTACCCCTAGTGAAATAAGCCTCTACATCCTTACATTTGTCCTCTACTCTACTTAACCTAAATTATCCTAAGGACAAACACACACACCCATGCCCGAGGCAGGACTCGAACCTCCGCCGGGACCAGACGCATAGTCCATGACTGCAGCGCCCTAGACCGCTCGGCTAATCCGCATCACAGTTGCCTCGGCGCCGGTTTTAGGTAGCGCCATTTTGCAAGGCACGGTATACTTTAACCATGGCGGTACGCGAACAGTTCACAAAATTAGCAGCCAGGAAAAGCTTTAATTCTTAGGCCGAATTCCAATGATCATACACTATTGGATGTCCGATAAAACCGCTCCGTTTCCGCATTACCACAACGACTTCACTATTTACCGAGTCACCACTCCCCCCCCCCCCCCCCCCCCCGACATGCTTAGTATACCCTCCACTGCTATTGTTGCCACCTGCCATCTGTGTACTCGACGTTGAAAGCGAGCACTACCACGGTCACAGTAATGTGGTAATACACTCCTGGAAATGGAAAAAAGAACACATTGACACCGGTGTGTCAGACCCACCATACTTGCTCCGGACACTGCGAGAGAGCTGTACAAGCAATGATCACACGCACGGCACAGCCGACACACCAGGAACCGCGGTGTTGGCCGTCGAATGACGCTAGCTGCGCAGCATTTTTGCACCGCCGCCGACAATGTCAGCCAGTTTGCCGTGGCATACGGAGCTCCATCGCAGTCTTTAACACTGGTAGCATGCCGCGACAGCGTGGACGTGAACCGTATGTGCAGTTGACGGACTTTGAGCGAGGGCGTATAGTGGGCATGCGGGAGGCCGGGTGGACGTACCGCCGAATTGCTCAACACGTGGGGCGTGAGGTCTCCACAGTACATCGATGTTGTCGCCAGTGGTCGGCGGAAGGTGCACGTGCCCGTCGACCTGGGACCGGACCGCAGCGACGCACGGATGCACGCCAAGACGGTAGGATCCTACGCAGTGCCGTAGGGGACCGCATCGCCACTTCCCAGCAAATTAGGGACACTGTTGCTCCTGGGGTATCGGCGAGGACCATTCGCAACCGTCTCCATGAAGCTGGGCTACGGTCCCGCACACCGTTAGGCCGTCTTCCGCTCACGCCCCAACATCGTGCAGCCCGCCTCCAGTGGTGTCGCGACAGGCGTGAATGGAGGGACGAATGGAGACGTGTCGTCTTCAGCGATGAGAGTCGCTTCTGCCTTGGTGCCAATGATGGTCGTTTGCGTGTTTGGCGCCGTGCAGGTGAGCGCCACAATCAGGACTGCATACGACCGAGGCACACAGGGCCAACACCCGGCATCATGGTGTGGGGAGCGATCTCCTACACTGGCCGTACACCACTGGTGATCGTCGAGGGGACACTGAATAATGCACGGTACATCCAAACCGTCATCGAACCCATCGTTCTACCATTCCTAGACCGACAAGGGAACTTGCTGTTCCAACAGGACAATGCACGTCCGCATGTATCCCGTGCCACCCAACGTGCTCTAGAAGGTGTAAGTCAACTACCCTGGCCCCCATTGAGCATGTTTGGGACTGGATGAAGCGTCGTCTCACGCGGTCTGCACGTCCAGCACGAACGCTGGTCCAACTGAGGCGCCAGGTGGAAATGGCATGGCAAGCCGTTCCACAGGACTTCATCCAGCATCTCTACGATCGTCTCCATGGGAGAATAGCAGCCTGCATTGCTGCGAAAGGTGGATATACACTGTACTAGTGCCGACATTGTGCATGCTCTGTTGCCTGTGTCTATGTGCCTGTGTTTCTGTCAGTGTGATCATGTGATGTATCTGACCCCAGGAATGTGTCAATAAAGTTTCCCCTTCCTGGGACAATGAATTCACGGTGTTCTTATTTCAATTTCCAGGAGTGTATAAATACCTGACGTAAAGTGTTCACGTACTGTTTCTTACTCTATATAGTGCAAAAATATTTTCTTGTGGCCTGCGCCACAACTCCTGCCGTTCAGGCCACCCACCAGTCACAGGTGGCGAGCGTACGGCCTAAGCGTCAAGGGGAAGGCAGCACGGCAGTATTTCAGCAGTCTTCGAAACACGTGGCCAATAGCGGCCGCACAATTTTGTGCGTCCCTGCCACGTGCGTCCATTGGGACAGTTGTGTGGTATCAGTCCGCGTGAAAAGTCAGTCAAACGGAAACGTTGTGACACTCCGTTTTACCAGCCGCCAGTCTGCGGTTTCTGTATCTCTCCACGTGACTATCTCGCAGCTCAGCGAGTCACTTTGTTTTCGCACTTCATTGCAGCTGTTCGCCGGGAGTTTTTAGTCGGAGACGCAGAGTGGAAGTTATTCAGCAGTCGACGTGTGTAGCGGCCGCCGCAGACACGACGTCCTAGCCACGTCCGTATTGCAGCAACAACAGTGGTCAGTGACTCTGGTAGCTATGGACTTACTTCTGTGCTAGGACAGCGTCATATGTGTGTTGTACAAAAACTCGAGTTGTAGGTTACTGATTCCTTATATTGGTTATTTCCATAGTGGTGTGACAGACGGAGCTGAAACACCATCACGACGTACAACCTATGTGGTCTGCAAAGGTTACAACCGTGCGACACATCGGGGGAGCAATCGACACGCGGGAGCGGTAGTCGAGAAGGACTCTCGAACTGACAAGGTATATAAAGGTAAAACCGTAGCCGCCTGTGATACAGTGTGGAGAGAAGGCCATGATATATAAGCTTCTTCACATAATTCCTTGCAAATTAACAGTTCGCCTAATCGACAATATGCTACGCAAAGGACTACCACAGCGGTCAGTCGCTGCTCCACTTCTCTTGAGCTTGTACATTGCAGACATACCAAAAACCAAATTAAGGCTGCGCCGATGACTGGGTACCTCTATCGAACACTCAGAAGGAACTCTAACGGAGGACTTAGATGTAGTGGGAAAGGCCTTTAGCAAATAGAGACTCAACCCAAACGCCACCAAAAGCGAGGTTTCCTTCTTTTGCCTAAATAATTAACTAGCCGGAAGAAAACTCTACATATACTTTGAAAACACTGCATTCACCCATAATAAAACACCAAGGTACCTAGTGGTTACTCTTCACAGAACGCTATCTTTCAGAGAACGTCTATTTTATTTTATTTTTATTTTTATTATTATTATTTTTTTAATCGTATGGCAAGGGCCCCCCGTCATGCAGACCGTTCGCCGGGTGCCGGTCTTTCAGTTTGATGCCACTTCGGCGACCTGCAGTCGACGAGGTTGATAGGATGATGATTAGGACAACACAACATCCAGTCCCTCGGCGGAGAAAATTCCCCGACCCAGCCGGGAATCGAACCCGGGCCCAGAGGACTGACAATCCGACACGCTGACAATTCATCTACCGGGGGAGGACAGAGAACATCTAATAAAAACAGCCGAAAAACTGAAAATAAGAAACATTATCATTCAAAAGCTACGTGGTATACAACCTGGGGCGGATCGGCGTCCACCCCACGTTCTTGTGCTCTGCCTCTTGTCTTCTCGACCGCTCTATAACGTTCCCCAGTTTGGTTAAACAACCGATATGCGCAAAAGATAGATGCCCAAGTAACTTACGCCACGAGAATGGTTGTTGGAGTTATTCAGTCAGAATGGCTGCCAGTACAAAGTCTCATTCCGCTCCTCAACTACATTGCATGAAAGCTCTCACGAATGAGTACAAAAAGACAAGGGACAATAAAAATCTATCGGTCCATCAAGATGTCGACGATGCAAACCATAACCGACACCGCTCTAGAGATACATACACACACACACACACACACACACACACAGAGAGAGAGAGAGAGAGAGAGAGAGTGAGAGTGAGGGGAGTGTGTGTGTGTGTGTGTGTGTGTGTGTGTGTGTGTGTGTGTGTGTGTGTGTTTTAGGGGCGCTCGACATCTAGGTTCTCAGCGCCCATGCAAAGGTCATTTGAAACGAATGTAATTAAAATGTACAAATGCGATAAAAGAACTAAAAGCCAGACTGACACAAAATGACACTCATTGTCTCCCAGTCTCACTCTTAATCATCCGTTCAAAGACACTAGCTCACATGGAAAACAATGCCACAAATGGGGAGATATGCGAAAAAGTCTAGAGGAAAACTAAAACAGATTCACAGGACTGGCTGATCACTTAGCAAAAACACGGATGAGTAAGCCACCCTGAGAACCTGTTAAAAACGACGCCCTAAATTTTCAGGGACCAAGTCGGAGAATTCACAAAATTTTAAAAGTGCTTTTACTGTCAGCTAAAATACACTGATAAACGAGAACACTTGACCACCTACGTAATAGCCGGTATGTCCAACTTTGGCACGGATGACAATGCGAGACGTCAAGGTGTGGAAGCAATGAGACCTGCCTATGTCGCTAGAGTATTGGCACCTCATATTTATACTGAAGTCAGCTAATTTCGGTGAATTTCGGGGAGAGCGGTGATGAGCTCTGATGCCACGTTCAATCACATCCCAGATGTGTTCGATCGCGTTCAGATCTGGCGAGCTGGGCGTCCAGCATATCAACTGGAACTAGTGACTGTGTTTCTCGAACCATTCCACTACACTCCTGGTCTCGTGACACAGCGCATTATCTTGTTGAAAAATGCCACTGTCGTCGGGAAACATGATCATCATGGATGGGTGTAAGTGGCCTGCAGCCAGTGCACGATACTCCTTGGGCGTCATGGTGCCTTGCACCAGCTCCACTGGATCCGTGGATGGCCACGCGTATGATCCACAGAGCATAATGGAGGCGCAGCCAGCTCGTCTCCGTTCCGCAATACAGGTGTCAAGTAGCTGTCCCCCTGGAAGTTGTTGTTGTTGTTGTTGTTGTGGTCTTCAGTCCTGAGACTGGTTTGATGCAGCTCTCCATGCTACTCTATCCTGTGCAAGCTTCTTCATCTCCCAGTACCTACTGCAACCTACATCCTTCTGAATCTGCTTAGTGTATTCATCTCTTGGTCTCCCCCTACGATTTTTACCCTCCACGCTGCCCTCCAATACTAAATTGGTGATCCCTTGATGCCTCAGAACATGTCCTACCAACCGATCCCTTCTTCCAGTCAAGTTGTGCCACAAACTTCTCTTCTCCCCAATCCTATTCAATACTTCATCATTAGTTATGTGATCTACCTATCTAATCTTCAGCATTCTTCTGTAGCACCACATTTCGAAAGCTTCTATTCTCTTCTTGTCCAAACTATTTACCGTCCATGTTTCACTTCCATACATGGCTACACTCCATACAAATACTTTCAGAAATGACTTCCTGACACTTAAATCTATACTCGATGTTAACAAATTTCTCTTCTTCAGAAACGCTTTCCTTGCCATTGCCAGTCTACATTTTATATCCTCTCTACTTCGACCGCCATCAGTTATTTTGCTCCCCAAATAGCAAAACTCCTTTACTACTTTAAGTGTCTCATTTCCTAATCTAATACCCTCAACATCACCCGACTTAATTCGACTACATTCCATTATCCTCGTTTTGCTTTTGTTGATGTTCATCTTATATCCTCCCTTCAAGACACCATCCATTCCGTTCAACTGCTCTTCCAAGTCCTTTGCTGTCTCTGACAGAATTACGATGTCATCGGCGAACCTCAAAGTTTTTATTTCTTCTCCATGGATTTTAATACCTACTCCGAATTTTTCTTTTGTTTCCTTTACTGCTTGCTCAATATACAGATTGAATAACATCGGGGAGAGGCTACAACCCTGTCTTACTCCCTTCCCAACCACTGCTTCGCTTTCATGTCCCTCAACTCTTATAACTGCCATCTGGTTTCTGTACAAAATGTAAATAGCCTTTCGCTCCCTGTATTTTACCCCTGCCACCTTTAGAATTTGAAAGAGAGTATTCCAGTTAACATTGTCAAAAGCTTTCTCTAAGTCTACAAATGCTAGAAACGTAGGTTTGCCTTTCCTTAATCTTTCTTCTAAGGTAAGTCGTAAGGTCAGTATTGCCTCACGTGTTCCAGTATTTCTACGGAATCCAAACTGATCTTCCCCGAGGTCGGCTTCTACTAGTTTTTCCATTCGTCTGTAAAGAATTCGTGTTAGTATTTTGCAGCTGTGGCTTATTAAACTGATTTTTCGGTAATTTTCACATCTGTCAAGATGTCTGGAAGACGACGGTTTTTTTTCCTCCCCTCGCCATGATGAAGATGGTTTTGGGATTCATCAGACCATGCAACGCTCTGCGACTGCGGCAACATCCAGTGCCGGTGTCCTTGTGCCCATCTCAGTCACAGCTGCCGATGTCGTGATGTTGACATAGGTGGCATTGGTAGTCACCTGCGGAGTCATATCACTGGTTGGTCGATTTGGGGGAGAGGACCAAGCAGCGAGGTCATCTGTCCCATCGGATTAGGAAACGACGGCGAAGGGAGGCGGCCGTGCCCTTTCAAAGGAACTATCCCGACATTTGCCTGAAGCGATTTAGGGAAATGACGGTAAACATAGAATGATTCCAGAATGAGATTTTCACTCTGCAGCGGAGTGTGCGCTGATATGAAACTTCCTGGCAGATTAAAACTGTGTGCCCGACCGAGACTCGAACTCGGGACCTTTGCCTTTCGCGGGCAAGTGCTCTACCAACTGAGCTACCGAAGCACGACTCACGCCCGGTACTCACAGCTTTACTTCTGCCAGTACCTCGTCTCCTACCTTCCAAACTTTACAGAAGCTCTCCTGCGAACCTTGCAGAACTAGCACTCCTGAAAGAAAGGATATTGCGGAGACATGGCTTAGCCACAGCCTGGGGGATGTTTCCAGAATGAGATTTTCACTCTGCAGCGGAGTGCAGACTGGGCTAGCTACGAAAAGTGCGGTCAGTGGTAAGCAGAATTAGACCCGAACACGGTGGATGTGCATATTTTTATTCACACATGAGGTAAGCTAACATTCCCACTTTGTGCCTGCGGAGAACCATAGGCCGTCAGACACATCACAGAAGAATGCCCTACAAAGCCACAGTCTCCTAGACCAGAATACTTGAGTTCAAATGGCTCTGAGCACTATGGGACTTAACATCTATGGTCATCTGTCCACTAGAACTTAGAACTACTTAAACCTAACTAACCTAAGGACATCCCACAACACCCAGTCATCACGAGGCAGAGAAAATCCCTGACCCCGCCGGGAATCGAACCCGGGAACCCGGGCGCGGGAAGCGAGTACGCTACCACACGACCACGAGCTGCGGACACCAGAATACTTCCTGATGGCTACCTCAAAGTCGATAGTTTATATAAATAATCTAGATGTTTCTCCACTACATTTTATATTGCAAATATTATGTCCTAGACTCTATGCATTTTTTTTTCAATGTCTCGAAAAGCTTTACAGTAAATTAAGACATAAAAAAATAAATAAATTTATCGATAGCACTGCATCGCTGCGAGGACGCGCTCTTGACTTTTACAACTTAATGTCTGAAGAGGATGTACCTTTACGCAAGATTGCCGGCGCTGCTGCCTCACTGTCCAGTGTTGATACTCACCTGCAAACAAGAGAAAAACACAGTTAAGTATTGTGTCAAACGAGCAAAAGGAAACCTAATTATGTGATAAGATTTCTTTGTAGAATTAAGGTACACCTGCTTTTAATGTTCAAGCTGTCAGGAAAAGAGCAGTCTCTCGTTTAAGAATAACACGTTTGAGTGTTACAAATCTCAGCCGTACTCATATTTATCCAAGTTACATGGAAATCTGTCAGGTTCGAAATTGTACTGTAATACTTATAAAGCGAGACCCCTAACGCTGCATACAGGGCCTCGCGTATTTTACATTCACTCGAGTCTATGATTTTAAAACCATATTTTCTTATCATATGTACTCATAACTTTTCTCAGGAATTAATGTTTACGAAGTTGTAATGTGATGCTAGAATAGCAAATAGGAAATAATTAAGTCAAAATTTTGTAACAAACACGCTGGAAGCGTCAGGAAATTCATAGTGTAAGGAGCTCAAGATGATCTGTTAACGTAACAATAACGGCGAGAGAAGTGGACGCAAAGTAGGGAGCTGAGATCAGCTGTAGTGGGATACGAACGTGAACTCTTGGCTCAGTAATGCCAAGTAGAGCTCGTTCCGGAGTTAGTTTCGTAATATGTGGCAAGGCAAACTGAGCGAGCACGTGTACGGGCATAGTACAAGGTTATAAGATGATTTGGTAATTAGGGAAGATTGCTGTGTGGCTCAAAGGTATTCAAGCTAACCAAGATGAGTCTGTTGCCTGTAAAGGATATCATAAAAAGCACTGAGTCGCACCACAGACAGCCATTTGCAGAGTAAGATCGATCCAGTTATTTTGTAGCTGTGTATAAGGCTTGACAGAGCAGTAATTATTATTTTTGTTAACAGTACGGTGCTGTTTAGTTAAACTATGAACTTAGTGGGACCTGTATCTCTGACGTCGATCTGTTGTAGAATTTTAGAACATGTTTTTTGCTCGAATATCATGTCGTTTTTGGAAACTCAGAATCTACTATGTAGGAATCAACATGGATTCCGGAAACAGCGATCGTGTGAGACCCAACTCGCTTTATTTGTTCATGAGACCCAGAAAATATTAGATACAGGCTCCCAGGTCGATGCTTTTTTTCTTGACTTCCGGAAGGCGTTCGATACAGTTCCGCACTGTCGCCTGATAAACAAAGTAAGAGCCTACGGAATATCAGACCAGCTGTGTGGCTGGATTGAAGAGTTTTTAGCAAACAGAACACAGCATGTTGTTATCAACGGAGAGACGTCTACAGACGTTAAAGTAACCTCTGGTGTGCCACAGGGGAGTGTTATGGGACCATTGCTTTTCACAATATATATAAATGACCTAGTAGATAGTGTCGGAAGTTCCATGCGGCTTTTCGCGGATGATGCTGTAGTATACAGAGAAGTTGCAGCATTAGAAAATTGTAGCGAAATGCAGGAAGATCTGCAGCGGATAGGCACTTGGTGCAGGGAGTGGCAACTGACCCTTAACATAGACAAATGTAATGTATTGCGAATACATAGAAAGAAGGATCCTTTATTGTATGATTATATGATAGCGGAACAAACACTGGTAGCAGTTACTTCTGTAAAATATCTGGGAGTATGCGTGCGGAACGATTTGAAGTGGAATGATCGTATAAAATTAATTGTTGGTAAGGCGGGTACCAGGTTGAGATTCATTGGGAGAGTCCTTAGAAAATGTAGTCCATCAACAAAGGAGGTGGCTTACAAAACACTCGTTCGACCTATACTTGAGTATTGCTCATCAGTGTGGGATCCGTACCAGATCGGGTTGACGGAGGAGATAGAGAAGATTCAAAGAAGAGCGGCGCGTTTCGTCGCAGGGTTTTTGGTAACCGTGATAGCGTTACGGAGATGTTTAGCAAACTCAAGTGGCAGACTCTGCAAGAGAGGCGCTCTGCATCGCGGTGTAGCTTGCTCGCCAGGTTTCGAGAGGGCACGTTTCTGGATGAGGTATCGAATATATTGCTTCCCCCTACTTATACCTCCCGAGGAGAACACGAATGTAAAATTAGAGAGATTAGAGCGCGCACAGAGGCTTTCAGACAGTCGTTCTTCCCGCGAACCATACGCGACTGGAACAGGAAAGGGAGGTAATGACAGTGGCTCGTAAAGTGCCCTCCGCCACACACCGTTGGGTGGCTTGCGGAGTATAAATGTAGATGTAGATGTAGTGAGTGGAACTAATAGACCCAAGTCATTAACCACCAGCAGGGTCACATCATTTCACCAAAAATTCTGAGAAAGTCACAATTGAAAGCAATAATTAAAAGAAGATAAATTCAATTAATTTTACATTTTACTTTCATCCAGATAATTATTGGAATCAGAGGCAGCAGTGATTAAAATCCTTCACAGAGTGTTGCATTCCTACTGCAGACAATCAGTTCGGCCAAAAGTTATTTAAAAGCAATTTGTTTTTCAGTAACAAAGACTTATTGACGCTATTGCACCCAAAGTAATTTTTTATTTATGTTGTGTTTTACAAATAATTTCATGTGCTTACATACTCGTAACACTGGCATTGACAAATGATTGTTGCTGTAAATGAAACCATTTACGACCTTAGTCAGAGAAGTAATCATTAAGGAACAGTAATTACACTTCATTTCTTTGCAAATTTTCAGACAGACAACGTTAACGTGAGTTATGTAATTCAGCATAGTTTACATAAAGTGTTGGTGATCATTACCTACTATTGCTGTTAGTAACTACAAATATTATCATCGTATTTCAAATTATTATCATTTCGTTCAGATTACTATCTCAGGTCGCGCGAGTGGATTTTGTTCAGTTGCTGCATTATAATACACTGAAGCGCCAAAGAAACTGGTATAGGCATGCGTATTCAAAGACAGAGATATGTAAACAGGCACAATACGGCGCTGCACTCGGCAACGCCCATATAATTTCACGAGTGTACTGTGAACATCAGGAATCCGGTAAAACATCAAATCTCCGACATCACTGCGGCTGGGAAAAGACCCTGCAAGAAAGGGACCAATGACACTTGAAGAGAATCGTTCAACGTTACAGAAGTGCAACCCTTTCGCAGACTGCTTCAGATTTCAATGCTGGATCATCAACAAGTGTCGACGTGCGAACCATTCAACTAAACTTCATCGATATGGGCTTTCGGAGCCGAAGGCCCACTCATATATCCTTGATGACTGCACGACACAAAGCGTTACTTTGCAGTGAACATGTAGTGTGTTGTGGGGCGATCACTCTGTTGTATAAATAATTCAAAAGCCAAGATCGCTTGAACACTGTTTACTAGATGACCGGTTTCGACACATTAAAGGTGCCATCATCGGATCTGTGAAGATACAACATGACAGGTTTGAGGGAGGTCTTACATGAATTACACTACATACATTACTATTAGTACAGCACCACATACCGCCGGCCGGAGTGGCCGAGCGGTTCTAGGCGCTACAGTCTGCAACCGTGCAACCACTACGGTCGCAAGTTCGAATCCTGCCTCGAGCATGGATGTGTGTCATGTCCTTAGGTTAGTTAGGTATAAGTAGTTCTAAGTTCTAGGGGACTGATGACCACAGCAGTTAAGTTCCATAGTGCTCAGAGCCACTTGAAGAGCACCACATACCTGGATGTAGCTTAACATGCACAAATCATTTGGATATAACGGTACATGTGGCAGACCAGCTGATATAAAATGATTGTCGCAGAACTAAAAATTAAAGAAATAAAAAACAGCTTCTCTCATGGCCATTCTATTCCATCAGACACAAAGAGTATTTAAGCGATCTTGGCTTTTGAATTATTTATACAAAGCTTTACGCCTCGTCTGCGCCCGTAGACACGGACATTGGACTGTAGATGACTGAAAACATGTTGCCTAGTCGGACGAGTCTCGTTTCAGATTGTATCGAGCGGATGGGCGTGTACGAGTATGGAGACAACTTCATGAATTCATGGACTCTGCATGTCAGCAGGTGAATCTTCATGTTAGTGAAGGCTCTGTAATGGTATGGGGCGTGTGCAGTTGGAATGATGTGGTATCCTTGATACGTCTACATGTGACTTTGACAGGTGACACGAACGCAATCATCCTGTCTGATCACCTGCTTCCATCCATGCCCATTGTGCATCCCGACGGACTCGGGCAATTCCAGGAGGACAATGCGACACCCCACACGTCCAGAATTGCAACAGAGTGGTTCCAGGAACACTCTTCTGAGTTTAAACACTTCCATTGGCCACCGTACTCCCCAGACATGAACATTAGTGACGATATCTGGGATGCCTTGCAATGTGGTGTTCAAAAGATATCTCCACAGCCTCGTACTCTTACTGATTTATGGACAGCCCTGCAGGATTCGTGGTGTCAATTCCCTCCACCAGAACTTCAGACATTAGTCGAGTCCATGCCACGTCGTGTTGCGGCATTTCTGCGTGCTCGCGGGGGCCCAACACGATATTAGGCAGGTGTACTAGTTTCTTTGGCTCTTCGGAGTACATTATTATGTGATTTCAAAGTCACATCAGTCATTGAGCAAATTTATCTGTTGCTTGTCTTTGAGCTGGCTACCGTATTTATTCTGCAATCTAAAATCACTCAACCATTTAATTATTCAAAATTATTGCTATATATATGGGATCATTAATTTATTATAAATTTTATAGTCCGATCGTGCGGTAATGATCAGGATATAACTACCTGCCCTCCTCCGTTAAACACAGTTCTACGGAACTGATGCCTTGTTTCCATTAACCGTGGAACATAAGTTGCACGTGTCATAAAACCTTTCAAACGCCGGAGAGCACACGTTTTCAGGTTCAGTCATTTATTTCCCAACGCTTCGTGGCAGCATGCTGACATCATTACGTGGCTAACTATTACTTACACGGCAATTGCTACGCGACGGCTGGTCGTAAATTAACCTCCGACCGCTGTAAAAAATAAATAAAGGATTGTAGACGAATGGCGCTTAAGTGATTGCTGAAAGAGAGTTTGAAGGCCACTACTCGGCTGCGTGTTAGGGTAGTCAGTGCACGGCCAGCGAGCGACCGAAGTGGACGGGGTTGATGTGCGTCTCGCCACTTCCGAGATGGCTTCTGTCGTTTGCTCACTGCAAGGAAGACGAATCAGCTCCGCCGACATACACTACTGGCCATTAAAATTGCTACACCGCCAAGATGACGTGCTACAGATGTGAAATTTAACCGACAGAAAGAAGATGCTGTGATATGCAAATGATTAGCTTTTCGGAGCATTCACACAAGGTTGGCGCCGGTGCCGGCACCTACAACGTGCTGACATGAGGAAAGTTTCCAACCAATTTCTCATACACAACCAGCAGTTGACCGGCGTTGCCTGGTGAAACGTTGTTGTGATGCTTCGTGTTAAGAGGAGAAATGCGTATCATCACGTTTCCGACTTTGATAGAGGTCGGATTGTAGCTTATCGCGATTGCGGTTTGTCGTATCGCGACATTGCTGCTCGCGTTGGTCGAGATCCAATGACTGTTAGCAGAATATGGAATAGGTGGGTTCAGGTAGGTTATACGCAACGCCGTGCTGGATCCCAACGGCCTCGTATCACTAGCAGTCGAGATGACAGGCATCTTCTCCGCATGGCTGTAGCGGATCGTGCAGCCACGTTTCGACCCATGAGTCAACGGATGGGGACGTTTGCAAGACAACAACCATCTGCACGAACAGTTCGACGACGTTTGCAGCAGCATGGACTATCAGCTCGGAGACCCTGGCTGCGGTTACCCTTGACGCAGCTTTACAGACAGGAGCGCCTCAGATGGTGTACTCGACGACGAACCTGGGTGCACGAATGGCAAAACGTCATTTTTTCGGATGAATCCAGGTTCTCTTTACAGCATCATGATGGTCGCGTCCATGTTTGGCGACATCGCGGTGAACGCACATTGGAAGCGTGTATTCGTCATCGCCATACTGGCGTATCACCCTGCGTGATGGTATGGGGTGCCATTGGTTACACGTCTCGGTCACCTCTTGCTCGCATTGACGGCACTTTGAACAGTGGACGTTACATTTCAGATGTGTTACGACCCGTGTCTCTGCCCTTAATTCGATCCCTGCGAAACCCTACATTTCAGCAGGATAATGCAAGACCGCATGTTGCAGGTCCTGTACGGTCCTTTCTGGATACAGAAAATGTTGGACTGCTGACCTGGCCAGCACATTCTCCAGATCTCTTACCAATGGAAAACGTCTGGTCAATGGTGGCCGAGCAACTGGGTCGTCACAATACGCCAGTCAGTACTCTTGATGAACTGTGGTATCGTGTTGAAGCTGTATGGGCAGCTGTACCTGTGTACGCCATCCAAGCTCTGTTTGACTAAATGCCCAGCCGTATCAAGGCCGTTATTACGGCCAGAGGTGGTTGTTCTGGGTACTGATTTCTCAGGATCTATGCACCCAAATTGCGTGAAAATGTAATCACATGTCAGTTCTAGTATAATATATCTGTCCAATGAAAACCAGTTTATCACCTGCATTTCGTCTTGGTGTAGCAATTTCAATGGCCAGTAGTGTGGATTGCCAGTTCTGTCGGGAGTCTGGATACGAGGGTGTGAGAGTAATTAAGCAGTCTGTCGGAATAAAAATGTCGGAAACCTAATGAAACAGGGACGCAGTTTTCGATTTAATTACGACTTGGTGTGCGGCACTAAATTTATCAAGATCCCGCCGGCCACTACGTCCAGCAGAGCTGGGAAACGCTGAGAGAACGTGCGTGTGACGGGACACCAGCGCCGCTCGGGATCAACATAGTCAATACTCTTGTTGGAATCCAAGCAGCGAGCATAGATAACGGCACACCTCGAAGCGCCTGGAGAAGACGGCCGGGTCGCTCGCCGAAATGTTGTGCACAATTCGGCTGAACGCCACGAAGAAGACCATTCACCAAAAGCGGCCAGAAAACCTGAGAAATCGAACAGAAACGGCCTCGAAAAGTGCACAGTGTGGGAGCGCAGAAGTGGGAATTCACGGAAGCGTCAAGTGCAGGAGGACTGAAATGTCAAGGTCCGCAGAACCGCAAGCTACGTACAAGTTCCTAAGGTGGAACTGCAGCAAGTACTGTAAACAACCAGCTGGTTGGCGAAACCGGTGTCGGCGACTGTACTGGGCAGAATATACGTCAAACTGAGAAGAGTATCAACATGCAGGGAGATGTGGAGGGCGGTGTCACACACAAAGAATTACTAATAATTTCTTAAAATAATTTGTGGTATATTTAATCACTTCTAATTTTGATTCTGGAGAGTTTTTATGGCTTAATTTTATTAAGCTTTCACAACGTCCCATACAGACATAAACACAGAAAGACGAACATACATACAATCAGTATATATGAACGAAGAAAAAATTGCTATACAGCCATAAAATTATACAATTTCCTTTTATTTCACCTTTCAACTCATGTCACTGCAGTCCTCTTGGTGGCGACCGAAGTGGTCGTGCGGTTAAAGGCGCTGCAGTCTGGAACCGCAAGACCGCTACGGTTGCAGGTTCGAATCCTGCCTCGGGCATGGATGTTTGTGATGTCCTTAGGTTAGTTAGGTTTAACTAGTTCTAAGTTCTAGGGGACTAATGACCTCAGCAGTTGAGTCCCATAGTGCTCAGAGCCATTTGAACCAATTAGTCCTCTTGGTGTACCACAAACATAGTCATAGTACACATTGTGATTCAGCTGCCCCTGGCACTGAATCTTATGCAACACCTTCAAATATCAAGTGTAACACTTCCATATTCTCTCGCTCACTACTTGAAAACTACTAATCCTACAAAAAATTAACAGGACCTTTTTGTAGGAAATTTAACGTGGTTAAATTTTGTACTCCGATGCCTTTTCACTGGAGGCTGTATTTCCCAAAGTATTAAAGTAAGTATTAAAGTGGCTCGTTACAGAGTTGTTGTTGTTGTTGTTGTTGTTGTTGTTGTTGTTGTGGTCTTCAGTCCTGAGACTGGTTTGATGCAGCTCTCCATGCTACTCTATCCTGTGCAAGCTGCTTCATCTCCCAGTACCTACTGCAACCTACATCCTTCTGAATCTGCTTAGTGTATTCATCTCTTGGTCTCCCTCTACGATTTTTACCCTCCACGCTGCCCTCCAGTACTAAATTGGTGACCCCTCGATGTATCAGAACATGTCCTACCAACCGATCCCTTCTTCTAGTCAAGTTGTGCCACAAGCTACTCTTCTCCCCAATTCTATTCAATACCTCCTCATTAGTTATGTGATCTACCCATCTAATCTTCAGCATTCTTCTGTAGCACCACATTTCAAAAGCTTCTATTCTCTTTTTGTCTAAACTATTTATCGTCCACGTTTCACTTCCATACGTGGCTACACACCATACAAATAGTTTCACGAACGACTTCCTGACACTTAAATCTATACTCGATGTTAACAAATTTCTCTTCTTCAGAAACGCTTTCCTTGCCATTGCCAGTCTACATTTTATATCCTCTCTACTTCGACCACCATCAGTTATTTTGCTCCCCAAATAGCAAAACTCCTTTACTACTTTAAGTGTCTCATTTCCTAATCTAATTCCCTCAGCATCACCCGACTTAATTCGACTACATTCCTATATCCTCGTTTTCTATTGTTGGTGTTCATTTTATACCGTCCTTTCAAGACACTGTCCATTCCGTTCAACTGCTCGTCCAAGTCCTTTGCTGTCTCTGACAGAATTACAATGTCATCGGCAAACCTCATAGTTTTTATTTCTTCTCCTTGGATTTTAATTCCTACTCGAAATTTTTCTTTTGTGTCCTTTACTACTTGCTCAATAAGGAGATTGAATAACATGGGGATAGGCTACAACCTTGTCTCACTCCCTTCTCCATCATTGCTTCCTTTTCATGCCCATCGACTCTTATAGCTGCCATATGGTTTCAGTACAAATTGTAAATAGTCTTTCGCTCTCAGTATTTTACCCCTGTAACCTTCAGAACTTGAAAGAGAGCGTTCAGTTCAACATTGTCAAAAGCTTTTTCTATGTCTACAAATGCTAGGAACTAAGGTTTGCCTTTCCTTAGCCGGCCGATGTGGCCGAGCGGTTCTAGGCGCTACAGTCTGGAACCGCGCGACCGCTACGGCCGTCGGTTCGAAACCGGTTCGGGCATGGATGTGTGTGATGTCCGTAAGTTAGTTAGGTTTAAGTAGTTCTGAGTTCTAGGGGACTGATGACCTCAGATGTTAAGTCCCATAGTGCTCAGAGCCATTTTTTTGCCTTTCCTTAACCTATCTTGTAAGATAAGTCGTAGGGTCAGTATTGCCTCGCGTGTTCCAACATTTCTACGGAATCCAAGGTGATCTTACCCGAGGTCGTCTTCTACCAGTTTTTACATTCATTTATAAAGAATTCGTGTCAGCATTTTGCAACCACGAATTATTAAACTGATAGTTCGGTAATTTTGACAGCTGTCAATACCCGCTTTCTTTGGGATTGGAATTATTATATTCTTCTTGAACTCTGAAGGTAGTTCGCCTGTCTCGTACATCTTGCTCACCAGATGGTAGAGTTTTGTCAGGACTGGCTCTCCCAAGCCTGTCAGTAGTTCTAATGGAATGTTGTCTACTCCCGGCGCCTTGTTTCGACTCAGGTCTTTCAGTGCTCTGTCAAACTCTTCATGCAGTATCACATCTCATCTTCTTCTACGTTCTCTTCAATTTCCATAATATTGCCCTCAAGTACATCTCCCGTGTATAGCCCCTCTATATACTCCTTCCATCTTTCTCCTTTCCCTTCTTCGCTTAGGAATGGTTTTCCATCTGAGCCCTCGATATTCATGCAAGTGGTTCTCCTTTCTCGAAAGACCTCTCTAATTTTCCTGCAGGCGGCATCTCTCTCACCTCTAGTGATATATGCCTCTACATACTTACATTTGTCCTGTAGCCATTCACGCTTAGCCATTTTGCACTTCCTGTCGATCTCATTTTTGAGACATTTGTATTCCTTTTCGCCTGCTTCATTTACTGCATTTTTATATTTTCTCCTTTCATCCATTAGATTCAGTATCTATTGAGTTACGCAGGGGTTTCTGCTAGCCGTCGGGTAGACCTGTCGAGTTCAAAATTTTTGTGACACGCTAAGGTCTACAGCCCTTTGTTGGCGTAAAAATGTTAAGCTTGTAAGTCAGTGCAATTGAATGGTACGCCCATTTATGTCGTACTTTTGACACTCGGAAACTCACTCATTAAAACGTATAGGCTATTTCTCCTAGACGCTGAATCATGAAATTTAGCAGTAAAATTAAAGCAAAAAATTATTATATGGCACGAAATAAACATTGCTTTTGTCATTTGTTACTCGAGTTCAAACTTGAAGTAAAAACATTCTCGAAAGTCTTAGCATCCACCGGACGGATGTCTTTTTTTCTAGTAGTAACGTCGATAACAGGCAAAAATCGACAAGATTCTAGGTGGATGAAGTCTGCATACATAACTCTGTACGGAAACCTCAGTGCTTGCGTGGGTGCGTGCTTTTCGCACCTGCCCAATTTTTTCTAGTGCTCTGTCATCTGGAGATCCCGCTTCTGTCGGTTTCATTTCTGGCCAGGCCCTGCGTAGAACACACCTGCTCGAAACGGGTGATGACGGGTAGGCGCGATCAACCTGTGACTTTAAGCTTGAGGACGGACAGTAAAGTGGCTGTTACTGCGATAGGTGGGTTGAGTCGGCAGAAGGAACCAACCAGCGAGGTCATCCGTCCCATCGGATTAGAGAAGGATGGGAAAGGAGGTCAGCCGTGGCCGTTCAAAGGAACCATTCACGTATTTGCTTGAAGCGATATAGCGAAATCACGGAAAACCTAAATCATGATGGCCGGACGCGGATTTGAAGTGTCGTCCTCCCGAATGCGAGTCCAGTGTGCTAACCACTGCGCCACCTCGCTCGGTACGCTACTGCAGTGAACACCGAGGACTGCGACTCAACGGACCAAGTTTCTTTTCAGCCAAGACACACACACACACACACACACACACACACACACACACACATACACTGTTTACAGTCTTTACTTGCACTGTTGTGCAGATATTTTCAGTACAATACATATGCAAATATAAATGGGGTTCAGAAATCAAACGACACTGAACTACAGAGTTATTACAAATTATTGAAGCGATTTCACAGCTCTACAATAACTTTATTATTTGAGATATTTTCACAATGCTTTCCACACACATACAAAAACTAAAAAAGTTTTTTTAGGCATTCACAAATGTTCGATATGTGCCCCTTTAGTGATTCGGCAGACATCAAGCCGATAATCAAGTTCCTCGCACACTCGGCGCAGCATGTCCTCATCAATGAGTTCGAAAGCATCGTTGATGCGAGCTCGCAGTTCTGGCACGTTTCTTGGTAGAGGAGGTTTAAACACTGAATCTTTCACATAACCCCACAGAAAGAAATCGCATGGCGTTAAGGCGGGAGAGGGTGGAGGCCATGACATGAATTGCCGATCGTGATCTCCACCACGACCGATCCATCGGTTTTCCAATCTCCTGTTTAAGAAATGCCGAACATCATGATGGAAGTGCGGTGGAGCACCATCCTGTTGAAAGATGAAGTCGGCGCTGTCGGTCTCCAGTTCTGGCACGAGCCAATTTTCCGCGGGCTACGCGTGAAACTTGCCCGCACGCGTTCAACCGTTTCTTCGCTCAGTGCAGGCCGACCCGTTGATTTCCCCTTACATAGGCATCCAGAAGCTTTAAACTGCGCATAACATCGCCGAATGGAGTTAGCAGTTGGTGGATCTTTGTTGAACTTCGTCCTGAAGTGTCGTTGCACTGTTATGACTGACTGATGTGAGTGCATTTCAAGCACGACATACGCTTTCTCGGCTCCTGTCGCCATTTTGCCTCACTGCGCTCTCGAGCGCTCTGGCGGCAGAAACCTGAAGTGCGGCTTCAGCCGAACAAAACTTTATGAGTTTTTCTACGTATCTGTAGTGTGTCGTGACCATATGTCAATGAATGGAGCTACAGTGAATTTATGAAATCGCTTCAATCATTTGTAATAGCCCTGTACTCAGTAAAAATCCCTCAACAACCACTGACATTTTGCTAGTGGGCTGCAGCTCACCATGTGAACTGAAAACAGTGTGAGCACAGATGTCGTTAACAGGTCTTCCTCACAACTTTCCTCAGCAACTTCGATGTCAGATCCTACCGAATGATGCATCTAAAAATACGAGGGCAGTTCAATAAGTAATGCAACACATTTTTTTTCTCGGCCAATTTTGGTTGAAAAAACCGGAAATTTCTTGTGGAATATTTTCAAACATTCCCGCTTCGTCTCGTATAGTTTCATTGACTTCCGACAGGTGGCAGCGCTGTACGGAGCTGTTAAAATGGCGTCTGTAACGGATGTGCGTTGCAAACAACGGGCAGTGATCGAGTTTCTTTTGGCGGAAAACCAGGGCATCTCAGATATTCATAGGCGCTTGCAGAATGTCTACGGTGATCTGGCAGTGGACAAAAGCACGGTGAGTCGTTGGGCAAAGCGTGTGTCATCGTCGCCGCACGGTCAAGCAAGACTGTCTGATCTCCCGCGTGCGGGCCGGCCGTGCACAGCTGTGACTCCTGCAATGGCGGAGCGTGCGAACACACTCGTTCGAGATAATCGACGGATCACCATCAAACAACTCAGTGCTCCACTTGACATCTCTGTTGGTAGTGCTGTCACAATTGTTCACCAGTTGGGATATTCAAAGGTTTGTTCCCGCTGGGTCCCTCGTTGTCTAACCGAACACCATAAAGAGCAAAGGAGAACCATCTGTGCGGAATTGCTTGCTCGTCATGTGGCTGAGGGTGACAATTTCTTGTCAAAGATTGTTACAGGCGATGAAACATGGGTTCATCACTTCGAACCTGAAACAAAACGGCAATCAATGGAGTGGCGCCACACCCACTTCCCTACAAAGAAAAAATTTAAAGCCATACCCTCAGCCGGTAAAGTCACGGTTACAGTCTTCTGGGACGCTGAAGGGGTTATTCTGTTCGATGTCCTTCCCCATGGTCAAACGATCAACTCTGAAGTGTATTGTGCTACTCTTCAGAAATTGAAGAAACGACTTCAGCGTGTTCGTAGGCACAAAAATCTGAACGAACTTCTCCTTCTTCATGACAACGCAAGACCTCACACAAGTCTTCGCACCCGAGAGGAGCTCACAAAACTTCAGTGGACTGTTCTTCCTCATGCACCCTACAGCCCCGATCTCGCACCGTCGGATTTCCATATGTTTGGCCCAATGAAGGGCGCAATCCGTGGGAGGCACTACGCGGATGATGAAGAAGTTGTTGATGCAGTACGACGTCGGCTCCGACATCGACCAGTGGAATGGTACCGTGCAGGCATACAGGCCCTCATTTCAAGGTGGCGTAAGGCCGTAGCATTGAATGGCGATTACGTTGAAAAATAGTGTTGTGTAGCTAAAAGACTGGGGAATAACCTGGTGTATTTCAATGCTGAATAAAACAACCCCTGTTTCAGAAAAAAAATGTGTTGCATTACTTATTGAACTGCCCTCATATATGCGATTTGTAAATGAAAAGACACAATTTCAGAGACTACTGGTCTCATACAGATACGATTTTCTGTATATAGACTGAAGTGACGAGGGAAATCTGTACCAAGGCCAGGAATGGAACCCAGGTCTTCTGCGTACTTGGCAGGTGCGTTAGCCACTAAGTCACCTTGGCGTAGCGGTCCACACACCTTCTCCGTTTACCCTGCCACGCCTCCCTCCTCGATCAAGATTCTCACTGCCACCCCCGCCTACTGTAAATTCCCCCTTATACACGAACAGAATTGCCGAGGCTCTCCATGTTCTGCAATAGCACCTCAGGTTCGAACGTAAAAGCCTGAGACCCAGGTGCAAGCACTTGTACAAATGAAGTGACACAGTTTCAGAGAGGGGGTCGGTAGCGAGTACTTGGATCGAGGAGGAAGGCGTACGAGCGTAATCCGTGCAGTTGTGTGAACCGCTGTGTCAAGGTGGTGTGCCAAGGTGGTGTGACGGTACGTCACATAAATATTGACATTTTTATCGGTTGTAAACCGCAGTTAAAGTATTTTATGAATATAATTAGTGTAAAAGATATAGTTAATGTTCTTGAAACAACTGATATGCAGTGATAATTTAAGAGTAGCATCTTTATTTAATGTCTATGAAAATAAAAAAGGATCGAAAGAGACGCGATTGTACGGCCAAGGAGAAAGGACGTATTTTGTGGTACACATACTGTTTTGTTTCGCTATACGGAAGGCAGCCATTGAGCGGCTACACATATTTTAAGTAAATTATTCGTATTTCTGATACAATAAACTTCTTATTGTTATCACAAATTGAATTTCCTTGTAATAGTTGTCACCTCAAATGCTCGCAGTGGCTAATTATTTTTAATAAGCATTCTTTCAGTAATTTCCGCTGCGAGAAGCTCATCTTCCGATGCAGCCTCTGGTCCGCCATTACGCACCGAAGTATTAACCTATTTTTCAGTGTTAACAGTAACTGTAAATGCGAGAGATTTCGTTGTAAGAACCTTTTTAAATTGCAACAGATAATTAATTTACATTAAAGTTCATTTTTTTAAAATTATATAGATTCCATGATTTCAGTAAGTTTTATCTTGGCCGCTCCACGGCAACAATCGAAATTCTCTCGAGTCTTGCTTTGCAATCAATAAATAGAAATTAACAAAATTTCATTTCATTCAGTTAACGGCAACTATATTTTAGTCATCACGTTCAAAAATGTAAAGTTGGTACATGAATCACAGCGGCCCTTCAAGAACCCGTCTCATATTTACTTATGCACGCAAGTAAAAGAGATAAGAAAAGAAAATGTCCCTGAGAGAAAGAATCATGCACTTACAAAATAAAAATTCATGCTGATAAATTAATATATATATATATACATAATTTGTCTGTATATAACATAACAAAGGCACCGACGTCACAGTGGCTTAGTGGCTAACGCACCTGCCTAGTGAGCAAGAGACCCGAGTTTGATTCCCGGGCTTGGTATAAATTTTCATCACCGCTTCAGTCTATATACGTAAAAAAAGTGTATGGGTTTTTGTGTCTTCAGCTTGGACGCCAGCACAAAGCGCAGAATAGTAGACATTGTTTAGAGTGGCAGTGGTGAACTTCCACTGCACTATGGCGACCGAAACTCTCCTTGTTCACGAGAATCCGTGATATGAAGGCGTGGTCAGTGTTACAGGCGTTAACTGCGGGTTTGGAGTAATACGAAGGCATTGGGTAAGAATTCGGACAGCAAGAGAAATGATCGGGGTGGGAAACGATGTTACGGGGAAGATTAAACCCAAATGATTCAGGTGGTTTGGACACGTTAATACACTCCTGGAAATGGAAAAAAGAACACATTGACACCGGTGTGTCAGACCCACCATACTTGCTCCAGACACTGCGAGAGGGCTGTACAAGCAATGATCACACGCACGGCACAGCGGACACACCAGGAACCGCGGTGTTGGCCGTCGAATGGCGCTAGCTGCGCAGCATTTGTGCACCGCCGCCGTCAGTGTCAGCCAGTTTGCCGTGGCATACGGAGCTCCATCGCAGTCTTTAACACTGGTAGCATGCCGCGACAGCGTGGACGTGAACCGTATGTGCAGTTGACGGACTTTGAGCGAGGGCGTATAGTGGGCATGCGGGAGGCCGGGTGGACGTAACGCCGAATTGCTCAACACGTGGGGCGTGAGGTCTCCACAGTACATCGATGTTGTCGCCAGTGGTCGGCGGAAGGTGCACGTGCCCGTCGACCTGGGACCGGACCGCAGCGACGCACGGATGCACGCCAAGACCGTAGGATCCTACGCAGTGCCGTAGGGGACCGCACCGCCACTTCCCAGCAAATTAGGGACACTGGTGCTCCTGGGGTATCGGCGAGGACCATTCGCAACCGTCTCCATGAAGCTGGGCTACGGTCCCGCACACCGTTAGCCCGTCTTCCGCTCACGCCCCAACATCGTGCAGCCCGCCTCCAGTGGTGTCGCGACAGGCGTGAATGGAGGGACGAATGGAGACGTGTCGTCTTCAGCGATGAGAGTCGCTTCCGCCTCGGTGCCAATGATGGTCGTATGCGTGTTTGGCGCCGTGCAGGTGAGCGCCACAATCAGGACTGCATACGACCGAGGCACACAGGGCCAACACCCTGCATCATGGTGTGGGGAGCGATCTCCTACACTGGCCGTACACCACTGGTGATCGTCGAGGGGACACTGAATAGTGCACGGTACATCCAAACCGTTATCGAACCCATCGTTCTACCATTCCTAGACCGGCAAGGGAACTTGCTGTTCCAACAGGACAATGCACGTCCGCATGTATCCCGTGCCACCCAACGTGCTCTAGAAGGTGTAAGTCAACTACCCTGGCCAGCAAGATCTCCGGATCTGTCCCCCATTGAGCATGTTTGGGACTGGATGAAGCGTCGTCTCACGCGGTCTGCACGTCCAGCACGAACGCTGGTCCAACTGAGGCGCCAGGTGGAAATGGCATGGCAAGCCGTTCCACAGGACTACATCCAGCATCTCTACGATCGTCTCCATGGGAGAATAGCAGCCTGCATTGCTGCGAAAGGTGGATATACACTGTACTAGTGCCGACATTGTGCATGCTCTGTTGCCTGTGTCTATGTGCCTGTGGTTCTGTCAGTGTGATCATGTGATGTATCTGACCCCAGGAATGTGTCAATAAAGTTTCCCCTTCCTGGGACAATGAATTCACGGTGTTCTTATTTCAATTTCCAGGAGTGTAGAACGGCAACATGGCCGATGAGAATAATAGGGAGGAAATATATAGGTAGAAGAAAACCGAGAGAAGTGTCTTCTGCAGACATGTCTAACCCGCACCATCTTCTACGTCGTTGGGGCCCGCGGCGGTTTCGGCAACTACGTAACACACAGTTTTGCTACATCCAAAATTGCACCTAATCCAAGTGTTTGTAAACTTTAAATTATGAAGCACAAAAACTAAGAGCTTATGAAGCCAACTGAGAATTTCTAAAGCACCAACGTCTACAATAACAGTCGCTTGTTGTGTGATATTTCAATTCTTTTCTGAATATCTCGTAGCTTTCGGACATAAACTGGTGTGGGTTCCCACTCGTATATAAGTTTTTGCTCTTATTACAGGTGCAGTCTGAACCTACTTTGTTGGTTACGTACTGTAGATCAACATTAGAGAGATTGCAAAAAGGGTGGAAACTGATGGGATGAAACCTAGACAAATTGAAAGAACCATAGTTACTTGAGAGTTGCAGAAGGAACAGAACACAACGACTAAATGAAACATGAGGAAAAGAATAAAGTAGAAGACCAACGAGTAGTTTTGAAAGATGAAATAAGGAAGGCAGCAGAGTGTCAAATAGGGGAAAATGGCAAAACCGAGGTAAAAAACCTTATATAGCGTACGATATTCAATCTAATTGACGAAAGAGGAAATATAAAAATGGAGCAATGACGCAGGCAAAAGGTAATATAGTCCAAAAAATCAAATTAGCAAAAGGGCTAAGTAGGAATATCCAGACGAGAAATGCAAGGATGTAGAAACATGAATGCCGAGGAGAAAAATAGATGCCGCCTATAGGAAAATTAAAGAGATCTTTGGGAAAAAGAACCAGCTGTATTACTATCAACAGCTGAGATGAAAAACCAGTACCAAGAAAAATATTTAAATGTGGAAGGAATGAATGAAAGACCTATCAAAGTTAACACTAACTATACCACACTACACTAGCATAGAATGAGAAGATGAAGATGTGTTGGCAGATATGACACTGCGAGAAGAACACGACAGAAAACTGAAAGACCAAAGTCGAAATAAAAGCAGTGGAGTAGACGTCATCCCGTCAGAACTACTAATGTCCTTCGGAGATCCAGTCGTGACAAAACTACTCTACCTGCTGTGCAAGATCTGTAAGACATGCGAAACATTCAAGAAAAATATAATAATTTCAATTCCGAAGTCGACACGTGCTGATACGTGTGAATATTACCAAATCATCAGTTTAGTAAGGCATGGCTGCAAAATATTGACACACAATCTCTACAGAAGGATGAGGAAACTGGCAGAAGCCGATCTCGGAGAAATGTAGCAACACGCGAAGCAATACTGAATGGCTCTGAGCACTATGGGACGCGACTGCTGTGGTCATAAGTCCCCTAGAACTTAGAACTACTTAAACCTAACTAACCTAAGGACATCACACAACACCCAGCCATCACGAGGCAGAGAAAATCCCTGACCCCGCCGGGAATCGAACCCGGGAACCCGGGCGTGGGAAGCGAGAACGCTACCGCACGACCACGAGATGCGGGCAGCAATACTGACCCTACAACTTATCAGAGAAGACAGAAGCTAAGTTTCTAGCGTTTCTAGGTCTAGAGAAATCTTTTTACGATATTGACAAATACACACTTCGAAACTCTTAAGGTAGCTGGGAACGAGACGTTCATTTACTTATTTACAATTTCCACAAAAACCAAACTGCAGTTATAAGAATCTTAGGACGTGAAAAGGAAGCAGTGGTTGAGAAGGGAGTGCGACAGTGTTGAAGCATGTCTCCAATGCTATTCACTCAGTACACTGAGCAAGCAGTGAAGGAATCCAAGCAGAAATTTGGAAAGTGAATTAAAATTGGGGGAGAAGAAATTAACAAAACTTTGAGGTTTGTCGATGACATTGTAATTAATCAGAGGTAGCCAAGGAGTTAGAAGAGCACTGAACCGAATGGACAGCAAAGCGGGGATAAAGGAATGTAGTCGAACTAAATCAGGCGATGATGACAGAGCTAGATTAGGAAATGAATGCTGAAAGCGATAGATGAGTTTTGCTGATCGGGTAGCAAAATATCTGATCTCCGAAATGGTGAGCGTGGAATATACAGACTGGCATTTAAAGAAAATAATTTCTAAAATATATAAATCAGTGAACTTCTTCTTCTTCTTCTTCTTCTTCTTCTTCTTCTTCCACTGCATAGTTAGGCCTAGAGCCTATTCTGGTCTCACCACCTCGTCCTCGGTCCACCCACACGTCTCTTGCACCATGGTTTGTAATCCATTGCTAGTTTAGGAAGTCTTTGTGGCGATATACGAAGAACGTGTTCTCTCCATTTTTCTTTGTACTTGATTGCCTTTGGGCTGTTGGTTGGATCCTTAATTCTTTCTTTAGTACTTAGTTTCCAATTTTGTCTTACCTAGTGCAGCCTTTCAGAGATCTTAGAAATTTAATTTCTGATGCTTCTAGTTGCCGTAAATCTTTGTTTCTCCGTGTCCAGCTTCCTGCCCCACACAATAAAGTAAGGATTGACATTACGTTATAAAATTACAGTTGTCTGTCTCCTTGTTCTACCGTTAAGTATTCTTTATATTGCGCCACGTATACGCTGCTAAGTATTCGTTTTTTCCTAAAAATTCATATCTTGATCATGTGATATGTCACATTCCAAATACTTGAAATGGTCTACCTGTTCTATCGGTTTATCGTTAAAGGCTAGTTTTGTTCGCAGTTCGTAGTGCATGAATAACTAGGAAGACCACATGGCTTTATTTATACAGGCTGAAAAGTATTTAAACCGACAAACTCTGGGAGGTTGTAGGGGACATCAAAACAAATATTTTTCCCTAATGTCATTTTTCCCTATGAGGAGTATTTAAACCGGTAGAGGAAGATTTCGCTGGCGGCAAATTAATTAAACCAACAAACACTTTTCCATTTTTTTATGACCAAGAGACAACACATTAACACAGCCCAATGTCAATTACAGTAGATTTTCAAAAATGCCTCCATTGACACGTAAACAAAGGTTACACCGTCGGATCATGTTCTGTCTGACATGGGCAAAAACTCTGGGAGTGTCCTGAATTGTTCCTGCTGTTGCTACTATCCGGGCAACCAGATCCTCTTCTGATGCAACAGAGGTTGCGTAAACAAGGTTGCTCATCTCTCACCACACGAAAAAGTCCAGAGCGGACTTATCTAGGGATCGAGCAGGCCACGGTACAGGACCACCTCTGCCAATCCAGGTTTCTGGGAACCGTCGGTCCAGGAATCGACGCACACGACGACTGAGATGTGCCGGCGCCCCGTCATGTTGGAACCACATGCGTTGTCTTACAGGGAGCGGGACGTCTTCCAGCAATTCTGTCAACGCTCTGGCGAGAAAATTGTAATAGTGCCTGCCATTTAATGGCCTAGGTAGCAGATACGGCCCAATTAAACAGTCCCCAACAACACCGACCCAAACATTAACAAAGAACCGCATTTGGTGAGCGTTAGTAACTGTGGCATGTGGGTTATCCTCACTCCAAACATGCTAATTGTGCATGTTGAAGACTCCATCACGCCCGAACATTGCTTCATAGGTAAACAACACAGAGGATGGAAATGCAGGATGCATTTCACACTGTTCCAGATGCCACTGCGAAAACTGTGCTCTGGATGGATAATCAACTGGTTCCAGGTTGTGGCCACGCTGTAAGTGAAATGGACGTAACAATTACTCTCGAAGGACTGTTCTTACATTCGTCTGATTCGACCCCATGTTATGTGCAATTGCACGAGTGCTGATTGAAGGACCCCGCTTCACATGCTGCAAGACAGCTTCCTCAAATTGCAGCGTTCTTACCGTGCGACGGCGTCCCTGTCCAGGTAATCTGCTAAATGACCCGGTCTCGTGCAGACGTGGGTACACAGCAGCAAAGGTCGTATGATGCGGGATACGGCGATTAGGATATTGTTGTTGGTAAACCCGCTGTCGTGCGCTACGTAGCACGCACCAACCATATCAGTGTACTCACTCCAGGTGTATCGCTCCATTAGTAAACAGAGACAATGCACTACTACACTTGTGGACAGAAGTTGCCTACAACTGAAGAGCATAATACGACCTCTAACAACTGAAGATCGTAATACGGCCCCTAACAAATGAAGAGCTTAATACAGCCTCCACCGGTTTAAATAATCCTCATAGGAAAAAATAACATTAGGGAAAAATATTTGTTTTGATGTCCCCTACAACCTCCCAGAGTTTGTCGGTTTAAATACTTTCCACCCTGTAGATGAAGTCAGATTGTAGGTTGTACTTATCTCATTAATTTTTGCAATCCCACATGTAATTTACCTACGCTGTAATAACAGTGTTAATAATATTTATTCCTCCCAATATTTATTCCTGGTTGTGTTCTGTCTGTTTTGCATTTACTGATCATGTCATTTATATAGATACTGAATAATGTTGGTGACAAGCTACGACCTTAGTTTACTCCTTGATTTGTTCGTATTTTAGGTTCTCTTTTCTGCGTGTCAATGCTAATTTTGATGTTCATTTATGAGCTTTTTGCGACTTGGATCACATGTTTATAAAATCCTTTTTTCCCATTATTGAGCATAGCTTGTCTCCGTAAATTCTATCAAATGCGTTTTCACAATCCACAAATGCTAGATGACTTTCCAGATTAATTTGTGAATATCGAATATAACGTGTATGCGTCAGGAATTCTTATCTGAAGATCTTCAGAAGTGGTGCTACAGAAGATTAAATGGATAAATCGGATCAGTAATGAGAAGTTCTGAATGGAATTACGCAAAAAAGAAACTCATGCCACAACAAGACTAAAAGAAGGGATAGCTTCATGGGACGCTTGCTGAGGCTTCAAGGCATCGTAAATTTGTCAGTGTACGGCCGTATAGTGGGTGGGGGCTGGCGGGATTACAAATTGTAGAGGGAAACCAATGCTTGACCATATAAGCAGATTAAGTGGACGTAGGCTGAAGAAGTTATACTGAAGCTTGCACAGAATAGCGTAGCATGGCGGGAGACATCAAACCAGGGTTCAGACTGAGGAACACCACCACCATAACAACAACAGTGTGAAGTAAAGCCCATTCATTTTCTTTTCGAACACATCATGAGGTGACTTGCTGAGAAGTCAAAACTGTTTATGATACCAATAATTGGAGCTGATGCTAAAATGTAGAAATAAAAAAAGTACTGTCATCGATGCACTTCACGATGGTTTGCGTCGTATGGCTGTACTGCAGATGTACAGTAGTGTGTGGGGGACAAGCTGATATTTTACAAAGAAATTGAAGTTGTTTCGCCGCTACCAGTTTTATCAAAAAAAAAAAAAAAATGGTTCAAATGGCTCTGAGAACTATGGGACTTAACATCTATGGTCATCAGTCCCCCAGAACTTAGAACTACTTAAACCTAACTAACCTAAGGACATCACACAACACCCAGTCATCACGAGGCAGAGAAAATCCCTGACCCCACCGGGAATCGAACCCGGGAACCCGAACGTGCCAGTTTTATCCGATCAGTTGTTGGAATCATGGTGAACCACTGTTCCCAGGACTAAGGCCAGCCGGTGTGGGCGTGCGGTTCTAGGCGCTTCAGTCTGGAACCGCGTGACCGCTACGGTCGCAGGTTCGAATCCTGCCTCGGGCATGGATGTGTGTGATGTCCTTAGGTTAGTTAGGTTTAAGTAGTTCTACGTTCTAGGGGGCTGATGACCACAGATATTAAGTCCCATAGTGCTCAGAGCCATTTGAACCATGTGAACCTGGACGATGAACAACACATGTGAGTCCCCTCCGGTTCAGTTGAGTGTTTGTACGCGTAGCAGCAGCTTGTGTTGTTTCTGTGTTCTCGGCAGGAAAACACTGTTTCTGTGTCAAAATGGACATTTCACCTAAGAAGCGGGCAAAAATAATTGTTCTTCATGAAAAAGCATCTATGACTGTAACATACATTACTTGTCATTGGTATGGGAAAGTCTAGTCCTTTAAGACTTACTGTAGTGTATAGTGTCACCGACCCACTGTCTCCAAAGATAATAGGCAGGTGTGGACGGAAACGAAAAGCCACCTTAGGACTGACAAAACTCTGCACGGAAACAGTAGATTTCATCCACACGAGACAAGTAAGGGCCTTCTACGAGGTTTACTGTATAGTGGGGCTGAATTTCATTCTTCAGTGGTACGACATAAGTTTCATGATTGTGGGCGGAAGGCAGAAAAGTCAATAAAGAAACAGTTGTTAACAACTGCTTTGAAGTAAAAAACTGTTAACATGGGTCAAAATATATAAATCTTAGACCTCCAGTTCTTTGAAACTTATAACTTTTCAGTGACGAGTCATATTTTATTGTCCAAGGATACAGAGCAAGGGTTGTCAGGCGAAGCAACCATGAGTCAGTGAGAACTGAGCATTTTGAACATACTGAAAAATGCCCTTTCAAAAAACGTTCTGGGCTCCAGTTGATTTTGAACAAACTGAAAAATACCCTCTAAAAATGTTCTGGGATCCAGTTAATTTTGAACATACTGAAAAATACCCTCCCTTGGGCTCCAGTCGACGGCATGATGAATTCAACCAAATACATGGAAATCCTTAGGCGTAGGATTGTACAATTCCTACAGACCTTCGCAGATTGTGGAGCACGATTTCAGCAAGATCTGGCACCGTGCCATACTTCTAAAGTAGTCAAGAAGTTCATTGAAGAAAACAACAATAATATGCTTTAGTGGCCTGGTAGTTCACCATACTTAAACCCTAGCGAGAATTTGTGGTGTATTGTAAAAGGCATCCTAGTACAATGGACTATTCCACAAAACAATGCACGCTAGTAAATTCGTTACAAGTGTAGTTTCCTGAAGACGGAATACGAAACATTTGGGTCATTCGGTATCAACTCGGCTGCGCCTCCCTGCTCGATCATCATGGATTTCGACGAAATTTTGTGTGAACTTTCGAGTATGTCCCTGATGAATATTGGTGAAGTTTATCGTTCGTCTAAGCAATACCGGCCGCGATAGTCACTTGCTTTACTCGACGCGAGACTTTGAGAAGCACGAGAGCGAATTTTAGGCGAATGTGAGCAGTTGTATCTCGGGCAATAGTGTGTTGAAGGAAACTAAATTTTGTGATGCTGGATACAACTGTGTGCGTTATGTTAAAAATAATTATGAAAAGAATTTTACGAGCCATATTCAGCCAGAAAATTTTAGACAAAATCGCCCGAAAAAATCGGCGTCCGAAAAAATTTCAAACTTTGGCTTCGTGTATTCCAGGGACGAAAGACATGAAGAACGTGGAACTTGGCATGTAGTGACGTAACAACACCAGTCCTCATATATAAAGTTTCATCTATATACCATTTGTCGATACTAATTAAATTAAGTACAGAGCTGAACATTTTTAAAAAGGTAAAAAATGTATTTTCGACCAGACTTTGGAAAAAGCTATGTTCTATGAAACTTTCCAAATTGGACTCATTAGAAAGACCATGGCCTTAACGCTAAAAGGTATTTGATTATCCAAAATGGGTTAAGAGTGCTATATAATTTGAATCAAGATTTGACGTGAAAATCGTGGCATGAAAAAAATGTAAACTTTTGATTCTTATATCTCATAGACCAAATGCATACTGACATAAGCTCGGTACCACAAGAATGTGGCATACAAAATTTCATTCACCGACTATTTTCGAACAATGTACCAATTAGTCGAAAAGATGACGAGTTTTGTGAAAATGTGAAAATGGCGTATACTTGACACTTTTTTAAAAAATACTGTTTTCTACTAAATCTTCAAAACAGGTGCCGTTCGAAACAACATGTTTTAAGCTTTCGAGAACATTGGATAAAACTGCCAGCATCGGCTAACAATGCAACTTATATTGAGGCAAAGTGGCTGAAGAAATCGCGCTCCGAATAAAGTTTCTACTTTGGCTTCTTATATGTCGGTGATTAATGGCATGATGAACATGAAACTTTGGACACAACAACATAGTAATATAAGCTTTTTCAAGATAAAATACCATTCATGTACTGACTTTAAATTTCCTTAGAATCAGTAGAAATCTGATTTTTATAAAAATTACAAAAAAATAGGTAACACTGAAGTTGCTTTTAGAAAATCTGTTTTCCGTAACTGATTTCACACTAAGCACTGTTGGAAAGAGCACGTTTTCAAGCATTCAGAAAATCACGTTCGATCTTCCAGTGTGCGCTAACCATACTTGAAAATACCGGACAGATTTGAGGGAATGTGCAATGGGAGCAAGCTTCATTGCAGCAACCTGTAGTCCGTGTTTCTTTGCATGTGGTTTTTATTTCTAAACTAACATGCAGTATCTCACTATATTGCGTTGATCCATGGTGGCATTGTCACTACCGATTCAAGAACATGAACCAGTAACCCTATCTTCATAGGGGTCACGCCCGATATCTGTGCAGTACCAAACGGGTGGGTTTCTTGATTCAGGTCCCCAAGCATGTAATTTCGTTTCTTAATCTATGTTCCGAACCTTGCAGTAGTACCTGTTTGCTTACAAAACAATTTTGCTAACTCCCATATCTCCGATTCTCCGATCTGTAGGATTATCTCATGTAAATGGCAAGCGAAAAGTAATTTAATTTTTTTTTCCGGCTGGTTTGCCTCAATTCATGTAGCATTGTTAGCCCATGTCGGAAATTTTACCCAGTGTTCTGGAAAACCTTAAAATACACTCCTGGAAATGGAAAAAAGAACACATTGACACCGGTGTGTCAGACCCACCATACTTGCTCCGGACACTGCGAGAGGGCTGTACAAGCAATGATCACACGCACGGCACAGCGGACACACCAGGAACCGCGGTGTTGGCCGTCGAATGGCGCTAGCTGCGCAGCATTTGTGCACCGCCGCCGTCAGTGTCAGCCAGTTTGCCGTGGCATACGGAGCTCCATCGCAGTCTTTAACACTGGTAGCATGCCGCGACAGTGTGGACGTGAACTGTATGTGCAGTTGACGGACTTTGAGCGAGGGCGTATAGTGGGCATGCGGGAGGCCGGATGGACGTACCGCCGAATTGCTCAACACGTCGGGCGTGAGGTCTCCACAGTACATCGATGTTGTCGCCAGTGGTCGGCGGAAGGTGCACGTGCCCGTCGACCTGGGACCGGACCGCAGCGACGCACGGATGCACGCCAAGACCGTAGGATCCTACGCAGTGCCGTAGGGGACCGCACCGCCACTTCCCAGCAAATTGGGGACACTGTTGCTCCTGGGGTATCGGCGAGGACCATTCGCAACCGTCTCCATGAAGCTGGGCTACGGTCCCGCACACCGTTAGGCCGTCTTCCGCTCACGCCCCAACATCGTGCAGCCCGCCTCCAGTGGTGTCGCGACAGGCGTGAATGGAGGGACGAATGGAGACGTGTCGTCTTCAGCGATGAGAGTCGCTTCTGCCTTGGTGCCAATGATGGTCGTATGCGTGTTTGGCGCCGTGCAGGTGAGCGCCACAATCAGGACTGCATACGACCGAGGCACACAGGGCCAACACCCGGCATCATGGTGTGGGGAGCGATCTCCTACACTGGCCGTACACCACTGGTGATCGTCGAGGGGACATTGAATAGTGCACGGTACATCCAAACCGTTATCGAACCCATCGTTCTACCATTCCTAGACCGGCAAGGGAACTTGCTGTTCCAACAGGACACTGCACGTCCGCATGTATCCCGTGCCACCCAACGTGCTCTAGAAGGTGTAAGTCAACTACCCTGGCCAGCAAGTTCTCCGGATCTGTCCCCCATTGAGCATGTTTGGGACTGGATGAAGCGTCGTCTCACGCGGTCTGCACGTCCAGCACGAACGCTGGTCCAACTGAGGCGCCAGGTGGAAATGGCATGGCAAGCCGTTCCACAGGACTACATCCAGCATCTCTACGATCGTCTCCATGGGAGAATAGCAGCCTGCATTGCTACGAAAGGTGGATATACACTGTACTAGTGCCGACATTGTGCATGCTCTGTTGCCTGTGTCTATGTGCCTGTGGTTCTGTCAGTGTGATCATGTGATGTATCTGACCCCAGGAATGTGTCAATAAAGTTTCCCCTTCCTGGGACAATGAATTCACGGTGTTCTTATTTCAATTTCCAGGAGTGTACGTTGTTTCAAATGGGACGGGTTTCGAAGCTTTAATAGAAAACAGTATTTGTAAAAAATCGTCATCTTTTCAGCGAATTTAAAGATTATTGGAAAATAGTAGGTGAATGAAATGTTGTATGCTGTATACTTGTGATACCGAGCAATTGAGCATTAAGTTTCGTGTCAGCATGCGTTTCATCTACGAACTACAAGAATCTAAAGTTTACATTTTTTTTAAATGCCACGATTTTCGCGCCCAGCGTTGATTCAAATTATATAGCATTTTAGACCTTTTTGCATTCGTACTCAGGTTATTGAGTATTGGAAAGTGGTACATGCATGAAACTTTATATTCGAGAACCTTGTGTTGCTAGGGTACTACAGGCTAATTTCACGTTCGTCCATGAGATATAAGAAGCCAAAGTTTGAATTTTTTTCAGACGCCGATTTTTCCGGCGACATCGTCTAAAACTTTCTGACTGAATGTGGCTCATAAATTTCTTTTCATTATTACTCTTAAGAGAACTCACGAAGTTGTACAAGGTGGCTAAATTTCATTTCTTTCAACATTAATTTTGCGCGTGATGTAAGAACTCAAGTTCGCCAGAAATTCTCGCTCGCTCTGTGCAAGATCACGAATCGAGTCAAACTATTTACTGTGTTTCTCGGCCAGAATTGCTTAGACAAACTTCTAGCCGTACCGATGTTCGTCGGGGGACATGTGCAAAGTTGACATAAAATTTTGTCCAAATCCGTGACGGTCGAGCAGGAAAATGTTCCGAAATTAGGCGTTTTTGCTCTAACGTGGTCGAATCTATGCCACAACGTGTTCAGAAGCTCATTAAAGGGAAATGACACGTTATTTATTAATATTCAGTATGGCTCTAACTGTATTATGCATGTAGTGCCGAGTTAAAGTTTAATCGTCTTGCCCCAGATAATCTGCAATCTACTGCAGATGGCCGTATGGTGTACGCGGACGTTCCCAGCATCATAGCGGAGCCGCTGCAGCCTTCCCTTACGGCGCGGCGTGCGCTTGCTTTTTGGCCTGTCGAGCTGTCCACGGGCCTCGGATCCTGCCTCGACAGCGAGCGTTGCACAACCTGGCGACAATTGGCAACCCTGCGTGGAGATGGAGGCGCGGCGAGGCGCTGCCCCCGCCACCTAGTGGAATCTCCCCAAAGCTGCTCCGCGGTGCGCGCCGCCAGCGCCCACAGACAGATGAAGCACGCCGTCATGGCGGAGCATTCAAAACAACTCCGCCGACAGTATGCAAGAGTAAGTAAAATCACTCAGAGGAGTTCCCTTAAGCACACTACCGTCGTTTGTGAGATTATAGCATATTCGTGTTTCTGAAATCTGTTAATCTTACGGTGAGTCAGGTTTATTTGTGCTGCAGGCCCACATTGTAGACATGAAAATTCAAGAAAAGTTGTATCACTGTATAACATCCACGATATATATATATATTACGAGTGGAATATGAACGTGTGGAAAATTACGTAACTCAATAATATTCATTCAATTATGTAATTATTTCTTAAAAAGATGATAATTATGTAAAACAGAGACAATATTTGTCTCACATTCTTAGTTAATCTATGTAATTCTTTTCTTTTGTTTTGTACCCTTTTGCCGTCTACTTCTGATGTACGTCGCCGACGCAAGACGCGAATCGATTTGAGGTCTGTTGAACGAAAAACATTTAACGTAAAATTATTGTACTTTTATGTTCATTTACTGGAAAAAAAACAAAGAGAGCCAAATGCGTTAAAACTATTTATGATTAATTGTTCAAAAATCATTTCCTCTTTTAATTATAATTTTGTATTAATTGTCTTATCATAGCTGCAAGAAGCGCATCCATTGTTAGTTGCAATTATATAGCAACTTCGTCTGCACTTCTGGTCGAAATATCAAGGGTTTGTGTTAAACTAATTTGGAAAACAGTATTAGTAATTTTTTTTGGTGGCATAAATTTAAATGATTAATTATTTATTGAGTAAAGGAAAATCTTAATCAAAAAAGAAATCCTCTACCTTTTGTTGGCCGCCATCGTAACTTTAATCTCAGCGCCAAATTTAAATTACTTGAAACTGCAAACAATATTTCGACGTGTAAGAAATAACTGTGCACCGGTATCTGAACTCTATTTATAAAAGAAAAAAATTAATCGAATCAGACTGCATTTTCTGAGAACAGTGCTGATGGTATTTATTGTTGAACAAGATTACACTGCTGATGTATGAGGCCAAAATTGAACTACGCACGAATCACGGAGAAAAATATTTCTGGTAGCATAGGTCAGTGTTGTGTGCGGGTGGTATTCTGTGGTTCCTTTTCATGATCAATTTGCTAAGAATAATTAAATCCATCGAAGACAAAAATTATAAAAGCTCTGATGTACGATCTGTAATTTTAGTGATATGAACACAACTTACAGTCAACATTATTACACTACGTCAGGTGGAATTCTTGTGCAATTTGAACAAAATAGTTATCCGGGAGAAGTTGTAGTAAGAACAACGCATTATACATGTATATAATATTGTCAGTATCATTTACAAAATCAAATCAATGCAACTGCTAAATAACAGAGTGAATTCAAACCGCAGAATACCATAGAGTATCGTATCATCTATATTCATTGCATTTGTCCATGTTGATGATACGCAAAACCGCCACAGCTGTTTTCTCTGACATTCACTCAAATGTGGGGGGCACAGCTATGTGCTTTAGGCCTATATGGATCACAGCGCCTCCTCTGTATTCCGATCAAGTGACGATGTTGGCAGAATCACTACTTGCGTTTAATCATTTTGACGAACGGCATTTTGTTTGGGGTTGGTTGTTTACCGTGCGGGAATCGGCTTTCGTGTGCAGTGTAACCATGAACTACGTTGAATGTATTTTAAATGCTAATAGAAAAGTAAAGCTGTGAAGACGGGTCGTGAGTCGTGCCTAGGTAGCTGAGTCGGTAGACACTTGCGCACGAAAGGCAAAGGTCAAGAGTTCGAGTCTCGATACAGTACACAGCTTTAACCTACCAGGAAGTTTCATATCAGCGTACACTCCGCTGCAGAGTGAAAATCTCATGTTGGAAACGGAAAAATAAGTTACCAGGAAGAGTTCACCGCAAAGGAACTAGGACCTCCGAGAACAGATCCTTTGATCGAGAGGATGACGAAATCGAACAGTTAACAAGGAAGTGTACAATTAACACAAGTTGCAGTGTGGGTGCAGCGTAAGAATATCTGTTTTTCAGCCCGGAATTAAATTTGTGAACTAATACATGTGTTACGTATCTTGTACATTTGTCCGAACATGGAAAAGCACGAAAAGTCCCACTTGCAGAGAAATGCGTAATGGAAACCTGCGAAAGCTTACACATTATTTCGTTATTGCCCTAAGCTGTACTTAATTATGTACAAAACAATGAAATTCACAAAAACAGTTCTTTCTTTTGTCAGATCAGATACGCATCTTGTTGTTGTCATTATTATTGCTATTACTATTATTATCATTGGCACTGGCTGTAGTTATATAAACTTGCTGATAGCGTAACTGATATATAGTACATGCTATTAATTTCACACTCTCAGATTTGCCTCATCATCATCATCATTATTTATCACATCATCATCATCATTTAAGACTGATTATGCCTTTCAGCGTTCAGTCTGGAGCATAGCCCCCCTTATACAGTTCCTCCATGATCCCCTATTCAGTGCTAACATTGGTGCCTCTTCTGATGTTAAACCTATTACTTCAAAATCATTCTTAACCGAATCCAGGTACCTTCTCCTCGGTCTGCCCCGACTCCTCCTACCCTCTACTGCTGAACCCATGAGTCTCTTGGGTAACCTTGCTTCTCCCAAGCGTGTAACATGACCCCACCATCTAAGCCTGTTCGCCCTGACTGCTACATCTATAGAGTTCATTCCCAGTTTTTCTTTGATTTCCTCATTGTGAACACCCTCCTGTCATTGTTCCCATCTACTAGTACCTGCAATCATCCTAGCTACTTTCATATCCGTAACCTCAACCTTGTTGATAAGGTAACCTGAATCCACCCAGCTTTCGCTCCCATACAACAAAGTTGGTCGAAAGATTGAACGGTGCACAGATAACTTAGTCTCGGTACTGACTTCCTTCTTGCAGAAGAGAGTAGATCGTAGCTGAGCGCTCACTGCATTAGCTTTGTTACACCTCGCTTCCAGTTCTTTCACTATGTTGCCATCCTGTGAGAATATGCATCCTAAGTACTTGAAACCGTCCACCTGTTCTAACTTTGTTCCTCCTATTTGGCACTCAATCCGTTTACATTTCTTTCCCACTGACATTACTTTCGTTTTGGATATGCTAATCTTCATACCATAGTCCTTACATTTCTGATCTAGCTCTGAAATATTACTTTGCAAACTTTCAATCGAATCTGCCATCACAACTAAGTCATCCGCATATGCAAGACTGCTTATTTTGTGTTCACATATCTCAATCTCACCCAGCCAGTCTATTGTTTTCAACATATGATCCATAAATAATATGAACAACAGTGGAGACAGGTTGCAGCCTTGTCTTACCCCTGAAACTACTCTGAACCATGAACTCAATTTACCGTAAACTCTAACTGCCTGAATCTAAAAATTTGTGAACACCCAGAAGCTACACCCACGAACCGCCAATGAGTGTATTACCTTGGAGGGAGAGTCATCGATATCCACAGAAGCAGCTTCCGTCGTGCTGTAGGGATGTGTGTTGGATCGTTTGCTTTTCGCATGACACAGTAATTACCTTGCATTCAATATTAATGGTGACCTCAGTTGATGCGGCCTTCTATCGTGACTGTAATGTAGCGTGAGAAACTGCACTGACGATTAACAGCGATTGGGAGAGTGAGGACAACAGGAAAAGTGAAGATCTGGGCAGCTCCAGCTCCTGCCGCTGTGCTCGGATATCCCAAGTTGTCGAGGCGGCCGCTCGCGACAATCCTCGTCTGGCACACATTTCCATGTTTTCCGAAATATTCTACAGTTGACGAGGAACCGTAATCGCAATTTCATCCTTTTTGTAATCAAGTACTGTCTGTAAAAATCTGCAAAAATATCGGACCCCGACAAGATTTCGAAGAGGTGCAAAGACTGCCAACTTGCTCTAGATGTTTAAAAATGTAAAATTCTGCACTGCACAAAACGGAATAACAAAGTATCCTATCACTACAATATCAATGAATCACAAGTGGAATCAATCAACACGTACCTGGTGGTTATAATTAAAGTGTAGCTACACACAGAAGTGTGGCAGAAAACCCAAAGAGATTCTGGTCACACATAAAGCACACCAGTGGCAAGACTCAATCAATACCTTCACTGCGCGATAACAACGGTGAAGTCACTGATGACAGTGCCACTAAAGCAGAGTTATTAAACACGGTTTTCAGAAACTCCTTCACCAAAGAAGACGAAGTAAATATTCCTGAATTCCAATCAAGAACAACTGCCAAGATGAGAAACACAGAAGTAGATATCCGCGGAGTAACGAAGCAGCTTAAAACACTTAATAAAGGCAAGGCCTCCGGTCCAAATTGTATACCAGTCAGGTTCCTCTCAGAGTATGCTGATAAAATAGCTCCATATTTAGCAATTATATACAACCACTCGCTCACAGAGAGATCCGTAGCTAAAGACTGGAAAACTGCTCAAGTCACACTACTACCCAAAAAGTGAAGTAGGCGCAATCCCCTGAATTACAGACCTATACCACTAACGTCGATTTGCAGTAGGGTTTTGGAACATATACTGTATTCGAAGAAAACGATTTACTGACACATAGTCAGCACGGTTTCAGAAAATATCGTTCTTGTGAAACACAACTAGCTCTTTACTGTTGTGAAGTAATAAGTGCTATCGACAGGGGATGTCAAATTGATTCCATATTTTTAGATTTCCAGAAGGCTTTGGACATCGTTCGTTACAAGCGTCTTCTAACCAAACTGCGTGCCTACGGAGTATAGCCTCAGTTGTGCGACTGGATTTGTGATTTCCTGTCAGAAAGGTCACAGTTCGTAGTAATAGAAGGAAAGTCATAGAGTAAAACGGAAGTAATATCCGGCGTTCCCCAAGGAAGTGTTATAGGCCCTCTATTAACGACATAGGAGACAATCTGAGTAGCCGTCTTAGATTTTTGCAGATGATGCTGTCATTTACCGTCTTGTAAAGTTATCAGATGATCAAAACAACTTCCAAAGTGATTTAGATAAAATGTCTGTATGGTGCGAAAGGTGGCAATTGACCCTGAATAAGGAAAGGTGAGAAGTTATTAACGTGAGTACTAAAAGAAATCAGCTAAATTTCGATTACGCGATAAGTCACACAAATCTGAAGGCTGTAAAGTCAACTAAATACTTAGGGATTCAAATTACAAATAACCTAAATTGGAACGATCACATAGATAATACTGCGGGTAGAACAAACCGAAGACTGCGATTCATTGGCACTTAGAAGGTGCAACAGGTCTACTAAAGAGACTGCTTACACCACGCTTGTCCGCCCTGTTCTGGAGTATTGCTGTGCGGTGTGGGATCCGCATCAGGTGGGACTGACGCATGACATCGAAAAAGTACAAAGAAGGGCAGCTCGTTTTGTAATATCGCGAAATAGGGGAGATAGTGTGACAGACATGTGAATTGGAGTGGCAATCATTAAAACAAAGGCGTTTTTCGTTGCGACGGGATCTCCTCATCAAATTTCAATCACCAGTTTTCTCCTCCGATTGCGAAAACATCCTGTTGTTACCCACCTACATAGGGAGAAATGATCATCACGATAAAATAAGAGAAATCACGAGTCGCACAGAAAACTTCAAGTGCTCGTTTTTGCCGCGTGCCGTTCGAGAGTGGAACGGTAGAGAGACAGCTTGAAGGTGGTTCATTGAACCCTCTGCCAGGCACTTTATTGTGAATAGCAGAGTAATCACGTAGATGTAGAAGTCTGGTGTGCACCCAAATTATGGTAATGAAGTGAAACACGGTAGATATCCTGACGCATTAATGTTGAACCCATTTCTGGCGCTGTGAATGCAAGAAAGAAGAAAAGAAATGTTTCCATATGTAATGAACTGGGAACAGGACGTTGGCAGAGAAGGCAGAAAAATTATAAAGTCGTAATGTTGATTTTATTATTAACCACCACTTACAGAATTTGTTCAATATGAGCATCGGAGACGTCAACGAGATGCTGTACAGGGCACGATTCACACCTGGTGGCCAAAATTGGAACTAATTTTTTCTAAGCATAAATCGATTCAGCAGTAACGGATTAGTTAGCTGCCACATGATAATTGCAGCTCTCAGTGGACCCCCATGAGTAGCACTTCGTCTTCAGGCTACAAGTGGCCCATCGGGACTATCCGAACGCCGTGTCATCCTCAGTTGAGGATGCGGATAGGAGGGACGTGTGGTCAGCACACCGCTCTCCCGGTCGTTATGATAATTTTCTTTGACCGGAGCCGCTACTGTTCGGTCGAGTAGCGCCTCAATTGGCATCACGAGGCTGAGTGCACCCCGAAAAATGGCAACAGCGCATGGCGGCTGGATGGTCACCCATCCAAGCGCTGGTCACATCCGACAGCGCTTAACTTCGGTGATCTCACGGGAACAGGTGCATCCACTGCAGCAAGGACGTTGCCTCCCCCATGAGTAGCTCTACTTTAATTACAACCGCCCAGTAAGGATACCTGGGTGTAAACACTACGTAGCGATATGAAATGGGACGACAATATAGGTTCACTGGTAAGTAAAGCAGGTGGGAGAATTCGGTTCATTGGCAGCGGAAGGCAATCAGTCCTAGAATATTGCTCAGGTGTGTGGGACTCGTAGCAAATAAGACTTCCAAAGGATACAGAGAATGGCAGCACGATTGGTCACACGTTTCTCTGACCTCTGGGCTAGTGTCACGGAGATGCTGCGGATACTGAACTGGCTGACTAAAGATATGCGTTACCTATCCTGAGAAATCCTGTTAACGAAGTTTCATGATAAATCTAAGAATATACCACAAGCGTTATAAAATGGGACGAGCACGTAAAGAAAGTATTAGAGCACTTACATTAGATGTAAGGATGCTCGATAAATGCTATGCCCCGCTGTAAGTTATTGTATAACACACGTATCACCCACTTTTGTGCCTCTGTTAGTAATAAAATTTTCGAGGCTTCCACCGGTTCTTCAGTAATAGTAAGTTAAAAAAGTAATCAAGTAACTTCTACATCTACATCGATACTCTGCAAATCACATTTAAGTGCCTGGCAGAGGGTTCATCAAACCACCCTCACAATTCTCTATTATTCCAATCTCGTATAGCGCGCGGAAAGAATGAATACCCATATCTTTCCGTACGAGCTCTGATTTCCCTTATTTTATCTAGGTGATCGTTCCTCCCTATGTAAGTCAGTGTCAACAAAATATTTTCGCATTCGGAGGAGAAAGTTGGTGATTGGAATTTCGTGAGAAGATTCCGTCCCAAAGAAAAACGCCTTTCTTTTAATGATGTCCAGCCCAAATCCTGCATCATTTCAATGATACAATCTCCTCTATTTCGTGATAATTCAAAACGTGCTGTCTTTCTTTGAACTTTTCGATGTACTCCGCCAGTCCTATCTGGTAAGGATCCCACACCGCGCAGCAGTATTCTAAAAAGAGGACGGACAAGCGTAGAGTAGGTATTCTCCTTAGTAGGTCTGTTACATTTTTGAAGTGTCCTGCCAATAAAACGCAGTCATAGCCTTTCAAACAACATTTTCTGTGTGTTCCTCCCAATTTAAGTTGTTCGTAATTGTAATACCTAGGTATTTAGCTGAATTTACGGCTTTTAGATTACACTGATTTATCGTGTAACCGAAGTTTAAGTAATTCCTTTTAGCACTCATATGGATGACCTCACACTTTACGTTATTTAAGGTCAACTGCCACTTTTCGCACCGTTCAGGTATTTCTTCTAAGTCGTTCTGCAGTTTGTTTTGATCTTATGATGACTTTATTAGTCGATAAACGACAGCGTCATCTGCAAACGACCGAAGACGGCTGCTCAGATTGTCTCCGAAATCGTTTATATAGATAAGGAACAGCAAAGGGTCTATAACACTACCTTGGGGAACGCCAGAAATTACTTCTGTTTTACTCGATGACTTTCCGTCAATTACTGCGAGCTGTGACCTCTCTGACAGGAAATCACAAATGCAATCACATAACTGAGACGACATTCCATAAGCACGCAATTTCACTACGAGCCGCTTGTGTGGTACAGTGTCAAAAGCCTTCCGGAAATCCAGAAATTCGGAATCCATATGAAATCCCTTGTCAATAGCACTCAGCACTTCATGTGAATAAAGAGCTAGTTGTGTTTCACAAGAACGATGTTAAATTGCAATAAATACGATGTAAAAATTATAAAGCAGAGTCGCAACAACTTAAAATATATATAAAAACAGTTACTTACCAAATACTTTACATCAAAATTTTATGGAAACTTAATGAAACATTTTAAAATTTGTACCTCTTAACATCCAGTAAGAATCCTGGAGCGGAGCGGCCCAGTCTAGAGTACTACTGTTCTGGTGTTTTGAGACCTAATCGAGAAGGTGACAACAAACACTAAAAAAATTCATCATTGTGACCTCTGTGCTATCGAGCACGACATTTTAAAGGCCGTACAGAGTTTTCGCAAGACATTAATAATAAGTGATTTATAGCACATAAAGCTAGCTACTTGGGTGATACCACATTCATCTACATCTACATTTATACTCCGCAAGCCACCCAACGGTGTGTGGCGGAGGGCACTTTACGTGCCACTGTCATTATCTCCCTTTCCTGTTCCAGTCGCGTATGGTTCGCGGGAAGAACGACTGTCTGAAAGCCTCTGTGCGCGCTCTAATCTCTCTAATTTTACATTCGTGATCTCCTCGGGAGGTATAAGTAGGGGGAAGCAATATATTCGATACCTCATCCAGAAACGCACCCTCTCGAAACCTGGCGAGCAAGCTACACCGCGATGCAGAGCGCCTCTCTTGCAGAGTCTGCCACTTGAGTTTGTTAAACATCTCCGTAACGCTATCACAGTTACCAAATAACCCTGTGACGAAACGCGCCGCTCTTCTTTGGATCTTCTCTATCTCCTCCGTCAACCCGATCTGGTACGGATCCCACACTGATGAGCAATACTCAAGTATAGGTCGAACGAGTGTTTTGTAAGCCACCTCCTTTGTTGATGGACTACATTTTCTAAGGACTCTCCCAATGAATCTCAACCTGGTACCCGCCTTACCAACAATTAATTTTATATGATCATTCCACTTCAAATCGTTCCGCACGCATACTCCCAGATATTTTACAGAAGTAACTGCTACCAGTGTTTGTTCCGCTATCATATAATCATACAATAAAGGATCCTTCTTTCTATGTATTCGCAATACATTACATTTGTCTATGTTAAGGGTCAGTTGCCACTCCCTGCACCAAGTGCCTATCCGCTGCAGATCTTCCTGCATTTCGCTACAATTTTCTAATGCTGCAACTTCTCTGTATACTACAGCATCATCCGCGAAAAGCCGTATGGAACTTCCGACACTATCTACTAGGTCATTTATATATATTGTGAAAAGCAATGGTCCCATAACACTCCCCTGTGGCACGCCAGAGGTTACTTTAACGTCTGTAGATGTCTCTCCATTGAGAACAACATGCTGTGTTCTGTTTGCTAAAAACTCTTCAATCCAGCCACACAGCTGGTCTGATATTCCGTAGGCTCTTACTTTGTTTATCAGGCGACAGTGCGGAACTGTATCGAACGCCTTCCGGAAGTCAAGGAATATGGCATCTACCTGGGAGCCTGTATCTAATATTTTCTGGGTCTCATGAACAAATAAAGCGAGTTGGGTTTCACACGATCGCTGTTTCCGGAATCCATGTTGATTCCTACATAGTAGATTCTGAGTTTCCAAAAACGACATGATACTCGAGCAAAAGACATGTTCTAAAATTCTACAACAGATCGACGTCAGAGAGATAGGTCTATAGTTTAGCGCATCTGCTCGACGACCCTTCTTGAAGACTGGGACTACCTGTGCTCTTTTCCAATCATTTGGAACCTTCCGTTCCTCTAGAGACTTGCGGTACACGGCTGTTAGAAGGGGGGCAAGTTCTTTCGCGTACTCTGTGTAGAATCGAATTGGTATCCCGTCAGGTCCAGTGGACTTTCCTCTGTTGAGTGATTCCAGTTGCTTTTCTATTCCTTGGACACTTATTTCAATGTCAGCCATTTTTTCGTTGGTGCGAGGATTTAGAGAAGGAACTGCAGTGCGGTCTTCCTCTGTGAAACAGCTTTGGAAAAAGGTGTTTAGTATTTCAGCTTTACGCTTGTCATCCTCTGTTTCAATGCCATCATCATCCCGGAGTGTCTGGACATGTTTCGAGCCACTTACTGATTTAACGTAAGACCAGAACTTCCTAGGATTTTCTGTCAAGTCGGTACCTAGTATTATACTTTCGAATTCACTGAACGCTTCACGCATAGCCCTCCTTACGCTAACTTTGACATCGTTTAGCTTCTGTTTGTCTGAGAGGTTTTGGCTGCGTTTAAACTTGGAGTGAAGCTCTCTTTGCTTTCGCAGTAGTTTCCTAACTTTGTTGTTGTACCACGGTGGGTTTTTCCCGTCCCTCACAGTTTTGCTCGGCACGTACCTGTCTAAAACGCATTTTACGATTGCCTTGAACTTTTTCCATAAACACTCAACATTGTCAGTGTCTGAACAGAAATTTTCGTTTTGATCTGTTAGGTAGTCTGAAATCTGCCTTCTATTACTCTTGCTAAACAGATAAACCTTCCTCCCTTTTTTTATATTCCTATTAACTTCCATATTCAGGGATGCTGCAACGGCCTTATGATCACTGATTCCCTGTTCTGCTCTTACAGAGTCGAAAAGTTCGGGTCTGTTTGTTATCAGTAGGTCCAAGATGTTATCTCCACGAGTCGGTTCTCTGTTTAATTGCTCGAGGTAATTTTCGGATAGTGCACTCAGTATAATGTCACTCGATGCTCTGTCCCTACCACCCGTCCTAAACATCTGAGTGTCCCAGTCTATATCTGGTAAATTGAAATCTCCACCTAAGACCATAACATGCTGAGAAAATTTATGTGAAATGTATTCCAAATTTTCTCTCAGTTGTTCTGCCACTAATGCTGCTGAGTCGGGGGGTCGGTAAAAGGAGCCAATTATTAACCTAGCTCGGTTGTTGAGTGTAACCTCCACCCATAATAATTCACAGGAACTATCCACTTCTACTTCACTACAGGATAAACTACTACTAACAGCGACGAACACTCCACCACCGGTTGCATGCAATCTATCCTTTCTAAACACCGTCTGTGCCTTTGTAAAAATTTCGGCAGAATTTATCTCTGGCTTCAGCCAGCTTTCTGTACCTATAACGATTTCAGCTTCGGTGCTTTCTATCAGCGCTTGAAGTTCCGGTACTTTACCAACGCAGCTTCGACAGTTTACAATTACAATACCGATTGCTGCTTGGTCCCCGCATGTCCTGACTTTACCCCGCACCCGTTGAGGCTGTTGCCCTTTCTGCACTTGCCCGAGGCCATCTAACCTAAAAAACCGCCCAGCCCACGCCACACAACCCCTGCTACCCGTGTAGCCGCTTGTTGCGTGTAGTGGACTCCTGACCTATCCAGCGGAACCCGAAACCCCACCACCCTATGGCGCAAGTCGAGGAATCTGCAGCCCACATTGTCGCAGAACCGTCTCAGCCTCTGATTCAGACCCTCCACTCGGCTCTGTACCAAAGGTCCGCAGTCAGTCCTGTCGACGATGCTGCAGATGGTGAGCTTTGCTTTCATCCCGCTAGCGAGACTGGCAGTCTTCACCAAATCAGATAGCCGCCGGAAGCCAGAGAGGATTTCCTCCGATCCATAGCGACACACATCATTGGTGCCGACATGAGCGACCACCTGCAGATGGGTGCACCCTGTACCCTTCATGGCATCCGGAAGGACCCTTTCCACATCTGGAATGGCTCCCCCCGGTATGCACACGGAGTGCACTTTGGTTTTCTTCCCCTCCCTTGCTGCCATATCCCTAAGGGGCCCCATTACGCGCCTCACGTTGGAGCTCCCAACTATCAGTAAGCCCACCCTCTGCGACTGCCCAGATCTTGCAGACTGAGGGGCAACCTCTGGAACAGGACAAGCAGCCATGTCAGGCTGAAGATCAGTATCAGCCTGAGACAGAGCCTGAAACCGGTTCGTCAGACAAACTGGAGTGGCCTTCCGTTCAGCCCTCCGGAATGTCTTTCGCCCCCTGCCACACCTTGAGACGACCTCCCACTCTACCACAGGTGAGGGATCAGCCTCAATGCGGGCAGTATCCCGGGCAACCACAGTCGTAGTCCGATCGGGGGATGCGTGGGACGAGCTGGCCGTCCCCGACAAACCCCCATCCGGACCCCCACAGTGATGCCCATTGGCAACAGCCTCAAGCTGTGTGACCGAAGCCAACACTGCCTGAAGCTGGGAGCGAAGGGATGCCAACTCAGCCTGCATCCGAACACAGCAGTTGCAGTCCCTATCCATGCTAAAAACTTGTGCAAAGAACGTCTGAACTAATCTACAGAGAGCTCAAACAAAACGACAAAATTGAAGCGGTTATTAAAATACAAGATTGCCTAGTAAATGCAGTAATGCTGCCACTTGTGCACTGCTGACACACTGCTCGGCGGCGGAAGGAGACTACGCGATTTAACACTATTCGAGTACTAAAACGTGATGCTACAACTCTCAAATACTATAATACGCCCGAAATTTATGTGGTAGGGCTAGGAGTATACGACTTGCTGCTGCAGCTGCTTATCCAATGGCGGCAGGGAGCACACTGACTGTGACCAACCGACACTGGCCGTTCAAAACGAAAACAGATGACAGACGACTACGCGAATTTACACTATTCAGGTACTAAAACGCGATGCTACAACTCTCAGATACTATAATACGCCTGAAATTTATGAATTAAACAATGCAAGTACCAAAAACACGCAAAGAAATTAAGAATTAAACTATGTAACAAATAAGTGAGCTAGGAGTATACGACTTGCTGCTGCAGCTGCTTATCCAACGGCGGCAGGGAGCACACTGACTGTGACCAACCGACACTGGCCGTTCAAAACGAAAACAGATGACAGACGACTACGCGAATTTACACTATTCAGGTACTAAAACGCGATGCTACAACTCACAGATACTATAATACGCCCGAAATTTATGAATTAAACAATGCAAGTACCAAAAACACGCAAAGAAATTAAGAATTAAACTATGTAACAAATGAGTGAGCTAGGAGTATACGACTTGCTGCTGCAGCTGCTTATCCAACGGCGGCAGGGAGCACACTGACTGTGACCAACCGACACTGGCCGTTCAAAACGAAAACAGATGACAGACGACTACGCGAATTTACACTATTCAGGTACTAAAACGCGATGCTACAACTCACAGATACTATAATACGCCCGAAATTTATGAATTAAACAATGCAAGTACCAAAAACACGCAAAGAAATTAAGAATTAAACTATGTAACAAATGAGTGAGCTAGGAGTATACGACTTGCTGCTGCAGCTGCTTATCCAACGGCGGCAGGGAGCACACTGACTGACCAACCGACACTGGCCGTTCAAAACGAAAACAGATGACAGACGACTACGCGAATTTACACTATTCAGGTACTAAAACGCGATGCTACAACTCACAGATACTATAATACGCCCGAAATTTATGAATTAAACAATGCAAGTACCAAAAACACGCAAAGAAATTAAGAATTAAACTATGTAACAAATGAGTGAGCTAGGAGTATACGACTTGCTGCTGCAGCTGCTTATCCAACGGCGGCAGGGAGCACATTAAGTGGCTCATGGCTCTGAGCACTATGGGACTTAACATCTATGGTCATCAGTCCCCTAGAACTTAGAACTACTTAAACCTAACTAACCTAAGGACAGCACACAACACCCAGCCATCACGAGGCAGAGAAAATCCCTGACCCCGCCGGGAATCGAACCGGAGAACCCGGGCGTGGGAAGCGAGAACGCTACCGCACGACCACGAGATGCGGGCGATACCACATTAAGTCAGGAAACAACACAACACTAGAAAGTTGTGTGCCAAAGGGATAACATATTTTTTTTAGTAGTCTTTTGGTAAAATGTTAAATACAGCCAGGAGCTTGTAGAAAACAGGTCTGAGAAATTGAGCTAGTAACTTACTGATACACACTTCATTCCGTAAATGAAATAACACTCTAAGTCGAAGCAGTGCCCTTCCATTTTCGTTTTACAACGATATTGAAATCTCCATGACACTGGTGCCACACTGCAGCTTGAATGCAATATCTTCGTGATTAACAGACCACAGTGGCAGGTGGATGAGTGTTGCTACATTCAGCCAACCAAGCAGGGAGAGACTCTACGTTTACCTGCAAAACTGGCAACACAGCGCTCACGTGGCGCTCGGGAAAGGACGGCGATTGGCCGACGGGTGGCGCTTACCACTCGACTCGCTGAAACGTCAAGTTGCTTTAATCATAATATAGAAGAGCACGTCTCTGCATACGTGACAACCTTTTTCACTACGTGTTATAATGAAAAAAATGCAATACCTTGCAAAAAAAAAAAGCACCCATACACGCAGAGTGATCAGCCAGAACATTACGACGACCTACCTAATAGGCGGTTTTTCCACCTCGGGCACGGATTACAGCAGCGAACATCATGGCGTCGAAGCAGCGGTAGGTCGCTGGAGGGAGTTGGCACCACATCTGCACACACACACACACACACACACACACACACACACACAGGTCACCTAATTCCCGTAAATTCCGGGAGAGGGGTGATGAGCTCTGACGCCACTTCCAAACACATCTAAGATGTGTCCAATCGGGTTCAGATCTGGTGAGTTGGGCGACCAGCACATCAACTGGAACTCGCCACTGTGTTCCTGGAATCAATCCATCACACTCCTGGCATGGTGGCATGGCCCATTATCTTGTTGAAAAATGCCACTGCCACTGGGGAACATGGTCGTCATGAAAGGGTATACGTTGTATGCAACCAGAGTACCACACACATTGGCCGTCATGGTGCGTTCCACGAGCTCCACTGGACCCGTGGATGCCCACTTAAATGTCCCCCAGAGCATAACGGAGGCGCTGCCAGCTTGTCTCTGCCTGCGGTACAGGCGTCGAGGATCCGTTCCTTTGGAAGACGACAGATTCACGCCCTTCCATCAACATGATGAAGAAGGTATGGGGGTTCATCAGACCGTGCAACACTCTGCCACTGCCTCAACATGCGGTGTCGATGTTCACGTGCCCATTTAAGTTGTTGTTGCCGATGTCGTGGTGTTAACATTGGCACATGCACGGGTCGTCGGCTGCGGAAGCCCATCCTTTGGAGAGTTCGGTGCACTGTTCAGACGCCCTTGGATTCTGCCCAGCATTACGGTCTGATTTGAATTCCGCCACAATTCGCCGTGTGTCCTGTTTTAGCACTCTGCCCAGTCTAAAATATCCAACATTTGTATTGAGGCTTCACCATCCAACCACACGACAGGCAGATGTGGTTTACCCTTGGTTTCGACAGGTGTTGAAGATGCTAACCACAGAACTCCTTGAACACGCAACAAAAGCCTTGCAGTTTCTGAAATGCTCGAGCAGAGCCTCTGGACCATCGCTAACTGCACTCAGTCACGTTTTCCGTATGCTGCACACGGATAGCATGCTCGCTGGTACTACACTCCTGGAAATGGAAAAAAGAACACATTGACACCGGTGTGTCAGACCCACCATACTTGCTCCGGACACTGCGAGAGGGCTGTACAAGCAATGATCACACGCACGGCACAGCGGACACACCGGGAACCGCGGTGTTGGCCGTCGAATGGCGCTAGCTGCGCAGCATTTGTGCACCGCCGCCGTCAGTGTCAGCCAGTTTGCCGTGGCATACGGAGCTCCATCGCAGTCTTTAACACTGGTAGCATGCCGCGACAGCGTGGACGTGAACCGTATGTGCAGTTGACGGACTTTGAGCGAGGGCGTATAGTGGGCATGCGGGAGGCCGGGTGGACGTACCGCCGAATTGCTCAACACGTGGGGCGTGAGGTCTCCACAGTACATCGATGTTGTCGCCAGTGGTCGGCGGAAGGTGCACGTGCCCGTCGACCTGGGACCGGACCGCAGCGACGCACGGATGCACGCCAAGACCGTAGGATCCTACGCAGTGCCGTAGGGGACCGCACCGCCACTTCCCAGCAAATTAGGGACACTGTTGCTCCTGGGGTATCGGCGAGGACCATTCGCAACCGTCTCCATGAAGCTGGGCTACGGTCCCGCACACCGTTAGGCCGTCTTCCGCTCACGCCCCAACATCGTGCAGCCCGCCTCCAGTGGTGTCGCGACAGGCGTGAATGGAGGGACGAATGGAGACGTGTCGTCTTCAGCGATGAGAGTCGCTTCTGCCTCGGTGCCAATGATGGTCGTATGCGTGTTTGGCGCCGTGCAGGTGAGCGCCACAATCAGGACTGCATACGACCGAGGCACACAGGGCCAACACCCGGCATCATGGTGTGGGGAGCGATCTCCTACACTGGCCGTACACCACTGGTGATCGTCGAGGGGACACTGAATAGTGCACGGTACATCCAAACCGTCATCGAACCCATCGTTCTACCATTCCTCGACCGGCAAGGGAACTTGCTGTTCCAACAGGACAATGCACGTCCGCATGTATCCCGTGCCACCCAACGTGCTCTAGAAGGTGTAAGTCAACTACCCTGGCCAGCAAGATCTCCGGATCTGTCCCCCATTGAGCATGTTTGGGACTGGATGAAGCGTCGTCTCACGCGGTCTGCAAGTCCAGCACGAACGCTGGTCCAACTGAGGCGCCAGGTGGAAATGGCGTGGCAAGCCGTTCCACAGGACTACATCCAGCATCTCTACGATCGTCTCCATGGGAGAATAGCAGCCTGCATAGCTGCGAAAGGTGGATATACACTGTACTAGTGCCGACATTGTGCATGCTCTGTTGCCTGTGTCTATGTGCCTGTGGTTCTGTCAGTGTGATCATGTGATGTATCTGACCCCAGGAATGTGTCAATAAAGTTTCCCCTTCCTGGGACAATGAATTCACGGTGTTCTTATTTCAATTTCCAGGAGTGTACATGTGTGCAGTTGGTGTTATAGTAAGAGCATACCGACCACCAACCAACATCCTCTCCTTGCTTCGCATGGTGCAAGCCTACAGAGACAACGAGACGACATAAAATTTTCCAACTGGACAATACTGGTCCATAAATGGCACGTGTCTCTACGAACTTGTTGCGAAGTGTTGAAGTACTCCCAGGGCCAGCGAGATCCGCATTTCTGTCCCCAATAAAAACACATTGGACCAGCTCGGAGGATAACTCCATCCCACTGCCAGTATCGGGTTATCAAGGATCATTTACAGCAGTTATGGATCAGCTTGCCTACAGAGAGGATATGACAAATTTTAGACACGCCTCCCAACCGAATGAGTCCATGTACCCAGGCCAGAGGGGATTGAAAGTCATCCTGATAAGTGGGCTGGTACTGTCAAGTTCTTTGGAAATTTGGCTCATTTCTGCTAACGCTGAAACAAAATCTCACAGTGTCTCAACCCGTGAATTTTCAATTTCTCCCATTCGTATTACAGTTTTTTCTGTGAAGTTTTCAAAAGCATTAACAGCAGAAAAATGAAACCCTATACGCTCAAATTGCTCACACCCTGTTACATTTCGGGTATCTGATCAATTTTCTTACGTCCAAACCACTTTTTTTAACTGCTCAGACAAGCACAAGGAGTCACAGCAGACGTTATTAACTATTATCAAACTTTCTACTACGATGATAATTCTACATCTACATTTATACTCCGCAAGCTACCCAACGGTGCGTGGCGGAGGGCACTTTACGTGCCACTGTCATTACCTCCCTTTCCTGTTCCAATCGCGTATGGTTCTCGGGAAGAACGACTGCCGGAAAGCCTCCGTGCGCGCTCGAAACTCTCAAATTTTACATTCGTGATCTCCTCGGGAGGTATAAGTAGGGGAAAGCAATATATTCGATACCTCATCCAGAAACGCACCCTCTCGTAATCTGGACAGCAAGCTACACCGCGATGCAGAGCGCCTCTCTTGCAGAGTCTTCCACTTCAGTTTGCTAAACAACTCCGTAACGCTATCACGCTTACCAAATAACCCTGTGACGAAACTCGCCGCTCTTCTTTGGATCTTCTCTATCTCCTCCGTCAACCCGACCTGGTACGGATCCCACACTGATGAGCAGTACTCGATGATGATGATGATGATGATGATGTTTGGTTTGTGGGGCGCTCAACTGCGTGGTTATCAGCGCCCGTACAATTTCCCAACCTTTGCTCAGTCCAATTTCGCCACTTTCCTGGATGATGAGGAAATGATAAGGACAACACAAACACCCAGTCATCTCGAGGCAGGTGAAAATCCCTGACCCCGCCGGGAATCGAACCCGGGACCCCGTGCTCGGGAAGCGAGAACGCTACCGCGAGACCACGAGCGGCGGACACAGTACTCGAGTATAGGTCGAACGAGTGTTTTGTAAGCCACCTCCTTTGTTGATGGACTACATTTTCTAAGGACTGCCCGCATCTCGTGGTCGTGCGGTAGCGTTCTCGCTTCCCACGCCCGGGTTCCCGGGTTCGATTCCCGGCGGGGTCAGGGATTTTCTCTGCCTCGTGATGGCTGGGTGTTGTGTGCTGTCCTTAGGTTAGTTAGGTTTAAGTAGTTCTAAGTTCTAGGGGACTGATGCTGTCCTTAGGTTAGTTAGGTTTAAGTAGTTCTAAGTTCTAGGGGACTGATGACCATAGATGTTAAGTCCCCTAGTGCTCAGAGCCATTTGAACCATTCTAAGGACTCTCCCAATGAATCTCAACCTGGCACCCGCCTTACCAACAATTAATTTTATGTAATCATTCCACTTTAAATCGTTCCGTACGCATACTCCCAGATATTTTACAAAAGTAACCGCTACTAGTGTTTGTTTCGCTGTCATATAATCATACAATAAAGGATGCTTCTTTCTATGTATACGCAATAGATTACATTAGTGTATGTTAAGGGTCAGTTGCCACTCCCTGCACCAAGTGCCTATCCGATGCAGATCTTCCCGCATTTCGCTGCAATTTTCTAAAGCTGCAACTTCTCTGTATACTAGAGCATCATCCGCGAAAAGCCGCATGGAACTTCCGACGCTATCTACTAGGTCATTTATATATATTGTGAAAAGCAATGGTCCCATAACACTCCCCTGTGGCTCGCCAGAAGTTACTTTAACGTCTGTAGACGTCTCTCCAATTTTCAACACTTGTAATTGTTTCTCGCCTGTAATCAGTTTCAGGGTAATAACAACAAATTCACTGCTGCTGGGCTGAAATACTGAGTGTATCATGGCAATGGACCCGCATTTGAAGCACGCAGGAGAAAAAGGGGGCAAATCTATTTTTTTGTCAACGTCATTAATTGCTCCATTCGTGTACCTTAAGTTACACACGACACGGCGCACAAATGCTGCAGCCTAGGAAGAGATTAGTTGCAGAAATATTGTCTTCTTAAATATGCGCCTACAGAGGAGAAAGGAGACGCCCATGTCCTGTCAGGGCATGTCCGTAAATGTTGTTCTGTATCATACGGATAGCAAACTATAACATATAGCGGAGATGCTGAGTCGCAGATAGGCACAACAAAAAGATTTTCCCACTCAAAGTTTTCGGCCACTGGTCTTTGTCAATAATAGACACAAATACGCACACACACACACTCACGCGAACGCAACATACTCCTGGATTTTTCCATTGTTTGAACAATAGACTTTATTTTGATTTTAAGTTGGCAAACATCTACTTTGTTAAACATAGGGATATTTCGTTCTCTACCTCTATTATGTGATCAAAAGTATCCGGACATCCCCCAAAACATACGTTTTTCATATTAGGTGCACTGTGCTGCCACCTACTGCCAGGTACTCCATATCAGCGACCTCAGTAGTCACTAGACATCATGCGAGAGCATAATTGGGCGCTCCGCGGAACTCACGGACTTCGGACGTGGTCAGGTGATTGGGTGTCACTTGCGTCATACGTCTGTACGCGAGATTTCCACACTCCTAAACATCCCTAGGTCCATTGTTTCCGATGAGATAATGAAGTGGAAACGTGAAGGGACACGTAGAGCACCAAAGCGTACAGGCCGACCTCGTCTGTCAGAGACCGCCGAAAGTTGAAGAGGGCCATACTGTGTAATAGGCAAAACATCTATCCAGACCATCACACAGGAATTCCAGACTACATCAGGATCCACTGCAAGTACTATGACAGTTGGATGGGAGGTGAGAAAACTTGGATTTCACGGTCGAGCGGCTGCTGATAAGCCACACATCACGCCAGTAAATGCCAAACAACGCCCCGATTGTTGTAAGCAGCGTAACCATTGGACGATTGCACAGTGGAAAAACGTTGTGTTGAGTGAAGAATCGCGGTACACACTGCGGCGATCCGATGGCAGGGTGTCGGTATGGCAAATTCCCAGTGGACGTCATCTGCCAGCGTGTGTAGTGCCAACAGTAAAATTAGGAGGTGATGATGTTATGGTGTGGTCGTGTTTTTCATGAAGGGAGCTTGCAACCCTTGTTCTTTTGCGTGGCACTATCACGGCACAGGCCTACATTGAAGTTTTAAGCACCTTCTTGCTTCCCACTGTTGAAGAGCAATTCGGGGATGGCGATTGCATCTTTAGCACCTGTTCGTAATGCACGGTCTGTGGCTGAGTGGTTACACGGCAATAACCTATCTGTAATGGACTGGCCTGCACAGAGTCCTGCTGACCTGAATCCTAAAGAACACCTTCGGGACGTTTTGCAACGCCGACTTCGTGACAGGCCTCACCGACCGACATCCATACCTCTCCTTAGTGCAGCACTCCGTGAAGAATGGGCCGCCATTCCCTAAGAAACCTTCCAGCACCTTATTGACAGTGGAAGCTGTCATCAAGTTTAAGGGTGGGCCAACACCATATTGAATTCCAACATCACGATGGAGGCCGCCACGAACTTGTAAGTCATTTTGAGCCAGTTGTCCGGATACTTTTGATCACATCGTGTATGACCGAACATTAAAGCATATGAGGAGTTTCATTGTGTTTTAGGAGCAATGCGTTTGTTAGTATAGCATTGTTGTCAGTGGCCCTTGGTCACCAATGGCAAGATTTCCTTTTGTTTCTTTTCTCCTGGAAGATGCTGCAAAATGACAGTCTTCTCTGACCTCTACGCACATCTAAAAATTGTACTAAAATAATCTTGAGTCAAATTCAAGGGGGAAAGGTGCAAACAAGAGCCTGAGGGAGCAGTGGCATGAGAAAGGCATGCCTTACACCTGCACACTGATGAGTTTCGACAATATTCAGGCACCTGAAAGCTCAGGAATAATTTATGATTTATTTACTTTTGCTCTCTCGATGCCCCAGACGACTATTTACCAGATGAGTGAGGTATTGCTACATTCAAAATATTAAACAGCCTCAACTGGTTTACAGTAAGCCAGAAAATAAATTCTGTTACTGCTTTTTTATGCCTATAATTTTGTATTACAGATTTTGCTCCCTGAAAACGATCGTGTCACTAATCTCCATTTTGTTGTTTTATTTGTTATAAAGATGTTCTAAAAACCACCTTAAGGACATTGAGTTGCTCCCATAAGTGTGCAGAAGTAGAAACGAAAGTTTCAGGAACAGAACATTTGTGTACAAACCACTATGCTTAACGTTTTGAAATGTTTACTCTAGTAACACGTGTGGTGACTTTTATCTGCGATTGATACAGTTGAACTTTGCTATTCTTCCTTTATAGAGTGTACAGTAATAACAACTATCAGTCACAACAGAAGGTGATTTTATTTAATGCACGACCGATTTCGGGTTTGTTACCAGCTTCAGGTAGTTTTACATTCAGTTACATGTTACACTGCTCAGTGTTGGAGATCAGTGTTTAAATGAAGAACGGATGATGTGATGATGACTAAATAGACACAACTGAGACCTTCTGAAGTTTCTAAATGACATGTGTTGCAAAATGTTTTAGTACTTATGTACAGCTGGAATATCCATTCGTTTGAAGTACATTTACACTTTTTTTTAAAAAAATCTTGATTTTTACATGATAACTCTATATTAATCATCATATTATGCCTCTGATACAGTAATTCGAGCTCACCACATCAGTAGTAGAACAAGAGGATGCTGGGCCATTTGTTAGTGTGGGTTGCCTACATCAGGGGCAGGTTTGCACACAGTGGTAAACCTATTGTTCTCTTTTGATTGACAGGTAGTTAACCTATTCTTCTCCTTTGATTAACAGGTCCTTAGCCTATTGTTCTGTTAACTGGTTTCCCATGTCGCTGCACTTAACCTATTGTTCCCTCCACTCCCCTCCCCCTCAGGAAGGGAATGCTGGGCCATTTGTTAGTGTGGGTTGCCTACATCAGCAGTAGGTATGCACTCAGGACGCAAACCAACCGTTCTACTTTGATTGACAGGTACTTAAATTATTGTTCTGTTGAATGCTTTTTCATATCACCTCCCTTAACCTATTGTTCCTCTGCCCCCTCACCCTCCCCCACCAAACCCCCCTCCCCCTCGCTGCTAGAGGTACACTTTTATGTCTGAGTTACTGGAATAGGTCTTACCACTACTATCAGTTGATTGACTACTTAATTAAGTTCATCAATTAATTAAACTCCCCTTCCCCTCTGATAAACCACCCTCCCCTGCAGCCCTCTCCTCCCATCTGGAAAATGGCGGGAAAAAGACTCAGTTGATCGGTCATTTGGAGGGAAATCGATTTCTCTGTGTGGAATATTGTTTAAACAACTTAGACAATGTATGGAATGTGAGGTGTCACCGCCAGACACCACACTTGCTAGGTGGTAGCCTTGAAACCGGCCGCGGTCCGTTAGTATACGTCGGACCCGCGTGTCGCCACTATCACTGATTGCTGACCGAGCGCCGCCACACGGCAGGTCTAGTCTAGAGAGACTCCCTAGCACTCGCCCCAGTTGTACAGCCGACTTTCCTAGCGATGGTTCACGGTCTACATACGCTCTCATTTGCAGAGACGACAGTTTAGCATAGCCTTCAGTTACGTCATTTGCTACAACCTAGCAAAGCGCCATATTCAGTTACTATAAGAGATTACTTCAAGAAAATATTCTGAACAGATATTGTGAATCATGTACCGTCAAGAGCGACGTTTATCATTAATGGATTAAAGTTAAGTATCAAACTAATTACGTCCGCTTTCTGAATTCTCATTCCTTGTCATGTTCCAGACCTCACGTCAGTATAGTTCTTCCTTCCTCACGCTAGCCTGCTTGAGCTAAAACGCGTGCATTTCGGCCTCCACTCGTACACGGCGTTGGCTCTTCGGCTAACACAAAAGAATATATGGAAAGGGTATATTGTTTATTTATATTCCATACATTGTCATTTCTACACACCTGTAGGAACATGTTTTGTAAGGAAATATGTAATTCTTTGCCCTCTCACAACTGTATATATGTATGTTAAATGTAATTGAAAACTACACAGATACTCCGGCTGCATGTAAGAACTATAATACACTCCTGGAAATGGAAAAAAGAACACATTGACACCGGTGTGTCAGACCCACCATACTTGCTCCGGACACTGCGAGAGGGCTGTACAAGCAATGATCACACGCACGGCACAGCGGACACACCAGGAACCGCGGTGTTGGCCGTCGAATGGCGCTAGCTGCGCAGCATTTGTGCACCGCCGCCGTCAGTGTCAGCCAGTTTGCCGTGGCATACGGAGCTCCATCGCAGTCTTTAACACTGGTAGCTTGCCGCGACAGCGTGGACGTGAACCGTATGTGCAGTTGACGGGCTTTGAGCGAGGGCGTATAGTGGGCATGCAGGAGGCTGGGTGGACGTACCGCCGAATTGCTCAACACGTGGGGCGTGAGGTCTCCACAGTACATCGATGTTGTCGCCAGTGGTCGGCGGAAGGTGCACGTGCCCGTCGACCTGGGACCGGACCGCAGCGACGCACGGATGCACGCCAAGACCGTAGGATCCTACGCAGTGCCGTAGGGGACCGCACCGCCACTTCCCAGCAAATTAGGGACACTGTTGCTCCTGGGGTATCGGCGAGGACCATTCGCAACCGTCTCCATGAAGCTGGGCTACGGTCCCGCACACCGTTAGGCCGTCTTCCGCTCACGGCCCAACATCGTGCAGCCCGCCTCCAGTGGTGTCGCGACAGGCGTGAATGGAGGGACGAATGGAGACGTGTCGTCTTCAGCGATGAGAGTCGCTTCTGCCTTGGTGCCAATGATGGTCGTATGCGTGTTTGGCGCCGTGCAGGTGAGCGCCACAATCAGGACTGCATACGACCGAGGCACACAGGGCCAACACCCGGCATCATGGTGTGGGGAGCGATCTCCTACACTGGCCGTACACCACTGGTGATCGTCGAGGGGACACTGAATAGTGCACGGTACATCCAAACCGTCATCGAACCCATCGTTCTACCATTCCTAGACCGGCAAGGGAACTTGCTGTTCCAACAGGACAATGCACGTCCGCATGTATCCCGTGCCACCCAACGTGCTCTAGAAGGTGTAAGTCAACTACCCTGGCCAGCAAGATCTCCGGATCTGTCCCCCATTGAGCATGTTTGGGACTGGATGAAGCGTCGTCTCACGCGATCTGCACGTCCAGCACGAACGCTGGTCCAACTGAGGCGCCAGGTGGAAATGGCATGGCAAGCCGTTCCACAGGACTACATCCAGCATCTCTACGATCGTCTCCATGGGAGAATAGCAGCCTGCATTGCTGCGAAAGGTGGATATACACTGTACTAGTGCCGACATTGTGCATGCTTTGTTGCCTGTGTCTATGTGCCTGTGGTTCTGTCAGTGTGATCATGTGATGTATCTGACCCCTGGAATGTGTCAATAAAGTTTCCCTTTCCTGGGACAATGAATTCACGGTGTTCTTATTTCAATTTCCAGGAGTGTATTTCACTACAGATGCAGCTTAGCAATTTCAAACTGCCTCATTTTTGTCTACTTAATTGTCATCAAATTATTGTTTTAAAGCAGTCACGTTCAACACTCAGCTTGGAGACATGTATTTGAATGTCAGTCACCTGAAGATGGGCACAAGTCCGAAACCAGTCGTGAATTAAATAAAGTTATCCTCTATTGAGACTGGTAACTGTTGTTATTCTTCACCCTGTAACATGTGAAGTGTTCATTTTGAAGTAGTGAGTTTCTGTCGTAAGTGACGTAAATCAGTCAGTCTAAGCGCTGGACCATTGCATTTGCTTCTTTGGCTCCCTTCCAGCGGTTTATGCACGAACCAGTGTGTACGTGGGTGGTACTCGGAACCGGTCCTAGCCAGAAGTGTGGTTAATAATAAGTGGGCCTCTGGGGGTAGCAGCAGTGGGGCTGTTTGCCCTCCCGCCCCGGTACAGGTAAACGTACAGGTATCGGCGGCAGGTACATATGTAATATTTAGTGCACCGGGAGAGGTCGGGTATTGTCGCCACGAAATTACGCCCGCGGCGCCGCTGCCCGCCGGGCGCGAGAATCCATTCAGGGGAAGCCATCAGCCCTGGGGGGAGAGGCCGCTGAAAGTTTTAGCACCGCCGCCTTCTGGGGGGCCAGGTCACGGCAGCTGCTAAAAGAACCAACGTCCTCTCCGGCTGACTGCGACACGCTTCCATCGCGTGCCCAGCAAACGAACTCCCAGGTGCATTACGTAGCAATAATCCTCTACCGCTTTTGAAGAACTGTTAAATTTTCTAACTAGTTTTGGCCTCCAACATAAACGGTGGCAGAAAGAGGAGCTCCTACCACGGTAACGTAGTAGTTGCATTTAAGTGGCGTGCTTGTGTGCTTGCAATTAGACACACCGCAGGGCGATACTACACTGAATCACAATTAACGTTCGCAACAGCATAAGTAGCCGATAGCAAACAATTATTAAAATCTACAGGGTTATTACAAATGATTGAAGCGATTTCACAGCTCTACAATAACTTTATTATTTGAGATATTTTCACAATGCTTTGCACACACAAAAACTCAAAAAGTTTTTTTAGGCATTCACAAATGTTCGATATATGCCCCTTTAGTGATTCGGCAGACATCAAGCCGATAATCAAGTTCCTCCCACACTCGGCGCAGCATGTCCCCATCAATGAGTTCGAAACGGTAAGGCTTCTGCTTTAGCCTTTTCCGTAAGATTTTCCAAACCGTCGGCTGTGGTACGTTCAGCTCCCTGCTTGCTTTATTCGTCGACTTCCGCGGGCTACGCGTGAAACTTGCCCGCACGCGTTCAACCGTTGCTTCGCTCACTGCAGGCCGACCCGTTGATTTCCCCTTACAGAGTCATCCAGAAGCTTTAAACTGCGCATACCATCGCCGATTGGAGTTAGCAGTTGGTGGATCTTTGTTGAACTTTTTCCTGAAGTGTTGTTGCACTGTTATGACTGACTGATGTGAGTGCATTTCAAGCACGACATATGCTTTCTCGGCTGCTGTCGCCGTTTTCTCTCACTGCGCTCTCGAGCTCTCTGGCGGCAGAAACCTGAAGTGCGGCTTCGGCCGAACAAAACTTTATGAGTTTTTCTACGTATCTTTAGCGTGTCGTGACCATATGTCAATGAATGGAGCTACAGTGAATTTATGAAATCGCTTCAATCATTTGTAATAGCCCTGTATATTATTATATCGAGACGAGTCGTCAGTTTAAGGTTGTTACCAAAAATGCCGAAAAGTAGTTGACAAGTTTACTTGAAATTTTTGGACAACACTAATAAACATATAGGCTATATATGTTTTTAATGTATATGGCATATAAATATATATTCTAAATCTATACTATTTTATTAAAACAAGTCGATGTTTAACGTTCTTACCAAACGCCTAGAAAAGTTAGTGACCTGTTTTACCTCACATGATACTCTAATAAACGTTCGAACAGACATAGGATACATACTTTCTTAAAATATGCGGTGTATAAGTATATACAAACTCTATAAAGGGGCACCATTGCTAATATATACTATAAAAAGGGACAGCATTGCTAGAAAAAGTCTCCATAAATTCTTAACAGATTTATTTCAATTTTTTACATGATTCACCAATAGGCATTTAGATAGACATAGACTACGTTTTTTAAAGCAATGCTGTACAATAAGAAGGAAATATACTGTGCTATGAAAAGTGCAGTTTCGATTTCCTTCTAGCAATCAGTTTCAGCTGCCATAGGAAGGCTAGTAAACAATTAGGCAAATTGAAACTTCCTGGCAGATTAAAACTGTGTGTCGGACCGAGACTCGAACTCGGGACCTTTGCCTTTTGCGGGCAAGTGCTCTACCATCTGAGCTACCCAAGCACGACTCACGACTCGACCTCACAGCTTTACTTCCGCCAGTACCTCGCCTCCTACCTTCCAAACTTTACAGAAGCTCTCCTGCGAAACTTGCCCGCGAAAGGCAAAGGTCCCCAGTTCGAGTCTCGGTCTAGCACATAGTTTAAATCTGCCAGGAAGTTTCATATCAGCGCACACTCCGCTGCAGAGTGAAAATCTCATTCTGGAAACTGTTCATTATAATGAATATTAAATGAGTTGTAAATTCGAGGGTGTAGCAGCTGCCGGCCGCTGTGGCCGAGCGGTTCTAGGCGCTTCATCCGGAACCGCGCTGCCGCAACGGTCGCAGGTTCGAATCCTGCCTCGGACATGAATGTGTGTGATGTCCTTAGGTTAGTTAGGTTTAAGTAGTTCTAAGTCTAGGGGACTGATGGCCTGAGATATTAAGTCCCATAGTGCTCAGAGCCACTTGAACCATTTTGAACCAACATTTGACACAGAATGTTCGTACGCTCGTATTAAATTATCAGACCCAATTTCCATTTTTCCCTTTCTTAAATTAAATTTTCGTTACAAATACTAGATGCGCACTATAAATGCGTCTTATTTCCATCATATGTTAACTGCATCTCCACACAAAAATTTCTGTATCCCCTTTTTTTGTTAATGTAATTATATCTATGTGACAAAACGCAATATTTTCCTGTGCAAACACAGTAATTTTTGTATCTTCTCTACAAATAATATGTGTGTAAGTCGCACATCGAGGTTGTTTCTACACTCCTGGAAATGGAAAAAAGAACACATTGACACCGTTGTGTCAGACCCACCATACTTGCTCCGGACACTGCGAGAGGGCTGTACAAGCAATGATCACACGCACGGCACAGCGGACACACCAGGAACCGCGGTGTTGGCCGTCGAATGGCGCTAGCTGCGCAGCATTTGTGCACCGCCGCCGTCAGTGTCAGCCAGTTTGCCGTGGCATACGGAGCTCCATCGCAGTCTTTAACACTGGTAGCATGCCACGACAGCGTGGACGTGAACCGTATGTGCAGTTGACGGACTTTGAGCGAGGGCGTATAGTGGGCATGCGGGAGGCCGGGTGGACGTACCGCCGAATTGCTCAACACGTGGGGCGTGAGGTCTCCACAGTACATCGATGTTGTCGCCAGTGGTCGGCGGAAGGTGCACGTGCCCGTCGACCTGGGACCGGACCGCAGCGACGCACGGATGCACGCCAAGACCGTAGGATCCTATGCAGTGCCATAGGGGACCGCACCGCCACTTCCCAGCAAATTAGGGACACTGTTGCTCCTGGGGTATCGGCGAGGACCATTCGCAACCGTCTCCATGAAGCTGGGCTACGGTCCCGCACACCGTTAGGCCGTCTTCCGCTCACGCCCCAACATCGTGAAGCCCGCCTCCAGTGGTGTCGCGACAGGCGTGAATGGAGGGACGAATGGAGACGTGTCGTCTTCAGCGATGAGAGTCGCTTCTGCCTTGGTGCCAATGATGGTCGTATGCATGTTTGGCGCCGTGCAGGTGAGCGCCACAATCAGGACTGCATACGACCGAGGCACACAGGGCCAACACCCGGCATCATGGTGTGGGGAGCGATCTCCTACACTGGCCGTACACCACTGGTGATCGTCGAGGGGACACTGAATAGTGCACGGTACATCCAAACTGTCATGGAACCCATCGTTCTACCATTCCTAGACCGGCAAGGGAACTTGCTGTTCCAACAGGACAATGCACGTCCGCATGTATCCCGTGCCACCCAACGTGCTCTAGAAGGTGCAAGTCAACTACCCTGTCCAGCAAGATCTCCGGATCTGTCCCCCATTGAGCATGTTTGGGACTGGATGAAGCGTCGTCTCACGCGGTCTGCACGTCCAGCACGAACGCTGGTCCAACTGAGGCGCCAGGTGGAAATGGCATGGCAAGCCGTTCCACAGGACTATATCCAGCATCTCTACGATCGTCTCCATGGGAGAATAGCAGCCTGCATTGCTGCGAAAGGTGGATATACACTGTACTAGTGCCGACATTGTGCATGCTCTGTTGCCTGTGTCTATGTGCCTGTGGTTCTGTCAGTGTGATCATGTGATGTATCTGACCCCAGGAATGTGTCAATAAAGTTTCCCCTTCCTGGGACAATGAATTCACGGTGTTCTTATTTCAATTTCCAGGAGTGTATTTGGGACATTCAGTTGACACCTGAAGATGGCCTGAGAAGCAGGAAGCCCGTTCGTGACCAAATAAATATAATTTTACACCACTTTAGGAAGAGTTCTCCTTTCTAACATCATTCTTTTCTTATTTGCACGAACTGTATTGTATCGAATACCTGAGCGGAAACCAACATCTGCGTGTTGAATTCTACTGATGATTTCAACAAAATAGTCGAAAAGATCACGTGTCCTAAATAGTCACGACACTTAGTATAATAGCCGTATCTAGTAGAAAAATTACACGCTAAAGCGCTTCATGAGTGCAGAGAACAAAGCTGACGCAGAAGAAGTTATTTATGCAGCTACCATGGTATGCAGTCAGCTCTCTTATGACTGCAACAATAGCTCTTCCAGACCTCCCCTCCCCTACCTCTCATTCTCATTCTCTCTCTCTCTCTCTCTCTCTCTCTCTCTCACACACACACACACACACACACACAGAGAGAGAGAGAGAGAGAGAGAGAGAGAGAGAGAGATTCGTTTCGTAATGAGGGAAGGGTGCGCGGGGAACCACTGTTTGCACAAGTGCTGACCTTCGATGACGTCACTACACCTGGAATGCAGGAAAGAGTCGTGCCAATGCTGACTTGCTGCCTCTGTGTTCTTGACGGCAGTGGCCAGCCTCAACCACGCGACATGGCGTTCGCGGCACGAGCAGACGCTCCTCCGCAGCGAAAACATTTGCATTTACACAAACCGAGCCTGAATAATTCTGCCCACTCGTACGAAATCCCAACCACCTTGAAGAAAGGCGGTACATGTAAGGGGGGCAGTGGGCACTGACTAGCCGTAAGTGCACAGAGAAGCGTTTCACGAGAAATTTTCAAAACTATTCACATAAAATTTCAACTGACGCCTTCCTCAGACACAATCTCCACTCCTTCCAAATTAACGGTATAAGTTTAGACGAGATGTGGCTTAAAATCAAAGAAATACAGGGCTATTACAAATGATTGAAGCGATTTCATAAATTCACTGTAGCTCCATTCATTGACATATGGTCACGACACACTACAGATACGTAGAAAAACTCATAAAGTTTTGTTCGGCTGAAGCCGCACTTCAGGTTTCTGCCGCCAGAGCGCTCGAGCGCGCAGTGAGACAAAATGGCGACAGGAGCCGAGAAAGCGTATGTCGTGCTTGAAATGCACTCACATCAGTCAGTCATAACAGTGCAACGACACTTCAGGACGAAGTTCAACAAAGATCCACCAACTGCTAACTCCATTCGGCGATGGTATGCGCAGTTTCAAGCTTCTGGATGCCTCTGTAAGGGGAAATCAACGGGTCGGCCTGCAGTGAGCGAAGAAACGGTTGAACGCGTGCGGGCAAGTTTCACGCGTGTATCTGGACATGCTGGGATTATGTGAAAGATTCAGTGTTTAAACCTCCTCTACCAAGAAACGTGCCAGAACTGCGAGCTCGCATCAACGATGCTTTCGAACTCATTGATGGGGACATGCTGCGCCGAGTGTGGGAGGAACTTGATTATCGGCTTGATGTCTGCTGAATCACTAAAGGGGCACATATCGAACATTTGTGAATGCCTAAAAAAACTTTTTGAGTTTTTGTTTGTGTGTGCAAAGCATTGTGTAAATATCTCAAATAATAAAGTTATTGTAGAGCTTTGAAATCGCTTCAATCATTTGTAATAACCCTGTAGTATCGGGAGCAATTGAGCGACTTAAAGCAAAACAGTTAAACGACGAAGCTGATTCTCCTTGGTACACAGAACGGGTCAGAACACTGTTCCAGAAACAACGAAAAAACATGCAAAATTTAAACATACAGAAAATCCCCAAGATATTTTACATAAGCTCGAAATTTCGAACGGACTTCAATGCGAAATGCTTATATTAGTTTGCACAACGAAACTTTGTCTCGAAACCTGGCAGAAAATCCACAGAGATTCTGGTCGTATGTGAAGTATGCTAGCGGCAAGACACAATCAATCCCTTCTCTGCGCGATAGCAATGGTAATACTATCGACAACAGTGCTGCCACAGCAGAGTTATAAAACTCACCCTTCCGACATTCCTTCACCAAAGAAGATGAAGTAAATATTGCAGAATTCGAATAAAGAGCAGCTGCCAACATGAGTAACGTAGAAGTAAATATCCTCCGAGTAGTGAAACAACTTAAATCACTTAATAAAAGCAAGTGTTCTGATCCTGACTGTATACCAATTATGTTGCTTTCCGAGTATGCTGATGCATTTACACTAATACATAAAATAATAGAATAATGTTCACAAAAAGGGTAAGTATGATAATACTGTTCAATGTAATAATAACAGAACCCAACATCTTTACACTCACTCATCCATGACCCCTCCCCAGAACTTTGAAACGAAAAGGTCAAAACAGGTATCATCAAAGTTTTCAGCCACTCGCTAACAGCTAGTACAACCGCCCCCCCCCCCAAAAAAAATCGGCTCTATCCCCCCCCCCTCTCTCTCACACACACTCATACGCACACACACGGTATAAACTTCATAAGCGGAAGTTAGTAACGAACATTTACTTCGTTAGGGAGGCAGTACATAGGTAAACATACCAAAGACGATGAAACACGTAATGGAGTGGCAATATTTACGCTGCGAAAAGAAGTGTACGACGAAATAGTTGTATCAAATGACAGAAGAACGATAGTCCACCACAAAAAAGAGTGAGAAACATGGCGAACAGTGTGTGGATGGCGAAAACACAAAGATGTGAATACAGAAAAGTGATAAAAGTGGTAGTGCCACCTCAAGCCCACCTCAACGCAGATCAGCAAATAGTAAGTAATTACATTTTTACAAAAAGTCGCGAAGTGAACTGTTTGATAATCTATAACTAACAAAACTGTATCATTATAGATCCCACTGAGGATGCCTTAGAAAAGGAGAAGGAGAAACGCGTATGGGATGAATAAAATAACTAGCAGCAGGAAAAGGCAGTTTGATTTGCAAAACAAGTATTTATATGCTTGCTGCTGAGAATGGCCATACAAACAAACTTTTCATTAGCTCCGTACTTATCAATCACGTACAGCCTTTCGCTCCTCGAAAGATCCGAACTCAAAGGCTGGAAAGTTGCACAGGTCACACAAATATTCAAGAAAGGTAGTAGGAGTAATCCATCAAATTATAGACCCATATCATTAACGTCGACATGCGGCAGGATTTTCGGAGATACATTGTTTTCGAACATTATGAATTACCGCGAAGAGAATGGTCTATTGACACACAGTCAACATGGGTTTAGAAAACATCGTTCCTGTGAAACACAACTTGCTGTTTATTCACACGAAGCGTTGAGTGTTATTGACAAGGGATTTCAGATCGACTCCGTATTTCTTGACTTCCGGAAGGCTTCGGACACTGTACCACACAAGCGGCTCGTGAAATTGTGTGCTTATGGAATATCGTTTCAGTTATGTGACTGGATTTGTGATTTCCTGTCAGAGAGGTCACAGTTCGTAGTAATTGACGGATAGTCATCAAGTGAATCAGAAGTGATTTCTGGCGTTCCCCAAGTTAGTGTTATAGGCCCTTTGCTGTTCCTTATCTGTATAAACGAATTGGGGACAATCTTAGAAGCCGTCTTCTGTTGTTTGCAGATGACGCTGTCGTTTATCGACTAATAAAATCATTAGAAGATCAAAACAAATTGGAAAACGATTTAGGAAAGATATATGTATGGTGCGAAAATTGGCAACTGACTCTAAATGAGGGAACGTGTGAGGCCATTCAAATGAGTACTAAAAGGAATGCGTTAAACTTCGATTACACGATAAATCAGTCAAATCTAAAGGCCGTAAATTCAACTACATACCCAGGAGCCACAGTTGCGAACAATTTAAATTGGAAGGAACACATAGAAGATGTTGAGGGGAAGTCTAACCAAAGACTGCGTTTTATTGGCAGGACACTTGGGAAATGTAACAGATCTACTAACAAGGGAACCTCCCTATCGCACCCCCCTCAGATTTAGTTATAAGTTGCCACAGTGGATAGGCCTTGAAAAACTGAACACAGATCAACAGGAAGAAGTTGTCTGGAACTATGAAAAAATAAGCAAAATATACAAACTGAGTAGTCCATGCGCAAGATAGGCAACATCAAGGATTGACTGAACTCAGGAGCCCCGTGGTCCCGTGGTTAGCGTGAGCAGCTGCGGAACGAGAGGTCCTTGGTTCACGTCTTCCTTCGAACGAAAAGTTTAATTTTTTGTTTCCAGACAATTATCAAAGTTCAGGCACTCACACATAATCAACTTCGCTCTCCAAAATTCCAAGACATGTTCAGATTTGCTTGGACATATGCAGGATTTGACGGCCTACACACGGAAAAATTTGAAAACGTTAAAAACATATGTTTTGACAGAGCACAGGGAAAAGTGTGCGACTGTGAAACTGTTGGATTCATTCAAATGGTTCAAATGGCTCTGAGCACTATGCGACTTAACTTCTGAGGTCATCAGTCGCCTAGAACTTAGAACTAATTAAACCCAACTAACCTAAGGACATCACACACATCCATGCCCGAGGCAGGATTCGAACCTGCGATCGTAGCGGTCGCTCGGCTCCAGACTGTAGCGCCTAGAACCGCACGGCCGCTACGGCCGGCTTGGATTCATTTGTTGCAGTTTATGTGACAAACTCTTATGTTTTCATCACTTTTTTGGGAGTAATTATCACATCCACGAGAAAACCTAAATCGGGCAACGTAGAAGAATCTTTTTGCCCATTCGCCAAGTGTACAAGTTAGGTGGGTCGACAACATATTCCTGTCATGTGACGCACATGCCGTCACCACTGTCGTATAGAATATATCAGACGTGTTTTCCTGTGGAGGAATCGGTTGACCTATGACCTTGCGATCAAATGTTTTCGGTTCCCATTTGAGAGGCACGTCCTTTCGTCTACTAATCGCACGGTTTTGCGGTGCGGTCGCAAAACACAGACACTAAACTTATTACAGTGAACAGAGACGTCAATGAACGAATGGACAGATCATAACTTTGCGAAATTAAAGAAATACATTTCGCTCGAGGGGAGACTTGAACCAAGGACCTCTCGTTCCGCAGCTGCTCACGCTAACCACGGGACCACGGCGCTCCTGAGCTCAGATTATCCTTGATGTTGCGTATCTTCGCATGGACTACTCAGTTTGTACATTTTGCTTATTTTTTCATAGTTCCACACAACTTCTTCCCGTTTTCTCGATTGATCTGTGTTCAGTTTATCAAGGCCTATCCACTGTGCCAACTTATAACTAAATCTGAGGGGGGTGCGATGGGAGGTTCCCTTGTAAGGAGACTGTCTACACTATGCTTGTCCGTCCTCTCTTAGAATACTGCTGCGCGGTGTGGGGTCCTTGCGAGATAGTATTGACGGAGTACATCGAGAAAGTTCAAAGAACGGCAGTATGTTCTGTATTACAGCGAAATAATGGAGACAGTCTCACTAACATGATAACAGGGTTGGGGTGGACATCACTAAAACAAAGACGTTTTTCGTTGCGGCGGAATCTTCTGATGAAATTTCAATCAGCAACTTGAAACTGCGGAGTGTTTACCATGTGAAACTACTGGTGAAACCACTGAGTGAGTGAAACTATTGTCTCTTTACTTATTTTTATAATTTAAAACACTGAATTACAGAATTTTCCCTGACAAATACAACTCGAACTGAACCTATTGATTTATTACCGACAATATACAAGCCCAAGGCAATCTGACTGCTATACCGTGACACCATGACTTCAAATAATTAACACAAAAGAATGGCCCTGAATTGCAAGAAATCCTAAAAATGGCCCATTCTTTTTCATAAGTCCCTTACCTCAGAGAAAATCTTCATAATACGAACTACAGCAATTACAGCAAGCAGCAACTACAGCCAACTAAATAAAAAAGATTCTAACTGCTATCGACTCTTACTACTAGGAGGCATACGGTTAGCGAAAGAAAGATTTTGTTGAAGAGCAAACAATGTACTTAGAAGATTTTACCTTATTCATGTGACATCCAGTTCCAAAAATTATATAGGTGTCAATAATTCCACTGCCCAAACATTACCAACTACAGAATGAGATTTTCACTCTGCAGCGAAGTATGCGCTGATATGAAACTTCCCGACAGATTAAAACTGTGTGCCGGACCGAGACTCGAACTCGGGACCTTTGCCTTTCGCGGGCAAATGCTCTACCATCTGAGCTACCCAAGCACGACTCACGCCCCGTCCTCACAGCTTCACTTCTGCCAGTACCTCGTCTCCTACCTTCCAAACTTTACAGAAGCTCTCCTGCGAACCTTGCAGAACTAGCACTCCTGAAAGAAAGGATATTGCGGAGACATGGCTTAGCGACAGCCTGGGCGATGTTTCCAAAATGAGATTTTCACTCTGCAGCGGAGTGTGCACTGAAATGAAACTTCATGGCAGATTAAAACTATGTGCCGGACCGACGATAGAGCACTTTCCCGCGAAAGGCAAAGGTCCCGAGTTCGAGTCTCGGTCCGGCACACAGTTTTCATCTGCCAGGAAGCTTCATAACCAACTACATTCATCCTCATTTTACAATGCATGTCCTACCAAAACTGAGTCTCCACTAAGAAATCACGTCCAAACCCTTCTCTATCCGCTTGCGAACTGCTAGTCCGTCCAACCAGAGAATCTCTTGCCTAGGGCGCAGAGCGCTGTCAGCGATATTGACACAGACTATAGCAGTGCCAACATACGAACAGGCTAGTTACAAACTTTCTCCTCCGAATGCGAAAACATTTTGTTGACGCCGACAAAGAACGTAGCAGTAAAATCCGATTTATCAGTGCGAAGTAGCGCCCCTCCTGGCCTGGCTGCATGCAGGTATCCAGTCGGGTAGGGTAGGGTGTCTGTCACAAGGCGGTTGTATCATCTCCTGAGGCAAGCTGACGGGCCCACAACTGTTATTAAGCGGTGCTTGATATGCTGGATACCGGTAGTGGGACGGAATTGACGTCGGCGCTTGCTTATGGGGGACTGATTTGTGGCTTTTGCTGGGCACGGGACTCTATCAGCATCATGCACGCTCTTCGCAGAGACACTTGTGTACGAGCAGTATCCTGCTGAAAAACGGCACCGCAATGCTGTCACGTGAGGGCATAGGACGTCCCTGACGTAGTGTTGTGCGGTCAAGAGTTCCCTCGGTCACTGCCGGCCACGACCTACACTCATACAACGATTGCCCTTCACACCGTGCCGTAGTAGCTGGACTTCTGTGCGTCTGGAAAAACGCTGAAAGAACTGAACCTCCACCCAGGTTCCCGCCACGCTCATTTGGGACAGTGGGCAACTGCGACTCGTCAGTGAACACATTGCGATGCCAGTCACGACTCGCACTCGGAAGTCCCACAAATCCGGGTACTGCGCGATTCGAACAGCCGGCGAAATGGAGACCCACAATGGGATCCCTTCAAACTCTGTCCAGTGCTGATGATGTTGTCTCATACACGTATGCAACATACAAGTCTGCTTCATCAAAGCTAGAAGTATTCGACGGAAGCTGTTTTATGTATTACATCAGTCAACAGAGGGCACTTACGAACGTAACAAACTGCGCACCAAACTTCCACATCAGCGCTTTACGCTATACTTAGGAGCATTTCTTATGAATCACAACAGCCCGGTCTCTGCAAATGGAGGGCGCTTTTCAGCGCTGTATCTGTTCGATTAATCAGGTTTCTCATTTATTTATTTATTTATTTATTTATATAAAGATGCAGCAGGGTAGTGCTTGGCTAGTTATGATAATGAACTCTCAGTTCCACATTCGACAGGTAACTCTTGAGTCGTAACAAATGGTATGTTCCACAAATTTCTATCATAAGTAATTTCCTAAGAACCTTGAAAGTTCCTAAACTTTGATCTTAAATCACGTGTAATTTAACCAGTTGCAATTAAAAGCCGGTCGGAGTGGCCGTGCGGTTATAGGCGCTTCAGTCCGGAACCGCGTGACCGCTACAGTCGCAGGTTCGAATCCTGCCTCGGGCATGGATGTGTGTGCTGTCCTTAGGTTGGTTAGGTTTAAGTAGTTCTAAGTTCTAGGGGAATTATGACCTCAGCAGTTGAGTCCCATGGTGCTCAGAGCCATTTGAACCATTTTTTGCAATTACAAAATAATATTTTTGTATAGGTCTGAAGACGGACAGCTGGCCCGAAAGCGGACGTATGGAAATAAAGGAAAGCAATCTGGAGACTGAATTTGGACACTTCTTTATAAGTAACGATCCCCTAACTTCACAAAGACGAAAACGTCCAGATTTGCTAGTGATTATTTCTGTCCGTTTTATACTTCGTTATCGTAAGACCACTTTCCTGTTATCTGGGTTTTATTTTCTCGACTAAACGTTATCCAACACAATTCTCTGTCGTCTACATTAACTGCAGACGTTAGAATGGACCACTTTTTACTGATTATTCATTTATCTTTATTTAATATGACTATTTTATTATTCGCATTTCTGGCCAATGCGTAAACTATTTGACTGCAGGATCACAACTACGAGTTATCATCTGTAGCCAGGCAGCTGCTGCGCATGACAGGAGACGTGTGCGACGTGACGATACGACATCATCGAGCTGTTCTTTGTAAACACGGCCATGCACAGCCCTTTCACGTACGGTACGAACAACTACAGATAAAGTCGCAAATGGTTTGCTAGTGCGGAATACTGGTCAGATAGCACCTACTCAACAGAGTATCCGTTAGATAATGTTGTGGTCTTTAAGGCGCGTCCAGCCCTTCATCAATTTTCTGGGTCAGAAAATCTTTCAAATGCTGAAGGTGGCAGGGGTAAAATACAGTGAGCGAAAGGCTATTTCCAATTTGTACAGAAACCAGATGGCAGTTATAAGAGTAGAGGGGTATGAAAGGGAAGCAGTGGTTGGGAAGGGAGTGAGACAGGGTTGTAGCCTATCCTCGTTGTTATTCAATTTGTATATTGAGCAAGCAGTAAAGGAAACTAAAGAAAAGTTCGGGGTAGGTATTAAAATCCATGGAGAAGAAATGAAAACTTTGAGGTTCGCCGATGACATTGTAATTCTGTCAGAGACAGACTTTGAAGAACAGTTGAACGGAATGGATAGTCTCTTGAAAGGAGGGTATAAGATGAACATCAACAAAAGCAAAACGAGGATAATGGAATGTAGTCGAATTAAGTCGGGTGATGCTGAGGGAATTAGATTAGGAAATGAGACACTTAAAGTAGCAAAGGAGTTTTGCTATTTGGGGACCAAAGTAACAGATGATGGTCGAAATAGAGGAAAAATTTGTTTACATCGAGTATAGATTTAAGTGTCAGGAAGTCGTTTCTGAAAGTATTTGTATGGAGTGTAGCCATGTATGGAAGTGAAACGTGGACGATAAATAGTTTGGAGAAGAAGAGAATACAAGCTTTCGAAATGTGGTGCTACAGAAGAATGCTGAAGATTAGATGGGTAGATCACATAACTAATGAGGAGGTATTGATAGAATTGGGGAGAAGAGAAGTTTGTGGCACAACTTGACTAGAAGAAGCGATCGGTTGGTAGGACATGTTCTGAGACATCGAGGGATCACCAACTTAGTATTGGAGGGCAGCGTGGAGGGTAAAAAACGAAGGGGAGACGAAGAGATGAATACACTAAGCAGATTCAGAAGGATGTAGGCTGCAGTAGGTACTGGGAGATGAAGAAGCTTGCACAGGATAGAGGGGCTTGGAGAGCTGCATCAAACCAGTCTTAGGACTGAAGACCACAACAACAACAACAACAACAACATCGTGTAGGGGTCCGTAAGCACGCAGAAGTGCCGTAACACGACGTGGCATGGACTCGGCTAAGTCTGTAGTAGTGCTGGAGGGAACTGACACCATGAATCCTGCAGGGCCGTCATAAATCCATAAGAGTACGAGGGAGATTTCTTCTGAACAGCACGTTGCAAGGCATCCCAGATATTCTCAATAATGTTCATGTCTGGGGAGTTTGGTGGCCAGCGCAAGTGTTTAAGCTCAGAAGAGCGTTCCTGCAGCCACTCTGTAGCAATTCTGGAGGTGTGGCGTCTCGCATTGTCCTGCTGCAATTGCACAAGTCTGTCGGAATGCACAATGGACATGAATGGATGCAGGTGATCAGACAGGATGCTTACGCACGTGTCACCCATCAGAGTCGTATCTAGACCCATCCTGGGTCCCATATCACTCCAACTGCACACGTCCCACACCATTACAGAGCCACCACTAGCTTGAATAGTCCCCTGCTGACACGGATTCATGAGGTTATCTCCGTACCCATACACGTCTACCCACTAGATACAATTGGAAACGAGACTCGTCCGATCAGGCAACATGTTTCCAGTCATCAAAAGTCCAATGTCGGTGCTGACGGGCCCAGGCGAGGCGTAAAGCTTTGTGTCGTGCAGTCACCAAGGGTACACGAGTGGGCCTTCGGCTCCAAAAGCCCATATCGATGATGTTTCGTTGAATCGTCGCACGCTGACACTTGTTGATGGCCAAACATTGAATTCTGCAGCAATTTGCGGTACGGTTGCACTTCTGTGACATTGAACGATTCTCTTCCGTCGTCGTTGGTCTCGTTCTTGTAGGATCTTTATCGGGTCGCAGTGATGTCGGAGATTTTTTTTTTTTCCGGATTGCTGATATTCACGGTACATTCGTGGAATGGTCGTACGGCAAAATTCGCAATTCATCGCTACCTCGGAGATGCTGTGTCCCATCGCTCGTGCGCCGACTAAAACACCCACGTTCGAACTCGCTTATATCTTGATAACCTGCCAGTTTAGTAGCAGTAACCTATCTAACAACTGCGCCAGACACTTGTTGTCTTATATAGGCGTTGCCGACGGCAGCATGTTTACATACCTCTGTTTTTCAGTACGCATGCCTATGTAAGTGTCATTGGTGCTTCAGTCTACTTTTCGGTAAGACTGACATGTTTCTTAAATACTGGTAAATGCTTGTTACGAAAAAACTGAATGAATTACAATAATTTGTTAAGTCATATTTACACATATGTAGCCATTTTCCCCTGTTACAGCATATTTTAGTACGCAAATCGTCATTTTCGTTGTATTTCCACTCTTTCAAGACGAACATTTCTCATGTAATTGCATTTCTTCCATGTTACATTTCTAGGAATTGGGCACCTGATTTTGTTTCCTGGAAAATGCCAAATATCTCTCTTCCTCCCTTATTTCGTTTCAGTTCACAATATGGACTTCGCAGTTACGCTGCAGTAAGTTTCTGTGTCCTTTTATTAGACCACGGGCAGATAGTTGCTTAAGGAGGGACGTTCATGAAATTGATTGAAAATGTCAACTATCAGTTTATTTTTTATTTATTACTAGAGCTCTTGGACAAGTTTCCAAATTTTCAATGATATAATCGCAAGCGAAGTGCCTGAAAAATAATTAAATGTGTGACGCGACCTTACTGCCACTCCCAGTTTCTGAAGCAACACTTCAATACTAGCCCGGTGAACGACGATTCCGTGGATTACTTTCAAGCAAACTTGCACGGGATGCATCTCTTTGATTTTACAGACCATTTGTGATTTAGTTCCCTATCTCAGAAACAGTAACAACCCATCTGCTTTACTTATGAAGAAGCAATTCCAGTTTTGCTTTTTGCTTCTGACGCAATTGTTCGATTCTTTCATCGTTCAGTAATGCCACATCCAGTGTAAACGACGTGAAAACTGTAGTATGGGCTACATGGTGTCAACAGGTGAATATCCCATCCATCATATGTGCCACCTTAGCTAGTGTAAATATCTACAGGCTCAAACAGATCACAGTCATCCTGGATGCTGTCAAGCTCACGTACAGCTTTCTGGTCGATCCTGAACTTCTAAAAAATTTTGTCCATGGCAAAACCCACAAACCAAATGACTCTCTAAAGTGATTCATATAAAAACGATGCCCTAAAACCACGTTTTCATCTGCTACTGTTGTCAGAATTGCGGCTTGTGAAGTAGTTCCTGTATTTAATGGCGGGGACGCAGGAAGGATGAAGGTATCGAGAGAGAATGGCCTCTAAGACAGGGAATTTCACTCGAGATATCGTGAGAAAAATAGATTTACAGCGCCTCTCTGCTGTTGACAAGTCAGTTGAGGACCTGCTAAAGGAAAAAAGGCAGACAACAAAAAACCAGAAGAGAACACTTGAAAGGAAAGAGAATCCTGAGTACAAATCTGGGACTTTGTGAAGAGGTGACAGAAGAAGAAGAAGAAGAAGAAGAAATAAAAGTCTTAGGTTGAACAATAAATTGCAGTTCTCGGAGCATCTTTTAAATAGTGCGTGTTTTTCATGAACGTCCTCCCTTAAGCCATTCTGGGCCTTGGACTGCAACCGAATGTCTTTCTCGCTCAAGTCTGAAATGTGTGCAGTATAGCAGAAAAAAATTCTAAAGCGACGCAGTTTGCGTAGCAGCCACATTTCATAAATGTATACGCCCCGTCTGGAAGCAACTATAAAACCTCAAGGGCAGTGTTCTTTAACTACGAAGTTATCCCTCTTTTGGTGAAACGCCAAATTACAATAGGTGCTCATAGCGGGAGGGTATCACCACAAAGCTAAATATGTGGACACCTGCGAGGTTACAAACGGTGACACAATAGCATACACCCACGTAACCAGCACTTCGGCAAGCAAAATTGATAGGACCTATGTCTCACTGGTACAGCTATTAATGTCACATCTGCTGAAATGTAGTCGGTAAACTTTTCGGATCTCTATGCTCGTTGTTGTTGTTGTGGTCTTCAGTCCTGAGACTGGTTTGATGCAGCTCTCCATGCTACTCTATCCTGTGCAAGCTTCTTCATCTCCCAGTACCTGCTGCAACCTACATCCTTCAGAATCTGCTTAGTGTATTCATCTCTTGGCCTCCCCCTACGATATTTACCCTCCACGCTGCCCTCCAATACTAAATTGGTGATCCCTTGATGCCTCAGAACATGTCCTACGAACCGATCCCTTCTTCTGGTCAAGTTGTGCCACAAATTTCTCTTCTCTCCAATCCTATTCAATACTTCCTCATTAGTTATGTGATCTACCCATCTAATCTTCAGCATTCTTCTGTAGCACCACATTTCAAAAGCTTCTATTCTCTTCTTGTCCAAACTATTTACCGTCCATGTTTCACTTCCATACATGACTACACTCCATACAAATACTTTCAGAAATGACTTCCTGACACTTAAATCTATAGTCGATGTTAACAAATTTCTCTTCTTCAGAAACGCTTTCCTTGCCATTGCCAGTCTACATTTTATATCCTCTCTACTTCGACCATCATCAGTTATTTTGCTTCCCAAATAGCAAAACTCGTTTACTACTTTAAGTGTCTCATTTCCTAATCTAATTCCCTCAGCATCATCCGACTTAATTCGACTACATTCCATTATCCTCGTTTTGCTTTTGTTGATGTTCATCTTATATTCTCCCTTTAAGATACCATCCATTCCGTTCAACTGCTCTTCCAAGTCCTTTGCTGTCTCTGACAGAATTACAATGTCATCGGCGAACCTCAAAGTTTTTATTTCTTCTCCATGGATTTTAATACCTACTCCGAATTTTTCTTTTGTTTCCTTTACTGCTTGCTCAATATACAGATTGAATAACATCGGGGAGAGGCTACAACCCTGTCTTACTCCCTTCCCAACCGCTGCTTCCCTTTCATGTCCCTCGACTCTTATAACTGCCATCTGGTTTCTGTACAAATTGTGAATAGACTTTCGCTCCCTGTATTTTACCCCTGCCACCTTTAGAATTTGAAAGAGAGTATTCCAGTCAACATTGTCAAAAGCTTTCTCTAAGTCTACAAATGCTAGAAACGTAGGTTTGCCTTTCCTTGCTCTTTCTTCTAAGATAAGTCGTAAGGTCAGTATTGCCTCACGTGTTCCTTTATTTCTACGGAATCCAAACTGATCTTCCCCGAGGTTGCCTTCTACTAGTTTTTCCATTCGTCTGTAAAGAATTCGTGTTAGTATTTTGCAGCTATGGCTTATTAAACTGATTGTTCGGTAATTTTCACATCTGTCCGCACCTGCTTTCTTTGGGATTGGAATTATTATATTCTTCTTGAAGTCTGAGGGTATTTCACCTGTTTCATACATCTTGCTCACCACATGGTAGAGTTCTGTCAGACCTGGCTCTCCCAAGGCCGTCAGTAGTTCGAATGGAATGTTGTCTACTCCGGGGGCCTTGTTTCGACTCAGGTCTTTCAGTGCTCTGTCAAACTCTTCACGCAGTATCGTATCTCCCATTTCATCTCTGCTTACATACCCAGAATTAATTTGCGAAAACAACAGACCTTTCGTGGGAGGGGCTATTGGAAAGTAAATACCAACTTACTCAGCAACTTAGAACTGAAAGAGATGGTGAAATGAATATGGAAGGGTTCCATACAAAATCTGACGTTGTTTGTTGATGATGCCGTGGTGGACGGTAAACTGTCGGAGTTGAGTGACTGCAGGAAGATGCAAGCAGACTTAGACAAAATTTTCATTTGGTGTGATGAATGGCAGCTAGCTCTAAATGTGGAAAAATATACATAATGCGGATGAGTACGAAGATCAAACTTGTAATGTTCGGATAACGTATTACTAGTGTCGTGCTTCACACAGTCAAATAGTTTAAATGTCGGTGGGACATCATACACATCCATGCCCGAGGCAGGATTCGAGCCTGCGACCGTAGCGGTCGCGCGGTTCCAGACTGTAGCGCCTAGAACCGCTCGACCACCCCGGCCGGCCGTAACGTTCCAAAGCGATATGAGGTCGAGGGAGCATATGAAAACTTTGGAGGGGAAGGCAAATGGTCGACTTCGGTTTATTGGGAGAATTTTTACGAAAGAGTGGTTCACCTGTAGTCTGCATATAGGACCCTGATGCGACCTGTTCTTCAGTACTGCTCACTGTTTGGGATCCGTACCAGATCGGATTGAAGGAAGACATCGAAGCAGTTCAGACGCAGGCTACTAGATTTGCTACGGGTAGGTAGGACCAGCATGCGACTGCATCGACCGCAAACAAGTTCCTCGGATTGTATCCTACATTGTTTCTGTACACTGTACAGCCAAAGGGACTGGTACACCTGCCTAATATCATGTAGGGCCCCCGGGAACACTCAGAAGTGCCGCAGTACGTCGTGACATGGACTCGACTAATGTCTGGAGTAGTGCTGGTGGCAACTGACGTCATGAATCTTGCAGAGCTGTCCATAAATTCGTAAGAGTACGAGGGGTGGAGATCTCTTCTGAACAGCACGCTGCTAGGCATATCAGATATGCTCATGTCTGGGGAGATTGGTGGCCAGAGGAATTGCTGGAGCCACTCTGTAGCAATTCTGGCCGTGTGGGGTGTCGTATTGTTCTGCTGGAATTGCCCAAGTTCGCCGGAATGCACAATGGCTATGAGTGATCAGACAGGATGCTTACGTACGTGTCACCCGTCAGAGTGGTATGTAGCTGTATCAGGGGTCCCATATCACTCCAGCTGCACCCACACCATTACAGAGCCTCCACCAGCTTGAACAGTCCCCTTCTGACGTGCAGGCTCCATGCAGTCATGAGTTTGTCTCCATTCCCGTACACGTTCATCCGCCCGATACAATTTGAAACGAGACTCGTCCGACCAGGCAACACGTTTCCAGACATCAACAGTCCAATGTAGGTGTTGAAGGGCCCAGGAGAGGCGTAAAGCTTTGTGTCGTGCAGTCATCAAAGATGCATGAGAGGGCCTTCGGCTCCGAAAGCCCATATCGATGATGTTCCGTTGAATGGTTTGCACGCTGCCACTTGTTGATGACCCAGCACTGAAATCTGCAGCATTTTGCGGAATGGTTGCACTTCTGTCTGATTGAATGATTGTCTTCAGTCGTCATTGGTCCCGATCTTGCAGGATCTTTTCCGGCTGCAATGATGTCGGATATTTGACGTTTCACCAGATTCCTGATATACACGGTAAACTCTTGAAATGGTCGTTCGGGAAATTCCTCACTTCATCGCTACCTCGGAAATGCTGTGTCCCATGCCCCGTGCGCCGACTGCAACACCACGGCCAGACTCACTTAAATCTTGATAACCTGCCATTGTAGCAGCAGTAACCGATCTAACAACAGCGCCAGACACTTGTTGTCGCCTTATATAGGCGTTGCCGACCGCGGCACCGTATTCTGTCCGTATTTGAATACGCATGCCTATACCAGTTTCTTTGGCGCTTCAGTGTATACTCAGAGTAAAATACAAGACTTTATCCTCATCTTGCGAGAAAGGTAGAATCGGCATAACTGATGAAGACGCAAAGTGCAAGGTGTTGCTAGTACGCGATGTTATTAAAAGGGTGAAAGTAAAATCCACGCATCTGACGGACATCCTTTTCAAACGCTGTTACGACTGAAATCATGTAGCACCTATTAACGCCTGAAAAATACATGCAAAACTTAGCTTCTTGAAAATGGAAATAACTGAGAGCAGCTGCATGCACTTCAAGGAAATTGTGTGGCCAGTTTACGAAAACATCATCTCCAAACAAATACAGGACAAGTACCCACTTTTGAACTGGGCTGAGGTCTGTAAAAATTTAATACCCATCAACTAACAGCAGATATTGATCGGCGTGGTGTAAGATTGTTAGTGAAACCATTCCAGCAAGGTACATAATATTCACATAACCGGTTCGCCCAACTGTATAGAATATCACAAAGAAGACACTTTAATACACAGATTTACGCGTTGCTCAGCCAACGAAGCATAGCAGTGGCTTGGAAGTAGACCCGTTGTCGTACTAAGAACGGCGATACAACACATTGGTATAGAAAAGGTGCTAAGCCCAGATGTGCGATTTCCAATTCAGAAACACTATATGATTGTCTGGGAATGAGTATGAATAGCCCGGAGTTCCTCACATTCAAACATAGACATGCAACACTGAATGATGAACTGCATAAGAAAAGAAAGTATAAGAGATATATGCGGCCTGTGCAGTGGAGTTATTTTTTTGTACTTACTATTGCAACCATTCATTTCCGTGCTGTTTCGGTATCTTTCACAAATGTAATATTAAGCAACAATGTAACAGTGAGAATATACTTCACATAAAGACTGTGGCCAGTTCAGTGGAAAGGGAAACGTTATTTTGGATAGTAAGTGGTAGAGAAAAACGTCGTTGTTGTTGTTGTTATTGTTGTGCTGTTCAGTCCGAAGACTGGTTTGATGGAGGTCTCCATGCTACCCTATCCTGTACAGGCACTATCATCTCTGAAAAACTACTACAACCTACATCCTTCTGGATATGTTTACTGCATTCATCTCTTGGTGTCCCTCTACGACTTTCACCTCCCACAGTTGCCTCAAGTACTAAACTGGCGGTCCCTTGCTGCTGTCTCGGATTGTGTCCTGTAAACCGATCCCTTCTTCTAGTCAGGTTGTGCCACAAAATTCTCTTTTCCCCAGTACTTTCTCATTAGTTACGTGATCTACCTATCCGATCCTCAGCATTCTTCTATAGCACCACTTTTCAAATGCTTCTATTCTCTTCTTGTCCAAACTATTTATCGTCCATGTTTCACTTCCTTACATGGCTACACTCCTGTTTATTGTCCATATTTCACTTCCATGCATGGCTACACTGCATAGAAATACTTTCAGAAAGGACTTTCTGAAACTTTTATACTCGATCTTAACAAATTTCTCTTCTCCAGAAACGCTTTCCTTACCATAGCCAGTCTACATTTTGTATCCTCCCTACTTCGACTCCATCATCAGCTATTTTGCTTCCCAAATAGCAAAACACATCTACTACTTTAAGTGTCCCGTTTCCTACTCTTAATTTCATCAGCATCATTCGATTTAATTCGACGTTTTCCTTTTGTTGATGTTCATCTTCATCACCCGATTTAATTCGACTACATACATAGGGGCAGAAATCCATTCCAGTACGATTATGCCATAGGTGGTAAATCATTGGAAGCGGTAACGACCGTAAAATACTTAGGAGTTACTATCCGGAGCGATCTGAAGTGGAATGATCACATAAAACAAATAGTGGGAAAAGCAGGCGCCAGGTTGAGATTCATAGGAAGAATTCTAAGAAAATGTGACTCATCGACGAAAGAAGTAGCTTACAAAACGCTTGTTCGTCCGATTCTTGAGTATTGCTCATCAGTATGGGACCCTTACCAGGTTGGATTAATAGAAGAGAGAGACATGATCCAGCGAAAAGCAGCGCGATTCGTCATGGGGACATTTAGTCAGCGCGAGAGCGTTACGGAGATGCTGAACAAGCTCCAGTGGCGGACACTTCAAGAAAGGCGTTACGCAATACGGAGAGGTTTATTATCGAAATTACGAGAGAGCACATTCCGGGAAGAGATGGGCAACATATTACTACCGCCCACATATATCTCGCGTAATGATCACAACGAAAAGATCCGAGAAATTAGAGCAAATACGGAGACTTACAAGCAGTCGTTCTTCCCACGCACAATTCGTGAATGGAACAGGGAAGGGGGGATCAGATAGTGGTACAATAAGTACCCTCCGCCACACACCGTAAGGTGGCTCGCGGAGTATAGATGTAGATGTAGATGTAGATTCCGTTATCCTCGTTTTCCTTTTGTTGATGTTCATCTTACATTCTCCTTTCAAGGCGCTGTCCATTTCGTTTAGTTCTTCATCTGAGTCCTTTGCTGCCTCTGACAGACTTACAATGATATTTTATATCTACCAAAATTTTTCTATATCAGAAATTGTATTTGCAAATTAAAATTTGTAATTTTGTATCTGAAGATAAAGTAACGATCTAGGTAAGCTGGTACACTGTTGGGTAAACGACAGTTCAAAACTGTATCGATCGTCTTCCAAAGTCGGCATCAACCTGTGCGCCTTTGTCTACGGCGCTCTGAATTTCTGTTTACGGAATCCACGTTGGTGTGTACGAGAGGAGATTTTTGTCTTGCAGAACAAAACAATTGCACGAATAATGACGCGGAGTGCAGCTACAGACGGAGACACGCTTCTGCAGCAAAGCCGCTCTGCAGACGTGGGATAAAGCCCGCGGACACGCGGCCGCCAGTCAAGTTTGTATCTGTGGCAGTAGCGCGCAGGTCCGCGGGGGTGCTGTCGCGTTATCTGCGGAGAGAAAAGCAATGCCCAAGGGAGCCGGGCATACGGGGCCCGCATACACAGCGGCGCCGACTCCAGCTGCGCGTTTGCTACTGTACGAAGGCCCGTGACTCGGCGTGTCACAGGAACTCGCTTGCAAGGGACACGACTACCCACAACGAACGCACTGACCGCACGTTACCAAACTCGTACTCCAGTCCGTGATTATTCCCTGGTTGGCAAGCACAGTCGTAATAAACTTTTTCCGGCCGCTGTGGCCGAGTGGTTCTAGGCCCTTCAGTCCGGAAGCACGCTGCTGCTACGGTCGCAGGCTCGAATCCTGCCTCGGGCATGGATGTGTGTGATGTCCTCAGTTAGGTCTAAGTTGTTCTAAGTTCTAGGGGCCTAATGACCTCAGATGTTAAGTCCCATAGTGCTCAGAGCCATTTTAACCATTTTCTTTTGTTTCACATTCGCGATTTCTGATTTAAAGACGTACACGAGTGCAAGGTGTTGCAAGTGTTCGCAAAAAGGCAGAATCCATATCCTGCAATTTGGCATATTAAGTCTACAAGGAACATCTTTGAAGCGATGAGACATAAAAATGTTTTTTTATATAAAAGTTGATATGTAATTAACTTTCTTGAAAACTGTATAACGAAATCTTGTAGTAATGCGAAATTTTGCAAAATCCTGCACCATCATTAATTAATTTTGGCAAATGAAAGCTTTTGCTACAGAATAAACTAAAGAAGCTTTCAGGCAACATACGAGCAAGTGTAATAAAGGTTTCTGAAATATCGTTTTTCGAAAATAATCTGTACAAAGTGTGCTGTCAGAATATTTTCAACATATCTAATTAAAACATCTATTTTACTTACATTTATTTTTTAAAATTGGTATTATATGCTTTACATTCATTTATTTTGTTTTAATTTTTTTAGTTTACCCTTTCCTTGTCCTCAAGTATAACACTGGAAACGGTTCTTTCACATTGAACACCCCAAGAATATGTTAATAACACAGATTTTTCTCTCGCAATGGAAAAAAAACCTTCTTTTAAATCCATTTTGATCTAGACAGACGTTTGTGTACAGCTTATTTAACAAAAACGGAATTTCAAAAATAAACTTTATTACACGTAGATGGATCTAGCGTGAAATTTTGTTTAACTTATGTTGTAACAAAAGTATTCATTTTTCAAAATTTATTAATGGTAACTTTCATGTGAAGACATTTTTTATGTATCATAGTTTCCAAGACGGGAAGCAGAAAGGTGGATGGAGTATATAGAGGATGTATACAAGGGAGATGTACTTGAGGGCAACTATATGGAAATAGAAGAGGACGTAGATAAAAATGAGAAGGGAGATGTGATACTGTGGGAAGAATTTGACAAAGCACTGAGAGACTTAAGTCGAAACAAGGCCCCAGGAACATACCTGTCAGAACTACTGATAGCCTTGGGAGAACCGGCAAGATCTATGAGAAAGACGAAATACCCCCAGACTTTGAGAGGAATATAATAATTTCAATTCCAAAGAAAGCAGGTGCAGACAGGTGTGAAAATTTCCGAATTATCAGTTTAATTACTCACGGCTCCAAAATACTAACACGAATCATTTACAGAAGAATGGAAAAATTGCTAGACGCTGACCTCAGGGAAGATCATTTTGGATTCCGGAGAAAGGTAGGAACACGCGAGGCAATGGTGACCCTATGACTTCTCATAGAGGAGAGGTTAAGGAAAGGCAAACCTAGGTTTATAGCATTTGTAGACATAGAAAAAGCTTTTGACAATGTTGACATGAACTCTCTCTTTCAAATTCTGAAGGTGGTAGGAGTAAAACACAGGGATCCATAGGCTATTCACAATTTGTACAGAAATCAGATAGCAATTATAGGAGTCGAGGGGCAGGAAACAGAAGCAGTGGTTGAGAAGGGAGTGAGACAGGGTTGTAGCCGATCCACGATGTTATTTAATCCGTATACTGAGTAAGCTGTAAAGGAAAGAAAAGAATAATTTGGATTAGGAGAAAAGTTCAGGGAGAAGAAATAAAAACCCTGATGTTTGCCGATGACATTGTAATTCTGCCAGAGACAGCAAAGGACTTGAAGAGCAGTTGGACAGTTTCTTCAAAGGAGAATGTAAGACGAACATAAACAAAAACAAGATGAGAATAATGGAATGTAGTCGAATTAAATCAGGTGATGTAGAGGGAACTAGATTAGGAAATGAGACACTTAAAGTAGTTGATGAGTTCTGCTGTTTGAGAAGCAAAGTAACTGATGATGGTCGAAGTAGAGAGCATATAAAATTGGACTGGAAATGGCAGGAAAAGCATTTCTGAAGAAGAGAAATTTTTTAACATGGGCTATAGATTTAAGTGTCAGGAAGTGTTTTCTGAAAGTGTTTGTATGGAGTTGTGCCATGTATGGCAGTGAAACATGGACGATAAACAGTTTAGACAAGAAGTGAATACAGACTTTTGAGATGGTGTGCCACAGAAGAATGCTGAAATTAGATTTGCAGATTTTTTTATTTTTTATTTTGCGTATGGTAATACAGCGACAATATTTTATATAAGTAGAACAATATGTAAACGAAATGTATAAAACAAAACAATGTGTAAATAGTGCATGTGTAAAAAACAAGCAATTGCACAAAAGGATAAAGTACAAACACTCAAGACAAAATAACTACACGTTAAAAGCTTGGCAAGCCTGACTAGAAACTCATTCATATATTTAAAGCTCAATATCTAGATTGCACAGCCAATCCAAAGCAGAGGGTTTCACATATATAACCTCAGAGACAGGTCCGGCGTATCTTCTAAAGGCGCATTCCTCAATAATGTGGCGGACGTTCTGTTCTGGTGCTCCGCAGTCACAAGCTGAAGAGTCGCATAGACCGCTCTTGTACTTATATGCATTGCATCTTGCATGGCCCGTTCTGATACGGTTTAATTTAGTCCAGGTACATCTCTTCAGGTCAAAGCCCGATAATTCCAGAGTAGGATCTTGGATACCTTGTTTATTAATTCCAGAATCATTCCAAAAGTGCCGCCATTGCTCCTTGATGTCAGGTTGATGTTCTTGTGTATTAACCCATATAGGCTCCCGTTACTTCAAGCGGATCGATGGCATTTCGTTCAAAACATCATGGATTGGTATATTCTGTGGGTAATCTGAGTCATGAATTTTTGACCACTCTCTTGCCGGTGCTTCTTGCCTTCTCAGTTGTGGAGGTGGGATATTGCTTAGAGTCTGCAGCCAAGGGACTGGGATGGATTTAATAGTACCCGTTATTATCGCCATACACTCGTTCAACTGGACGTCGATTTTCTTAGTATGAGTGCTCGAATGCCAGACAGCAGAGCAATATTCGGCAACAGGATATACCAGCGCTATTGCGACAGTACGTAAGGTGGATGCTTGAGCTCCCCAAGTCAAGCCAGCCAATTTTCTCAGGATGTTGTTCGACTCTTTAGCTTTTGGCTTACGTTTTCTAGGTGTTTTTGTACGTCAGGGAGCGGTCTAGTGTTATGCCAAGCTGTATTTTGGGTTCAAGTTGTGTTTGACTCTTTGTTCACAGAAGTTCACATTCAGTTCCTGGTTGGCCATTTTATTGTTGAAGTGGAAAGCACACACTTCAGTCGTGGTTGGATTAGGGCAGAGTCGCCATTTTTTATAATAGGAATTCAAGGACTCCAGATCTTCTGTGAGTACGTCCGCGCCTTCCCACGTGTTTTAGTTTGTACAACTAGTGCCAAATCATCGGCGTAGGTAAATTTCCTGCTGACTGTATTTGGCAAGTGGCTAAAATAAAAATTAAAAAGGGTTGGAGCCAACACAGATCCTTGAGGAAGGCCATTTTTTTATGTAACTAGTGAGGAGGTACCGAATAGAATTGGGGAGAAGAGAAATTCATGGTAGAACCCGACTAGAAGAAGGGATCGGTTGGTAGGACACATTCTGGGACATCAAGGGATCACCAGTTTAGTAGTGGAGGAAAGCGTGTGGGGTAGAGGGAGCCCAAGAGATGAAAACAGTAAGCTGATCCAGAAGGATTTATGCTGCAGTACTTCCTCGGAGATGAAGAGGATTGCACGGGATAGAGTAGCACGGGAGCTGCATCAAACCAATATTGGGACTGAAGATAACGACAACAACAACAACAACAACAGTTTCCAAGATATTCCTTCTAGACCTAAACGCCAAATTACCTTTCGGGGTGTGTTTTGAGCCATAAAACTAAAATCTGGCAAAAATTAAATAATACATATTGCGTTATTCTGATCCCGTCTCGTACCCTCCGCATTTCATCAGGATCGTTTACTATAGAGGTGTTACAAAAAGGTACGGTCAAACTTTCAGGAAACATTCCTCACACACAAATAAAGAAAAGATGTTATGTGGACATGAGTCCGGAAACGCTTAATTTCCAGCTCATTTTAGTTTCGTCAGTATGTAATGTACTTCCTTGATTCACCGCCAGTTGGCCCAATTGAAGGAAGGTAATGTTGACTTCGGTGCTTGTGTTGACATGCGATTCATTGCTCTACAGTACTAGCATCAAGCACATCAATGCGTAGCATCAACAGGTTAGTGTTCATCACGAACGTGGTTTTGCAGTCAGTGCAATGTTTACAAATGCGGAGTTGGCAGATGCCCATTTGATGTATGGATTAGCACGGGGCAATAGACGTGACGCGGTACGTTTGTATCGAGACAGATTTCCAGAACGAAGGTATGTCGACAGGAAGACGTTCGAAGCAATTGATCGGCGTCTTAGGGAGCACGGAACATTCCAGCCTATGACTCGCGACTGGGGAAGACCTAGAACGACGAGGACACCTACAATGGACGAGGCAATTCTTCGTGCAGTTGTCGATAACCCTAATGTCAGCGTCAGAGAAGTTGCTGCTGTACAAGGTAACGTTGACCATGTCACTGTATGGAGAGTGCTACGGGAGAACCAGTTGTTTCCGTACCATGTACAGCGTGTGCAGGCACTATCAGCAGCTGACTGGCCTCCACGGGTACACTTCTGCGAATGGTTCATACAACAATGTGTCAATCCTCATTTCAGTGCATATGTTCTCTTTACGGATGAGGCTTCATTCCACGTGATCAAATTGTAAATTTTCACAATCAACATGTGTGGGCTGACGAGAATCCGTACGCAATTGTGCAATCACGTCATCAACACAGATTTTGTGTGAACGTTTGGGCAGGCATTGTTGGTGATGTCTTGATTGGGCGCCATGTTCTTCCACCTACGCTCAATGGAGCACGTTATCATGATTTCATACGGGATACTCTACCTGTGCTGCTAAAACATGTGCTTTTAAAAGTACCACACAACATGTGGTTCATGCGCGATGGAGCTCAAACATTTCAGTCGAAGTGTTCGTACGCTTCTCAACAACAGATTCGGTGACCGATGGATTGGTAGAGGCGGACCAATTACATGGCCTCCACGCTCCCCTGACCTCAACACTCTTGACTTTCATTTAGGGGGGCATTTGAAAGCTCTTGTCTACGCAACCCCGGTACCAAATGTAGAGACTCTTCGTGCTCGTATTGTGGACGGCTGTGATACAATACGCCATTCTCCAGGGCTACATCAGCGCATCAGGGATTCCATGCGACGGAGGGTGGATGCATGTATCCTCGCTAACGGAGGACATTTTGAACATTTCCTGTGACAAAGTGTTTGAAGTCACGCTGGTACGTTGTGTTGCTGTGTGTTTCCATTCCATGATTAATGTGATTTGAAGTAATAAAATGAGCTCTAACATGGAAAGTAAGCGTTTCCGGGCACATGTCCACATAACATATTTTCTTTCTTTGTGTGTGAGGAATGTTTCCTGAAAGTTTGGCCGTACCTTTTTGTAACACCCTGTATATGTCGCGTGACGAAGGCCTCCCGCCGGGTAGACCGTTCGCCTGGTGCAAGTCTTTCGAGTTGAGGCCACTTCGGCGACTTGCGCGTCGATGTGGATGAAATAATGGTGCTTAGGACAACACAACACCCAGTCCTGAGAGGAGAAAATCTCCGACCCAGCCGGGAATCGAACCCGGGCCCTTAGGATTGACAGTCTGTCGCGCAGAGCACTCAGCTACCGGGGCGGACAGGATCGTTTCCTGACTCCTGGGAATGTTGCGTTCTCAGTGGAGTGTGCGTAGAGCCGCCCCGTTCGGCGGGTCACGCTATCGACTGAGCCGCGGTGAGGTGTGGTGTGGGACGTGGCACGCCTGTGACGTCACGAGTGGCTCTCCCAAGGCCGGCCGGTGCGTTCCGGGCCCTGCTGCAGCGGCCGGCGCTGGCGAGCCACCGGCGCGGTCTGGCGCGGCCCCGTCTCCCCTGTAAACCACAGCCCAGTCCAGCCCCGCGTCGCATCGCGTCTTCCCGCGTGCAGTCGAGGACTTCGACCCGTCACCTCAGCACACGTTGACACTGCCGGCGTTCAAAACCCGGAGGGCATAGGGTGACCTCGTTAAGGGGCTCCGGAAAGGCTCAAAATCATGAAAAGTTCAATTTTTACTTTTTTGCGTTTTCTGAATCTGCAGACTATTACCTTTTAATAGATATATAATTTATTCAATTCCGAAGACTACAACTACACTCCTGCAAATGGAAAAAAGAACACATTGACACCGGTGTGTCAGACCCACCATACTTGCTCCGGACACTGCGAGAGGGCTATACAAGCAATGATCACACGCACGGCACAGCGGACACACCAGGAACCGCGGTGTTGGCCGTCGAATGGCGCTAGCTGCGCAGCATTTGTGCACCGCCGCCGTCAGTGTCAGCCAGTTTGCCGTGGCATACGGAGCTCCATCGCAGTCTTTAACACTGGTAGCATGCCGCGACAGCGTGGACGTGAACCGTATGTGCAGTTGACGGACTTTGAGCGAGGGCGTATAGTGGGCATGCAGGAGGCCGGGTGGACGTACCGCCGAATTGCTCAACACGTGGGGCGTGAGGTCTCCACAGTACATCGATGTTGTCGCCAGTGGTCGGCGGAAGGTGCACGTGCCCGTCGACCTGGGACCGGACCGCAGCGACGCACGGATGCACGCCAAGACCGTAGGATCCTACGCAGTGCCGTAGGGGACCGCACCGCCACTTCCCAGCAAATTAGGGACACTGTTGCTCCTGGGGTATCGGCGAGGACCATTCGCAACCGTCTCCATGAAGCTGGGCTACGGTCCCGCACACCGTTAGGCCGTCTTCCGCTCACGCCCCAACACCGTGCAGCCCGCCTCCAGTGGTGTCGCGACAGGCGTGAATGGAGGGACGAATGGAGACGTGTCGTCTTCAGCGATGAGAGTCGCTTCTGCCTTGGTGCCAATGATGGTCGTATGCGTGTTTGGCGCCGTGCAGGTGAGCGCCACAATCAGGACTGCATACGACCGAGGCACACAGGGCCAACACCCGGCATCATGGTGTGGGGAGCGATCTCCTACACTGGCCGTACACCACTGGTGATCGTCGAGGGGGCACTGAATAGTGCACGGTACATCCAAACCGTCATCGAACCCATCGTTCTACCATTCCTAGACCGGCAAGGGAACTTGCTGTTCCAACAGGACAATGTACGTCCGCATGTATCCCGTGCCACCCAACGTGCTCTAGAAGGTGTAAGTGAACTACCCTGGCCAGCAAGATCTCCGGACCTGTCCCCCATTGAGCATGTTTGGGACTGGATGAAGCGTCGTCTCACGCGGTCTGCACGTTCAGCACGAACGCTGGTCCAACTGAGGCGCCAGGTGGAAATGGCATGGCAAGCCGTTCCACAGGACTACATCCAGCATCTCTACGATCGTCTCCATGGGAGAATAGCAACCTGCATTGCTGCGAAAGGTTGATATACACTGTACTAGTGCCGACATTGTGCATGCTCTGTTGCCTGTGTCTATGTGCCTGTGGTTCTGTCAGTGTGATCATGTGATGTAACTGACACCAGGAATGTGTCAATAAAGTTTCCCCTTCCTGGGACAATGAATTCACGGTGTTCTTATTTCAATTTCCAGGAGTGTATTTTTAATTTTTTTTTTTTTTTTTTTTTTTTTTAAATGTGTTCTACATGGGCGTGACCCACTGTGGCGCTGTTAAACTGCTGTCAAATGGTGTTATTATTAACGTCCGTGTTCATCAGGTACATTTTAGTGATGTGAGATAAAGTATGTGTTGTGGCTAACCTGTGATGGTTCAATATATATCGCTGGTGTGATTGTCGATTGTTTCATGTTTATTTACTCTGTCGTTATCTCGAAAATATTCGTAATTAATTCTGTTTCTTGAGTCTCTGTTTTGTTGAAGTATAACAATGAGTAAAAGTAAAGTTATTAGAAATCCTCTGAAGGCTTTTAAGAAAAGGAGAAATGTTGGAAAGCCAAAGGTATGTGTTATTACTGTAAATAATAACATTCTAACATGGTACGAGCGATGCTTGCTTTAGACAAGGAACGCTTTCGGGCTGCAGACAGGGCTGTAAAGAGTCTAGAAATACAAGCAAGAGTAAACAGGAGGAGGAACAAGAGGAAGCTGGAGGAGGAGTTTGCAGAGGATGAAGATAATCCATCCTATGGACCTGGAATGCACTAAAAAGTTAATCCAATCTTTGTCGCTCGATTCCCAAAACTTTTATTTCCTCATACTAATTACATGTTTTCTAAGGATCTTCCAAACATATTTGTTTCAAACTTTCAGTAAATGTTACACAGTACCTTCTGCATAATTTAACACAGCCTTTTTCCAAAAAACTGTATATTTTTGAATATATAAATAAAAAATTGCAAAAAAATGTTGTGAATTTTCATTACAATTGAAAAAAGAAAAATTCATCTTTAATAACTGAACTAAAATTTTGTAAAATCCCAGTGTTAAGTTGTAGCCCATATTCCAATAAAATAATCTGTAAAAAGTTCAACTTCCTACCTCGAATACTTTGTGAGGAAAGATGTAATTTATAAGCGTTATTTTAACATTGCAAGTATAGGGCGTTCCGGAGCCCCTTAAGCGCGTGTAACACGGCACACCGAAGGTGTACAAGTGTAAACGGCCTGTCATCTACCGGCTAAACGATCGAAGCTACGATTTGTCAGTGAAAATCGTTCTCCTGTGCGGCTGGTCCCGGCGGAGGTTCGAGTGCTCCCTCGGGCATGGGTGTGTGTGTGTTCGACTTTACGATAATTTAGGTTAAGTAGAGTGTAAGCTTAGCGACTGATGACGTTAGTAGTTAAGTCACATAAGATTTCACACACATTTGAACATTTTTGAAATCATTCACAAATCCAACAGCAATTGAAGGTCCATCCCAATCTGTTAGCGAGAGAACACTGCAACAGGAGCTGCACGCAATGAACAGTTGGAGTCGGTCACATTGCAAGAGGCATTTGCTCACACAGGCACTTAAAGGCGACGACAGCAAAGTTCATCGGGCTGGAAGATTATGTGACACTCCCTCTCTCCACTACATCTCGACTGGCCAACAAAATCACCTGACTTAAACTCCATACAGTACGTATAAAATGCATATTTGAACCATCGGCTACTTTTATTTTGTACCCAAACACCTACCGGTTTCCGTCCTGGACCATCTTCACGGATGAAGGGCTAAAATGATTAAATCACCATATTGCATTAATCATTACTTAAAATGTGTAGTGCTTGCCGTGACTGTTAATACATGACACAGGACTCCACAAAAGCAAAAATACGAATACTAAATGTATACAGAGCAGTATCTTTAGGACAGGAGGATCTGCAACGAATTGGCGCATGGTGCAGGGATTGGCAATTCAATCTCAATGTAGACAAGTGTAATCTGCTGCGAATATATAGAAAGACAGATCCCTTATCATTAAGCTACAATATAGGTCAGCAACTGCAAGCAGTTAATTCCATAAATTATCTGGGAGTACGCATTAGGAGTGATTTAAAATGGAATGACCATATAAAATTAATCGTCGGTAAAGCAGATGCCAGACTGAGATTCATTGGAAGAATCCTAAGGAAATGCAATCCTAAAACAAAGTAAGGAGGTTACAGTACGCTTGTTCGCCCACTGCTTGAATACTGCTCAGCAGTGTGGGATCCGTACCAGATAGGGTTGATAGAGAAGATCCAAAGGAGAGCAGCACGCTTCGTTACAGGATCATTTAGTAACCGCGAAAGCGTTACGGAGGTGACAGATAAACTCCAGTGGAAGACTCTGCAGGAGAGACGCTCAGTAGCTCGATACAGGCTTTTGTTGAAATTTCGAGAACATACCTTCACCGATGAGTCAAGCATTATATTGCTCCCTCCTACGTATATTAGAGCCCACACAGAGGCATACCGACAATCCTTCTTTCCACGAACAATACGAGACTGGAATAGAAGGGAGAACCGATAGAGGTACTCAGGGTACCCTCCGCCACACACCGTCAGGTGGCTTGCGGAGTGTGGATGTTGATGTAGATGTAGATAGACCTCTTGGAACAGCGGCTAAAACGCCGCCATCAGCATATTTAGTGGAATTTCAAGATCAAATCCTCAGCGAATGGCTTAACCTGGATGCGACTCAGCTGCACAACATTGTGGATTCACTTCCTGACGGAATCGCGGCAGCTATCAAGTCCAGGGGTGAAATTACACGGTATTAAGTGGTTCAAATGGCTCTGAGCACTATGGGACTTAACTTCTGAGGTCATCAGTCCCCTAGAACTTAGAACTACTTAAACCTAACTAACCTAAGGACATCACACACATCCATGCCCGAGGCAGGATTCGAACCTGCAGCCGTAGCGGTCGCGCGGTTCCAGACTGTAGCGCCTAGAACCGCTCGGCCACTCTGGTCGGCCACAGTATTGAAATGGCTCTGAGTACTATGGGACTCAACATCTTAGGTCATAAGTCCCCTGGAACTTAAAACTACTTAAACCTAACTAACCTAAGGACATCACACACACCCATGCCCGAGGCAGGATTCGAACCTGCGACCGTAGCAGTCCCACGTTTCCGGACTGCAGCGCCAGAACCGCTAGGCCACAGTATTAAATGATGTCTGTAACGATATATTATTTAAAATTATTTGTGTTCTGTTACAACTGACCTAATACAAAAATCCGATTGAAAACGGTCTGCTACAGACGCTTGGTATAGCTTTAGATACTCGGACATCAAAATGTAAGTTTAGAAACCAGGACAAAAAACATGGGATGATGTTGCGATGGTACTGACCACAGTTCCTCCAGCTTCCCCTCAGTTAACGAAGAGAGTTCACTATGTAAGCATTCATAAAATTATGTATAGTTCCAATATATTATTTGCCTTTTCACTTAAAAATATTTTGTGTGATACCTTATAATCTAGAGACGCAAAATCCGTAAGCGGCAAGATTGTATCAGTAACGATGTTTTTACAAAATTTCTATTTCTCTTAGAGTGACTACTTTACCACTCTACATTTCATGTGCCACTGTGTATGAAAGTTACTTCGCACCATTACTAACGGTTTTCTACCTGTACGTCGCACTAAATATTTGCCAATGTCAGGCATATGACTCTGGGTCGAAGTACCCAGTATCCTGCATCAAATCGAAAATCACTATGCGTACAAGAGAAGATTAAAGCTTTACGTTTAATCGTCCAAATTTCGTATGTCTTCTTTCTGGCCAGCACTGGACTAGTATGTATGTCATGTTGTCAACAGTGTCGATGGTTTCCACACCTCTGTGTACCTGGGGATTTCCTTTTTCCATCTCATCTGCTTGCCTTAAACTATTGTATCTCGCTGTTTCCCAGTGTAATATTTCTGGCTTAGTCAGCCGTCAATTAGGCTCCAAGAAGCTGTTCCCAGAGCAGTGGATATGCAAGAAGTATATAGATGACGAAATGTGGTGCGAGGTACCTGTGACAGATGTTAGATTCGGTACCATTCCCGTGAGAAAGACCACCTGCATAATGCTACTGGTCTGTGATTGGCTACTGTGTTCGGAGCAAGGGCGTCGAGACGTTAAAGTACAGTTATTATTATTACTTAAACTACCCACTGGAATGATTTCACTTTTTAATATAAATATCTCTCAACAGCTGACTATCAATCAGCCATTTTAGAATTATTAAAAACAATTTAAATCAAAAACAAAAGACCGACGAAATTGTAGATGAAGCACTTCGGAAGCGTTCGGGTCGCGCCTTTTCTGGTATGGCGCGCGAAGTGTTTCGGGCTGTTCGTCTCTCTGGATTAGGCAGTCGAGAAGAACAGACATGTTTTCTGTCGCAGGATGTGTTTGCCAGCATTCAGTTTTAAAAGATTCCTCCGGTAGTCATGAGGCACAGACACGTGCCAGAAATAGTGTAAAGATACATTTTCGTAAACATTGTGTTTGATAATGTACTTTGCTATATCAGAAGGTGTTGTATTAAGATCATGTAGTGTTCTCGTGTGGCTGTATTAAAATACGCGAATGGCATCCCAAACAAGTGATACATTATTTCAGAAGAGAACCTCGCTGAAAGTCAGTTTCAGGCTCGAGATACAGAACCTACGACCTGCGTGCTGTTTTCTGCGCTGGGGACACCAACTTGAAGACAGCAGGTTAGTGAACTATAACGGAACCTTTGTATTCCACACTAGAGATGGGCAAACTGAAACACGTAACTGTTTCGAAACAAATGAAACAGTACAATGTAATGCTTCGCTACGCTGTTTCGAAACAGTGAAACAGTTTGTGTTCTGTAATCTAATAAACCTAGACATTTTATCATCTTGAATGTTTTCTTTATAGGTATGTCCATATAAACACAAATGAGGTGCGAGAGCGCTAATCATATCGCAGAAAGTATGAAATTATCACTTAGGCGTCTTGGCAGTTTCGTATTTCATGCAGCAAATACGCTGCTTTTGTGTCGTGTGACTTTCATACTTTTCAATTGGCTGAGGACAGCCATAGCTGAAGACAGAAGAACCACCACGAACGGAACTGGAGGTGGGAGCTAACTGCAGGAACAACGGATATGGTACTGGGATTCCCACATTCCGTTAGTATGGGTAATATACCCATCCTGCTAATTCCCATGCACACAAAGGGAATCGTTGTGGATAACACGCACAGTGACTATAGACTCACAAATAATGCCAAATAATTCGAATAAATAACAAAATATAACAGAAAAGATTTTGTCTTTCAAGGTGTTTCGAACCGTTACTATAAGTTCACCATGCTTCCCAGCGCTTCCCGTTCACCATTACACTATCAGTGATATGTCAAACAGATTGCTTGCAATTATACCTACATTAAATTTATGTATATGTATAATAACTGTCACTCTACGCCTTTTTTTATTCAAAATGTTCTAGGCTTACTTGCGTTTCTTAATATGATTACTGTACTTGAACAGAGAAACGTATGTTATATAAAAAAGTGTAATTTAACTGAATGATTTTCACATATTTATTATTTTGAATGTGAATAGTATGCGTTGTTTTATTGTTTGGTTAATGTTTATAAAGCAAATGTTACGCTATTTCGGAATAGGACAGTCATCTAGAAACGAAGCTTTATTTTCGGATATCTTAAGCTTCATGCTATTGCTTGTCAAAACGATTTCGACACTCTTGAAAGTGTTTCACGAAGTGGTATGTTGTGTTTCAGTACCTGTGCTTCATGGAGACGGTTGCGAATGGTCCTCGCCCCTACCCCAGGAGCAACAGTGTCCCTAATTTGCTGGGAAGTGGCGGTGCGGTCCCCTACGGCACTGCGTAGGATCCTACGGTCTTGGCGTGCATCCGTGCGTCGCTGCGGTCCGGCCCCAGGTCGACGGGCACTTGCACCTTCCGCCGACCACTGGCGGCAACATCGATGTACTGTGGAGACCTGACGCCCCACGTGTTGAGCAATTCGGCGGTACGTCCACCCGGCCTCCCGCATGCCCACTATACGCCCTCGCTCAAAGTCCTTCAACTGCACATACGGTTCACGTCCACGCTGTCGCGGCATGCTACCAGTGTTAAAGACTGCGATGGAGCTCCGTATGCCACGGCAAACTGGCTGACACTGACGGCGGCGGTGCACAAATGCTGCGCAGCTAGCGCCATTCGACGGCCAACACCGCGGTTCCTGGTGTGTCCGCTGTGCCGTGCGTGTGATCATTGCTTGTACAGCCCTCTCGCAGCGTCCGGAGCAAGTATGGTGGGTGTGACACACCGGTGTCAATGTGTTCTTTTTTCCATTTCCAGGAGTGTATATCCAAAGTTTGTCGCCCATTCCTTGCCTTCCGAACGTAACGCGGCCATTTCTTCTCTGGAAAAAATCACCACGGCTGACGAGGCTCTGTGTTATTGAAAGGGTCCTGTAGCCACCTTTCATTAGTCCGGTAGTCCAATTTCATAAGTATTTCTGTTTCTTTTCCTTGTTTCTCTTTTCTCTTTACTCTCATAGTGGCGTGGTTGAATGGATGTGGTTGTGTGTCACGTTGCTAGACGGTGGCGTAGTCTGCTGCAGAACGTCTGCGATAGTCGTACAGATTCAGCAGCACTGGTACAGAATAGCCAACTCTCGTAGTGGTCAAGTAGGCAAAGAGGTTTGCGCTACTTGTGAGAAATCCACCTGCGTTAGGTTGGTGGCGGAAATGGCATCTTTGGGCTTTCCGGTCCACGCGGAGCGTGGAGGAGGCTGGAGAGGAAAAAGGGAGGCAGTCTGCCGCCGGTACGGGAAGCGTCCACAGCTGTCCTCCAGTCGAAGAAGGGTGAGTTAGACTGACCGTGTGGCGCGTTGTTACTTGGCGAGGGGAGAGCTGTTAGCTTTTGGTCTCGCTTTTCAAATCTGGAAGATTGCTTTGCCTTGACGAAGCAAGGAATGCAAAACTGTCAGATTTTTCTTTTAACAAATTTCTGTAGCAGACTTGGATCCGCCGGAAGAGCGCCACACAAGGGTGTCGATAAGAAGTGAGCACTCGCTTCTGTATGAATGTCTGTTTGCCTTCAGCTGTGCCTGCATAAGTTTTCATTTTTCTAAATATTTAGAGCCTTGCCTTCACGTAAATCTTCCTTGCTTTATGTGTCTTTCGTCCGTGGGGAGCCAACCACGTGGTAGAACATTATAGTTGTTGGGCTACCGGCATCACTAACTGTCCGATCGCATGTTTGTTTTAGATAATGTTAACATGATTGTGTGATGTGATATTGTTGCAATTTGGGCACTATACCTAGAAATTGCGTCTCCACAAACCACGTGTTATCAGGAATCGTGTATATGCCTCACGTCCTTATCTTAGGAATAAATTATTTTACCTACAATTTTCTCTTGTGATCCTAGATTACGTTTTTGCACCTAAGCCACTCACCTCGTAGCTTTCCCGTTAGCACATCCAATGCGTTTCCTTATGCACAGGTCCAGTGATTAGTCTCCTCTTGTATTTTATAACAAATGCTTTAGATTAAGTCATATTTTCAGGTGTGTTGCTGGGAGCTGATCTTATGCAGTGTTCATGCATTTTCTATTTTATTTTAAATGTTTGATTGTCGTGAACAGTGCACAGGCAATACTATTAATTACATCGTATCCGCTATGAGCGACCTCACCACGTGTGCATTTTTGTGTTTTTGGTCTGTGATCAAATTAATTTATTTTCCGACTCGACCAAACCTTCGATTAGTTGTATGGTTAGAGTCGGTGGCGACCCTAATCTTCTCAAGTTAATTTCATAAGCAATAAGTATTTCCATTCCCAATAATAAGGAATAACCCGTAGTAACCGGTTAGTTACATTATCAATAAGAAAAAGAAAATAGTTCAAATGGCTCTGAGCACTATGGGACTTAACATCTGTGGTCATCAGTCCCCTAGAACTTAGAACTACTTAAACCTAACTAACCTAAGGACATCACACACATCCATGCCCGAGGCAGGATTCGAACCTGCGACCGTAGCAGTCGCGCCTTTCCGGACTGAGCGCCTAGAACCGCCAGACCTATCAATAAGAACCTACCACAGAGCGGCAAAGTGCAGAAATTCACATGAAGGGGCGACATTTTGACGACATAACCGACATTGAGGCCAGTGCGTAATGCGAGGTGAATAGCATGACAAAAAGGACTCTTCTGACAGTTTTAGCTGGTTGCATCAACGTATTACGCTCTGTACTCGAGTGGGGGTGGTAAATCGTGTGAAGCTCTTCATTTTATGTTAATTCAGTATTGAAAGATTTTGGTCTGCCACGATGTTTTCTTTTCTATTTGTAATACCATCATTAACGTTATTGTGCACTGCTCACGCATGTTGTAACACTGATTTACGAAGGACGTATGGTTAGATGGAGGGACAGCTTGAAGCCCATAATACTGCCAAGGTTTCCAGTGAATTCGTGCTAATACCATGATGATGATGATGAGAGATGTGATGGAGAAGGGCATGCGAATGTATAACGCTCGTCGCTGCATTTCTTACAATCGACTCGAAGAACGTACAGAAGACGAGACAGCCAGCGTGCGCTGCGGGAAGCTGCGCGGCGGAGCGTCGTATTTCTTGCGAGGGCGTCCCTGGAACCACTTGGGAAATTCGGGACGACGCCCGTTGTTTGTTTTCGAAATACCTCTACCCGAGTTTCCCGCTGAGTCGCCGACTTCCAATTCCGGGCGGCACAGAACGTACAATTTCGTCGACGTACGGTCTCGTAAATGCAAAAATAACGTCGGCTAAGTGGCGCCGGTAAGAGCGCAACGAAAGCAGTCAGTTGTTTACTTTTACATAATGTCACCGGTTTCGACGGTGTATCTCAAATCAAGTCGAAGGTAACTCACACTGGATCCAGTGTTCAATGTCGTAATTATCGACTGCTGTCTTCTCAGATCTTGCCTCGAGATGTATGTGGTCATCAGTCTCCAAAGAAACACATACCCACGCATATATACGAGGTGCGACAATAAAGTAATGAGACTGATGTGAAAAAAATGTTGTTTGCGGTTTTAGTCAAGTTTAGTGTTCTCTCTTTCAAAGTAGTTGCCTTCTGATTGCACATACTTTTTCCAGCGCTTCTGCCATTGACGATAACATTTCTGAAACTCATATTCTGTAATATCCTCCAAGACACTAGTTACAGTTTTTTGGACATCTTGTGTTGTTTGAAAATGGTGTCCCTTGACCGCCGTTTTGACTCTTGGAAGTAGAAAAAAGTCGCACGGAGCGATATCTGGTGAATAAGGGGGCTGTGGTAGTACCGAAATTTGTTTTGAGGTTAGAAATTGCTGTACTGACAGAGCAGTATAGAATGGCGCATTATCGTGATGCAAGATCTTCAGTTTCTATTAGACAAAACGTTTCTCCAGTTCTTCTGCAATCATTTTCACGGATAATCTTCGATCAGATCGTACGAGTTCACACACCCTGGGCAAGTTGACATCCGTCCGTGAGGTTGATGGTCGTCCACTGCGGTCTTCATCTTCAACATTCGTTCTGCCTTCACTAAACATTTTATGCCAACGAAAAACTTGAGCTCTTGACATAACCTCCTCTCCAGAAGTCTTCTGAAGCTTACCGTAAGTTGTCGCGTTTCCACCTAATTTAACGCAAAAAGAAATGGCATACCGTTGCGCAGTATTATGCGGTACAATTTCCGTAACGAGAGACACGAACACGTGTTAACGTATTACAGCACAACTCAAGAATGAGCAGTTGCATCAATATGACACTTGGACTTGAAGCAGCTTATAGACCAAGATCAAAGATATTGTGCCTACGCAAGCCGGCAGGGTTCCTACATCTTGCATGGACAATCAGTCTCATTACTTTATTGTCGCACCTCGTACATCATAGATGTTTGAGACTTCAAAATGTATCTGGAATCGTATAGTTTGATTTGATCACTTATGCCTCGCTTTCAGTCAGGACCCTCATTACATTCTACGCTGACGTGCTGTTCCAATATACACTCCTGGAAATGGAAAAAGGAACACATTGACACCGGTGTGTCAGACCCACCATACTTGCTCCGGACACTGCGAGAGGGCTATACAAGCAATGATCACACGCACGGCACAGCGGACACACCAGGAACCGCGGTGTTGGCCGTCGAATGGCGCTAGCTGCGCAGCATTTGTGCACCGCCGCCGTCAGTGTCAGCCAGTTTGCCGTGGCATACGGAGCTCCATCGCAGTCTTTAACACTGGTAGCATGCCGCGACAGCGTGGACGTGAACCGTATGTGCAGTTGACGGACTTTGAGCGAGGGCGTATAGTGGGCATGCGGGAGACCGGGTGGACGTACCGCCGAATTGCCCAACACGTGGGGCGTGAGGTCTCCACAGTACATCGATGTTGTCGCCAGTGGTCGGCGGAAGGTGCACGTGCCCGTCGACCTGGGACCGGACCGCAGCGACGCACGGATGCACGCCAAGACCGTAGGATCCTACGCAGTGCCGTAGGGGACCGCACCGCCACTTCCCAGCAAATTAGGGACACTGTTGCTCCTGGGGTATCGGCGAGGACCATTCGCAACCGTCTCCATGAAGCTGGGCTACGGTCCCGCACACCGTTAGGCCGTCTTCCGCTCACGCCCCAACATCGTGCAGCCCGCCTCCACTGGTGTCGCGACAGGCGTGAATGGAGGGACGAATGGAGACGTGTCGTCTTCAGCGATGAGAGTCGCTTCTGCCTTGGTGCCAATGATGGTCGTATGCGTGTTTGGCGCCGTGCAGGTGAGCGCCACAATCAGGACTGCATACGACCGAGGCACACAGGGCCAACACCTGGCATCATGGTGTGGGGAGCGATCTCCTACACTGGCCGTACACCACTGGTGATCGTCGAGGGGACACTGAATAGTGCACGGTACATCCAAACCGTCATCGAACCCATCGTTCTACCATTCCTAGACCGGCAAGGGAACTTGCTGTTCTAACAGGACAATGCACGTCCGCATGTATCCCGTGCCACCCAACGTGCTCTAGAAGGTGTAAGTCAACTACCCTGGCCAGCAAGATCTCCGGATCTGTCCCCCATTGAGCATGTTTGGGACTGGATGAAGCGTCGTCTCACGCGGTCTGCACGTCCAGCATGAACGCTGGTCCAACTGAGGCGCCAGGTGGAAATGGCATGGCAAGCCGTTCCACAGGACTACATCCAGCATCTCTACGATCGTCTCCATGGGAGAATAGCAGCCTGCATTGCTGCGAAAGGTGGATATACACTGTACTAGTGCCGACATTGTGCATGCTCTGTTGCCTGTGTCTATGTGCCTGTGGTTCTGTCAGTGTGATCATGTGATGTATCTGACCCCAGGAATGTGTCAATAAAGTTTCCCCTTCCTGGGGCAATGAATTCACGGTGTTCTTATTTCTATTTCCAGGAGTGTAGTTGGAGAGCCTGTGTAATGTTTTTGGAGATTAGGGGCAGTATAAAGTGGGCTGAGGCGCGAATGGGAATTTGGCCTGAGACGGCTGGCGTGCTTGGGTACTCCGTGCAGATGTGCCAAGGTCGCAGTGCCAGGGTGGCGTAGTGGACAGTGCGTCTGCCTAGGGTCCGGGAGACCGGGATTCCGGTCCCAACGACGTCACTCACCAGCGATTGTCTACGAAACTTTTACGTATACAGGTGGCCGTGTGCAAATCCGTATCTCTGTTAACAGCTTTGTATCTCTAGGGCATCTTCCATTGCAGTACCGGGAGTTAGGGGCGTTCAAACGCAGGGTTGGCCGGCGGCGCTTTACTGAGAGGCGAATACCGCTGCTGCGCCTTAAGCCGTCGGCACACGGACCGTGCTGTCCAACGTTAACGTCGAGCGTGCCAAGTTCAACGTGCTGCTGAACGCTCAGGAATGATGCGACTCGTGCATACGGTACGTGGGCACCAACGTGGTACACGCGATCGCAACGCACTCCAGCGACAGTTGAGGGATGTTTCTCGTTCGTAAATCACAACGGGCGCGCGTAAAATTCCCACGTTAGGTCTATTAAAATGCACATTTCTTCCATCGTCGACGAAAAGGAAAGTACCGTCTTCAATGAATAAGGACACAAGCTTATAAAAGTTCCTTTACAAACAGTGCGCTACAAATTTGAAATACTTCTCCGCATAAGATAAACATTATTTCATCATTCCCACATTTTAGTAAATCCCCAAGGTCAGTCTTACTTGATCACTGTTCCTACCCAGTAGCAGAATCTTTGCAACATGTGAAATACGTAGCGTAAAAGAAGAAGGGGCAAAATATCTTTATACAAGTAGCGTAAGCTGTCCTTTAGATTAAGCCAATCGAACAAAGTCACGCCTCAAAAAAAGGTGAACTTGTGTGGTGTCACCGCCAGACACCACACTTGCTAGGTGGTAGCCTTTAAATCGGCCGCGGTCCGTTAGTATACGTCGGACCCGCGTGTCGCCACTTTCAGTGGTTGCAGACCGAGCGCCGCCACACGGCAGGTCCAGAGACACTTCCTAGCACTCGCCCCAGTTGTACAGCCGACTTTCCTAGCGATGGTTCACTGACAAATTACGCTCTCATTTGCCGAGACGATAGTTAGCATAGCCTTCAGCTACGTCATTTGCTACGACCTAGCAAGGCGCCATTACCGGTTACTATTGATGCTGTAAAACATGTACCGTCAAGAGCGATGTTCACCAATTACGAATTAAAGTTAAGTATTCCAGTAGTTACGTACGTTCTTTGCTACTATAACGTCCTTGTCCAGTTCCAGACCTCACGCCAGCCTGCGTGAGCTTAAACGCGTGCCTTTCGGCTTCCTCCTAGTGGATTGGCTGTCTTGCCAGACCACTACAACTTGTATTTCATTACATCAAATATTACAGTCTATACTTACATTAAACTAATAAGACAGTGTCAGAACCTAATAAAAACGCGAATGTTAGGAAAAAATAGATTGTGTTAGGAAGCGAACCACCGCCCCAACCACAAAACTCTTTATTAGACAGTGAAGCTATTGATTACGGTAAACCAACATCACACTTTTCGTATCTAATCATAGTATCTTACCTCTCGCCAAAAACCTTAATCGTAGATATGTTACTAACTGAAATTTAATTATAACACATTGTACCAAGAACAATGAGTTTTGGGTGGATCTTGAGTGTGTCGCTGCCTCCAAATAGCCTACTCTCATAATAAGCAAGTTACAATAATTCTTTTGCCACGAATATGATGTTTCTGATTATTTTGTTGGAACAAATCACACAGTTAACAACGGGTTTTGCAGTGATTCTCAATTTGCTGGTGCTCGGAACGGCATCTATACATATAGCCTTGAAATGAATGCCAGTATGGCGCCTCACAAGTCTGTACTGAAGGGAGACGGCGTGCGTGTGACGTAGGTGGCGTTGTGCCATCTCATTGGTCAACGCTCAGACGCACTCTCAGAATATCTGACATGCAGACTGCCGAGCGTGCTATTCCGTGCCGTGACGTCAGAAACTCAGCACGCTCAACGCTCAACGCTCGGATGCACGGTCCGTGTGCCGAAGGCTTTAGAGACGCTGTACGCGCGCTTTACGTGTGACCGCCGTCACGGGAGCTCGGTCACCTCTCTCCCTCTCCCTCTCTGGCCACCAGACTCCCGAGTTGAGGGCGGCGCCGACACGCGGGTCACGCCGGGTCGGGTCGGCCTCGGCGCAGCACGGCTCGATGCGATGCGTGTGGTGCGTGCGGTGCGCGCGCACCCCGGGCCTTGCGTGCTGCGTTCCCAGCGCCGCGGCCCTCCTCCAGTTTCTCGCCGATTCCGCACCTGCGACCAGCCACGCTGCTGGGCGCCGACAGAAAACGCCTTCCACAACACTTCCTTACATCACCCCACTACAGAGGAGAAAATCATTTCCTCTACAGCCGCCGCCGCCACCACCATCACCACCACTATCACGACGACGACCACCACCACCTCCATCGTCCCCTTAAGGGGCTCCGGAACGCCCTATACTTGCAACGTTAAAATAACGCTTATAAATTACATCTTTCCTCACAAAGTATTTGAGGTAGGAAGTTGAACTTTTTACAGATTATTTATTGGTATATGGGCTACAACTTAGCACAGGGATTTTACAAAATTTTAGTTCAGTTATTAAAGATGATTTTTTTTTCAATTGTAATGAAAATTCACAACATTTTTTTGCAATTTTTTATTTATATATTCAAAAATATACAGTTTTTTGGGAAAATGCTGTGTTAAATTATGCAGAAGGTACTGTGTAACATTTACTGAAAGTTTGAAACAAATATGTTTGGAAGATCCTTAGAAAACATGTAATTAGTATGAGAAAATAAAAGTTTTGGGAATCGAGCGACAAAGATTGGATTAACTTTTTAGTGCATTCCAGGTCCATAGGATGGATTATCTTCATCCTCTGCAAACTCCTCCTCCAGCTTCCTCTTGTTCCTCCTCCTGTTTACTCTTGCTTCTATTTCTAGCCCGCATCTCGTGGTCGTGCGGTAGCGTTCTCGCTTCCCACGCCCGGGTTCCCGGGTTCGATTCCCGGCGGGGTCAGGGATTTTCTCTGCATCGTGATGGCTGGGTGTTGTGTTCTGTCCTTAGGTTAGTTAGGTTTAAGTAGTTCTAAGTTCTAGGGGACTGATGACCATAGATGTTAAGTCCCATGGTGCTCAGAGCCATTTTCTATTTCTAGACTCTTTACAGCCCTGTCTGCAGCCCGAAGGCGTTCTTTGTCTAAAGCAAGCATCGCTCGTACCATGTTAGAACCTATCTTCATTCGCATATTTCTAAATACCTTGCACCTTACAATGTTGCCATCATTGAAAGTCGCAACAGCATCATACACACCAAAGTGAAGTGTTTCTATTCCAACAAATACAGTCTTGGGGATTCTCGACCATATAACACTATTTACACTTTCATTGGGGTTTTGAGTTTTTCCGTGAATACACTTTTTCAACAGTTCAGGTGCTGCTAAGTCTCTGAAAATAGGTTAGCCACAACACATACTTTATCTCACATCACTAAAATGTACCTGATGAACACGGACGTTAATAATAACACCATTTGACAGCAGTTTAACAGCGCCACAGTGGGTCACGCCCATGTAGAACACATTTTAAAAAAAATTTAAAAATAGTTGTAGTCTTCGGAATTGAATAAATTATATATCTATTAAAAGGTAATAGTCTGCAGATTCAGAAAACGAAAAAAAGTAAAAATTGAACTTTTCATGATTTTGAGCCTTTCCGGAGCCCCTTAATCCAAGAGGTTAGAATATACACAACGAACCAGAACCCTGCCAACAAAAACGGAACGGAAGAAAATCGACAGGTGTAAAAGTAACGTCTGGATTACCCGAAGGAAGAGTTACAGGACCTATAGTGTTTACGATCTACCGCGTCGTTATAATTAAACTTTCCCTATGTAACACGTTACAACACGGAAAATAATCACCGTACCAGGACCAAACTTGGTAGCATTAATGTCAAGGACATGGGGAAGAGGGATAATGCAGAATCAATTCAATTGAAACACTTCTAACGTGCTGCTACGGTAACATCATACCATTACATACCGGTACCATTTGTAAGTAGGCTGTTTAGGTTTTTATATTGGTAACGCCACGTAGCGGTCTGTATGAAAATCACTGGCTGTGCTGTGTGCAGTCTGTGGCTGGTTTGCATTGTTGTCTGCCATTGTAGTGTTGGGCAGCGGCAGCTGGATGTGAACAGCGCGTAGCGTTGCGCCGTTGGAGGTGAGCCGCCAGCAGTGGTGGATGTGGGGAGAGAGATGGCGGAGTTTTGAAATTTGTAATACTGGGTATTATGAACTGCTATATATATTATGATTTTTCAACACTATTAAGGTAAATACAGTGTTTGTTCTCTATGAAAATCTTTCATTTGCTAACTATGCCTATCAGTAGTTAGTGCCTTTAGTAGTTTGAATCTTTTATTTAGCTGGCAGTAGTGGCGCTCGCTGTATTGCAGTAGTTCGAGTAACGAAGATTTTTGGTGAGGTAAGTGATTTGTGAAAGGTATAGGTTAATGTTAGTCAGGGCTATTCTTTTGTAGGGTTTTTTGAAAGTCAGATTGCGTTGCGCTAAAAATATTGTGTGTCAGGTTAAGCACAGTCTCGTATACAATTCTTCAAAAGGGGACGTTTCATATGGCGACCCTGCCATTGTAGTGTTGGGCAGCGGCAGCTGGATGTGAACAGCGCGTAGCGTTGCGCAGTTGGAGGTGAGCCGCCAGCAGTGGCGGATGTGGGGAGAGAGATGGCGGAGTTTGGAAATTTGTAAGACTGGATGTCATGAACATGTATATTATGGTTTTTCAACACTATTAAGGTAAATACATTGTTTGTTCTCTATTAAAATCTTTCATTTGCTAACTATGCCTATCAGTAGTTAGTGCCTTCCGTAGTTTGAATCTTTTATTTAGCTGGCAGTAGTGGCGCTCGCTGTTTTGCAGTAGTTCGAGTAACGAAGATTTTTGGTGAGGTAAGTGGTTTGTGAGAGGTATAGGTTAATGTTAGTCAGGGCTATTCTTTTGTAGGGATTTTTGAAAGTCAGATTGCGTTGCGCTAAAAATATTGTGTGTCAGGTTAAGCACAGTCTCGTATACAATTCTTCAAAAGGGGACGTTTCACATTACTGCTACAAAAGCGGCTCAATACGGCGCCCATCAGCGTCCAGAATGGTCCTAAAGCGCAGGACTCCAGTCTGCAGAGCAGAACTAAGCATGTCCGTAGGTATGCTGGCTACCTCTCTTGATATGCTGCGCTTCACATCAGCACACGTGTCGATGTCCTCCTGGTAAACACTGTCCTTCAGGTAGCCCCACAACCAGAAAGCACAGGGATTCACATCAGGCGATCGCGCCGACCAACCATTTGGAAACGATCGGCTGATAATTCGATCGTTTCCAATTGCACCTCGGAGAAGCAGGTGAACTTCACGAGTGATATGCGGTAGGACCCGATCTCGCATGAAAATTGTTGAGTTCAGTGCGTCTGTCTCCTGTAGGGAGGGTATGACATGCTGGCGAAGCATATCGCAGTAACTCTGGCCGGTCACACTGCACGTCTTTGGACCTTGAGCGGCAACCTGCTCAGAAAAGAATGGGCCCATGATGGTTGGTTGGTTCGTGGGATTAAAGGGACCAGACTGCAACGGTCATCGGTCCCTTTTTCCAAAAAAAATTAAAACCACCCAAAGACAATAAAAACGAACATGATGAGCGTAGCCGTGAAGCCACACCCTACGGTGAAACGTTCACCGTACAGAGGAACTTCATGCACAGTGACGGGAGTTGCTCTTGTTCATTTAAACTCCTATTTTTGAGCTGCGCCCGTTCATTTAAATGAAATTTTCTAGATGGTTTCAGACTTATACCTTCGTTAACGTAACAGACAGGTAGCTCGATCTTCCAGGTGACTACAGTCATTTTCCTGGTGTAGAGACGCTGGTCGCACTGTGATTTTTCTTCGCTTTGGTGTTAAAGTGTTTCTTGAACTTCTGACGTTCGCTGTTTATTAGATACGTATATTTTCAGTCAAATACGGTTTTTATCAAGTTCCCCACTCCACTTTCTTTCCTCCAGCTAGTTTTTCCTCCTCGTTTCATTTCCGCCCCTTTTCCCCTTCTCCTTCCCCGCGGTGTTATTATACTGTTTACTATTTATACTACTACAATAACCCTTTCTTGATGGCAATTTGACGGTTGTATGCCATTCTGTTAATTTTACAGGAGAACACACCTAAACATGACGTGGCTTTTAACGTCGTGATTTTAATGTTAACGTTTTAAGCTAGATTAGCAAAAATGGTTCAAATGCCTCTGAGCACTATGGGACTTAACTTCTGAGGTCATCAGTCCCCTAGAACATGGAACTATTTAAACCTAACCAACCTAAGGACATCACACACATCCGTGCCCGAGGCAGTATTCAAACGTGTGACCGTAGCGGTCGCGCGGTTCCAGACTGTAGCGCCTAGAACCGCTCGTCCACAACGGCCGGCAAGCTAGATTAGCATAATAATGTTCATTGACTATTGTGCATCCTCCTCGCCCGCAGCACTAGTGCTGGCTGTCGCCGGAAGTTCTCCTTAGCTGAACGATAGTGCTTTAGCCATAATTTAGTGAAGTACTAGGATATAGTTCAAAGTACCACGGCTACAAGATGTAACCCAGTAAGTTTGAATAATTTTTGTTTTCGTAGCGAGTTGTAATCGTAACTTAACATGTAGTTAGGTTGTCACAATTTTCCTTCTAAAGAAGGAAATCATTGTCAAGTGGTTTGAATAAAACTTCAATTTTGCAACTGATTGGCTGTTCAATATTTCCTCACGATGATTTTATGCTGCAGTTTCTGTTGCAGCCACGTACAAAATTTTAAAATTTTATGGGGGGAGAGGGGGTGACAGATTTGTGATATTGTAAGAGGTCCATGATTAAGGAATTTGTTGCTAGCGCACTCGAACAGATGTAATTTCGATGAATTGCTCGTGTAATTTCGATGGACTGCTCACGCGCTGCCTGCGATATGTAAGGTATAAGAGAATCTCAGGCGAGAGATCAGTGTTGACTGCAGTAGGAATGGTGTAGCAGTAGTAGTGGTAGTAGCGAGCAGTCTGGTGTATCGTGTTGGCTGGGCCGGTCGTGGGGAGAGATGGCGCTGCCTGAGCGATGTAGTATAAGGTAAAAGCAGCCTCGCGTATATGTAGTATTGTTATAGCAAGTCCCATGTAAATGTTTAAAAAAATCTCTTAATAATAATCTTTTTATAAAAATTAACTTTTGACAATCATTCATCTCAATTTAAAGAATTTACTAATTTCTCCAATCCATGGTCATCCCGATTATTGTAAAGAAAAATCAGTTGTTTCCTTTTATACATGACAAATCTATCGGCCAGCATTGCACTGGGCTGAGCCAGAAAAATTTATTATAAGAACAAATATATTTGCTACTAAATTGCTATTAAAAACAGTCTTGATCACGATTTATTTAACAAGGTGACCGGTTTCGACCACTACTGTGGTCATCTTCAGACCTACAAGATGTATACAAAGCACTAATTAGAGGGCTACATGCATTAATGAAAATACATAAAGTTATAAGGCTATAAAGCTATAAAACGTTGAATTACCATTGAGTAGGAACCTCTTTCTGTTGGAGAATCACTACTGGAGAAACCAGTGCACGTCTTACTATATATAATGGAGGCTCCACCCACTTCTGACTGCATGATGTCATTATTAACCAATGAGTTATAAGTCGAATTACAATTTAAAATTTCTTAGTTAAAAGAACATTGTCAAGAATTAGAAATAAATACACACTAAACTTAGCTTATTAAACAGCTATTGTCAATTAAGAAGCGTTAAAAATATTTAAATATGTAGGAAAATGAACTTCGGTTTGGCAGTACATGGGTTGCCCTCTCAAGGCCTGTCAGTGAACCATTTGGAACCACTGGTTGCTATGGTGAAGTTAGACGCCGTTGCAAAGATGAAGAAGCAGGCTTTTTCCACTGAAGTTGTTGTAGAGTCGATAGTCGAACTGGTGGTTGCCATGGTGAGGACAAACGCCAGTGCAAAGATGTGGTAACAGGCTTCTTTCCAACGAAGTTGTTGCGAAGTGGAATGGAAAAGACTGTGGCGTCAGACGATGTATTATTGAGCAGCAACTTGTCTTTATTGAACCGAAAAGAGTAAGCTACAATAATCTGTAGCTGATATGTATACTACATGCTGCACAAATACGCTACGAAGTAGTTGACCGTATATATGAAATATTATCTATGAAGTTAATATGTGGATTACAAGTGCCAATTTTTTTTAAGGCATTGCTATTCCTCAAGTTACATACCAGTCATATAAGCAAATAAAAATGAAAGAATTTAAAATTATAAAATTATGAGCCATTGTCAAAACTAAAATAAAACGATGTGAATTAGCAAAATGCAGTCTAGAAGCATAAAAGCAATAATTCTAAAACAGATAGTCAATCATAAAATAATGTTTGGTAAAATACAATTACAATGTAATGCATTCAAAAGTAATTCAAATATATATGCGTTATCCGGCGATTGAGGTAAGAATTTTCAATTTATTCAGTATGATCTTTCCGGGCCATGAAGCAGCACTGCTGACGTCCAAAATTTACCAGTTCAAATTCAGAGTCAATTATTGAAAGGTTATCTACGTGTCATATTTTTTTTATTAGGAGATTAGTCACATTTTATTGTTCTAAGGTTACGGAATTCATCTATGGAGAGGTTACACTAAATGTGAATGATATATTTATATTATTTTATTGTTGGGAGGTTACAATATGACCCTCCTATGACGGAGATTTAAAACGGCAGTAGACGGAACACTGTTGCCCGAAGCTGGCCCTGCAGCGGTACGACTTTGGCGAGCACGGGACAGGGACAGGGACAGGGACTGGGGCCGAAGGAGGACCGCGGCGAGCTGGAAACCGCTCGCACGCGGCGCTCGGCGCTCGCCTTCACCTCTGCCCTTTGCCTTCCAGCTCCAGCTCCAGCCCAGCACCAGATCACCGCAGGCTCCAGCTGCGGAGCGCCGGACTGCTGTCTACCTCACCTGTCCACAGTTTCAGATTTTGTGCTTCTGGAAGTGGACGCATCCCGTTGAATGTCTAAGTTTTTACGCGAGCAGGAAGTTTTAATTACCACCTCGGAAAAAAAAAATTCGAGCTGTGACCGTGGAGCGTGGTGGCGGCTTTAGTCTGTTCCTACGCACTCACACCCGAATGCGTCAGAATCTTCCCAGCAGTGGGCGATTTGGCCGAGACCTGTGTTGGACAAGTCTGCTGTTGAAAAAACTATCCACGTGGCCGTCATTATGGAAGTGCACCAAGACATTGGCCAGTAACTGGCAGAAAAAAGCCAATGTGAGGACTGCAATACCACAATCTCTACATGGACTACAGTGGGTCTGCATCTTTGATGGCCCACCAATACCATTATTTCTACAAGGACTGCAGTGGGTCTGCACCTCTGGTGGCCCACCAATACCGTAATCTCTACCAGGACTACAGTGGTCTACTCTGTGATGACCTACGTACCAATATTCTTCAAAACTTCGAATGACTCTGCTGTGGGTTTGCTCTGTTGTGACCCATTACCTATCAGCATGTCAAGAGTCAGCACTGTCTTTTCGTTGGAAGGACAACACTACTTCTTCAAGACTGCATGGAAATCCACTACTTCCGTGTGCATTTTCTTCTACTGCTCAGACTTTGAGAAAAACACTGCTATTTTACTATGACGAACGATCTGGACTGTCTTTATGGACTGTGAGAAAATTTTAGCTTTTGACCAACATTGTATTAATAAGTGTGTGCATTAGATATCTTTGTTATTGTAATTATGAAAAATTTTATCAAATCATTATTGGCCACTGCCCAAAACAATTTGTAAAATTTTTTGTGGGGGCATGGGGGCTATGTAAGTAGGCTGTTTATGTTTTCTTATCGGCAACGTTACGTAGCGCTCGGTATGAAAATCACTGGTTGTGCTGTGTGCAGTCTGTAGCTAGTTTGCATTGTTGTCTGCCATTGTAGTGTTGGGCAGCGGCAGCTGGATGTGAACAGCGCGTAGCGTTGCGCAGTTGGAGGTGAGCCGCCAGCAGTGGTGGATGTGGGGAGAGAAATGGCGGAGACTTGAAATTTGTAAGACTGGATGGCATATATATTATGATTATTAAGGTAAATACATTGTTTGTTCTCTATTAAAATCTTTCATTTGCTAACTATGCCTATCAGTAGTTAGTGCCTTCAGTACTTTGAATCTTTTATTTAGCTGGCAGTAGTGGCGCTCGCTGTATTGCAGTAGTTCGAGTAACGAAGATTTTTGGTGAGGTAAGTGATTTGTGAAAGGTACAGGTTAATGTTGGTCAGGGCCATTCCTTTGTAGGGATTTCTGAAAGTCAGATTGCGTTGCGCTAAAAAATATTGTGTGTCAGTTTAAGCACAGTCGTATATAATTTTTCAAAGGGGACATTCCAGTGAGGACTGGACTATCATTTCCTTTGGTCGAATGGAAACGTCCAAACTGATGTTTGGATAAGATACGCAGCACTGCGGGGTCGGTTAGTGGACGGGCCGGATGGAGGGGGGAGGCTGTCAGCGAAAGTAACCTGACGAAGACTTTCAATTTGGCGGGAGGCGGAAAGCGGAGGTAAGAGCAAAAGGCCCCCAGGCGAACTGCTGCTGGAACACCAGACGAATAGTAAACATTAGTTGGGTAGATCGGAAAACTACTAATCAGCAGGTACCGAGTTGGACATCACATTGGGAGAACAAAAAATGTAGCACAGCTTGAGTAAAAGAAGGGATCGGTTCATAGGTGACGCCCGGTGCCATCACATCACGGAATTGTCTGTTAGGTAATGGGGGAAGTGTGTCGGGGCAAAAATGGTGGCGGCAGGGGGATTGGTAAGTAAGTTACGTATTATTACGATTTCATCCCGAGGTTTTCGCGAAAAATCTACTGCGTTGGAGAGGAGCCAAAGAAACTGGTACACCTGCCTAATATCGTGTAGGGACCCCGCAAGCAGGCAGAAGCGCCGCAACGCAACGTGGAATGGACTCGACTAACCTGTGAAGTAGTCCTGGAGGGAACTGACACCATGATTCCTGCAGGGATGTCCATTACACTGTAAGAGTAAGAGGGGGTGAAAATCTCTTCTGAACACCACATTGCAAAGCATCCCACATATGCTCAATAATGTTCATGCCTGGGAAGTTTGGTGGCCAGAGGAAGTGTTTAAACTCAGAAAAGAGTTCCGTGAGCCACTCTGTAGCAGTTCTGGACGTGTGGAGTGTCGCATTGTCCTGCTGGAATTACCCAAGACTGTCGGAATGGACAATGGACATGAATGGAAGTAGGTGATCAGACGTGATGCTGATGTAGGTGTCACATGTCAGAGTCGTATCTAGACGTATCAGGGGTCCCAAATCAATCCAACTGCACACGCCCCACACTATTACAGAGCCTCCACCAGCTTCAACACTCCCCTGATGACATGCAGGGTCCACGGATTCATGATGTTGTCTCCATACCTGTAAACGTCCAACCGTTCGATACAATGTGAAACGAGACTAGTCCGACCAGGCAACATGTATCCAGTCATCAACAGTCCAATGTCGGTGTTGACGGGCCCAGGCGAAGCTAAACCTTTGTGTCGTGCAGTCATTAAGGGTATACGGGAGGGCTTTCGGCTCCAAAAGCCCATATCGATTATGTTTCGTTGAATGGTTCGCAGCCTGGCACTTGTTGATGACCTACAACTGAAATCTGCAGCAATTTGCGGAAGGGTCGCACCTCTATCACGTTGAACGATCCTCTTCAGTCGTCGTTGGTCTCACTCTTTTAGGATCTTCTTTCGGTCGCAGCGATCTCGGAGATTCGATGTTTTGGCGGATTCCTGATATTCGCGATACAATCGTGAAGTTGTCATACGGGAAAATCCCTACTTCATCGCTCGCTACCTCTGAGATACTGTGTCCCATCGCTCATGCGCCGATTATAACAGTACTTTCAAACTCGCTTAAATATTGAAAATCTGCCATTGTAGCAGCAGTAGCCGATCTAACAACTGCGCCAGACACTTGCGTTATATAGGCGTTGCCGACCACAGCGCCGTATTCTGTTTACCTAACTGTCTATAAGAGTCGAGGGACATGAAAGGGAAGCAGTGGTTGGGAAGGGAGTAAGACAGGGTTGTAGCCTCTCCCCGATGTTATTCAATCTGTATATTGAGCAAGCAGTAAAGGAAACAAAAGAAAAATTCGGAGTAGGTATTAAAATCCATGGAGAAGAAATAAAGACTTTGAGGTTCGCCGATGACATTGTAATTCTCTCAGAGACAGCAAAGGACTTGGAAGAGCAGTTGAACGGAATGGATGGTGTCTTGAAGGGAGGATATAAGATGAACATCAACAAAAGCAAAACGAGGACAATGGAATGTAGTCGAATTAAGTCGGGTGATGTTGAGGGTATTAGATTAGGAAATCAGACACTTAAAGTAGTAAAGGAGTTTTGCTATTTGGGGAGCAAAATAACTGATGATGGTCGAAGTAGAGAGGATATAAAATGTAGACTGGCAATGGCAAGGAAAGCGTTTCTGAAGAAGAGAAATCTGTTAACATCGAGTATAGATTTAAATGTCAGGAAGTCATTTCTCAAAGTATTTGTATGGAGTGTAGCCATGTATGGAAGTGAAACATGGACGGTAAATAGTTTGGACAAGAAGAGAATAGAAGCTTTCGAAATGTGGTGCTACAGAAGAATGCTGAAGATTAGATGGGTCGATCACATAACTAATGAGGAAGTATTGAATAGGATTGGGGAGAAGAGAAGTTTGTGGCACAATTTGACCAGAAGAAGGGATCGGTTGGTAGGACATGTTCTCAGGCATCAAGGGATCACCAATTTAGTATTGGAGGGCAGCGTGGAGGGTAAAAATCGTAGGGGGAGACCAAGAGATGAATACACTAAGCAGATTCAGAAGGATGTGGGTTGGAGTAGGTACTGGGAGATGAAGAAGCTCGCACAGGATAGAATAGCATGGAGAGCTGCATCAAACCAATCTCAGGACTGAAGCCCACACAACAACAACAACAACAGTCTATTTCAATGCGCATGGCTACACCAGTTTCTTTGGCGTTTCAGAATATAAAAGGTCTGTATTTTTGAATGTTGGAGTGGGGGGAGGGAGGGGAAATTACGAGATTACAGGAGTTATAAATAAATAGCAGAAGAACGGCAGGTAATCGGCTGGTTAGCCACAGACAGACTATCGCGGCACTTTAAATAAAAACTCTTCTCTGAAGCGGCTGTGTTATTCTTTTCTCTGGCTAAAACGATTTAGAATGCAACTATACACGAACCGAAGGAGATGGTATGAGGCGCTTCCAACTGAACGACGTGTAGTTATTAATGTCGTGGAGAACTAATTCTCAGCGCACGTGGCTTGGTCGGTAGTCAGTAACAGCTGGTAAGCAAACAGTGGCGGCAGCAGGAAGACGCGACGAGACGGACAGGAAATATACTCCGGTGTCTCGTGCCGCCTGTCCTAAGCGACGAAGGTGAGTTTTTATGTTTCTAACAGGCGACTAAGCATTTGTCTTGGGTAGTAACGCTACTTTAGCCACAACAGCGCAACACTGTCGTGCTGGTATGCACAAGGTTCCGTACGCTTGCGGCAACTGGGAATTGCCTTTCTTTTCTGTGCAACGCTAAGGTTTTTTTACACGGTAATTGTGAATGTAACTGCCACTTATCATCAGCACTGAACTTCAATACTGCGTACTATAATTTCGCCAACTCTTCCGAGAAAGTTGAACACTGCATTTTTTTTATGGATCTTAAAGAAAGCTGTCGTTAAGAGAGCATGTATGGCAAAATTTACGTGTGTGTCTCATATGAAGCGCGATGGGTGTTCTTTAAGGATCATAAGGCACATACATCAACATTGTGAGACAATGTTCGATAGACGTCCGTCACAAGTTGCAATGCGAGCCACTGGAAATTGCTTTGTATCTGTACGAGTAAAACTGCACGTTTCTTGAGGCCAGTTGCTTCGTTGACGATGCTTACTAACTGTGGATTTTTTCACAGCCTGGAAGAAGCCTTTCGCATTCCAGTCGAAACATCGGTACGCAGCTGTAGAAGACACAGAATGAGTATCAAAATGTTAGATGGCTGTTATAGATTTTATAGATACAACGAACAGAAATCCCACCGGAGGTTCGAGTCCTCCCTCGGGCATGGGTGTGTGTGTGTGTGTTCTCAGTATACGTTAGTTTAAGTTAATTTAAGTAGTGTGTAAGTATAGGGACCGATGACCTCAGCAGTCTGGTTCCTTAGAATTTCAACCCATTTGAACGTTTTTTGAACGAACAGAAATAAATACCACCCAAACACAGAATTCGGGTGTAAACTGAGAAAATAAACTTTACAAATTGTTAAGTAGTGCACAGTTTGCAAAGTTTTAGTAGCCTATTTAGAAGTTCGAAGAACTTCTTGGAACTAGTCCTATTTCTGTTTGTTAATTTTGTTTTGTTATGTCATTGTTATAGAGAAGGCACATGAAAAATCGTTCTGCGTGTTGGAATCCGCATAACGTGAGCTCCATTCAACAGCAGCTGAGGAGCTTTCGCGACATAATGACATTTCTGAGCAGCATAAAAATGTGGGAGGACACTACAAATTGTGGTTGGTACTGAACTTGGGTTATCCGGAGAAAAAAAGAAAAAGACCAGTATGACATGTTCCTAGAAACCGACTACACGCGAAGCTTTTAAATGGTGTGACTCTTACGCTGACAGATCTGGTAGACGAAAGTTTTCTAATACCGTAACTGGGGAAAGAACATAGTCATTTGACTGTTGCATGTGAAATACACTCATCAAAAGTTAATGTCTTGTCTGTCATTGATACTTACAGGTATTATGGGCCTTTCTTCTGGCACTAGCCTTCCCTTATCCGAACCCGTGATACAAAATATTTTATTTTCCAGAATATAGTAAGTTCTAAGTAATTATACTTTCATGATCCATTGGATTTTCGGCTACGTCCTGATGAAACCATTCCTTGACGCTGCGTTCACAGTGGAGATGAAAAACTTCTTCATTGTTTGCGCCATCACTATCTTACCGCATATGTTTTCCAAATGTATGATACAGCAAAGGTAAGGTTAACGAAAGACAACACCAGTTCCAGAACAAGAACTGAGAAGTCGTATCGGCAACGGCGTTCTGCCGTTTACGCAGCCCAAGCAAGATGACCACAGATTGGAAGGAGTTCAGTTACATGCCCGTCCAATCACACGGCTTTGTTTTGCGAAGTTTTCCTAAGGTACTTCAGACCAAATGTGAAATACTTCCTCAGAAGAGCAACTCTCATACTTGTGTAATTAGGGCCTATGGTCCGTCTCAAATGATCTCTGTATCTACTGCATGTTAATCTCATATCTGCCTCCTCCAGAAACATGGAAGCAGGTAATACGAATACAGCACGATATGAAGTATACATGTTACGTTTATCGTACTATACACGACGTTCATCCGGAAAGGGTGAATATACTATTGGTAAAAACCTTTAGACAACATCCTACCAAAGTGTATGTAATTCATAACGCTATCGTATATAAACGGTTCACAACAACAACAACAACAATAATAATAATAATAATAATAACAATAATAATAATAATAATAATAATAAAGGTCCGCCCCGATAGTGGAATGGTCAGCGTGACGGACTGCTGTTCTCAGGGGCCCGGGTTAGATTCCCGGCAGGGTCGGGGATTTTCTCCGCTCAGGGACTGGGTGTTGTCTTCCTCATCATTTCATCGCTACCAGGCGCGCATGTCGCCAAATGTGGAGTCGAATGTAATAAGACCTGCACCAAGGCGGCCGGACCTGCCCCGTAAGGGGCCTCCCAGCCAATGACGCCAAACGCTCATTTCCATAATAGTAATAGTAACGGTAAGTATGCTCTTTCATTCTGAAAAACAATTTATTGCAAGTGCTGTCAAATGTTGACGTTTAATCGTATTGGTTCCCACTGAAGATGTGTTTACCTTTGCCACAAGCAGACCTATCGGGTTCCTCAGAACATATTTCCAGCAAAGAAACGAATTTCACGAATTGTTGAACTGACATGGCGACCGTGGGGACTCTTTCTAGTCCAGTTGTTGGCAATTTGTTTATGGAGATTTTTGAACAACGAGCGCTGCAGATACTCTGTGAAGGACCAGCTAAGTGGTACTATTGTGTGGATGATACCTATGGAGTACTGACATATGGTGAAGAGTAGTAGCGTGAATGCAAAAATTCAATTTACGATGGAGAAACAGGCAAATGGGCAACTTAATTTCCTTGATGTGTCAGTAATCAATTGGGTGGACGAGTCTTATAGCCATACGTTGTTCAGGCGAGCTACACACACACACACTGATCGATACCACCAATAAGGAATCGAACCATCACTCAGAACAAACAGGAGATGTCATTAAAACATCGGTGGACAGTTTATTTATAAGATGAGTTGAATGACTTATGGTCGGCGTTGAAGACAAAATAAATGTTTTGGGAAAAACAGGTATATGTTCTGTGAATAGATTTGTCTGAAAGTAAGAAATAAAATAGGTTAGAGAAAAGTTTGACGCGCTTTTGGTTGATGTTAGAAATCAGATACAGCAAATAAGGTGCCGATTGAGGATTTAAAGATCAATGTTTATTTTAGAATTTTAGAGAGTACTGGAGTACATCTGCTGTTCACTGCTCCGACGTCATTCAAAGGCGCGTCAAATGCATCTACACTCCTGGAAATGGAAAAAAGAACACATTGACACCGGTGTGTCAGACCTACCATACTTGTTCCGGACACTGCGAGAGGGCTGTACAAGCAATGATCACACGCACGGCACAGCGGACACACCAGGAACCGCGGTGTTGGCCGTCGAATGGCGCTAGCTGCGCAGCATTTGTGCACCGCCGCCGTCAGTGTCAGCCAGTTTGCCGTGGCATACGGAGCTCCATCGCAGTCTTTGACACTGGTAGCATGCCGCGACAGCGTGGACGTGAACCATATGTGCAGTTGACGGACTTTGAGCGAGGGCGTATAGTGGGCATGCGGGAGGCCGGGTGGACGTACCGCCGAATTGCTCAACACGTGGGGCGTGAGGTCTCCACAGTACATCGATGTTGTCGCCAGTGGTCGGCGGAAGGTGCACGTGCCCGTCGACCTGGGACCGGACCGCAGCGACGCACGGATGCACGCCAAGACCGTAGGATCCTACGCAGTGCCGTAGGGGACCGCACCGCCACTTCCCAGCAAATTAGGGACACTGTTGCTCCTGGGGTATCGGCGATAACCATTCGCAACCGTCTCCATGAAGCTGGGCTACGGTCCCGCACACCGTTAGGCCGTCTTCCGCTCACGCCCCAACATCGTGCAGCCCGCCTCCAGTGGTGTCGCGACAGGCGTGAATGGAGGGACGAATGGAGACGTGTCGTCTTCAGCGATGAGAGTCGCTTCTGCCTTGGTGCCAATGATGGTCGTATGCGTGTTTGGCGCCGTGCAGGTGAGCGCCACAATCAGGACTGCATACGACCGAGGCACACAGGGCCAACACCCGGCATCATGGTGTGGGGAGCGATCTCCTACACTTGCCGTACACCACTGGTGATCGTCGAGGGGACACTGAATAGTGCACGGTACATCCAAACCGTCATCGAACCCATCGTTCTACCATTCCTAGACCGGCAAGGGAACTTGCTGTTCCAACAGGACAATGCACGTCCGCATGTATCCCGTGCCACCCAACGTGCTCTAGAAGGTGTAAGTCAACTACCCTGGCCAGCAAGATCTCCGGATCTGTCCCCCATTGAGCATGTTTGGGACTGGATGAAGCGTCGTCTCACGCGGTCTGCACGTCCAGCACGAACGCTGGTCCAACTGAGGCGCCAGGTGGAAATGGCATGGCAAGCCGTTCCACAGGACTGCATCCAGCATCTCTACGATCGTCTCCATGGGAGAATAGCAGCCTGCATTGCTGCGAAAGGTGGATATACACTGTACTAGTGCCGACATTGTGCATGCTCTGTTGCCTGTGTCTATGTGCCTGTGGTTCTGTCAGTGTGATCATGTGATGTATCTGACCCCAGGAATGTGTCAATAATGTTTCCCCTTCCTGGGACAATGAATTCACGGTGTTCTTATTTCAATTTCCAGGAGTGTATAATCTATTTATTTCCTGTTTGTAGATAAAAGATTTCACAAAATATATAACAGACCTTTTCTATTTTTTAAAATATTTCCAAGTTTTGTTCAGAAACTATGAAAAGTAATCTATTTAAATATAGATCGATATTCTATCGTTTTCGTAATATCCCCTCGTTATTTTCAAGCAGCTAAATCTTTTTTAAAAAACTACACGTCCCCCTGGTCAGTATATTGGAAATTTGTGTTAAGTTTCTATGGGACCAAACTGCTGAGGTCATCGGTCCCTAGGCTTACACATTACTTAATCTAACTTAAACTAACTTACGCTAAGGACGACACACACACACACACACACACACACACACACACACACACACACACATGCCCGACGGAGGACTCCAACCTCCACAGGGGGGGAGCCACGCGAACCGTGGCAAGGCGCCTGAGGCCGTGCGGCTACCCTGCGCTGCTGGTCAGTGTGTCGCAGCTTCTACCCATTTCTGTATCTTCGTTCGGCCATGAAAATTCGGGCAAAAATTCATTGCAAAATTTGTAGGGAGTTTTGTTTGCGCTCCGATCAAACATTCGACCAAACAAGGTTAGTCCAGTAAGAAGACGGCTCGAGGACTCCGTCCAAGCAGAGAAGAAACCAGCACGGCCGCCGGCTTCTCACTCCCTTTGATTAGCAAGATTAAGGATCGCACCGGGAAAGTGTTGGCCAGGTAAGCGGTTGAAACTGTATTTGGACCCATCAAGAAACGAATAGAATGTTTAAGAACGGCAAAGGATGAAAGGCATCTGTTGTGGGCTGACAAGACAGCCAGTCCACAGTGACGGGTAACCGAAAGGCACGCGTACACACACGCCGGCTGGCGTGAGGTCTGAAACAGGATACTTTATGAATGCTATAAAGAAAAGTACGTAGCTCCTCGAATACTTGACCTTATTCCATCATTGTGGTACATCGCTCTTGACGATACAATTGAGAGTCTTTAAATACAAGCACTGTAAGGCTAATGGCGCCTTGCTAGGTCGTAGCCATGGACTTAGCTGAAGGCTATTCTAACTGTCTCTCGGCAAATGAGAGAAAGGCTTCGTCAGTGTAGTCGCTAGCAAAGTCGTCGTACAACTGGGGCGAGTGCTAGTCCGCCTCTCTAGACCTGCCGTGTGGCGGCGCTCGGTCTGCAATTACTGACAGTGGCGACAGCGGGTCCGACATGTACTAATGGACCGCGGCCGATTTAAAGCTACCACCTAGCAAGTGTGGTGTCTGGTGGTGACACCACAGAGTCCACTAGCGACACCTGACGCATATAAAAATTCATGTAGTTGGGGCAACTACACACTGGAACTACAAACTTAAGTACTAAAACAGGCTTAGAGGAACGTTAAAAGAACTGCCACCTCGGAGATACTGACACTTCAGCCGTAGCAGAACGTGATTTACGAGATGGAAACCAAGAAATGCACGGCTCACTCACACTAATGTGACCTCCGGTCAAAAGCCAGAACTGCCATCTTTCGCAGTGCGGACGTGCACGAAGAGAGTAAATGAGATGTTGGAAGTGTAAGTATGCTGTTTAGGTATTTATATTGGTAACGCCTCGTAGCGCTCTGTATGAAAATCACTGGATGTGCTGTATGCGGTCTGTGGCTGGTTTGCATGGTTGGAATCTGCTATTGTAGTGTTGGGCAGTTGGCTGTTGACAGCGCGTAGCGTTGCGCAGTTGGAGGTGAGCCGCCAGCAGTGGTGGATGTGAGGAAAGAGATGGCGGAGTTTTGAGAGCGGTTGATCTGGACGTGTGTCCATCAGAGACAGTAAATTTGTAAGACTGGATGTCATGAACTGATATATTTATTATGACTTTTGAACACTATTAAGGTAAATACATTGTTTGTTCTCTATTAAAATCTTTCATTTGCTAACTATGCCTACCATTAGTTAGTGCCTTCAGTAGTTTGAATCTTTTATTTAGCTCGCAGTAGTGGCGCTCGCTGTATTGCAGTAGTTCGAGTAACGAAGATTTTTGTGAGTTAAGTGATTTGTGAAAGGTATAGGTTAATGTTAGTCAGGGCCATTCTTTTGTAGGGATTATTGAAAGTCATCTACATCTACATCTACACCTACATCCATACTCCGCAAGCCACCTGACGGTGTGTGGTGGAGGGTACCCTGAGTACCTCTATCGGTTCTCCCTTCTATTCCAGTCTCGTTTTGTTCGTGGAAAGAAGGATTGTCGATATGCTTCTGTGTGGGCTCTAATCTCTCCGATTTTATCCTCATGGTCTCTTCGCGAGATATACGTAGGAGGGAGCAATATACTGCTTGACTCTTCGGTGAAGGTATGTTCTCGAAACTTTAACAAAAGCCCGTACCGAGCTACTGAGCGTCTCTCTTGCAGAGTCTTCCACTGGATTTAACTGTCATCTCCGTAACGCTTTCGCGATTACTAAATGATCCTGTAACGAAGCGCGCTGCTCTCCATTGGATCTTCTCTATCTCTTCTATCAACCCTATCTGGTACGGATCCCACACTGCTGAGCAGTATTCAAGCAGTGGGCGAACAAGCGTACTGTAACCTACTTCCTTTGTTTTCGGATTGCATTTCCTTAGGATTCTTCCAGTGAATCTCAGTCTGGCATCTGCTTTACCAACGATCAACTTTACATGATCATTCCATTTTAAATCACTCCTAATGTGTACTCCCAGACAATTTATGGAATTAACTGCTTCCAGTTGCTGACCTGCTATTTTGTAGCTAAATGATAAGGGATCTTTCTTTCTATGTATTCGCAGCACATTACACTTGTCTAAATTGAGATTCAATTGCCAATCCCTGCACCATGCGTCAATTCGCTGCAGATCCTCCTGCATTTCAGTACAATTTTCCATTGTTACAACCTCTCGATACACCACAGCATCATCTGAAAAAAGCCTCAGTGAACTTCCGATGCCATCCACAAGGTCATTTATGTATAATGTAAATAGTAACGGTCCTATGACACTCCCCTGCGGCACACCTGAAATCACTCTTACTTCGGATGACTTCTCTCCATTGAGAATGACATGCTGCGTTCTGTTATCTAGGAACTCTTCAATCCAATCACACAATTGGTCTGATAGTCCATGTGCTCTTACTTTGTTCATTAAACGACTGTGGGGAACTGTATCGAACGCCTTGCGGAAGTCAAGAAACACGGCATCTACCTGGGAACCCGTGTCTATGGCCCTCTGACTCTCGTGGACGAATAGCGCGAGCTGGGTTTCACACGACCGTCTTTTTCGAAACCCATGCTGATTCCTACAGAGCAGATTTCTAGTCTCCAGAAAACTCGTTATACTCGAACATAACACGTGTTCCAAAATTCTACAACTGATCGACGTTAGAGATATAGGTCTATAGTTCTGCACAACTGTTCGACGTCCCTTCTTGAAAACGGGGATGACCTGTGCCCTTTTCCAATCCTTTGGAACGCTACGCTCTTCTAGAGACCTACGGCACACCGCTGCAAGAAGAGGGGCAAGTTCCTTCGCGTACTCTGTGTAATATCGAACTGGTATCCATTTTGTTTTGAGCCACCCACCGCTTTGAAATAAGACCAAAATTTCTTAGGATTTTCTGCCAAGTCAGTACATAGAACTTTACTTTCGAATTCATTGAACGCCTCTCGCATAGCCCTCCTGACACTACATTTCGCTTCGCGTAATTTTTGTTTGTCTGCAAGGCTTTGACTATGTTTATGTTTGCTGTGAAGTTCCCTCTGCTTCCGCAGCAGTTTTCTAACTCGGTTGTTGTACCACGGTGGCTCTTTTCCATCTCTTACGATCTTGCTTGGCACATACTCATCTAACGCATATTGTACGATGGTTTTGAACTTTGTCCACTGATCCTCAACACTATCTGTACTCGAGACAAAACTTTTGTGTTGAGCCGTCAGGTACTCTGTACTCTACTTTTTGTCACTTTTGCTAAACAGAAAAATCTTCCTACCTTTTTTAATATTTCTTTTTACGGCTGAAATCATCGATACCGTAACCGCTTTATGATCGGTGATTCCCTGTTCTGCGTTAACTATTTCAAATAGTTCGGGTCTGTTTGTCACCAGAAGGTCTAATATGTTATCGCCACGAGTCGGTTCTCTGTTTAACTGCTCAAGGTAGTTTTCAGATAAAGCACTTAAAAAATTTCACCTTCTTCTTTGTCCCTGCCACCCGTTATGAACGTTTGAGTCTCCCAGTCTATATCCGGCAAATTAAAATCTCCACCCAGAACTATAACATGGTGAGGAAATCTACGCGAAATATTTTCTAAATTATCAGATTGCGTTGCGCTAAAAATATTGTGTGTCAGTTTAGTGTTGATCAGAATAGGTAAAGAGCGAAATGTCTGAGTACGTTCAGTTCTGCTCAGCTGTTTGAAAATCAAATAGTGTAAGAGGTTTATCAGCACAGTCATTCATTAATTTTTGTAAGGGGACGTTTCAGAAGGTACTGACAGACATGTGCGGCCACGCCGACTCCAGTGCCGTGGTCATCTGCGCCGGGTTTCTCGGTTGAGGGATTATGGCGCGAACAGCCAGATCGAGCGATTCCACAATTCTCGACTTGGTTTAAATGCGGGCAGTTTGTTGGCCAGGGGAGTACAGTAAATCCGTCCTGGTGCTGTTCGAACGACGCACATACAGTGAAAGCTGAGTGACACGTTTCACTGTCGTATTGGTAAATGCCATCGTGCGGAGGAAAAACAAACTCCGTGTAGGGATGGTCATACTCCCCAGGGGCCGGCCGAAGTGGCCGTGAGGTTAAAGGCGCTGCAGTCTGGAGCCGCAAGACCGCTACGGTCGCAGGTTCGAATCCTGCCTCGGGCATGGATGTTTGTGATGTCCTTTGGTTAGTTAGGGGACTAATGACCTCAGCAGTTGAGTCCCATAGTGCTCAGGGCCATTTGAGCCATACTCCCCAGGGATACACGCGTATAAATGTTGATCCACTGTGTCTTCCAGAATGATGAGATGACTGAGGGGTTGCTACGAAAACACTCCCCAGACCATAACGCTCCCTCCTGTGGCCTGGACACTTGAGACGATCGTTGCAGAACTATATATGCAAACAGCATGGAACGTGATTCGTCTGGAAAGTCCAGGTGTCGCCAGTGAGTAGACGTCCAGTAGCGGTAGCGGCGTGCAGACTCCAGCCTTCGTCGCCGACTGGCAACTGTCACGGTGGGTGCGGGAACCAGGCACCTGCTGCGAAGGCCCATACGTAGCAACGTCGGCAGACCCTCGGCTCATCTGAGGGGACATCTGCTCAACACTTGCACGTCTTTTCGCCCGTACACGTCTCCGCGGCTGTCATTCAACCATGTCATATATGGCCCTCAGTGTACCACAGTTGCTGCGGCGTTGGTTTTGGATAGCGCCATTTTGTCATGTACGGTATGCTTCCCCCCACTGAACCATGGACCTTGCCGTTGGTGGGGAGGCTTGCGTGCCTCAACTATACGGATAGCCGTACCGCAGGTGCAACCACAACGGCGGGGTATCTGTTGAGAGGCCAGACAAACGTGTGGTTCCTGAAGAGGGGCACCAGCCTTTTCAGTAGTTGCAGGGGCAACAGTCTGGATGATTGGCTGATCTGGCCCTGTAACACTAACCAAAACGGCCTTGCTGTTGTGGTACTGCGAACGACTGAAAGCAAGGGGAAACTACAGCCGTAATTTTTACTGAGGGCATGCAGCTTTACTGTATCAAGAAAGATTAAGGAAAGGCAAACCTACGTTTCTAGCATTTGTAGACTTAGAGAAAGCTTTTGACAATGTTGACTGGAATACTCTCTTTCAGACTCTGAAGGTGGCAGGGGTAAAATACAGGGAGCGAAAGGCTATTTACAATTTGTACAGAAACCAGATGGCAGTTATAAGAGTCGAAAGACATGAAAGGGAAGCAGTGGTTGGAAAGGGAGTGAAACAGGGTTGTAGCCTCTCCCCGATGCTATTCAATCTGTATATTGAGCAAGCAGTGAAGGAAACAAAAGAAAAGTTCGGAGTAGGTATTAAAATCCATGGAGAATAAATAAAATCTTTGAGGTTTGCCGATGACATTGTAATTCTGTCAGAGACAGCAAAGGACTTGGAAGAGCAGTTGAACGGAATGGACACTGTCTTGAAAGGAGGATATAAGATCAACATCAACAAAAGCAAAACGAGGATAATGGAATGTAGTCGAATTAAATCGGCTGATGCTGAGGGAATTAGATTAGGAAATGAGACACTTAAAGTAGTAAAGGAGTTTTGCTATTTGGGGAGCAAAATAACTGATGATGGTCCAAGTAGAGAGGATATAAAATGTAGACTGGCAATGGCAAGGAAAGCGTTTCTGAAGAAAAAAAAATTTGTTAACATCGAGTATTGATTTAAGTGTCAGGAAGTCGTTTCTGAAAGTATTTGTATGGAGTGTAGCCATGTATGGAAGTAAAATATGGACGATAAATAGTTTGGACAAGAAGAGAATAGAAGCTTTCGAAATGTGGTGCTATGGTGCTACAGAAGAATGCTGAAGATTAGATGGGTAGATCACATAACTAATGAGGAGGTATTGAATAGAATTGGGGAAGACTTGTGGCACAACTTGACTAGAAGAAGGGATCGGTAGGTAGGACTTGTTCTGAGGCATCTAGGGATCACCACTTTGGTACTGGAGGGCAGCGTGGAGGGTAATAATCGTAGAGGGAGACCAAGAGATGAATACACTAAGCAGATTCAGAAGGATGTAGGCTGCAGTAGGTACTGGGAGATGAAGAAGCTTGCACAGGATAGAGTAGCATGGAAAGCTGCAACAAACCAGTCTCAGGACTGAAGACCACAACAACAACAACGGTATGTTTAAACCAAGGCGGCACACACAGTTAAAAAAAAATTAGCGGTTTCGGATATGCTTCCACCCTTGGCACGAAAGCCAATGACCGTGCCCGTTTGCACGTCAGGTGAATCGCTCCGTTTCCACATTACGACAAAAACTGCATTGTTTTCCGCGGGCTCCTGGTACGCTTTACGTACCCTCCATTGCTCGTGCAGTCACCTGCCGTCTGTGAGTGGTTATTGCACGTTGACGTCGACCAGAAGCTGTTATCACATTAATGTGACTGTACCGTGTAAAATTCCGTGAGACTAACATATCGGAGGCAACTCATTATCATGAGCACATGTATAGAGAAGGTACAGAGATCTAGAAATACCGTAATAATTGTAACAGAAAGGAAGGAGGTGTTACCTCGGTTACGCTTGGATTTTGTCTTTGTGCAAACAGCAATACGATCGGTTACTTTTAACAGAGAACGCTGGCGCCAGCCAGAGGTAATCAAAGTTTTAGGTATCATCTACACACAGGCAACGGCCTTGCCGCAGTGGATACACGGGTTCCAGTGAGATCACCGTAGTTAAGCGCTGTCAGGCGTGGTCAGCACTTGGATGGGTGACCATCCAGGCCGCCGTGCGCTGTTGCCATTTTTCGGGGTGCACTCAGCCTCATGATGCCAATTGAGGAGCTACTCGACCGAATAGTAGCGGCTTTGGTCAAGAATACCATCCTAACGACCGGGAGAGCAGTGTGCTGACCCCATGTCCCTCCTATCCGCACCTTTCACTGAGGATGACATGGCGGTCGGATGGTCCCGGTAGGCCACTCGTGGCCTGAAGACGGAGTGCTTTTTATCACTCTACAAATGCTGGTGATCTCTATACATTTGGAAGTCCCTCGACCCCTGACGCACTTCGTGTCACCACCGAAGATGTCTCGTGCAGTCTGAGACGCAAAGTCAGGCATCAGTTTTACATGTCGACTACGGCATCTCAGAACGGAAATTTCAACTGCTGTAGACTGAAAAGGCAAAGAAACTGGTACACGTGCCTAATATCATGTAGGGCTCCGGCACGCAAGCAGAAGTGCCGCAACACGACTAATGTCTGCAGTAGTCGTGGGGAGAACTGGCACTATGAATCATGCAGGGCTGTTCACAAATCCGTAAGAGTACCAGAGGGTGAAGGTCTCTTCTGAACAGCACATTGAAATGCATCCCAGCTATGCTCAATAAGTTCACGTTTGGGGAGTTTGGTGGCCAGCGGAAGTGTTTAAACTCAGAAGAGAGTTGCTGGAGCCACTCCGTAGCAACTATGTCGCACTGTCCTGTTGGAATTGCCCAAGTCAGTGGGAATGCATAATGGACATGAATGGATGCAGGTGATCAGACAGGATGCCTAAGTGCGTGTCACCTGTCAGAGTCACATCTAGACGTATCAGGCGTCCCATAACATTCCAACCATACACCTTTACAGACGCTCCACCAGCTCGAACAGTCCGCTACTGACATGCAGCGTCCATGGATTCATGAGGTTGTCTGCATACCCGTACACGTCGAATCCGCTCGATAAAATTCGAAACGGAACTCGTCCTCCCAGGCAGCATGTTTCCAGTCATCAACAGTCCATCGGCAGTGTTGACGGGCCCAGGCGAGGCGTAAAGCTTTGCGTCGTGCAGTCGTCAAGGGTACACGAGTGGGCCTTCGGCTCCCAAAGCCCATACCGCTGATGTTTCGTTGAATGGTTCGCACGCTGACACTTGTTGATGACTCGGCACTGAAATCTGCAGCAGTTTGAGGAAGGGTTGCACTTCTGTCACGCTGAACGATTCTCTTCAGTAGGTGTTGGTCCCGTTCTTGTAGGATGTTTTTCCGACCGGAGCGATGTCGGAGATTTGATATTTTACCGGATTCTACATCTACATCTACATCCATACTCCGCAAGCCACCTGACGGTGTGTGGCGGAGGGTACCTTCAGTACCTCTATCGGTTCTCCCTTCTATTCCAGTCTCGTATTGTTCGTGGAAAGAAGGATTGTCGGTATGCCTCTGTGTGGGCTCTAATCTCTCTGATTTTATCCTCATGGTCTCTTCGCGAGATATACGTAGGAGGGAGCAATATACTGCTTGACTCTTCGGTGAAGGTATGTTCTCGAAACTTTGACAAAAGCCCGTACCGAGCTACTGAGCGTCTCTCCTGCAGAGTCTTCCACTGGAGTTTATCTATCATATCCGTAACGCTTTCGCGATTACTAAATGATCCTGTAACGAAGCGCGCTGTTCTCCGTCGGATCTTCTCTATGTCTTGTATCAACCCTATCTGGTACGGATCCCACACTCCTGAGCAGTATTCAAGCAGTGGGCGAACAAGCGTACTGTAACCTACTTCCTTTGTTTTCGGATTGCATTTCCTTAGGATTCTTCCAATGAATCTCAGTCTGGCATCTGCTTTACCGACAATCAACATTATATGATCATTCCATTTTAAATCACTCCTAATGCGTACTCCCAGATAATTTATGATATTAACTGCTTCCAGTTGCTGACCTGCTATTTTGTAGCTAAATGATAAAGGATCTATCTTTCTGTGTATTCGCAGCACATTAGACTTGTCTACATTGAGATTCAGTTGCCATTCCCTGCACCATGCGTCAATTCGCTGCAGATCCTCCTGCATTTCAGTGTATGTACACTCTTGTAATGGTCGTTTGGGAAAATCCCCACTTCATCGCTACCTCGGAGGTGCAGTGTCCCATCGCTCGTGCGCCGACTATAACACCACGCCCAAAACCCCTTAAATCTTGATAACCTGCCACCGTAGCAGCAGTAACAGATCTAAAAACTGCGCCAGAAACTTGTTGTCTTACATAGGCTTTGGCGACCGCTGCGCCGTATTCTGCCTGTTTACATCTTTAATACGCCTGCCTATACCAGTTTCTTTGGCACTTCAGTGTACGTCTATACTCTGCAAGTCAGTACGGAGTGAATGGTAGACGATAAGAAATGTTCCATTTATGCAAATTGAACCACGCAAACCGACACATAAGGAGAGTCTAGTGACAGTACCCAGGGGGGAGGAGACCACAGGTGATGAACCGTGGACGAACTGTGTGAGGCGCATTATGTTTTAAGTGAGACAGCTATGGACAGATGAAGAGGGTCTGGGAGAACTCCCGCCATCCAAACTTCGGAATGGGCACCAGTAGTGAAGAAAGGGAATCAGTAGCAACGAACTTTTCTCCTCGTAAATGGAAATCGCACAAAAATAGTAACTGTTAGGATGTTTTACGACCTGTGCCACGGGATGCTAAGAGTTGTTCGAGAACGGAACGTGAGCGGCGGCACGTCCCCTGTATACGTGCCCAGTGTCCTGAGCGGCAGCGTCTATTGTTCCGGGTGCAGCCCGCGCTAACGCAGGTATATCGCCCGTGTTGGCGCAGACGCTATGAGCAGGCGGTTTCGAAATCGGCCAGCGGGACGGACGCGCTCTTGTTACTCAACCTGACTCCGCGCTGCCGCCGTACACGGCAATTGCAGGCCACTCCACGTCGGTGATGTATGAGGCAATTACAAGAGACCAGCTTTTCTCTCCGTCGTTCATAGTTCCTCGTACTGCAGTTGGAGAGAACGTTCTCTTTCATATAGGTAGAGAACAGAGTGTAGGTCGTATGCGGTCTGACGAGAATACCGCGTTCCTTGTAGAAATAATTCATACACTGAAGTGCCAAAGAAACTGGTATAGGAATGCGTATTGAAATACCGAGATATGTAAACAGGCAGAATACGGCGCTGCGGTCCGCAACGCCTATGTAAGACAAGTGTCTGGCGCAGTTCTTAGATCCGTTACTCCTGCTACAATGGCAGGAAATCAAGATTTAAGGGATTTTGAACATGGTGCTATAAGTCGCCGCACGAGCGATGGGACACAGCACTTCCGAGGTACCGATGAGTGGCGATTTTCCCGTACTACCATTTCACGACTGTATAGCGAATATGAGGAATCCGGTAAAACATCCAATCTACGACATCGCTGCGGCACGAAAAACATACTGCAAGAACAGGACCAACACCGACTGAAGAGAATCAACGTGACTGAAGTGCAACCCTTCCGCAGATTTTAGTGTTGGACCATCAACAAGTGTCAAAGTGCGAACCATTCATCGAAACATAATAGATATGGGCTTTCAGATTTGAAGGCGCACTCCTGTACCCTTGATGATTGCACGACACATGGCTTTACCCCTCGCCTGGAGGCGTCAACACCGACATTGGACTGTTGATGACTGGAAACGTGTTGCCTGGTCGGACGTGTCTCGTTTCAAATTGTATCGAGTGTATGGACGTGTACGAGTATGGAGACAACCTCGTGAACCCACGGACGCTGTGTGTCAGCAGCGGACTGTTAGAGCTGGTGGACGCTCTGTAATGGTGTGAGGTGTGTGCAGCTGGAGTGATATGGGACCTCTGTCGCTCTGACAGGTGACACGTACGTAGGCATCCTGTCTGATCATTCCTGTCTGATTCATGTCCATTGTGCATTCCTACGGACTTGGGCAATTCCAGCAGGACAATGCGACAGAGTTGCTACAGAGTGGCTGCAGGAACACTTTTCTGAGTTTAAACACTTGCGCTGGCCACCAAACTCCCCAGACGTGAACATTATTGAGCATGCCTTGCAACGTGCTGTTCAGAAGAGATCCTCATCCCCTTTTAGTCTTACGGATTTATGGACAGACCTGCATGATTCATAGTGCCAGTTCTCTCCATGACTACTGTAGACATTAGTCGAGTCCATGCCGTGTTGTGCTGCGGCACTTCAGCGTGCTTGCGGGGCCCCTGCAAGATATTAGTCAGGTGTACCAGTTTCTTGGCTCTTCACTGTATATAGATACAGTGCAGAGTACAAGTAGTATGTGGACTGCCGCTCTGACAAGGACACGGCATTCCTTGCAGAAATAATTAATACAAAGGACTTGGCTGTACTGACCCACTCCTCAACATCACGTTGCAAACCTGTCTGGTCTGGATGCTGCACTGATGCGGTTCCACTCTTGAAGTCAGCTGACACTCAACTGTTGTAGGAAATTCTGGATACTGGCACTCGGACAGAGATGACACCCGAGATGGTCCCACACGCGTTCTACTGGGGACAGATGTGGGAATTTTACCTGAACATCACGCACTCAGTTCATAAACGCAAGCAGCATAGAGGGACGAGCATTGTCATCTTGAAAAATGGCACATGTGAGAGGCAACACATGAGGACACAGGACGTCCTTGAAGTTCTGTTGTGCCGTAGAAATTCCCTTGATCACTACCAGCCGTGACCCGAAGTCGCAAGCGATGCCTCCCCACACCCTGACACCAAGAGTACCACATCTGTGCCTCTCCAAAACATTGGAAGAATAAGACCCATCCTCAGGTCGCTACCAAACTCGTCGACCATTGTCGACTGGGGTAGCCCAGAACCGTGATTCGTCAACGAACAGAACGCCGCACCGCTCAATATCAGCTCGTGCTTTGCGGAAGGACCACTACTCCGAAAGCACGTGTTAGTGTCGCATTGACGGCAGCCTACGGACCGGACTTTGACTACCTACCCCCGGCTGCTGCTGGTCACCGATCAGTGGTGAGGGACGACACAGAATGTTTGCAGGAGGTCCATTGATTGTTCTCGAATGGCAGACGCAGATATGAAGACCCTGCGGTGTTCTCGATGCCCAATACGACGACTCTCCCTCGTGGTGGTCAGACGGGTCCGTCCCAATCCTTGACAAGGAGTCAGTCTTCCCTCACATTCCCATACTGTCGAAAGTCGGACCACTGTCACACCCGAATGCCCCACAAATCTGGACACTGTGCTAGTCGACTAGGCGTCCAAGTGGAGACCACAATGGGGTGCCTGTCACTGAGTGTCAGGTGCTGATAACGCTGTCTCACACGTTTACGTGGCATCTCCGTGCCCTTCACAATGATCACTCAACATCTGCCGCTGTTGGCGCCCTTTATATACCGTACCAGGTGCGGTAACAACGCTAAACAGGAACAACAGTAACGCAGTCTGATGACCTTTCTACCTGGCACTGAGAACTGCTAGTGTAATTATTTACATATCCGTCAGTGGTGTGTACGTCTACGAAGCTACACTGCGAGAATGAACTCTGTTTTTTGTCAGGTTGTGTATATGCACAACCGCCACGCTACAAAACGTTGCAGTGTACGAGAACAAGTTTCAGACTTGGATAGAAGTAGTTATTATGTGTGTGTGTGTGTGTGTGTGTGTGTGTGTGTGTGTATGTGTGTGTGAGAGAGAGAGAGAGAGAGAGAGATTACGTTGATGCTGCACGCACCTCATAGTTTAACGTTGATATCCTGTTGCTCACACACAGTGATGACAAACTACCGCTGCAGACTCGGCATTCAGGAGGTCCAGCCAATGTCGGCCAACGCCTGTGTTTCGCCGATCTCTAGTATTTTCTGTTATGCACTTCAGCACTGAAGCAAAACATTACGACCTCCGCCCGCCGCGAGATTAATTACCACGTAGTGGCCTTGCGGGCACTTTATATGGTAGGACAAGTACCGGGTCGTTATAATTGATGCTGTAGTGCAGGCTGTGTACGTTGCAGGGCGCTGAAATATCGTAGTTCTGTTCATTAATTGGTGCGCTCGTGGGCCAAGTTGAAAAAAATAATAGTTCCATTTTCTGCCACCAGGTGAAAATATGACTCTGTAAGCGGTTGTTATGAGTTGTAAGCGATCTTTCAGAAATAAATTGGCGACTGTGAGTGATAATGTCCCCATAACCATTCTGTCGGTTTGTTCAAATCATTTGCAAGTGAATAAAAAAAATGCAGCTGACGGCAAAGCTTCGCATTTCCTTGCCCATGTCGCACTGTATGATTCGGATGCAGACACGAGAAGAATATCATCAGTTGATGTAGTGTATGTAGTAGTGTGTTAGGAGTCTACTAGGCGAGGGACACCACTGGTGACGTCACGAGCGGTGTCGCCAGCTGCCAGAGGTTTTCCGAACCAGGCATCTGGTGGCACCACTTCTTAATAACAGCTCGATTCGCATCGGGAAACAGTGGAGAGAGTGACGTCACACGGAGAACTAATAGTGCTCTCTCTTTTATTAAAATAGAAAAGCCACCAAGCGTAGCAGAACTGAAACATTAAACGAATGTTACTCGACTGACGCGAGCATTGTAGTACACCCTGTCAGAGGACCTAACTGCGGTCGACCGTAAACTTTCCAGTTATCTTCGAATGTCGAAATCGTAGTTTCACTAGTTGCTTGGCTGCATGTAACGAAGAGGTGGACACCTGTTTCTTGACATAGAGGGATGCTCGTAATCGCGGAAAACATTAAAAACAAACTCATACTGAAAGAGATTAAAAGGGGAGATCAGTACAGAATCGATTGTTTGGCCCATGCTTGCGCTTACACATTCATGAATAATAGTGCTCGCGATGCATCTGCCTCGCTCGATGCCACCCGCATTGTATATTTATACTCAAAAACCGACTGATAAGAACGAGAATAATATTAAACCAGGTCTCGAGATGACAGTTATTTCTATACTGAGGTTGTGAAATTAGTACAAAACTCTGGTTTCTCCTCGAATTCTGGAATGAGATTCTTTGCAATACTGTGAAAACCTCTCCTTAGAAAAATTATAAATGACTGTGCTTAAACTGTCACAATATATTTAGCGTAACACGGTCTGACTTTCAAAAATCCCTACAAAAGAATGGCCCTGACTAACAATAACCTATACCTTTCATGAATCACTTACCTCACAAAAATCTTCGTTACTCGAACTACTGCAATACAGCGAGCGCCAATACTGCCAGCTAAATAAAAGATTCTAACTACTGATAGGCATAGTTAGCAAATGAAAGATTTCGATAAAGAACAAACAATGTATTTACCTTAATAGTGTTCAGTCCGCCCCGGTAGCTGAGTGGTCAGCGTGACAGACTGTCAATCCTAAGGGCCCGGGTTCGATTCCCGGCTGTGTCGGAGATTTTCTCCGCTCAAGGACTGGGTGTTGTGTTGTCCTAATCATCATCATTTCATCCCCATCGACGCGCAGGTCGCCGAAGTGGCGTCAAATCGAAAGACCTGCACCAGGCGAACGGTCTACCCGCGGAAAGCCCTAGCCACACGACATTTCCATTTCCAATAGTGTTCAAACGTCATAATATATATATATCAGTTCATGACATCCAGTCTTACAAATTTACTGTCTCTGATGGACACACGTCCAGATCATCCGCTCTCAAAACTCCGCCATCTCTCTCCCCACATCCACCACTGCTGGCGGCTCATCTCCAACTGCTCAACGCTACGCGCTGTTAACAGCCAACTGCCCAACACTACAATAGCAAATCCCAACAATGCCAACCAGCCACAGACTGCACACAGCACAGCCAGTGATTTTCATACAGAGCGCTACGTGGCGTTACCAACATAAAAATCTAAACTGTACCGAGGATTAAATTTCCCTGTTTCCTCAGAGTACGTTTCTGTCGTGGAGTGCCACATGGCAAATTTCTTTTCAGTTTCGAAAATTAGGTCTTTCATACGGTTTATTCATTTCTCTCTCTTTTCTGTCTCCTTTATTTGCTGTTTCCTTATTTATTAAAAAAAAACAGCTGTGTTGTAACGCAGCGCAACACACACAGTGTAATGTAGCAACAAGTTACTGGAGGACTGCGGGGCTGATAGCAGGTGCTCGAGTGAAGTGCAGGACCACTGAGGTCCACGGCTAATAAGCTCCAAATACCGCTGTACTCGCATGTGCTGCCGCCAGCACACCGGTCGGCGAAGAGATTGCAAGAAGACATATTGTATTGTATTGTATTGTACTGTGCGGAACTGGAAGCCTAGAAACGACGGAGAGTCTCAGCCACGACTGTAGCCCTCAGTGGTTCACAGCCCTACAACAGGCTACAGCAGGCTACGCTTATGTGGAGACAGTGTTTGAGCAGCAATCCCCCTACATCCGCCTCAGTTGCACTATAAGGGGGACCAGCCCGCATTCGCCGAGGCAGATGGGAAACCGCCTTAAAAACCATCCACAGGCTGGCCAGCACACCGGACCTCGACACTAATCCGCCGGGCGGATTCGTGCCGGGGACAGGTACGCCTTCCTGCACGGCTAACCGGGCGAGCTAAGAAGATAGATAACAGGTGCTGAATGAGGCGCGCCTATTGGGAGAAATTTTTTTTTTTGTGGCTTTAGGGAGCACAACTTCAATGGTCATTAGCGCCCAGACTACTTTAGGAATGCACCGCGAGGCACAAGTTTAAAACAGCAACTAAAAGGGAAAACACGATAAAAGACAGACTGACAGGCATAGGATTAAAAAAAAACAGCATAATCAAATCTCCTTAGAGAGGTTGGTCAAGTTGATAAAACGAAGAACGCGAGCAGCTGCTCGTGGGTCATCCGCTAAAATGGCATCTACACTAAATGGCAGGCCAAGATCAAGACGCAGTGTGTTAAAATCCGGGCAGGACGTTAAAATGTGGCGGACCGTCAGCAATTGCCCACATGGGCAGAACGGCGCCGGCGCAGCCGTCAGCAGATGGCGATGGCTGAACTGGCAGTGTCCAATTCTTAACCGGGCCAAAACGACCTCCTCCCGCCGAAAAGGGCGGGAGGAGGACGTCCAAGCTGCAGGAAGAGGTTTCGAGACCCGAAGCTTGTTGTCTGTAAGTGCAGCGCAATCGGCATGCTACAGCGATAAAATGCGCTGGCAAATGACCCTGCTATAGTCTGACGAAGGAACACAACAAGAAGCTGTCCGAGGCTGGAGGACCGCAGCCTTGGCCGCGGCATCTGCAGCTTCATTCCCAGGGATACCGACATGGCCAGGAACCCACATAAAGCTAATCGGAGAACCGACGTCCACCAGCTGCTGAAGAGAGCGTTAGATCCAGTGCACGAAAGGGTGAACCGCATACGGATCACTGAGGCTGTGGATGGCGCTCAGGGAATCGGAGCAGATGACAAAAGCAGAATGTCGGTGGCGGCAGATGTAAAGAACAGCCTGGTAGAGGGCAAAGAGCTCAGCTGTGAAGACCGAACAATGGCCATGGAGCCAGTATTTGAAACTTTGTGCCCCGACAATAAAAGAACACCCGAGGCCGCAGAGAAACTGACAAGCAACGCGCCGCCAACGCCCTCTCGACCTCCAGTATTTAGATCGCCGCCGCGGACCGGAGGCCCAGGTGTGTCACAGTCTGCCAGCCCAGTTGCAATTTCGGTTACTAGCTCAGTCACTATTCTAGTTGGCGTCTCTCAGTACACTGCGACCACCGTAGTGTTTATAGCGGGACTTTACTTCACTGGCAGTGAGACTAACGTGGACTATTAATTGAAGAGCTTGTACCACAACACCTGGACTAGCTTAAAGATAAGTAGCGTTCTGTTCTGGTTAATAAAGAACCTTGTTAGTACATGTGTGTAGTTGTGTTGTAGTAAGAAGATACCGCCCACCAACCAACATCCTCTCCATTGCTTCCCCTGGTACAGAACTCGACAGTGTCAACGACGGCACAAAAACCACTAGTCCCGTGACGGTCTCGGGCAACTCCAGGTGGACAGAGCTTTTACCTGCCCCGGCAGCGACTGGACGAGGGGTGCCGCTAGTTTCGGCCCTCTACTAGAGCCCTGCATGACCGAGTAAGCGAGCACAAAATACGAGGTGGGGCGAGCACACCCTAACTGGATAGGCTGCCCGCACTAGTTCTTGTGACCGAGCATAGAAGCCGCGACCGAATACGTAGCACATAACTTCAAACACATTACACGTGTTATTATCCGTGTGACACTGCAGCCAGTACGGGCTTCTTATTTGTGGTGTGTCTCTTTGTAATCATGCAGCGCGACGAAGCCAGTGTAGTAAGACGTAAGATTGAAACCAATGTTTACACATTAAAGAAACGGGAAGGTCTAAAAAGCCAAGTATGGAGTACATTTCTGTTGGTTGTAGACGAAAACAGTGCGTGTACTGGGTACGTATCGTGCATAAACTGCTCCACTTTATTGTGTTTCCAGTCGGCAACCACTCATTTAAAAAAACACAGTTGCAAGAAACCTCACAAAGATCGTTTCTTTGGCCGTCCTTCCGTTATCTTAATATGCTTGAAATAAGTGAAAAGCAGGAAATTCTTAACAATGTGCGACAAATGTGTGCTACGTACGCAGGTACAACATTCAATCATTAACATAATCGTTTTTGCATAGTTAGTGGAAAGTGTATTATAGAGAAACGGGAATGTTGTGACTCGTATAATATTTCACTAACGTAAAACATCTCCTTTTTATGGGAACGGGGGGTCGGGTTGATTGGGGGGAGAGACCAAACAGCGAGGTCATCGGTCTCTTTCGGGAATGTTTCGATGATTTCCATATCAGTTCTGTATTACTTGTCTCTTTTGTTTATTATCATAGATCCTTCAAGTACTGCGCCATCACCAACCAGAAAGAGAGCTCGTTTCAAGGAATGGAGGAACAACAGATCATCCGCAGCAGATGAAGTAGATCTGTACATTGTAATGCACCCCGGAGATGATGATGACATCTTAAAGTGGTGGAGCAGACATGAAACAGATCTGCCAGGTTTGGCTGCAGTTGCAAGACGTATTTTATGTATCCCAGCAACAAGCGCACCTAGTGAAAGGTGCTTTAGTAAAGCCGGCATGTTACTAACAAATTGCCGCAGCCAATTAAATCCGGAACGCGTTAGTGATTTCCTGCTGATCAACAATAACTATAATTTTGTTTATGTTGCAAACAATTGAAACGTATGACAAGTTACGTCTGTAAATGTTTAATGTTCTTTGTATGCTTTCTTTATGAAGATGGTTGTCTTCTAGATTACAGGGAAAGCACTTATTTAATGTTTCCTATAAATGAAAGGAAAAATATCTCTTTTGTTTGGAAATGAGACTCGTCTTCTCTCCGCGATTTTATTATCATTTTACTTTCCAGGTGCTTTATGAATTTAGCTGTGTTACGTACCCGTTCTTGGAAATGTTACTTTTGTATTAAAAGAGAGAGAGAGAGAGAGAGAGAGAGGCGTTGGATTTGTACAGTACAATGCAGGGAGTCAGGGGCGAGGTGAGGTGAGCCGTCAGCGGTGACCGGTCATGCTCGGTTATCCGCGTGTCCGGAATCCGGACATCAGACATGGGGCGAGTACGTGACCGAGCCGAGTGGTGTGGGGCCGGACACGAGCGGCTCCGTCCCCCCGTCAACAGGCGAGCCGTGACCGGTCAAACACGGAGCGTTGCAGCGCTCTACCCTCTACCGTGCTCCCGACACCGTCTGCAGAGCCTTCCGCCACTGCCGACGGCGGCCTCGGTTCTCGGTAGCCGCGTGCAGAGCCGGACAGCGCCGGGCACGCCTCCAAGTGGAGCCCGGTCGCGGCTCGAGGCACCTGTTGACAGGCGGCGTTCCAGCAGACTTGCGGCAGCTTCCTCCAGGGCCGGCAGACAATGCGTGGCACGCGAGGACGCGGCGCGCCTGCCGTGACTGCGGGCGGCGTGGCTCAAGGGCAGAGGGCCGGCCAGGCAGCTGCGTGTCGCCAAGCAGCGGGCGGAGGCGCTCGTTTAGCCGGGAGAAGCCGGCATTTACACCTGCTACTCGTGTGCTGCTTCCGAGCCAGTGTCACCTGTAATGCCTGCAATCGCGTTACGGCAAACAGCGTGCAGTACGTGGCATCCTCTAGAGATCGCAGTGCAACACCAAAGTCGGCAACGCGATTGGATAGATGAAACGTTCTTACGGAAATTTCGCGTTTTGTTTTCTTTTAGGCGGCAAAAACAACTCGGCTCATACGCGCCCATGTCGAAACTGCACAAGACAAACAGAAAAGTTAAACATCACTATATATTAATCCCAGTCGACGGAGCTGGCCGCGGTGGCCGAGCGGTCCTAGGCGCTTAAGTCGGCAACCGCGCGACCGCTACGGTCGCAGGTTCGAATCCTGCCTCGGGCATGGATGTGTGTGATGTCCTTAGGTTAGTTAAGTTGTAACCTCCCCACAAAAATGTATGACAATTACTAAATATACACTCCTGGAAATGGAAAAAAGAACACATTGACACCGGTGTGTCAGACCCACCATACTTGCTCCGGACACTGCGAGAGGGCTGTACAAGCAATGATCACACGCACGGCACAGCGGACACACCAGGAACCGCGGTGTTGGCCGTCGAATGGCGCTAGCTGCGCAGCATTTGTGCACCGCCGCCGTCAGTGTCAGCCAGTTTGCCGTGGCATACGGAGCTCCATCGCAGTCTTTAACACTGGTAGCATGCCGCGACAGCGTGGACGTGAACCGTATGTGCAGTTGACGGACTTTGAGCGAGGGCGTATAGTGGGCATGCGGGACGCCGAGTGGACGTACCACCGAATTGCTCAACACGTGGGGCGTGAGGTCTCCACAGTACATCGATGTTGTCGCCAGTGGTCGGCGGAAGGTGCACGTGCCCGTCGACCTGGGACCGGACCGCAGCGACGCACGGATGCACGCCAAGACCGTAGGATCCTACGCAGTGCCGTAGGGGACCGCACCGCCACTTCCCAGCAAATTAGGGACACTGTTGCTCCTGGGGTATCGGCGAGGACCATTCGCAACCGTCTCCATGTAGCTGGGCTACGGTCCCGCACACCGTTAGGCCGTCTTCCGCTCACGCCCCAACATCGTGCAGCCCGCCTCCAGTGGTGTCGCGACAGGCGTGAATGGAGGGACGAATGGAGACGTGTCGTCTTCAGCGATGAGAGTCGCTTCTGCCTTGGTGCCAATGATGGTCGTTTGCGTGTTTGGCGCCGTGCAGGTGAGCGCCACAATCAGGACTACATACGACCGAGGCACACAGGGCCAACACCCGGCATCATGGTGTGGGGAGCGATCTCCTACACTGGCCGTACACCACTGGTGATCGTCGAGGGGACACTGAATAGTGCACGGTACATCCAAACCGTCATCGAACCCATCGTTCTACCATTCCTAGACCGGCAAGGGAACTTGCTGTTCCAACAGGACAATGCACGTCCGCATGTATCCCGTGCCACCCAACGTGCTCAACTACCCTGGCCAGCAAGATCTCCGGATCTGTCCCCCATTGAGCATGTTTGGGACTGGATGAAGCGTCGTCTCACGCGGTCTGCACGTCCAGCACGAACGCTGGTCCAACTGAGGCGCCAGGTGGAAATGGCGTGGCAAGCCGTTCCACAGGACTACATCCAGCATCTCTACGATCGTCTCCATGGGAGAATAGCAGCCTGCATTGCTGCGAAAGGTGGATATACACTGTACTAGTGCCGACATTGTGCATGCTCTGTTGCCTGTGTCTATGTGCCTGTGGTTCTGTCAGTGTGATCATGTGATGTATCTGACCCCAGGAATGTGTCAATAAAGTTTCCCCTTCCTGGGACAATGAATTCACGGTGTTCTTATTTCAATTTCCAGGAGTGTAAATGGAGCCAAGTGTTAGCTCCCCGTGAAAATAAAAGAAAAGTCTATGATAATGAAAACGTGCCAAAAGTTATTTTCGCTACAAGATTACTGAATAATAATGACTCTAATGTTGTTGAGCTCACACAAAACATCGTTAAATTGAAATAAAAGCGACCGTACCTTCGCTACAAAAATATTGAAAAATAATGGCCCAATGTAAACTCGACACAAAAATTGAGAAATGAACATTCAATTGTAATGATTTTTTCCTTTTAATCACGATTGCTTTGAAAACAGAATTATTATTGGGGCATTTCTTGAACAAATTAATTACAATTACAATACATTATTAGCTGAGCGCAATGCTGCTTCATTACCTTATTTAACAATATACCTCGTCCTGAATCGTGACCAGAGACCAATGTCGACGCCGGCCGACTCAGACCGAGTACATCTCGCAACTGCTAACTCGCAACTGAAGTACATGCTCTCGCGACTCGCTACGTACAACTGCGTCCTACTCGGAACTGCTACACGCAACTGATCTGAACTCTCGCGCGGTCAAGCGCAGACTAGCAACGATAAAAAACTCTCTGGTCAGAGATTCTGTCATGCCTCGCCATCGCTGTCAATGAATACACTGAATACATACGCGTTTCAAGGTTCAAGTAGTTCTAAGTTCTAGGGGACTGATGATTTCAGATGTTAAGTCCCACAGTGCTCAGAGCCATATGAACCATTTTTGAACCAGTCGACGGAAGAGAAGACAGTTAAAAACAGGGACGTGGAGAAAGCTCTATAAAATACGCCATAGAGAAACGGAGGACCAGAACCAAAGATTAAATGTCCTTAGCCATATTGCTGCGACGGGTGTAAAGTAAATCGCGGTCCACAGCCCGCGCGTCGTTCACTAAAACGTCTGATCACTAAGACAGCAAACACAATCGAGAACGTAAGGGGTTCAAAAAAAGTCCTACTTTCCATCCTCGTTCTTCGTCCTCGTCCTGCTCTGTGCCAGCCCGCGCACTTCCAGTCAGTAACAACTGCAAGACTGAACAGTGGTGCCGGCCGGTGTGGCCGAGCTGTTCTAGGCGCTTCACTCTGGAACCGCGCGACCGCTACGGTCGCAGGTTCGATTCCTGCCTCGGGCATGGATGTGTGTGATGTCCTTAGGTTAGTTAGGTTTAAGTAGTTCTAAGTTCTAGCGAACTTGAGAGGTGGCATGAGCCCCCTCTCATATTTCTATCTTACGATTCTCCTCTCTAATTGCATGCGGTGGAAAGTTGCTATTCCTTCACACGCGGACTTCCCACGCAGCGTCTCTTGTCACCCGGGTGGTCCAGTGACAGGCGGGCTCTGACTTTGAAAGGGTAAGCCGATAGGTGTGAGGGAGTCGAGTGAATGCTTTCCAGACGCCGACATTGTCAAGAGGCACGCCCGCAGGGCCTGAAGTAGCGGCTGGGCTAGAGGTTCCGTTACTTCGCAGAAACTTAGCGAAAACACTTTCTGTTGGGCTACCAGCGAGGCGTGGGAATGACTTGTGTACCCAGGCAGCTGTGGCGGGAAAATTCCCGCGCTTTCTGCAAAATAGTAACTGTGATAGGCTTGCTCAGGGCATAGCTCCGTGACGTAGCAAGATCGGCGCAGAAATTGGCGCCAAGAATCTCCATTGGTGGAATGGTAGCGTTCCGGCAATGGAGTGGAATTTTCCGCCGGTTTTCGAGTTGCTGATTGGAACGTTTAACCACGGCCACTGTCGTGGGGGCGGGATTGTTCTGTGTTCGGTTTTGTACGGGTGCTCTTGTAGGTAGTCGGCTCTCGTCTTTCGGTTGAGGACGTCGAAGCAACCAGCCAACGGCTCCGGTACGCCAGATCGTGTCCTGGCAGTCAAGAAGACGGTTTGGTAATGTATGTCCGCAGCACCGGCAGATAGGGATTTTCCTAGGTGACAATCAGAGCTCAGCAGAGCGCGGCTGTTCGTCTTTTTTCTAACTTTGTTCTGTCTTGGGTAGCAGCAATTAATGTTGGGTTGGCTATGTGTTTTCTCTAAGATTTGAGTTGCAAGGAATTGGCTGCACATACCACTTCGTCATAATCCTCACAATCTAGTTTAGGGACAACTTCACATTCACAGCGTTTGTTTGAGTATCCAATTTGAGCCAATTTGATGTATTGTAAATATTTCATGTGTTTTTGTTTATTATTTTGTGTTTAGTCTTAATAAATCATATTGTTATTTTGGACAGAACTTTCATTCTGTTAATCGGTAGAGCAACCCATCATTTCTCACTACGTTAATGAGACCTTCGTTTATTTAACTTATTTATCAAATTAAATTATTGCAGGTGCCAAACTCTCTTCTACTCCACTGGCAGGGTTGATTAGAGTCTGTTCGCGTATTTTTTTTTAATCCTTGTGCAACAGCAAAAGTCGGAGTTAGAATAGGGGGGGGGCTTAGCGCATCATGTACATATGTAGCTTCTAGAAGAATTTAGTGTTAAATACACTGCTTGCCCCGGCAGCTCGCAAACTGATGACCTCAGCAGTTGAGTCCCATAGTGCTCAGAGCCATTTGAACTGAACCGTGGTCGCCGTTCACGCCTCCGTCACACACCAGAGCTCTGCTGTGACGTACCCAAGAAGTACACTGCCAACTGGTCATCAGGAAGATTCTCACCATCAGTAGCAGCACTAATTGCAGCTAAAACTGAGGTGCCTGTAAGTGAACGGCGCCAGACACTTCTGGTGCTCCTTTCTCCATTGAGGCGTCCTTCAGGTGTAGCCACGTGTTAGCAGGCCGCACGCTGCTGTACAGGTGATCTGGCTTGGCGAGCAGCGAACGAGTTGCGTCACAGACTCTGACAAGTTGCCAGTGGCGCAGTTCCAGCCCCGCGAGTAGTGCGCTGGAAGCGAAAGTCTGCCGCGGTCGGCGCGCCGGGCTTGTGTTCTGGAGGATAGCATCCAGGTATACAGGGGGATTCAAAGAGAGAGAGAACAGATTTCAATCGTTTGTTACAGACAATCCATAAAAGATAGAAGGGCATTCGGCGTGTCAGTGGATAGAGGAAGGCTCAGAGTTTCATGTTCAGACAGACACTGTACCATACGCTTAACGTGAGTACCATGTGTGGTGTCACCGCCAGACACCACACTTGCTAGGTGGTAGCTTTAAATCGGCCGCGGTCCATTAGTACATATCGGTCCCGCGTGTCGCCACTGTCAGTAATTGCAGACCGAGCGCCACCACACGGCAGGTCTAGAGAGACGTACTAGGACTCGTCCCCAGTTGTACGACGACTTTGCTAGCGACTACACTGACGAAGCCTTTCTCTCATTTGCCGAGAGACAGTTAGAATAGCCTTCAGCTAAGTCCATGGCTACGACCTAGCAAGGCGCCATTAACCATTTCTATAGAGAGTCTCACTTGTATCATCAGGAATGCTGTATACAAATGTTGGATTAAAGTTAAGTATAACCGCAGCTACGTACTTTTCTTTATAGCATTCATAACGTATCCTGTTCCAGACTTCACGCCAGTCGGCGTGCCCTTTTGGTTTCCTCGCCTTGTGTCTAGACTGTCTTGTCTAGACACAACATACATGCATTGCTCGAGAAACGCTGAAACGGTAGTCCATTTCATTGGAGACACGAATCAGCACTTCCCTATTTATTGAATCGACTTCTTCAACAATTCGATTTGTCAGATCTTGAAGAGTACCTGCCACAGGTGGGACAAAGACTCTGTTTTACGTACTGTACTCCGGGACGATTCGCTGTCGTTGCACGCACATCGTCCATTTCCGAACACACGTTCATACGACCTTTCTTTCCTCGATTTACAGTCAGGAATCCGACCCTGCAGTTGGTCAGTTTTATTGATGTTCACCCAGTATAGTGGTTGTCATGAGCTTCGAATCGCTTAATCAACTCACAGACTTCGTGCATATCCTTCCGTGCTGGGATGATTAACCACAAAAAATGGTTCAAATGGCTCTGTGCACTATGGGACTCAACTGCTGTGGTCATCAGTCCCCTAGAACTTAGAACTACTTAAACCTAACTAACCTAAGGACATCACACACATCCATGCCCGAGGCAGGATTCGAACCTGCGACCGTAGCGGTCGTGCGGTTCCAGACTGTAGCGCCTTTAACCGCTCGGCCTCTCCGGCCGGCTGATTAGCCATGTTTTTATTGCAAATCGTGTCGGGAAGAGCAAAGCAGCCTCCGTGTAGGGTTCTCATTCGTTATCTATTACCTACGTCTACATCTACATGTACATACAATAGATGCTCCAGAAGCCCCCGGAAGGTGCGTGGCAGGGGGGTACCTTGGACCACTACTTGTCATTCCCCATCGCGTTCCACTCGCAAACAGAGCGAGAGAGAAACGACTGTCTGTACGCCTCCGTATAACCCATAAATTGTCGTATCTTATTTGCGTGGTCCTTACGCGCGACGTATGTTGGCGGCAGCAGAATCATTCGACAGTCATCTCCAAATGCTGGTCCTCTAAATTTTCTCAGTAGTGTTTCCCGAAAAAAAAAAACGCCGCCCTCCCTCCAGGGATCCCCATTTGAGTTCCCGAAACATTTTAAGTTTTGCTGCGAGCAGACGAAACTACTTTCGTTCGGCCATAGCTGTGGGTTGTTTGGTTGCTCTAGGAGAAGGCTCGTCAAAGCAGAACACATGAAACATTATTTCACCTTATTACACAAATGAATGATCAATTTACTTAACTTTGACACACTTATTTGCAAAAGGATTGCTTGGTGATTTGCAGTTCTCATAGACTACAAAGCGTCACTCGCTGCTCAGATTAACAGACCGTTCTCTTGCAGTAGAAAGTGCAACATTTCGAGGCCGCTAACGCTGCTGCCGAGGCTGCAGTCCTCGTCCATCAGCCCGCCGGTTCTTACACTCTCTCCGGTGATCTCTGTGTTGCCGTCTGTCACCTGCTGATGTCACTCTGGCATCACCACTGGTCTTCCGTTCGCAGGGACGAGCTCCGGGTTATTAAACCTCTCCCTGCGGCTCGGACGAACTCCTGTCACCAGGTTGCGTATTGGGCACTCTCTTTTTAAAAATGGCTCTGAGCACTATGAGACTTAACATCTGTGGTCATCAGTCCCCTAGAACTTAGAACTACTTAAGGGGCTCCGGAAAGGCTCAAAATCATGAAAAGTTCAATTTTTACTTTTTTGCGTTTTCTGAATCTGCAGACTATTACCTTTTAATGGATATATAATTTATTCAATTCCGAAGACTACAACTATTTTTAAATTTTTTTTTGAAATGTGTTCTACATGGGCGTGACCCACTGTGGTGCTGTTAAACTGCTGTCAAATGGTGTTATTATTAACGTCCGTGTTCATCAGGTACATTTTAGTGATGTGAGATAAAGTATGTGTTGTGGCTAACCTGTGATGGTTCAATATATATCGCTGGTGTGATTGTCGATTGTTTCATGTATATTTACTCTGTCGTTATCTCGAAAATATTCGTAATTAATTCTGTTTCTTGAGTCTCTGTTTTGTTGAAGTATAATAATGAGTAAAAGTAAAGTTATTAGAAATCCTCTGAAGGCTTTTAAGAAAAGGAGAAATGTTGGAAAGCCAAAGGTATGTGTTATTATGGGAATGAAGATAGGTTCTAATATGGTACGAGCGATGCTTGCTTTAGACAAGGAACGCCTTCGGGCTGCAGACAGGGCTGTAAAGAGTCTAGAAATACAAGCAAGAGTAAACAGGAGGAGGAACAAGAGGAAGCTGGAGGAGGAGTTTGCAGAGGATGAAGATAATCCATCCTATGGACCTGGAATGCACTAAGAAGTTAATCCAATCTTTGTCGCTCGATTCCCAAAACTTTTATTTTCTCATACTAATTACATGTTTTCTAAGGATCTTCCAAACATATTTGATTCAAACTTTCAGTAAATGTTACACAGTACCTTCTGCATAATTTAACACAGCATTTTTCCAAAAAACTGTATATTTTTGAATATATAAATAAAAAATTGCAAAAAAATGTTGTGAATTTTCATTACAATTGAAAAAAAATCATCTTTAATGACTGAACTAAAATTTTGTAAAATCCCTGTGTTAAGTTGTAGCCCATATTCCAATAAATAATCTGTAAAAAGTTCAACTTCCTACCTCAAATACTGTGTGAGGAAAGATGTAATTTATAAGCGTTATTTTAACGTTGCAAGTATAGGGCGTTCCGGAGCCCCTTAAACCTAACTAACCTAAGGACATCACACACATCCATGCCCGAGGCAGGATTCGAACCTGCGACCGTAGCGGTCACGCGGTTCCAGACTGAAGCGCCTAGAACAGCACGGCCACACCGGCCGGCGCACTCTCTTTTTAGCCATCGCCATTTGTTAAGTGGTGCTCCCCAATGACTTGGTGCACATTACGCCCAAGTTTTGACTGTCCGCCAATTTAAATTACTTCGGTCAGTGAGTTGCCGCTTTGCCTGACCGTGAGCGGCGTTAGCAGCGCGTATCGATATACCCCCTCTCGTAGTATCTTTGCTCGACTGCTCTTACTTCCCGGTCATCGTCTGTTGTAAGGGAGTTCGGGTCGCGAGTCAGTGGCAACGAGTCTGGAGCGCAGTCCGGACCTGGCAGTCGCGGAGTTGCAATGCGGCACTGTAGTTCAACTCTTTTATCTTGGCGGTTCGCGCATGCCCGCCCAGACGAGTGAGATTGCTGCGTTGCCAGTTGTACGCGCGAGGAGATGCAGCGCCATAGCATAGTTCGCAAACTTACGTTTAGGGGGGAGCGCGCAGTTTATGAAGTCAACTGTAAAGCCACCACAGCCGCATTAACCCTTTCGCTGCTACAGAGACGTGCTGCCCGCATTCCGCGATGTGCGCGATTTTGTCATCATTGCATTGCTCGCCTGTGCAGACACATGGTGTTTCGACTACTTTGACACACTTTATCATTCGATTTCATAAAAACTATTTAGCCCGAAAATTTGATTTTTACACACCTTCTTGACTGATACCTTCCCCCCATAAATTACTTAATTTTGTTTCGATGTTCAACGCAGTTATTGTGCAGCATTAGATGTAGTAAACCATTGCACGAAATTTTGAAGAGTTTGAGAGGTAAAAGTCCATAGGGTATACTTATGGTCCATATGGTCGATTTTAGCTGCCACTAGAAATTTCAAAACATTACATTCAAACTAATAAAATTCATGAAGTAAGACACTTCTATATTGTTTTTAAATAAAGAAAATATTCAGCACTGAACTCGAAACCTTTCGCTTAGCAGCCATACACTTTAACAATTACGCTAGCGTGGCTCGTCAGTCAATACAGCTCCCGGAGGGTTTTAAAATATCACGCAAAATACCGACAAAGACTGTTGGTATGACTATGAATTACTCACATTTCGTCGAAGTACAATAGGAAATAACAATTACTGCTCTTCTTTATTGCGAAAAAGCGGCTAGTGAGAATGATACAAACACCTTTCCAAGCTATCGCCTGAATTAGGAGGCTTATTGCTTGTTTCGTTTAATTAATTAATAGAATATGAAGCAATTGGTATAAAGAATGCTTTTTCCAAACTTTCTATAAAAGAAAGTCTGCTATCAAGACACTGCTTTTGTTCAATTACTTTATTTATGACTGAACATTTCTAAAACTGAAGACACTCGTCTGTGCTCTGCACTGCAGTCGAGCTCTGGCAACGTCGTTCTCTGTTCATTGGCTGACTGTGTTTTGTGACGTCAGATGCGCAGAACGAACCTAAACTCGGCCGCTGTCATAAATGACGCGCACTTTAGTGCAGTCGGGTTGGAGTAGCAGTGAGGTTGCGTGCAGATGGCTCGCCCGACCGTTGCCGCCACGCATCACTTGAGCCGGGCCGCGGTCTCGGTGGATCGTCGGTCGGCCGTCCCACCGGACGACGGGTGTTGGGTCGCTGATCGTTCATGAGTGGGCTTTGTGTGTGTGTGTGTGTGTGTGTGTGTGTGTGTGTGTGTGTGTGAACGAGCATCTACTTTGTCTTCGTGCATGCTTAGTTACTGTTCGGTATCGTTCAGGTCCTCGTGCATGTGTTCGTCACGTTGTGTGTGTATTTCCACTGACGATTATTTTAGATGTGGTCGGCATTCTGAAAGGAGTCAGTC